>NW_027363026.1:0-1311275 GCF_046119375.1 Phyllobates terribilis
AGTGGGTTGAGCAACTGATCGATGTGTCTAAAAAAAAAAGCTTACACAATTGTGTAATGTAAATGAAGATTGTTCACTTGAACCACAATGCTCGATGTTACGATGTAACTATCACTATTCAACTGTTTCATTCATGATTCTCATCCTATATAAACACTGTTTGTGCGTCGTGAGTTATGATTGCATTGCTCATCATTTAAATCACACATATCAAACTCTGGCCCTCGGGCCAAATCTGGCCCACGGGGCGGGCATATTTGGCCTGCAACTCCGGGCAGGCCACCCCCTGCCCAGCATCACATTTTCAACTGTATCGGCATCCTGGATGCCGATATAGTTGAAAGCAATGACAACAGAGGGAGCTGTCAGCTGACACTCCCGCAGCCATCATTCTCTCTCTGTGTCTGATGTTTCAGTGCATAGGGCGTGATCATGTCACTAATTTGCGCCCGCAGTGCCGAGCACTGAAGAGCTTCAGATTGCTCGTGCCAAGACTGGAGCAGCGAGGGACCGGGGAGAGGTGAATAATTGTTTACTTGTATGGAGGACTATGCGGTGCCCATTACACTGTGTGGAGCCATATTATACCATGTGGAGGACTATGTGGGCCACCATTTATTTGACCATATAGAAAGGTAAGGAATAGTGATGAGTGAGCACTAAAATGCTCGGGTGCTCGACCCGACTAACGAGCCCAATGTAAGTCAATGGGAAACGCAAGCATTTTCCGGTGCCCCTCCCCCCCATCGGAGGTCTGGAGGGGGCCTAAAAATTGAACAAATCGATGGGAACAGTGCTAAAATGATATGGGAGCAGCATGGGGAAGACCCCTGGAAGCATCTCTGACTCCCAGGTCACTGCTGTGAACAATGTGGTCAGAGTATTATGCCACTTTTATGGACTCACAATAATACATACAAAAACAAAGCCAAAATGGATTTTCCTGGAAAAAATGTTAAGGAACATTCTTTCCAGGGTAATGACTTGTATATAAGGCAAAATAAATAACCAAAACCAAAAATGCTCCTCCACACCTTGGCCTATGTTCACATGTAGCGTTTTTGATGCGTTTCTGCATTGCTTTCAACGGTGAAAAATACATTCACCGGTAAATGTAATTTTAACATTTTACTATCTTAAATTGGTCATGTGTGTGAGACATGATCAGACACCTCCACCATACAGTGCTGAAATGACATGGGAACAGTATGGGCAAGACCCCTGGAAGCATCTCTGATTCCCAGGTCACTGCCTAAAACTGTGGTCATTAGACATGATCCTATATTATTGCGGTAATAATACAGACATTTTTGGCAACGTGACAAATATTAAACTCCATTTAAAATGGGAAAGGTGCATGGCAAGGGACCTGGAAGTGGACGTAATGGTGACGGTGCACGCAGAGGCCGAGGCCATGGGCAAGATGAAACTGTGCCTGCTGAGGGAGCACAACAAGCACCTACATCATGTCGATCTAGCTTCCTGTCCCACTTTCTACGAGGCCGTGGAATACCACTCTTGAAGGCAGACTAGTGTGAAAGGGTTGTTGGTTGGATAGCAGATAAAAAGATAATGCTTCCAGTCAGTTTGCAACCATCACCACCCTGTCTTCCACACGGTCCAGTCTCCGTAGCGTGAGTCTGGACCACATTATTATTATTATAGCGCCTTACATGTGAAAAAGGGGTATAGATAGCAAAAACAATTACAATAATCTTGTAGGCTTGTCGGAAGATGTAAGTCTTCAGGTTCCTTTTGAAGGTTTCCACGGTAGAAGAGAGCCTGATATGTTGGGGTAAAGAGTTAGAAAGTAGGGGGGGATGCACGGGACAAATCTTGTATGCGATTGTGGGCAGAGGAGAAAAGAGGGGAGTAGAGAAGGAGATCTTGTGAGGATCGGAGATTGCGTGCAGTAAGTATCGGGAGACTAGGTCACAGATGTATGCAGGAGACAGGTTGTGGATGGCTTTGTATGCCAAGGTTAGGGTTTTGAACTAGAGTCTCTGGGCAATGGGGAGTCAGTGAAGGGATTGACAGAAAGGAGAGACCGGGGAATAGCGGAGGGGGGCGTGGATTAGTCGGGCACCAGAGTTTAGGATAGATTGGAGGGGTGCGAGAAGGGAGGCCGCAGAGCAGAAGGTTGCAGTAGTCGAGGCGGGAGATGATGAGGGCAAGAGCAATTGTTTTTGCAGATTCTTGTTTGAGGAATGTGCGGATCAGGGAGATTTTTTTTTCTTGCTTGGAGTCGGCATATTCCTCAGTTGTCCTTCAGCATTCAGTTGTCCCTACCCCAGTCCTTGGAATGCAAGCGCATATACGAGCCAAACAGGCTACAAAACTAAACTGCCACATTTCTCGACTGCTCGCACTAGAAATTTTGCCTTTTAGGGTCGTGGAGGCGGAAGCTTTCCGCAACCTCGTGGCGGCTGTCCCTCGGTACTCAGTCGCCACTATTTCTCCCGGTGTGCCGTCCCTGCCTTATACAAGCACGGGTCCCAGAACATTACCGTACCCTCACCAAAGCAGTTACGGGGAAGGACCACCTAAGCAGACACATGGACAAGTGCTTGTGGCCAGGGATGGTACATCTCACTGACGGCACACTGAGTTAATATAGTGGAAGCAGGGACCCAGTCGGACCCTGGGATAGAACACATCCTCCCGACCCAGAAGATTGTGGGCCCTGGGTCAATAAAGCTTCAACACTATGTTCACAAGGTAAACAGCAGTGGTGGTCGGTCTCCTAGACAACGAGCAAACTCCTTTATGATGGTAGAGGCCACCATCTCCTTAGTTTGCTGGTTGTCACAAATAATTTGGAGATTCGTGGCAGCTCTGGTTATGCTGTAATTTAAATGTATTTTTTTCCTTTTTGTCCAGCAAGGGATAATGTTAGTCTCTTGGTGGCAGCCTTTTGTTAACGGTCAGTTGATGTTGGTTGGTGACACTCCCACCTCCCTTTAAATAGCCACATAATCCATCAGCTGACCACTGGTTATAGTTCATTCTATGCTGACCTCTTTGAAGGAGCCAGTCTTTGGAGAAGCTGCGGTGTTCGTTGCTGTTGTAGAGGTGAAGTTTTCTGTTGGTGAGATAAGTGTATTTTATGTTGTTATCTTCCTATTGTTAGTCTTCCCTTTCTTGTGTGTCCTATTGCAGTGGTGAGACTAGTGTCTCGCTGGCCTGTGAACTAGCCAGGTTAAGTCCAGGACCAGCGAGGGCTTAGGCACGTGATCACGCACTGGGAGAAAGACCCGTCTAGGGACGATAGGGGGGAAAATAGGGACAGACACAGGTTGGTGTCAGGAGGTGTCCCTTCCCTTGTTCCCTAACGCTAGGGCCCTCCTTCCCCCCTCTATCTCCCATTGCATCCGTGTGTTGTGCCGTCTGCCGGACATCCCCTTGTTGTTCCATGACACTGGTACTTTTCTGTGGGAATGAGCGTCTCCAACCAGCCTGGAATATCCAGAGAATGGCACGGCATGGTTTGGTATTAGCACCCAGTACCAGAAGTGAAGCCATCCACAATTTCCATCTCAGGAATTGTATTTGGTAGATTGGCTGCCCAAACATTAGTTTCTCACAAAGGATCTGAAGACATTGAGTGGCAGTAGGTGCAAGTTTCTCCAGCATGACCTGTTTGTTAGATATCAGAGGCAAAACAGAATTGGGATTTTGCCAAGGTGCCAGATTGCATCTTAAGTCTTATAGATTGCTGGAGCCAGTCCACAGTAAAAAACAAAAACAAAAACACCCATAGAGTGTCTGGGAACCTTCACACAGGCTTTTCTTAGCCAGGGTGAGAGTTGTAATTCACCACAGCCATATTCTTTAGGTAGGTGAAAGGACTGGCATAGAGGGAAACTGTGTCTACTCCGGCTGTCATTTCTCCGCCACTAGGTTCTGGCCATTGTCACACATGACCATGCCTGGCTGTATGTTCAGCGGTGAGAGACACAGATCTGCTTGCTCTGTTTCAGCTTTCAACAACTCTGCATCGGTGTGCGGTTTGTCACCTAAGCATATAATCTTCAGCACAGCTTGTTGCCACTTGATCGAGGCAGTGCTGCAGTGCTTCCAGCTTGCGACTGATGTTGTCATTTCGGAGATGGAGGCCGAAGAGGAGGAGGAGGTGCAGGAGCTGTACAATGTGATTACATTGAGGTTACATTTGGTTTTTATACCAAAGACCCTGCTATGTTTCTATTATAATATATATACATATATATATATATATATACACACGTATGTATATATATTTTACACATATACATATATACACAGTGGTTACGGAAACCCCTTTAAAGTTTTCACTCTTTTTTCATTGCAGCCATTTGGTAAATTCTAAAAAGTTCATTTTTTTTCTCATTAAAGTACACTCTGCACTAGTGTTGAGCGAGTATGTTCCGTCCGAGTATGCTCGGGCCGAACTACGAGTATTTATAGCTGCTCGGTGATAAGGTTAAATCGCTCCCGTGTGCATGATTTGCAACTGTTTGACAGTTTTATTACATGTGAGGAATGTGTAAGAAATAGACATTCCTCACATGTAATAAAACTGTCAAACAAGCGCAAATCATGCACACGGGAGCGATTCAACCATATCACCGAGCAGCTATAAATACTCGGTGCTCGGCCCGAGCATACTCTTCGAAAGGGTTAATAGAACATACTTGCTCAACACTACTCTGCACCCCATCTTGACTGAAAAAAAAACAGAAATTTAGACAGTTTTGCAAATTTGTTGAAAAAGAAAAACTGAAATATCACATAGTCATAAGTATTCAGACCCTTTGCTCAGACACTCATATTTAAGTCACATGCTGTCCATTTCCTTGTGATCCTCCTTGAGATGGTTCTACTCCTTCATTGCAGTCTAGCTGTGTTTCATTAAACTGATAGGACTTGATTTGGAAAGGCACACACCTGTCTATATAAGACCTCACAGCTCACAGTGCATGTCAGACCAAATGAGAATTTTGAGCTCAAAGGAACTGCCCAAGAAGCTCAGAGACAGAATTGTGGCAAGGCACAGATCTGGCCAAGGTTACAAAAGAATTTCTGCATTACTTAAGGTTCCTAAGAGCACAGTGGCATCCATAATCCTTAAATGGAATAAGTTTGGGACCGCCAGAAGTCTTCCTAGACCTGGCCGTCCAGTCAAACTGAGCAATCATGGGAGAAGAGCCTTGGTGAGAGAGGTAAAGAAGAACCCCAAGATCACTGTGGCTGAGCTTTAGAGATGCAGTAGGAAGATGGGAGAAAGTTCCACAAAGTCAACTACTGTATCACTGCAGCCCTCCACCAGTCGGGCCTTTATGGCAGAGTGGCCCGACGGAAGCCTTTCCTCAGTGCAAGACATATGAAAGCCCGCATAGAGTTTGCTCAAAAACACATTAAGAACTCCCAGACTATGAGAAATAAGATTCTCTGGTCTCATGAGAGGAAGATAGAATTATCACCAAAAAGTTCTAAGTGGTATGTGTGGAGAAAACCAGGCACTGCTCATCACCTGCCCAATACAATCCCAACAGTGAAATATGGTGGTGGCAGCATCATGCTATGGGGGTGTTTTTCAGCTGAAGGGACAGGACAACTGGTTGCAATTGAAGGAAACATGAATGCTGCCAAGTACAGAGATATCCTGTATGAAAACCTCTTCCAGACCACTTCCAGAGTGCTCTGGACCTCAGACTTGGCCGAAGGTTCACCTTCCAACTAGACAATGACCCTAAGCACACAGCTAAACTAACAAAGGAGTGGCTTCAGAGCAACTCTGTGACCATTGTTGACTGGCCCAGCCAGAGCCCTGACCTAAACTCAATTGAGCATCTCTGGAGAGACCTGAAAATGGCTGTCCACCAACGTTCACCATCAAACCTGACAGAACTGGAGAGGATCACCAAATCCAGGGATGAAAAACTTGTTGCATCATTCCCAAGACGACTCATGGCTGTACTAGTTCAAAAGGGTGCCTCTACTCAATACTGAGCAAAGGGTCTGAATACTTATGACCATGTGATATTTCCGTTATTCTTTTCAGTCAAGACGGGACGCAGAGTGTACATTAATGCGAAAAAAAATGAACTTTACCAAATGGAAAGGGGTCTGAATATTTTCCGTACCCACTGTATATGTACATGTATGTATGTATGTGTATATATACAGTACAGACCAAAAGTTTGGACACACCTTCTCATTTAAAGATTTTTCTGTATTTTCATGACTATGAAAATTGTACATTCACACTGAATGCATCAAAACTATGAATTAACACATGTGGAATTATATACTTAACAAAAAAGTGTGAAACAACTGAAAATATGTCTTATATTCTAGGTTCTTCAAAATAGTCACCTTTTGCTTTGATGACTGCTTTGCACACTCTTGGCATTCTCTTGATGAGCTTCAAGAGGTAGTCACCGGAAATGGTCTTCCAACAATCTTGAAGGAGTTCCCAGAGATGCTTAGCAGGCAGGCTACCTCTGGCGAGCACATGGAGGGCTGTGTGGCCCTCCAAAGAAATGCCACTCCACACCATTACTGACCCACTACCAAACCGGTCATGCTGAAGGATGTTGCAGGCAGCAGATTGCTCTCCACGGCGTCTCCAGACTCTGTCACGTCTGTCATATGTGCTCAGTGTGAACCTGCTTACAACTGTGAAGAGCACAGGGCGCCAGTGGTGACTTTGCCAATCCTTGTGTTCTGTGGCAAATGCAAAGCGTCCTGCACAGTGTTGGGCTGTGAGCACAACCCCCTTCTGTGGACGTCGAGCCCTCATACGACCCTCATGGAGTCGGTTTCTCACCGTTTGTGCAGATACATGCACATTTGTGGCCTGCTGGAAGTCATTTTGCAGGGCTCTGGCAGTGCTCCTCCTGTTCCTCCTTGCACAAAGGCGGAGGTAGCGGTTCTGCTGCTGGGTTGTTGTCCTCCTACGGCCCCCTCCACATCTCCTGGTATATTAGCCTGTCTCCTGGTAGCGCCTCCAGCCTCGACACACTACGCTGACAGAAGCAGCAAACCTTCTTGCCACAGCTCGCATTGATGTGCCATACTGGATGAGCTGCACTACCTGAGCAACTTCTATGGGTTGTAGAGTCCGTCTCATGCTACCACGAGTGTGAAAGCACAACCAGCATTCAAAAGTGACCAAAACATCAGCCAGAAAGCATTGGTACTGAGATGTGGTCTGTGGTCCCCACCTGCAGAACCACTCTTTTATTGAGTGGATCTTGATAATTGCCAATAATTTCCATCTATTTTCTATTGCATTTGCTCAACAGCATGTGAAATTGATTGTCAATCAGTGTTGCTTCCTAAGTGGACAGTTTGATTTCACAGAAGTTTGATGTACTTGGAGTTATATTCCGTTGCTTAAGTGTTCCCTTTAATTTGTTGAACAGTGTATATATATATATTTATTGAGGTGTGTCCTGACTGAAATTACAGCATACGCAATAACAGTATAGGAGACCCACTTCTTAATAATGGGAAGGACAATTCAAATATATTCTATATTCTACATTACCTGTCTTATCTGAAATTCATTTACGGGTGAGCTATCGCAGTATGGATAGCGTATTACACCGATCCAGCCAGGTATGATTGCCTTATACTGCGTGCTGCAGAAAAAAAAATACAAATCTATTCTATTTCCTATCGATACCGCTGTTAGATGCATTTGAAATAGAGATAGGTGCTGCTAGGTGGTATAATCAGCTCGTGAAGAGTGTTCATTCTGGTCGCATAAATCTCTTCCACAGTCCATGACTTTCTTCTTTTTTTGTTATTTATTTGGCCTTATATACAAGTCACGACCCTGCAAAGAATGTTTCTTAACATTTCTTCCAGGAAAATCAATTTTAGCTTTGTTTTTGTAAGCTTTATTGTCAGTCCGAAAAAGTGGCGTAATGCTCTGACAACATTGTTCACAGATATACTGTTGGTCAGCGACCAAGGGTAAATGGGTTTGAACAACGCACAACTGGGATAGTTTAAATGGAGTGTAATATCTGGCACGCGCCCAAAAAATTCTGGATTGTTAGCGCAGTAATATCTGATCCCGTCTGATGATCACAGTTTTAAGCAGTGGCGTTAGAGATATGGTATTGGTCAGCAACTAAGTGTGAATAGGCTGAACAACACACAACCGGCAGTCTTTAACTGGAGTCTAATATTGGGTATGCTCCAAAAAATATCACGATTATTACAGCAGTAATATGGGATCATGTCTGATGATGGATAAGTTTCTCTGCTTCCACAATACAGCAATGCGAATAAAAAAAATAAAAAAAATAAAAAATCGAGCTGTATTCTGTTAACAAGCAAATGGAGCAGTAAAATGGTGTACTGTATTTCTTTTTAAGCAAATAATCAGGATTAAGAGCAAAAAAAAAAATTAGCCCTGATATCTAGAGCTATGGATATCTGTAACAGCAGCAGACAGAACGTGAAATAGATCCTATTCTGCTGTATACAGTGTCCACAAACTCTGCCTGCCTAACTCCTGCTATCACCAGTAATATATGCAGCTGGATTAGTCCTCAGAAGGACTGTTAGTTCAGATGGATATAGATCTTGCTGTGGAATACCTAATACCTCACTAAAAACCACCAATTCTCTCTCTCACTCAGCAGCAGCTCTCCCTATTTTGTCTGTTTCCAGGGTAGACTGACGAGCATAGGTTCACCGGGTCTTATGTAGACCCGATGACGATATGCGGCCAGCCAATCACTGTAATGTCACAATCAACATGGCTACGGCATTACAGTGAATGTCAGGCAATCCCCGCATGTTTATTCGCTGTCTAACCCCTTACTTACCGGGGACGTATTAGTACGCATATTTGCGATCCCCCCGTTCAGTGAGGGCTGCTGCGCTGAGCCCTCACTGAACGGAGCACATGTCAGCTGATTCTTACAGCTGACATGTGCCCGCAACAGACGCGGGTGGAATCGCGATCCACCCGCGGCTGTTAACATGTTAAATGCTGCTGTCAATCTCCGACAGCAGCATTTAACGCACGCTTCCGGGTAGCGCGTCATAAGCACCGCCCACCGGCGACCCCGTCACGTGATCACGGGTCGCCGATGGGCGTGCATGACAACCCAGGGTCTGCAGCAGACGCCTGTGTTTGTCATGATCTTGTCGCTATGAGCGCCACCTAGTGGTCGGCGCTCATAGCACAGGACCATTTCTGCTGCATGCAGGGGACCTGCTCGTCCCCTGTATGTAGCAGAGGCGATCGGATAGTTGCTGCTTCTAGTCTCCTATGGAGACTATATAAGCATGCAAAAAGTAAAAAAAAAAAGTTTTTAAAAATATAAAAAAAAATAAAAAAGTTTAAATCACCCCCCTTTCGCCCCATTCAAAATAAAATATATAAAAAAAAAAACCACATACACATATTTGGTATCGCCGCGTTCAGAATCGCCCGATCAATCAATATAAAAAAAGAATTAATCCGATCGGTAAACGGCGTAACGAGAAAAAAATTCTAAACGCCAGAATTACGTTTTTTGGTCGCTGCAAAATTGCAATAAAATGCAATAACGGGCGATCAAAACATCGGATCTACCCTAAATGTTATCAATAAAAACGTCAGCCCGGCGCGCAAAAAATAAGCCCTCACCCAGCCCCAGATCCCGAAAAATGGAGACGCTACGGGTCTTAGAAAATGGCGCTATTTTTTTATTTTTTTTTTTACCAAATTTTGGAATTTTTTTTCACCACTTAAATATAAAAGAACCTATACATGTTTGGTGTCTATGAACTCGTAATGACCTGTAGAATAAGAAGGGCAGGTCAGTTTTAGCATTCAGTGAACGCGGTAAAAAAAATAAATAAAAAACAACTGTGGTATTGCACTTTTTTTGCAATTTTACCGCACTTGGAATTTTTTTCCCGTTTTCCCGTACAGGATATGGTAAAACTAGTAATGGCGTTGAAAAGTACAACTCGTCCCGCAAAAAATAAGCCCTCACATGGCCATATTGACCAAAAAATAAAAACGCTATGGCTCTGGGAACAAGGGGAGCAAAAACGAAAATGCAAAAACGAAAAATGCTCCGGGGCTTAAGGGGCTAAAGAGCGCCAAACATGCGTGGCCCTGAGCACGCTTGTTCCTTACTAGTAACAATGCAAGTTCACTTCTACATTGCCACCCTGCTGTAATTCTTTACCTTTTTTTCAGTCAATAACTGAATATTGGAGAATTATTATGCAGTTACCTAATTTGTTAATGAGAGATCCTTACTAGTGATGAGCGAGTATGTTCAGTTAACCCTTTCGCTGAGTATGCTCGGGCCGAGCACCGAGTAGTTACAGCTGCTCGGTATTATGTTTGAATCGCTCCCGTATGCATGATTTGCGACTGTTTGACAGCTAGTACATGTAAGCAATGTCTATTTCTTACACATTCCTCACATGTATTAAAGTTGTCAAACAGTCACAAATCATGCACACGGGAGCGATTCAAACATAATACCGAGCAGCTGTAACTACTCGGTGCTCGGCCCGAGCATACTCGCCGAAAGGGTTAACAGAACATACTCGCTCTTCACTAATCCTTACAGCTTTTAGTATTGGGCTGTACTGAAAATCTACCAGGCAATTTTTATTAAGAAAAAATCTGATTATACATCAGAAAACTTACCTTTGTATCTATGTAGTGATTTACTTAAACAGTAGGGATTAAGGGATCTGCATTTTCTTCCATTTGATGCATGGCTTTGCTCTCTTGAGTCTCATGAGCAATTAAAGTAGCCGAATTAGGTGTTCCATCATTTCCTTGCTGAGCAATCTTTGCAATGGATGCTTTCCAGCAGGTCAGATAGATACAATATCTTTAAACTATGGAAAGATCAGATTTTTCTGATGTTTAATTTGGAGAAAAAAATACTGCTGTATTCCACCTATGAAGTCTAAATTCATCCATCAGTCTAGTCATAACAGTGGTAATCGATGTGACCTATAAAAGTCATATTTAAAAATCATTTCTGTTTTACATTAAATTCATCAATATGGCTTTTTTCTGAAGTCCCTTAGTCAGGTTGACCACTACTTTTTAATTTATGACCTATCGATAGGTCTTCAATGTCTGATCGGCCGGGGTCCGACACCGGGCACCCCCACCGATCAGCTGTTATCTGTGGCGACAGCCGCCTGTCAGAAATACTCACTTGAGGAGCTGGCTGTCTTCTGATAGTGGCCAAGCAGGGTACTGCACATCTGCCTCCTATTCAAATCAATAGGAGGTGGATTTGCAGTACCCTTCAGTGGCCACTATCGGCCGCTGACACAGATAACAGCTGGCGGGGGTGGCAGTTGTCGGACCCTGGCCGATCAGACATTAATGACCTATCCTAAGGATAGGCCAGCAATGTAAATGTAGTGGACAACCTCTTTAATAAGGTTTTCAGATACTTTTGAATTTTTTACTGATCTTCAGCACAGGTAACATATGCTAAGTGACAACCACAAATACCCATCATTATAGTCATCATAGATGTTGCCACAGACTCCGACATGGCACATTAATCTGCTCTGTAACCCTGCATACAATACATTTTTGTATTTGTGTTGGCCAGTAGCACGGAATGTAATAAAATAAAGAAATCAGTATTACTCACGCAATGAATCTCTCACTATTCCAATGCCGTTGCTCCAGTAGTCCCTACAGATCCTGCAGTGATGACATCCTGTTATTCAAGTGACCGCTGCAGCTAAACACTGACCTCAGTGCTCACGTTCCAAGGTCAGTGATTGGCTACAGTGATCACGTGAATGATGTATAGCACATAATGACTATGGGACCATCAGAGCTGCGGCACTAAAACACAGGGGGGCATTAACGGGTAAGTCATGGTTAGTGCTAGTATTGACCTAGTTTCTTAAAAACCTGGAAGAACCCTTTAATTTGTCTAAAACATAAAAAGACTGAATTCAAGACTCTGCATAGGACAATTTATTGTTTTTGACAATTTTTAAAAGGAAATAATATCTACATAGAAAACAAAACTATACCAGAAGTTGTTAGCCTGGGTACATAGACCCACAGAGGAGGCCCATAGATTTCTATCCTCTCTTACAAGGGTGTTCACACAATTCACACAGGCCAGAAGTTTTACTTCTTTACCGGGTTTACAAAGTAATACATAATCTTACCAACAACAATGAAATGAGACAAACTATAAGATTCCACTCAAATGCTTTAGCAATACTCCTCATACACACCTGGCTTTGCTGCGGCATATCAATATAAGCACACAGATCAGGATACAAGTCAGAGCGATGCACACTCCCACCACAATTCCGGTCATGGATTTCTGGTCCAGGTGATAAAGGTAATCTGCAACAAATATATAATTAAAAGTCTTTATCATCCGGATATAAATCAAGTAAAGGTAAAATTACAGCGTGGATCCCATCAATGTATACAGTTTCGTATTAAAACAGTGCAAATGACTGATGACAAAAATTCCCCGAAAGTGTAACCTTAAAGAGGTTACCAGGTTTTTGCCACCTAATCCAAGAACAGAATATTGTGAGACAGAGGTCCTAATTCCAGCGATGCATCACTTACAGGGCTGCTTGCTGTAGTTTAGTAATAATCTACTGTTTATAAAATAGTGATTTTATCAAGAGGACAAGTAAACCTGCTGTCATCTAGTCCTCTGTGCAACCCAACCCCACCACTGACTGGCAGCAGTCTATGCACAGCAGCCACAGAAAGCCGTCAATCAGTGGTGAGGTCTGTAAAGTGCTGTGGAATTAATAGCACCACATAAACAAGAAAGATATGGGTTAGGAACCTCCTATTTATTTATTTTAACTTATTTTTTTAAGTTAGTTATTCAGCTGTTCAGTGTTGCCAAATCCCTACATTCAGTTTCAGATTGCTAGTTATGGGCAGGTAGTCTATAGCAGAACTCCCGGCAGAGTCACATACAGCTTTGCTAATGCAATTATTTTTGTATGTCGCTTTGTTGGATATGCTAGGGCCCATAGGCGGATTATAATGAGGGCATTATAATATGTGCGGAGCCGCGGCACATACCGGCAGTCAGAGGCGGGAGGCCCCCGGACCGCTCCCCCCAGCAGCTGCGCACGGCCGCTGCTTCTTCTTCTTCGGCCCTGTGCGCGGCCGTGTCTGCTAGTGTGACGTCACGCAGTGCGCGCCCTGCACTGCTACTTACCACCGGAGAGGAGCTGGACGACGGGAGACGGTGAGTGAGTGTGTGTGTGAGTGTGCAGATATCATTTTGTGATGTCTGTTTATATGTGTTTTGGTGTTTCAAATGTGTTTATGCGTGTATGTATGTAAAAGTCTGTATATGTTTGTGTGTATATGCGTGACTGCGTGCGGCCTCCCGCTGTCTCTGGGGGGGGCGTCGTGCAGCCTCCCGCTGTGTCTGGGGGGGCGTCGTGCAGCCTCCCGCTGTCTCTGGGGGGGCGTCGTGCAGCCTCCCGCTGTCTCTGGGGGGGCGTCGTGCAGCCTCCCGCTGTCTCTGGGGGGGCGTCGTGCAGCCTCCCGCTGTCTCTGGGGGGGCGTCGTGCAGCCTCCCGCTGTCTCTGGGGGGGCGTCGTGCAGCCTCCCGCTGTCTCTGGGGGGGCGTCGTGCAGCCTCCCGCTGTCTCTGGGGGGGGCGTCGTGCAGCCTCCCGCTGTTTGTGGGGGGGGCGTCGTGCAGCCTCCCGCTGTCTCTGGGGGGGGCGTCGTGCAGCCTCCCGCTGTCTCTGGGGGGGCGTCGTGCAGCCTCCCGCTGTCTCTGGGGGGGCGTCGTGCAGCCTCCCGCTGTCTCTGGGGGGGCGTCGTGCAGCCTCCCGCTGTTTGTGGGGGGGGCGTCGTGCAGCCTTCCGCTGTCTCTGGGGGGGCGTCGTGCAGCCTCCCGCTGTCTCTGGGGAGGGCGTCGTGCAGCCTCCCGCTGTCTCTGGGGGGGCGTTGTGCAGCCTCCCGCTGTCTCTGGGGAGGGCGTCGTGCAGCCTCCCGCTGTCTCTGGGGGGGCGTCGTGCAGCCTCCCGCTGTCTCTGGGGGGGCGTCGTGGAGCCTCCCGCTGTCTCTGGGGGGGCGTCGTGGAGCATCCCGCTGTCTCTGGGGGGGCGTCGTGGAGCCTCCCGCTGTCTCTGGGGGGGCGTCGTGCAGCCTCCCGCTGTCTCTGGGGGGGCGTCGTGCTTCTTCCCGCTGTCTCTGGGGGGGGGGAGTCGTGCAGCCTCCCGCTGTCTCTGGGGGGGGAGTCGTGCTTCTTCCCGCTGTCTCTGGGGGGGGGAGTCGTGCAGCCTACCGCTGTCTCTGGGGGGGGGAGTCGTGCAGCCTCCCGCTGTCTCTGGGGGGGGAGTCGTGCAGCCTCCCGCTGTCTCTGGGGGGGGAGTCGTGCAGCCTCCCGCTGTCTCTGGGGTGGGGGTGGGGGAGTCGTGCAGCCTCCCGCTGTCTCTAGGGGGGCGCCGTGCGGCCCCCCGCTGTGTACAGACGGCGCCGCGCGGCCCCCCGCTGTGTACAGATGGCGCCGCGCGGCCCCCCGCTGTGTACAGATGGCGCCGCGCGGCCCCCCGCTGTGTACAGATGGCGCCGCGCGGCCCCCCGCTGTGTACAGATGGCGCCGCGCGGCCCCCCGCTGTGTACAGATGGCGCCGCGCGGCCTCCCGCTGTGTATAGATGGTGCCGCGCGGCCTCCCGCTGTGCATAGTTGGCGCCGCGCGGCCTCCCGCTGTGTATAGATGGCTACGTTCGGCCTCCTGCTGTGTATGGGAGGATTGTGGCAGCTCATATTGTGTGTAGGGTCTCATACTGTATATAGGGAATGTCAGCACACTTAATTGTGCTCAATATTAAGTCATACAATTAATGTAAAATTATAATTAATATATTAATATTGTGCCAAATTAATTTCACGTGAACTATCACATGATCTATCACAGGGGATCATGTGACATGTCACGTGATACATCAGGTGTGTGTGTGTGGGGGGGGTGGGCGCGCCTCCTAAACTGCCCGGGGCTCTTGCTACTCTTAATCCACCCCTGGAAACAGCACACTGTGTCTGTGATCGTGGGGGTCATCATACTTTATATATTTGGCCGTGTGGTCTATCATATAGTATGTGGGGAGCTGTGGGATCCATCATACTTTGCAGGTGAGTGTGTGATGTCGTAATACTGTGTACAGGAGAGATGTGAGGTCAATCATACTTTGTGTGATGGTCTGTGATGTCCATCATACTGTTCGGGGAAAGCTGTGGGATCTATCATGGTGTGTGTGGTGAGCTGTGATGTCCATTATACTGTGGATGGGGGCAGGGCTGGTTTTAGACAAAGTGAGGCCCTAGGCAAAAGTTAAAAGTGCTATCATATTTCAGCATCACACACAAACATTTAGGTTGCATTTACATGGGCTGAGTTTAGGCCATTAAATTAGTGTGATCAACAATATTCAAGTCGTTCGGTGCTTGTTTACCGGCCTCTTTAACCCATGGTATGCATGGCACCCCTCATCCCCCAATCCTTGTATGCATGGCACCCCTCATCCCCCAATCCTGGTATTGTCACGCTGTCTCCGTATACTGGAGGTAGGGGGCCTAAGCTGACCCTAAGCTGGGGCCCTGACTAATCCCTCAACCTGGAGGTACTGTTAAAGGTACAGAGGTCCAGGCCGCCAGCGTAACCCCTACCTCCTGAAGATCCCTGCACCACAGTAATCTAGTCCTGAGAAGGACCCCGATCACAACCAAAGGGAACAAGACATAATATGCCCAAACACAATACTTAGACGAACGAGACAGTACAAGGGAAAAACCAAAACCACCTTGCATACAAACAACTACTCAACTACAACAGAGGGAAAACCAACGGGAAAGGAGATAAATGATAAAGCGAGGAAAGGGAAAAACACTTCCAAATACACTTATCTCAGCAACTCCAAACACCACGATCCGCTCTGTCAGGCTGAATGAAATGCTTTCACCGACACCTCCCAAACAGACCAGCAGGTATATGAAGGAGTCTCACTACAGAAGTATTGATTGCAGCTGGGCGAGGCTGGACCTCATCTAGCCCAGAGAGAGAGAGAATTAACTCCCTCACTGCCGAGAGACACAAAGCACCAACAAGTCAGCTGCGAGAAGTCAGGCTGTGTACTCGTGACGATCTTCGTGGCAACACACCCGTGACAGTACCCCCCCTTCTACGAGGGGCCTCCGGACCCTCAGGGCCAGGTTTATCCGGGTGAGTCGTGTGGAAGGCCCGAACTAATCGGTCTGCGTTAATATCCGACGCAGGAACCCACATCCTCTCCTCAGGACCATACCCCTTCCAATGAACCAGGTACTGAAGGGACCGGCGATTAAAGCGTGAATCAATGACCCTCGATACCTGGAACTCCAAGTTACCATTGACAACCACTGGAGGGGGAGGTAAAGGTGACGGTACCACCGGCGCCACATACCTCTTAAGCAATGATCTGTGAAACACGTTGTGAATTTTAAACGTAGGGGGGAGATCAAGACGGAATGCCACCGGATTAATAATAGAACTGATTCTGTACGGCCCAATGAACCTGGGACCCAATTTCCAGGAGGGAACCTTAAGTTTAATATTCCTGGTAGACAACCATACCCGATCGTTCACACTTAGGTCCGGACCAGACACTCTCCTCCTATCAGCCATACGTTTGTATCGGTTCCCCATAGTATTCAGATTCTTCAGCACCCCTCTCCATACTGAAGCGAGTGATGAGGAAAATCGTTCCTCCTCAGGAACCCCCGAAGAGCCCCCCCTACTGAAAGTACAAAACTGGGGGTGAAAACCATATGCCCCAAAAAACGGGGACTTACCAGTGGACTCGCTCCGCCTATTATTAAGAGCAAACTCTGCCAGAGGTAAGAAAGAAGCCCAGTCCTCCTGGTTCTCTGACACAAAACACCGGAGATATGTCTCCAAGCTCTGGTTCATACGTTCCGTCTGACCATTGGTCTGAGGATGAAAAGCCGAAGAGAATGACAACTGCATCCCCCGCCGTGCACAAAACGCCTTCCAGAACTTAGACACAAACTGAGACCCCCGATCAGACACCACCTCGGAGGGTACCCCGTGAAGCCTCACAATCTCCCCAATGAACACCTGCGCAAGAGTTTTAGCATTAGGGAGAGCCGGAAGAGCGATAAAATGTGCCATCTTGCTGAACCTGTCCACTACAACGAGTATGACTGTTTTACCCGAAGACGGAGGGAGGTCCGTAATAAAGTCCATAGACAGATGAGTCCAAGGACGCTCCGGGATCTTCAAAGGTAAGAGGGCCCCAGACGGACGGGTATGTGAGGTCTTAGAGCGCGCACAAACCCCACAGGACGCGACAAAAGTTACCACCTCCTTATGTAAGTTGGGCCACCAAAACCGACGCGAGAGGAGATCCACAGTTGCTTTACTCCCCGGGTGTCCTGCAAAAACAGAGTTATGGTGTGCCTCGATCACCTTTTGTCGCAACTGATCTGGAACAAACAGTCTCCCTGGAGGTCCAACAGGGGCGTCCCCCTGAGCCTCCAATACCTCCTCCTCCAGCTCAGAGCACACTGCCGAAACCACCACCCCCTCCTGAAGGATAGGAATCGGGTCGTCCGTATTCCCGGCCCCCGGGAAACTACGAGATAAGGCATCCGCCTTTACATTTTTTGACCCAGGACGATATGTAACGACAAAATTAAACCTGGTAAAAAACAATGACCACCTAGCTTGTCTGGGATTCAGACGTTTCGCGGACTCCAGATATAGCAGGTTCTTGTGATCGGTGATGACTGTGACCGGATGAACTGCCCCCTCCAAAAAATGGCGCCACTCCTCAAAAGCTAACTTAATGGCCAAGAGTTCCCTATTGCCGACATCGTAATTCCTCTCAGCGGACGACAATTTTTTAGAGAAAAAGGCGCACGGATGCCACTTACCAGGGGACGAACCCTGTGACAATACTGCTCCCACCCCTACCTCGGAAGCGTCTACCTCTACAATGAATGGCTGAGACGCATCAGGTTGAATGAGTATGGGCGCCGAGGCAAAACATTTTTTCAAAGAGGAGAATGCTTGACAAGCCTTGTCAGACCACCTAGAAAAATCCGTCCCCTTTTTAGTCATGTCTGTGAGAGGCTTAACCATGGACGAGAAATTACGAATGAACTTCCGGTAATAATTAGCAAACCCCAGGAAACGTTGTAGTGCCTTAAGGTTCTCTGGCCGATCCCACTCAAGAACTGCCCGCACTTTCCCAGGGTCCATACGAAAACCGGACGCTGAAACCAGGAAGCCTAAAAACTGGAGTTCCTGTACGGCGAACACACACTTTTCCCACTTGGCATACAGTTTATTATCCCGCAAGATCTGTAACACCTGCCTAACGTGCTCCTGATGAGACACCAGATCCGGCGAGTAAATTAAGATATCATCCAGATATATGACAACAAACTGTCCCACCAGGCGGCGAAAGATGTCATTAACAAAGTGTTGAAACACCGCCGGGGCATTAGTCAGACCGAATGGCATGACAAGGTTCTCATAATGCCCCTCCGGAGTGTTAAACGCCGTCTTCCACTCATCCCCCTCTTTCATCCTAATCAGATTGTACGCACCCCTGAGATCCAACTTAGAGAACCATTTGGCGCCCACGATCTGATTAAAGAGATCGGGAATAAGTGGGAGCGGATACGGATCTCGGACCGTAATCCGATTAAGTTCACGGAAATCCAGGCAAGGGCGTAGGCCTCCATCTTTCTTCTTAACAAAGAAGAACCCCGCAGCCACCGGTGAAGATGAAGGTCTAATATGCCCCTTAGCCAGACTTTCTGAGATATAATCCTTCATGGCCTGCCTCTCAGGACCAGAAAGGTTATACAACCTAGCTTTAGGTAACTTGGCCTCAGGGAGCAGTTTTACAGAACAGTCATACACGCGATGAGGAGGTAGTTCCTGACACCCTTTCTCCGAGAATACATCCTCAAAGTCCGCCAGAAATGGAGGTAAGACCCAAGGAGTAACCGCACCAATGACCGTGTTCATGCAGTTTTTATTACAGAATTTACTCCATTGGCTTATCTCCCTGGTTTGCCAATTAATAACCGGGTTATGCTTAGCTAACCAAGGAAGGCCCAACACAATAGGAGTGGGAAGACCCTCCAACACGTAGCAAGACAACAGTTCTTTATGTATTGCCCCCACTTGAAGTTTTACGTCATGCACAGCTTGCAAAAAACTTCCCTGACCGAGAGGCCTGGCATCGATCGAGAATATGGGGATGGGTTTAGCCAACTCACTCAACCGCATACCTTGGACCCGGGCAAACCGAGCATCAACCAGATTAGCCCCGGCCCCACTATCCAGAAGAACAGATATCCTCTCAGTTCTCGTACCCACCACCACCTCCGCCGGTACGAGAAACTGAGACGAACCTAGGGACGAAATACCTACTCCCAGATTGCCGTCCACCACACAACCTGGGATTAACAGTTTTCCGACGACTCTTCACTCTGCAAGGGACGGGATGGACACCCCCCAATAAAATGTCCCTTTCTCCCGCAGAAGAAACACCTTCCTGCCTTATGGCGCACCACCGGTCCCCTCCCTCGAAATGATGTCCCTCCTAATTGCATAGGCTCCTCTGGACTGACCAGGGGAACCACCATATGAGGGGACCTTGTAGGAGGTGGAGTCATCACAGGGGGTAGAATTATCCCGCACCTCTCCCGAAGCCGTCTGTCCACGCGAATAGCAAGGGCCATAGCGGCTTCCAGTGACACGGGAGAGTCATACTGTGCCAACACATCCTGTAATTTGTCGGATAAACCATGACAAAACTGGCTCCTAAGAGCCGGGTCATTCCACTGGGTGTCCGTGGCCCACCTACGGAACTCCGAACAGAATTCCTCCGCCGGACGATCTCCCTGCTGGATCCTACGTAACTTAGACTCAGCAAGGGAGATCCGATCTGGGTCATCATATACTAGTCCCAGAGCAGCGAAAAACCTATCCACTGACTGGAGAGCCGGGGAACCCGAGGAAAGAGAGAACGCCCAGGATTGTGGGTCCCCTTGTAGGAGCGAGATGACAATTCCCACCCTTTGTTCTTCACTCCCCGATGACCGAGGCCGCAGCCGAAAGTACAATTTGCATGCCTCCCGGAAAACAAAAAACTTGTCCCGCCCCCCAGTGAACCTATCAGGGAGAGCTACTTTAGGTTCTGGTCCGGCTTGCTCCTGAGGATGCCAAACCTTGGACCTAACGTCCGCCAGCTCCATGGACAAACTCTGCAATTGCCGAGCTAGACCGGCTACTGGATCCATGGTAGCTGGAGAAAAACTAAGTTGGGTCGGTGAAAATGTCACGCTGTCTCCGTATACTGGAGGTAGGGGGCCTAAGCTGACCCTAAGCTGGGGCCCTGACTAATCCCTCAACCTGGAGGTACTGTTAAAGGTACAGAGGTCCAGGCCGCCAGCGTAACCCCTACCTCCTGAAGATCCCTGCACCACAGTAATCTAGTCCTGAGAAGGACCCCGATCACAACCAAAGGGAACAAGACATAATATGCCCAAACACAATACTTAGACGAACGAGACAGTACAAGGGAAAAACCAAAACCACCTTGCATACAAACAACTACTCAACTACAACAGAGGGAAAACCAACGGGAAAGGAGATAAATGATAAAGCGAGGAAAGGGAAAAACACTTCCAAATACACTTATCTCAGCAACTCCAAACACCACGATCCGCTCTGTCAGGCTGAATGAAATGCTTTCACCGACACCTCCCAAACAGACCAGCAGGTATATGAAGGAGTCTCACTACAGAAGTATTGATTGCAGCTGGGCGAGGCTGGACCTCATCTAGCCCAGAGAGAGAGAGAATTAACTCCCTCACTGCCGAGAGACACAAAGCACCAACAAGTCAGCTGCGAGAAGTCAGGCTGTGTACTCGTGACGATCTTCGTGGCAACACACCCGTGACAGGTATGTATGGCACCCCTCATCCCCCAATCCTGCTAAGTATGGCACCCCTCATCGCCCAATCCTGGTATGTGTGACCCCCTCATCCCTCAATCCTGGTATTTATGGCCATTTCATCCCCAATTCTGGTATGCATGGCCTCATTATCCCACAGTCCTGTTATGTATGGTGCCCCGCGTCCCCAATCCTGGTATGTATGGCACCCCTCATCCCCCAATCCTGGTATGCATGGCACCCCTCATCCCCCAATCCTGGTATGCATGGCACCCCTCATCCCCCAATCCTGGTATGCATGACACCCCTCATCCCCCAATCCTGGTATGCATGGCACCCCTCATCCCCCAATCCTGGTATGCACGACACCCCTCATCCCCCAATCCTGGTATGCATGGCAACCCTCATCCCCCAATCCTGGTATGCATGGCACCCCTCATCCCCCAATCCTGGTATGCGTGGCACCCCTCATCCCCCAATCCTGGAATGTGTGGCCCCCTCATCCCCCAATCCTGGTATTTATGGCCATTTCATCCCCAATTCTGGTATGCATGACCTCCTTATCCCCCAATCTTGGTATGTATGGCCTCATCCCACAGTCCTGTTATGTATGGTGCCCCGCGTCCCCAATCCTGGTATGTATGGCACCCCTCATCCCCCAATCCTAGTATGCGTGGCATCCCTCATCCCCCAATCCTGGTATGCGTGGCACCCCTCATCCCCCAATCCTGGTATGCGTGGCACCCCTCATCCCCCAATCCTGGTATGCGTGGCCCCCTCATCCCCAATCCTGGTATGCGTGGCACCCCTCATCCCCCAATCCTGGTATGCGTGGCACCCCTCATCCCCCAATCCTGGTATGCATGACACCCCTCATCCCCCAATCCTGGTATGCATGACCTCCTTATCCCCCAATCCGGGTATGCATGGCACCCCTCATCCCCCAATCCTGGTATGCATGGCACACCTCATCCCCCAATCCTGGTATGCATGGCACCCCTCATCCCCCAATCCTGGTATGCATGACACCCCTCATCCCCCAATCCTGGTATGCATGACACCCCTCATCCCCCAATCCTGGTATGCGTGGCACCCCTCATCCCCCAATCCTAGTATGCGTGGCACCCCTCATCCCCCAATCCTGGTATGCGTGGCACCCCTCATCCCCCAATCCTGGTATGTGTGGCCCCCTCATCCCCCAATCCTGGTATTTATGGCCCTTTCATCCCCAATTCTGGTATGCATGACCTCCTTATCCCCCAATCTTGGTATGTATGGCTTCATTATCCCACAGTCCTGTTATGTATGGTGCCCCGCGTCCCCAATCCGGGTATGTATGGCACCCCTCATCCCCCAATCCTGGTATGCATGGCACCCCTCATCCCCCAATCCTGGTATGCATGGCACCCCTCATCCCCCAATCCGGGTATGCATGGTATGCAAATGTTTCTAAAATGTCTATTGACTGACACTGTGAATACATATCTTTACAACTATTCTTTTCTTGTCCAAACTTACATAAAAATGTTTCGAAAAAGGATATTGACTGACGCTGAATTGGAAGAGCTTGTCAACGCCTCTGATTCAGAAGATGATGTCCCACAGGAAATAATGTCCGAAGAGGAGGACCACATAAGCGAGATGGAAAGCAATGTTGAAAATTCGGATTCTGAAGTGGAGTATGAAGAGGAACATGATACCCAGACAACTAGCCGGATGCAAGAAATCCCTTCTAAAAACAAGTGTGTAATTTGGAACTTGCAGCCTAGTCAGGCTGGTAGATTGTCCTCTGAAAAGATCATAAAAGCTACTCCTGGTCCTACAAGGTAAGCTACATCAAGAATATCTGATATAGGATCAGCATTCGCATTGTTCCTAAATATGACTATCCTAAATATTATAATACAAATGACAAACAATGAGGGACAAGTAGTTTATGGTGATAAATGGAAAAAAATAGATGTGACAGCTCTAAATGCTTATATTGGTTTACTTCTTTTAGCGGGAGTATACAAATCTTATGGTGAATCAACTAAAAGTTTGTGGAATTGCGAAACCGGTCGCCACATATTTAGAGCTACAATGTGTCGTGAAAGGTTTCATGAAATTTCTAGAGTACTGCGGTTTGATTCTAAAACAGATAGAATGGAAAGAATAGCTAAAGATAATCTAGCACCTATTAGAAATGTTTGGAATCAATGGGTAGAGATTCTACCAAAATTGTATAATAGTGGTGAAAATGTAACTGTTGATGAGCAACTGGTGGCATTCCGAGGTAGGTGCCCATTCAGACAATATATACCAAGTAAGCCAGCAAAATACGGCATCAAGATCTGGACACTTTGCGACAGCAAAAGTTCACATGCTCTAAATGTTCAAGTGTATACAGGAAAAACCCCTGGTGAAAGACCTGAAAAAAATCAGGGTATGCGTGTTGTTCTCGATTTGACTCATGGACTAAAAGGACAAAATGTCACATGTGGCAACTTTTTTACATCCTATCAACTAGGCCAGATGTTGAAGATAAAACAACTTACCATGCTGGGTACTATAAGAAAAAACAAACCTGAACTACTGCAAGGTATCCTTAGCAAGAGAGAGGTGTACAGTTCTACTTTTTATTTACAAGTGTTGCTTCTTATGTTCCAAAAAAAAACAAAACAGGTAATTCTAATGAGCACAATGCACCATGACAATGCCGTAAGTGATAGAGAAGACAGAAAGCCTGACATTATTTTGGATTATAATGCCACAAAGGGAGCAGTTGATACTTTAGACCAAGCAATATCAACATATACATGCAAACGCAAAACCAATCGGTGGCCAATGATTTTATTTTATAACATACTGGACGTTTCTGCATACAATGCATTTGTCTTATGGAGAGAAATCGACCCCGATTGGAACCGGAATAAGCTGCATAAAAGAAGATTATTTCTTGAGGAATTGGGAAAATCCCTGGTTAGACCATATATTGAGAGCAGAAAAGTGACCCCAAGAAGTGAAGGTCAACAGCCATTGTAAAAAGTGTCCAGCATGCTCAAGAAAGAGACTCCACATCCACGGCCTCCACCAGCACAGCTACCAGCAGCACAGCTACCAGCAAAAAAAGGAAGAGATGTAGCTTCTGTCCATCTTCCTGTGACAATAAGACTAATCTGACATGTGCTGGATGTTCAAAATATCTGTGTAAAGGACATGTGTCTTATTATTGTGTTCAGTGTAAAAGCGCATGAACATGTTCAGTTTTTTCTTTTTTCTTTCTAAAAAGGTTGAAGTTTTTAGGATTTTTCATTTGTTGATTTATAAATATTGCTTTCAAAAAGTTAAATTTCATGTTTTAGTAATAGTAATGTAAAGCTTCTTTGTTATTTGTGTGCAGAATGCCAACAATCAAAGATAATTGTAAAAAGCCTGTGTAACCTTTTTATGAAAAAAAAATAAATGATTAAGTTTTAATTTAAATTTTTCATTTGTTTATGATCAACCATGTTCACATACAGTATAATAATGAAAAAAGTATTCAAATAAAACACTTAGAGTAGCTAAAAATCAAGAATTAATAGGTCGGGTCATATTGACACAGGAACAGTACAAGTGTATAGCAAATGCGAACAGAACAGCAGGGTTAAATTCTCAGGACGATCCCAATCTACAACCGCCCGGACACTCGCCTGATCCATGAGAAAACCAGTGAACTATAAGAAATAACCCAGAAAAGGAATCTCCTGAACTAAGAACATACATTTCTCTGGTTTGACAAATAATTTATTGTCTCTGAGTATCTGTAAGACCTGCCTGACATGTACCTGATGTGACTCGAGGTCAGGCGAATAAATCAATATGTCATCAAGATACATCACAATAAACCTACCTGCCAGATGATTAAAAATGTCATTAATAAAGTGTTGAAAGATGGTGGGAGCATTAGTCAACCCAAATGGCATCACAAAGATTTCATAGTACCCATCAGGAGTATTGAATCCACTCATCTTCCTCCTTAATGCGAACAATGTGTCAATTCATGCTGTGGATATTCACTATCTATTTCATCCTTTGTGATACAAAGGATCAAGTCAGTGGTAAAGGTGCACCATTGCGTAGTAGTAAACTCAGCAATATCTGCACAATATCTGTGTGGATATTACCGCTGTTAATTTGCTGTGGGATTTCCTTTGTAGAAATTCTGCAGCAAATACATTATGTGAATGTACCCACTAATAGTGGTAGGGGCCCTAACTCACTTATTTATA
This sequence comes from Phyllobates terribilis, assembly GCF_046119375.1. Classification (NCBI taxonomy): domain Eukaryota; kingdom Metazoa; phylum Chordata; class Amphibia; order Anura; family Dendrobatidae; genus Phyllobates; species Phyllobates terribilis. The sequence goes on from NW_027363026.1 coordinate 25,229, forward strand.
GAGTTATTAGTGATATCGAAAAAGAGCTTTCCCTCACATGCCCCCCATACACTTTTTATGGAAATCTCTCTGCCACCTATAAGGCTATAACTTTTCATGAAAGGCCTCATTTTCTTAGTGGTGGGGGAAGAGAACCTTTAGTGAGTTAGGGGTGATATATGGGAAGAGAACTTAGTCAGGGGTGATACATGGAAAAGAGGCTGTCAGTCAGGGGTGATACATGGAGAAGGGGCTCAGTCAAGGGTGATACATGGGGAAGGGGTGCAGTCAGGTGCGATAAATGGAGAAGGTGCTCAGTCAGTCAGGGGTGATACATGGGGAGCAAACTCGGGGAGAGGAGGAAAGAGCATTGACATGAAGACATCAGGACAGAACAGTGCTTTGTTATATACAAATAGTGAGAGGCAGTTTGCAGCAGAGGAGGGTGTCAGCTGTGATGCGGGCACTGCTCTCCCCGTTTGTCCAACGCTGGCAGGGGAGTAGCGACATACACACAGGGAGGAGTCATGATGTACTGCTTGCTGCTCCTCCCAGCGTGAGACAACCCAGGAGAGAAGTGAGCGCATCACAGCTGACATGCCCGCCTGCTGCAGACTGCAGCTCATCATTTGTATACAACAGAGCGCTGCCCATTCCTTGTGTTCTTTAGCCCAAACAAGTCTCTTCTGCTTGTTGCCTGTCCTTAGCAGTGGTTTCCTAGCATCTATTTTACCATGAAGGCCTGCTGCACAAAGTCTCCTCTTAACAGTTGTTGTAGAGATGTGTCTGCTGCTAGAACTCTGTGTGGCATTGACCTGATCTCTAATCTGAGCTGCTGTTAACATGCGATTTCTGAGGCTGGTGACTCGGATAAACTTATCCTCAGAAACAGAGGTGACTCTTGGTCTTCCTTTCCTGGGGCGGTCCTCATGTGAGCCAGTTTCTTTGTAGCACTTGATGGTTTTTGCCACTGCACTTGGGGACACTTTCAAAGTTTTCCCAATTTTTCGGACTGACTGTCCTTCATTTCTTAAAGTAATGATGGCCACTCGTTTTTCTTTACTTAGAACTTGTATTATGGCAAGAAAAAAGCAGCTAACAGTCTATTCAGTAGGACTATCAGTTGTGTATCCACCTGACTTCTTCACAACACAACTGATGGTCCCAACCCCATTTATAAGGCAAGAAATTCCACTTATTAAACCTGACAGGGCACACCTGTGAAGTGAAAACCATTTCTGGTGACTACCTCTTGAAGCTCATCAAGAGAATGCCAAGAGTGTGCAAAGCAGCCATCAAAGCAAAAGGTGGCTACTTTGAAGAACCTAGAATATAAGACATATTTTCAGTTGTTTCACACTTTTTTGTTAAGTATATAATTCCACATGTGTTAATTCATAGTTTTGATGCCTTCAGTGTGAATGTACAATTTTCATAGTCATGAAAATACAGAAAAATCTTGTGTCCAAACTTTTGGTCTGTACTGTATATATATATATATAAAAAAAAATTATATATATATTATATATACACATACACACACACACTCCTCTCATCTTTTGAAGCATATAAGGAGGGACAAATGATGCGGAGCATAACTCGCTGCGGCAAATTTGTACCACATCCCAAACCACTCCCATTTATCATTATTTTGTACCCTGGCAGGAGGAGTTGTCAGAGGGGCGGTGGTAGTGAGTGAAATTCAGCAGACCCCTGAGACTGCAGGTCGTTGACCCAAATACGGCACTATCTGCTGTATCCGTGGCTGTTGGGACTAGAGATGAGAGGATGGATTCACGGGACTCCGGTCCAGCGTCCAGATCAGTGCTACCTGGCGGCTGGACGGGAGGCTGTGAATCTCTTACCTGGCATCCCTGGTGCGGCTTTTGATCATCCAGGGCAGCACGACGTCATCTGTGCGTCCTGCTCATCTCTAGTTGGGACCTGTAAATTTATTTTTAGTTCATTCATTCACAGTTGGAGCCGCTTCATCTTTATGTAGCATCACTTTATGACATCAGGCTTTTTGGTGTCTTTAAGGTCGTGTTCCCACATTGCATAAATACTGTGTTTTTTGTTTTATGCCGGTGTCCGCACCAAACTACACAGTAACAATCTTCTCTGATTAGTGCTGCATTTTTTTAGGCCTATTCCGCCTTATTTGATACGTTTTTGGTGCAGATGTAAAGTCGCGTTTTTAATGTGTTTTTTTTTATAGTACAGAAAAGCTTTGATTCTGCACTCAAAATAGTAACTGCCGTTTTTTACATGTGTTTTTTTAGGCTCCACATAGAAGACAAGAGAAAAAAAAAAGCACCAAACCGCATAGTTTAGCCGCGTCTTTAGAACACAGGGGGCGCAGTTTTCATGAAATCACATTCACTTTGCTTGGACAGTTTAACACAGCAGAATTTCAGAGCAAAAAAAACAGCAGAAAAAATGCAACATTTACGCTACATGTGAACACGGTCTAAATATCTAAGCAAAGTGGATGTGAGTTCATGAAATCTCCATCCTCGGGGCGTCTTTATAGGCTTCTTCTGAAAAAAAAATGAATTAAAAAAAAACACGCCGTTGCAATTTCAAGTGCAGAATCAAACCTTTTCTTTAGTATTAACCGGTTCAAGACCGCCCACTGTACATAAACGTCGGCGCTGCCCGGACTCTGTGCAGCGCCGACGTTTAAAAACGGTGGGTGGTCCCGCAGCGCTCAGGACCCCCAGGGTCCTGCTAGCGCTGTGGTACCGGTTCAGAGCGATAGCTCTGACATGTGGCATCATGGGGACCTGAATGGATCAGGTCCCCATGATGTTAACCTGTTCCTATCTTCTAGATGCCGAGATCCATAGCGATCGCGGCATTTAAAAGATAGTAACAGCTGGTGGTCGGCGATCGGGACCCCCCCCATACCTCAGGAGCGGCGGGGATCCCGATGCTGTGACCTCTGACATCATTGAGACCTGATTGGCTCAGGTCTCGATGATGTCAGCGTCACACCAGCCAATCAGAGAGATCACCAGGGAAGTTTGTTTTAGCAAACACTGTTTCTCCTCCGATCTCAGTGAGAGAGCAGAGGAGAAACAGTGTGACAAGAGCTGTGTCAGCCTTGCCACTGTGAAAGTAAAAAAAATAAAATAAAAAAGAAAGTAAGAGTTAGGGTTAGTGAGTCTGTCAGATCAGTCAGTCCTGTCAGATCAGTCCTGTCAGATCAGTCAGTCCTGTCAGTCCTGTCAGATCTGTCAGGTCAGTCAGTCCTGTCAGATCTGTCAGGTCAGTCAGTCCTGTCAGATCTGTCAGGTCAGTCAGTCCTGTCAGATCTGTCAGGTCAGTCAGTCCTGTCAGATCTGTCAGGTCAGTCAGTCCTGTCAGATCTGTCAGGTCAGTCAGTCCTGTCAGATCTGTCAGGTCAGTCAGTCCTGTCAGATCTGTCAGTCCTGTCAGTCCTGTCAGTCCTGTCAGTCCTGTCAGGTCAGTCAGGTCAGTCAGTCCTGTCAGGTCAGTCAGTCCTGTCAGGTCAGTCAGTCCTGTCAGGTCAGTCAGTCCTGTCAGGTCAGTCAGTCCTGTCAGGTCAGTCAGTCCTGTCAGGTCAGTCAGTCCTGTCAGATCAGTCAGGTCAGTCAGTCCTGTCAGGTCAGTCAGTCCTGTCAGATCAGTCAGTCAGTCCTGTCAGATCAGTCAGTCAGTCCTGTCAGGTCAGTCAGTCCTGTCAGATCAGTCAGTCAGTCCTGTCAGATCAGTCAGTCAGTCCTGTCAGATCAGTCAGTCAGTCAGTCCTGTCAGATCAGTCAGTCCTGTCAGATCAGTCAGTCAGTCAGTCCTGTCAGATCGGTCAGGTCAGTCAGTCCTGTCAGATCTGTCAGGTCAGTCAGTCCTGTCAGATCTGTCAGGTCAGTCAGTCCTGTCAGATCTGTCAGGTCAGTCAGTCCTGTCAGATCTGTCAGTCAGTCAGTCCTGTCAGATCTGTCAGTCAGTCAGTCCTGTCAGATCTGTCAGTCAGTCAGTCCTGTCAGATCTGTCAGTCAGTCAGTCCTGTCAGATCTGTCAGTCAGTCAGTCCTGTCAGATCTGTCAGTCAGTCAGTCCTGTCAGATCAGTCAGTCAGTCAGTCCTGTCAGATCAGTCAGTCAGTCAGTCCTGTCAGATCAGTCAGTCAGTCAGTCCTGTCAGATCAGTCAGTCAGTCCTGTCAGATCAGTCAGTCAGTCCTGTCAGATCAGTCAGTCAGTCCTGTCAGATCAGTCAGTCAGTCCTGTCACATCAGTCAGTCAGTCCTGTCAGATCAGTCAGTCCTGTCAGATCAGTCAGTCAGTCCTGTCAGTCAGTCAGTCCTGTCAGATCAGTCAGTCAGTCCTGTCAGATCAGTCAGTCAGTCCTGTCAGATCAGTCAGTCCTGTCAGATCAGTCAGTCCTGGCAGATCAGTCAGTCAGTCAGTCAGTCCTGTCAGATCTGTCAGGTCAGTCAGTCCTGTCAGATCGGTCAGGTCAGTCAGTCCTGTCAGATCGGTCAGGTCAGTCAGTCCTGTCAGATCTGTCAGTCAGTCAGTCCTGTCAGATCTGTCAGTCAGTCAGTCCTGTCAGATCTGTCAGTCAGTCAGTCCTGTCAGATCTGTCAGTCAGTCCTGTCAGATCTGTCAGTCAGTCAGTCCTGTCAGATCTGTCAGTCAGTCCTGTCAGATCTGTCAGTCAGTCCTGTCAGATCTGTCAGTCAGTCAGTCCTGTCAGATCAGTCAGTCAGTCCTGTCAGATCAGTCAGTCCTGTCAGATCAGTCAGTCCTGTCAGATCAGTCAGTCCTGTCAGATCAGTCAGTCAGTCAGTCCTGTCAGATCAGTCAGTCAGTCAGTCCTGTCAGATCAGTCAGTCAGTCCTGTCAGATCAGTCAGTCAGTCCTGTCAGATCAGTCAGTCAGTCAGTCCTGTCAGATCAGTCAGTCAGTCCTGTCAGATCAGTCAGTCAGTCCTGTCAGATCAGTCAGTCAGTCCTGTCAGATCAGTCAGTCAGTCAGTCCTGTCAGATCAGTCAGTCAGTCCTGTCACATCAGTCAGTCAGTCCTGTCAGATCAGTCAGTCCTGTCAGATCAGTCAGTCCTGTCAGATCAGTCAGTCAGTCCTGTCAGTCCTGTCAGTCAGTCCTGTCAGATCAGTCAGTCAGTCCTGTCAGATCAGTCAGTCAGTCCTGTCAGATCAGTCAGTCAGTCCTGTCAGATCAGTCAGTCCTGTCAGATCAGTCAGTCCTGTCAGATCAGTCAGTCCTGTCAGATCAGTCAGTCAGTCAGTCCTGTCAGATCAGTCAGTCAGTCAGTCCTGTCAGATCAGTCAGTCCTGTCAGATCAGTCAGTCCTGTCAGATCAGTCAGTCCTGTCAGATCAGTCAGTCCTGTCAGATCAGTCAGTCCTGTCAGATCAGTCAGTCAGTCAGTCCTGTCAGATCAGTCAGTCAGTCAGTCCTGTCAGATCAGTCAGTCAGTCCTGTCAGTCAGTCAGTCCTGTCAGATCAGTCAGTCAGTCCTGTCAGATCAGTCAGTCAGTCCTGTCAGATCAGTCAGTCAGTCCTGTCAGATCAGTCAGTCCTGTCAGATCAGTCAGTCCTGTCAGATCAGTCAGTCCTGTCAGATCAGTCAGTCAGTCAGTCCTGTCAGATCTGTCAGGTCAGTCAGTCCTGTCAGATCGGTCAGGTCAGTCAGTCCTGTCAGATCTGTCAGTCAGTCAGTCCTGTCAGATCTGTCAGTCAGTCAGTCCTGTCAGATCTGTCAGTCAGTCAGTCATGTCAGATCTGTCAGTCAGTCCTGTCAGATCTGTCAGTCAGTCAGTCCTGTCAGATCAGTCAGTCAGTCAGTCCTGTCAGATCAGTCAGTCAGTCAGTCCTGTCAGATCAGTCAGTCAGTCCTGTCAGATCAGTCAGTCAGTCCTGTCAGATCAGTCAGTCAGTCCTGTCACATCAGTCAGTCAGTCCTGTCAGATCAGTCAGTCCTGTCAGATCAGTCAGTCAGTCCTGTCAGTCCTGTCAGTCAGTCAGTCCTGTCAGATCAGTCAGTCAGTCCTGTCAGATCAGTCAGTCAGTCCTGTCAGATCAGTCAGTCCTGTCAGATCAGTCAGTCAGTCAGTCCTGTCAGATCAGTCAGTCAGTCAGTCCTGTCAGATCTGTCAGGTCAGTCAGTCCTGTCAGATCTGTCAGGTCAGTCAGTCCTGTCAGATCGGTCAGGTCAGTCAGTCCTGTCAGATCGGTCAGGTCAGTCAGTCCTGTCAGATCTGTCAGTCAGTCAGTCCTGTCAGATCTGTCAGTCAGTCAGTCCTGTCAGATCTGTCAGTCAGTCAGTCCTGTCAGATCAGTCAGTCAGTCAGTCCTGTCAGATCAGTCAGTCAGTCAGTCCTGTCAGATCAGTCAGTCAGTCAGTCCTGTCAGATCAGTCAGTCAGTCAGTCCTGTCAGATCAGTCAGTCAGTCAGTCCTGTCAGATCAGTCAGTCAGTCCTGTCAGATCAGTCAGTCAGTCCTGTCAGATCAGTCAGTCAGTCCTGTCAGATCAGTCAGTCAGTCCTGTCAGATCAGTCAGTCAGTCAGTCCTGTCAGATCAGTCAGTCAGTCAGTCCTGTCAGATCAGTCAGTCAGTCCTGTCAGATCAGTCAGTCAGTCCTGTCAGATCAGTCAGTCAGTCCTGTCAGATCAGTCAGTCAGTCCTGTCAGATCAGTCAGTCCTGTCAGATCAGTCAGTCCTGTCAGATCAGTCAGTCAGTCAGTCCTGTCAGATCAGTCAGTCAGTCAGTCCTGTCAGATCAGTCAGTCAGTCCTGTCAGATCAGTCAGTCAGTCCTGTCAGATCAGTCAGTCAGTCCTGTCAGATCAGTCAGTCCTGTCAGATCAGTCAGTCAGTCCTGTCACATCAGTCAGTCAGTCCTGTCAGATCAGTCAGTCCTGTCAGATCAGTCAGTCAGTCCTGTCAGTCAGTCAGTCCTGTCAGATCAGTCAGTCAGTCCTGTCAGATCAGTCAGTCAGTCCTGTCAGATCAGTCAGTCAGTCCTGTCAGATCAGTCAGTCCTGTCAGATCAGTCAGTCCTGTCAGATCAGTCAGTCCTGTCAGATCTGTCAGTCAGTCAGTCCTGTCAGATCAGTCAGTCAGTCAGTCCTGTCAGATCAGTCAGTCAGTCCTGTCAGTCAGTCAGTCCTGTCAGTCAGTCAGTCCTGTCAGATCAGTCAGTCAGTCCTGTCAGATCAGTCAGTCAGTCAGTCCTGTCAGATCAGTCAGTCAGTCCTGTCAGATCAGTCAGTCCTGTCAGATCAGTCAGTCCTGTCAGATCAGTCAGTCCTGTCAGATCAGTCAGTCCTGTCAGATCAGTCCCGTCCGTTCAGTCCGGTCCGTTCAGTCCGGTCCGTTCAGTCCGGTCCGTTCAGTCCGGTCCGTTCAGTCCAGTCAAAAAATCTAAAAATAAAATGGCCCGTCAGACTTATACCGCAGAGGAGGTGTATGCCCTGCTGTGTTCTGACACTGATGACAGCGCAATCTCAGATGGAGATATGGATTTTGAGGGCTTTAGTAGCGGCGACACTGAGAGCTCAGAAATGAGCAGTGATTCTGTTCCATCCTCAAGCCCAAGGACCAGTACAGCAATAGGTGCAAATAGCGCTACTGGAGAAACGTCTCCAAATCAGGGAACACTGCCCAGTACAAGCGCTGTCCCTGCTACTAGTGAATTGGCGCACCCCAGTGTACAAGGGGCTTTGCCACATGATCTAGCATTTCCCAGATGGGAGGCTTCGGATTCGGCTGCTCCATTCAGCCCTGATTTCAACGCCACTCCTGGTATAAATGTGGAGGTGGAAGATTTTGGACCAATTCATTTTTTTAATTTGTTTTTTACAGACAGCTTGCTAGAGCATATTGTCGTGCAAACAAATTTATATGCATCCCAATTCATAAGCCAGAATCCCCGATCTTACTATGCTAGGGCAAATTTATGGACACCAACTAATGTCCCGGAAATAAAAAAATTTTTAGGACTTACATTTGCCATGGGGCTTGTTAAAAAACCGAGCATTCGATCCTACTGGTCCAACCACCCTGTTCAAGCCACCCCTATGTTTTCAGTCATTCTGCCTAGGACCCGTTATGAAATGCTCATGCGGTTTTGGCATTTTAATGACAATAGTCAATGCCTGCCCAGAAATGCCCCAGAACATGACAGGCTATATAAAATTAGACCCATCATTGAAAATTTGTCAGAAAAATTCTTAAGCCTCTACACCCCAACACAAAATATTTCTATAGATGAGTCCCTTGTAAAATTCAAAGGAAGACTGCACCTCAAGCAATTTATCGCATCTAAAAGGGCAAGGTTTGGAATAAAGATCTATAAAATGTGCGAAAGTTCAACCGGATACACATCCGCTTTCCACATATATGAGGGGAAAGACAGCCAACTAAACCCACCAGGATGCCCTACTTATCTGGGGACATCTGCAAAAATTGTTTGGGAGCTGATAAGTCCATTTTTTCAAAAAGGCTACAATCTATATGTGGACAATTATTACACCAGCATACCCCTATTTAAAAGTCTGGTTGAACACAACATCGGGGCTTGTGGGACCATCCGTAAAAACCGTCAGGGGTTTCCACAACCATTGGTCAACCAAAAGTTCCAAAAGGGGCAGTCAGGGGCTGTACGCAACGGAGAGCTGCTTGCCCTGAAATATAGGGATAAGAGGGATATTTTTGTCCTCAGCTCGATCCACACAGATGCCACAAGGGCCACTGTAGAACTAGGATCCACCACTCCGAAGCAAAAACCTGTCAGTCATTGACTACAACAAACACATGGGGGGTGTGGACCTTGCAGACCAGGTTCTACAGCCATATCAGGTATCAAGAAAGTCCTATACCTGGTATAAAAAGTTGGTTATTTATTTGTTTCAGGTGGCCACATACAATTCTTTTGTGTTGTACAAAAAAGCAGGAAATTCAGATCCTTTTCTTGATTATCAAGAAAAGGTCATTGAAAATCTTGTCTTTCAAAGTGTTAGCCCCGCTCATCCATTAGAATCTGAGGATGTGAAAAGACTCACTGAGCGACATTTTATTGCACTTATTCCAGCAACGGAAACAAGAAGGAACCCCCAGAAAAGATGTCGTGTATGTACTAAGAGAGGAATGAGGCGTGATACCCGCTACTATTGCCCACAATGCCCATCATTGCCAGCCTTATGCGTCACTGACTGCTTTAAAATCTACCACACAGAACCACGTTTTTAAACTGTAAAAATGTATCCCAATTTGTCATTCAAACATTTGGTTCATTTAGTGAATGACATATTCGAGTAGAGCTCACTTAATTTCCAGGGGGGGTTCTCCAGAATCTAAACCTTCCATTGCGTGCTTGTTTCTGGAAATCATCCATCGAGTTAAAATGGTCACTAAACCCATCGATGAATTCCCAGAGGGGTGTCATTTCCAAAATGGGGTCACTTCAGGGGGGATTCTTTAGCTCTGGTACTCTGAAAAGTGCCAGAACAGCATAATCCCCCCTGAAGTGACCCCATTATGGAAATGACACCTCTGTGGGAATTCATCTATGGGTTTAGTGACCATTTACCTACTTATTTTCCCACCACTAGATTAATTTATACAGAGGAGTAGATTGTAAAATTCGGTCACTTGTTGTGGGTTTCCTCTGTTTAGGCACCTCAGGGGCTCTCCAAATGCAACATGGCGTCCGCTATCGATTCCAGTCAAATTTCCATTCCAAAAGTCAAATGGCGCTCCTTACCTTCCGAGCTATGCCGTGCGCCCAAACAGTGGCTTTGCACCACATATGGGGTATCAGCGTGCTCAGGAGAAATTGCACAACACATTTTGGGGTCCATTTTTTCTGGCTGCCCTTGTGAAAATTAAAAATTTGAGGCTAAAGTAGCAGTTTTGTGAAAAAAAGTTAAATGTTCATTGTTTTCTTCCACATTCCAAAAATTCCTGTGAAGCACCTGAAGGGTTAATAAACTTCTTGAATGTGGTTTTGAGCACCTTGAGGGGTGCAGTTTTTAGAATGGTATCACTTTTGGGTATTTTCTGTCATAAAGGCTCCTCAAAGTCACTTCAAATAAGATGTGGTCCCAAAAAAAATGTTTTTGTAAATTTTGTTGTAAAAATGAGAAATCGCTGGTCAATTTTAACCCTTATAGCTTCCTAACAGAAAAAAATTTTGGTTCCAAAATTGTGCTGATGTGAAGTAGACATGTGGGAAATGTTATTCATTAACTATTTTGTGTGACATATCTCTCTGATTAAAGGGCATGAAAATTCAAAGTTTGAAAATTGCAAAATTTTCAAAATTTTCGCCAAATTTCCGATTTTTTCACAAATAAACGCAAGTGATATCGAATAAATTTTACCACTATCAAGAAGTACAATATGTCACAAAAAAACAATCTCAGAATCAGGGGGATCCGTTGAAGCGTTCCAGAGTAATTACCTCATAAAGTGACAGTGGTCAGAATTGAAAAAATTGGCCCGGTCACGAAGGCAAAAACAGGCTCTGGCGCGAAGTGGTTAAAAAAGCGTTAAAAACTCTGTTTCATATCTGCCCCAAAATCGCATCAAATAAGGGGGAAAACACACAAAAAATGCAGCAAACACGCAATAATCAGAGAAGATTGTTATTGCGTTGTGTGGTTTAGACACCTGCAGAAAACGTGCAGGAAAAAAAGCAGTAGAAATAATGCAGCATATATGCACGGCCTCAGCATTACATTTTTAATATTTTTTCTCTATTAAACCCATAAAAATGTATCAATTACGTCATTTTTTTATGCCATTTATCGATTCCCATAAATAATCTGATTGCTGTGTTGCGCGGGTCGTTACGATTACAGGGACACCGAATATGTAGATGGTATTTGCTGACTGTGATGTTCATTATTAAAAAGGCAAGATTTTAACTGTGTTTTTCATTATTTTTTAGTAATTTTATAGGAAGAAAAATAATCTATTTTATTCTCCCTCTAGGATAGAGTCATAAAAATCCACTGCTGCGTACAATGTATCAGTACAATCTGCCTGTGGAGTCAGACCCTGCAATACAGATCTAGTACACAAAATTCTCACCATTACGTTACTGGAGCCTGTGGCTCAGTAGCTTTAGATCCTGCCTGTGATGTTGAGGGTTGTGGATTCAAGACCTGTGGAAACTCTCAAAAAAAATTATATTTTTGTAATTGCTTATTATTTTTATTAGTTTCATAGGAACAAAAAAAAATCTGACTTATTCACCTCAGTATACAAATACAAAGAAATACAAGAAATACACTGCTGTGTACAATGTACATGTAGGTGAACAATCTGCTTCTGGGTTCACTGCCTGCAATAGGGGATGAACTAAACAGAATGAAGAAAAAGAATAAATAAAAAGAATGAAAATAACTTAGAGGTGCAAAAATATGGAGAGGTATTCTAGACTTCTTATGCATCTTGGACATGGAATGAACATGGAATATATGTAGATTACAGGGAACTTAACACATATCCCATATAAAGAGGTGTATATTATATTCCCTGTGCTTGGTAGGTGGGGAGTGAACATGAAATACAGTGGTGTGAAAAAGTGTTTGCCCCCTTCCTGATTTCTTATTCTTTTGTATGTTTGACTTAAATGTTTCAGATCACAAAACAAATTTAAATATTAGACAAAGATAACACAAGTAAAACACAAAATGCAGTTTTTACATGAAGGTCTTTTTTATTAAGGGAAAAAGAAATTCAAACCTACAGGGCCCTGTGTGAAAAAGTGATTGCCCCACATATTAAAACATTTATTAACTGTGGTTTATCACATCTTTGGGAAGCTAAGTTCAATTTCTCTAATCACACAAAGGCCTGATTACTGCCACACTTGTTCTCAATCCAGAAATCACTTAAATAGGACCTGCCTGACAAAGTGAAGTAGACCAAAAGATCCTTAAAAGCTAGACATCATGCTGCGATCCAAATAAATTTAGGAACAAATGAGAAACAAAGTAATTGAGATCTATCAGTCTGGAAAAAGTTATAAAGCCATTTCTAAACTTTTGAGACTCCAGTGAACCACAGTGAGAGCCATTATCCACAAATGGCGAAAACATGCAACAGTGGTGAACCTTCCCAGGAGTGGCCGACCAATCAAACTTACCCCAAGAGAGTAGCGACGACTCATCCAAGAGATCACAAAAGACCCCACAACAACGTCCAAAGAACTGCAGGCCTCACTTGCCTCAGTGTTCAAAAATGGCATGCATGGCAGAGTTCCAAGACTAAAAGCACTGCTGAGCAAAAAGAACATAAAGGCTCATATCCGTTTTGCCAGAAAACATCTTGATGACTGCCAAGACTTTTGGGAGAATACCCAATGTATTCCCATTACATCTGACATAGAAGTAACAGAGCATTTCAGAAAACGAACATCATATCAACAGTAAAATATGGTGGTAGTGTGATGGTCTGGGGCGCTTTGCTGCTTCAGGACCTGGAAGACTTGCTGTGGTAAATGGCACCATGAATTCTGCTGTCTACTAAAAAATCCTGTAGAAGAATATTCAGCCATCTGTTCATGACCTCAAGATGAAAAGCACTTGGGTTATGCAGCAGGACAATGATCCAAAACACACCAGCAAGTCCACCTCTGAATGACTTAAGAAAAAACAAAATTAAGACTTTGGAGTGGCCTAGTCAAAGCCCTGCCCTTAATCCGATTGACATGCTGTGAGAACCCGCCAATGTGGCTGAATTACAACAATTTTGCAATGATGAGTGGGCCAAAATTCCTCCAGAGCGTTGTAAAAGACTCAGTTATCGCAAGCGCTTGATTGCAGCTGTTGCTGCTAAGGGTGGCCCAACCAGTTATTAGGTTTAGGGGTCAATCACTTTTTCACACAGGGCCCTGTAGGTTTGGATTTCTTTTTCCCTTAATAATAAAGACCTCCATTTAAAAACTGCATTTTGTAGTTACTTGTGTTATCATTGACTAATATTTTAATTTGTCTTGTGTTCTTAAACATTTAAGTGTGACAAACATGCAAAAGAATAAGAAATCAAGAAGGGGGCAAAGACTGTTTCACACCACTGTATATCACTATTTACACTTAAAAGATACATTAGGGCAGGGCCGTATTTGGAGTTCCTGCTGCCCTAGGCACTGTCAGCGGTGGCACCCCCCCCCGTCGCAGCCCTGTTGCGTACAATCCCCTCCCCCTCGGAAACCCCCAATCGCAGACAGACAATCTCCCCCCCTGTCGTGGCCCAAGTTTCATGTAGATTCTCCCCCCACATTCCAGGTAGCACATATGAAAGGTTTGTAGGGGTAAAATCCTGCAGACAGACTACCTTGAGATAAATAGAAAAAATAATATTTTAATGATTTTAATTGGTTTATGTGCAAGTTTATTCTCCAAGTGTTTGCATGGGTTTCCAAACACACTACAGAGACATATTGATAGGATGTTTACATTGTGAACCCCAATGGGGAGAGTGTTGATGATGTCTGTAAAGTGCTGTGGAGTTCATAGTGTAATATAAATGCAAAAAATATTATTCCTAATATTATGTCACAATACCAGGATCTGAGGATCTTCTATTTCGAGGTCAGGAGCTCCCTGATGCGATATTGCTGGCCGTCTCGCTGTCTTCCTCTTGACACTGCATTGCGGTGGACAAGAGAGCATTAACTAGTTAATAAGAAGTATGGAGTGTGTACTAACTGAGCCATAAACCCTCCCCATATCATGTCCAGCAGACATTGCAGGATTACTATATGGATTTTATTATTAGGGTACGGACACACTGGCGTGAAACTTGGACGAGCGCAATGCAGTCGGACCAATGTTAATCAATGTCTGAGAGCACATTGGTGAGTGTCGGACGCTTTTTTCTCATCCAGATTCAGAATGAGAAAAAAGTCGCACCATGCTGCGACAGTATGAAACTCGCCAATGCAAGTCTATGGTCCGACAAAATCACGGACCGCACACGGCCCATCCGAGAGGCATCCATTTTTTTCACTGATACATTCTCATTCTGCAGCAGAGAACACTGTAAAATGTTCCTGTAAATGATTATACAGTAATAGCTGCTGACAAAAAACAGATTGAACACGGACAGCACTCGGATGTGATCTGAGGAAAATGTCAGACACTTGCATAGCAGTTGCATGCCAAACAGACCAAAAAACCGATGACACTCATCCGACTCTCCTGGATGAGAAACGGACCGATTTTAAGGCGGCGGGAGACTGTGTACCACCATGTCCTCAGCTCTGTGCACAGGGTACCGCCATGTACCACCATGACCAGGGGCGTACATAGGAATCATGGGGCCCCATAGCAGAAGTTCTAATTGGGCCCCCACCCCAAAAGAAAAATGTAAATAATTGTTGGGGGCACAGAAGAGCAGATCTCACAACTTTCCAGCCTTTGCACAGCAATTAATAAATTGGGTACAGTAATTCAATGCAGTTTGTGGGGAATATTTTTTTCATAAGAATTTGGGAAAGTTATGAAATGTCCTATAAATGTCTGTCCTATTCCTGATCTAAGGGTCTAGACTTTTAGCTGAGATGAATCTGTGCTACAGTAAATGTATCACTTAAACATGAGCCATGTATGAGGGAGTCGCAGTTGGAGTCTGTGTCATGGAAATTGAGGAGTCGGAGGTTTGGCTTACTGACTCCACAGCTCTGCCTACTGTACCCCACCTCAACTCCCAGGGCAAAGTATGGTGACCCCAACACAGTATAATCCCCCAACTGTGACCCCCACACAGCCTTCCATGCAGTATAGTGGGCCTACATACAGTATAATGGCCCCCACATCTCTCCACACTCCACTGAGTATAATGCAGTCGCCATGGTCCTGCACGCAGTATAATGCAGTCCCCGTGGCCCTGCACGCAGTAGAATGCAGTCCCCGTGGCCCTGCACGCAGTAGAATGCAGTCCCCGTGGCCCTGCACGCAGTAGAATGCAGTCCCCGTGGCCCTGCACGCAGTAGAATGCAGTCCCCGTGGCCCTGCACGCAGTAGAATGCAGTCCCCGTGGCCCTGCACGCAGTAGAATGCAGTCCCCGTGGCCCTGCACGCAGTAGAATGCAGTCCCCGTGGCCCTGCACGCAGTAGAATGCAGTCCCCGTGGCCCTGCACGCAGTATAATGCACTCCCCGTGGTCCTGCACGCAGTATAATGCACTCCCCGTGGTCCTCCACGCAGTATAATGAACTCCCCGTGGTCCTCCACACAGTATAATGAACTCCCCATGGTCCTCCACACAGTATAATGAACTTCCCATGGTCCTCCACACAGTATAATGAACTTCCCATGGTCCTCCACACAGTATAATGAACTCCCCATGGTCCTCCACACAGTATAATGAACTCCCCATGGTCCTCCACACAGTATAATGAACTCCCCATGGTCCTCCACACAGTATAATGAACTCCCCATGGTTCTGTATGCAGTATAATGCAGCCCCCCATAGGGTAAAAGGCAGCCCCCACCATAGGGTAAAATGCAGCCCCAGTCCTCCAGTATTATCAGTACTCACTGATTTATAAATAAATACATACTTACCGCTCCTCATTCCCTGCTGCTTCAGTCTCTGCAGCGCGTCTCTGTCATCACCTCAGCAGCTGCCAGCTCCACTGTCTGACAGAGCGTGGAGCGTCATCACGCCGCTGCGTCAGAAGTATGGAGGAGTGATGAGAGAGAGAGTGTCATATGACTATCCCTCCTCCATCATTGCTTTCAACCAGGGCCGGCTCCAGGTTTTTGTGGGCCCCGGGCGAAAGTCTCAGTGGCCCCTTTAATACATACAGCATTCATGATGCACAGATACAGCGGAGAAATGTAGGTATACAACACAGGGCAAAGGCTGCCCCCTCACCCTTCACATATGCAAACATGCACGTACACAGCACGCAGACATGCAGATGGTACACAGATATGCACACATACATTTGCAGACAAGCACATACACAGATACGTACATATTTGAACACATTCTTAAAAACACATAAAACAGACATAAATATATATATATACTAGATGGTGGCCCGATTGTAATGCACCGGGTATTCTAGAATAGGTATGCGGCCGACCGGGTGCAATCAGCAGAGCTGTGTTTAAATTTGGCGCCAAAATCGCTGATTGGTCGCATTCGGCAACCGCGACCAATCAGCAAAGCGGTGTTTAAATTTGGCGCCAAAATCGCTGATTGGTCGCGTTCGGCAACCGCGACCAATCAGCAAAGCGGTGTTTAAATTTGGCGGCAATATCGATGATTGGTCGAGGGCGGCGGCCGCGACCAATCAGCCAAACCGTGTTAGTGAGGACTGGAGAGCGTGTTTAAATTTGGCACCAAAATCGCTGATTAGTCGCGACCAATCAGCAGAGCGGTGTTTAAATTTGGCGGCAATACTGCTGACTGGTTGCGGCCGCCAACCGCGACCAATCAGCAGAGCGATGCAGTGCGGTGTTTAAATTTGGCACCAAAATCGCTGATTAGTCGCGACCGCGACCAATCAGCAAAGAGGTGTTAAAATTTGGCGCCAATACTGCTGACTGGTCGCGGCCGCCGACCGCGACCAATCAGCAGAGCGATGCAGAGCGGTGTTTAAATTTGGCACAAAAAGCGCCGATTGGTCGCGGCCGGTGGTTGCGACCAATCAGCAGAGTGAGGTTTAAATTTGGCGCCAATACTGCTGATGGGTCGAGGCCGGCGACCGCTACCAATCAGCAGAGTGAGGTTTACATTTGGCACAAAAAATGCAGACAGGTGGCGGCCGGTGGTTGCGACCATTCAGCAGAGTGAGGTTTAAATTTGGCGCCAATCTCGCCGATTGGACGCGGACGCCGGACGCTTCCAATCAGCACAGCAGTGTTTAAATGTGGCGGCAAGATCGGTGATTGGTCGCGGCCGCTATTTAAATGTGGCGCCCAAATCGGTGATTGGTTGCGGGCAGCGGCCGCGACCAATCAGCAGAGCGGTGTTTAACTTTGGCGCCAAGATCACTGATTGGTCGGGTGTGGAGAGCGCGACCAATCAGCGAATCGTATTGGTGAGGAGCGGGGAGCGGAATAGTATTAGTGAGGACCGGGGAGAGCCGCTGCCTGTGCGGGTACTTCCACTGCGAGAACCCGGGACATGAGCGGGCGCTCGCAGCAGAAGTATCCCGACCCGCAGCGCTGCTCCCCGGTCCTCCCTTCACACCCTAGCCGCTGATGTTCCCACTGTATCCGCATGGTGTTACAAAGGTCCGGACATTTGTGTTAAAAATCGCTGATTGGTCGCTGGCGCTGCTCGCGACCAATCACCGATTTGGGCGCCAAATTTAAATATCGGCCGCGACCAATCACCGATCTTGGCTCCACATTTAAACACCGCTGTGGTGATTGGTCGCGGCCGATATTTAAATTTGGCGCCAAAATCGGTGATTGGTCGCGGGCAGCGTCGGCGACCAATCAGCACAGCGGTGTTTAAGTTTTGCGCTAAGATCAGTGATTGGTCGGGTCCGAAGACCGCAGCCAATCATCGAATCGTCTTGGTGAGGACCGGGGAGCGGCGCTGCCTGTGCAGCTACTTACGCTGCGAGAACCCGGGACATAGCGGGCGCTCGCAGGAGAAGTATCCCGACCCGCAGCGCCGCTCCCCGGTCCTCCCTTCCGCATGGAGGTCAGCGGCGCCGGCGGTCCTTCCGCTGCTACCGGCCGGGAGATGAGCGCCTCGCGCCGCTCATCTCCCGGCTGCATCTCCGTCCCGCAGATGGGTCCGGCAGTCGGGTTCCTTCTGCTGTTGCCGGCCGGGAGATGAGCGCCTCGCGGCGCTCATCTTCCGGCTGCATCGCCGCTCAGCTCCGCCCCGCAGATGAGCCGCTAACGGCCGCCATCTTTTTTTAGAAATCCCCCGGCGCTGATTGGCCGCTGCCGGACCAATGAGCAACGCGGGATTTCCTGCACAGATAGACAGACAGACGGGATAAGACGATTATATATATATAGATACACAGTCATACACATTAGAAATATATTTAATATGGGGACTGGGGAACCTGGTGGCAAGCCTCACTTACCTGCCCCTTGTCCTGTGTCCGGTCCAGCTGTGCAGGGCCTCTGGCAAGTCTGATGGCCATCACAGGTTCTGGACCATCAGAGGGGCCCACTCGCCCCCCCAGCATGTCCACAGGGAGAACCTCCGGCGGTGTTTGATTGCTTACTCGGGGCCCCCCTCCTGCACTCTCTGCTCCGCCGGCGCTGCTTAACTGCCGACACTTCATCAGGGCCTCCCCCCCGGGCCTCCTTTCACCAAGGACCCCCGCCCCCCGGGCCTCCCTTCATCAAGGACCCCCCCGGCCTCCTTTCATCAAGGTCCCCCGCCCCCCGGGCCTCCCTTCATCAAAGACCCCCGCCCCCCGGGCCTCCCTTAAACAGGGCCCCACCTCCTGCACCCCCTGCTCCGCTGTTTGATTGACGCTGCCCGCCGACACTGTTTTCAGACATGGCCGCGCGCTGTGCGGCTGTGTCTGATAGTAATGACGCGGCAGGGGCGACACAAGCACAATTAAAGGCGCAGTGTCTCCCCTGCCGTCATTACTACCAGACACCGCCGCCACCACCGCAGCAGCAGCACTTGGGAGCCACCGCGGGACAGGAAGGAAGAGAGCTGTACGGAACCCGGAAGTGCGGGTTCCGTACAGCTCCCAGCAGCTTCCTGTCCGACCAGGCGACAGGAGCGCTCTCAGCGGCGAGGCACTTGCGGGCGGCAATGCAATGCCGGCACCGCGCTCTGCACCGGCGACACCCCCCCTCCCCCACAAAAACTCCGGTTTTCATATGGAGTCTGGGGGAGGAGAGGGAAGTAAAAAAAATAATAAAAAATACCTCTCCCCTGGTGCCGCCCCCTGCGATCTGCCGCCCTAGGCACCGGACCACGAGCGCCTAAGTGTAAATACGGCCCTGAATTAGGGATGAATTTCACAGACACGGCCTGCAAAACCCAATTAATCCCACAATTGCCCATAACAGCCGTTCACATGGAGCTTTCACTTGATCCGAGCAATTTGAAAAATGAAAGCTGATCTCTGCGAGTTGCGACACTACTGGAACGGCGCTGGCACGGGAGGTGAGTATAGGTGTTTTTATTTTAACAAGGGCAAGCAATCAGATTGAGAAGGGGTTGTCCTAGTAGTGGACAACCCCTTTAAGCAAGAGCACAATACCCCCAGTGAGCAGGAAGCCCGGAGGCAGGAGAGCAGCGTCCTCCAGAGGACAAGATGACACAACCACTTTTATAAAGACCACCAGTAGACTCTTTTCACACATCATTTTTTGGCTTGTAAGAAACTCCATTGTTTTCATGCATATTATTACCAGCTTTTCCAAATGGCATTTTATTTAATTCAGATATGTTGGTGTCTTTTTTATGCCTTTTTAAGTCCTACAAGGAAACTTATGGGAAAACACATGAAAGAAACGCCACACTTAGGGCTTGTCAAAAAACACACCTAAAGTGAGCTGTCACACAATAAAAAAGCCTGATGGTTGTAGAGCATTTAATATTACCTGTTGTCTTTTAGGCTACAGATGAAAAAATGCAGAAAAAAAATTGAATAAAAACCCTTGCTGGTTGCTGTATACTATGCTGATGGCACACTGTCACAGGGTGGGTGGCAAGCACCCAGGACAAGACAAGTATGTGCCCCCTAACCCGTGAACCAGTAGCAGTCCCTGAGTCCTTTCCAAAAGCCCAGTATTGCACATGTATTGTAATTTAAGAAAAATACTGATGTAATTATACTTTATGATTTCAACTCAATTTTTTTTCTGCTTTTTGCTGAAATCAGGTCTCAAATTTTAAATATATAAAACTTTATACATTATTTGTTTGCTTTGTATTTTTTATTACATTTTCTATGTAACAATTTTATTACCCTAACCCTATTCCTAACTTTAACCATAACCCTATTCCTAATCTGGTCCCTAACCCCAGCCCTAGCCCTAACCATAGACCTAATCCTAAACCAGGCTCTTGCCCTACTTGTAACACTAGTTCGAGTTAGAAAAAATGTAAAACTATAAAAGCAGCTCTATAAAATAAAGGAAGACAGTATTGAGCAGCAAAGCGGATGCCCACCCAACGCTACTTATGCCGAGCGCAGAAGTGGAGATGAGTTTGCCAGTGGCTGCTGCTCTCTACATAAGCAAAGATCAAAATTACAAAATTGTAATGAAGTGAGCTTTATCATATAAGTCGCTGCCTAAGCAGAGCACAACAGCCTATGGCAAACTCATCTCAAGCGCTTCACTCTATATAAACAGAGACTGAGACTACAGAAAATGAGCTGCGAATGAATGAACACTGGTTCAATAATTAGCTGCTCATTTTCTGCCATTTTAGCCACTGCTTATACATAGCACTGAAGTCAAAATGAATTTGTCATAGACTTCTGTGCTCTGCATAGGCAGCAATCAAAACAAACATTATTATACTTAGCTTTGTTATTTCAGCCGCTGCTTATGCTGAGTACAGCAGTGGATGAGAAACTCATCTCGCTTGCTTTGTTTGCAGCCTGTCGATGCAAATAATATAGAGATGTCAACTATTTCTCAATAAGTACAATGGTCAGAGATACTGCCATACAAAAAAAGATAACAAAAGAAAAAATGTTTTTACCTTGCCATCTTACAGGTGGAAGGTCCCCTTGTATAGGGTTCCCCACTAGAGATTGTTCTTATGCTTATTCTATATATTCATATTTATGATTGATATATATATATACAGTACAGACCAAAAGTTTGGACAAACCTCATTTAAAGATTTTTCTGTATTTTCATGACTATGAAAATTGTACATTCACACTGAAGGCATCAAAATTATGAATTAACACATGTGGAATTATATACTTAACAAAAAAGTGTGAAACAACTGAAAATATGTCTTATATTCTAGGATCTTCAAAGTAGCCACCTTTTGCTTTGATGACTGCTTTGCACACTCTTGGCATTCTCTTGATGAGCTTCAAGAGGTAGTCACCGGAAATGGTCTTCCAACAATCTTGAAGGAGTTCCCAGAGATGCTTAGCACTTGTTGGCCCTTTTGCCTTCACTCTGCGGTCCAGCTCACCCCAAACCTTCTCGATTGGGTTCAGGTCTGGTGACTGTGGAGGCCAGATCATCTGATGTAGCACCCCATCACTCTCCTTCTTGGTCAAATAGCCCTTACACAGCCTGGAGGTGTGTTTGGGGTCATTGTCCTGCTGAAAAATAAATGATGGTCCAACTAAACGCAAACCGGATGGAATAGCATGCTGCTGCAAGATGCTGTGGTAGCCATGCTGGTTCAGTATGCCTTCAATTTTGAATAAATCCCCAACAGTGTCACCAGCAAAGCACCCCCACACCATCACACCTCCTCCTCCATGCTTCACGGTGGGAACCAGGCATGTAGAGTCCATCCACCTTTTCTGCGTCGCACAAAGACACGGTGGTTGGAACCAAAGATCTCAAATTTGTACTCATCAGACCAAAGCACAGATTTCCACTGGTCTAATGTCCATTCCTTGTGTTCTTTAGCACAAACAAGTCTCTTCTGCTTGTTGCCTGTACTTAGAAGTGGTTTCCTAGCATCTATTTTACCATGAAGGCCTGCTGCACAAAGTCTCCTCTTAACAGTTGTTGTAGAGATGTGTCTGCTGCTAGAACTCTGTGTGGCATTGACCTGGTCTCTAATCTGAGCTGCTGTTAACCTGCGATTTCTGAGGCTGGTGACACGGATAAACTTATCCTCAGAAGCAGAGGTGACTCTTGGTCTTCCTTTCCTGGGGCGGTCTTCATGTGAGCCAGTTTCTTTGTAGCTCTTGATGGTATTTGCAACTGCACTTGGGGACACTTTCAAAGTTTTCCCAATTTTTCAGACTGACTGACTTTCATTTCTTAAAGTAATGATGGCCACTCGTTTTTCTTTACTTAGCTGCTTTTTTTCTTTCCATAATAAAAATTCTAACAGTCTATTCAGTAGGACTATCAGCTGTGTATTCACCAGACTTCTGCACAACACGACTGATGGTCCCAACCCCATTTATAAGGCAAGAAATCCCACTTATTAAACCTGACAGGGCACACCTGTGAAGTGAAAACCATCTCCGGTGACTACCTCGTGAAGCTCATCAAGAGTGTGCAAAGCAGTCATCAATGCAAAAGGTGGCTACTTTGAAGAACCTAGAATATAAGACATATTTTCAGTTGTTTCACACTTTTTTGTTAAGTATATAATTTCACATGTGTTAATTCATAGTTTTGATGCCTTCAGTGTGAATGTACAATTTTCATAGTCATGAAAATACCGAAAAATCTTTAAATGAGAAGGTGTGTCCAAACTTTTGGTCTGTACTGTATATATATATATTCTTTGACTACGGGCATTTGTGCAATTTCGTCTATTCCAGGCACCGTTGTTACTATCTTTATACTTGTATGCGCCTGACCCCCTAGCATTTCTTCCATCTAGTCACCCCTTTTTGTCTTTTATTTTTTTTTTTTTTCACTTTTGTTTTGATTCAATAAATATACTTTTTCTTGCAATGTTATGCTGGGTTGTTCTCCTTTTTTTCTATATAGTTCATTGATGTGGATAAATAATACAGCATATTGTTAAAATGGGCCCTAAAATCCTAAAATTATCTGTGAGATAATACTGAAGTGATGAAAAATTAGAAAAGATAAAGTTTAAATCAACTAACTAAAAAAAGTAGAACAGAAACAGATTTAATTTTATTACAGCCCTTATATCAAACGTATACATTCCCATCCTTGTACTGTAGCATACACCTTGGATTCTTATTGGTCAGTTACTGATCACATGACCAGTGCCATCCAGGTGCCCGTGCGCTCAGTTGACAGTTAGGAAAGTGACAGTTGGATTTGACTGGTGATAGTGAAGAAGCTGTCTGTGGACTGTGATCAAAGCGATATTATGGAGAAGAAGGAGGTTTTAGGGAGGAAGAGAGCGAGGAAAAGAAGACACTTGGACTCATCGGCTGATGAGGAGTCTTCTATCAAAAAAAAACAAAAGACGGGAAGAAAGAGTAAAAAAACAGACTCAGGACGGAAGATGTCTCCCACCCCAGAGATGGAGCGAGTGGACGAGGACGTCATTGCCAAGAGTGAAGGACTCAAGAACAGAAGACACTTGGACTCATCGGCTGATGAGAAGTCTTCTATCAAAAACCCCAACAGGAAGGGAAAAAAGAGAAAAAAAAGAGACTCAGGAAGGAAGATGTCTCCCACTCCAGAGAAGGAGCGAGTGGATGAAGACGTCATTGGCCAGAGTAAAGGACCGAAGAACAGAAGGATCGACCTGGACTGTTCAGAGGAACGAAAGACACCAATCATTAAGACTAATAGTCAGAAGAAAGAAGACGTGGGAAGCTCAGGTAAGAAGAGAAATGTAACTAGTAATTATAGGGAACGTTATTGTACATGTTTTATACCTCCACTTGTAATCCAGGAATAAAGTCAGCAAAATGGTTCCAAATCTACCTTTATAATGAAAAATTACCAAAACCAGTTTTATATTAGAGCAGATGAGTATAGGGGTTGTGGGTAGAGATGAGCGGTGTTCGACTAGAACTGTTCGCCAATCTCAAATTCGAGCTGTTTTGGGCGGTGTTCGAGTTGTTCGACGAACCCGAACGATTTGCAAAAAATTCGGCTGTTCGAGGTTATGTTCGATAACTGTTCGTGCACCAAAAGCTTGTCCTGCATGTCTGGCGCTATTTAGAGCACCAATCATGCAGGGATTGTCTGTCACTCACTGTAATGCCACAGCCATGGTGGTTGTGGCATTACAGTGATTGCCCAAATCGATGGGAACAGTGTCAACAGTGAAACATGAAAAGCCGGCAATTCAGCAGCGGCATACACCGGTACCCGACAATTTAGAACCGAAAGAATAGAGCTTCACACATAGATTAGATAGATATAAACATGTCAGCCACATATATACGAAGTACAGTGAAAGTGCTGCTTACTGTACTTGTCATTTAGCGTAAAGGATTTATCAAAAAAAATAATAGTGTTTTCATGCACCGTCTCTTTAAAAAAGCCGGCCGGCAATTCAGCAGCGGTACCCGACAATTTATAACAGACAGAATAGAGCTTCACACATAGATTAGATAGATAGAAACATGTCAGTCACATATATATGAAGTACAGTGATAGTGTTGGTTACTGTACTTGTCATTTAGTATTAAAATAAAGGATTTATTATTAAAAAAAATGGCGTGGGGTTCCCCTTAATTTTAGGCTCTAGCGGAGGTTAAGCAGACGGCTGGGGCAGATGTTTGAAGCCTGGGAAGGGGGTAATACCCACGGAGCTTCCCAGGCTACTAATATCAGCCCCCAGCTGAATACATAGCCTTTACTAGCTATTAAAATGGGGGACCCCCCCAAAAAAATGACGTGGGGTCCCCCCTAATTTAATAGCTAGCAAAGGCTAGGCAGACAGCTGGGGGCTGATATTAATAGCCCAGGAAGGGAGCCATGAATATTGGCCCCCTCCCAGGCTAGAAACACCAGCCGTCAGCCGCCCCAGAAATGGCGCATTCATAGGATGCGCCAATTCTGGCACTTAGCCTCGCTCTTCCACGCTGCCCTGGTGCGGTGGCAGGGGGTAATAGGGTTGGGGTTGATGTCAGCTTATAATGCCAGCTGACATCAAGCCCAGGTTAGTAATGGAGAGGCGTCTATAAGACACCCCCATTACTAACCCCATAGTCAAAGTTAAAAAAAACACAAACACCCAGAATAAAGTCCTTTAATTGAAATAAAGACACAATCCTTTATTGTTCTAAATTAAACCATACTTACCGTCACGCCCATTCCAGCTGAAGCCAACGATCTCCTGCAATAAAAGAAAAATAATAAAGCAACCTCATCCTTACCTTTCCATGGTTCCCACGACAGCTTCAGCTCTGCTACATCGAGATGACAGGCTGGACCGCAGCAGAACGCTGCCATCCAGCCTCTCATCCCGCAGACACTGAGAAGCGCAGGCTTACTTGCGCTGCTCAGCGTCTCTCTGTGACGACATCCAGATGAGCCGAGTTCATGTCCAATGAACTCAGCTCACCTCCTGCACGTCACTGACAGCGTGGGAGAATTCTCCTGCACTCAGCGCTTCAGCGTGAGAATTCTCCCGCTGAAGCGCTGAGTGCAGGAGAATTTTCCCACGCTGTCAGTGACGTGCATAAGGTGAGCTCATGTCCAATGAACTCAGCTCACCTCCTGCACGTCACTGACAGCGTGGGAGAATTCTCCTGCACTCAGCGCTTCAGTGTGAGAATTCTCCCACGCTGAAGCGGTGAGTGCAGGAGAATTTTCCCACGCTGTCAGTGACGTGCATGAGGTGAGCCGAGTTCATTGGACATTAACTCGGCTCATCTGGATGCCCTCACAGAGAGACACTGTGGAGCGCAAGCAAGCCTGCGCTTCTCAGTGTCTGCGGGATGACAGGCAGGATAGCAGCGTTCTGCTGCGGTCCAGCCTGTCATCTCGATGTAGCAGAGCTGAAGCTGTCATGGGAACCATGGAAAGGTAAGGATGATGTTGCTTTATTATTTTTCTTTTATTTCAGGAGATCGTTGGCTTCAGCTGGAATGGGCGTGATGGTAAGTATGGTTTAATTTAGAACAATAAAGAATTGTGTGTTTATTTCAATTAAAGGACTTTTTTCTGGGTGTTGTGTTTTTTTTAAATACTTTACTAGAAATTCATGGTGGTCATGTCTAATATTGGCGTGACCCCATGAATTTCGGGCTTAGGGCCAGCTGATAATGCCAAGCTGGCCCTAACCCCTTTATTACCCAGTGAGCCACCGCATCAGGGCCCTGGATGAGTTGGGTACAGCGCCAGAAGATGGCGCTTCTATGAACGCGCCATTTTCCGGGGTGGCTGCGGACTGCAATTTGCAGTGGGGGTGGCCCAGAAAGCTTGGGCCTCCCTGCGCTGCGGATTCCAGCCCCCAGCTGCCTAGTTGTACCTGGCTGGACACAAAAACAGGGCGAAGCCCCACGTCAATTTTCTTTAAATTATTTCATGAAATAATTAAGAAAAAAGGGCTTCCCTATATTGTTGTGTCCGGCCAGGTACAAATAGGCAGCTGGTGGATGGGGGCAGCCCGTTCCTGCCTGCTGTACCTGGCTGGACACAAATATAGTGCGAAGCCCCACGTCAATTTTTTTTAAATTATTTCATGAATTTCCTGAAATAATTTAAAAAAATTGAAGTGGGGCTTCGCACTATATTTGTGTCCAGCCAGGTACAGCAGGCAGGAACGGGCTGCCCCCATCCACCAGCTGCCTATTTGTACCTGGCCGGACACAACAATATAGGGAAGCCCTTTTTTTCTTAATTATTTCATGAATTTCATGAAATAATTAAAAAAAATTGAAGTGGGGCTTCGCACTATATTTGTGTCCAGCCAGGTACAGCAGGCAGGAACGGGCTGCCCCCATCCACCAGCTGCCTATTTGCACCTGGCCGGACACAACAATATAGGGAAGCCCTTTTTTTCTTAATTATTTCATGAATTTCATGAAATAATTAAAAAAAAAGTACGTGGGGCTTCGCCCTATTTTTGTGTCCAGCCAGGTACAACTAGGCAGCTGGGGGCTGGAATCTGCAGCGCAGGGAGGCCCAAGCTTTCTGGGCCCCCCCCCGCTACAAATTGCAGTCCGCAGCCACCCCAGAAAATGGCGCGTTCATAGAAGCGCCATCTTCTGGCGCTGTACCCAACTCATCCAGGGCCCTGGTGCGGTGGCTCACTGGGTAATAAAGGGGTTAGGGCCAGCTTGGCATTATCAGCTGGCCCCAAGCCCAAAATTCATGGGGTCACGCCAGTATTAGACATGACCGCCATGAATTTCTAGTAAAGTATTTAAAAAAAACACAACACCCAGAATAAAGTCCTTTAATTGAAATAAAGACACAATTCTTTATTGTTCTAAATTAAACCATACTTACCATCACACCCATTCCAGCTGAAGCCAACGATCTCCTGCAATAAAAGAAAAATAATAAACCAACCTCATCCTTACCTTTCCATGGTTCCCACGACAGCTTCAGCTCTGCTACATCGAGATGACAGGCTGGACCGCAGCAGAACGCTGCCATCCAGTCTGTCATCCCGCAGACACTGAGAAGCGCAGGCATGCTTGCGCTCCTCACTGTCTCGCTGTGACGGCATCCAGATGAGCCGAGGTCATGTCCAATGAACTCGGCTCACCTCATGCACGTCACTGACAGCGTGGGAAAATTCTCACGCTGAAGTGCTGAGTGCAGGAGAATACTCCCACGCTGTCAGTGATGTGCATGAGGTGAGCTCATGTCCAATGAACTCAGCTCACCTCCTGCACGTCACTGACAGCGTGGGAGTATTCTCCTGCACTCAGCACTTCAGCGTGAGAATTTTCCCACGCTGTCAGTGACGTGCATGAGGTGAGCCGAGTTCATTGGACATGAACTCGGCTCATCTGGATGTCGTCACAGAGAGACGCTGAGCAGCGCAAGCAAGCCTGCGCTTCTCAGTGTCTGCGGGATGACAGGCTGGATGGCAGCGTTCTGCTGCGGTCCAGCCTGTCATCTCGATGTAGCAGAGCTGAAGCTGTCGTGGGAACCATGGAAAGGTAAGGATGAGGTTGCTTTATTATTTTTCTTTTATTGCAGGAGATCGTTGGCTTCAGCTGGAATGGGCGTGATGGTAAGTATGGTTTAATTTAGAACAATAAAGGATTGTGTCTTTATTTCAATTAAAGGACTTTATTCTGGGTGTTTGTGTTTTTTTTAACTTTGACTATGGGGTTAGTAATGGGGGTGTCTTATAGACGCCTCTCCATTACTAACCTGGGCTTGATGTCAGCTGGCATTATAAGCTGACATCAACCCCAACCCTATTACCCCCTGCCACCGCACCAGGGCAGCGTGGAAGAGCGAGGCTAAGTGCCAGAATTGGCGCATCCTATGAATGCGCCATTTCTGGGGCGGCTGACGGCTGGTGTTTCTAGCCTGGGAGGGGGCCAATATTCATGGCTCCCTTCCTGGGCTATTAATATCAGCCCCCAGCTGTCTGCCTAGCCTTTGCTAGCTATTAAATTAGGGGGGACCCCACGTCATTTTTTTTGGGGGGGTCCCCCATTTTAATAGCTAGTAAAGGCTATGTATTCAGCTGGAGGCTGATATTAGTAGCCTGGGAAGCTCCGTGGGTATTACCCCCTTCCCAGGCTTCAAACATCTGCCCCAGCCGTCTGCTTAACCTCCGCTAGAGCCTAAAATTAAGGGGAACCCCACGCCAATTTTTTTAATAATAAATCCTTTATTTTAATACTAAATGACAAGTACAGTAACCAACACTATCACTGTACTTCATATATATGTGACTGACATGTTTCTATCTATCTAATCTATGTGTGATGCTCTATCTTTCTGTTCTAAATTGTCGGGTACCGCTGCTGAATTGCCGGCCGGCTTTTTTAAAGAGACAGTGCATGAAAACACTATTATTTTTTTAAATAAATCCTTTACACTAAATGACAAGTACAGTAAGCAACACTATCACTGTACTTATTATATATGTGACTGACATGTTTCTATCTATCTAATCTATGTGTGAAGCTCTATTCTTTCTGTTCTAAATTGTCGGGTACAGATGCTGAATTGCCGGCCGGCTTTTTTAAAGAGACGGTGCATGAAAACACTAATATTTTTTTTAATAAATCCTTTACACTAAATGACAAGTGCAGTAACCAACACTGTCACTGTGCTTCTTATATGTGTGACTGACATGTTTCTATCTATCTAATCTATGTGTGATGCTCTATTCCTTCTTGTCTAAATTGTCGGGTACCGGTGTATGCCGCTGCTGAATTTGCCGGCCGGCTTTTTTAAAGAGAGTGTCTTCTGAGCAGTTTGTCAGCTTTTGGACACCTTTGCAGGTGTTTTCTGTGTGTTTCTATGTGTTTTTGTTTGCCTGCCATTGGTTTTAACGGTGTTCGACGGTGTTCTAAGGTGTTCAACGAACAGTTCGACGAACAGTTCCTCGAACATCCCGGTGTTCGACGAACCGAACCGAACCCGAACACTACGGGGGTGGCTCAACACTAGTTGTGGGCAGTTTACCAATATAAAGTGGTAAGAGTTATCTGTTCCCAAATCTTGGTGAAATGTTATCATTGTGTAATGTCCAGGTTCAGTTCTGCTGAGATTTACCACAACACATGGAAAATGCTAGCACCTTTTCAAAGGGAATCTGTGTTTGTGTTTTCCTATCTGAGAGCAGTAAGATATAGAGTCAGAGACCTTTGTAACAATGATGTACTACTCATTGGGCTACATTGTATAATTTTGATAAAATCACAGTTTTATCTGCTACAGATTTACCAGTTCTAACAACACTGATTGGCATCTTTCTGTGTGTGTACACTGTGCATAGGCAGAAAGCTCCCAATCAGTGGTGGGGGCGGGGTTATACAGAGCTCATGAATCTAGATGACTACCTGGCAGCAGTCCTTTAGTGATAATCTCCTGCTGATAAAACAGTGATTTTATCAAAACTACAGCATGCAGCCCAAAAAATGACACATTTCTCTTTAAATATTATATATCTATATATCTCTCTATATATATTATATCTCAGATTAGGTGTCAAAACCTTGGTGACATAGCCCCTTTAAATGCTGCATTGCCTGAAATAAAAAAAAACATCCCTCCTGGAATGGCGCCATTCCAGCGATGTTGGCATTGAGTCTCTTGGTAAATGTGAAGTGTTTTTCGTTTATTTGAGGCCCTGTAGCATTCCAGAAGGGGATGACAAGTAGTGGACAAACCCACACAGTCCAATTAAATGTCAAATTTATGCAAATGTTAGAATGTTGCAATCTCCTTCTCTACTCCCCTCTTATCCCCTCTTCCCACAATCGCATATATGGTTTCTCCCGTGCTTCCCCCCTACTCTGGAACGGTCTACCCCAACACATCAGACTCTCGCCTACCGTGGAAACCTTCATAAGGAACCTGAAGACCGACCTCTTCTGACAAGCCTACAAGCTGCAGTAACCCTCGCTCCACCATACCGCTGCACGACCAGCCCTACCCTCACCTACTGTATCCTCACCCATCCCTTGTAGACTGTGGCCCTCGCGGGCAGGGTCCTCTCTCCTCCTGGACCAGTCTCTGGCTTGTATTGTTCATGATTATTGTGCTTGTCTTTACTATGTATACCCCTTCTCACATGTAAAGCGCCAGGGAATAAATGGCGCCATAATAATAAAGAATAATAATAATCCTAGTGATACGTGTAAAGGATTGTCCGTCTCTTTGGAGGTTTATTTCATGAGTATTGCTGTAGCTTCTCAGCACCGTACATTTAGAGATCCTTGTGTCTGCCTTGTGTACCTGCTGTAGCGGCTGTGCCATGTCTGCGTTATCCTCCATATTGAGGTCTTCTCCTATATGGTTCCTGTAATGCAGCCCACATCACCCATATTACTAGATTCTCATCAGTTGTTCTTGGTCCCATCTCCTGACAGCAGTGATAGATCAGTGACATGGAGCTGCTGTCCCCTGATGTATAATGCAGAGTCTCACAGACTCATTTATCAAAACTGTTCATTACATTCTCTTTGTTGTCCAAAGCAACCAACCAGAACTCAGCTTTCATTTCTCAACCTGCTTTGGTAAAATGAAAGCTGATCTGTGATTGGTTGTTTTGGGCACAGTAGACAGCCCTACTGTAAGGGTATGTGCACACGGTCAGGAGGCGCTGCGGGTTTGAAGCTGCGTGTTATGCAGCGTCATACCCGCAGTGGCTAGATGTTACAGCATAGTGGATGGGATTTCTAGAGATCCCATGTCCACTATGCGTATGTTGGCTGCAGATCACTGGCGGAAACTGACATGCAGCGTGTTTTTCAGACCTGCAGCATGTCAATTTCTCTTGCAGGTCCGCATGTGAACTTTCCCCATAGACTAACCTCTATGAAGAAAGTCCGCATGTGAAAAAAAAATGGCGCCACTCATTTACATAATGAGGGGGGAGGCTATTCCACAGTGTCGGGACCGCAGGCGGCTCCTGACCGTATGCACATACCCTAAGGCTGTGTGCACACGTTGTGTTTTTGCTTCGTTTTTTTCATTGCAGATTTGTCACAAAACTTGAAGGATTTCCTGTTGCAAAGTGAATGAGTGCCCTGAAGACTCCTGCACACGTTGCTTATTTGTGACTGGCAGATTTGGTGCAGATGTAAATAGATAGCGTGGTAAGCGCATGCACTGACTCCGGCACCATTTCATTGAAGTATTGTGCTACAAAATTAAAGGGATCCTTTCATCAGAAATAACGCTATTAACCTGCATATATAACAGTTAATCTGCAGATTAACAATATTACTATGCTGCCCAGCAGCTGAATGCAGCGGGGAGAAAATTAACTCTTTTCTCCTCGCCAGCATTCTGTTTCAGTCCTGGGGGCGGGACAGTGCCGGTTCGGTCACCACTCTGAGTATACAGAGCGTCCCCTATAACTGCGCCCCCAGCACTGACTGACACTGGCTCTACATTGAGGCCGGCTGTCAGTCAGGGCCGGGGTTACAGCGGCCGCTCTGTATTCTCAAAGCTATGACTGAACCAGCGCCGGGCCAGACCCCATGACTGAAACTGAATGCTCCCCCATCAGGGTGTATGCTCCCCCATCCTGGTACATGCTCCTCCATCCCGGTATATGCTCCCCCCATCCAGGTCCCCCATTCTGGTATATGCTCCCCCCATCCTGGTATATGGTCTTCTCATCCAGGTCTCCCATCCTGGTACATGGTCTCCTTATCCGGGTCCCCCATCCTGGTACATGCTCCTCCATCCTGGTGTATGCTCCCCCATCCAGGTCTCCCATCCTGGTACATGCTCCTCCATCCTGGTATATGCTCCCCCATCCTGGTCTCCCATCCTGGTAAATGCTCCCCCATTCTGCCTGTTCTGCTGTTCTTTCATTCATAAAAAAAAACAACACTCCGACTCACCTTTCCCCTCTCCATTGCAGCGCGTCCTCGATCTCTGGTGAGGCTGGAGGAGTGTGGCGCCAGAGTTTGTGACTGCACATAGTGCTATGTGAGGATCATACTGTATATAGGGAGCTATGTGGGGCTCATACTGTATATAGGGAGGCTATATGTGGCTCATACTGCATATTGGAAGCTTTGTGGGGCTCATACTGTATATAAGGAGATATGTGGGGGCTCAAATTGTATATAGGGAGGCTACGGGGGCTCATACTATATATAAGGAGCTATGTGGGGGGCTCATATTGCATATAGGGAGGCTATGGGGGCTCATACTGTATATAGGGAGGCTATGGGGGCTTATACTGTATATACGGAGGCTATGTGGGGCTCATACTGTTTATAAGGAGCTATGTCGGGCTCATACTGTATATAAGGAGCTATGCGGGGGTTCATACCATATATAGGGAGGCTATGGGGGGCTCATACTGTATATAGGGAGGCTATGGGGGGCTCATACTGTGTATAGGGAGGCTATGCGGGGGTTCATACTGTATATAGGGAGGCTATGTGGGGCTCATACTGTATATAAGGAGCTATGCGGGGGCTCATACTGTATATAGCGAGCTATCTGGGGGCTCATACTGTATATAGGAGGCTATTTGGGGGCTCATACTGTATATAGGAGGCTATTTGGGGGCTCATACTGTATATAGGAGGCTATCTGGGGGCTCATACTGTATATAGGAGGATATTTGGGAGCTCATACTGTATATTACATGCTATTTGGGGGCTCATACTGTATATAGTGAGCCATGTGGGGCTCATACTGTATATAGTGAGCTATGTGGGGCTCATACTGTATATAGGAGGCTATTTGGGGGCTCATTGTATATAAGGAGCTATGTGGGGGGATGATACTGTATATAGGAGGCTATGTGGGGCGATGATACAGTATATAGGACACTATGTGGAGGGATGATACTGCATATAGGAAGCTATGCGGGGGTTCATACTGTACTGTATATAGGGAGGCTATGTGAGGCTCATACTGTATATAGGGAGCTTTGTGGGGCTCATACTGTATATAAGGAGCTATGTGGGGGCTCATACTGTATATAGGGAGGCTATGGGGGGCTCATACTGTATATAAGGAGCTATGTGGAGGGCTCATATTGTATATAGGGAGGCTATGGGGGCTCATAAAGTATATAGGGAGGCTATCTGAGGCTCATACTGCATATTGGAAGCTTTGTGGGGCTCATACTGTATATAAGGAGATATGTGGGGGGCTCAAATTGTATATAGGGAGGGTACGGGGGGCTCATACTATATATAAGGAGCTATGTGGGGGGCTCATATTGTATATAGGGAGGCTATGGGGGCTCATACTGTATATAGGGAGGCTATGTGGGGCTCATACTGTTTATAGGGAGCTATGTCGGGCTCATACTGTATATAAGGAGCTATGAGGGGGTTCATACCATATATAGGGAGGCTATGGTGGCTCATACTGTATATAGGGAGGCTATGGGGGGCTCATACTGTATATAAGGAGCTATGTGGAGGGCTCATATTGTATATAGGGAGGCTATGGGGGCTCATACTGTATATAGGGAGGCTATGTGAGGCTCATACTGTATATAGGAAGCTTTGTGGGGCTCCTACTGTATATAAGGAGCTATGTGGGGGGCTCATATTGTATATAGGGAGGCTATGGGGGCTTATACTGTATATACGGAGGCTATGTGTGGCTCATACTGTTTATAGGGAGCTATGTCGGGCTCATACTGTATATAAGGAGCTATGCGGGGGTTCATACCATATATAGGGAGGCTATGGGGGGCTCATACTGTATAGGGAGGCTATGGGGGGCTCATACTGTGTATAGGGAGGCTATGCGGGGGTTCATACTGTATATAGGGAGGCTATGTGGGGCTCATACTGTATATAAGGAGCTATGCGGGGGCTCATACTGTATATAGCGAGCTATCTGGGGGCTCATACTGTATATAGGAGGCTATTTGGGGGCTCATACTGTATATAGGAGGCTATTTGGGGGCTCAAACTGTATATAGTGAGCTATGTGGGACTCATACTGTATATAGTGAGCTATGTGGGACTCCTACTGCATATAGTGAGCCATGTGGGACTCATACTGTATATAGTGAGCTATGTGGGGGGATGATACTGCATATAGGAGGCTATGTGGGGGCATGATACGGTATATAGGAGGCTATGTGGGGGCATGATACGGTATATAAGAGGCTATGTGGAGGGATAATACTGCATATAGGGAGGCTATGGGGGTCTCATACTGTATATAGGGAGGCTATGTGGGGCTCATGCTGTATATAGGAGGCTATCTGGGGGCTCACACTGTATATAGGAGGCTATTTGGGGGCTCATACTCTATATAGGAAGCTATGTGGGGCTCATCTATAATATAATGCTACAAGAGTCCCTCTGTCTGAAGCCTTTAAAGACTGCGCAAGCGCGACACGCCTCAGGCTCCAGACAGAAAAACGCATGGAGCCGTAACAGGTAAGAAGAGTGTATGGCGCCGGAGATCGCGTTATGCGTAGACATTGAACGCATACCGCGATCTTCGGTGCCATACTTACATACTTACCTGACCAGGAGGAGCGTTGACGCGGCGCCTCTCTTCTCTTCACTGTATATAGTGAGCTATGTGGGGGGCTCATACTGTATATAGTGAGCTATGTGGGACTCATACTGTATATAGGAGGCTATTTGGTGGCTCATACTGTATATAGTGAGCTATTTGGGGACTCATACTGTATATAGTGAGCTATGTGGGGCTCATACTGTATATAGTGAGCTATGTGGGGCTCATACTGTATATAGTGAGCTATGTGGGACTCATACTGTATATAGAAGGCTTTTTGGGGGCTCATACTGTATATAGTGAGCTATTTGGGGGCTCATACTGTATATAGTGAGCTATGTGGGACTCATTCTGTATATAGGAGGCTATTTTGGGGCTCATACTGCATATAAGGAGCTATGTGGGGGGATGATACTGTATATAGGAGGCTATGTGTAGGGATGATACTGCATATAGGAAGTTATGCAGGGGTTCATACTGTATATAAGGAGGCTATGGGGGGCTCATACTGTATATAGTGAGCTATTTGGGGGCTCATACTGTATATAGTGAGCTATGTGGGGCTCATACTGTATATAGTGAGCTATGTGGGACTCATACTGTATATTGAAGGCTTTTTGGGGGCTCATACAATATATAGTGAGCTATTTGGGGGCTCATACTGTATATAGTGAGCTATGTGGGGCTCATACTGTATATAGTGAGCTATGTGGGACTCATTCTGTATATAGGAGGCTATTTTGGGGCTCATACTGCATATAAGGAGTTATGTGGGGGGATGATACTGTATATAGGAGGCTATGTGTAGGGATGATACTGCATATAGGAAGTTATGCGGGGGTTCATACTGTATATAAGGAGGCTATGGGGGGCTCATACTGTATATAAGGAGCTTTGTGGAGGGCTCATTGTATATAGGGAGGCTATGGGGGCTCATACTGTATATAGGGAGGCTATGTGAGGCTCATACTGTATACAGGAAGCTTTGTGGGGCTCATACTGTATATAAGGAGCTATTTGGGGGGGCTTATATTGTATATAGGGAGGCCACGGGGGGCTCATACTGTATATAGGGAGGCTATGGGGGCTCATATTCTATATAGGGAGGCTATGTCGGGCTCATACTGTATATAAGGAGCTATGCGGGGGTTCATACCATATATAGGGAGGATATGGGGGGCTCATACTGTACATAGGGAGGCTATGGGGGGGCTCATATTATGTATAAGGAGCTATGCGGGGGTTCATACTGTATATAGGGAGGCTATGTGGGGCTCATACTGTATATAAGGAGCTTTGTGAGGCTCATACTGTATATAGCGAGATATGCGGGGGCTCATACTGTATATAGGAGGCTATCTGGGGGCTCATACTGTATATAGGAGGCTATCTGGGGGCTCATACTGTATATAGGAGGCTATCTGGGGGCTCATACTGTATATAGTGAGCTATTTAGGGGCTCATACTGTATATAGGAGGCTATTTTGGGGCTCATATTGTATATAAGGAGCTATGTGGGGGGATGAAACTGCATATAGGAGGGTATGTGGGGCTAATACTGTATATAAGAGGCTATGTGGGGGCATGATACGGTATATAGGATGCTATGTGTGGGGATGATACTGTATATAGGAGGCTATGTGGGGCTAATACTGTATATAAGAGGCTATGTGAGGGGATGATACTGTGTATAGGAGGCTATTTGGGGGCTCAATGTATATAGGGGGCTATGCAGGGCTCATACTGTATATAGCGAGCTTTGCGGGGGCTCATACTGTATATACGAGGCTATCTGGGGGCTCACACTGTATATAGGAGGCTATTTGGGGGCTCACACTGTATATAGGAAGGTATGCGGGGCTCATCTATAATATAACGCTATAAGCATCCCTCTGTGTGAAGCCTCTATAGACTGAGCAAGCGCGACTCGCCTCTGTCTCCAGACAGAAAAACGCATGGAGCCGTTACAGGTAAGAAGAGTGTATGGCGCCGGAGATCGCGGTATGCGTAGACACTGAACGCATACCGCGATCTTCGGTGCCATACTTACATACTTACCTGACCAGGAGGAGCGTTGACGCGCGCCTCTCTTCTCTTCACTGTATATAGTGAGCTATGTGGGGCTCATACTGTATGTAAGGAGCTATGTGGGGGGCTCATATTGGCTATGGGGGGCTCATACTATATATAGGGAGCTATGCGGGGGCTCATACTGTATATAGGAGGCTATCTGGGGGCTCACACTGTATATAGGAGGCTATTTTGGGGCTCATACTGCATATAGGAAGCTATGTGGGGCTCATACTGTATAGAGGGGGCTATGCAGGGCTCATACTGTATATAGGATGCTATCTGGGAGCTCACACTGTATATAGGAGGCTATTTGGGGGCTCATCTATAATATAACGCTACAAGAGTCCCTCTCTCTGAAGCCTCTATAGACTGCGCAAGCGCGACACGCCTCTGGCTCCAGACAGAAAAACGCATGGAGCTGTTAGAGGTAAGAAGAGTGTATGGCGCCGGAGATCGCGATATGCGTAGACACTGAACGCATACCGCGATCTTCGGCGCCATACTTACATACTTACCTGATCAGGAGGAGGGTTGGCGCGGCGCCTCTCTTCTCTTCACTGTATATAGTGAGCTATGTGGGGCTCATACTGTATATAGTGAGCTATGTGGGACTCATACTGTATATAGGAGGCTATTTTGTGGCTCATATTGTATATAAGGAGCTATGTGGGGGGATGATACTGTATATAGGAGGCTATGTGGAGGGATGATACTGCATATAGGAAGCTATGCGGGGGTTCATACTCTACTGTATATAGGGAGGCTATGTGAGGCTCATACTGTATATAGGAGGCTATTTGGGGGATCACACTGTATATAGGAGGCTATTTGGGGGCTCATACTGTATATAGGAGGCTATTTGGGGGCTCACACTGTATATAGGAGGCTATTTGGGGGCTCACTCTGTATATAGGAGGCTATTTGGGGGCTCACACTGTATATAGGAAGCTATGTGGGGCTCATCTATAATATAACGCTATAAGCGTCCCTCTGTCTGAAGCCTCTATAGACTGCGCAAGCTAGACATGCCTCTGGCTCCAGACAGAAAAACGCATGGAGCCGTTACAGGTAAGAAGAGTGTATGGCGCCGGAGATCGCGGTATGCGTAGACACTGAACACATACCGCGATCTTCGGCGCCATACTTACCTGACCAGGAGGAGCGTTGACGAGGCGCCTCTCTTCTCGCCGGAGACCGGGGCAGGAGTGAAGGCATCGGAGTCGGCGAATGCGCATAGCGCTATCCGGTGCCATTTTACTTTAGACACATTTGCAGTGTGTTTTCAGCAAAATGGCGCCAGACAGCGCGGTATGGGCACGCGCATACTCCGGCACCGCACTTCTCCCCCGGTAGAACAGGACACCACAGCGCTGGAGCACAGGGAAGAAAGGTGAGTATAAGAGGGTTTTTTTGTATGTGTGCAGCGTGAAAGGGATGAGGGGGCCACACACACCAGGATTGGGGGATGAGGGGGCCACACATACCAGGATTGGGGGATGAGGGGGCCACACATACCAGGATTGGGGGATGAGGGGTACCATGCATACCAGGATTGGGAGGTGAGGGGGGCCGTGCATACCGGGGGATTGAGGATGAGGGGTGCCATGCATACTAGGATTGGGAGGTGAGGGGTGCCATGTATACCAGAATGAGGGGTACCATACATACCAGAAAAGGAATGCAGGGTAGCATGCATACCAGGATGTAGGATGGGGTGCCATGCATACCAGTATGAGGGGTACCATACATACCAGGATTGGGGATGAGGGGTGCCATATATATCAAATTTGGGATGAGGGGGCCATGCATACCAGGATGAGAGATGGTGTGCCATGCAAACCAGGATTGGGGATGAGGGGTGCCATGCATACCAAGATTGGGGATGAGGGGTGCCATGCATACCAAGATTGGGGATGATGGGTGCCATGCATAACAGGATTGGGTATGAGGGGTGCCATGCATACCAGGATTGGGGATGAGGGGTACCATGCATACCAGGATAGGGATATGGGGGAGGGTCATGCATACCAGGATTCGGATGAGGGGCCATGTATACCAGGATAGGGATGAGGGGTACCATGTATATCAGGATGAGGGATGGGGTGCCATGCATACCAGGATTGGGGATGAGGGGTACCATGCATACCAGGATTGGGGATGAGGGGTGCCATGCATACCAGGATTGGGGATGAGGGGTGCCATGCATACCAGGATTGGGGATGAGGGGTGCCATGCATACCAGGATTGGGGATGAGGGGTGCCATGCATGCCAGGATTGGGGATGAGGGGTGCCATGCATACCAGGATTGGGGATGAGGGGTGCCATGCATACCAGGATTGGGGATGAGGGGTGCCATGCATACCAGGATTGGGGATGAGGGGTGCCATGCATGCCAGGATTGGGGATGAGGGGTGCCATGCATGCCAGGATTGGGGATGAGGGGTGCCATGCATACCAGGATTGGGGATGAGGGGTGCCATGCATACCAGGATTGGGGATGAGGGGTGCCATGCATACCAGGATTGGGATAAGGGGTACAATGCATACCAGGATAGGGATGAGGGGTACCAAGCATACCAGGATTCGGATGAGGGGCCATGTATACCAGGATAGGGATGAGGGGTACCATGTATATCAGGATGAGGGATGGGGTGCCATGCATATCAGGATGAGGGGTATCATACATACCAGGATAGGGATGAGGTACCATGCATACCAGGATTGGGTATGAGGGAGCCATGCATACCAGGATGAGGGGTGTCATGCATGCCAGGATTGGGGGTGAGGGGTGCCATGCATACCAGGATTGGGGGTGAGGGGTGCCATGCATACCAGGATTGGGGGTGAGGGGTGCCATGCATACCAGGATTGGGTATGAGGGAGCCATGCATACCAGGATGAGGGGTGTCATGCATGCCAGGATTGGGGGTGAGGGGTGCCATGCATACCAGGATTGGGGGTGAGGGGTGCCATGCATACCAGGATTGGGGGTGAGGGGTGCCATGCATACCAGGATTGGGGGTGAGGGGTGCCATGCATACCAGGATAGAGATGACGGCAGCACATAACAGGATGGAGGAACAGGATTGGGAAGCACAAATACTAGGATGGGGGCAGCACAAATTACCAAGATGGGAAACCATATACCAATATAAATGTTTGCCACCTGGGCGTAGAGCGGGCTCAATAGCTAGTACTGTATATAGGGATATATATGGGGCTTATACTTTGCATAGGGAGTTATGTGGGGACTCAT
This sequence comes from Phyllobates terribilis, assembly GCF_046119375.1. Classification (NCBI taxonomy): domain Eukaryota; kingdom Metazoa; phylum Chordata; class Amphibia; order Anura; family Dendrobatidae; genus Phyllobates; species Phyllobates terribilis. Next base: position 65,201 of record NW_027363026.1, read on the forward strand.
ACTGTATCTAGGGGCTTTGTGGGAACTCATACTGTATGTAGGAGGATATTTGGGGGCTCATCCTGTATATAGGAGGCTATTTGGGGGCTCATACTGTATATAGGAGGTTATTTGGGGGCTCATACTGTATATAGGGAGCTATGTGGGGCTCATATTGTATATAGGTAGCTTTGCTGGGGCTCATACTGTATGTAGGAGGTTATTTGGGGACTCACTCTATATAGGGAGGCTATTTGGGGCTCATACTGTATATAGAGAGCTAAATGGGGTTCATACTGTATATAGGGAGCTATGTGGGGCTTATACTGTGCATAGGGAGTTATGTGGGGACTCATACTGTATCAAGGGCCTTTGTGGGGACTCATACTGTATATAGGGGGGTGTCAGCATACTTAATTCTGCTCAATATTAAGTCATACAATTAATATATTTTTTTTTATTATTTTGTTAATATTAATATTGAGCAGAATTAATTTCAGCCTATTGGTTCAGCCTCCACAAGAGTCATGGTCCCTCATGTGGCCCCTCGGGAACATTAATCTCCCACCCTGCTCTGCTATATATAGCGCTATGTTATGTATAGGGTTGTACATAATGTCCGTCATTTTCAGTCTATAGATGTGATCAGAACATCTGTGTGTTACTCACATGACCTATCACATGATCTATCAAAGAGAATCATGTGACATGTCACGTGATACATCTGGTACCTAGGGGGGGCCCACGCCTTCTAAACTGCCCGGGGCTCTGGCTACTCTTAATCCACCCCTGCTTGCAGGTGACAGCCTAAAACTCTATATGCCATCATTAATTACAGCCTGTTTTCTGGATATCTGTGCAGGGACATTGCCAGCTATTCGTATTACAGCTCTATCATCTGGGCGGCTCATGGCCCATATGTGCACGGGTTATACGGTTCCCTTTTAACTTTTATTTTGCATTATGTGTTTTTAATTTATTAATAAAAACTTGATTTTATAATTACCTCTATTCCTCTTCTTGATTTCTGAGCCAGGGATATCGGCTCAGAATAGCGTTGATTGAAGTCTTCAAACATATCTTTAGCTGCATGGGAGGACGTACAGAGGGACAAGGAGGCTGAGGCTGGGGGTGCGGGGAGAGTCTGAGCTGCCAGGAGGGATTTGATAGGTGATGAGGTCAGCGTACAGATCACATGACGTCAGAGACTGACTTCCTGTCAACACATTAGTGCATGTACAGGATTAGTTGTCAGATTGGAGATCACATGACCCAATTCCCTATAATGAAGGGGGATGTGTAGATATAACAGATGAGGTGAAATAAAGTTCTTCTACCTGAACCATAGATTATACATTGCTGGGCAGTCCACTCATTACTCTGCAGTGAGGTTCTAAAATGTCAGTGGAGTGTAAGCAATTTGCACAAGATCGTGAAGCTGTGGGGTGGGGAGTGGGCTGTCACACACAGCCAACCAAAAAAACTGATCAGCATATCAAACTAGTGTGTACAGGGGCCAGCTAAGACAATAATTCTAAGAGAAAATATAGCTGCAATCTGAAATACTAAGAATAATACATTTAGAGAATTGGAACAGCATTACTGCCATAGAAAATAGGTAAACGCTACATTATGTACATATGGAATAATGGAAAAAATGGAACTGCAATATTGCTATAAACTTAACTTTACTTTATAAACACTGTATAAGGATTCTAATCTTAAAACATCACTTTTATTTAGATTTAAAATATTTTAGTATCAACTATAGCAGCTATAATCAAATGGCCAAATGTTATTCAAGATCATGCAAGGCAGGTTTGAAACGATAGATAAATCCCTATTATGACCTTAGTCTTACCCTACCTTACCGCGGAGGTTGGAACCCTGAACCTGCGCAATAGCGCCCGAGCGCGGACATCAACTCTCCCTGTCTGACCCTGTATGGCCCTACAGAGAGAAGAAAGGTGGGACAAAACCAACAATGAATGGCTTTTTATCTGAAAAGAACTTTGTCTAAGAAGACTAAATGTGAAATAACCCACTGCATACATATACTGGTATAGTCCTTTATTCAGATTCATCCAATATTTATTATCAGTGTCTCTCTATATTGTCTTGATTTGTATCATAGGGAAACAGGAAATTCCAAGTATCTATCAGACAAACAAAAGATCATAATACCTATAGTTGTCCTAGAAAACCCCTACCTTACTGAAGAGGTTGGCACCCTAAATCTGCACAGTGGCGCCCCCAATCAATGTTGACTTTCCCTATCTGACCCTATTACGCCCTAAGATAGGAGAAATGTAAAGAAAATAACAAAAAAAGTGCAAGAAAAAGATATGCTATATCCTGTAATGAACTAGACAATGACCATTAGTACAATTTTGGTCACTCTCTTTTAACCATAGAGATGGGTTAACTCAATCATATACAAAGAAATCCAAAATTGTTTAACAGTTTATAGAGAAAAAATAGGATAGAAAAGATCAGTTGTCACTAGATTTTAAATATATATATTAGGAAAGGATACAGAACCACAAAGCTAGGCACACAAGAGATCAATAATTCATAGGTAGACTATAGGTCATATACAAAAAAACATATAACAAGGTGTATTAATATTGCACTTAGCCCTCAAAAACAAATCTTACATATCAATCTCTTATTGCGCCATGTCCCAATTAATCAAACGACGGAGAGTGGTCATGTATAAGATATCCCCTTATCAATCTATGCAAATACACTGTTCACTTTTGCACCAAGGTGCCATGACTTATGTACATAATTAGCCCACCCCTACTCAGCATGAAATCCATAGTATGCCTAATTTCTTGTGGTGTTTCCCCTTCAATGGGTTCATTAGGAGAGCATACATCAAAATGATATATCAAAAACAAGATTCATGGACTTAGATTAAACCCTCATTCAGCCATTGGTTTAATGCAGCTGTGATAGGGAGATCATGTCCTTCTATGTCCACCTCAGGAACAATATGCCACAGGTACTCCTGAGAGTCATGCCTCCTTTTATATTTCCCTCCTTACATTGCCCTTCCAGTTCATAGCATAGCGTCAGCGGTGGGACACATATGCGTTCCATACCGCTGTTATATCCGGCCTCTAGTCCCCCTTACTACAGTGCGATATATGTCCTAACACTTTGCGCATGCGCTATTCTGTCGCCAGTTCCGGTTTAGTATCCCGATGTATGCGTTGAGACACAAATGCGCTCCATATCGCAGCTGCGCACTCCGTGACCAATCACTCTTCTAGTCAGGAGAGTCATACTTTCATATCACATGTCAGCACTTCCAGTTCTGGACTAACACAGGCGATGGAACGCAAATGTGCCCCACACCCTGCGGCTGCGCACACAGGCACCGGTCACCTGTGCAATGAGATGAGCGGCGCTGAGTTTCCGCACATTCTAGCACATATACACATCACAGTTGGGGCGTCTTATTGCATCAGTAGCAACTCCAGATATCTCTCAATCCATAGCTGCATATTCACGGCTACCAAAGTCTAATGCTACATGCAGATGTTAACAATGAATGTTATGGATCATAAGGTGTGTGTCTAAAAGATTTAATATAATACCTTGTTCCAGTAACCACATACATCTAAGGGGGGAGGTCCTAAGAAGGGAGGTCCAATATAAAGAGATATACAATTCATAAAGAGAATGACATTTTCGTTAGTAGATATCAAGGCAATTATTGAATAATTAATGGATATTACGAATATTACGGAGTAGAATTTTCTTTGATATTCCACATAGAGGCAACGGATCAACAGGAAGCTTAACCTATAGCCTTAGCAAGATAAATCATGTACTTATAATTGAGGCCATACATAAGTGTTTAACTAATAAAATTCAAAACCAAGGTAATGGCCAAACTTCTCTTCGGGACAGTGGCCATATAGCAGGCTCTCAAAATCAGGGAACAGAGCAGCAGTGAGTGTTGACCGGCATTAGGCAGAAGAAAATCTGGCCCAACCAATGTTGGCCAAATAGACAAGGGGGGTCCAAAAGTGGGGACTAAAATGGAAAACACAGAGGGGGTGGGGAGCATTAAGGGTAAATGGAACCATTAGATAAAACCGCCAAAATGCAGTTGGTCATTTAAGCCATATGGTCTAATGCTTTTCATTCCGTAGATCCATCTGGCCTCTTTTTGTAAAATCAAGTGGTCCCAATCCCCGCCTCTGTTGTGTGGTGCAACTACTTAAATCACTGAGAAGCTTATACTATCAAGGTCTCCCCCATGTATATCCCTTACATGGTTAGAGATGGGGGTGTCGCGAGCATTCACAATGTCCCCTATATGCTCCCCCACCCTCCCCCGCAATTCACACTTCATCTTCCCCATATAGTCTTTCGGACAAGTACATTGCACAAGTATACTACTCCCATCATTTTGCAGTTGGCAAAATGTCTGCACTGATATGTTTTTCCAGTACTTGTACTTGAAACATTTTTGATCTACATATATATTTGCAGAATTTACATCTTCCGCACCTAAAAATACCATTTTCTCTCTTCTCTAACCATGTTGTTTGTTGTCTAATCGGAGAGTAGTTACTATGTACCAATTGATCACGAATTAACCTCCACCTTCTTTATGTTATAGATGGATAATCAGGGATGAGGTCACAAATTTCTGGGTCAGTTTTTAATATATTCCAATGTCTCTGAAGCACCCCCCTTACATCTCCTGATTGGTCATCAAAATTGCCAATAATTCTCATTGAAGATTCAGAGTCATCATACTTTTTGTTACTGAGCAGGGTGGTCCTTTCTCTTCCAATAGATGTTTTGAACGCCTCATTAAGGACTTTTGGTGGGAAACCTCTGCCCAAAAATCTACTTTTTAGGTCTCCAGCCTGTTGGTAAAATCTTGAGACAGAGGAACAATTTCTCCTAATCTGAAGGTACTGTCCCTTCGGTATCCCCCTTCTTAGGCTGGATGGATGATGGCTATCCCATCTTAGAAAGTCATTTGTAGCAGTGGGTTTGTGAAAAGTTTCAGCAGTAATATGTCCTAAGGTATGCCTACCAATTTTAATATCAAGGAAATTAAGGGAAAAAGATCAGGACGATATCCTGTTCCTTTGGTCGGGGGACGCCCTGTCTCTTCTGACTTTGTTGGCGAACTAAATAACAACACTATTGGTTTAAAACTTACTTATGAAATTGCTTACAACTCCATCAATTTCCTTGATATTAAAAAGGGAAGGGATACCTTAGGACATATTACCACTGAAACTTTTCGCAAACTCACTGCTACAAATGACTTGCTAAGGTGGGATAGCCATCATCCACCCAGCCTGAGAAGGGTGATACCGAAGGGACAGTACCTTCGGATTAGGAGAAATTGTTCCTCGGTCTCAAGATTTTACTAATTGGCTGGAGACCTAAAAAATAGATTTTTGGACAGAGGTTACCCATTGAAAGTCCTTAATGAGGCGTTCAAAATATCTATTGGAAGAGAAAGGACTACCCTGCTCAGTAACAGAGAGGATGATGACTATGAATCTCTAATGAGAATTATTGGCAATTTTGATGACCAATCAGGAGAAGTAAGGGGGGTGATTAAGAAACATTGAAATATATTCAGGGTCCGAATGGCCTGGTGGGGTACCGGTGAAATGCCCGGTAGGACCCAGAGAAAGAAGAAGGAGAGGAAGAGGGTTTTGTTTTAGGGACACGGACCCTTTAAAAGCGTGGGAGTCAGGGGCGTGTGTACGCATGCATGAAGACCTGACCCACCGCGATGACCATGGATGGCAGCACCTACCCGCGCACCAAGGCAAGTGCTGGGACCCCGGGGGGGAAGGGACACCGGCACGTTATTGGGCCCACAAGCCGAGGGAGGGAGAGCCCCCCCCCAGGAGGGAGAATGACAACTCACCCCCCTCTCTCCTCCTCAAATACTCACCTCTCCTCATTCCACGTAGCTCCTGTGACGTCAGCATCCTCTGATTCAGATGTGTCGTCTTCTGTCTCAGGGAAGAGGGCAAGGTGATGTCACTACTGCCCTCTGCTCTGAGCACTGCAGTCAGAAGGCGCACTGAGTATACCGGACCGACAGGGAACGGGAGAGGTGAGGATTTCATTTATGTTTTATGTCTGCAGTATTATATATGCCCATTATACACTGTATGCAGCACAATATGGGGCCCATTATATACTGTATACAGCATTATATTGGGCCCATTATACACTGTATACAGCATTATATGGGGCCCATTATACACTGTATACACATTATATGGGGCCCATTATTCACTGTATACAGCATTATAAATGGCCATTATATACTGTATGCAGCAATATATGGGGCCCATTATACACTGTATGCAGCATAATATGGGGCCCAATATACACTGTATACAGCATTATATGGGGCCCATTATACACTGAATATAGCATTATATATGGCCATTATACACTGTATACAGCATTATATGTGGCCCATTATATACTGTATGCAGCATAATATGGGGACCATTATACACTGTATACACATTATATGGGGCACATTAATCACTGTATACAGCATTATAAATGGCCATTATATACTGTATGCAGCATTATATGGGGCCCATTATACACTGTATACAGCATTATATGGGGCACATTATATACTGAATACAGCACTATATGGGGCCCATTATATACTGTATAGAGCATTATATTGGGCCCATTATATACTGAATACAGCACTATATGGGGCCCATTATAAACTGTATACAGCATTATATTGGGCCCATTATTCACTGTATACAGCATTATATATGGCCATTATATTCTGTATACAACATTATATGGAGTCCATTATACACTCTATACAGCATTATAAATGGCCATTATATACTGTATGCAGCATTATATGGGGCCCATTATATACTGTATGCAGCATTATATGGGGCAGATATACTGAATACAGCACTATATGGGGCCCATTATATACTGTATACCGCATTATATTGGGCCCATTATATACTGAATACAGCACTATATGGGGCCCATTATAAACTGTATACAGCATTATATTGGGCCGATTATTCACTGTATACAGCATTATTTATGGCCATTATATACTGTATACAACATTATATGGAGCCCATTATACACTCTATACAGCATTATATATGGCCATTATACACTGCATACAGAATTATATATGGCCACTATATACTGTATACAGCATTATATATAGCCATTATATACTGTATACAGCATTAAATGGGGGCTGGGGCACATTATACACTGTATACAACATTATATATGTTCATTATACACTGTATGCAGCATTATATATGGCCATTATATACTGTATGCAGAATTATGTGTCCCATTATACACTGTATGCAGCGTTATATGGGGCCCAATATACACTGTATATAGCATTATATATGGCCATTATACACTGTATGCAGCATAATATGGGGCCCATTATACACTATATACAGCATTATATGGGGCCCATTATACACCGTATACAGCATTATATGGGGCCCATTATATACTGTATACAGCATTATATGAGGGCTGGGGCCCATTAAACACTGTATACAGCATTATATATGGTCATTATGTACTGTATACAGCATTAAAGGGTGCCCATTATATACTGTGTGCAACATTATATGGGGCCTGGAGCCCATTATATACTGTACACAGCATTATGTGGGGCCCATTATACACTGTATGCAGCATTATATATGGCCATTATATACTGTATGCAGCATTATATGGGGACTATTATATGCTGTATACAGCATTATATATGGCCATTATATACTGTATACAGCATTATATGGGGCCCATTATATACTGTGTGCAACATTATATGGGGGCTGGGGCCCATTATATACTGTATACAGCATTATGTGGGGCCCATTATACACTGTATACAGCATTATATATGGCCATTATATACTGTATGCAGCATTATATGGGGCCCATTATACACTGTATACACCATTATATATGGCCATTATATACTGTATACAGCATTATATGGGGCCCATTATATACTGTGTGCAACATTATATGGGGGCTGGGACCCATTATATACTGTATACAGCATTATGTGGGGCCCATTATACACTGTATGCAGCATTATATATGGCCATTATATACTGTATACAACATTATATATAGCCATTATATACTGTATACAGCATTAAATGGGGGCTGGGGCACATTATACACTGTATACAACATTATATATGGCCATTATATACTGTATACAGCATTATATATGGCCATTATATACTGTATGCAGAATTATATGGGTCCAATTATACACTGTATGCAGCGTTATATGAGGCCCATTATACAGTGTATAATGCATTATATATGGCCATTATATACTGTATATAGCATTATATGGGGCCAATTAAATACTGTATGCAGCATTATATCAGGCCCATTAAATACTGTATACAGCATTATATGGGGCCCATTATATACTGTATGCAGCATTTTATGGGGACCATTATACGCTATATACAGCATTATATATGGCCATTATATACTGTATACTGCATTATATGCGGCCCATTATACACTGTATATAGCATTATATATGGCCATTATACACTGTAGGCTGCATTATATGGGGCCCATTATATACTGTATGCAGCATTATATGGGGCCCATTATATACTGTGTGCAACATTATATGGGGGCTGGGGCCCATTATATACTGTATACAGCATTATGTGGGGCCCATTATACACTGCATACAGCATTATATATGGCCATTATATACTGTATACAGCATTATATGGTGCCCATTATATACTGTGTGCAACATTATATGGGGGCTGTAGCCCATTATATACTGTATACAGCATTATGTGGGGCCCATTATACACTGTATGCAGCATTATATATGGTCATTATATACTGTATACAGCATTATATGGTGCCCATTATATACTGTGTGCAACATTATATGGGGGCTGTAGCCCATTATATACTGTATACAGCATTATGTGGGGCCCATTTTACACTGTAAACAGCATTATATGGGGCCCATTATATAGTGTATGCAGGATAATATCAGGCCTATTATATACTGTATACATCATTATATGGGGCCCATTATATACTGCATACAGCATTATATATGGCCATTATATACTGTATACCACGTTATATGGGGCCCACTATACACTGTATAAAGCATTATAAATGTCCATTATATACTGTATGCAGCATTATATTGGGCCCATTATATACTGTATGCAGCATTATATGGGGGCTGGGGCCCATTATATACTGTTTACAGCATTATGTGGGGCCCATTATACACTGTATACAACACTGTATATGGCCATTATATACTGTATATAGCATTATATGGGGCCAATTAAATACTGTATGCAGCATTATATCAGGCCCATTAAATACTGTATACAGCATTATATGGGGCCCATTATATACTGTATACCGCATTATATGGGGCCCATTATACACTGTATATAGCATTATATATGGCCATTATACACTGTAGGCTGCATTATATGGGGCCCATTATATACTGTATGCAGCATTATATGGGGCCCATTATATACTGTGTGCAACATTATATGGGGGCTGGGGCCCATTATATACTGTATACAGCATTATGTGGGGCCCATTATACACTGCATACAGCATTATATATGGCCATTATATACTGTATACAGCATTATATGGTGCCCATTATATACTGTGTGCAACATTATATGGGGGCTGTAGCCCATTATATACTGTATACAGCATTATGTGGGGCCCATTATACACTGTATGCAGCATTATATATGGTCATTATATACTGTATACAGCATTATATGGTGCCCATTATATACTGTGTGCAACATTATATGGGGGCTGTAGCCCATTATATACTGTATACAGCATTATGTGGGGCCCATTTTACACTGTAAACAGCATTATATGGGGCCCATTATATAGTGTATGCAGGATAATATCAGGCCTATTATATACTGTATACATCATTATATGGGGCCCATTATATACTGCATACAGCATTATATATGGCCATTATATACTGTATACCACGTTATATGGGGCCCACTATACACTGTATAAAGCATTATAAATGTCCATTATATACTGTATGCAGCATTATATTGGGCCCATTATATACTGTATGCAGCATTATATGGGGGCTGGGGCCCATTATATACTGTTTACAGCATTATGTGGGGCCCATTATACACTGTATACAACACTATATATGGCCATTATATACTGTATATAGCATTATATGGGGCCAATTAAATACTGTATGCAGCATTATATCAGGCCCATTAAATACTGTATGCAGCATTTTATGGGGCCCATTATATACTGTATGCAGCTTTTTATGGGGACCATTATACGCTATATACAGCATTATATATGGCCATTATATACTGTATACCGCATTATATGGGGCCCATTATACACTGTATATAGCATTATATATGGCCATTATACACTGTAGGCTGCATTATATGGGGCCCATTATATACTGTATGCAGCATTATATGGGGCCCATTATATACTGTGTGCAACATTATATGGGGCCCATTATATACTGTATACAGCATTATGTGGGGCCCATTATACACTGCATACAGCATTATATATGGCCATTATATACTGTATACAGCATTATATGGTGCCCATTATATACTGTGTGCAACATTATATGGGGGCTGTAGCCCATTATATACTGTATACAGCATTATGTGGGGCCCATTATACACTGTATGCAGCATTATATATGGTCATTATATACTGTATACAGCATTATATGGTGCCCATTATATACTGTGTGCAACATTATATGGGGGCTGTAGCCCATTATATACTGTATACAGCATTATGTGGGGCCCATTTTACACTGTAAACAGCATTATATGGGGCCCATTATATAGTGTATGCAGGATAATATCAGGCCTATTATATACTGTATACATCATTATATGGGGCCCATTATATACTGCATACAGCATTATATATGGCCATTATATACTGTATACCACGTTATATGGGGCCCACTATACACTGTATAAAGCATTATAAATGTCCATTATATACTGTATGCAGCATTATATTGGGCCCATTTTATACTGTATGCAGCATTATATGGGGGCTGGGGCCCATTATATACTGTTTACAGCATTATGTGGGGCCCATTATACACTGTATACAACATTATATATGGCCATTATATACTGTGTACAGCATTATATGGGGCCCACTATACACTGTATACAGCATTATATATTGCCATTATATACTGCATGCAGCATTATATGGGACCCATTATATACTGTATGCAGCATTATATGGATCCCATTATACACTGTATACAGCATTATGTGGAGCTCACTATACACTGTGTACAGCATTATATATGGCCATTATACACTGTATGCAGCATTATATGGGGCCCACTATACACTGTATACAGCATTATATATGGCCATTATATACTGTATGCAACATTATATTGGGCCCATTATATACTGTATGCAGCATTATATGGGGCCCACTATACACTGTATACAGCATTATATATGGCCATTATATACTGTATGCAGCATTATATTGCGCCCATTATATACTGTATGCAGCATTATATGGAGCCCATTATACACTGTATACAGCATTATATATGGCCATTATTCACTATATGCAGCATTATATGGATCCCATTATACACTGTATACAGCATTATATGGAGCCCACTATACACTGTGTACAGCATTATATATGGCCATTATATACAGTATGCAGCATTACATTGGGCCCATTATATACTGTATACAGCATTATATATGGCCATCATACACTGTATGCAGCATTATATGGGGACCACTATACACTGTATACAGCATTATATATGGCCACTATATACTGTATGAAGCATTATATTGGGCCCATTATATACTGTATGCAGCATTATATGGAGCCCATTATACACTGTATACAGCATTATATATGGCCATTATACACTGTATGCAGTATAATATGGGGCACATTATACACTGTATACAACATTATATGGGGCCCATTATATACTGTATACAGCATTATATAGGGCCCATTATATACTGTATACCACATTATATGGGGCCCATTATATTCTGTATACAGCATTATATGGGGTCCATTATACGCTGTATACAGCATTATATATGGCCAATATATACTGTATATAGCATTATATGGTGCCCATTATACACTGTATGCAGCATTACATGGGGTCCATTACACTGTATGGAGGACTATGTGGTGCCCATAATTCTGTATGGGGGACTATGTGGGGCCCATAATTCTGTATGGGGGACTATGTGGGGCCCATAATTCTGTATGGGGGACTGTGTGGCCCATAATTCTGTAACGGAAACTATGTGCGGCCCATAATTCTGTATGGGGGACTATATTGGGCCCATAATTCAGAATGGAGATTGTCACTGTATTACCTGTATATACCTGTTTTTCACATCAGTATTTGTAAGCCAAAACCAGGAGTGGGTGATAAATACAGAAGTGGTGACGTGTTTCTTTTCTACTTTTCCTCTTATTGTTCCACTCTTGGCTTTGGCTTACAAATACTGATGTAAAATACTGAACGTGTGAACGTGGTCAAAGGACAAGTGATAAGTTATTGATTGGTGGGAGACTGACTGCTGGAACCTGCACCGATCGTCAGTATGTGGAGCTTTTATCCCCATTAGTATGGAGCGGTATGTACGACTTGATCACTGATCCATTCATTCCTTGAGTGGCTGCACTTGACTTTTTCTGGAAGCCCCAAAGAGAATGAATGGAGCTGCAGTCAGACGTCCCACCTGCTGCTGCATTTTAAAATGGGGATAAAAGTGACCTGTCAGGTATAAAAGTTCCCCATTCTTCCGATCAATGCAGTTTCCAATGCTCGGATTCCACCGATCAATAAGATATCACCTACCTAACCTGTGGATCGGTGATAACTTGTTTTCATCAAATAACCCTTTAATTCAAACTACCGTAATTGTACTTCCCAGTTATAGTGGTGCACAGTAGATGGGCAGGAGCCGCCTGTGATTTACAGTCGACGCTCCACTATAACGAGAATAACAGCTAACAGGTATTTGCATATAGCTGTAGGGTGGGCCCTTAGGGTCAATTCCCCCTGTGGGCCCCAGACTCCCCAGTCCAACCATGAATATATTAAAAACTGACCCAGAAATTTGTGACCTCATCCCTGATTATCCATCTATAACATATAGAAGGGGAAGATCAATTTGTGATCAATTGGTACATAGTAACTACTCTCCGATTAGACAACAAATAACATGGTTAGAGAATAGAGAAAATAGCACTTTTAGCTGCGGAAGATGTAAATTCTGCAAATTTATATGTAGATCAAAGATTTTTCAAGTGCAAGTACTGGAAAAACATAGTGCAGACATTTTGCCATCTGCCAAACGATGGGAGTAGTATACTTGTGCCAATGTACTTGTCCGAAAGACTATATGGGGAAGACTTAGCGTGAACTGCGGGGGAGGGTGGGGGGAGCATATAAGGGACATTGTGTATGCTCGCGACACCCCCATCTCTAACCATGTAAGGGATATACATGGGGGAGACCTTGATAGTATAAGCTTCTCAGTGATTGAAGTAGTTGCACCACACAACAGAGGCGGGGATTGGGACCACTTGATTTTACAAAAAACGGCCAGATGGATCTACCGAATGAAAAGCATTAGACCATATGGCCTAAACGACCAATTGCATTTTGGCTGTTTTATCTAATGGTTCCATTTACCCTTAATGCTCCCCACCCCCTCTGTGTTTTCCAGTTTAGTCCCCACTTTTGGACCCCCCTTGTCTATTTGGCCAACATTGGTTGGGCCAGATTTTCTTCTGCCTAATGCCGGTCAACACTCACTGCTGCTCTGTTCCCTGATTTTGAGAGCCTGCTATATGGCCACTGTCCCGAAGAGGAGTTTGGCCATTACCTTGGTTTTGAATTGTATTAGTTAAACACTTATGTATGGCCTCAATTATAAGTACATGATTTATCTTGCTAAGGCTATAGGTTAAGCTTCCTGTTGATCCGTTGCCTCTATGTCGAATAACTATTAAAGAAAATTCTACTCCGTAATATTCGTAATATCCAATAATTTCCTTGATATCTACTAAAGAAAATGGCATTCTTTTTATGAATTGTATATATCTTTGCAATACAGTTCTTAGGCCCTCCCCCCTACTTAGATGTATGTGGTTACTGGAACAAGATATCACATTAAATATTTTAGACACACTCCTTATGATCCATAACATTCATTGTTAACATCTGCATGAGGCATTAGACTTTGGTAGCCGTGAATATGCAGCTATGGATTGAGAGATATCTGGAGTTGCTACTAATGCAATAAGACGCCCCAACTGTGATGTGTATATGTGCTAGGATGTGCGGAAACTCAGCGCCGCTCATCTCATTGCACAGGTGACCGGTGCCTGTGTGCGCAGCCGCAGGGTGAGGGGCACATTTGCGTTCCATCGCATACATTGGGATACTAAACCGGAAGTGGCGACATGTGTATCAGGGTGGCGCATGCACAAAGTGTTAGGACATATATCGCACTGTAGTTAGGGGGTCTAGAGGCCGGATACAACAGCAGTATGGAACACATATGTGTCCCACCGCTGACGCTATGCTATGAACCGGAAGGGCAATGTAAGGAGGGAAATATAAAAGGAGGCATGACTCTCAGGAGTACCTGTGGCATATTGTTCCTGAGGTGGACATAGAAGGACATGATCTCCCTATCACAGCTGCATTAAACCAATGACTGAATGAGGGTTTAATCTAAGTCCATGAATCTTGTTTTTGATATATCATTTTGATGTATGCTCTCCTGATGAACCCATTGAAGGAGAAACGCCTCGAGAAATTAGGCATACTATGGATTTCATGCTGAGTAGGGGTGGGCTAATTATGTACATAAGTCATGGCACCTTGGTGCAAAAGTGAACAGTGTATTTGCATAGATTGATAAACGGATATCTTATACATGACCACTCTCCGTCGTTTGATTAATTGGGACATGGCGCAATAAGAGATTGATATGTAAGATTTGTTTTTGAGGGCTAAGTGCAATATTAATACACCTTGTTATATGTTTTTTTGTATATGACCTATAGTCTACCTATGAATTATTGATCTCTTGTGTGCCTAGCTTTGTGGTTCTGTATCCTTTCCTAATATATATATTTAAAATCTAGTGACAACTGATCTTTTCTACCCTATTTTTTCACTATAAACTGTTTAACAATTTTGGATTTCTTTGTATATGATTGAATAAACCCATCTCTATGGTTAAAAGAGAGTGACCAAAATTGTACTAATGGTCATTGTCTAGTTCATTACAGGATATAGCATATCTTTTTCTTGCACTTTTTTGTCATTCTCTTTACATTTCTCCTATCCTAGGGGATAATAAGGTCAGATAGGGAAAGTCGACGTCGATTGGGGGCGCCATTGCGCAGATTTAGGGTGCCAACCTCTTCAGTAAGGTAGGGGTTTTCTAGGACAACTATAGGTATTACGATCTTTTGTTTGTCTTATAGATACATGGAATTTCCTATTTCCCTATGACACAAATCAACACAGTATAGAGAGACACTGATAATAAATATTGGATGAATCTGAATAAAGGACTATACCAGTATATGTATGCAGTGGGTTATCTCACATTTAGTCTTCTTAGACAAAGGTTTTTTTTAGATAAAAAGCCATGTTTGGTTTAATCCTACCTTTCTTCTCTCTGTAGGGCCATACAGGGTCAGACAAGGACGTACGAGGGGGGTGCCATTGCGCAGGTTCAGGGTGCAACCTCCACGGTAAGGTAGATTAAGACTAGAGTTATAATAGGGATTTATCTACCATTTCAAACCTGCCTTGCATGATCTTGAATAGCATTTGACCATTTATTTGATTATAGCTGCTACAGTTGATACTAAAATATTTTAAATCATTCTAAATAAAAGTGATGTTTTAAAATTAGAATCCTTATACAGTGTTTAAGTTGGTGATTTTTGGTTTTGTTCTTCTTATAATAAGTTATTCACAATCGGTGAAAGTTATAGAAAAATTACAGTAAAAAGAAGGGACTTAGCGAAAAAATTGGCCAATATATGTGAGCCCAACAGCCATTGTCAAGACGTACGTAATTATTGGGTCTCTGTCCTGATAAGACACCTTTCCTGGACTAAAAAGCCTACAATTTATGGGGCAGGAAGGAACCAGCTAATTAAAACCACCTAAGGCTGATGGGAGGTGGAGTGCATATGTTTGCTGCAAACAAAAAAACTGACCAGCACATCCAAACTAGTGTGTACAGGTGCCAGCTACCTTCTTTTTACTGTAATTTTTCTATAGCAATATTGCAGTTTCAGTTTTTCCAATATTCCACATGTACATAATGCAGCATTTACCTTTTTTCCATGGCAGTAATGCAGTTTCAACAGTAGTGAAGCTACCGAGGGGTCAAAGGGTGCGGCCACCCCAGGCCCCGCACTCTGAGGGTCCCACCGAAGCTACACTATTTTTAACTGTATCAGCGTGCGCCGATACAGTTAAACTCTGCGGCAGAGCAGAGAGACAACTCCCTGCACTGCCACTATGGGGCCCGTGATCCGGGGGCCCCCCGCAAGTTCAACTGTATTGGCATTCTCCGATACAGATGAAAGCGATGGAGGAGGGAGCGTCAGCTGATGCTTCCTCCTCCATCATTCTTCCTTGGTGTCTGACGTCTCAGCGCGATGACGCCAGTATGTGGTGTCATTTACTCTGAGATGTGTGATGCTTAGAACACAAGCTGCCACCACCGGATCAGCGGGGAGCGAGGAGTAGAGGTGAGTATTGTATTTTAGTATTTTATTTAGAACATTGTGGGGGCAATTAAACTGTACTGAGGACTATGGGGTGCATTATACTGAATGGGTTGCATTATACTGAACGGGCTACTGGGTGCATTATACTATATGGTGGTGTATTATTCTGTATAGACTATGGGGTGCATTATACTGAATATGCTATGGGATGCATTATATTATATGGAGGTTCATTATACTGTATGGGCTATGGGGTGTATTATAATATATGGGGTGCATTATACTGAATGGGCTATGGGGTGCATTATACTTTATGGGGGTGCATTATGCTGAATGGGCTATGGGGTGTATTATACTGTATGGGCTATGGGGTGCATTATACTATATGGGGGTGCATTATGCTGTATGGGCTGTGGGGTGTATTATACTGTATGGGCTATGGGGTGCATTATACTGTATGTGTTATGGGGGTGCATTATGCTGTATGGGCTGTGGGGTGTATTATGCTGTATGGACTATGAGGTGCATTATGCTGTATGGAGGACTATGTGGGGGCCTTTAAACTATATGTAAGCAGTTATACAGTGAAGGTTTGTGTGGGGTCCATCATGCAGTTTGGTGGTCATTATACAGTGTGGAGAGGTGTGGGGCAATTATATTGCATGGGGTATGGTCATCATACTTTACGAATGCAATGAAAGAGAAATCTAGGGCTCCAGTAGGAGGAAAAATAGAGGGCACACAGTACCACACAGCAGGTGCAGTAATAGGGACACATACGGCAGCAGTGGCTCAGTATTGGGGTATCAGCAGGATAAGGAGTTTATGCAGGTTGGAGGTAGATGGAGATGGAGCCTGAAGCGTGAGACGTCTAATGTGTCTGTGCTGTAATCTCTGCAGACAAGTCCTGGCTGGAAGAAGTTGCTGTGTCGGTCTAGACCAGATGGAAAAGATGGGAAAAAGTGAACGACTCCCCCAGAAAGAACATTAGCTGTAAGTCACTATCTATAACTGTACTGTAATCATTTATATGTTCTGCAGAGCTGGTATCTACCACTATATGTCACCATATGGTGGTAATATCTATATTGGTCTTTGTATGGAGATTTCTTTTAGTAACAGCTGTGTCATCTGCTGAGGTTCTCCTACATCCACTAGTAGGGTGCGTCACCATAGCTGTAATCATGGTTTTCTGGTTAGGGGCCCACTCAGAAGTTTTGCCTCCCCTGAACCCAACCCCTAGCTACGCCTATGAGTTCCTATTTTCTAAATTTATTATTCTTGGTATTTCAGAGTGCAGCTATATATCAAGGACAACATTATCAAGGAGTTTGTATGTTCTCCCCGTGTTTGTGTGGGTTTCCTCTGGGTTCTCCTGTTTCCTCTCACACTCCAAAGACATAATCTAGGGAATCTAGATTGTGAGACCCAATGGGGACAGTGATGATGTCTGTAAAGCGCTGTGGAATTAATGGCGCTATATAACTAAGTAAAATAAATACATGAATATTGTCATACACAGCCATACTTCCGAGACAGAAGGTAAAACATGGCTTAGTAGCATACTAACCACCTCTATAGCTGTATACACAGTGCTAAACCAGTAATTTTGTATGCCGATTAAGAAGAGATTAGGAAGCACTGACCATGCTGCCAGATCCAGGAAACATGTGATCGCTAGCTGTAGGGAGGGAACAGGAGCAGCTGGGTTGTAGGAGATCAGGTCAGCTGTACCATGCAGGCAGGAGGCTGAAATTCTCCTGCAACTGGTGCTAATATACCAACCTCAGTTACAGGGAAAATTAGAAATAACAAGAATATTAATATGTTAAAATGTCACTCAAAGGCCTTTAAGGCCGTATGGTGGGCATAATGTGTAAAATATATGAAACAATAAATGAAAAAAGCAAAAATAAATTAGAAAAAAAATTCATAAATAAAAAACGAAACTAAAAAAAAGAGACCCTGCCAGTCTGAATCACTGAAGAAAATAAGTTCAATATCTAAAATTCATTTCTATGAAAAGGGGAATGCAATTTAAAAATGTTTTACTCATCCTTTGTGGGAAAAAAAAGTGAAAAATAGACACATATTTCCTACTTTTATTTATGATGATATCAACTAGAAAAAAAGGAATATAAAAATGACATAAAAATTAAGCCCCTTGTGTTGCAAAAAAAACGGCAAAAATTTGAATATCTGAGCAAGAACATTCTTTTTAGATCTCTTAAAAGTGCATGTATGATAAAACCTGAACATGTGTATGGTCAGGAATAGGAGGATACATCCTGGGCGGAAACTGGTTAAACAGCTAGAATATTGATGGCGAGTAATCTTTATATATGGGGAAAAAAATGCTGGAGTGATTTTCTAAAAAGGAGTCTGTCAGCAGGTTTGTCTGCAAATTTAAATGTTTAGCAGCATCGTAACTGAGAAAATGTAGCTTTAATCAGGTGAACGTTGATCCCGTTTTTTGTGAGTTCTGTGACTCTGAAATGCTCTTGGCATTCTGCAGTAAGTGCTTTACCACATCTCTGCTCTGGAGTGACGGTTGCAGCATCCTTCTAAATGGTCGACCACATGCCCGTCCACATGCCTAGAGCGAGGGAACTCCTAGAAAGCATTTGTGGCTAGCGCTGTGCTCCAGATTAACAATAAACTGCTGCAAAAGCCCTACACAGAGGTACAACATGGTTCAACATCTTTTCAGGTGTCCCATCTAGAGTTGCCAGCAGAATACTGTAGCACTTTGCTGTTTCCATCACTCCATAAATATTGAGTTGTAAATAGCAATATGCATTTTTCACCACCACCCTATCAAATCCCTCTTCACTGGTCGACTGCGGGTGTCTTGTTCTTTTGATCATGAGGGTCCCAGAATAATATAGGTGATAATTAGAGTTGGGAGAATTTATTCAAGTGAAGTTGACTTTTACAAAAATCACTATTCTTTTCCATATTTTTTGTAGTATGCTCAGAAGGAATTCAGTAAAATGGTCGCCACCATCTTGTTGAGCTGTACAGGGCCAGCAAAAGGTTAAAAAAATGAATGTCTCTGCTGCTCGTTGTCCCCCCTACGGTCCTCAACACCTCTACTTACCATCACGGTGTACTGACACCTCAGGCATCTTTACGCTAGGCTGTGAGTAGACCCTGGATGTCCCATTGTCTGGAAGTCCTGGTCTAGAGTGCTTGCTGTAAGGTCGTGGTGCAGGTCGTAACATCATGACTTGCTTCTTGACTCTAGACCAGGACTTCCAGCTGCGAGTAGGCTTGGGATATGCTTGGGATATTCCTTTGCATGCGCAGGGACATGCCAGGCCGAGTCAAGGCCGGAAGTCCTGGCCTAGTGTGAAGAGGACCGGGTTCCATCAGTGCACGCTGGCAGTAATGAGTAAGGTCAAGGATCTTGTGAGGGACAGAGAGCAGAATAAGTGAGAAGTGAGATATTAGTTTTTTGGATCTTTTTTTTTCTACATCTTACCTTTACTATGCTTTGGGAGTTTTATTATACTCCAATACTCCAGAGCTGAATGAAGGAAATTGAATTTGCTGAGAATAAATTCACTGTAAATGGAATGTCCCGGTAAAATCCATGCGATTTGTCTCTAGTGAAAAGTGTCATTATGGAAAAACCCTTTAAATGTTCATATTGACCAACCTCATCCCAGCCAAGTGTATAATAGAAATATAATAATTTTATGACTTCTGCTTTTTAACAGACAAAACCATGTAAGATTGATTGCATGAATACTAAGTTGCTTATTAATAAAATCCATTTACACAGTTTATAAAATGAAGTACAAGCTTTACTTAGAACAGAAGATTTCCTCAGTCTGAATAATGTCCTGTAAACGTTAGATTTATTGTAATATTTCCCATTTTTCTCCCCTGATAGGATGCAGCGGTGTTCGGCCATCCAGCTCCAGCACAATCTCTCATTCCATCAAGGAGAGATTATTATTCCACCATGTGCTCGGCTTCGGCAGCTTTGGAAAGGTCCTGATGGCGGAAGATACTTTAACCCGCCAAGAATTTGCTGTTAAGATCATCAGCAAAAGAGCCCTGCTAGCCGGAGGTGATAGGCTGGATGTCATGGTGGAGAGGCGAGTTCTTCAGCTGGCATCTGGAAGCCCCTTCCTCGTCCACGCGGACTTTGGATTCCAGACCAAGGTAGAATTGTGACTGCTTAGTGCTAAAAGGTTTTGCCACTTCTTTGATGTTGATGACCTATTTGCCTGAATAGGAGCCGTCCTGCAGTACCAGGAGTGACCACTAAACCTTGTTTGCGCCATATACTGTTTACATCCAACTTTTGGGAGAGATGGTAACAGTTGATCGGACCCTACCAATCTGATATTAATGACCTATTCTAAGGATAGGTACATCATAAGAGTGAAAATCTACAGACTTCACTGCTCAATGGACAATACCTCTGCCAGGGACAAATTTTACAGAGGTGTTGTAGAGGGTCCAAAGGTGATATAGAGGGTACAGAGGTGGTATAGAGGGTACAGAGGTGATACAGAGGGTACAGAGGTGGTAAAGAGGGTACAGAGGTGATATAGAGGGTACAGAGGTGGTATAGAGGGTACAGAGGTGGTATAGAGCAGGGTTCCCCAACTCCAGTCCTCAAGGCCCACCAACAGGTCATGTTTTCAGGATTTCCTTAGTATTACACAGGTGATAATTCCATCACCTGCACAGGCAATAATTCCATCACCTGTGCAATACTAAGGAAATCCTGAAAACATGACCTGTTGGTGGGCCTTGAGGACTGGAGTTGGGGAACCCTGGTATAGAGGGTACAGCGGTGATATAGAGGGTACAGAGGTGGTAAAGAGGGTACAGAGGTGATATAGAGGGTACAGAGGTGGTATAGAGGGTACAGAGGTGATATAGAGGGTACAGAGGTGGTAAAGAGGGTACAGAGGTGATATAGAGGGTACAGAGGTGGTATAGAGGGTACAGAGGTTATATAGAGGGTATTATTGTTCAGAACAAAATGGCTCTCTATAGTCTTGAATGTGGCTGAGCTGAAATACCAAGCGCAGCTCATGGGCAGCAGCACTTTTTTTCTGGAAGAAAAGTGAGTATTTTTTCTATCCTGAACAACGCCTTTATCCCCACAAAGAAGCAGCCGAGGCTGTAAGAGAGCAGCAATTTTCATTTTGTTTTTTCTTCTCTACAGCCTAAAAGCTGTGACTTTTGTATTCTTCTGTCACTTTTGCTGTTTGAAGATCTATATTTAATGTTGTATTTTGAATTGCAGCATTTTAGAGTGCACATATTGTATTGGATGACTTTTATTCAATTTGTCTTTACTGTATAATAAATGGAAATGTTCCATGTTACAGATGAATGTTTTTCTTGGTATGGAATACATGAGCTGCGGGGACTTTTACCAACTTCTACACAGGAAGGGGCCGCTTGACATCACCAGTGCCAGGTAATGTGTTCAAGGAGTTGTCCGGTCTCAGAAGAAAAGTCAGCAGTCACTCTACAAGACTGCAGGCTGCCAAATTGTGAGCAATGGTCCCGATTTCCCTGTATTCCCCATTCAGGTGGGCGATCCTTTTATCACACGTGTACAATTTACATACTTGTGATCACATGTCGACTAGTCTCACCGGCTTCTTTCAATAGGAGAGAATTGAGAGACGTTCCCGAGTATAGTCGGCATATAAGCATAAGTATGTAATTTTCAGACATGTATTCCCGAGACTGCAATAGTGACAGTGTGCGCTTTTTACACGTCACGATTCGGCAGTCACATAGAGTGACTGCAGACTTTTCTTCTGAGATCACATAACCCCTTAAAAAAAACTCTAATCCACGTTGTATATAAAAGACCAGTTAGATACTGGAGGTCACAGTGTTACTTCCACTACTGACTTGTCGGTCCTGAGAGTCTCTCTACTTCTGAATGTGGAAATACTTTATAACAGTCTCTTCAGGAGCTCAGATTCATTCTGATTGTTGGGTAAAGTAACTGAAATGAAAATGCTTAGCGTAATGATAGAAAATGGTCCTATGAGGGAATAATATAGAATAATGCTCCTATTGACTAATATGAATTCCCAAGTTTACTTTCTATGGGATCTGATACTTATTCATTTTCTCTTTGTCAGATTCTATGCCGCCGAACTAGTGTGTGGGATCCAGTTCCTCCATTCTAAGGGCATCATCCACAGGTAATGTAGTCAGTGTGAGGCTGGGTCACACCAGCGTATAGTCTCTCATCTAAGAGAATCTGGATGATTATGCACATCACACTTTCATTAAACTCTGAACAGAATTAAATTAGAGTGTGATCAGTGTGATCAAATTTATTTTTGATGACAAGAAGATGGAAAAAAAAATCTCCATCTTCTCCATTCTGTCAGTCCTTGGAAATCGGACTGCACTCAGATATCATCCGAGTGCAGTCCGATGTTTTCCATGGACTCTTTGACTTGCATGGCCGAGTGTGACCTGTTCATTTGATCCAACTCGGGAATGCTGCGATCGGTGAGAGGAAAAAAATCGCACATGTACACGGCCCATAGAATGATATTGGTCCGAGTGCTATCCGATGTTTTGTTGCATCGCATTCAGACCGAAAATATGATCATGTGCACGAGACCTTAAAGCTTAGCTGCACGCAGTCCCTCCACCCTGGTGACCTGCAGACTGATGCCCTGTATCTGGTGTCTAGTAGTCCTATATGGTATCACTGTCAGGAAGCTGCAGCTGAGCGGCCGTCACATGTAACACAGTGATCCCTACAGTGGTACAGGGAATACAGTAAAGGAGTTATCTCATAGGAAAGTGCAACACTAAGAGAAAATATGTTTATTCTCGTATGCCATCATTTCACCACAGATATAGGAAGAACACTTAC
Source organism: Phyllobates terribilis (assembly GCF_046119375.1). Lineage (NCBI taxonomy): Eukaryota > Metazoa > Chordata > Amphibia > Anura > Dendrobatidae > Phyllobates > Phyllobates terribilis. The sequence goes on from NW_027363026.1 coordinate 88,971, forward strand.
TTTATACTCAGGTTACTTTTCTTTTTCTTACAGAGACCTAAAGCCCGAGAACATCCTGGTGACTGATACGGGCCACGTTAAGATCACGGATTACGGTCTTGCACTTGAGAACATGCACGGAGACCGGACAGCCACCAGTTTCGCTGGGACCGTGGGTTACATGGCTCCTGAGGTGAGAATAGAATGTTTTTATTTTTTGTATTTAAAAGTTTTTTTGGATACTTTCACATTGATGAGCTTTATTTAGGCTAGTTCATCAATATAAAATCATTTGGGGTCCGATCACACTGATTAGCTGTTCTTACCTTTGGCGGAAACCTGATGTAAACAGAGCAGAACATCGCACCTCTGTACTGTTTAGTGGGCAGTACAGAGATCTGCAGATCAGTGGGACTGCTGGGTGTTGGCCCCCACCAATCTTATATTGATGACCTGTTCTGGTCATCAATATAAAAGTACTGGAAAACCCTTTTAAAGGATTGTCAATATATCACCAATCCCCAGAACAGGTGAAAAATGTGTGAACTCTGGGTGCTTCACTGCTATGTACCCCACAATCACCAAATGGGAGGAGCAACATCTCCTATTCCTCCTAGCCTGCATGTCTACATGGATAGTGTATAACACTGCTCCCCCTGCGGCTGTTAACCTGTTAAATCTCGCTTTCAATCTCTGACAGTGGCATTTAACACGTGCCGGGCGCGCTAACAAGGACGCGCTTTTTTCCACACGTTCATTGGCACGCCCATGACATGATCACAGGGCGCCGATGGGTTACCATGACAGTCAGGGGTTTTTGAATATCTCCGTGCTTGTCATGTCAGTACTCCTGTGAAAACCAGCATTTATCAAAATATAAAATTAATTAATCTGATCAGTAAAAGGCATAATGTGAAAAAAATCAAAACACCAGAATTACATTTTTTGGCCACTGCAACATTGTAATAAAATGCAATAAAAGGTGATTAAAACACTGTATCTACCCCAAAATGGTATCAATAAAAAGTCATTTCAGGGCGCAAAAAATAATCCATCACACAGCACAATATCCTGAAAATTTAAAGCGTTAGGGGTGTCACAAAGGGCGACACAAGCAAAGGGTTTTATTTTTACAAATGTCAGAATTTTTTTTCACCACTTAAAAAAAAAAATACTATACTTTTGGTATCTGTGTAATTGTACTGTCCTGGATAATCAAATTGCTAGGTCAGTTTTACCGAATAGTGAACATGGTAAATTAAGAAAACAAATTGAAATTGCACTTTTTTTTTTTGAAACTTCAACTCGCTTGGAAAAAATTTTCCGCTTTCCAGTGCATCACATAATAAAATGATTGGTGTCATTCAAAAGTACAACCCGTCCTGCAAAAAACAAGCCCTCATACGGTTAAGTGCATGGAAAAATAAAAAAGTTATGGCTCTTGGAAGAAGGGGAGGAAAAAACGAAAACAATGTACTTAACAATGTACTTAAACTTATGTAGTAAGACGTACTGTCATTGTCTATGGACTCACATAACAATATGAGTGACATATAAGTACGGTGACATACAAGAGGTAGCACTACTAATAATGCTTCTCTATGGCAGATCCTGGACAAGGAGGAGTATAATGCCGGAGTAGACTGGTACTCGTTTGGTGTCATCTTAAACGAAATGCTGACCAGTGAGTGTAACTACCATCCGTCACTCTTTGATGAATCTTCCTCCGGCGCCAAAGACATCATTGAACAGCTCCTCCAGGAAGATCCTGTCCAGAGATTAGGAGTCAATGGTAACATCCGAGAACACCCCTTCTTCCAGCGAATTGATTGGGTCTCAGTGGAAGCCCTTAGGATGGCCCCACCATACATCCATGTAGTAAGTATATGTACAGAATTGTCACATGCATTTGAATAAGATACTCTCCCACAATCTTTCATGCTTTTGGCTCTGTGATACATTATGTTTAATGTCAGGGTTGGAAAATTATTTGGATGGCGTTAATCTTTACATTACTATTATAGATGATCAGGCTGATTGGACAATTTAATTTATTAACGGTGCATGTCTCATCTATATTATTGCACTTCTTTCAGACTCTTTTGCAGGCTATATGCAAATAATTAACTAGTTATATATTCTGTCAGGTGCAAGCCATTTAATCTGGCAAAGAATTACATAAGCATCAGTAGCTGGAGCTAGAGAAGACAACCCTTCACTAAAAAAAATTGAAATGGGCTCTCCATAAGGACCAGTTCACAACATTTTGATAATTTTTTTAGACAGACTTGCAAGTGAATCTAAAGATTAGTTTACATTTTCAATAATACTTCTTTTTATAGCCTCCACTGCTGATTTTGCCCAGAAGAAAAATAAAACAAAAAAACAAGAACCAATTTTGTCAAAAACAAAATTGATAGAGCTGTCCCAATTCGGAAAGTTTCTGTTAACAGGTCAAAGTGTTCAGAGATGAAGTGACAAGTAATGATTGTACTTATTTAGAAACCTCTCGTTCTAACCATAATTGAGCTATTGCATGTAATTCTGCAACCTATACATGATGACACAGACGTATGATTGGCCATAGAGATTATTAGTGGCACTGCAGCTCATTGAAGTGATTAGACTTGAACTGCAATGCTTGTGGTGCTGGTTTTGATATTGTAAGATATAATATTTACATTTGAAAACATTCCTTTAATTTTTTTTTCAATACTTCAAGTTGAGACTGTTTTGATTAGTCACCAATTTCACCATGACTTTTTTCTGCATTTTTTTCTGTAGCCAACTAAGCCTAAACCCAGGTTCCGCGCTTTTAAGCTTGACAAGATCCAAGCGGCAGAGGCTGCATTATCGATAACACCAGAGGACCAGGCTGTATTCAGAGGGTTTTCATTTGCCAACTAGAAAACCCTCAACAAGACACCAGCTTAATAATATCAGAGCAAGCTGTGTACCTGAGCTTCCAGAAGACCATGCAGAGAAGATCAGAAGATCGGATGTCCAACATCATCAGGGACCACCATAAGGATAACTAAAATTATAAGTATAGGTAAGTATAGGTAAAAAGGATAAGAATATTAAAAATTCAATAAAAAGAAGAAAAAAAAGATAAGTATAGGTAAGTAAGGATGCGTGTAAGTAAGCATAAAGTATAAAAAAAAAAAAGTAAAAAAGGATAAGTTTAGGTAAGATGAGTATAGGGGAAAAAAAGGATATCAATAGGTAAGAATTTTTTTGTATTTTTAAAATTCAACAAAATTCAAAAAAGGTTAAGCATGGGTAAGAAAGGATAAATATAGGTAAGAAACTAAAATTATAGGTAAAACAGGTAAAAAGCATAAGTATAGGTAAAAAAGATAAGTATTTTTAAAATTTAACAAAAAAAATAAAAGACATAAGTATAGGTGAGAAAAGATAAGTATAAGTAAGAAAGGATAAGCATAGGTAAGTAATAGTAAGTATAGGTTAAAAAGGATATGTATAAGTAAAAAAGATTAAGTATAGGTACGAAAGGGTAAATATAGGTAAGAAAAGATAGGTATATATAAAATTCAATAAAAAAAAGAAAAAAAGATAAGCATAGGTAAGTAGAGATAATAAAGATAATAAGTATAGGTAAGTATAGGTCTCTTCAGAATTCACCATAGGTCTATGATTGAATTCAGATCAGGAGACATGCTTGCCACTAAATCATGTTCACTCTCTTCTCTTCAGATGACCTAAGATATGTGTTTTGGATAATAGTCATGTTGGAAAAGTGCACGTCTACAAAGGGCACGGGGTGATGGTAATATCTTCTATATCACTATAGAGCAGTGCATCTAAAAATGTATAATACCCTCAATAAATCTAGCTCCCCGACAACAGCAGCACTCATGTAACCCCACATAAGGACACAGTCACCACTATGTTTCACAGTAGGTTCCATGCATTTAGAACAATGAATTTAGAAGAATACATGGAGCCTACAGTGAAACATGGTGATTGCAGTGTTCTTATGTGGGGCTACATGAGTGCTGCTGATGTAGGGGAATTACAGTTCATGGAGGGTATTATAAATTCACAGATGTACTGCTCTATATTGATAGATAAAATGCTACTATCACTCAGTGCCATTGTAGACATGCTCTTTTCCAACATGACGATCCAAAACACACATCTGTTGCTTTTCTGAAGAACAGGATGAACGTGATTCAGTGGCCAAGTCTTCTGATCTGAACCCAATCAAACAGCTATGGTGAATTCTGAAGACACATAATTAGAGCATATGAATGGGATAACAAAAATGGTGCCTATACATGTACAGATATTTTTACAATTTCTACCTAATCAGATTGACATCAGTCTCAGGGTACAGCCACACAGTGCGGCTGCAGACCACATACACACGTGGGGCAGAACGAGCACATAATTATTAAGCAACCAACCTTTTGTTTGTTGGTTGGGTGATCGCCTGCCTGTTTACACTGCACAATTATCGGAAAATAACTGTTCCTAAGAACGCCCATTCCTGATAATCGAACAGTGTAAGTGCCCCCTTAGTTAGACATAAGCTTTAAATAGTCTAGATATGAAGATAAGATAGAAATATAAGTATGCTATATGTATAAAAGGTGTGACAGGGCCCCATCCAGAGCTGACACTGCAGTGAACCAGGGATTAGCCGATCGCCAGTACTTGGGGTCAGGAAGGAATTTTTCCCCACTCATGGGGTTGTTTTGCCTTCCTCTGGTTCACATCCTTTTATGCAGTAAATCCTATTAATGGCACTGGATGATTAAATTAAACTAAATTTGATGATAAGAATAAAAATTATTAAACTCTATTCATTGTGTCTGTGTCTTCTTTATATTCTGCTCTCTCTTCTGATACTATTTTAATTTTGGACTGCTGTGGTGAATGTTACAAATAACAAGGAATGAAGAATTAATCAGATTTTTTTTGTGGGGAGCTGGTCCACATGATCTTGCTGCTGATTCTTTTCCATCATGACAGTGATGTTATGGCCATCTGTCATATGGCTTCCCAAGACTAATGTCACTGCCCCAATATGCACCACATCATCAATTATGTGTTGTACATGGGATAGGGAGAACATCATCAGCTACTTCTCTGTAACCCAAGTGTAGTCTCCTCCACTAAAGTTCCTGCATATCACAGATCATAGAGGACGGTCATATTCCATAGTCGCTTACTTACCCCGCAATAACTCCACACCATGCACCATTCAGTAGCCTCCAGCCCTTCACATATGGAAAGGTGGACCTGGTGCAAGGGGATGTAATGGGAATAGAATATATTAATGCAGCAAGAGATGTATTCAGTGGATAGAAATGGAAAAAGGAGGTGTCGTTGGCCTTACAGAACAAGGAGGTATAGTGGCAGGAGAAAGATGGTGGGAATGGGAAACCACAATGTAAAGTTATAATTGTACTAAGCTGAACTGGCTACATGACCCCAAACCTGAAAGTAAATGAGTGGCATGCGCCAAGGTTAATGGAACCAGAAAAAAAAACATCAAAGCAAGAAAAAAATGCATTGAAATTATTTTCATCACAAAAACAATTTTCAACACTAAAAGCAGGATAGAGAACACCCATCCTGAAAAAAGGTGTGGACTATATATGTGAAAACGGCATTTGTCAGACCTTTACAGCATATTCTACGGACACAAATGTTTAAGATGGGAATACATCTTAAAAGTGGATCTGTTAGCAGCTTTCACATTACGCACTGCAAAACTCATTATGTCTCTTAAATCTGATGAGACTGGTGTTGTTACCATGAAAATCAATATCAAAATGACAGTCTTTCAAAGATCACAACCTGAAAGGTCACGCAGATCCACCCACTGTTATCTTTTTGTCACGAACAGCTCTCTGCTGTCCCATACCATGCAGACAATTACGCGAATGACCGACGATCAACATGTGGCCGCAGGCCGTGTCCATTAATAGGCCGGTTATTGGGAAACTAACAGTGAGTGTATGGTCTATACACCTCCGATTCCAGCGAATGGAATATGTGTATATACCCTCGGTACGGTAACTGCTAATTCCACAATAACCCACGACTACTCGCTGCCACCATCAGTCTTTTATACAGACTGACTGGACGACTGATTTCAGGTAGCGTATGGCTTCGTGGTGCAGGACAATTGCCCTGCAAACAAATGTGGAAAGGAAAATGACTTGAATCGGTTCTTTCACCATAGCAATCATGGTAAAATAGGAAGTAAATGAAAAACATAAAAATGTTAACAGTGCCCTCACAGAGACTGAGGCTTACTACTTCCAGATCAGTTAAAAATTTAACCCACAGAGCATGGGGCAGAGTACCCACCCCTACATTAGAAGATAACAAATTTCAACCACAGAGCATGGGGTAGAGTACCCCTACATTAGCAGCTTACAAATTTCACCCTCAGAGCATGGGGCAAAGTACCCCTACATTAGCAGCTTACAAATTTCACCCACAGAGCATGAGGCAAAGTACCCCTACATTAGCAGCTTACAAATTTCACCCACAGAGCATGTTCCCACATTTGTCCTACAGAAGCGAATCACAAATTTCACTCACAGAGCAGGTTTCCACATTTATCCCACAGAAGCTGATAACTAATTTTACTCACAGAGCATTTTTCCACATTTCCCTAAGAAAGAGGATTAAAAATTTCACACCCAGACAATGGGGCACAGTACTCCCACAGCTCAAAAATATCTTCTCTAGTAGCGTATGTTACAAATGCCGCAAATGAAAAGCTGGTAATATGATTTTGGATCGAGCTGACGGTCCGCAGCAAGGCTTTCTACCGGCAGTCCAGTTAAAAATTTCATCCACATAGCATATTTATACATTTCCTCCACAGAAGTGAATAATAAATTTCACCCACAGGCAGGGTTGCAGAGTACACACAGCGGCTCCAAAGCACATTACTCCCACAGATATGGGTTCAATAATACACACAGTGGCTTAAAGGCACATTACTCCCACAGACATGGGGAATACACACAGCGGCTATGCACGGTACTATAACAGACATGTGTGCAGAGTACACAGACAGTGTTTTTGTAAAACTGTGCACACGCAAAACCCAATGCTGTTCCTCAATACAGCTGCATCCTGTCTCTACGCTAAGCATAGTAGAAATAAAAAATAAGAATCTTGAACCAGAAGGAATAGGTCCAAGTGGATTAGGAGGTGGATGTGGTTGTGTAGGTAGAAGACGCGGAGGAGGAAGTTGCGAACACAGCTTTTTTTATTTGGGGAGGAGGCTCCCAAATGTAACAAATGGCAAATAGAGTTGAAGGCTGGCTGGGTGCGGCTATTATAGTTGTCTAGTCATCCAAAGGTATGGACAATCGTTTGGGATCCACGCCTGGTTCATTTTAACGAATGTTCATTTACCCACATTAGATGTGGACAGTCGGATGTCCCTGTATTTCACACCGTCCATCTCCCCCTTGACCCTGCTGAATAATATCCCCAAGGCATGATACTGCCATCACCATGTTTCACTGTGGGGATGGTGTTCTTGGGGTGATGAGCTGTGTCGGTTTTGCGCCAGACATAGAGTTTATCTTTTTGGCCAAAAAGTTCAATTTTGGTCTCATCTGACCATAGCACCTTCCTCCATATATTTTGGGAGTCTCCCACGTCTTTTGGAAAACTCAAAACGAGCCTTACAATTTTTGTGTGTAAGTAAAGACTTTTTTTCTGCCCACTCTTCTATAAAGGCCATCTCTATGGAGTGTATGGCTTATTGTCGTCATGTGGACAGATACTCCAGTCTCTGCTTGGGAACTCTGCAGCTCCTTCAGGGTTACCTTTTGTCTCTGTGCAGCCTCTCTAATTAATGCCCTCCTTGCTCGGGCTGAGAGTTTTGGTGGGTGGCGGTCTCTTGGCAGGTTTGTTGTGGTACCATGTTTCTTCCAGTTGATAATGGATTTGATGGTGCTTTGGGGGATCATCAAAGATTTTTTTTTATAATCCAACACTTCTCAACAACTTTGTCTCACACTTGTTTGGAGATCTCCTTGGCCTTCATGGTGTTGTTTGGTTAGTGGTGCCTCTGTGGCCTTTCAGAGAAGGTGTGTATATATACTGACAGACCATGCGACACTTAGATTGCACACAGGTGGACTTCCTTTCACTAAGCATGTCACTTATGAAGGTAGTTGCTTGCACCGGAAATTTTTAGGGGCTTCGTAGCAAAAGGGTTGAATATATATGCACATGCCAATTTTAAATTATTGGATCCCATAAATGTAATTTATGTTTATATTTTTCTCACTTCACCATCTTAGACTATTTAGTGTTGATTAGTGATGAGCACAAGGGCTCGTTACTCGAGTTTGCCTAGGGTGCTTGGGTACGCATAGAGTACGCGGTGACACGTTCGAGTCCCCGCGTTAGCATGATTCGCGGCTGTTAGACTGCCACAAAACATGTGTGGATTGCCTGGCAAACACAAGCAATCCCCAGATGTTGTGGCTGTCTGACAGTCGCGGGGACTCAAACATGTCACTCAAGCACCTGCGATACTCGGTGTATACCAGAGCAAAGAGCACTTGCATCAGCACTAGTGATGAGTGCATCATACACAAATCAGATTACAGATCAGATTACAAAAATATTTTAACACAGATTAAATAATAGATTAATGAAATAATTAACACCATAATTCATCCAAGTTTAATAAAAAAAAAAAAAACTTTATTAGAACTGTGCAACTCACTGATATTTTGACTTATCACAGCATAAACAAACATTTGGCATTTCAATAGTTATACTTTTTGGCAAGACTCATGGAGCAATTCATTTCTCCAATAAAATGAATAATTAAACAAAAGGCAGAGTAAAACAGCTAAAACCATTCTCTATTTATATAAAAAAAACAATGTAAAAAAATATTTAACAGAACACAATAATAAAAGAATTATAGTAAAGCAGAAAATATGAGTTACATTCACTATTCAAGGAGAACATCGAGTAGAATGAGGTAGAGTGTCAGAACGGATCCCCTGAGAAGAGTTCATACTAAATTAGCTCTGTTACCTACCATAAACTACCAGTATCACCTTTACATAAAGAAAGAAACGGTGAAAACAAATAAAAAAAAAATGGGTGTAAAGGTAAAGAACAAAAACAAAATACATTGCAAAGGTAAACATACTAAAATATTTGAAACTTCTTTATATATTGTACATATGTAATGCCACACTATTTCCATATTAATGGCTAGCACACTTGTTAGAAATGGTTATCAGTGCTCTTAGTTGAAGGTAGCCTAAAATACTTTGCATAATAATGCTGTACAATTCCAAAAATGTTGGCACAATGTGTAAAATGTAATGAAAATAAGAATGGAATGATTTGGAAATCTCCCATAGTAATATTTTATTCACAACAGAACACAGATCACAAGAAGAAAGTTGGACATTTTTCTATTTAATTTTAAAAAATTAACTCATCTAAAAATGAATGGCATCGAAAAAAAAAAATTGGGACAAGGTTAACAAAAGTCTGAGAAAGTAAGCGGTACTAAGGAAAAATAGCTCAAGGGTTAATTTTCAACTTAATCATGTGAATTTGTATAAAAAGGGCATGTTAGAAAGGCAGAGTCTCTCAGAAGCAAAGATTGTCAGAGGTTCACCAATCTGTGAACAACTGTGTCTAAAAATTGTGGAACAATTTCAGAAAAATGTTCATCAACCTGAAATTGTAAAAACTTTCAATATCCCACCACCTATAGCACATTATTTCATCAAAAGATTCAGAGATTCTGGAGAAATCCATGTGCACAAGAGACAAATCGGACGGTCAATATTGGATGATTGTGAGCCACGTGCCCTCAGGCAGTACTGCATTGAAATAACCGCTATGGCCCTGGCCAAACTTTGATGGCAGCAACTCATCTCAGTTTGTAAATTAGATAATTATTTTTTGCAAATGAAATGGAAAAATGTGTAACTTTTATCTTCTACTATATGTTCTATCATCTGGTGTGAATAAAATATGGCTATAAGACTTCAAATCATTGCATTCTTGTTTTCTTTATATTTACACAACATCACAACTTATAATGAATTATGGTTGTACATTTGGTGCCTGTCTAAAGGAATGGTAAAGTAAAGACATGCAAAAGTGCAAAATGAGTGTGAACTGGTGTGATTGACTTAAAAAGAAATCTTTTGTTTTAATACCAAAGAATCCTTTTATTGAACGCCCACAATAATGTTTGTACATAATTCCAGAATTGTCACTTCTAGCTATGAATGAAGGAGTCGTATCCATCCTTTGATGGTGAAATTACCCATATGCCAGCTTGATGAATTAGAAACCAAAGGAGAGAAGTTTACTTAAAATGGTTATATTTTTCTTTTTGGCACAAATCCTATATTTTAATAACCCTTGTGGCTTGATTTCATGTGAACACATTAATTATGATTAATAATAGGAAATGTTTCACAGGTGCCAGTATTTCATAAAATAATCTACATTGTATCCAGCTTAATTACCATATACAAGAAACTGTAAGGCTATGTTCACACGTTGCGTTTTTGTTGCTTTTTTTTCTGCAGGCAAAACCTGCTCTCTTGGCAGTAAAGAAGCTGCTTACAAAAAGCAGGTTTAGCTGCATACTTTAGGATCACAAAGTTCAGCTTTGCTTCCACCACAGAAGCATGAACAATGCAAGGTGTTAGGTCACGAATGAAAGACCCATAAAATTATTTTGGAAAAAAAGGCAATTTGATCAATTTATTTAGTGTAGTGGGAAAATATTTTTATATGTGAAGAAATAGTGACTATTCTGAACAAAAAAGAAAAAGTTTACATGAGTTCATGAAAAAATACACAATTACAAACATAACAGGGGGGGTTGAATTGATCAGGAGTTGTTTTCCTAAGACATTGGCAGAGCATTGAGATTGTAGGACACGTTACTTTCACAATTTGGTCAGTCCTTGAGTTGGTTGGGTATTGTTTAATTTCACACCTTGGTCAGCCAATGTTTACTTTATGCATATCACTAAATTTAATTAAACTGTACTAATCCTAACTGCCATTCTAAGGTGAGGAGACCAAGACATTATGGTTAAAAGCTGTGAAGATCACAAAAATAAATGCGTTTCACATTCTGCTGTACCTGCTTTTTTTCACACAGCAAAACCTGATACCAGTATTTTTTGCTGAATTTTTGTTGTGTTTTTGCACAAACGCTGCAAAAATGCTGAAAGAAGAGACATGCTGCAGTTTTCAAAAACGCAGCAGTTTTCCAATTCATTCAGGAAAAAAAAACAATGTGTGTGCATGAGATTTCTGAAATATCATAGCTTTTGCTGGTACTGTAAAATGAAGCTTAAAATTTGCATAAAAAAACAGCAAAAAAATGCAACATGTGAACATAGCCTAAGGATTCGTTCACTACTTGCGGACGCAATTTATGACAACATATTTCCGTTCTACCATGATTGTGGGAAAAAAACAAAACATACTACACACTGTGGCCACAACGTGTGAACGCAGCCTACAACAGTTTACGTGAGCGTATCTTCGGTCTGTATGATACACTTGCCCTCATCTCTATGTTTGAGCATCTTAAGAAATAATGTAACTCAATGTTCCAGAAAAACACTTCCAAGGACATTATGACGAGAATTCACAAATAAATCATCAGATCCTCTATGTAGACATAACACATTTTACATACAAACCAAAACCCAAGGACACTGGCTGGGTGACTATGGCGGTATATACACAAGTAATAGTCTGGCTTTATCCAGAGGATTCACAGCTGGTTCATGGAAAGTTCATTACACAATTATGAGGCACCCACATGAACTAGTAGGTTTCTGTTACTGCCTGAGCCAAATGATATGAGATGATGATTGGCTCTAATCTACATTTGCACTTTGACCAAATACAGCTTTATGTCATTTTTGAGTAACCCTGAACATAATACAGTACATCTGTGTAATAATATGTACACACTCAAATATGCTGGAATTGTTGCCTTCAGCTTGCCAAAGGAAACCTGGTTCAGACCGGAGATTTGGAAGGGGTGAGACTCTTGGGTTTTAAAGTGCTCACAGTTACCACACACTGTACTTTATGTTAAATCAGGATGTATGTATAATGGCTGCAGAGAAACTAAACTCCTCTCTGCCTGCCCCTCCATAGCTCTGTAGCCTATTCACATGGAAAGTGTGAGCATCAAGTATATTGGAGGCTTCGCATTAGAGAAGCTCATTCCAAACACATTTATTCCCAATTAATTTACTTTTTGTGCCTGTTGTACTCTAATTTCAGGTCATTGTCTGTGCTAAGAGGCAGGAATTTCAACAAGGAATTTCTTTAAGGGAATCAGTCACCATGTTTTTGCTACCCCAATCTGAGAGCTCCATGATTTACGGACAAAGGCCCTAATTCTAGCAATATGTCACTTTACTGGGTTTCTTGCTTAAATTTTGATAAAATCACAGAGCATAACTATAACCTCGCCCACACCACTGATCGACAGTTTTCTGTATACACTGTGCATAGGCAGAAAACTGCCAATCAGTGATGTGGACGTGGTTACACAGTGCTCATGAATAGTTACACATAGCTTACAACTAGACTTCTAGTGACAATCCCCTGCTGATTAATTAGCAAAAACTTGTAGACAAATTCCCTTTAAGGAACTGTTTTATTCATGTGAAGCCCTTCTATTTTATAAAACGCACATGAAAACTGATGATTCTAAACTATTACAGGGCAGCACCCTCTGTCATAGATGGTTGGTTTCTAATAGATTGCTGCAGTATAAGGTATTATATAATCACACACAGATTATCTCATTTACAGATGCTATGGTCAGGTGCATATCCGTGATCATAGTAATATACAAGGAAAAGACCTGCCAGAGACAAGGACACTAAGGTAGTGAACGCTAAATAAACCTTGGAACTAATAGTGTACATTACATATATACATATATACCAAACATGTAATCTTCACTTATAAAATGAAAAAAAAAAAACCAACATCAAATAGTTGTAATACAGAGATGTCACTGTCCTTCAAAAGATGAGACACCCAAAAAACATGATACCTCTATCACAGTAGTACTGGACTTAAAGGAACTCTAGTTATAATTGCTAAACATATGCCCCCCCCCCCCCCCCCCCCAAAAAAAAAATCCAACAAAATTGTAAAGCCACTGGCAGTATGGTCTGGAAATTCAGTATATACAACATGGTGTCAATTCATCTCTTGAAGGTTTAGTTACACTAATTGACATATTGGTAGAACACAACCACTGTGATAAGACTAAAGTCCATTTTACCTAGAAATGGCTCTTCAGTATATAAACAATACATTTGGCCAACAAGAGCAACATACTTTTAAAGCCTTATCATCTAATATGCAGGGGATTAACCATAATTATCTTTGGTATAAATTGTTAATCGAGGAAGGCAATGTTCATGGGAATAATTAGCACAACATAAAGCAGCAATTTATCACCTAATCAGAATGAGTGGTACGGTGCAGCAGAGAACCACAATATCATATTACTGAGTGGAATGAGGTGCAATTTTTTCCTCTGGTTTAAAAACAAAAAAAAACACCCACAATTTCAGAAGTGCCTAGCAAAACTGAAATTATGTGAAGTTTTGAATTCTACTGCCCCATTCCACTTTTAGGTTATGTTCACACTAGGAGCACAAACTCTACAAAACCACAAAGGGTTATCTGGGACTATTTTATTTTTTTCTAATAACTGACAGGCAAGTAGTTGCTAACTACCTTGTTAATCATCTGGGACCGCTCTAAGTTGGCAGAGATTGGTGCTGGGCAGAACAGGCAGGTAGGTTGCAAATACCTGCCTGTCAGTTCTTAGGCCCATAAGAAAACAATACAATAGTCCCGGATAACTTCTTTAAAAAAAAATTGAGTTTTGATTGGGAAATTGTAAAGTTTCTGCTTCAAAAACTCAGAAAAAAAACTACGTGTGAACACACACTTAAGAGCAGATTTTCAAAGCTTCATATACATGATACATCTGTAACCTGCTGATTTCTACGATTTAGGAAACACTAATGTGAAACTATTCCAAGCTTTAAAAAGACAGTTTGCTGCAAGGAACAATAATTTGGCATCTTAACAGCATGTATATATAGTAGCCTTTAAATGCTATAAACCACTATTACAATGGCAAGGCTGCATAGGTTTGTAATATCAACTATCAAACACTGTCAAAGTCTTCAAAAGAGTTTTATGAGGTCAGATGTTTTGGGCAACACATGCCATAATACTTGTTTTGTGATATATTGGGGAAAAAACATGAAAAATTACTTGCTATTTGACAGATATATGACTCAGGGGACCAATTGTCCTTGAAGACATAACTAGATGACACTGATGTACTGCCATAGCCAGCCATTGGGGTAAAGATGCAGCCAGCACAGATTACATTTTTCCAGTTCCCTCTGAACATTGTCCTCCTGCAGTGATTTCATCCCTCCATTTCCAGAAGATGGGTGGACACTAGTGTTGAGCGATACCTTCCGATATCGGGAAATATCGGATCGGATTGGATCGGACCGATACCCAAAAAATATCGGATATCGCCGATTCCGATACCGGAAACCAATGCAAGTCAATAGGACACAAATATCGGAATGAAAATAAACCCTTTCTTTCCTTGTAGGTTAATTCTACATGAAGGAAAACAACTAAGAATAATGTAGAATGTATTACATGAAAAGCCGGCAATTCAGCAGCGGCATACACTGGTACCCGACAATTTAGAACAGAAAAAATAGAGCATCACACATAGATTAGATAGATAGAAACATGTCAGTCACATATATAAGAAGTACAGTGACAGTGTTGCTTACTGTACTTGTCATTTAGTGTTAAAGGATTTATTAAAAAAAATAATAGTGTTTTCATGCACCGTCTTTTTAAAAAAGCCGGCCGGCAATTCAGCATCGGTACCCGACAATTTAGAATAGAAAGAATAGAGCATCACACATAGATTAGGTACATAGAAACATGCCAGTCACATATATAAGAAGTACAGTGATAGTGTTGATTACTGTACTTGTCATTTAGTGTTAAAAGAAAGGATTTATTAAAAAAAAAATTGGCGTGGGGTTCCCCGTAATTTTAGTCTCTAGCGGAGGTTAAGCAGACGGCTGGGGCAGATGTTTGAAGCCTGGGAAGGGGGTAATACCCACTGAGCTTCCCAGGCTACTAATATCAGCCCCCAGCTGAATATCTAGCCTTTACTAGCTAATAAAATGGGGGACCCCCAAAAAAATGACGTGAGGTCCCCCCTATTTTAATAGCTAGCAAAGGCTAGGCAGCCAGCTGGAGGCTGATATTAATAGCCCAGGAAGGGTGCCATGAATATTGGCCCCCTCCCTGGCTAGAAACACCAGCCGTCAGCCGCCCCAGAAATGCCGCATCCATAGGATGCGCCAATTCTGGCACTTAGCCTCGCTCTTCCCACTGCCCTGTAGCGGTGGCAGTGGGGTAATAGGTCTGGGGTTGATGTCAGCTTATAATGCCAGCTGACATCAAGCCCAGGTTAGTAATGGAGAGGCGTCTATAAGACACCCCCATTACTAACCCCATAGTCAAAGATAAAAAAAAAAACACAAACACCCAGAATAAAGTCCTTTAATTGAAATAAACACACAATTCTTTATTGTTCTAAATTAAACCATATTTACCATCACGCCCATTCCAGCTGTAGCCAATGTCTTCTGCAATAAAAGTAAAATAATAAAGCAACCTCATCCTTACCTTTCCATGGTTCCCAGGACAGCTTCAGCTTTGCTACATTCACATGCCTGCGCTTCTCAGTGTCTGCGGCATGGCAAGCTGGATGGCAGCTTTCGGCTGTGATCCAGCCTGTCATGTGAATGTAGCAGAGCTGAAACTGTCCTGGGAACCATGAAAAGGTAAGGATGAGGTTGCTTTATTATTTTACTTTTATTGCAGAAGACATTGGCTTCAGCTGGAATGGGCGTGATGGTAAGTAGGGTTTAATTTAGAACAGTAAAGAATTGTGTGTTTATTTCAATTAAAGGACTTTATTCTGGGTGTTTGTGTTTTTTTTTAACTTTGACTATGGGGTTAGTAATAGGGGTGTCTTATAGACGCCTCTCCATTACTAACCTGGGCTTGATGTCAGCTGACATTACACTGTGTTCCAAATTATTATGCAAATAATATTTTCTCATATTTTCCCAAATTACCTATATGAATTGCAGTCATTGTAATTTTCCAGTCAAATAACTATTAGAGTACAATTGAAAGGTTTTTGTACAAACTGCCTATGATAACAGTATATTTTAAAAAAAATAAAAAACTCAAACTGCACTCAAAATGCATGTTTCAAATTATTATGCACAGCAGAGTTTTCAACCTTTTCATTTTAATAAAGAACAAAAATATGGTCATTTTTGAAATTATAAGCATTAGCAGGTTATTACAAACTGAAATCAAACAGTTTTCAACTCAAAACTTTATTCTAGGTGATGTTACATTTGCACATAGGACCCCTTGTTCGAAAGGAGCTTCTGAACTCTCTCGTCCATTGAATTTATTTATTCATGGCACTCTTCCTGGGCTATTAATATCAGCCCCCAGCTGGCTGCCTAGCCTTTGCTAGCTATTAAAATAGGGGGGACCCCACGTCATTTTTTTGGGGGTCCCCCATTTTATTAGCTAGTAAAGGCTAGATATTCAGCTGGGGGCTGATATTAGTTGCCCGGGAAGCTCCGTGGGTATTACCCCCTTCCCAGGCTTCAAACATCTGCCCCAGCCGTCTGATTAACCTCCGCTAGAGACTAAAATTACGGGGAACCCCACGCCAATTTTTTTTTTAATAAATCCTTTATTTTAACACTAAATGACAAGTACAGTAATCAACACTATCACTGTACTTATTATATATGTGACTGACATGTTTCTATCTATCTAATCTATGTGTGATGCTCTATTCTTTCTATTCTAAATTGTAGGGTACCGACGCTGAATTGCCGGCCGGCTTTTTTAAAGAGACGGTGCATGAAAACACTATTATTTTTTTTAATAAATCCTTTAACACTAAATGACAAGTACAGTAAGCTGAGCACTGCCATCCAGCTTGTCATCCTTCAGAGACACTGCAGAGCGCAGGCATTATGGGAACTTCCGATTCCGGTATTCGATATTCTAAAAGTATCGGAACTCAGTATCGGAACTCCGATACCGCGAATATTGGTCGATACCCGATATTTCAGTATCAGAATGCTCAACACTAGTGGACACATATAACTTTTGTTTGCTAGACACTGCGCACAGACATGGCACCTGGTGTGCCATATCATGATAATTTGCGCACACTTTCCAATAGCAAACCTGTCTGAACGATTAACAAAGTAAAGGATTATGGTTTTTAATTACCCCTGCATGTCATCTGGTTAACATTAACTGATGATCACAAGATATGAACAGTTATACACAAAGCATCTAAAACTACTCAGTTTTTATAGCAAAAGCTGCTTTCTGTACACTAAAATAGCAAGACACGACCGAAAAATACATCTTTGGTTACAATTTTTCCCTTAGTATATAAAGCAATTTGTTCAAAAATAGGTCATCTAATACTGTTATAATAAAGAGCTAACCCCCGAGGGTGGTTTGCACGCTAATGACCAGGCCAATTTTTACAATTCTGACCACTGTCATTTTATGAGGTAATTACTCTGGAACGATTCAACGGATCCCCCTGATTCTGAGATTGTTTTTTCGTGACATATTGTACTTCATGATTGTGGTAAAATTTCTTCGATATCACTTGGGTTTATTTGTGAAAAAAATGGAAATTTGGCTAAAATTTTGAAAATTTTGCAATTTTCAAACTTTGAATTTTTATGCCCTTAAATCAGAGAGATATGTCATACAAAATAGTTAATAAATAACATTTCCCACATGTCTACTTTACATCAGCACAATTTTGGACCAAAATTTTTTTTTGTTAGGGAGCTAAAAGGGTTAAAAGTTGACCAGCGATTTCTAATTTTTCCAACAAAATTTACAAAACCATTTTTTAGGGACCACATCACATTTGAAGTCACTTTGAGAGGTCTTTATGACAAAAAATACCCAAAAGTGACACCATTCTAAAACTGCACCCCTTAAAGTGCTCAAAACCACATTCAAGAACTTTATTAACCCTTCAGGTGCTTCACAGGAATTTTTGGAATGTGGAAGGAAAAAATTAACATTTAACTTTTTTCACAAAAATGTTACTTTAGACCCAATTTTTTTTATTTTCACAGGGGTACCAAGAAAAAATGGACCCAAAAATTTGTTGTGCAATTTCCCCTGAGCACGCAGATACCCCATATGTGGGGAAAAAACACTGGGCGCACGGCAGGGCTAGGAAGGGAAGGAGCGCCATTTGACTTTCTGATTGTAAAATTTGCTTGAATAATTAGCGGACGCCATGTTGCGTTTGGAGAGCCCCTCATGTGCCTAAACATTGGAGCTCCCCCACAAGTGACCCCATTTTGGAAACTAGACCCCCCAAGGCACCTATCTAGATGCATAGTGAGCACTTGGAACCCCCAGGTGCTTCACAAATTGATTCGTAAAAATGAAAAAGTGAAAAAAAAACACTTTCATTTTTATGAATCAATTTGTGAAGCACCTGGGGGTTCCAAGTGCTCACTATGCATCTAGATAGGTGCCTTGGGGGGTCTAGTTTCCAAAATGGGGTCACTTGTGGGGGAGCTCCAATGTTTAGGCACGCAGGGGCTCTCCAAACGCAACATGGCGTCCGCTAACAATTTGAGCCGATTTTCCATTCAATTTGTTAGCGGACACCATGTCGCGTTTGGAGAGCCCCTGATGTGCCTAAACAGTGGAGCTCCCCCACAAGTGACCCCATTTTGGAAACTATACCCCTCAAGGATTTTATTAAGGTGTATAGTGAACATTTTGAACCCAGAGGTACGACACAGAATTTGATAACATTAGGTCATCATATTGAATAAGTTGTCATTAGTATCGAGCGCAAGTGCTCGCTACTTGAGTTTGCATCGGGTACTCAGGTATGCACCATGTACTGCGTGTGCTTGAGTGACATGCTCGAGTCCCTGCCCCGCATGTTTCACCGTTATTAGACACCCAAAAAAAAACATGCGGGGATCGCTCGTGCATGGCAAGCAATCCCCGCAAAGTTTTTTTGGCCACGAAGCATATGCGGCGGAGACTCGAGCATGTCACTCAAATACCCACGATACTCAATGCATACCTGAGCACCCGATGCAAACTCAAGTAGCGAGCACTTGCGCTCAACACTAGTCGCCATATCGTCATCTTTTTTTCTTACTTTTGAAAAATATAACAACCCCATCAGAACCCTAACCCCAAACCCAGCCCTAACCCTAGCTCTAACCGTAGCCCAGCCCTAACCCGAGAGTTTATTTTTTACGCCGTTCCTCGTGCGGTATAAGTGATTAGATGACTTTATTCTTCGGGTCGGTGCGATTACAGTGGTATCAGAATCATATTGGGTTTTTATGACTGACAGCTGTCACACACTAAAAGACGCATTTTTTGTAAAATCTAGTTTTTGCATCGCCATATTTTGAGAGCTATAATTTTTCCAGATTTTGTCAGACAGTCATGTGACGGCTTGTTTTTTGCGGGATGAGTTGACGTTGTTATTGGTGCCATTTTCAGGCATGTAACATTTTTTGATCGCTTTCTATTCCGATTTTTGGGAGGCAGAATAAACAAAAAACAACAATTCAGGAATTGTTTTTTTTTTTTTTTTAATTTATTCTGTTCCGCGTGTGGTAAAATTGATAACGCAGCTTTATTCTTCGGGTCAGTACGTTTACAGCGGTACCACATTTATATAGTTTCTCTATGTTTTGCACTTTTACATAATAAAAGCAATTTTATAGAAAAAAATATTTTTTAGCATAGCTTTATTCTGAGAGCTAAACTTTTTTATTTTTCGGCTGATGGAGCTATATTGTGGCTTGTTTTTTGCGGGACAAGATGACGCTTTCAGCGGTACCATTTTTATTTATATTCGTCTTTTTGATCGCGTGTTATTCCATTTTTTGTTTGGCGGTATGATGATAAAGCATTGTTTTTTGCTTCATTTTTTTTTTTTTTTTTTACTGTGTTCATTGAAGGGGTTAACTAGTGGGACAGTTTTATAGGTCAGGTTGTTCCGGACGCGGTGATACCAAATATGTGTACTTTTATTGTTTTTTTATAATAATATTTATTGATGGGTACATTATATTTTTATTTTTGGTGGATTATTTTTTTTATTTTTTTTTTTATATTTTTACAATTTTTTTTTTAATTTTTTTTTCACTTTATGACAGTTTTTACACTTTTTTACTCTGTCCCACTCTGGGATTTTCACTTTTTTTTATTCTGATCGCCTGCATGGCACAGGAATGAAGCACCATTCCTGTGCTATGCAGGCTGTCAGCGCTGGACAGGGAGAAGATAGTTTGGAGATGCACTGCGCATGTCCAAACAATCTTCCTGTTGTCTGGTGACCAGGATGTTGTCATGACGACATCGGGTCGTCATGGCAACAACCTGGAAGCCACGGCAGACAGCGCTGGAGGCCGGAAGAGGAGGTGAGTATCTGCGATCACCTCCCCTTGCCACCGCAATGCTGCGATCGACTTCGATCGCAGCATTGCGCGGGTTAATGTGCTGGGAGAGGTGCAGGACCACTCCCTGCACATAGTACCGGGTGTCAGCTGTGACAATCAGCTGACACCAAGCGGCGATCGCGCCCCCACAGCCTGTGTGCGCGCGCGATCGCGATGACGTACTAATACGGGTCTGGCTCTTAAGTCCCAGGGCACAGACGCGTATTAGTACGTCTAATGTTGTTAAGGGGTTAAAATGCATTTCTGCACTAATACAGTCACTACTACTACTTGGCAGCTATGCCAACAACGAAATAGTAGATTTTTTTTTCTTTTGGGAAAAAAAATATTTTATCCCTTAAGCTATAAAGAACAATCTTTGGTACGAAAAGGCAAAATAAAAAAAGCAAGCACAGTTTTTGAAGACTGTATATAATTTACCAGTCACATACGAAGTAAAGAGATTATGGGAACTTATTTTGTGATAAAGCAAAGTTCAATTCAATACAGGGGTGGCCAAAAGTATTAGCACCCCTGCAATTCTGTCAGATAATACTCAGTTTCTTCCTGAAAATGATTGCAATCACAAATTATTTGGTATTATTATCTTCATTTAATTTGTCTTCAATGAAAAAACACAAAAAGAATTGTCCTAAAGCCAAATTGGATATAATTCCACACCAAACCTAAAAAGGGGGTGGACAAAAGTATTGGCACTGTTTGAAAAATCATGTGATGCTTCTCTAATTCGTGTAATAAACAGCACCTGTAACTTACCTGAGGTGTTGGCAATAACTAAATCACACTTGCAGCCAGTTAACATGGATTAAAGTTGACTCAAGCTCTGTCCTGTGTCCTTGTGTGTACCACATTGAGCATGGAGAAAAGAAAGAAGACCAAAGAACTGTCTGAGGACTTGAGAAAGCAAATTGTGAGGAAGCATGAGCAATCTCAAGGCTACAAGTCCATCTCCAAAGACCTGAATGTTCCTGTGTCTTCCGTGCGCAGTGTCATGAAGAAGTTTAAAGCCCATGGCACTGTGGCTAACCTCCCTAGATGTGGACGGAAAAGAAAAATTGACGAGAGATTTCAACGCAAGATTGTGCGGATGGTGGATAAAGAACCTCGACTAACATCCAAACAAGTTCAAGCTGCCCTGCAGTCCGAGGGTACAACAGTGTCAACCCGTACTATCTGTCGGCGTCTGAATGAAAAGGGACTGTATGGTAGGATACCCAGGAAGACCCCACTTCTTACCCCGAGACATAAAAAAGCCAGGCTGGAGTTTGCCAAAACTTACCTGAGAAAGCCTAAAACATTTTGGAAGAATGTTCTCTGGTCAGATGAGACAAAAGTAGAGCTTTTTGGGAAAAAGCATCAACATAGAGTGTACAGGAAAAAAAAAAGAGGCATTCAAAGAAAAGAACACGGTCCCTACAGTCAAACATGGCGGAGGTTCCCTGATGTTTTGGGGTTGCTTTGCTGCCTCTGGCACTGGACTGCTTGACCGTGTGCATGGCATTATGAAGTCTGAAGACTACCAACAAATTTTGCAGCATAATGTAGGGCCCAGTGTGAGAAAGCTGGGTCTCCCTCAGAGGTCATGGGTCTTCCAGCAGGACAATGACCCAAAACACACTTCCAAAAGCACTATAAAATGGTTTGAGAGAAAGCACTGGAGATTTCTAAGGTGGCCAGCAATGAGTCCAGACCTTAATCCCATAGAACACCTGTGGAGAGATCTCAAAATGGCAGTTTGGAGAAGGCACCCTTCAAATATCAGGGACCTGGAGCAGTTTGCCAAAGAAGAATGGTCTACAACTCCAGCAGAGCATTGTAAGAAACTCAATGATGGTTACCGGAAGCGGTTGTTCGCAGTTATTTTGGCTAAAGGTTGTGCAACCAAGTATTAGGCTGAGGGTGTCAATACTTTTGTCTGGCCCATTTTTGGAGTTTTGTGTGAAATGATCAATGATTTGATTTTTACTTCATTCTCTTTTTGTGTTTTTTCCTTGCAAGCAAATTAAATGAAGATAATAATACCAAAGAATTTGTGATTGCAATCATTTTCAGGAAGAAACTGAGTATTATCTGACAGAATAGCAGGGGTGCCAATACTTTTGGCCACCACTGTAGGTACTAAAAACATGACTGAGGAATGAAGTACCTAATGAACTTAAAAAAATATTACTTTATCAAAAGTATTCACCAAATAATTCATACTCTCAGGAGCTGCAGTAGCTGAGATATTGGGTGTCCTTCCGCAGGGTCTTTACACTAGAGAGCTGGCTTATGCCTGAAAACACCACTGATCACCTTGTCCTTTAGTTCTCCTCCATACTATAGGCTTCCATACTCATTACCTGAAAGTAGTCGGAACCCACTTATTTTGATGGGACCAGCTCAGGCCCAATCACAGGTGTCAGGAAAGAGAAAGATTGGGCAGATTGGAATCAAATTCCCAGTCCTCTTATTCTCCTGTCAGATAAACCAAGTTTTCATGTGTTTGGGGGAGACAGGAAGGAGCGGATAGCCAAAATGCCAGTTCAGTGGGCAAATATTTCATGTGTACAGGCATCATCAAAAAATGACCTATTGTTTAAATCAGGTTTTTTGTGTTAAGTGTAAACATTTTGCAATCTGTATTAACCGGTTCAGGACCGCCCACTGTACATAAACGTCGGCGCTGCCCTAGCTCTGTGCAGCGCCGACGTTTAAAAACGGTGGGTGGTCCCGCAGCGCTCAGGACCCCCAGGGTCCTGCTAGCGCTGCGGTACCGGTTCAGAGCGATAGCTCTGACATGTGGCATCATGGGGACCTGAATGGATCAGGTCCCCATGATGTTAACCTGTTCCTATCTTCTAGATGCCGCGATCCATAGCGATCGCGGCATTTAAAAGATAGTGACAGCTGGTGGTCGGCGATCGGGACCCCCCACATACCTCAGGAGCGGCGGGGATCCCGGTGCTGTGACCTCTGACATCATCGAGACCTGATTGGCTCAGGTCTCGATGATGTCAGCGTCACACCAGCCAATCAGAGAGATCACCAGGGAAGTTTGTTTTAGCAACAAACTTTCCCGGGCGATCTGCCTGATAAATACACTGTTTCTCCTCCGATCTGAGTGAGAGAGCAGAGGAGAAACAGTGTGACAAGAGCTGTGTCAGCCTTGCCACTGTGAAAGTAAAAAAAAAAAAGAAAAAAGAAAGTAAGAGTTAGGGTTAGTCAGTCCTGTCAGATCTATCAGTCAGTCAGTCCTGTCAGATCTATCAGTCAGTCAGTCCTGTCAGATCAGTCAGTCAGTCCTGTCAGATCAGTCAGTCAGTCAGTCCTGTCAGATCTGTCAGTCAGTCAGATCTGTCAGTCAGTCAGTCCTGTCAGATCTGTCAGTCAGTCAGATCTGTCAGTCAGTCAGTCCTGTCAGATCTGTCAGTCAGTCAGTCCTGTCAGATCTGTCAGTCAGTCAGTCCTGTCAGATCTGTCAGATCAGTCATTCCTGTCAGATCAGTCCAGTCAGTCAGTCCTGTCAGATCAGTCCAGTCAGTCAGTCCTGTCAGATCTGTCAGTCAGTCAGTCCTGTCAGATCTGTCAGTCAGTCAGTCCTGTCAGATCAGTCAGTCCTGTCAGATCAGTCCTGTCAGATCTGTCAGTCAGTCAGTCCTGTCAGATCAGTCAGTCAGTCCTGTCAGATCAGTCAGTCCTGTCATGTCAGTCAGTCCTGTCAGATCAGTCCGGTCAGTCCAGTCCCATCCGTTCAGTCCGGTCCGTTCAGTCCGGTCCGTTCAGTCCAGTCAAAAAATCTAAAAATAAAATGGCCCGTCAGACTTATACCGCAGAAGAGGTGTATGCCCTGCTGTGTTCTGACACTGATGACAGCGCAATCTCAGATGGAGATATGGATTTTGAGGGCTTTAGTAGCGGCGACACTGAGAGCTCAGAAATGAGCAGTGATTCTGTTCCATCCTCAAGCCCAAGGACCAGTACAGCAATAGGTGCAAATAGCGCTACTGGAGAAACGTCTCCAAATCAGGGAACACTGCCCAGTACAAGCGCTGTCCCTGCTACTAGTGAATTGGCGCACCCCAGTGTACAAGGGGCTTTGCCACATGATCTAGCATTTCCCAGATGGGAGGCTTCGCATTCGGCTGCTCCATTCAGCCCTGATTTCAACGCCACTCCTGGTATAAATGTGGAGGTGGAAGATTTTGGACCAATTCATTTTTTTAATTTGTTTTTTA
The DNA here is from genome assembly GCF_046119375.1 of Phyllobates terribilis. Lineage (NCBI taxonomy): Eukaryota > Metazoa > Chordata > Amphibia > Anura > Dendrobatidae > Phyllobates > Phyllobates terribilis. The sequence goes on from NW_027363026.1 coordinate 113,866, forward strand.
CAGACAGCTTGCTAGAGCATATTGTCGTGCAAACAAATTTATATGCATCCCAATTCATAAGCCAGAATCCCCGATCTTACTATGCTAGGGCAAATTTATGGACACCAACTAATGTCCCGGAAATAAAAAAATTTTTAGGACTTACATTTGCCATGGGGCTTGTTAAAAAACCGAGCATTCGATCCTACTGGTCCAACCACCCTGTTCAAGCCACCCCTATGTTTTCAGTCATTCTGCCTAGGACCCGTTATGAAATGCTCATGCGGTTTTGGCATTTTAACGACAATAGTCAATGCCTGCCCAGAAATGCCCCAGAACATGACAGGTTATATAAAATTAGACCCATCATTGAAAATTTGTCAGAAAAATTCTTAAGCCTCTACACCCCAACACAAAATATTTCTATAGATGAGTCCCTTGTAAAATTCAAAGGAAGACTGCACCTCAAGCAATTTATCCCATCTAAAAGGGCAAGGTTTGGAATAAAGCTCTATAAAATGTGCGAAAGTTTAACCGGATACACATCCGCTTTTCGCATATACGAGGGGAAAGACAGCCAACTAAACCCACCAGGATGCCCTACTTATCTGGGGACATCTGGAAAAATTGTTTGGGAGCTGATAAGTCCATTTTTTCAAAAAGGCTACAATCTATATGTGGACAATTATTACACCAGCATACCCCTATTTAAAAGTCTGGTTGAACACAACATCGGGGCTTGTGGGACCATCCGTAAAAACCGTCAGGGGTTTCCACAACCATTGGTCAACCAAAAGTTTCAAAAGGGGCAGTCAGGGGCTGTACGCAACGGAGAGCTGCTTTCCCTGAAATATAGGGATAAGAGGGATATTTTTGTCCTCAGCTCGATCCACACAGATGCCACAAGGGCCACTGTAGAACTAGGATCCACCACTCCGAAGCAAAAACCTGTGTCAGTCATTGACTACAACAAACACATGGGGGGTGTGGACCTTGCAGACCAGGTTCTACAGCCATACCAGGTATCAAGAAAGTCCTATACCTGGTATAAAAAGTTGGTTATTTATTTGTTTCAGGTGGCCACATACAATTCTTTTGTGTTGTACAAAAAAAGCAGGAAATTCAGATCCTTTTCTTGATTATCAAGAAAAGGTAATTGAAAATCTTGTCTTTCAAAGTGTTAGCCCCGCTCATCCATTAGAATCTGAGGATGTGAAAAGACTCACTGAGCGACATTTTATTGCACTTATTCCAGCAACGGAAACAAGAAGGAACCCCCAGAAAAGATGTCGTGTATGTACTAAGAGAGGAATGAGGCGTGATACCCGCTACTATTGCCCACAATGCCCATCATTGCCAGCCTTATGCGTCACTGACTGCTTTAAAATCTACCACACAGAACCACGTTTTTAAACTGTAAAAATGTATCCCAATTTGTCATTCAAACATTTGGTTCATTTAGTGAATGACATATTCGAGTAGAGCTCACTTAATTTCCAGGGGGGGTTCTCCAGAATCTAAACCTTCCATTGCGTGCTTGTTTCTGGAAATCATCCATCGAGTTAAAATGGTCACTAAACCCATAGATGAATTCCCAGAGGGGTGTCATTTCCAAAATGGGGTCACTTCAGGGGGGATTCTTTAGCTCTGGTACTCTGAAAAGTGCCAGAACAGCATAATCCCCCCTGAAGTGACCCCATTATGGAAATGACACCTCTGTGGGAATTCATTTATGGGTTTAGTGACCATTTACCTATCTACTTATTTTCCCACCACTAGATTAATTTATACAGAGGAGTAGATTGTAAAATTCGGTCACTTGTTGTGGTTTTCCTCTGTTTAGGCACCTCAGGGGCTCTCCAAATGCAACATGGCGTCCGCTATCCATTCCAGTCAAATTTCCATTCCAAAAGTCAAATGGCGCTCCTTACCTTCCGAGCTATGCCGTGCGCCCAAACAGTGGCTTTGCACCACATATGGGGTATCAGCGTGCTCAGGAGAAATTGCACAACACATTTTGGGGTCCATTTTTTCTGGCTGCCCTTGTGAAAATTAAAAATTTGAGGCTAAAGTAGCAGTTTTGTGTTAAAAATGTGTTTTTTTATTTTCACCCTTCAACATTATAAAATTCTGTGAAGCCCCTGGGGGTTCAAGGTGCTCACCACACATCTAGATAAGTTCCTTGAGGGGTCTAGTTTCCAAAATGGGGTGACTTGTTGGGGGTTTCCTCTGTTTAGGCACCTCAGGGGCTCTCCAAATGCAACATGGCATCCGCTATCGATTCCAGTCAAATTTCCATTCCAAAAGTCAAATGGCGCTCCTTACCTTCCGAGCCATGCCGTGCGCCCAAACAGTGGCTTTGCACCACATATGGGGTATCAGCGTGCTCAGGAGAAATTGCACAACACATTTTGGGGTCCATTTTTTCTGGATGCCCTTGTGAAAATTAAAAATTTGAGGCTAAAATAGCAGTTTTGTGTTAAAAATGTGTTTTTTTATTTTCACCCTTCAACATTATAAAATTCTGTGAAGCCCCTGGGGGTTCAAGGTGCTCACCACACATCTAGATAAGTTCCTTGAGGGGTCTAGTTTCCAAAATGGGGTGACTTGTTGGGGGTTTCCTCTGTTTAGGCACCTCAGGGGCTCTCCAAATGCAACATGGCGTCCGCTATCGATTCCAGTCAAATTTCCATTCCAAAAGTCAAATGGCGCTCCTTACCTTCCGAGCCATGCCGTGCGCCCAAACAGTGGCTTTGCACCACATATGGGGTATCAGCGTGCTCAGGAGAAATTGCACAACACATTTTGGGGTCCATTTTTTCTGGCTGCCCTTGTGAAAATTAAAAATTTGAGGCTAAAGTAGCAGTTTTGTGTTAAAAATGTGTTTTTTTATTTTCACCCTTCAACATTATAAAATTCTGTGAAGCCCCTGGGGGTTCAAGGTGCTCACCACACATCTAGATAAGTTCCTTGAGGGGTCTAGTTTCCAAAATGGGGTGACTTGTTGGGGGTTTCCTCTGTTTAGGCACCTCAGGGGCTCTCCAAATGCAACATGGCGTCCGCTATCGATTCCAGTCAAATTTCCATTCCAAAAGTCAAATGGCGCTCCTTACCTTCCGAGCCATGCCGTGCGCCCAAACAGTGGCTTTGCACCACATATGGGGTATCAGCGTGCTCAGGAGAAATTGCACAACACATTTTGGGGTCCATTTTTTCTGGCTGCCCTTGTGAAAATTAAAAATTTGAGGCTAAAGTAGCAGTTTTGTGTTAAAAATGTGTTTTTTTATTTTCACCCTTCAACATTATAAAATTCTGTGAAGCCCCTGGGGGTTCAAGGTGCTCACCACACATCTAGATAAGTTCCTTGAGGGGTCTAGTTTCCAAAATGGGGTGACTTGTTGGGGGTTTCCTCTGTTTAGGCACCTCAGGGGCTCTCCAAATGCAACATGGCGTCCGCTATCGATTCCAGTCAATTTCCATTCCAAAAGTCAAATGGCGCTCCTTACCTTCCGAGCCATGCCGTGCGCCCAAACAGTGGCTTTGCACCACATATGGGGTATCAGCGTGCTCAGGAGAAATTGCACAACACATTTTGGGGTCCATTTTTTCTGGCTGCCCTTGTGAAAATTAAAAATTTGAGGCTAAAGTAGCAGTTTTGTGTTAAAAATGTGTTTTTTTATTTTCACCCTTCAACATTATAAAATTCTGTGAAGCCCCTGGGGGTTCAAGGTGCTCACCACACATCTAGATAAGTTCCTTGAGGGGTCTAGTTTCCAAAATGGGGTGACTTGTTGGGGGTTTCCTCTGTTTAGGCACCTCAGGGGCTCTCCAAATGCAACATGGCGTCCGCTATCGATTCCAGTCAAATTTCCATTCCAAAAGTCAAATGGCGCTCCTTACCTTCCGAGCCATGCCGTGCGCCCAAACAGTGGCTTTGCACCACATATGGGGTATCAGCGTGCTCAGGAGAAATTGCACAACACATTTTGGGGTCCATTTTTTCTGGCTGCCCTTGTGAAAATTAAAAATTTGAGGCTAAAGTAGCAGTTTTGTGTTAAAAATGTGTTTTTTTATTTTCACCCTTCAACATTATAAAATTCTGTGAAGCCCCTGGGGGTTCAAGGTGCTCACCACACTTCTAGATAAGTTCCTTGAGGGGTCTAGTTTCCAAAATGGGGTGACTTGTTGGGGGTTTCCTCTGTTTAGGCACCTCAGGGGCTCTCCAAATGCAACATGGCGTCCGCTATCGATTCCAGTCAAATTTCCATTCCAAAAGTCAAATGGCGCTCCTTACCTTCCGAGCCATGCCGTGCGCCCAAACAGTGGCTTTGCACCACATATGGGGTATCAGCGTGCTCAGGAGAAATTGCACAACACATTTTGGGGTCCATTTTTTCTGGCTGCCCTTGTGAAAATTAAAAATTTGAGGCTAAAGTAGCAGTTTTGTGTTAAAAATGTGTTTTTTTATTTTCACCCTTCAACATTATAAAATTCTGTGAAGCCCCTGGGGGTTCAAGGTGCTCACCACACATCTAGATAAGTTCTTTGAGGGGTCTAGTTTCCAAAATGGGGTGACTTGTTGGGGGTTTCCTCTGTTTAGGCACCTCAGGGGCTCTCCAAATGCAACATGGCGTCCGCTATCGATTCCAGTCAAATTTCCATTCCAAAAGTCAAATGGCGCTCCATACCTTCCGAGCCATGCCGTGCGCCCAAACAGTGGCTTTGCACCACATATGGGGTATCAGCGTGCTCAGGAGAAATTGCACAACACATTTTGGGGTCCATTTTTTCTGGCTGCCCTTGTGAAAATTAAAAATTTGAGGCTAAAGTAGCAGTTTTGTGTTAAAAATGTGTTTTTTTATTTTCACCCTTCAACATTATAAAATTCTGTGAAGCCCCTGGGGGTTCAAGGTGCTCACCACACATCTAGATAAGTTCCTTGAGGGGTCTAGTTTCCAAAATGGGGTGACTTGTTGGGGGTTTCCTCTGTTTAGGCACCTCAGGGGCTCTCCAAATGCAACATGGCGTCCGCTATCGATTCCAGTCAAATTTCCATTCCAAAAGTCAAATGGCGCTCCTTACCTTCCGAGCCATGCCGTGCGCCCAAACAGTGGCTTTGCACCACATATGGGGTATCAGCGTGCTCAGGAGAAATTGCACAACACATTTTGGGGTCCATTTTTTCTGGCTGCCCTTGTGAAAATTAAAAATTTGAGGCTAAAGTAGCAGTTTTGTGTTAAAAATGTGTTTTTTTATTTTCACCCTTCAACATTATAAAATTCTGTGAAGCCCCTGGGGGTTCAAGGTGCTCACCACACATCTAGATAAGTTCCTTGAGGGGTCTAGTTTCCAAAATGGGGTGACTTGTTGGGGGTTTCCTCTGTTTAGGCACCTCAGGGGCTCTCCAAATGCAACATGGCGTCCGCTATCGATTCCAGTCAAATTTCCATTCCAAAAGTCAAATGGCGCTCCTTACCTTCCGAGCCATGCCGTGCGCCCAAACAGTGGCTTTGCACCACATATGGGGTATCAGCGTGCTCAGGAGAAATTGCACAACACATTTTGGGGTCCATTTTTTCTGGCTGCCCTTGTGAAAATTAAAAATTTGAGGCTAAAGTAGCAGTTTTGTGTTAAAAATGTGTTTTTTTATTTTCACCCTTCAACATTATAAAATTCTGTGAAGCCCCTGGGGGTTCAAGGTGCTCACCACACATCTAGATAAGTTCCTTGAGGGGTCTAGTTTCCAAAATGGGGTGACTTGTTGGGGGTTTCCTCTGTTTAGGCACCTCAGGGGCTCTCCAAATGCAACATGGCGTCCGCTATCGATTCCAGTCAATTTCCATTCCAAAAGTCAAATGGCGCTCCTTACCTTCCGAGCCATGCCGTGCGCCCAAACAGTGGCTTTGCACCACATATGGGGTATCAGCGTGCTCAGGAGAAATTGCACAACACATTTTGGGGTCCATTTTTTCTGGCTGCCCTTGTGAAAATTAAAAATTTGAGGCTAAAGTAGCAGTTTTGTGTTAAAAATGTGTTTTTTTATTTTCACCCTTCAACATTATAAAATTCTGTGAAGCCCCTGGGGGTTCAAGGTGCTCACCACACATCTAGATAAGTTCCTTGAGGGGTCTAGTTTCCAAAATGGGGTGACTTGTTGGGGGTTTCCTCTGTTTAGGCACCTCAGGGGCTCTCCAAATGCAACATGGCGTCCGCTATCGATTCCAGTCAAATTTCCATTCCAAAAGTCAAATGGCGCTCCTTACCTTCCGAGCCATGCCGTGCGCCCAAACAGTGGCTTTGCACCACATATGGGGTATCAGCGTGCTCAGGAGAAATTGCACAACACATTTTGGGGTCCATTTTTTCTGGCTGCCCTTGTGAAAATTAAAAATTTGAGGCTAAAGTAGCAGTTTTGTGTTAAAAATGTGTTTTTTTATTTTCACCCTTCAACATTATAAAATTCTGTGAAGCCCCTGGGGGTTCAAGGTGCTCACCACACTTCTAGATAAGTTCCTTGAGGGGTCTAGTTTCCAAAATGGGGTGACTTGTTGGGGGTTTCCTCTGTTTAGGCACCTCAGGGGCTCTCCAAATGCAACATGGCGTCCGCTATCGATTCCAGTCAAATTTCCATTCCAAAAGTCAAATGGCGCTCCTTACCTTCCGAGCCATGCCGTGCGCCCAAACAGTGGCTTTGCACCACATATGGGGTATCAGCGTGCTCAGGAGAAATTGCACAACACATTTTGGGGTCCATTTTTTCTGGCTGCCCTTGTGAAAATTAAAAATTTGAGGCTAAAGTAGCAGTTTTGTGTTAAAAATGTGTTTTTTTATTTTCACCCTTCAACATTATAAAATTCTGTGAAGCCCCTGGGGGTTCAAGGTGCTCACCACACATCTAGATAAGTTCTTTGAGGGGTCTAGTTTCCAAAATGGGGTGACTTGTTGGGGGTTTCCTCTGTTTAGGCACCTCAGGGGCTCTCCAAATGCAACATGGCGTCCGCTATCGATTCCAGTCAAATTTCCATTCCAAAAGTCAAATGGCGCTCCATACCTTCCGAGCCATGCCGTGCGCCCAAACAGTGGCTTTGCACCACATATGGGGTATCAGCGTGCTCAGGAGAAATTGCACAACACATTTTGGGGTCCATTTTTTCTGGCTGCCCTTGTGAAAATTAAAAATTTGAGGCTAAAGTAGCAGTTTTGTGTTAAAAATGTGTTTTTTTATTTTCACCCTTCAACATTATAAAATTCTGTGAAGCCCCTGGGGGTTCAAGGTGCTCACCACACATCTAGATAAGTTCCTTGAGGGGTCTAGTTTCCAAAATGGGGTGACTTGTTGGGGGTTTCCTCTGTTTAGGCACCTCAGGGGCTCTCCAAATGCAACATGGCGTCCGCTATCGATTCCAGTCAAATTTCCATTCCAAAAGTCAAATGGCGCTCCTTACCTTCCGAGCCATGCCGTGCGCCCAAACAGTGGCTTTGCACCACATATGGGGTATCAGCGTGCTCAGGAGAAATTGCACAACACATTTTGGGGTCCATTTTTTCTGGCTGCCCTTGTGAAAATTAAAAATTTGAGGCTAAAGTAGCAGTTTTGTGTTAAAAATGTGTTTTTTTATTTTCACCCTTCAACATTATAAAATTCTGTGAAGCCCCTGGGGGTTCAAGGTGCTCACCACACATCTAGATAAGTTCCTTGAGGGGTCTAGTTTCCAAAATGGGGTGACTTGTTGGGGGTTTCCTCTGTTTAGGCACCTCAGGGGCTCTCCAAATGCAACATGGTGTCCGCTATCGATTCCAGTCAAATTTCCATTCCAAAAGTCAAATGGCGCTCCATACCTTCCGAGCCATGCCGTGCGCCCAAACAGTGGCTTTGCACCACATATGGGGTATCAGCGTGCTCAGGAGAAATTGCACAACACATTTTGGGGTCCATTTTTTCTGGCTGCCCTTGTGAAAATTAAAAATTTGAGGCTAAAGTAGCAGTTTTGTGTTAAAAATGTGTTTTTTTATTTTCACCCTTCAACATTATAAAATTCTGTGAAGCCCCTGGGGGTTCAAGGTGCTCACCACACATCTAGATAAGTTCCTTGAGGGGTCTAGTTTCCAAAATGGGGTGACTTGTTGGGGGTTTCCTCTGTTTAGGCACCTCAGGGGCTCTCCAAATGCAACATGGCGTCCGCTATCGATTCCAGTCAAATTTCCATTCCAAAAGTCAAATGGCGCTCCTTACCTTCCGAGCCATGCCGTGCGCCCAAACAGTGGCTTTGCACCACATATGGGGTATCAGCGTGCTCAGGAGAAATTGCACAACACATTTTGGGGTCCATTTTTTCTGGCTGCCCTTGTGAAAATTAAAAATTTGAGGCTAAAGTAGCAGTTTTGTGTTAAAAATGTGTTTTTTTATTTTCACCCTTCAACATTATAAAATTCTGTGAAGCCCCTGGGGGTTCAAGGTGCTCACCACACTTCTAGATAAGTTCCTTGAGGGGTCTAGTTTCCAAAATGGGGTGACTTGTTGGGGGTTTCCTCTGTTTAGGCACCTCAGGGGCTCTCCAAATGCAACATGGCGTCCGCTATCGATTCCAGTCAAATTTCCATTCCAAAAGTCAAATGGCGCTCCTTACCTTCCGAGCCATGCCGTGCGCCCAAACAGTGGCTTTGCACCACATATGGGGTATCAGCGTGCTCAGGAGAAATTGCACAACACATTTTGGGGTCCATTTTTTCTGGCTGCCCTTGTGAAAATTAAAAATTTGAGGCTAAAGTAGCAGTTTTGTGTTAAAAATGTGTTTTTTTATTTTCACCCTTCAACATTATAAAATTCTGTGAAGCCCCTGGGGGTTCAAGGTGCTCACCACACATCTAGATAAGTTCCTTGAGGGGTCTAGTTTCCAAAATGGGGTGACTTGTTGGGGGTTTCCTCTGTTTAGGCACCTCAGGGGCACTCCAAATGCAACATGGCGTCCGCTATCGATTCCAGTCAAATTTCCATTCCAAAAGTCAAATGGCGCTCCTTACCTTCCGAGCCATGCCGTGCGCCCAAACAGTGGCTTTGCACCACATATGGGGTATCAGCGTGCTCAGGAGAAATTGCACAACACACTTTGGGGTCCATTTTTTCTGGCTGCCCTTGTGAAAATTAAAAATTTGAGGCTAAAGTAGCAGTTTTGTGAAAAAAGTTAAATGTTCATTGTTTTCTTCCACATTCCAAAAATTCCTGTGAAGCACCTGAAGGGTTAATAAACTTCTTGAATGTGGTTTTGAGCACCTTGAGGGGTGCAGTTTTTAGAATGGTATTACTTTTGGGTATTTTCTGTCATAAAGGTTCCTCAAAGTCACTTCAATCAAGATGTGGTCCCAAAAAAAATGTTTTTGTAAATTTTGTTGTAAAAATGAGAAATCGCTGGTCAACTTTTAACCCTTATAGCTTCCTAACAGAAAAAAATTTTGATTCCAAAATTGTGCTGATGTGAAGTAGACATGTGCGAAATGTTATTCATTAACTATTTTGTGTGATATATCTCTCTGATTAAAGGGCATGAAAATTCAAAGTTTGAAAATTGCAAAATTTTCAAAATTTTCACCAAATTTCCGATTTTTTCACAAATAAACGCAAGTGATATCGAAGAAATTTTACCACTATCATGAAGTACAATATGTCATGAAAAAACAATCTCAGAATCAGGGGGATCCGCAGAAGCGTTCCAGAGTAATTACCTCATAAAGTGACAGTGGTCAGAATTGAAAAAATTGGCCCGGTCACGAAGGCAAAAACAGGCTCTGGCGCGAAGTGGTTAAAAAAATGTAAAAAAAAAAGAAATCTTGCAATTTTCACAATGGGCTTTTTAGACTATTGATTCAGGAACCACAATGGTCCGCTACCGACTATCTTTTGTATTGAAGTGTCAGATGATCCTGTGCAAAGTGACATTGTGAAGGGAGGTGAAATCACTACTGTGAATGGTGGAACTTGTGTTATCAGCTGTGTATAAAGTTGTTAGCTGTCATTGTAATAATGTCTGATGATAAGGAGCCTCCTGAAAACCCTTAGTAAAAGAAAGTAGAAGTCTAAAAAAGCCCAAGTGACCAGTGTTAAAATTTCAGAAAAAAAAAAACAAAAAAAATTACCCGTTTTGTTTTTTTAGATACATGCAGCAGAAAAACTGGATTTAAACAACAGGATAATTTCTGATGACAGACTCCCATTAATGCAGTGTAAGGACTCCTCAGATCCCAGCTTCCTGAACTGCTGTACAGAAGAATTTTGGATAGTTGGAAATGAGATTATCTGCTCCCACATCTTAACTATCAGGTGTTAAGCTGCTTATAGACATTAAATATGCAGGATGGACGATATAACTTCTATACGACTTGTCCAAAGTGTCTGGCAACTGCTCCCGTTCTCCTCCATGGAACGAAGATGCACATCAGACCCAACCAAACAGGCACATGAAGGAATCCGTCACCGTTTAGGCTGAAAGCAGCATTGTCCTGCACATTCCTAATGTCTATAGAAGACTTTGCATCTTAATTTTAGCCACGTTATCTCTGCTCTCAATGAGTCACACGTGACAGGTAATCTTTTATAATGTAGCCAAGTAACTGACCTACTTCATCTCCTTTCAAAATCAAATATGAGCATGATACCCTGTCACATTAGCCCCATATATTTATGGGATAGACACAAAAAACACTATTCCCTGAGTCCAGGAAATGTACATAAATGTAAAAAGAGGTCGTTTAAAACAGGAATTGTAAAGGCAGCATTCAGTAATAGCCATGTAAAAAGTCATTTTCTAAAGCCTCTGCTTAACACTGAATCAGCAATGAACAGTCTAATTGCTGGTTTTTACACCATCCACTGAAAAGAAGTGAAAGGGCTATTGTAAAAACACTGACCACCCTTGGTCAACCTGAGACTCGGTAGAAACATGGATTTTACATCTTTTAAATAGCAAAAAAAAAGAATAAAATACATTGACTTGTGTCTCCATGTAATTTCCACTGTCCTTGTGGGGATCACTGGTGGATGTCCAGGTTACTGATCCCAGCGGTAAGGCTGGCTTGTGCCATGGGGACATCGTAGTTGTAGTGTTACACAGGTAGCAGATGGGAACTATGGACTGAGCAATATGGGTAAGCTCAGCACAGACCAGCATAGGTAGATCACTGCCTCATTAAAACTCAGCATCTGTAAACTGTAAGATATGGTTTGATTTCATCGTTTCCAATATATTTCTAGGAGTTAAGGCATCTTGTCATCGTCCTGAGTGATGTCCTGAATTCCTCGCAGTAAGGCAGTTCTGTGTAACGGAGATACTTGAAGGCACAGTTGTTACAAGGTAGTGACTGTTCATGAGAAAAGTTGGTCTCCTTAAAGACACATATAGAGGCAGTCATCAATTCATTAAGGTAGAGATGGTTCATAGCATTATCCATTTGTAATACGTTAGCAGAGCTTTAGAAAAAGCCATGTAATGGGTGTTGCCTTTACAACTCCTTAAGTAACACATTCATCACACATAAAAAGCAATAATAATAAAAACCCACAAACATACATACATTTAGGAAGTACCTTGGATGAAGGTTAAGGGGAGACAAACAAGCACAAATGTGGGTAAAGCAGCGAAATGAAGTCCATAATGTGACCAGCTGAGGTAGACATAAATCAAAGAGACTGCTTGACGTCTCTTTACAACAAAGACAAATGTCATAAAACCTGGAGAGTTTCAGAGCCATTCACCATCCAGCAAAGCAACCTTCAATGTCAATAGATTTACTCAGCGAAACATTCTGAAGAAAAATGATAGATTTGATTTGAGACACCAGATTTCACAAACATTTTCTTTTTTTTTTGCTCTGTCATTGTCCTTCGAACAGGCAAATGGCTGGAATATCTGGCTTCAGGAATTTTTTTTTCTTGAAATGTTTAGGAAATATGGATAATTTGAGGTATTGAGGAAATGCGCTCCTCAAGAATTGACACTGGGAGATTTTCCATGTTTGCTTAAGGCAGGGTCCTTTCCACATTCTTCAACACTGAATGAGTCGGGTGTGGGCGGTGAGGTACTGATCACAGAGCAGAGGTGAATTTCATCAGTAGACTCATGGGAATACCGCCCAGAATCACTGGTTTCATGACTTTCCTCGCTGTTCCCAGAATGTTCTGTGTCTGCTGCTATGCTATGTCGCATCTGGAATGTGCCAGGATGACCAGGTGATGTGGGAGACCCGTCCTCTCCCATCAGGACCGTTGTGCCAGGACAATATACAGAAGTCTTAATTTTTCTTTTGTACTGCGTGAAAAAAAATAAAATTAAATATAAAGCACTATTTTTATATATACCGTATTTTTCGGACTATAAGACGCACCGGACCATAAGACGCACCTAGGTTTTAAAGGAGGAAAATAGGAAAAAAAATGTAAGCAAAAAATGTGGTCATGATGCCCTGTTATGGGGGAGGGGGTCTGCTGCTGACAATGGTATTGGGGTAATGTCCCCCAATTCTGTTAATATCCTCCATCCTGGTATGTATGGCCCCTCCTTCCTGATATAAGTGCCCCCCATCCCACCCTGGTATGCATGGAACCCCTTTATCCCCCATCCTGGTATGCATGGCACCCCTTTATACCCCATCCTGGTATGCATGGCACCCCTTGAGCCCCCATCCTGTTATGCATGGCACCCCTTGAGCCCCCATCCTGGTATGCATGGCACCTCTTGAGCCCCCATCCTGGTATGCATGGCACCTCTTGAGCCCCCATCCTGGTATGCATGCCACCCTCTGAGCCACCATCATGGTATGCATGGCACCCCTCTGAGCCCCCATTCTGGTATGTATGGCACCCTCTGAGCCCCCATCACACTGCCTACAAAAAAAACAAACAAAAACAATCATACTCACCTCCTCTCTCCTCCAGCGCTGTCCCGCTCTGCTGCCGACATTCTCACTGTGTGAGCCGCGCATGACAGGGTGCGCATGGCGTCCCTGCCATGCGCCCTCACACAGTGTGAGACGCTGTGCTGGAGTAGTCACTACTCCCCGCACCGGGACTCTGTGCGTGGGGAGCAGTGACAATTCAGTCTGTTCAATAGCCGGTACACTGTACCACAGCGCGGCTCCTGTTGCCGCTCTGTGGTCAGTGTGCCTGCGATTAAAGACCATGGATATTCACTACAACCCATGGGAGTGGGTTGTAGCGAATATTCATGAGCTTTAATAGCGGGCACACTGACCGCAGAGCGGCAGCAAGAGCCATGCTGTGGCTCCAGTGTGCCGGCTACTAAGAGAAATGAATACTCATTGCTCTCCACGCCCATGGGCGTGGGGAGCAAGGAATATTCATTTTCTTTAGTAGCGGGCACAGTGTAGGCTGCAGCAGGCGGCTGCTGCCTCCTGTGCCCCGCTGATCCCCCGCTGCCGCACCCCCACACCCACCACCATGCGACCATACAATAATATAGCATTCGGACTATAAGACGCACTCCCCACTTTCCGCCAAAATTTTGAAGGAAAAAAGTGCGCCTTATAGTCCGAAAAATACGGTAAATACAGAAATGTATTCAACATTGGCACCATAAATGCTTACTTGTCCTGCATTGTCTTTAGTATTGCCCTTGAAAAATAACCATTTATTGTTTGTGCTTTGCTTGACAATCGGTCCATATCCATTAATGATTAGATCTGAACCACCCTGCAATAAAAAAAATGCATTTTAACATACTTTTAAATATTATCTCAAGCAGATAAATTACAAGATGCAGTCTGCATATGAGATCCATACTAATGATTACCAGTGGTAGACAACTGTTAAGGTGCATTTACACTAGCTGATAATCGTACAGTCAAACGTTAACGACCCATTATTTACGATAATTGTGTAATGTGAGTGGGTTGAGCAACTGATCGATGTGTCTAAAAAAAAAAGCTTACACAATTGTGTAATGTAAATGAAGATTGTTCCCTTGAAACACAATGCTTGATGTTACGATGTAACTATCACTATTCAACTGTTTCATTCATGATTCTCATCCTATATAAACACTGTTTGTGCGTCGTGAGTTCAGATTGCATTGCTCATCATTTAAATCACACATATCAAACTCTGGCCCTCGGGCCAAATCTGGCCCACGGGGCGGGCATATTTGGCCTGCAACTCCGGGCAGACCACCCCCTGCCCAGCATCACATTTTCAACTGTATCGGCATCCTGGATGCTGATATAGTTGAAAGCAATGACAACAGAGGGAGCTGTCAGCTGACACTCCCGCAGCCATCATTCTCTCTCTGTGTCTGATGTTTCAGTGCATAGGGCGTGATGATGTCACTAATTCGCGCCCGCAGTGCCGAGTGTGATGCCTCGCTCCCGCTCGCTGGCCCTACCCTGAGAGATGGGGGTACTCGGAACCGGGCCTCCTGGTGTACGGTGGATGCAGTCGTGGCCTAGGCCCGGCCCGTGCCCAGGGTCATCACAGTAAAAATAAGAGGCCAGGAGGGACGGTGGTAATCGAGTGGATGTAATGACTACGCCATCTGTGGTGCCTGGTGATTCGCCACCAGCGCTGCGGCAGTCCTCTGAGGCGGGATGTCGTGGCAGCAGAAGATGGTACTACTCCCCACAGGCGGAGCAGGGCCTCAGGGCAGAGAAGATGGATCAGGGGGGGGTCGTAGTGGGTGGTGTGGTGTGGTGTCGCGCTGAAATGAGGAACCGGAGGCAATGGATGCAGTCTTCCAAGCTTTACTCACGTTGCTAGGTGTCAGCTGCAAGGCTTCTCCTTGCTCCTCGCGGTGCGCTGCGGCCACTAGGAAGGGGTTCAGCACACTCCCGGTAGTTTGGGTGCCTCAATCAGGACTCCCTGCACCAGAGTGTTCCTAGACTTTCCCACTAGGTCCTCTCCTGTCCGTATGTGGTGCGTGTTACAAGGCTGGGTCTCCCTCTGGCTATACACAGAACAAGGGTACGGGTGGCGACTCCGCTCTGTCCGTTACCCGGTGGGATCCTCTAAGTCTCCGGGCTTTTCTGACTAGGACATGAAGTAGCAAAGCCAGATATTGGGGGCCGGTACCCCTTTTGCAGCAGGAGTGCCTCTGACTAGGCCAGAATAGTGAGGACAGGTGGCGTATGCCGCTCCGTCTGCATCCCCCTGGGATCCTTTTGCCTGTGGAGCTTGTCTCCTCTGCTCCCCTCCAGGCCTTCTTAGGTAGGGACATTGACCGGGTAGAGACAGCTGTTAACTCTAGCCCGCTCCTCGTCTCAAGGCCAGAGAGCGAGGACCATGTATCTTCAATCAGCTGCAGTTTCCACCGGAAAGCCACGTTCAGTGATGAAGACCACAATCAAAAGACCTTGAACCTAAGATGGCCGTTGATTAAATATGATTGAATGAGTGTAACCTAAAGTGCGTCCTCCACCCTCACCCACTACATGGTTCCCCCCATCTCCTCTATCCCGGCTGGGGCAGCACTATGGTGCCTTAAAGCCCCCCTCAGGACAGGAGTGGTGTAGTGTTGAATGGATGGCTGAGTCCTGAGAGGTGCTCCACCCTTACCTCGGAGAGGAGATACCACTCCTCGGTCTGGAGGTGCAGTACCCCTGTTGCGACTGTACCCTCAGGGGCGCCACACCTAGCACTGAAGAGCTTCAGATTGCTCGTGCCAAGACTGAAGCAGCGAGGGACCGGGGAGAGGTGAATAATTGTTTACTTGTATGG
The DNA here is from genome assembly GCF_046119375.1 of Phyllobates terribilis. Classification (NCBI taxonomy): domain Eukaryota; kingdom Metazoa; phylum Chordata; class Amphibia; order Anura; family Dendrobatidae; genus Phyllobates; species Phyllobates terribilis. The sequence goes on from NW_027363026.1 coordinate 129,560, forward strand.
AGGACTATGCGGGGCCCATTACACTGTGTGGAGCCCATTATACTATGTGGAGGACTATGTGGGGCCACCATTTATTTGACCATATACTGAGCAAAGAGGAAAGGTAAGGAATAGTGATGAGTGAGCACTAAAATGCTCCGGTGCTTGTGTCAAGCAAATTGCAATGCTCGGGTGCTCGACCCGACTAACGAGCCCAATGTAAGTCAATGGGAAACGCAAGCATTTTCCGGTGCCCCCCCCCCTATCGGAGGTCTGGAGGGGGCCTAAAAATTGAACAAATCGATGGGAGCAGTGCTAAAATGATATGGGAGCAGGATGGGGAAGACCCCTGGAAGCATCTCTGACTCCCAGGTCACTGCTGTGAACAATGTGGTCAGAGTATTACGCCACTTTTACGGACTCACAATAATACATACAAAAACAAAGCCAAAATGGATTTTCCTGGAAAAAATGTTAAGGAACATTCTTTCCTGGGTAATGACTTGTATATAAGGCAAAATAAATAGCCAAAAACAAAAATGCTCCTCCACACCTTGGCCTATGTTCACATGTAGCGTTTTTGATGTGTTTCTGCATTGCTTTCAACGGTGAAAAATACATTCACCGGTAAATGTAATTTTAACATTTTACTATCTTAATTGGTCATGTGTGTGAGACATGATCAGACACATCCACCATACAGTGCTGAAATGACATGGGAACAGTATGGGCAAGACCCCTGGAAGCATCTCTGACTCCCAGGTCACTGCCTAAAACTGTGGTCATTAGACATGATCCTATATTATTGCGGTAATAATACAGACATTTTTGGCAACGTGACAAATATTAAACTCCATTTAAAATGGGCAAGGTGCATGGCAAGGGATCTGGAAGTGGACGTAATGGTGACGGTGCACGCAGAGGCCGAGGCCATGGGCAAGATGAAACTGTGCCTGCTGAGGGAGCACAACAAGCACCCACATCATGTCGATCTAGCTTCCTGTCCCACTTTCTATGAGGCCGTGGAATACCACTCTTGAAGGCAGACTAGTGTGAAAGGGTTGTTGGTTGGATAGCAGATAAAAAGATAATGCTTCCAGTCAGTTTGCAACCATCACCACCCTGTCTTCCACACGGTCCAGTCTCCGTAGCGTGAGTCTGGACCACATTATTATTATTATAGCGCCTTACATGTGAAAAAGGGGTATAGATAGCAAAAACAATTACAATAATCTTGTAGGCTTGTCGGAAGATGTAAGTCTTCAGGTTCCTTTTGAAGGTTTCCACGGTAGAAGAGAGCCTGATATGTTGGGGTAAAGAGTTAGAAAGTAGGGGGGGATGCACGGGACAAATCTTGTATGCGATTGTGGGCAGAGGAGAAAAGAGGGGAGTAGAGAAGGAGATCTTGTGAGGATCGGAGATTGCGTGCAGTAAGTATCGGGAGACTAGGTCACAGATGTATGCAGAAGAAAGGTTGTGGATGGCTTTGTATGCCAAGGTTAGGGTTTTGAACTGGAGTCTCTGGGCAATGGGGAGTCAGCGAAGGGATTGACAGAAAGGAGAGATCGGGGAATAGCGGAGGGGGGCGTGGATTAGTCGGGCACCAGAGTTTAGGATAGATTGAAGGGGTGCGAGAAGGGAGGCCGCAGAGCAGAAGGTTGCAGTAGTCGAGGCGGGAGATGATGAGGGCAAGAGCAATTGTTTTTGCAGATTCTTGTTTGAGGAATGTGCGTATCAGGGAGATTTTTTTTTTTTGCTTGGAGTCGGCATATTCCTCAGTTGTCCTTCAGCATTCAGTTGTCCCTACCCCAGTCCTTGGAATGCAAGCGCATATACGAGCCAAACAGGCTACAATACTAAACTGCCACATTTCTCGACTGCTTGCACTAGAAATTTTGCCTTTTATGGTCGTGGAGGCGGAAGCTTTCCGCAACCTCGTGGCGGCTGTCCCTCGGTACTCAGTCCTCAGCCGCCACTATTTCTCCCGGTGTGCTGTCCCTGCCTTATACCAGCACGGGTCCCAGAACATTACCCGTACCCTCACCAACGCAGTTACAGGGAAGGACCACCTAACCACAGACACATGGACAAGTGCTTGTGGCCAGGGATGGTACATCTCACTGACGGCACACTGAGTTAATATAGTGGAAGCCGGGACCCAGTCGGACCCTGGGATAGGACACATCCTCCCGACCCAGAGGATTGTGGGCCCTGGGTCAATAAAGCTTCAACACTATGTTCACAAGGTAAACAGCAGTGGTGGTCGGTCTACTAGACAACGAGCAAACTCCTTCATGATGGTAGAGGCCACCATCTCCTTAGCTTGCTGGTTGTCACAAATAATTTGGAGATTCGTGGCAGCTCTGGTTATGCTGTAATTTAAATGTATTTTTTTCCTTTTTCCTTTTGGTCCAGCAAGGGATAATGTTAGTCTCTTGGTGGCAGCCTTTTGTTAACGGTCAGCTGATGTTGGTTGGTGACACTCCCACCTCCCTTTAAATAGCCACATGATCCATCAGCTGACCACTGGTTATAGTTCATTCTATGCTGACCTCTTTGAAGGAGCCAGTCTTTGGAGAAGCTGTGGTGTTCGTTGCTATTGTAGAGGTGAAGTTTTCTGTTGGTGAGATAAGTGTATTTTATGTTGTTATCTTCCTATTGTTAGTCTTCCCTTTCTTGTGTGTCCTATTGCAGTGGTGAGACTAGTGTCTCGCTGGCCTGCGAACTAGCCAGGTTAAGTCCAGGACCAGCGAGGGCTTAGGCACGTGATCGCGCACTGGGAGAAAGACCCGTCTAGGGACGATAGGGGGGAAAATAGGGACAGACACAGGTTGGTGTCAGGAGGTGTCCCTTCCCTTGTTCCCTACCGCTAGGGCCCTCCTTCCCCCCTCTATCTCCCATTGCATCCGTGTGTTGTGCCGTCCGCCGGACATCCCCTTGTTGTTCCATGACACTGGTACTTTTCTGTGGGAATGAGCGTCTCCAACCAGCCTGGAATATCCAGAGAATGGCACGGCATGGTATGGTATTAGCACCCAGTGCCAGAAGTGAAGCCATCCACAATTTCCATCTCAGGAATTTTATTTGGTAGACTGGCTGCCCAAACATTAGTTTCTCACAAAGGAGCTGAAGACACTAAGTGGCAGTAGGTGCAAGTTTCTCCAGCATGACCTGTTTGTTAGATATCAGAGGGAAAACAGAATTGGGATTTTGCCAAGGTGCCAGATTGCATCTTAAGTCTTATAGATTGCTGGAGCCAGTCGACAGTAAAAAAAAAAAAAAAAGCACCCACAGAGTGTCTGGGAACCTTCACACAGGCTTTTCTTAGCCAGGGTGAGAGTTGTAATTCACCACAGCCATATTCTTTAGGTAGGTGAAAGGACTGGCATAGAGGGAAACTGTATCTACTCCGGCTGTCATTTCTCCGCCACTATGTTCTGGCCATTGTCACACATGACCATGCCTGGCTGTATGTTCAGCTGTGAGAGACACAGATCTCCTTGCTCTGTTTCAGCTTTCAACAACTCTGCAGCGGTGTGCGGTTTGTCACCTAAGCATATTATCTTCAGCACAGCTTGTTGCCGCTTGACCGAGGCAGTGCTGCAGTGCTTGCAGCTTGCGACTGATGTTGTCATTTCGGAGATGGAGGCCGAAGAGGAGGAGGAGGTGAAGGAGCTGTACAATGTGATTACATTGAGGTTATATTGGCGAGTCTGGTTTTTATACCAAAGACCCTGCTGTGTTTCTATTATAATATATATATATATATATACACACGTACAGTACAAACCAAAAGTTTGGACACACCTTCTCATTTAAAGATTTTTCTGTATTTTCATGACTTTGAAAATTGTACATTCACTCTGAAGGCACCAAAACTATGAATTAACACATGTGGAATTATATACTTAACAAAAAAGTGTGAAACAACTGAAAATATGTCTTATATTCTAGGTTCTTCAAAGTAGCCACCTTTTGCTTTGATGACTGCTTTGCACACTCTTGCCATTCTCTTGATGAGCTTCAAAAGGTAGTCACCGGAAATGGTTTTCACTTCACAGGTGTGCCCTGTCAGGTTTAATAAGTGGGATTTCTTGCCTTATAAATGGGGTTAGGACCATCAGTTGTGTTGTGCAGAAGTCAAGTGGATACACAGCTGATAGTCCTACTGAATAGACTGTTAGAATTTGCATTATGGCAAGAAAAAAGCAGCTAAGTAAAGAAAAACGAGTGGCCATCATTACTTTAAGAAATGAAGGTCAGTCAGTCCGAAAAATTGGGCAAACTTTGAATGTGTCCCCAAGTGCAGTTGCAAAAACCATCAAGCGCTACAAAGAAACTGGCTCACATGAGGACCGCCCCAGGAAAGGAAGACCAAGAGTCACCTCTGCTTCTGAGGATAAGTTTATCCGAGTCACCAGCCTCAGAAATTGCAGGTTATCAGCAGCTCAGATTAGAGACCAGGTCAATGCCACACAGAGTTCTAGTAGCAGACTCATCTCTACAACAACTTTTAAGAGGAGAGTTTGTGCAGCAGGCCTTCATGGTAAAATAGTTGCTAGGAAACCACTGCTAAGGACAGGCAACAAGCAGAAGAGACTTGTTTGGGCTAAAGAACACAAGGAATGGACATTAGACCAGTGGAAATCTGTGCTTTGGTCTGATGAGTCCAAATTTGAGATCTTTGGTTCCAACCACCGTGTCTTTGTGCGACGCAGAAAAGGTGAAAAGATGGACTCTACATGCCTGGTTCCCACCGTGAAGCATGGATTAGGAGGTGTGATGGTGTGGGGGTGCTTTGCTGGTGACACTGTTGAAGACTTATTCAAAACTGAAGGCATACTTAACCAGCATGGCTACCACAGCATCTTGCAGCAGCATGCTATTCCATCCGACTTGCGTTTAGTTTGACCATCATTTATTTTTCAACAGGACAATGACCCCAAACACACCTCCAGGCTGTGTAAGGGCTATTTGACCAAGAAGGAAAGTGATGGTGTGCTACGCCAGATGACCTGGCTTCCAAAGTCACCAGACCTGAACCCAATCGAGATGGTTTGGGGTGAGCTGGACCGCAGAGTTAAGGCAAAAGGGCCAACAAGTGCTAAGCATCTCTGGGAACTCCTTCAAGATTGTTGGAAGACCATTTCCGGTGACTAACTCTTGAAGCTCATCAAGAGAATAATGCCAAGAGTGCAAAGCAGTCATCAAAGCAAATGGTGGCTACTTTGAAGAACCTAGAATATAAGACATATTTTCAGTTGTTTCACACTTTTTGTTAAGTATATAATTCCACATGTGTTAATTCATAGTTTTGATGCCTTCAGTGTAAATGTACAATTTTCATAGTCATGAAAATACAGAAAAATCTTTAAATGAGAAGGTGTGTCCAAACTTTTGGTCTGTACTGTATATGTGATACGTGTGATGAAAAATCAGTTTTAAATAACTGGCCTGTTGGTTACTATTTTTCAAAGCGACCTGTTGTCATTAACTTCACTGGCACACTGCAACAAAATTTAAATTGATGCCAGAAATGGCTGAAAATGGAGCAAACTTATATGTGAATCGGGAGACGGAAAACCACAGTTTTAAACAGCTGACCTGTAAGTTACTATTTTTCACAGCGACGTCGTGTCAATAACTTCACTGACACACTGCAACAGAATTTAAATGGAGGCCAGAAATGGCTAAATATGGAGTGCATTTATATGTGATACGTTTGATGGAAAACCAGTTTTAAATAACTGGCCTGTATTTTACTATTTTTCACAGTGACTTGGTATCAAAAACTACTAATACACTGCAACAAAATTTAAATGGGGGCCATAAATGGCTGAATTTGGAGCTAACTTATATGCGATACGTGAGACGGAAACCCACAGTTTTAAATAGCTGGCCTGTAGGTTACTATTTTTCACAGCGACCTCGTGTCAGTAACTTCACTGACACACTGCAACGGAATTTAAATGGAGGCCAGAAATGCCTGAATTTGGAGCACAACGATATCTGATACTTGTGACAGAAAAGAACAGTTTTAAATAGCTCGACTGTAAGTTACTATTTTTCACAGCGACCTGGTGTCATTAATTTCACTGACACAATGCAATAAAATTTAAATGAAGCCCAGAAATGGCTGAAGTTGGAGGACAATTATATGTGATATGTGTGATGGAAACCCACAGTTTTAAATAGCTGGCCTGTAGGTTACTATATTTCACAGCGACCAGGTGTCAATAACTTCACTGACACACTGCAACAAAATTTAAATTGAGGCCAGAAATGGCAGAATTTGGAGCACACTTATTTGTGATACGGGAGACAGAAAACCACAGTTTTAAACAGCTGACCTGTAAGTTACCATTTTTCACTGCGACGTCGTGTCAATAACTTCACTGGCACACTGCAACAGAATTTAAATGGAGGCCAGAAATGGCTGAATTTAGAGCACACTTTTATGTGATACATGTGATGAAAAACCACAGTTTTAAATAGCTGGCCTGTAACTTACTAATTTTCAAAGCAAAGTGGTGTCAATAACTACACTGACACACTGCAACAAAATTTAAATGGGGGCCAGAAATGGCTGAATTTGGAGCACACTTACATGTGATACGTGAGACTTAAAACCACAGTTTTAAATAGCTGACCTGTAGGTTACTATTTTTCACAGCGACCTGGTATTAATAACTTCACTAACACACTGCAACAAAATTTAAATGGAGGCCAAAAATGGCTGAATTTGTAGCACACTTATATGTGATACGTGTGATGGAAAACCACAGTTTTAAATAACTGGCCTGTAGGTTACTATTTTTCACAGCGACCTGGTGTCATTAACTTTACTAACACACTGTAACAAAATTTAAATTGAGGCCAGAAATGGCTGAATTTGGAGCAAACTTATATGTGATACGGGAGACGGAAAACCACAGTTTTAAATAGCTGACCTGTAAGTTACTACAACCCCTGGCAAAAATTATGGAATCACCGTGCTCGGAGGATGTTCATTCAGTTGTTTAATGTTTTTGAGAAAAAGCAGATCACAGACATGGCACAGAACTAAAGTCATTTCAAATGGAAACTTTAGGGCTTTAACCGGTTCCCGACCGCCCACTGTAGATAAACGTCGGCGCTTGCTGGGCTCTGCGCAGCGCCGACGTTTAAAAACGGTGGGTGGTCTCGCAGCGCTCAGGACCCCCAGGGTCCTGCAAGCGCTGCGATTCCGGTGCAGAGCGTTAGCTCTGACAGGGAACATTATCGGGACATGATTAGATCAGGTCCCAGTGATGTTAACCCTTTGCTGTCTTCTATATGCTGCGATCTATAGTGATCGCGGCATATAGGAGACAGCAGGAGGAGAGGAGGTCGTCAACTTACCTCTCCAAAGACCTCCGAGTCCTTCCAGGACCTGGGGTTGCTATGGCAGCTGGAGGTCACATGACCGCCTCCAGCTCTGCCATATATGGTGTCCTGTCTGGCTCAGCTGCAGCTGTAGCCAGACAGGAGACTCTGACTGAAACAGTCAGGGAAGATCTCATGTAATGTAATGTAATTACATTACATGAGATCAGTGATCAGAAAAATAAAAATTAATGTGCCATACAGGGACTAAGAAAAAATGTAAAAAAAAAGTAAAAAAAAAGTTTTTAAACTATTAAAAAAATAAATAAAAATAAATAAATAAAATATTAAACCAATAAATCCGTATATTTTTACAAAACCAAAAAAAGTACACATATTTGTTATCGTCGCGTCCTAAACAACCCGAGCTATAAAACTGTCACACTAATTAACTCCTTCTGTGCACACCGTAATAAAAATAAATAAAAAAAGGAGCAAAAAAATATGCTTTTTCATCATATCGCCAAACAAAAAGTGGAAAAAAATGCGATCAAAAAACAAAATAGAAATAAAAATGGTACCACTGAAAACGTCATCTTGTTCCGCAAAACAAAAGCCGCCATACAGCTCAATCAGCCGAAAAATAAAAAAGTTATAGCGCTCAGAATAAAGCAATGCAAAAAAATTTTTTTTTTCTATAAAATTGTTTTATTGTGTAAAAGCGCCAAAACATAAAAAAAATACAGTAAGTGTAGTATCGCTGTAAATGTACTGACCCGAAGAATAACGCTGCCTGATCACTTTTACCACACGCAGAACGCCATAAAAAAAAACCTCAAAAAACAATTCCTGAATTGCTTGTTTTTGTTAATTTTACCTCCCAAAAAACGGAATAGAAAGCGATCAAAAAATGTCACGTACCCAAAAATGGTACCAATAAAAATGTCAACTCGTCCCGCAAAAAACAAGCCGTCACATGACTCTGTCGGCCGAAATATGGAAAAATTAGCTCTCAAAATATGGTGATGCAAAAACTAGATTTTGCAAAAAAAGCGTCTTTTAGTGTGTGACAGCTGTCAGCCATAAAAACCCGATATAAATCTGGTATCTCTGTAATCGCACCGACCCGAAGAATAAAGTAATCTAATCAGTTATATCACACTAGGAACGGCGTAAAAAATAAATAAAACCAATTCTTCACCTGCTACTGATTTGTTTATTATGTCCCCAAAGATCCCAGTAAGGCTCTGCCCACATTTATCCTGTGCTCTGCGCGGAGCACTTACACCAGAGTTTCCGTGTAAATCTCTGAAATACATGATTCAGCCGGAACCCATGACAGAAGATTCCCTGTAATGAGGCAGATATAGGCCACTGTGGACGCCGTCTAGCCTGGGATCCCACGGTGTCATTTGTTTTAGGCGTGCATAAAAGTGCGGTTGGCCACAGTTTTGTGCACTTCTGAAAAAAAGGACACCGCTAAACAGAGGCCAGACGGTGTCCAGAGTAACTCTGCTGCCTCATTACAGTGAATGGATCCCGCAGGGGTTTCATCTGAATTACATCACTTGGAAATTTAGATGTAAACCCCGATGTAAGTGCTCAGCCTAGAGCGCCGGATAAATGTTACGTAAAATGTTCCCAATAAAAGCTTCAACTCAGTCCTCAAAAAAAGCTAGTCCCCACTCAGGTCCGTCATCTGTTAAAAATATAAGGGACTTCCAAGTTACTGGTAGCAGAAAGGCTCTGGAAAAGCAAAATGACCCTTGCCCCCCAAAAGAAATTCAGAAAATTTTGTGCTCCCAAATCCAAATGCCTATTCTACAATAATTTGTTCTCCAATTGTCAAATAGCACTCCGTCCCCCCCAGATCTCACCGTATGGCTAAGCGGTACGATACAGCCACATATGGGGTATTGACACTTTTAGAAGAAATTGTGTGACACATTTTGGCACCATTTTTACCCATTGCCCTGTGTGAAAATGTAAAATCTGAGGGTAAAACATTTTTTTGTGGTAAAAATATAATTATGCTTTTTTCACTGCCCAATGGTATAAATTTAAAAATTAAAAAATACTCACTATTTCCCTAGATGAATTCCTTGAGAGGTGTAGTTTACAAAATGGGGTCACTTGTGGGGGTTTCTGCTGTTTCGGCATGTCAGCGACTCTTCAAATGTGACATGGTGTCTGCTGCCTATCCTTTCTCTTCCGAACCCTGCCGTACACCAAAGCAGTGGTTTTCCCCCACATATGGGGTATCGGCGTACTCAGGAGAAATTGTACAACAAATTTCATGGTGCAATTTATCCTGTTACCCTTATGATAATGCAAAATTAGGGAATGAAAAACATTTTTTATGGGAAAAATGTGAAAATTTTATTTTTACGGCTCAATATTATAAACTTCTGTGAAGCAGCTGGGGGTGCAAGGTGCTCACCACACATCTAGATAAGTTCCCTAAGGGGTCTAGTTTCCAAAATGATGGCACTTTTGTGGGGTTTCCACTGTTTAGGCACATTAGGGGCTCCCCAATGTGACATGGCGTCCGCTAATTATTCAAACAAATTTTACATTCAAAAAGTCAAATGGCGCTCCTTCCCTTTCAAACCCTGTCATGTGCCCAAACAGTAATTTGCCTCCACATATGGGGTATCGGCGTGTTCAGGAGAAATTGCACAACAAATTTCATGGTGCAATTTATCCTGTTACCCTTATGATAATACAAAATTAGGGAATGAAAAACATTTTTTGTGGGAAAAATGTGAAAATTGTATTTTTACGGCTCAATATTATAAACTTCTGTGAAGCAGCTGGGGGTGCAAGGTGCTCACCACACATCTAGATAAGTTCCCTAAGGGGTCTAGTTTCCAAAATGGTGGCACTTGTGGGGGGTTTCCACTGTTTAGGCACATTAGGGGCTCCCCAAATGCGACATGGCGTCTGCTAATTATTCAAACAAATTTTACATTCAAAAAGTCAAATGGCGCTCCTTCCCTTTCAAACCCTGCCATGCGCCCAAACAGTAATTTGCCTCCACATATGGGGTATCAGCGTGTTCAGGAGAAATTGCACAACAAATTTCATGGTGCAATTTATCCTGTTACCCTTATGATAATGCAAAATTAAGGGATGAAAAACAGTTTTGTGGGAAAAATGTGAAAATTTTATTTTTACAGCTCAATATTATAAACTTCTGTGAAGCACCTTGGGGTTCAAGGTGCTCACCACACATCTAGATAAGTTCCCTAAGGGGTCTAGCTTCCAAAATGGTGTCACTTGTTGGGGGTTTCCACTGTTTAGGCACATCAGGAGCTCTCCAAACGCAACATGGCGTCTGCTAATTATTCAGACAAATTTTACATTCAAAAAGTCTAATGGCGCTCCTTCCCTTCCGAACCCTGCAGTGCGCCCAAACAGTGGTTTTCCCTCACATATGGGGTATCAGCACGCTCAAGAGAAATTGCACAAAAAAATTTGGGGTCCATTTTTTCCTGTTACCCCTGTAAAAATAAAAAAAATTGGGTCTAAAGTAACATTTTTGTGAAAAAAGTTAAATGTTAATTTTTTTCTTCCACATTCCAAAAATTCCTGTGAAGCACCTGAAGGGTTAATAAAGTTCTTGAATGTGGTTTTGAGCACCTTGAGGGGTGCAGTTTTTAGAATGGTGTCACTTTTGGATATTTTCTGTCATATAGACCCCTCAAAGTGACTTCAAATATGATGTGGTCCCTAAAAAAATGTTTTCTTAAATTTTGTTGGAAAAATGAGAAATCGCTGGTCAACTTTTAACCCTTATAGCTCCCTAACAAAAAAAAAGTTTGGTTCCAAAATTGTGCTGATGTAAAGTAGACATGTGGGAAATGTTATTTATTAACTATTTTGTGTGACATATCTCTCTGATTTAAGGGCATGAAAATTCAAAGTTTGAAAATTGCAAAATTTTCAACATTTTTGCCAAATTTCTGATTTTTTCACAAATAAACGCAAGTTATATCGAAGAAATTTTACTACTATCATGAAGTACAATATGTCATGAAAAAACATTCTCAGAATCAGGGGAATACGTTGAAGCGTTCCAGAGTAATTACCTCATAAAGTGACAGTGGTCAGAATTGAAAAAATTGGCCCGGTCACGAAGGCAAAAACAGGCTCTGGCGCAAAGTGGTTAAGAAACACTAAAAATAATCAAGATTAAAAATGTGGTACTCAGTAAGGGTAATTTTTTTAAGACTAAGCAGAGGGAAAAAATTATGGAATCACTCAATTCTGAGTAAAAAATTATGGAATCATGAAAAACAAATACACTAAAAACACTCCAATACATCACCAGTATTTTGTTGCACCACCTCTGGCTTTAATAACAGCTTGCAATCCTTGAGGCATGGACTTAATGAGTGACAAACAGTACTCTTCATCAATCTGGCTCCAACTTTCTCTGATTGCTGTTGCCAGATCAGCTTTGCAGGTTGGAGCCTTGTCATTGACCATTTTCTTCAACTTCCACTCAAGATTTTCAATTGGATTGAGATCCGGACTATTTGCAGGCCATGACATTGACGTTATGTGTCTTCTTTCAAGGAATGTTTTCACAGTTTTTGCTCTATGGCAGGATGCATTATCATCTTGAAAAATGATGTCATCATCCCCAAACATCCTTTCAATTGATGGGATAAGAAATCTGTCCAAAATATCAATGTAAACTTGGGCATTTATTGAAGATGTAATGACAGCTATCTCCCCAGTGCCTTCACCTGACATGCAGCCCCATATCATCAATGACTGTGGAAATTTGCATGTTCTCTTCATGCAGTCATATTTATAAATCTCATTGGAACGGCACCAAACAAAAATTCCAGCATCATCACCTTGCCCAATGCAGAATCGTGATTCATCACTGAATATGACTTTCATCCACTCATCCACAGTCCACGATTGCTTTTCCTTAGCCCATTGTAACCTTGTTTTTTTCTGTTTAGGTGTTAATGATGGGTTATGTTTAGATTTTCTGTATGTAAATTCCATTTCCTTTAGGGGGTGTCTTACAGTTCGGTCACAGACATTGACTCCGGTTTCCTCCCATTCGTTCCTCATTTGTTTTGTTGTGCATTTCATATTTTGGAGATATATTGCTTTAAGTTTCCGGTCTTGACGCTTTGATGTCTTCCTTGGTCTACCAGTATGTTTGCCTTTAACAACCTTCCCGTGTTGTTTGTATTTGGTCCAGATTTTATACACAGCCGACTATGAACAACCAACATCTTTTGCAACATTGCATGATGATGTACCTTCTTTTAAGAGTTTGATAATCCTCTCCTTTGTTTCAATTGACATCTCTCATGTTGGAGCCATGATTTATGTCAGTCCTGCAACATCCGTGGCGGAGTGCTGGCATGGCTTACCACCTCCCACCATGCAAGACCGCCATCTTACCTGTCAGACCAGACTGCACACTTTGCTCCAGTACCTGCTGTGTGCATGTCTCTTGTCTGATTGCTTAGGTCGGCGGCGCAGTTGCTGCCTGTTTCTTATAGTTACTGTGTGCAAAGTCCTAATGCGTCCCCAGCCTATTGCTGTGAGTCACTGGATACTTAAACCCCCTCCACCCAGTAGGAGGTGCCTGAGCAACACTTTCTTTCAGTGTGTTCTGTGCAACTGAGGTGCCAGGTCCTGTCCTTTATATTGTCCATTTCCACCACCCCTGGGGGCTGTATACCCAGGCCTGTTACCTGTATCTGTGACTTCTAGTCTGTTTCCGCCACCCTGGGGGCTGAGTTCCCAGGCTCGTTCCTGTATCTTGTTCCTGGTTCAGTTCCTGTCTGAAAAGTGTCCTAGCCCGTTACTTGTTTGTCTCTATGTCCATATCTTCCCTTTTCCTGCAGTGTCTGAACATGCACCTAACTCCAACTCGTTGTCTCTGTACTTCTGTTTGTGAGTTTAGTGTCCACTCGCTACTTCATTCTAAGTACCTTGTGTGTATTTGCTCTGCTCGGGTTTTGCTCTGCTCTGCTTGTCTACTGCACCTGCAGGTTTTGCTCTGCTCTGCTTGTCTACCGCACCTGCGTGCTTTGCTCTGCTCGGCTTGTCTACCGCACCTGCGGGTTTTGCTCTGCTCTGCTAGTCTACCGCACCGGCGGGTTTTGCTCTGCTCTGCTTGTCTACCGCACCTGCGGGTTTTGCTCTGCTCTGCTTGTCTACCGCACCCGCGGGTTTTGCTCGGCTCTGCTTGTCTACCGCACCTGCGGGTTTTGCTCTGCTCTGCTTGTCCACCGCACCTGCGGGTTTTGCTCTGCTCTTCTTGTCTACCGCACCTGCGGGTTTTGCTCTGCTCTGCTTGTCTACCGCACCTGCGGCTCTGTTCCTGTATCTCAGTCTGTACTGGTCCCTATCCTGCCTGCGTTCCTACCTGCCAGTACTCACCTGTCTGCATACCAGCCATGCTTGCCAGTACCCACCTGTCTGCATACCAGCTGTGCCTGCCAGTACCCACCTGTCTGTATGCCAGCCTAACTTGCCTGTTCCTGCATTCCCCGGTGTGGGTCAACAGCTGTGACCGGGGTCTGACCTGGAGTAGCACCTGGTCCCTCTGCTCGGTTCCTCCCTGGTTCAAGGAGTCGACTGAGCCACCGTGCGACCTTGGTCGGGCCGAGTTGATACTTAGTCACGCCCCTCCAGGCACTCCTCGGTTCATGGTCCAGTGGGATCACTAACCACGCTCACGCCAGTCAGTCCGGGCATGTGCGTAACAAGTCCACTTGGTGCAACAGCTCTCCAAGGTGTGATCACTCCTTTTTGGATGCAGACTAACGAGCAGATCTAATTTGATTCAGGTGTTAGTTTTGGAAATGAAAATTTACAGGGTGATTCCATAATTTTTTCCTCAGAATTGAGTGATTCCATAATTTTTTCCCTCTGCTTGGTCTGAAAAAAGTTACCCTTACTGAATACCACATTTTTAATCTTGATTTCATTTAGTGTTTTTTAAAGCCCTAAAGTTGCCATTGGAGCGAACTTGTGTGATACGTGTGAAGGAAAACCATAGTTGTAAATAACTGGCCTGTAAGTTACTATTTTTCATAGCGACCTCGTGTCAATAACTTCACTGACACAGTGTAACACAATTTAAGTAGAGGCCAGAAATGGCTGAATTTGAAGCGAACTTATACGTGATATGTAGTGTTGAGCCACCCCCGTAGTGTTCAGGTTCGGTTCGTCGAACACCGGGATGTTCGTGGAACTGTTCGTCGAACACCTTAGAACACTGTCGAACACCGTTAAAACCAATGTCAGACAAACAAAAACACATAGAAACACATAGAAAACACCTTCAAAGGTGTCCAAAAGCTGACAAACTGCTCAGAAGACACTCTCTTTAAAAAAGCCGGCCGGCAATTCAGCAGCGGCATACACCGGTACCCGACAATTTAGAACAGAAAGAATAGAGCATCACACATAGATTAGATAGATAGAAACATGTCAGTCACATATATAATAAGTACAGTGATAGTGTTGATTACTGTACTTGTCATTTAGTGTTAAAATAAAGGATTTATTAAAAAAAAAATTGGCATGGGGTTCCCCGTAATTTTAGTCTCTAGCGGAGGTTAAGCAGACAGCTGGGGCAGATGTTTGAAGCCTGGGAAGGGGTTAATACCCACGGAGCTTCCCAGGCTACTAATATCAGCCCCCAGCAGAATACCTAGCCTTTACTAGCTATTAAAATAGGGGACCCCCCCAAAAAAAATGACATGGGGTCCCCCCTATTTTAATAGCTAGCAAAGGCTAGGCAGAAATGGCGCTTCCATAGGATGTGCCAATTCTGGCACTTAGCCTCGCTCTTCCCACTGCCCTGTAGCGGTGGCAGCAGGGTAATAGGGTTGGGGTTGATGTCAGCTTATAATGCCAGCTGACATCAAGCCCAGGTTAGTAATGGAGAGGCGTCTATAAGACACCCCCATTACTAACTTCATAGTGAAAGTTAAAAAAAAACACAAACACCCAGAATAAAGTCCTTTAATTGAAATAAGCACATAATTCTTTAATGTTCTAAATTAAACTCTACTTACCGTCACACCCATTCCAGCTGAAGCCAATGTCTTCTGCAATAAAATTAAAATAATAAACCAACCTCATCCTTACCTTTCCTTGGTTCCCAGGACAGCTTCAGCTCTGCTACATCGAGATGTAGAACGCTGCCATCCAGCTTGCCATGCCGTAGACACTGAGAAGCTTCTCAGTGAAGCTCAACAGGTTCTAGTTTTGGACATCCGACCCGATGTCCGAAAAAAAAAAGTAGAAGCGTCTTCACGCGAAACAGCTGTTGTCTGCTTTTTTTTTCCCGCTCTCCCTGCTTGGAATAAAGATACTGCTTTTAAGGACTGGTGAGTGTGTGGTGCCCCTGAGGGTTCGACCGCCACAGGGATGCTGCACTTCTTTAATGGAGTGTGGTGTTCCTCCTCTGAGGTAAGGCCAGTGTGATAGTCGTGACCTAACCTTTTGCATCCAACACCACACTTCTCCACCAGAGGGAGCTAGTATGCACTAGGTGCTGCTCCCCTGGTTACAGGGAGACTGGGGAACACAAAGTGGTAGGAACCAGTTAGTGGGTGAGGGTGGAGGACTTACAAGTTAGTGACCCTTTAGAATTCATATTTAATAAAAAGCCATCTTTGATCTTGGTCCAGAGTTCTTCTTCCTTTTGGTGCAACCTGGTTAGTCGGCCTTGGTCGTGCTGTGCTGTCAAAAATACTGTGTGTAATGTGACTTCCCTCCGGGAGCGCAGATCCTGTGTGGGCCTGCACCGGAATGGGACACAGCCCTCGTACCCTGGTCTTGGGACGAGAGGTAGGTTGTAGACACGGAATGTCTCAACCCGGCCAAGGACCAAGATGAAGAAGGCCGGGAGCCTAAGATCGGGGCTCCACAGCAAATGGATCCCAGGCAGGATGCAGACGGAGCGGTGTACGCCACCTGTCCTCGCCATGCTGATATAGTCAGAGGGACTCCGGCTGCAAGAGGGGTACCGGCCCCCGACACCCGACCTTGCTACTTTACGTCCTGGACGGGAAAGCCCGGTGAGGCCCTGAGGATCCCACCGGGTATTGGATGGAGAGGAATTGCCACCCGTACCCTTGTTCTGAGAGGAACTCAGAGGGAGACCCGGCCTATCTACGTACACATGGACAGGAAAGGATTCGGTCTGTAGTTCAGGAACACTCTGTTGTAGGGTCGCGACTGAATGCTGGACTTACTCAGAGGTTGTCGGACCCCCGTCCCTGGTGACCGCAGGACCCCGTGAGGAGCAGGGAGTCGCCTTCCTTCTGCCATCTCTAAAGTGAGTAAAGCCTTGGAAGTTCACCCCTATGGCCTCTGGACTGTTTATTCTGCGCTACACCGCGAGATGCGGCGCCCGTTTACCTTTACTACTACCCCCATCCTCCTGTCCCGCTGCCCTGGGGCCTTGCTCCGCCTGTGGGGAGCAGTGAGAACTTAGGCCGCCATGACACCAGGCCTCAGCGGACTGTAGCGGCGCTGGTGGCCCTTCACCAGGCACCACAGGTGGCGTAGTCGTTAATCAGCCACTCAACCCGGACAAGCCCACACCATCTCTTTCTAATGTAACGGCCCTGAGCACGAGTCGGGCCCGGGCCACGGCTGCATCCCACCTCTCCATCACAGGGCCCGACACCGAGTCCCCCAACACCCAGGGTAAAACACGAGCTTTACGAGTAGAGGCGTCACAACCGCAACTCATTTTTCTTTCTTATGGTTATTTTGGACTGTTTAAACTTTATGAGCTTTTGCACCTGAAATGTTACCAAGTCCTATTTAGGTGTCTGCATTGTACATGTTCAGCTTTGCACTGACTATTGCAGCTGCTTGCAGGTGGTGCAGGTTTTTCACTTTCCTTGCTGTAAGATTTATCGACTTTATTATCCTAGCACACCTGTTTTTGCTCCTTGAGATTGGTTCAGCAGCTTTCCACTGATAATGGACACTCCTAACATAGATATGCAGGAGTTGCAGGCTAACCGGTCTTAATGCAGGTCGAGAAAATGCGGAGGAATTTTTTTCTGCTTGTAATTCTCAAAACGAAATTCAGGCCCTGGGTCTTAAAACACTTGAATGGAAGGTGTCTTCCCTGTGTGAAAGAGAAATAAGGCTGTTTTGGACCATTCACTCTCTGAAATCGTACAATGACTGTGGTCGGGTACCAAGAGGTCTAAGAGTGTTTAAAGAAATATCTTAATTTCGAGAGGACCCTGACTTCCAGAAGGAATGGGAAGCCATTCATTTGAAATGCTCCATGGACTTGATGCATATAGTTCTTAAACGGAGCGAAAATAAAAATGAGTTGGAAGCTGCCGAAACAGAAATTCGTTCCAGGCTCTCAACAACACAGGTGTCTTCTTTTTTAAGTCGACTGAATAAGAAATTGTTGCCGATCCAAGCGGATATTAAGTCCAGAAAGAAAGACAAATTTATCCGAGACAAAGTCGACTTTGAAACAGGCAATGTGTTTTCATGGAATAAAAATAAAAATTCGGGTCATAAACAGTCCCGTTCCAATAACAGACACGCTGCCAATAAGAGGAATCGGTTTTATAACAACAAAGGAACACCACAAGAGTTCTGGACCACGGATTCAGACTCTAGTATCAACAATGAATCTAATGATCTTTCTGAATCTGAAATTGCGGCTTCTCCAACTGCTTTGTGCTCCCTCCCTTTAGAAGAAAGATCAGGAGAGGTGGAAAGAAAAAGAAAAAGATATCCAAACCGCAAGAGAAAGAAAGTTTCCTGGAAGAACTAGTTCCCACTGACTGTGTCCTTAATCTTACAGATCATGGCCTATCTCAGTTGCATCTGTCTGTGCTGTCCAAGGGACTAAATTTTTGTTTACTTGAAGCTTTTGATCCAGTGGATTTCAGAGTCAATTTGTTCAAAGCCGTCAGAAAGAGACATCTGCACAAATTTTTTTCCAGCAAAAAAAGTGATACCCTTGTTTATGCACCTCTTGAGTGTGAGACTCCTTGCAGTTCTGACATCCTTGGCTTTTATGTCAATGATCCTACAGACCACCATATTATGGATGATGAGCTTGTTTTGGCTAATTTGAATACCATTCCACCAGCTGATTTTGATGCTGATTATGAGGTTTTGTCTGACTTACCTGCCGGTAATGAGAATGCAGCCTTCACTGGTGGCATCTTGTCTTCTTTTCTACCTCCCATTAGTCCTGGTAATATTATTGACACCTTTCAGGATCGCGTTATTCGGGAGTTGAATCATTGATTTATGTACCCCCGCTTTCTAATTTGTCACAAAATGAGAAATCGGCTTTGAATGAAATTAAATCTTGGAAGGATGTTGTTGTACGTAAACCAGATAAAGGTGGTAAAATAGTATTACTTAATAGAGATTTCTATGTGGCAGAGTCATTGTCGCAATTGGCAGATTCCAATACTTATACACCTTTACCTAGTGACCCCACATTTAAAAATAAAAATTTATTGAGATCTTTATTAAGAAAATACATAGAGAAAGGCGTTCTATCTAAATCTACTGCTGAAAAGCTTCTGCCAGAATTCCTATTGAGACCTTATTGGTATACTATACCAAAAATTCATAAGTGTACCAAAATGCCCCCAGGCCGCCCTATTGTCTCGGGGGTGGGCTCCCTTTTGGAGCCTCTCTCGAGATCTATAGATTGGCTTTTAAAACTGTTTCTGCAAAAAATACCTTCATTCATAAAGGACACTGATAGTTTTCTGGTTGCTCTAAAGGAGGTAAACTGGCAACCTGATTTTTCTCTATGTTCTATAGATGTTACCAGTTTATACACTCGCATCCCCAAAGCACTAGGGTTGGAGGCAGTAAAAAAAATCCTGATGCAGTCTAATAAAAGTGAGGAATTTTCCTCCTTTATTTTAGAAAGCCTTGATTTTGTGCTCTCAAATAACTGTTTTCAGTTCCAGAACCAATGGTACCACCAGAATATTGGGAATGCGATGGGCACACCCGCAGCGTGTGTCTATGCAATTTTTTTTGAAACGCAATTTATCATTTCCTGCAAAAATCCGTTTGTTAAGTATATTATATCTTTTTTAAGATATATTGATGATATTTTCATCGTTTGGTCGGGTACCGCAGAAGATTTTACGGCTTTTGTTCAGTCTTTGAACACCACAAATACAGCTAATATGAATCTTACTGTGAATTTTGGAGGACTTTTTCTTGATTTTCTGGACGTTTCCATTTCAATTGAAAATAATACCATTCACACAGAATTATTTAAAAAACCTTCAGCTGGTAACACTTTGTTATATTATAATAGTGCTCATCCAGTGCATATGACTAGCCCAGGGGATGGGGATGACTCGGTACCCGGGCCTTTGCCTGGCCTTGGGTATGTCGCGGTGGTCGGCTCCCGGGGACCGTACCCTGGGGTCACTCTTTAAAAGGGTGATAGTTTGCTAATTTTATGAAAGTTCGTGACGCCACCTGTGGTTTCTGGTGAGAATCACCAGCGCTGCTGCAGTCCACTGAGGCCGGTGATAAGGCAGCTCGATGGTATAGCTCCCCACAGGTGGAGCTAGGCCTCAGGGCAGCATACGGAGAGGGGGATGCAGGACAGACTAGACCCAGCCGGGTCAGAGCAAGAACGGGGATGGACACGATAGTCACTTCAGTACCTTTTACTGATGAAAATTCAGGCACATCCCGGAGCACTGTAGGGTGAAGGGTGCATATCTGGATCCTCCCCAAGGAGCGGGTGTAGGGCCTCCTGTTTCTTGCCTCTTGCGTAGTAAGTTTCTGACCTGCCTGGAGCTAGCCCTAACTTTGTCTCTGTCCAGCGCTGGCTGACCTTGTGGTAGGGCCTTTCCTTGGAGTACACGCTCCCTGCTTGCGGGGCCTATGTGTCTCCTGGCTCTGTTACGTATCAGCGCTTTAGCGATCCTGGGACTTGTAGTTCTCCAGGGATTCCGGTTATGCCTTACTGGGTCATAGAGATCCCGGTAAGCTTCGGACCCGGTGTCCGGTGTATACTTTGGGGTGAGCTAGTTAAGCTCCTCTGCCCCCTATGTACTAACTCTCCACTCGCCTTCGGCCTACTCGGGCTTCACCGATCTTATGGCGCCGGCACACCTAAAGCTCACTATTCTGAGCTACAACTGAGTCTAGACTGGCCTTACCTCTGCAGACAGACTTCTGCAGGAACTGAACTGAGAACTCTGTCCCTCTCTGACTGTGAGCAGGAACTCTGTTCTGGCTATACTGAACTGCCTGGCTCCACCTTCCCTAGTTACCTACCTAACGGGCTCCCTCTGCTGGTCTGAGGTGGAAGGTGGAGATGTGTGAATGTTTATGGGGGCCTCTTGTGGAGGAATCCATCAATGCACTCTTCTAGGATCTGTGATACCAAGCGCAGCTGGGCATCACACATACTAAATCTGGGGTTCCATACAGCCAATTTCTCCGTCTGCGCGAATTGAATACTTCTGACCAAACCTTTCTTGATCAGGCTTCAGAGTTGAATAACAACTTTCTTGCTCGTGGTTATCCTAGACATGAACTAAATACCGCACTTGAGAAAGCAGAAAAATTTACACGAGATAGTCTTTTATTAAAACGCAATAAGTCACCCTCCCATCATGCACAAACGGCTACTAAAAGGTTTGATTTTCATTTCAAACATAGTCCCATTAATGACACGATTAAAAAAGCCATTTTGAACAATTGGCATCTTTTGGAGTCTGATCCAGATTTATTATCAGTGGCCAAAAACAAACCTATAGTATCCTACATGCGTAGTCAGAATATAGGAGACTTAGTCAGTAGACACAGACTTCCAGTGGAATCTAAAAATTGGTTGCAGAAAAACATTTCCTCTGGGAATTTTAGATGCGGTTCTCGTTCTTTTTGTAATCTGCACCTCACGACTAATCCCTTGCGTATTGGTCCGATTACACATTTTGTTAAGGATTTCATTACCTGTAGGTCAAAGAATATTGTTTATGTAATTTTTTGTCCTTGTAATTTTTTTTTACATAGGGAAGACTATACGTTCTTTATTTATTAGGATCAGGGAGCATTTACATTCCCTAGAAACCCAAAAGGGCTCCAAAAGATTTATTAAGCATGTTACTGAATTTCATAATGCTAACCCTAAATCATTGAGATTTGCTGGCTTAGAACAGCTTCATTTTCCCAGTAGAGGCGGCAATCTGAATAAGCTGATGCTTCAAATCGAAACTAAATGGATCATTCGCTTGAATGCTAATGGTCCATTGGGCTTAAATGATCGTCTGGATTTTTCTATGTTTTTATGATTCTGTTCTGATTTGTGTTTTTTTATTTTTGTGATCATGTGTTTTTATTAAATTTGCATATAAAGGATGTGATGTCATGTTTTGTGTGTAACACAGACCTGTAGAAGCGTCTTCACGCGAAACAGCTGTTGTCTGCTTTTTTCTTCCCCGCTCTCCCTGCTTGCCGGACTTTTTATCCTCATGGAATAAAGATACTGCTTTTAAGGACTGGTGAGTGCAGCTCATTTTCCTTTCTTATGGTTAAGTCCTATATACTGCCCTGGGGCTTAGCTCTGCCCGTGGAGACCTGCACTATCTCTATCTCTGCTGCGTC
Source organism: Phyllobates terribilis (assembly GCF_046119375.1). Taxonomy (NCBI): domain Eukaryota; kingdom Metazoa; phylum Chordata; class Amphibia; order Anura; family Dendrobatidae; genus Phyllobates; species Phyllobates terribilis. The sequence continues at coordinate 151,529 of NW_027363026.1, forward strand.
ACTAACAGCCCCAGTGGATCTGCACCGCCGCGGCGGCCCCCTATAGCCGCATACCACGGGTGGCATCACAAACTTTATTCCCCTTTTCTTTATTCCCAAATTGACTTTCCCAATTCAGTTTATTATATTGACCGCCCTGGGCCACGGACCGGGTCACTACCACTGTGACTATCCCAATACAGGACCGACCCGGCTACCGAGTACCCCACGGCCCAGGGGGCGCGTCATACTTGGCGTCACGAACAGGATGAACCAACCTGTTAACCAGGTCTTGTGTGTCACAAAGACTGTGTACAACTGTATAAACCGTAGCCATTACTGTAGCATATGTGGAGTTAATGATATGTGGGGTGTCCCATCATGGGTGGAGCCTCAAAAATTGTGCCAAAATAGGCCCCTCCCACTTGCATAGACTGTAAAAGAGTTGTCTGTCACTCAGGCTGAAAGGTGCCAGCCTTCCCCTTTGCATCAGACTGAGGGGGGAGATTGTCGCCTCCCCCTGCAGAGGGCTGTGTAATCCCATCCATCCAGCCACTGCAGCCCTGTGCTGTGTGATCCCAGCTGCTGCAGCTCTGTGAATACAACACAAGTGTGAGAAGCTGTGCAGCAAGAGTGCGGCTGTACAGTGACCAGCAGCAGTCTCATTGACCGGCTGTGCAAGGAGTGACGACATAAGCATCCGGAGTGGTGAGTCCTACCCCGGCAAGGGTGAACTAAGGGGGAAGAAAGATGCCCAACTTAGGTGAAGCTTCAACAGCAGGGGCTGCCGCAGCCCCCATAATGCCACTGTCTATGCCATATATCCCAGGAGCAGCCTGGTTACCACAATACTCAGGGGAGTCGCATACCCCTAGCGATTTCAACGAGAGACTGCGTAGCCTTTTTGACGTTTATCCCTTGGCCGAAGGGCAGAAGGTCAGCATTCTAATTGGTCAGTTAACTGGTGTCGCTGACCCTGGCCACCCACAAGCAGCTTCTGCGCTGGCTGCAGTTAAGTACCCTGGAGACAGGGTCACTTACACCCATCACCATGGAGAACGTGGGTGGTACACAATACATGTGTGTAGAGAGGAGGAGAGTGCACCCCTGCTATCGGAGGCTGATGACCAGGCTGGGCCATCCAGTGGTGGACAGGTGTTTCCCCGGAGGGAGCACCATTACTGAACTAAACAGAGTTGAAAAATCTGAAACTGTATATAGTTACCTGGAAGGGTATCAGTACAATTCATGTGTGAAAAGTTTTTGTTCATTTTGTGTGGACCCAGTTAAAAAAAGGACATTGTGGTTAAGGACAATGATTAACCTGCAAACTTTAATTGTAAAAAGTTAGCACTTCTTAAGGTGCTTCTTTTTTTTTTTATAGACCACTGAACAAAATCCCGTTTGGCATGACCGAAGACGTGGTCCAATGAGTGGATCAGATATGCCCTGCAGCCACGCCCAGGGCCTACGTTGGGGGTTTGTTGTGGACGGGTCCCCCCACTTTGCACTTACACCAGTGAGATGGACACCCTGATAAGGATCTCACTACGGCCTACTGAACTTGTTTGATAAAATGTTATTTAAAATGATCTTATATTGAATTATATACTAAGTAGTTATGTGTAACGTTTAAGAGAAAGTGCCTCCCATAAAGGGAAGAAAAAGTTTTACTGTCTTCTATGTGGATGCATCCGAAAAGTTTTTACATGTCTTACAAACCTTTTTATTCTGTTCCAGCCCGCGGACGTGCTGTGTTTAACAAGGGGGGTATGTGGCGCCCCTGCGGGTCCAGTTGCCACAGAGGTGTGGTACCCCACTCCCAGGTAAGGAAGGAACACTACCCGGGACCGACACACCTGCATCCAGCTCTACACCACTCCAGACCAGCAGATGGGGCAAGATGCACTTGGTCACGGCTGAGTCCTGTCCCTGGCTGAAGGGGGGGGGACCAAAGGAGAGGGAACCATGTAATGGGTGTGGATGGAGGAAGCAGCAAAGAGGAGCACCCTAGAAGAGGGTATAAGAAGAAGGAGAACCTTCTAGAAGGAGTTCAGTACAGTCAGGGCTGTAAGCCCAGGAGGGAGGTCCTGCTAGTGACAATTCCAGACAGGAGGGGGCCCACAGTAAGGGGCCCAGAAGAAGGAAGAAGAGACTGAGGGGGTCTCAGGGGCACGGGAGCGCGGACTCTCTCCGTGGGGACCCGCATCCACCCGACCGCCGTCGAGTAGAGGGACCAGGCCGCAGAAGGGGACCGGCCACAGACTAGTGGAGAACAACCAGGCTCAGCTAGCCAACCGGAGGCCGCAGCATTTTCAAGGTGTTGCAGTCGAAATCCACAATTACAACCCCCAAAAAGGTGGCCACATAGGGTCCAGGGGACTGAGAGTAAGTCGCCCGACAAGGCCCGAGGCCACTCGGCTTGGGACACTGATTGTGAGGTGCAGGGCAGGAGGGCGAGAGCCAGAGCAGGGAGACGGCCAGAGAGGCACAGAAGAAGGGGATCCTGACTAAGTGTACCTGAACTGCCTGGGAGTTGGCTGCATCCCTTCCTTGGAGAACACAGGATGACGTGGGGGGTTATAACCGGCTGCAGCGGTAACCTGGAACTGCCTAAGAACTGTGAGTAAAGCCTGAAGACTGCACCCCAGTGTCCTTGATTTATTGCTGCATCACCGGGCCTGCACTACAATGTCCCTGCCAACAACATCTACCTCATCAAGTCCTATGTACTGCCCTGGGGCTTAGCTCTGCCCGTGGAGACCTGCACTATCTCTGCTGTGTCACCAACAGCCCCAGTGGATCTGCACCGCAGCGGCGGCCCCCTATAGCCGCATACCACGGGTGGCGTCACAAACTTTATTCCCCTTTTCTTTATTCCCAAATTGACTTTCCCAATTCACTTTATTATATTGACCGCCCTGGGCCATGGACCGGGTCACTGCCACCATGACTACCCCAATACAGGACCGGCCCGGCTACCGAATACCCCACGGCCCAGGGGGCGCGTCACTGGCATGCAGAGTGAGGCCTGCAGCGCTGAGGGCGAGATATCGGCAGCACCAAAACAGACAAAAAGAGGCGGAGGGGTGACCAGATGGAGGAGGCGGGAAACTGTTCCACAAATCACAGACACTTGGGAATTTCTCCGTCATAGAGTTAGGTGTTCCCCAGTCTGGGACTTTTTAAAGAGAGTTCTGAGAGTAACAAAATAGCCATTTGCAACCTGTGCCATGCCAAGATCAGCAGGGGCTTGACCACTAAGAACCTAACAACCACCAGCATGATCAGGCACATAATCTAAGCACCCGACTTGGTGGGCCGAATGCCTGGGTCCATGATTGGTGCCAGTGGGTGACATCACTGCTTTTTTCCCTGTGCTAGGTGCATGCCAATCCCCAGTCCATGACATTGGTGCAGATGCCTTCCACCTTGCACCTGTCCTTGCACATTCTGAGGCACCTTCATCAGTCACTTCCAAATCCTTGTCCCAGCACAGGGTTCAGCTGTCCCTACCCCAGGCCTTGGAATGAAAAAAAAAGTTCCCAGCCACCCACCCAAACGCTAAATGGGCACATTTTCAGGCTACTTGCCATGGAAATGTTGCCATTTAGGCTGGTAGACACGGAGGATTTCCACTGACTCATGGCGGCAGCCGTGAGTAGGTACTCGGTCCCCAGCCACCACTTTTTCTCCTGCTGTGGCATCTCTGCCTTGTACCAGCATGTGTCCAGAAACATCACCCATGCCCTTACCAAAGCACTTACTAGTATTGTCTACTTAATGACTTACAAGTGAACAAGCGCTTAAGGCCAGGAATGCTACATTTCCCTGATGGCACACTGAGTGAACATTGTGGAGGCTGGTGCCGAGTCCCACCCTGGCATGTGCTCCCGATGCCGAGAATTGCTGGCCCTATTTCTATCGGAGTTTTCTCCACGTCCTACATCAGTTCCAGCACCCCCTTTGGCTCCTCCTCATCCTCAATCTCTGATGTACTATTTAAGAGGACATCGTCCACATCAGCTGGAAGCTCTGCAGCAGTACCTCAGGAAAGCGTCAACAGACTCTGCTGAAGCTAATTTGTCTAGGAGACAAACCGCACACCGTGGCAGAGTTACTTAAAGGAATAACAGACCAGGCAGATCTGTGTTTTTTGCCGCTGACATAACCAGAAAAAAAAACCTTTCTAAAATTATTCTTTATTATATATTGTATTAAAAGTTTATACAAAGTCACAACACACAAATACATTAAACTGTTAGGCAGCTAAAATACTAGGGGACTCAAAAATACTGAAAGGTCCCTAGTAGGAGACTTATTCTTGCCCATGCCTGCCAGCTGAGGTTGGAACCCTAATGTGGGTCAAAATGGCGCCCCCGATCCACGTTGGCTGACCCTATAGGTCCTTGAAAGTCCCTATATCCTCAATTAGTTATGAGCAGAGGGATATGTATATGTGTAACTCGTGGTGTCTCGTCACCCAATCTCACCCAGACACTTGTTGAATTGGTGTCAGGTAACAAGGTCAGAAAGGTGATTTAGAAAAAGGAAAAAAAACTATCTGAGGCCTAAGTCCAACCCTATAGTTGCCCCTACCTGTCAGCGGAGGTTGGCACCCCTGCTCCTCGTCGACTAGTCCTATAATTCCTTATAAGGCCCTTAATAGAAAGGAAAGGGAACCAGTCAGACAGGACAGAAAAAAGGGGGTGAATGTCGTTAATGGCCCCACATTATCATTGACAGCTCAGATATCAACAAAGACAAGAAAATACAAGATACACAAGTCGCACTGCATTGGAGGTATCTAAATATTCGGGACTCCTTTCTGTCCTTCATTTACAAATAAATACATAATGATTATTACAGCTCAAAAAGGACAAAGGGTATCAAATTTCCCCTCTAATATATGTGCATGCAATGACACTTCAATAAGTGTATAATATAGAAAAGGTGACACTTATCTTAGTTAGCAGAAACACCAAAACCCAATGCGTTTTCCCCCTTCCTCATTGTAGAGGTTCATCAGGGGTGGCAGAGAAAGTCACCTAGTTGCTCCAATGTGCACCCAAGTGCACAGCAAGTGACTCAGTGGAACGCTGCGTGCACTCCGCCTGTGGCACGTGGATCATACATAGAAGGGAGGAAGTGACCTCACTTCCTACCGGAGCATCGTGAATGTTAGAACGCAAAACCCTGTCTTGCTGTTTGCGTCAGCAGAAATTACCTATGTACCTTGCCCGGAAGTGACGCGATCCTCTGCGTACTGGAGCACAGATCGAGTTCCACATCAGTCTTCCTGGCTTGACACTGTGGGCGTTACATGTCTCCCCATCCAGAGGTGATGTAGTCCATAGTGTACAGGAAGCATTAAAGTGTAGATACAGGGGTATATAACACACCTTTAACATATAAAATGAAGGATCCTATAGGATCATTATTAGCAATCCTATCTTTCTTATTGTCAATCTATGTTTTTCCATAATAATCATTGGGACAGAAACTAGATAGTTTCTTTAGGGTTTCAAGCCATCCTATTTTTATATTTTATATTGGCTAGATTTTTATATGCTCAGAGTAATATACAAGTAAAAAATGACCAAAGGGTTGGTGATTAAATGAAACTAATAAAACTTAGATGTTTGTTTAATCTCTTAGGAGACACTGTGTCAAGCCAATAAGTCAATCTGGCCTCCTGCTGTAGGATTTTTCTATCCCAGTCGCCCAAACGCACAGAGCGGGGAACAACCTCTAGTACCGCAAACGAGATAGACCTAAGATCACCGTTGTGTATTTGCATGACATGGCGAGCCAGAGGCGTGTCCCTGAAGTTTCTGATGTTGCCCAAATGCTCGCTTATTTGGATCCTTAATTGTCTCTTTGTTTTCCCTACATAGTTGATGGGACATGAGCATGTGTACAAATAGATGACCCCAGTAGTTCTACAACTAGCAAAGCTACTCATGTTGTAGGTCCTCCCTGTGGAAGCGCTTGTAAACGTTTTTGATGTTCCAATAATGCCCCCAAAAAATCAGATGGTATCGGCCCCTTAAAAAACGGTAACAACAAGATAATTATAGAGGACAAAGAAAAGGCTGAGATTTTAAACAGGCACTTTTCATCCATGTTCACCAACAAAATGTCCATTTCAGGGATCTTTCAAAAGGGCAAAAATCAAAGTTCACCAAATAATAAATATAGATTAACTCAAAAAGAAGTACGCCTGCGTCTGAGAAAATTAAACATTGATAAATCCCCAGTCCAGATGGTATTCATCCACGGATACTGAGGGAATTAAGCTCAGTAATTGACAAACCGCTGTATCTCATATTCTTAGACTATCTGGTAACAGGGGTAGTGCCATAGGATTGGAGGATAGCCGATGTGGTACCGATATTTAAGAAAGATAAAAAGGTGGATACAGGTAACTACCGTCCGATAAGTCTGACATCAGTAGTGTGCAAAGTTTTTGAGGGCATCGTAAGAGAGAAAACAAGGTTGTGTCTAAGCAACATCTTGGGGTTCCATGAGGAGGTAAGTGCAAATCTGGATGTTGGTAATGTGGGTGATGTGATTTATCTGGACTTTGCAAAGGCATTTGATACTGTACCACATATCAGCCTTATACTGAAGCTACAGAAGCAAGGACTTGGGGGATCTATATGCAGATGGGTAAGGAATTGGCTAAATGATAAGAAACAAAGAGTCGTCATAAATGGTACGTTCTCTAAATGGGATATAGTCAGCAGTGGGGTGCCGCAGGGATCTGAGCTAGGACCGATTCTTTTTAACCTCTTTATTAATGACCTTGGGGATGGGATTGAGAGTAAAGTGTCGGTTTTTGCTGATGACACCAAACTATGTAGGATATTAAAATCTGATCTTGACATTACAATATTCGAGAACGGTCTGGATAAGATGACTGTATGGGCAAACACTTGGCAGATGAGGTTTAATGTAGATAAATGTAGAGTAATGCACCTAGGACGGAGTAATCCTGTTGCTGCATACAGATTAAATAGGAGTATACTTGGGACTACAGAACAGGAGAAAGACTTGGATATTCTGGTTACAAGTAAGCTGAGCAGCAGTACTCAATGTCAAGCAGCAGCCGCAAAACAAACAAGATTTTAGGATGTATAAGAACAGAAATAAAATCTGGCAATCCCAATGTACTGTTACCCCTTTATAAATCACTGGTGAGGTCAAATCGGGAATATGGGATCCAGTTTTGGACTCCACATTTTCAAAAGGATATTCAAACGTTAGTCAGTTCAAAGGCGGGCAACCAGATTATTACTAGGGATGGAAGGCCTCTCATATGATGAGAGGTTGAAAAAGTTGAGTCTGTTTAGCTTAGAAAAACGACGCCTCAGAGATCTCATTTACATGTATAAATATATTAGTATACACAAATCGGCCTTATACATACTCAAAAAGAGAGGAACATTACTGACAAACTGGACAGTGCCAGAATCAGCATAAGTATACCAACTCCAGGAAAGGACTAGCACATGACTCATTCCTTCCAAAGACTATACTAAGGACCAGGGGGCACTCATTACAGGTGGAAGAATGGCATACACTATAACAGCTTTCAAAAAATGGCTGGACAATTTCCTTGATACACATAACATTGTGGGTTACAGTTAAATTAGACAAAATATTACACCTATAAGGCTATGTGCTCACGATGCTGAAATGCTCTGGATTTTTCCTGAGCATTTCTGCATCTCCCTAGCAGAAAAAAATGCCAGGGACATGCGGATGAGAAGCGTTCTTCACATGCGGGTTGACCAGCGCTTTCCAAGCGATTTTAGCATCACTTGGAAAGTGCTTGACAACTTGGTCACACTATATAAATCCATGCAAAAGGCATGGATTTATATAGTGTGACCTGAGAGAATGTATAAAAATAAAAAATAAATCTATACTTACCCTCCGATGGCCCCCGCAGTCTTGCTTCACTCGGTGCTCACTGCCGGCAGCTCGCGGTACACTGCACTGAAGGACCTGACGACGTCAGCATCGCGTGACCCGTCACATGACTATGACGTCAGCGCAGGTCCTTCAGTCCATCGTGATCTGCCGGCATGGGAGGAGGAGCGCAGCGGGGGCCGTCAGAATGTAAGTATCATATATATTTTTTATTTCATTCTTTTTTTCACAGTTTCTATGGTACCCGGGTCCGGTGGAGAGTCTCCTCTCCTCTAGACCGCACATTGGAACGTGTGGATTGCGCATCTACATATACAGTGATGCGTAATCCATGCGTTCTAATGCAAGTCAATGGTGGCGAAAACGCAGCACTTCCGCAAAATAATTGGTAGTGCTGCGCTTTTTTCCGCAATGATAATATGCAGCGGAAATTTCCGCAGCATTTGCACAGCACATGCGGATTATCATTGGGGAACATGGCAGGCCTTCTACCATGCCTTTTTTAAGCGTTTCTGCAGCGTTTTTGCCGCTGCGGAAACGCTTAAAAAATGCATCGTGGGCACACAGCCTAATAGTACATTTAATACGATAATAGTAATTACATAACTAGTATCATATTTAGGTTTGATCCAAGGTACTAGGACTGATCGCCTTTTCTCAGGGTCAAGAAGGAAATTTTCCCTGTGATGCAAATTGGCTGAATGTGTCCTGGGGTTTTGGCCTTCTTCTGGATCAACAGCTTTAGGCCTAGTAATTTTAGTAATACCATTATTAGAATCACAAGAGTAATACAAAATATAAACCTAATTAAAACATTATAAACAGGTTAATTTTTAATTGTAATAATACAGTAATAATAAAAATGGTAATAATACATTTGAGAGGCCTAGTCCCAGTAAGTTAGTATGTTAGTGTAGGGAGTACAATTGGGAGAGAAAGGTTGAACTGGATGGACATAGGTCTTTATTCAACCTACGTTACTATATTATATATTGACAGAAGCTGCAGAAACCGCATCTAAATGTGCCAACCACACCTCTGTCAAGTCACGTCCCCATCGACCTCAAGGCGTCCTAGTGGCTGTGAACAAGGTGATCCTTGAGTGATTTTCCTCGCCTAAACGTGACTGATGGTGTAGATGGAATACAGTTGCTAATATCCGGATTGGCTTTCAAGATCCCCTAATGGCGTCTTAGAATATTTATCACCTGGTCCACATGGTCATCATACATCCCTATGATCAGGGTAAGTGATTCAGTACTTTGTTTGGGTTTAGGTATCAGTAGAGTTGTCCTATCTTCTTTGCGTGCTTGATGAAAAACTGTGTCTATGACCATCTGCGGGTTTCCTTTTCTCTAAATCTCCTTTTGAGCTGTTTTTTGCTGTTGGTTTCCTGTATATTGATGTACCAAGGGAGCTATCCTCGCCCTTTGTCACAAAGACATCCAAGAAGGGAAGTTTATCCTTCTTGATCTCGAATGTGAAGGAGAGGCTAATGTCATTAGAATTAAGATGTGACACGAAGGATTCGAATTATGTCTTTGCAACTGCCCAAATCACAAAGACATTGTCGATGTATCTGCCCCAATAGATGATTTGGGGACCTCAGACTGTCTCTTCATCCCTGAACACTACTGTGTCCTCCCACCAGCCCAGAAATAGATTGGCATATGTGGGGGCGCCGGGGCTCCTCATTGCCATGCCCCTGAGCTGGTGGTAATATTTGCCATGAAATTTCAGTAGTTCAAGGATGAATCTATTATGTGGTTTTAAATGCAGACCTCTGGTGTTGAGGTAGTATTCCACAGCTTTTTTCCACGACCTATGTGGTATGCTGCTGTACAGCACCTTGTAGACAAGTATAGCTTACTTGTGTACAACCATACCCTCTAATTTGTTTATTAGGTCCATAGTATCCCATAAATGTGAGGGCGAAGCTGTAACATAGGGAAGCAGTATCTGGTCCAAACAAACAGTGGAATTCTGACAAAGGGCATCAATCCAGGACACTATTGGGCGCCCTTTGATGGGGTTTATTCTTTTCATTACCTAAAAAAAGAGACGGTCTGGGGTCCCCAAGAAATCATCTATTGGGGCAGATACATCGACTATGTCTTTGAGATTTGGACAGGTAGAGAGACATCGTTCGAATCCTTTGTATCACATCTTAATTCTAATGACATTGGCCTCTCCTTCACATTCGAGATCGGGAGGGATAAACTTCCCTTCTTGGATGTCTTGTGACAAAGGGCAAGTATGGTTCCCTTGGTACATCAATATACAGGAAACCAACAGCAACAAATATCTTGTTGCATTGGGAGAGCCACCACCCGACTAATTTGAAACGAGGCATCCAGAAGGATCAGTTCTGTAGATTACGCAGAAATAGTTCAAGTTTGAGGGACATCTGTGGTGAGAGTAGAGATCTCAAAATGAGATTTAGAGAAAGGGGATACCCGCAGACGGTCATAGACACAGCTTATCATCAAGCACACAAAGAGAATAGGACAACTTTACTAATACCTAAACCCAAACAAAATACTGAATCAATTACCCGAATCATAGGGACGTATGATGACCATGTGGACCAGGTGATGAATATTCTCAGACGTCATTAGGGGATCTTGAAAGCCAATCCGGATATTAGCAACTGTATTCCAACTACACCATCAGTCACGTTTAGGCAAGGAAAATCACTCAAAGATCAGCTTGTTCACAGTCGCTATGTCGCCCTGAGGCCAACGGGGACGTGGCTTGACAGAGGCTAGGTTGGCACCTATAGATGCTGTTCCTGCAGCTTCTGCAGATATATTGGAACAGCGAAAACCTTTACAAGCGCTTTCACAGGGAGGACCTACAACATGAGGATGTTTGCTAATTGTAGAACTGCTAGGGTCGTCTATTTGTGCACATGCTCATGTCCCCTCAACTATGTAGGGAAAACAAAGAGACAATTAAGGATCTGAATAAGCGAGCATTTGGGCGAAATCAGAAACTGCAGGGACACGCATCTGGCTCGCCATGTCACGCAAATACACGATGGTGATGCTAGGTCTATCTCGTTTATGGTACTAGAGGTTGTCCCCCCTCCTCTGTGCATTTGGGCGACTGGGATGGAAAACAATCCTACAGCGGGAGGCCAGATGGACTTACTGTCTTGAAACAGTATCTCCTAAGGCAGGGTTGGGCAATTAATTTTCCCGAGGGGAGGGCCAAACAAATAGGCTGAAATTAATTCTGCTCAATATTAATATTAACATATTAATTTTAAATATTATATTATTAATGATTATATTCATATTAATTGTCACTTAATATTGAGTAGAATTAAGTATGCTGACATCCCGCTATATACAGTTTGAGCGCCACACAGCCTCCCCTATGTTCAGCAAAAGAGCCTCCCCCAATGTCCAGCATGAGTCTCCCCCAATGTCCAGCATGAGAACCTCCCCCAATGTCCAGCATGAAAGTCTCCCCCAATGTCCAGCATGACAGCCTCCCCCAATGTCCAGCATGAGAGCCTCCCCTTATGTCCAGCCAAACATTCCAAACACATAAAGACCACCACATACTCACCTCGTTCCTATTAGCCCGGCGCTCTTCCTCTGCTCCTGTCTGCGACGCACTGAAATTACGTCATCGCGTCACCTGTTTCTCATGCTGATTGGTGGAAGAGGGGGGGCGGTCCCACCTCCACCATTGCATTCACTGCGGACAGAGATTCACCGCGGTTGGAGACATTGAAGTGTCATTGCATGCACATATATTAGAGGGGACATTTGATCCCTTTTGTCCTTTTGGAGCTGCAATAATCATTATGTATTTATCGGTAAATGGAGGACTGAAGGGAGTCCCGAATATTTAGATACCTCAATGTAGTATGACTTGCATATCTTGTATTCTCATGTCTTTGTTGATATCTGAGCTGTCAATGATAAATGTGGGACCATTAATAACACTGCCCCCAACCTTTTTCTGTCCTGTCTGGTTCCCTTTTCCTTTCTGTTAAGGGCCTTATAGGGAATTATAGGACTAGCCGACGAGGAGCCGGGGCGCCAATAAAAATTAGGGTGCCAACCTCTGCTGACAGATAAGGGCAAATATAAGGTTGGATTTAGGCCTCAGATAGTTTTCTTTCCTTTTTCTAAATCACCTGTCTGACCTTGTTACCTGACACCAATTCAACAAGTGTTTGGGTGAGATTGTGTGAGGTGACACCATGAGATACTTGTATACATATCGCTTTGCTCATATCTAATTGAGGATATAGGGACTTTCAGGGACCTATAGGGTCAGCCTACGTGGAGCGGGGGCGCCATTTCGACCACACGTTAGGGTGCCAACCTCAGCTAGCAGGCAGGGGCAAGAATAGGTTTCCTGCTAGGGACCTTTCAGTGTTTTTGAGTCCTCTGGTATTTTAGTTACCTAACAGTTTCATGCCTGTGTGTGCTGTGTCTTTGTATAAATTTTTAATATAATATATAATAAAGAATAATTTTAGAGAGGTGTTTTTTTTCTGGTTTCAGGCACTGACTAAGGACCCCTTAATTTATCTGTTTTGGTTTTCTGTTTTTGCCGCTGAACCTCCAACCAGGCATGGTCATGTGTGATAATGTGGGTAACTTGGTGGCGGCTGTGAAGCTTGGCAAGCTCATACACATACCATGCTTGACACATGTGCTCAACTTGGTAGTTCAGCATTTTCTGAAAACCTGCCCAGATGTGCTAAAGCTTCTGCTCAAGATATGCCGCATCAGCGCCCATTCACACAAGTCAGCTACAGCTGCTGCTGCTCTGGCAGTGCTGCAGCAGTGCACTCAAGTGCCAGCTCACTGACTGGTGTGCGACATGGCAACACACTGGAACTCCACACTGCACATGCTGGGTAGGCTTTGTGAGCATCAGAGGCCAGTTGTGGATATCAGCTCCAACACGCCTGTCGGTATTCTGGTCAGCCTCCGCACATAATAACTTAAGAGTGGGCATGGATGTCTGACATTTGTGTAGTTCTCCAAGACTTTGAGGACTCCACAAAGATGATGAGCGACGATGACGCCCATCATCTGTGCAATGATCCCGCTTCTGTGACTATTTAAACAGTGGCTGGTGACAAACATGAAGCTTTGCAAGCGGACCAGGTGGAAATGGAGAAAGACATGAGACCGAGAGATAATACCCAGCCTCATCTCATCTGCTGAGCACGGATTGGCTAACAATGAGGAGGTGGAGGCTGAGGAGGAGGAACAGGAGCTGGCGTAAAAGACGGTAGTACCCACACAAGCTTCATCCCATCTCTCCGACGTGGATGGCCTGAGGATGTGAATGAAGAGGCAGACAGGGAGATGGAGAGTCGTCATCATAGTGGAGACTGGGAATTGTTGGTTGTTGGGAGCTTGGCACTTATGGCTGACTTTATGTACTGCTGCCTTTCCGTAGACCCTAGCGTTACATTCATCTTGTCAAAAAAAAGAGTACTGGTTGTTCACCAAGCTAGACACAAGTAGAGAAGAACTTTGCATCTCTTCTTCCTGAGAGGTTTTCTAAAATTGTGCTATACCAGAAGGCCATTGTGGAAAATTTGTTGAAAAAATTCCCATCAGACAATGCTAGGAGCAGGGAGCAAGCTTCATTGCACAACCATTGAGGAGAAGTGAGAGAGACACCCACCAAGTACAGCAGAGGCAGGGGTACACTGTCAAAGGGCTGGGCCAATTTCATGACACCCTCCCAGCGTTCTTGCCCTTTTTGACAAGGAGGGAAAAGTTTTAAAAGATGGTCAAGCAATACCTGGCTGACCAAAACAAAGTACTCCCTAATTGCTCTGCGACATTCAGCTATTTGGTCTCAAAGCTGGATACTTGGCATGAGCTGTCCCTCTATGTCTTTGGAGGTGCTGTGCTGCCTTGCCGCTAGCCTCTTGTCTGAGCGGATTTTTAATGCTGCCGGTGGGGGAAGTCATAACAGACAGGCGCTTTCGCATGTCAACAGAAAGTTCTGACAAGCTCACTCTGATAACAATGAACAAAGCATGGCTTAGACCCGACTTTTACACACCACCAGATCATAGCAGCACATGAAGTGTTTTAATGTTTTATATGAATAAGGCCCGCCAGTTGTTGTCTTCTAGGGTCTATGGAGGACCCTACTTATATTTTTTTCCTTGCTTTGCACTTTTTGCAAAGCCTTTATGAGTATAGGAGTACCACAACTACACTTTGTTCACAAAATTTCAATAAGGCTCTACAGTTGGTGCCTTCAATGGTGTATGGATGACCCTGCATGTAATTTTTGGCAGCATTTGCACTTAGTGCATAGCCTTTATGAGTTTAGGAGTACCACTACATGACAATTTGAACAGAATATGTATGAGGCCCTCCTTTATGTCTAATACAGGGTGTATCAAAGTCCCTCTAAGTGCCTAATTTCTTGCTTCCTTTAGAAATTACACTGAAATTTTCTATTTTTTTTAATAATTCCATTTTGGAACCTTAAATAATATTTTTTTAATCCTTTTTAAATTTAGCCTTATATACAAGTCATTATACAAGAAAAAGTGTTTCTTAACATTTTTTCCTGTAAACTGCAATTTCCCGTCGATTTGGAATGTTTAATTGTCAGTCCTTAAAGTGGAGTAAGGTTATGTGCCCATGATGCAGATTTGAAGCAGAAATTTCCTGAGCATTTCTGCATCTCCTTGGCAGAAAAAAAGCATGCGGATTTTACATGCGTTTTTTCAGCGTTTTCAAGCGTTTTTACAAGCGTTTATGCTTGCGCTTTTTTCAAGCGGTTTTCCAAGCGATTTTGAGCATCACTTGGAAAAGGGCTTGACAAGTTGGTCACACAATATAAATCCATGCAACTGGCATGGATTTATATTGTGCGACCAACTTATGAGGAGATTTCTGCTTCAAATGGTGCATCTAGTGTAAATAAAAAGAATTAAAAAGTAAAAAGAAAAAAAAAACCTTATTCTCACCTCTCTGGCGGCCCCCGGTCTCCTCCCGGCGGCGATCCTCTCTCCTCGGCGGCCCGCGGTGTACTGGCAGGACATGCGGTAACGTCATTTAGTCAGCTGATGGTCACACGAAATCGTGCCCAAATTGGTTGTGCTTCGGATTTTTCCGCAATGATAATTTGGGAAACATGGCAGACATCTTAACAAGCGATTTTAATGAGTTAAATCTGCATCGTGGGCACACAGCCTAAAAGCGTGACAGCATTGTTCTCGGCAGCAATCTGGGAGTCAGACATGTTTCCAGGGGTCTTCCTTCCATTCAGCACTTTTTCACTGCCCCTCAGACCTCCTTGTAGGGTCTGCTGGAAAAATGCTCAAATTTTCTATTAACTTCCATTATACTCGTTACTCGAAACGAGCATGAATGTATTAGGAATTGCTCGGTCCGAATAATGAGCATTTTAGTGCTCGCACATCTCTAGTTCTAATCTTGACTGAACTTGTGACACTGACTTTTGTGACACTTTTTTTGCTCTGAAATCCTCCTGACTCTGACCCCAGCTAGCCTGACTTCTGATTTCACTGAACACCTAGCTGACCTTGGCTGTAACCCTGACTAAATTGGACCCTGTAGTAAGTGCAGATCCCTTTATGGTGGTTAAAGTGTGAAGGCTGGGGTTCCTCTGGGCTCTGTTAACTGGAATGGCTTGAGCCAAGTCTGTGCGAGGTAGCCTTTTTGGCAGACAGTTTCTGACAGACTTTAGATACAGTATATGAACAAAAGAATTTAGAAACACCCCTTAGTATTTCTAAACATTAAGTCATGCAGTCTGCCGCTACAGACATTTGTGAAAGAATGGGTTATAATAAAGAGCTCACTGAATTCAAGCATGGTCCTGTAATAGGATGACACCATTTTAACAAGTCATTTCATGAAATTTCTTCCCTAAAATATATTTCACAATAAACTTTGAGTCATATTATTGAAAAGTTAATACAAAAGATTTGAATCAATTGGTGTGTTATACCCCTACATGAAATGTGCAGTGCAGATTATCTGCAACTATCACCGGGTATCCCAAACCACCATGGAAAAGGGTTCAGTACCAGAGAAACTCAATTCATATAAAAATAAAGTACTCAAGAACCAATATATAAAATGTAGAATATTTTATGAAATACAAAGAATCAACCAACTAAAACACATAACATTAAAAGTTACAGTGGGAAACCACAAGATGGCAGCAAAAGCCTATAATAGTGAAAGCAAGAGAAGGGAAGTAAAGTTTGTAGTGTAGCAGGGAACATAAGTCAAGGGAAGAAACCTAGTTTCTAATATAGACATACAGGACAATCCGTTGTCCTTGCACAAAAGTATAAACTAAACAATCAAAAAAGGATCATACATTACCTATTACTGGGCAGTGTTACTAGCCCCTATACACGTTTCGGAATAAGCCTTCTTCTGGGGGTGGTATCACACCAGTAAGATCAGGTATTTAAACTCTTAGATGACCAATCATCACAAGGAACACATAGTAAGCATAAAATCAGACCAGTCAAATCGCTCAGTGCAATCCACGATGTGTAAACATGGCCGGAACTACATATGTAAATCTTTAAAATGGTGACTACTTGGTTTGGGGAGGATCTTCAGACAACAGGCTTACTAATGGGAGTATATAAACATCTAGGTGGCCAATCAGCAAAGAGAAGGGGCGTGTTTCAAAATGAGCACACATTGATGATCATTCCTCCGTATTTGCACATCAAGGAGAAGTTCAGAAGCTTTTAACGGATCACCATCAGGTAATGTGCATGTTGCGCTGCCGCACGGAAAAGGGGCGCATCCCACGAATGCGTCAAGGCCAGCGGCACTAAGTCTCCTCTTAACAGTTGTTGTAGAGATGTGTCTGCTGCTAGAACTCTGTGTGGCATTGACCTGGTCTCTAATCTGAGCTGCTGTCAGCCTGCGATTTCTGAGGCTGGTGACTCGGATAAACTTATCAGAGGCAGAGGTGACTCTTGGTCTTCCTTTCCTGGGGCGGTCTTCATGTGAGCCAGTTTCTTTGTAGCACTTGATGGTTTTTGCAACTGCACTTGGGGACACTTTCAAAGTTTTCCCAATTTTTCGGACTGACTGTCCTTCATTTCTTAAAGTAATGATGGCCACTCGTTTTTCTTAACTTAGCTGTTTTTTCTTGCCAAAATACAAGTTCTAACAGTCTATTCAGTAGGACTATCAGCTGTGTATCCACCTGACTTCTGCACAACACAACTGATGGTCCCAACCCCATTTATAAGGCAAGAAATCCCACTTGTTAAACTTGACAGGGCACACCTGTGAAGTGAAAACCATTATCGGTGACTACCTCTTGGAGCTCATCAAGAAAATGCCAAGAGTGTGCAAAGCAGTCATCAAAGCAATATCAGACATATATTCAGTTGTTTCACACTTTTATGTTAAGTATATAATTTCACATGTGTTAATTCATAGTTTTGATGCCTTCAGTGTGAATGTACAATTTTCATAGTCATGAAAATACAGAAAAATCTTTAAATGAGAAGGTGTGTCCAAACTTTTGAAGAGACTAGTTTGGGCTAAAAAAACACAAGGAATGGACATTAGACCAGTGAAAATCTGTGCTTTGGTCTGATGAGTCCAAATTTGAGATCTTTGGATCCAACCACCGTGTCTTTGTGCGACGCAGAAAAGGTGAACGGATGGACTCTACATGCCTGGTTCCCACCGTCAAGCATGGAGGAGGAGGTGTGATGGTGTGGGGGTGCTTTGCTGGTGACACTGTTGGGGATTTATTCAAAATTGAAGGCATACTGAACCAGCATGGCTACCACAGCATCTTGCAGCGGCATGCTATTCCATCCGGTTTGCGTTTAGTTGGACCATCATTTATTTTTCAACAGGACAATAACCCCAAACACACCTCTAGGCAGTGTAAGGGCTATTTGACCAGGGAGAGTGATGGGGTGCTACACCAGATGACCTGGCCTCCACAGTCACCAGACCTGAACCCAATCAAGATGGTTTGGGGTGAGCTGGACCGCAGAGTGAAGTCAAAAGGGCCAACAAGTGCTAAGCATCTCTGGGAACCCCTTCAAGATTGTTGGAAGACCATTTCTTGAAGCTCATCAAGAGAATGCCAAGAGTGTGCAAAGCAGTCATCAAAGCAAAAGGTGACTACTTTGAAGAACCTAGAATATAAGACATATTTTCAGTTGTTTCACACTTTTTTGTTGAGTATATAATTCCACATGTGTTAATTCATAGTTTTGATGCCTTCAGTGAGAATGTACAATTTTCAAATTCATGAAAATACAGAAAAATCTTTAAATGAGAAGGTGTGTCCAAACTTTTGGTCTGTACTGTAAATCTCATCTAATGTACACAGGCATAATCACATTTGGAAATTAATGGATTGGTACACTGCTGTGTTAAATGCTATTAAAATAAGGTCAGTCTTACTTCTGCCAGACATAGCCCACAATTCATCAATGCCTGTCTGCCTGTTTTTTGTTCTAGTTTTGTGCCTTTTTTTTTCTTTGATCTCATTTTATATGTGCTCACCTGTTTTGTTTTGTTTTTGTAGCTAGAGTCTAGCAATTCCAGATGTTTTAGCCTGATTCATCAATTGCGACTTTTTAAAAAGTTGAAAAATTAGGTGCATCTTCACTTCAGTTTGGTGCAATCTTTGCAACTTTTGGTGCCGAAAGTCGTAAATACAGCTAAAGACAGCAGCAAAGCCTATTTTTAACTTTGCACCAAATTAATGAATCACATTCTCCATTTCAATGCAACTAATACCACAAGCCAAAAAAAGAAAGTGCCTTTTCAAAAAAATCGCAAATGATTAATCGCCCCATTAGATATTCTATGCTTTTTATTTATTTATTTATTTAAGTCCTTTTATTATGCTCACAGGTCCGGACCGATGGGCATCTCTGGTCTTGATCCGACGTCTCCTCTCTTACAATCACAGTCTTCCTTCCCTGCTTCATAAGGATGACGTGTCCTACTTCATCCACATGGTGTCCCCCACTGTGCTCCAGCGTAGGTGCACGTCTCTCTGCCCTGTCGAGTCCAGAGCAAAGTACTGTAGTGCACATGCACTGGAAAAGGCCAAAGAGCACAGATAACCTCTAGGTAAAGCCGGCATATGCGCACTACAGTGCTTTGCTCTTCCCTCGGCAGGGAAGAGAGAAGGGCGCCTGTGCAGGAGCGCGATGGATGACACTGTGTGGATGACATAGGACACGTCATCCACATGAAGCAGTTAGGACGGAGACTGAAGGAAGAGAGGAGGCACCGGATCAAGACCAGTGACACCCATTAAACTGGATCAAGCTGTCTAAGTATAATAAAAGGTCTGTCTTGTGCCTTGCATAGGGGATTGGAGACATACTTACAGCATACTAGAATGCTGTAAAAGAGGGCTTAAAGGTGCAGGCCATAATTTATATTGGGAAAACTTGATGACTGGTTCCCTTTAATGTCAGAACAAAAATTGTGCATCAGGAGCTTAATGAAATGAGTTTTAATAGCTGAGCAGCCGCATGCAAACTTTACATCATCCAACACAAGGCCAAAATTGGTTACTGCCTCCAAGCCAAACATCCCTGACCAAGATAAAATGAATTTGGGTGACCCCTGAATAAATTACAAGGAAATGTTCCAATATTTCCTCCAGGGAATAACTGGTTAATTGATAATCTGTAAGTATGGAAAATCTTCACTTACCAAACCAAGGTTTAGAAGCTTGGAAACAATCTTGTCAAAGACTCCTTTGTCATTCTCTTCATACAGTATATTCTCATAGCAATCTTCAGAACAATATCTTCTGCGGTGAGAGGAGTTCCATCTAACTGGAGGTCATTTCTGGAGAGCTGCACTTAATGTCTCCTTCATTGATGCTGAGTGCTTAAACTTAAAGCCCCCATTGACTCAATCAGGCATTCATTTCCATTCATAAAATAGTAACCTAAATAGAGAAAAATCTATGTGCTATTAAATTGGTTATTAGGGATAGCCATGAAAAGAAATTAATCTACAGTATGATTTATAATAAGAGAAGTTTCATTAGCTTATTCTATCTTTCCAACTAAAATTAATCTTATTTAACCTCTTAACGACATGTGCCATACATGTACGGCACATGGCGTGTCTTTCCCTTTGGCGCGGGCTCCGGAACTGAGCCCGCACCTTTCCGGGGAAATGACAGCTGAACTGATCAGCTGTCATGTGCCCCTAGCAGCCACGGGTGGAATCGCCATCCACCCAGGCTGTTACCATGTTAAATGCAGCTGTTAATCCCTGACAGTGGCATTTAACATGGCCGCGGCGGAAGGACGTCACTGGTCCCACCCATTAGCGTCCGTATCACATGATCGCGGGTCGCCGATGGGTTGGCATGACAACCCAGGGTCTGCAGGAGACTCCTGCTGTAGTCATTGCCAGGATGCTATGAGCGCTGCCCAGGAGTCAGCGCTCATAGCCAGTGAGCATTTCTGCTACACACAGGCGATCTGATGCAATCAGAACAAGCAATCAGAACGTCATAGCTTCTAGTCTCCCATGGAGACTATAGAAGGCAGTAAAAAATGTTTTTAAAAAGTTTAAAAAAATAAAAAAAAATATAAAAGTTTAAATTACCCCCTTTCGCCCCATTCAAAATAAAACAATAAAAAAAATCAAATACCCACATTTAGTATAGCCGCGTTCAGAATCGCCCGATCTATCAATATAAAAAACAATTAATCTGATTGGGAAACGGCGTAATGAGAAGAAAAATCAAAACACCAGAATTAAGTTTTTTGGTCGCTGTAACATTGCAATAAAAATACAATACTGGGCGATCAAAGCATGTTATCTACCCCAAAATGGTATCAGTAAAAACGTCAGCTCGGTGCGCAAAAAATAAGCCCTCACCTGGCCCCAGATCCCGAAAAATGGAGACGCTACGGGTCTCAGAAAATTGTGCCATTTTTTTTAAACAATGTGTTTATTGAATTTTGCACAAAAATCAGAACATACAATCTATAGGGCCAACAGATGCCCAAAACTGTATCCCAACCTCTGGGCTTACAAAATGTACAAAGTGAACAGTATAGAGATAAAATAAAAGGAAAATACATATTCATAAAAGAAAACAAAAGAAAAAAGAATGGATTAATTACATTAATTTCCCCATATATTAGATGGTTGTGAGAAATAATTTATATCCGTAAGTGCTGTGAATGTCGCATGGCTCATATTTACACTATTGCAAGATCGGAGGTGCAAGGTAGGGAGAGGGGCCCAGAATTGTCCCGCGCGTCACCCAAACTCAGAACGGCACACAAAATATCCCACTTCCTCAATGTTCCCCATGTATAGACAATGGGCTGTTTAACCAAGGTTCCCATATTTTATCAGTTTTCTTCTTTGCCTTGAGTGTGTGAGCCAGAGCCCTTTCATATTGACAGTTCGTGTTCAGTCTGGTCACTATCTCCCCCACCGTAGGGATGCCCACTCCTTTCCATTTAGCCGCAATAGCTGATCTAACTGAGATCAGAATATGTTACAAAATTCCTCTAATTTCCCAGGGGACATCCATTAATCCTATATGAAGTATTCCCATACTAGGTGTTATCTCTAGGTGAGTCCCCAGTACATCCCATATCAAACTATCCAATGCCCCCCATAGTGATTGAAGTTTTGGACAAAACCACCACATGTGGCCCAACGAGCCTTCCCCATTGCATCCTCTCCAACATAAAGATGATGATTCTGACCCGAAGTGTACCATCTGTGCCGAGTAGTAGTACCATCTCATGTGTGTCTTTTTAAGCTGCTCTAGGTGGTTTAAACACGACGAAACTCGCTGGACCTCATCCAAACCATCCCGCCAGTCCTGAGGGTCCGTCGAAATTCTTAGATCCCGTTCCCAACGAGTCATATACGTCAATTTATCGTCCAGATCTGGGTCGTTTAGAGCCCTATAAAGTATAGAAACCCCCTTAGAACCGGTCTTAGAGTGGAGAAAGTAACCCATAGCTTTTTTATCCTTAGGTAGAATAAAAAAGGGGGATGTCTGTGTAGAGTGGAGTAAATGCCTTATTTGTAAATACTGGTAAAACAAGGGCCGTAGGTCCAGGAATCTCATAACTAGTTTATCAAAAGGAATTATTACATTGTCCTCCAACAGGTCTGCTAGCGATTGAACTCCAGCTGTCACCCAACGTTGAAGGTTAATATATGGAATATGATATTCTAGAGCTCGTAAAGAGATCTCAGTCCTAGGGAGTAACAGCAGTTTGGGTGCCAAATTCCTCCAACAATGCATAGTAGCCTCCGATGTTGGTAACTCGGCGACCATAGTGCTTCGCTTAACTACTTCTATCTCCAATATCAATCTGGTAGAATGGTTTCGGGCAAGTAAGGACTCTATTTGCAACCATTTGTGGCCGCTGTCCATGTTCCACCAGTCCCTGATTCCCGTCAAGACGGCCGCTCTATAGTAGGCTATGTGATTGGGCATGCCCATCCCTCCCATGTCATATGGATAATACAGAAGTCTACTAGACACCCTCGGTCTCCTATTGTCCCAAACGTAATTATTAGCCAGTCTTTGAAGGGTATTTATGATTTTAGAATGGATTTTAATTGGTAAATAGTATAAAATTTTTGGAAGGACCTTTATTTTAAAAATATTTATCCTGGCTATCCACGATGCAACAACGTTTTGTAATAGCGCCAGTTCCTCCCGCACCGTATTTATCAGTCTAGTAAAATTTACTTCCACCAATTGTTTTGAAAGGGTTAAGGTGATACCCAAATACATCATTCCTTCCTGCGCCCACTGAAAAGGGTATGCCCCTTCCAGTCTTTGCCTAAGTGACAACGGAACAAGAATCGGCAGGACAACTGTCTTAGCTGCATTCAGTTTACAATACGAGATGTTTGTAAACGTTTTGAGATCGGACATAATGGCAGAGAAGGACCAGTCCAGATCAGTGCACGGGATAACCACATCGTCTGCATATAGACCGATTTTGTGGGAGGACCCCCCCACCGAGATGCCAGAAAATCTCTGAGTTATTTCTAATCTTTTCAGCCAAGGGCTCCATACATAAAGCAAATATGACTGGAGATAAGGGGCAGCCCTGCCGTGTCCCGTTTGTTATGGGGAAGGATTCAGAGAGGAAACCAGACGTCAAAATCTTAGCGGAAGGAGTGGAGTACAATGCGTTAATCGCAGACAGAATAGGTCCTTTTAGTCCAAATTTAAGCAAAACACTTTTAAGGCATCCCTAGTGCACCCTATCAAACGCTTTCTCAGCATCTAGCGACAGGAGTGCACTGGGGAGGCCGCTCAACTCTGCCACTTTAATCAGATCCAACATCCTCCTGGTACCATCTTTAGCTTCCCTACCAGCTACAAAACATACTTGATCCGAGGATATCAGGGAAGGAACGACACGATTTAGTCTAACAGCCAAGAGCTTGGTAAAGATCTTTACATCACTATTCAAAAGTGCTATTGGTCTAAAATTACCTGGAGAATCAGGGGTCTTTCCAGGCTTAGGCAATGTGACGAGCCATTTTTTTTTAACATACTCTGGATTTTTTTTTCACCACTTAAATAAAAAAAGAACCTATACATGTTTGATATCTACAAACTCGTAATGACCTGGAGAATCATAATGGCAGTTCAGTTTTAGCATTTAGTGAACATGGTTAAAAACAACAACAAAAAAACAACTGTGGAATTGCACTCTTGTTGCAATTTCACCGCACTTGGAATTATTTCCCGTTTTCCAGTACACGATATGGTAAAACCAATGGTGCCGTTCAAAACTACAACTTGTCCCGCAAACAATAAGCCCTCACACGGCCATATTTACCAAAAAATAAAAATGGTATAGTACTGGGAAGAAGGAGAGCAAAAATTGAAAGCACAAAAATGGGAAAAGGCCCGGGAGTGAAGGGGTTAAAAAGTACATGTCTATGAAACTTTGGTCCCAAATTCATCATTTGCTGCTTTTGTTGCCACTTTCCTTTTTTGTTTTGTGATATTAGTACTCGTTATTGTTGCTAAATTGTTCAAAATGGCGCACAGGATTCATGAATTTGGCATTTGATGAGTTAAAAATTATCTTTTTGAACTGTTTTTAATACTTTTTGATGCCAAAAGTCACACGTTCAGCAACATGACTTAAAAAATGCAACAAAAATACACCAGGAGGGACTGGAGTTGAGTTGTGCCAAATTTTGTGACTTTTACATCTGTAATTGCCAAACTCGGCCCACAAAGTAGAAAAAAACAAACAAGCGAGCACATACAGTATATAACACACTACAAAAAAGGCAAAATAGAATAATGAATTGGGTTCAAAGAACAAAAAAAGCGCAAAACAGACATGCATTATATTTAATTTACAGGAATGAATCCTTAAGGGGAAATCCACCCATAAGTGATCATATATTTTATGTGTACCGCTACTGTATTTAGTCTTTGACTATGGTGGTGACTTTTTTTTTGATATGGTAGTTTAAAGAAGATGGCCACAACTTTTTATTATGTCCCCAATGTATTCTCCCGGGTCCCATAAGTGTCTTTGTAATTACCTTCTGTTGCAGTTACTGCCACTCACAGGCATCACGTGACCCACCACTGATGTCACGTCAACTGAGGCGTGACATCAGTGATGCGGTCCCCGTGGTGGATGCTGGGTTGTGGGCGAGGTTTCCCCGCGTGTCACACCCAGCATCCACCGTGGAACGCAGAAGTAAGTCACCCCCGGCTACATCCGGAACCATGACGTGACATCAGCGGATGTCAGCGCCGGCTGCAGCCGGGGGTCACGTGATGCCTGTGAGCGGCCAGTGATAGCGCCACTCACAGGCAGTAACTGCAACAGAAGGTATTTACAGAAACCCTTATGGGCCCTGGGGGGATACATTGAGGGGATAATAAAAAGTAGTGGACAACTCCTTTAATTTTTATTATTACTACATAATATCAGTATTATTAAAAAAAGAGCTTGATCAGTTTCCAATTGTTTAGTGCAATAAACCCTTCGAGCATCACTGAGAGATTTCTTTTATCACTGGAACACTCTAAACACATGGCTAGTCTCACGAATGATGAGATTTCCAGTAACTGAAATATCAGAGCAGATAAAGTGGATTAATCATTACTTAGAGCCACTTTATTCATAAAATCAATACCATTCTGAATCACAGCCCGCACTAATGTTGTCGTCCCATCTGTGTCCTATGAGAAGATAATTTTTGTTGGCTTTCTCATGTACATGATACCTGATTCCACTAATGAAGTAGATGGATTAATCATCAACTACAGCGTTGAGCAAGGTTACCATCTTTTAATAAAAAACGAAAACAAAACATGATTTTGTGATGATCTGTCATGAGATGTATATGCTATATGTCTGGCCACCCAGTTATGGTGTGATCTGCGGCCTGTCAAGCGTTCTACTTTTATGTTGTGATGTCTGTTTTTTGAGAAATTGAAGTCCTAAACCAAATTCAAAAGATGTACAGCAATATATAACGTTTGGAAGAGTATTTTATCACTGGAAATAATATGACATGGCTGTGATGATTATCAAATACCTTCATATTTATCATCCAATCCACTTTTAGTGGAATCACAATACTCCACTGGCTTTAAGCTTTTTGTTGAGTCTGCCTCATCCATTGGGGTCTTGTGGTCACTGCCTGTGGTCTTTATCCCACCTCTTCTTTTGACATTTTTTTCTTTCTCCGCTACTGACATCAAGAAGCTTAAGTCATCCACAAGGAATCATTTTTTACTTTATCTACAGGATGGAAAAACAGGAAAAACTGTAGCTCTTACTGTTGCTGCTCACTTTTAGTAGCAATGAATGGCTGTAGTTAATATATTTTACCTTTACTTGCTCCTCTGCTTACTGTATCCGCTTCAGCAATCTAAGGAGAAATAATGAAAAACAGACAAACATTAGCACAGTCTCCAGAGTTCATAGCTCCATCCTCCACAACACAGCTGCATGGAGCTGACGCACTGCCAAATTATAATAGATCCCACTACCCAAAGTATATATGCTCCTAAATGCAAATGTTTGTTTCCAAGAATATTGTTGTATCCGACAGTAGGGCAATAGTAGTCTAGTCCAGGCTTGGACTGGCCCACAGGAGAACAGGAGAATCCTCCGGTGGGCCCCTGTGCAGGAGTGAGCCAGCATCCTCTTATATGAGCTGTACTTGGCACTATATACATGAATCACTATGTACAGACAAAGGCAGCATCTTATTCATGTAACAATCTACCAGTTCATTGTTATATAAATTTGTGATTGAGGATAATGTCACATTTGCATGTAGCTGAAAAGTGAGGCCTTGGAGTTGGTTACTGGTGGGCCCTTGGCACCCCAGTCCGACACTGGTCTAGTCTGTACATCTGTTGCATGACATATTAGTGCATCTGTTTTAGAAACAATCTAGGTTGTATAATAATTATGGTAATTTGGCTAACAGTTACAGTATACGTTATATATATGATATTATTAATAAACAATACATCTGTTTGGAAATGTTTTGTATAAATTCTCTGCACAAAATGCAGTAAACCATGCAAAAGTCTGGAAACTTGCCTGTTCTTCCAGTGGTCTCTCTACACTTAACTCTCTGTTATGCAGAGCCTTGTCTAGAAGGGATAAAGAGGCAAAAAAAATTCAATTAACTCATCACCGAGTTCATATATGTAAATTAAATATGCATAAATTCTGAAATAATTACTGAATATAAATTATAGAAGAAGGATTCTAAATACACAAATACACGTTTCTAAGACTGCTTTCTACAGAAAAAGTGCTTTATTCCTTTAAGAGTTGATTCGTGAACATGGATTTAGTTGGATTACAGAGAACATGTCAGCTGCATTCTCCCCATACATTCTGTCTTACCTCTTTCTAGAGGGCAATACACATTTTAGCACACAGGATCTGGTTCATAGTTACTATTGAACATCTGGCCCATAAACACTATGTAAGCGATGCTAAATGATAGCAATAATTGCATATTTAGAAGTAGATTTACCTTGTCTACTTTCTGGTTTAGGAAATCCATGAACAAAACATATCACTCCGATAAGTGCACAGAAGGAAAGGACAGGCTTAAGAGCCATTTCCCTCCAATACGAATATCCTTCTCCAATCCTGCTGTGTACTTGGATTCGGTCCCTGACTTATTATTGGGCCAATAACCAGTGCATTGGTTTATAATTGATGATATCAGAGAGGGGGGAGAGGAGAAGGACAGGTTCTTCAAGGTAGAGGTGAAGATGCTGGAGCTGTCCTAGGCAGAAGTGCTGAAACTGTTGTATCCAGAAGCACCAGAGCTGGCCACGAGCGTGGTGCTGAATCTGGATGGCACTGCCCTCCAACGTTGTGCTGTTGAACTAAAATGCTACTATAATGTCCTGGTGACAAGCCGTCCATTGCTGTGGTGCTGAATCTAGACAGTTCTTCCCATATAAAAGCTGTCCACTTCTGTGGTGCTGAATCTAGACAGTATTGCCCAGATCAGAGCTGCCCACCGTTGTGGTGCTGAATCTAGGACTGTAGTGCCCAGAGAAGAGCTGCCCACCACTGTGGTACTGAACCAGTACTAAAGAAGGGAGAGAACACAGGAGCTCACCCCCGCGGCTAAGCAGAGATGCTAGATGTGCTGTAGCTGTCTTCTATTGTTCATCAGCAGATCGCATCATGCTATGAATGGGATGTGCTCTGCTATATCCCTGCAGCTTGTAGATCAGGAATCAGGGCTTCAGTGTGCATCACCTGAATGACAGCAGTCTGGCACCACCAATGCTGCTATGCGGGACATTGCGCCCTTTACTACTGCCTGCGACGAGGGGTCTGTGATTGGTTATTGAAGACACACCCTCGTACATGGTGGACTTGTCTGTTCCCTTTAAACATATGAGCGGTTCTCACATGTTGTGGCTGATGCCTGATAACAAAAACACTGAACTTCAGGAGGGCAAAGTTTGATCAGCTAAGAGATGCCCTTCACCTTATAGACTGGGATAGTATCTTTAGTAATAGGAGCACGGAGAGAAAATGGGAAATTTTCAAAACAGTCCTACATAGTCACTGTAGAAGGTACATACCTTATGGGAATAAAAGGGCTAGGAATAGGAGGAAGCCAATGTGGCTAAATAAGGAAGTCAAGAGGGCAATGAAAAACAAAAAAAGGGCTTTCGGTAAACTTAAACAAGAAGGCAGTGAGGAAGCGCTAATATCTTATAGGGAAAAAAACAAAATCTGTAAGAAACAAATAAGAATAGCAAAAGAGGAGACAGAGAGACTAATTGCCAAGGAAAGTAAAACGAATCCCAAACTGTTCTTTAACTATATAAACAGTAAAAGGATTAAAACTGATGGCGTTGGGCCATTGAAAAATAACCTGGGTAAAATCATAGAGGGCGATGAGGGTAAAGCAAACCTACTCAATAGCTTCTTCTCCACTGTTTTCACAAAAGAAAACAATTTATCGGAGGAAATGCAGAGTGATAAAGTAAACCCTCCGCTAAATATCACCCACCTAACCCAGGAGGAAGTTCAGAAACGCCTAAATAATATCAAAATAGACAAGTCACCAGGCCCAGATGACATACACCCCCGGGTACTAAAAGAATTAAGTAATGTGATAGACAGGCCGCTGTATCTTATATTCAAGCACTCTTTATGGACAGGGACTGTCCCACTAGACTGGCGCCAAGCAAATGTGGTACCAATATTCAAAAAGGGGTCTAAAAGTGACCCTGGGAACTATAGACCAGTCAGCTTAACGTCTGTTGTGGGTAAATTGTTTGAAGGATTTCTTAGAGATGCTATTGTAGAATATCTTAATGATAATAACTGTCTAACTCCATATCAACATGGATTCATGAGGGATCGCTCCTGCCAAACAAACCTGATCGCCTTCTACGAGGAGGTGAGCTCACAGCTGGACCGGGGAGAGTCAGTGGATGTTGTATACCTTGACTTCTCCAAAGCGTTTGATACCGTGCCACACAAAAGGTTGGTATATAAAATGAGAATGCTTGGTCTGGGGGATAATGTGTGCAAGTGGGTAAATAGCTGGCTGAGTGATAGAAAGCAGAGGGTGGTTATCAATGGAGTAAGCTCAGGGTGTGTCAGGGTTACTAGCGGGGTGCCTCAACGGTCTGTCTTGGGCCCTATATTATTTAATATATTTATTAATGATCTAGTGGAAGGGTTGCATAGTAAAATAGCAATATTTGCAGATGATACTAAACTTTGTAAAGTAGTTAATACAGATGAGGATAGGGCACAGCTACAGGAGGATTTGGATAAATTGGGGAGTTGGGCTAAAAAATGGCAAATGGGGTTCAATGCCGATAAATGTAAGGTCATGCACATGGGAAAGAAAAACAGCAGTCACCCATACATATTAAATGGGAAACCGTTGGGGAAATCTGACATGGAGAAGGACCTGGGCGTCTTGGTTAATAGCAAATTAAATTGGAGTGCCCAGTGTCAGGCAGCAGCTGCGAAGGCAAATAGAGTCATGGCATGCATCAGAAGAGGAATAGGGGCATATGATGAGAACATTGTTCTTCCTCTGTATAAAGCGCTGGTAAGGCCGCACTTAGAATATTGTGCACAGTTCTGGGCTCCGGTGCTCAGGAAAGACATATTGGAGCTAGAGAGGGTACAAAGGAGGGCGACTAAGGTAATAAAGGGAATGGAGGGACTAGAATACCCAGAGAGGTTGTCAAAATTAGGCCTATTTACATTGGAAAAGAGAAGGCTTAGGGGAGACCTCATAAACATGTATAAATACATCAGGGGGCAGTACAGAGATCTCTCCCATGACCTGTTTATACGAAGGATGGTGACAAAGACGAGGGGGCACACTATGCGTCTGGAGGAAAGGAGGTTCCTGCACCAGCATAGAAGGGGATTCTTTACGGTCAGAGCCGTGAGACTTTGGAACTCTCTGGGAGAGGAAGTGGTGATGTCCAACTCACTTAAAGAGTTCAAGAGAGGCCTGGACACCTTTCTTGAGAACAATAAAATTACATCTTATGCTTAGTGATAGTTAATTAATCCAGGGATTTAATCTGACTGCCAGATTGGAGTCGGGAAGTGAATTTTTCCTCAATGATGTAAATTGGCCTATACCGCATGGTTTTTTGTTGCCTTCCCCTGGATCAACGCTGCGGAATAGCTGCAGTGCACAAGAAATAGGCTGAACTGGATGGACGCTTGTCTTTTTTCGGCCTTATAAACTATGTAACTATGTAACTATAAGTGCTATCCTCTCATTCTGCATCACGGCAGCTGTCATCTGATGGGCGGCTGATGTATTCCATCACTATAGTACGAGATCACAGCCATCTGTAGGAACAAAACACCATCTCATCCGTGTCATGTACAGAAGCATGTCACTATGCAAGTCGCCCCCGTACTCCTAAACATCAGCAATAAAGCAGGAAGGAGTGTGTCACTGAATGCAAGATGTGACGAGATAAAACCAACCTTGTAAGGATACATGTGTAGTGGTCATAGCCACCTCCAGTTATTTTCACATAAAATTCCTGGTGCCAGTGATAAAGGAGGGGAGATCTCCGTAATAGGGTATCTGTGCATGTTTAGTCCACCAGTGTCAGGAAGACATGTTGAGCTCAGCTATGCTGCTCATGAGAGAGCAGGACCTAATCTCCACCATTACCACTCCGTTTTTAGTCATTTTACATATCATTTGATCAATGTGTTTCATCTGACATTAACCTTATTCATTATATTTTCAATTAAACACTTTATTAATAATATCTAAAGATTTAAAAAAAGAGAAGTATAGGATAAGCTATATGTCGGTTGTGAGTAAATGTACTAGTGAATTTACTCTGCATCTCAAGTGTCATATCTATAGTGTCAAAGGTTTTCTTACTGGATCTTATTGATATTCCTTCTGTGCACTACATCTTCTAATTAGGAGTGCAAAACATCTAACGCTTTACACTATGATAAACTGATATATAAGTACTCATATATACACTATTAGGACAAAACTTATAACAGCGTATAAGAACTGTTCATATAGTTAAGTGGCTTAGCAACAGTACAGGGCATAAGATAAGGATAAAAGCTTTAGTCTTTAGGATAGGATATAGTTAATGGATAGAGACTGCAAGATGTCGGTGAGTGGAGCGAAAGGGTGAGACGGACCCTTCCCATCGTGTGTGTAAGAGAAGTGAAAAAGCCTGGGAAATGGCTTGTTTTGAGAGGATGGCCTCTAGTGAGTGATGCCCGCCCCCAATGGGCACGGTGGAAGAAAAATAAATCATGCCCATAGCAGCGAGCCAAGGGAGAACGGGTAGAGACTCCCAGGAAACGCGCAGGTGAGCCAGAAGCGGCCTCCCCCAAGAATGGGCAGTGCAACGTAAGAGCACACCCACAGCAGAGTGGGGTGGGACCATTGGTGGTGAGGAGGTGAAGCGGCAAGAGAAGATGTAGTGCTACGGCTTACCTATGGAAAGCGATGGTCGGTGCTACGGCATTGTGCTCCGCAGTGGGCATAGGAAAGGTCGAGTGGAA
This sequence comes from Phyllobates terribilis, assembly GCF_046119375.1. Lineage (NCBI taxonomy): Eukaryota > Metazoa > Chordata > Amphibia > Anura > Dendrobatidae > Phyllobates > Phyllobates terribilis. Next base: position 183,030 of record NW_027363026.1, read on the forward strand.
AAGAAAGATGACTCAGCTGGAGCAAGAGGTACAGCCAGGTGGACTGACATCAGTAGAGGCACCAACCAAGGTCCGGGGAAGGCCTAGAATCCAATGCCTGACCTCAAGACAAAGGATCGCCCGCAGGTCCCAAAACCGGAACCCGATTCCAAGGCGGAGGCAGCAGTGTCAGCGTGGCTGAGGTCCTGTGACTAGGCAGTGCGACTGAAAGTTATGGTGGCAGCCCTGGCCGTGAGTACACCTAAGCATCCTGGAGAGGTATCAGCCTGGGAAACAGCCCTCATCCCCTGGCCACGGAGTACATGGAAGAGACACCAGCCCTGGACGCCGCTAAGGCCAGATGGGTGGTGAAGGTCATTGAGGGAAAGAAGGAGTGGGAGAAATGGGTGAGGGCCCAACTCGAGCACACAGGAGGTGGTGAAGTCATTGACCAAATGTCACATCCAATATTTCAGCCCTCAGTGGGAAGACCATATCCAGCAATGACTCCTCCACGGGCAGTACCACAGCCTCAGGCCTGACCGTTGCAGCGAGCGCTGCGGCTGCAGTGTGCGTTTTCCAGGGCCCCTACTGTAAAAGCTGTGTGTGGTCTTCCAGGTTCCAGAATGGTCAAGGATGACCATGTCCAAAGAGGGAATATAAGAGTGATGGACTGTTCTGCTGCATTTCTACCCTTGAAGGCAACCATCATGTTATGTGTACAGTGCCATGCGGTTTTATGAGTAATGTAAATAGCGATGTGCGTCTCTTACAGTGACATGTAAAACTTTAGGCACCCCTGGTTAAAAATTACTGTTATTTAGTGATGAGCGAGCATACTTGCAAGTACTCGGTACTCACTCGAGCATCTCAGTACTCGATATGCTCGGAGCTCGCCGAGTACTTGCGAGATGCTCGGGCAGATGCTCTTTAGAGCGCCAATCAACAGGTAGGGATTGCCTGCCACTCACTGTAATGCCACAGCCATGTTGGTTTTGGCATTACAGTGATTGGCTGGCTGCACAGCGTCATCGGGTCTATATAAGACCTGGCGCCGCGGTGCTCGACAGTCTACTCTGCAATCAGGCAGTGTAGGCAGGTGCTGATGAGCTAGGGAGAGATTTGGTTGTGTATTAGGTAGTGTAGGGAGAAAACAAGTACATTACACATCTCAACCAACAGACCTTCTGAGGACTAATCCATCTGCAGAGATATCAGGCAGGCAGTGTATATAGCAGACTGCAGTGCATATAGCACAAGAGGCTCCATTCCAGTTCTGCCTTCTGCTGCGGTTACAGAAAAACAACCTGGCACTCAGAAGACTCATGGGATCTTTTAGTGATTTTTAATAGAGTAATGTAGTAAATAACAAATAAACAGACGTTTCGGTCACAATAGACCTTCATCGGTGTACGGATTTATTAAAGGCGTGATGCATTTGGGCCACTGTCTGTAGAAATTTGTAAACCGTTGCTTGCAGTAGGTACTTAAAGGTAATGGCCTGGTCGGTGCCGTAAGCCGTAGAAGAAAATAAATAACCAGAGGCAGTAGCCCGGTAGGAAGTTGTATGCTGTATTTTAAAGGACGCAGGACGCGGTATCCACCGTTTGTCCAAGAGCATGTTCTGCTGCTGTTAGACATTTCTAGACAAAGGCCTAGGTCTCAGGGGCCAGAAATAATTTTTTTTGGATCTTAATCCTCATTATTTGCTTGAAAAGCAATCCAAAGAACACGCCATTTGCTTGTTGGCACTGCAGAATTCAGCCAGGTCCTTTCCATATTACAGCGCTAAAAATCCAGCTATTTAAAACTGTGGTTTGTCCATCACACGGATCACATATAATTGCGCTGAAAATACTGCCATTTTTGGCCTCCATTCAAATTTTTTTTCAGTGTGTCAGCAAAGTTTTTGACACCGGTTTGCTGTTCAAAATAGTTACCTACAGGCCAGGTATTTAAAACTGTGGTTTGTCTGTCACACGGATCACATATACGTTTTCTGAAAATTCTGCCATTTCTGGCCTCCATTCTAATTTTTTTTCAGTGTGTCAGCAAAGTTTTCAACACCGGTTTGCTGTTCAAAATAGTTACCTAAAGGCCAGGTATTTAAAACTGTGGTTTCTCCATCACACGGATTACATATAACTTCGCTCCAAATTCAGCCATTTGTAGTGAGCGTGGAAGATATTGTCCTCCATTTAAAATGGGCAAGGAGCTTGGCAAGGGACGGGGAACTGGATGTGATGTTGATGGTGATGGTGCATGCAGAGGCCGAGGCCGTGGGCAAGCTAAAATTGTGCCACAACAAACACCCACATCTTCTCACCCGACCTTCCTGTCCCAATTCCTAGGGGACCGCAGCACACCACTAATGAACTCAGAGCAGTGTCAAAAGGTTGTTGGTTGGATAGCGGATAATGCTTCCAGTCACTCAGCCACCACCACCACCACCTTCCACACAACACCGTTAAGTCTCAGTAGCCATGAGTATGGACAGCATATTCCTCACCCTGATCCTCCTTCCTCCCACCATTCCAAGTGCCTGGAGACAACTGATCCCACACTTGGACACTCTGAATAGCTGTTCACTTTGCCATTTATAGATTCGGCCTCTCACCCGGTCCACTTGAAGAGGGGGAAGAGGAGATCGCATGTAGCGATGACCAAATATTTGAGCAGCCACGGTCACACGAAGGTGACGATGGGAAAGTGTCACAAGAGGTGAACAATGATGAGACACAATTGCCAGAAAGTCAGGAGGAGGACCAGGGTGTGGAAGTGGAAGACGAGGTGGTGGATGATATAGTAACTGACCCAACCTGTCAGGAGAACATGCAGAGTGAGGACAGCAGCACACAGGGGGGGGGGGGAGGTAGAGCACCCCAACAGGCAGGAAGAAGCAGCGTAGTGGCCACAGACAAATGGTAGGCAACCGTTCCCCGTAACACCAACACGAAGGAAGTTGTCAGTACAACTGTTAGATCTTCCCGAGTCTGGTTGTTTTTTAAAGACTCTGCTGATAACCCCAAAAAGGCCATTTTGCACCACCTGCCAGGCCAGCATCAGTAAGGGTGGCAAAACTAGAAGCCTGACCACCATCAGCATGATCAGGCACATGGCAGTAAAGCACCCGACTTTGTGGGCCGAACCCCAGGGTCCAGGAACAGTGTCTGCGGGTGGCACAATTGCTTCTTCCGCTGTTGTGCATGCAAGCCAATCCCCTGTCCATGGTGCATGCGAAGATGCCACCTGCCTCCTGCCCTGCACCTGTCGTTGCACGCTCTCAAGATTAGCAGCATCAAGAAGCACGTCCACATCCTTGTCCCAGCGCAGTATTCAGTTGTCCATACTCCAGTCGTTGGAACGCAAGCGCAAATACGCAGCCAACGCCCCACAGGCCACACTACTAAATTCCCACATTTCACGACTGCTTGCGCTCGATATGTTGCCTTTTAGGCTCGTGGAGATGGAAGCATTCCGCAACCTGATGGCGGCGACCATCCCTCGGACGCCACTATTTCTCCCGGTGTGCCGTCCCCGCATTACACAAGCAGGTGTCCCAAAACATTAGCCATGCCCTCAACAACGTAGTTACATGGAAAGTCCACCTAACCACGGACACATGGACAAGTGCTTGTGGGCAAGGATGGTACATCTCGCTGACGGCACACTGGGTTAACATAGTGGAAGCCGGGACCCAGTCAGACCTTGGGACGGAACACGTCCTCCCGACGCCAAGGATTGCAAGCCCTAGGTCAATCAGGTTGCCCCCAGAGTCTACAGCTCCTGCACCTCATCCTCCTCAGCCTCCTCCTCCTTTTCAGCCTCCATCTCCGAAATGACCACATCAGTCACATGCTGGAAGCACTGCAGCACTGCCTCGGCCAAGTGGCAACAGGCTGTGCTGAAGCTAATATGATTAGGTGACAGACCGCACAATGCTGAAGAGTTGTGGACAGCTCTGAAAGAGCAGGCAGATCTGTGGCTCACACCGCCGAACCTACAGCCAGGCATGGTCGTGTGTGACAATGGCCAGAACCTTGTGGCGGCTCTGAGGCGAGGCGAGCTCACACACGTACCATGCCTGGCCCATGTGCTTAACCACATGGTTCAGCGGTTTCTCAAATCCTACACAGAGCTGCCGGATCTGCTTGTTAAAGTATGCCGCCTGTGTGCCCATTTTAGAAAGTCACCTACAGCTTCCGCCGCCCTTGCCGTGTTTCAGCAGCGTTTGCAGCTTCCGGCTCACAGACAGGTATGTGATGTCCCCACGCGTTGGAACTCTATACTGCAGATGTTGGGAAGGATTTGTGAGCAGAAGAGGGCAGTTGTTGAGTACCAGCATTAACAAGGCCATCGGTATTCAGTTCAGACTCCACACATAAGACTTCAGGAGTGGACATGGATGTCAGACATATGTACCATCCTCCAAAACTTTGAGGACTCCACCAAGATGGTGAGCGGCGATGACGCCATAATTAGAGTCACCAGCCCGCTTCTCTGTCTTCTGAAATGCTCTCTGCTCACAATCAAAGAGGATGCATTGCAGGCGGAGCACGATGAGATGGAGCAAGGAACCATAAAGGGTGATTACACACAGCCCAGCCTCATCTCATCCCAACATGGATTGGGTGACAATGAGGAAGAGGAGGAGGAAGAACAGGAGCTAGTTTCATGCGCTATAGACGGTACTACCTGCACAACTGTCATACCATCTGTTCAGCGTGGATGGCCAGAGGACAGAGAGGAGGAGGAAGAGGAGAGCATGGTCAGTCATCCTCTTGGTGAGGACACGGAGGTCTTGCCTGTTAGCAGTCTGGCACACATGGCTGAGTTTATGTTAGGCTACCTTTCCCATGACCCTCGCGTTCTCAAAATTTTAGGTGACAGTCATTACTGGTTGGTGACACTTCTAGACCCACGCTATAAGGTGAACTTTATATCTCTTATTCCTGAGGAAGACAGGTCTACAAAAATGGGGCAGTACCAGAAGGCCCTTGTTGCGGAACTATTAAAAAAATTCTCATCTGAAAGTACTGGGGGCAGAGGTCACAGGTCTTTGGATAACCAAGGAGTACAGGCAAGAGAGGCACAACTTCAATCCAGCAGAGGCAGGGGAACACCGTCAAAGTTCTGGGAGAATTTTCTCAGCCCCTCCCATCGCACAGGCCCTGAGGCACGGGGTACTCTCACAAGGAGTGCAAAGTTTGGGAAGATCCTGACCGTACCAACGTCCTCCGTGATTCCTCTGTGCCTTATAATTATTGGGTATCCAAGCTGGATACGTGGAATGAACTGGTTCTCAACGCCTTGGAAGTCCTGGGCTGCCCTGCCGCTAGTGTTTTATCAGAGCGGGTTTTTAGTGCCGCTGGTGAAATTATAACTGATAAGCGCATCCGCCTGTCAACTGAAAATGCTGACAGGCTGACTCTTATAAAAATGAACAAGCGCTGGATTGGGCCAGACTTCTCAACACCACCGAATGATAGCAGCGTAACATAAACTCAAATCCAGTGTCTTTTTTTGGGAGGTATATTCCCATGCACCTCTTCACACCCACACATGGGTATACGCTTCCTTATTTTGGCTATTTGCTCTTGTCCTCCTGCTTCTCCACATCCTGATCCTCCACCATCATATTACCAGGGTGACCGTGGTCCGTGATGCAACACCCACATAATTTTTTTAAAGGCTGTTTATGATGCCCGTAAAAAAAATTTTTATACAGTATGTTCATGTATACCCCCAGGGGTAAATGTTTGTCAGCCCATACACTTAGTGCATGGGCATTACAAGTATAGGAGACCTGCTCTTTTCTAATGGGAACATTTTTTATGAGGCCCTCCTCCATGTCTCTTCCAAGGGGCATTTGAGTGCCTCCCAATTTTTTGGCAACCCTTACATTTACTGCATAGGCAAACACAATGGGAGACCCACTTCCTAATAATGGGAACATTGTTTTCAGGAGGCCCTCCTCTAAGTCTCTTCAAAGGGGTATTGGGGTGTGTCCAAATTTTGGGCAGCCCTGCCATTCACTGCATATGCAATAACAGTATAGGAGACCCACTGTTTAGTAATGGGAACAATAAAACATAGCCGGCTGATGGCTCTCTAAGAATAGTGAGGGCCGACTGCTGACCCTTTAAGAATAGTAAAGACCGCCCTATAAAATAGGCTTTGTGACTTTCAGAGTCCCTCCTTCATAAATGAAACACGATGTGTCTGATGATATCTCACCCACCACATGGCCAGATAAGGTTGTAAAATGTTAAAATGACATTTCCTGGTGAATGCATTTGTCACGGTTGAAAGCAATGCAAAAGTGCAAAAACGCATCAAAAACGCTAAGTGTGAACATAGCCCAAGGTGTGGAGGAGTATTTTTGTTAAGAAAATTAAATGGACCCCACCCCATTTTTTCCAAAATAAATACCTAAATTTGTAAGGATGTAAAACAACGCCAAAACGTTGTAGACTAAACTATATATGAAAAGACAATATAAGATCCTAAGTCATCACTGCTATAGCCCAACTTATGTATCTGAAGTCCCCCTTTCTCAAAATCTTTATAATAAATTTAATTTACCCAAGATTATTGTGAAAATCATATACCCTTGAACATTACATTTAACCTTTTTTATAAGGTGGCAAAGAATAAAACAAGCAGATAGGAAAAAACAAACTGAATTTATTAAAAAAAACAATGAAAAAGGGATATTTCTGTCATGCGCCAAAACATGCAAAATAAAACAAATAAACATTACAAATTATAATAAGGTGTGGAACTGGAATCAGGGCCAGGATTGGGTGTTGAAAAATTTGGGGGATCAGCAACATGAGTGGAGACGTAGAGGGTAAGTGAGGGAAGTGGACTAAAGGGTTGAAATACACCATGGTCCGGAGGGTTTGGTAGGTATGGCTGGTCCTGGCCATAGATACCACCCTACTGCTGTGGTTCATTATCCCAGCCCAGGAAGCTCATCTTTTGGGACAAGAGTTGTTATAAAGTGATCAAAAAAACACGCCTCCATGGAAACAAACAACATGGCTCATACCATTGATGTCGAAATGATGCTGGTTCTGGTTCAGCAAAGGCCAGAATTGTGAGACAGAAAAGATGATGGCTATGGGGACCAGAGTCGACGGAAAGCACTGTGGAACTATATTTGCTGCCAACTATATCCTAATTTGGAAGTCAGCTCACAGCAGGTTCAAGATGATATAAGTATGGCAAATACAGACGGTATATTAGGATTGTCTGAATATGTGTTATTTTGTAGGTGAGCTTTAACACGAATAACTATTGAAGCCAGAACATTATGTGTCTAATTTTTTGTCCAAAAAATATCGCCACCAAAAGGGAAAATTTGGCAAGCAAAACTGTGTCGCACGGGCCACACCATACTCTCCCCTATCCCGATATCACTGGTATCTGCATCCTCAGGATGCAGACTGTGCTGAATACGTTGGTGGAAGACGGAGCCACCGGTTCCTACTTCCACAGATCAGCTCGTGCGACTGACACAGCAAACATGACGACATCACTACATCACATCTGCTGTGCGGAGAGTCAGAGCACCAGAGACCAGAACAGACTGTGGGGGAACGAGAGTGAGGGGAGTATGTCTTCTTTTTTTTTTTTTTTTTCGTATGTGCATGGAATGTGTGCCTGCATATAGGGGGCTATGTGAGGACTCCAATTGTATATAGGAGGCTATGTGAGGGCTCACACTGTATATAGGAGGCTATGTGAGAGCTCACACTGTATATAGGTGGCTATGTGCGGCCTTACACTGTATATAAGAGGTTATGTGAGAATCATACTGTATATAGGAGGCTATTTGAGGGCTCATATTGTGTATATAGAGAGACTATGTGCAGGCTCACACTGTATATAGGAAGCTATGTGGATGATGTCGTGTGATGATTGTGCCCACTGTGTGTATGATGTCTGTGTGATGATTGAGCCCGCTGTATGTATGATGTCTGTGTGATGATTGCGTCCGCTGTGTATGATGTCCATGTGATGGTTGTGCCCGCTGTGTGTATGATGTCTGTGTGATGGTTGTGCCCGCTGTGTGTATGATGTCCGTGTGACGGTTGTGCCCGCTGTGTGTATGATGTCTGTGTGATGGTTGAGCCCGCTGTGTGTTTGATGTCCGTGTGATGGTTGTGCCCGCTGTGTGTATGATGTCCATGTGATGGTTGTGCCCACTGTATGATGTCGTGTGATGATTGTGCCCGCTGTGTGTATGATGTCCATGTGATGGTTGTGCCCACTGTATGATGTCGTGTGACGGTTGTGCCCGCTGTGTGTATGATGTCTGTGTGATGGTTGTGCCCGCTGTATGTATGATGTCTGTGTGATGATTGAGCCCGCTGTATGTATGATGTCTGTGTGATGATTGTGTCCGCTGTGTATGATGTCCATGTGATGGTTGTGCCCGCTGTGTGTATGATGTCTGTGTGATGGTTGTGCCCGCTGTGTGTATGATGTCTGTGTGATGGTTGTGCCCGCTGTGGGTATGATGTCCATGTGATGGTTGTGCCCGCTGTGTGTATGATGTCCGTATGATGGTTGTGCCCGCTGTGTGTATGATGTCCATGTGATGGTTGTGCCCACTGTATGATGTCGTGTGATGATTGTGCCCTCTGTACGTATGATGTCTGTGTGATGATTGTGCCCGCTGTGTGTATGATGTCAGTGTGATGGTTGTGCCCGCTGTGTGTATGATGTCGTGTGATGATTGTGCCCTCTGTATATTTGATGTCTGTGTGAAGATTGTGCCCACTGTGTGTATGATGTATGTGTGATGATTGTGCCCGCTGTGTGTATGTCTGTGTGATGATTCTGCCCGCTGTGTATGATGTCTGTTTGATGATTGTGCCCGCTGTGTGTATGATGTCCGTGTGATGATTGCGCCCGCTGTGTGTATGATGTCCATGTGATGATTGAGCCCGCTGTGTGCATGATGTCGTGTGATGGTTGTGCCCGCTGTGTGTATGATGTCGTGTGATGATTGTGCCCTCTGTATGTATGATGTCTGTGTGATGATTGTGCCCGCTGTGTGTATGATGTCCGTGTGATGGTTGTGCCCGCTGTATGATGTCGTGTGATGATTGTGCCCTCTGTATGTATGATGTCTGTGTGATGATTGTGCCCGCTGTGTGTATGATGTCCGTGTGATGATTGTGCCCGCTGTGTGTATAATGTCTGTGTGAGGATTGTGCCCGCTGTGTATGATGTCTGTTTGATGATTGTGCCTGCTGTGTGTATGATGTCTGTGTGATGATTGTGCCCACTGTGTGTATAATGTCCGTGTGATGGTGGTTGTGCCCGCTGTGTGTATGATGTCCGTGTGATGATTGTGCCCGCTGTGTGTATAATGTCTGTGTGATGATTGTGCCCGCTGTGTATGATGTCTGTGTGATGATTGTGCCCACGGTGTGTATAATGTCCGTGTGATGGTGGTTGTGACCGCTGTGTGTATGATGTCCGTGTGATGATTGTGCCCGCTGTGTGTATAATGTCTGTGTGATGATTGTGCCCCCTGTGTATGATGTCTGTTTGATGATTGAGCCCGCTGTATGTAGGATGTCTGTGTGATGATTGAGCCCACTGTGTGTATAATGTCCGTGTCATGGTGGTTATGCCCGCTGTGTGTATGATGTCGTGTGATGAATGTGCCCTCTGTATGTATGATGTCTGTGTGATGATTGTGCCCGCTGTGTGTATGATGTCCGTGTGACGGTTGTGCCCGCTGTGTGTATGATGTCATGTGATGATTGTGCCCGCTGTGTGTATAATGTCTGTGTGATGATTCTGCCCACTGTGTATGATGTCTGTTTGATGATTGTGCCCGCTGTGTGTATGATGTCTGTGTGATGATTGTGCCCGCTGTGTGTATAATGTCCGTGTGATGGTGGTTGTGCCCGCTGTGTGTATGATGTCCGTGTGATGATTGCGCCCGCTGTGTGTATGATGTCCATGTGATGATTGAGCCCGCTGTGTGTATGATGTCGTGTGATGGTTGTGCCCGCTGTGTGTATGATGTTGTGTGATGATTTTGCCCTCTGTATGTATGATGTCTGTGTGATGATTGTGCCCGCTGTGTGTATGATGTCCGTGTGATGGTTGTGCCCGCTGTGTGTATGATGTCGTGTGATGATTGTGCCCTCTGTATGTATGTCTGTGCCCGCTGTGTGTATGATGTCCGTGTGATGATTGTGCCCGCTGTGTGTATAATGTCTGTGTGATGATTGTGCCCACAGTGTGTATAATGTCCATGTGATGATTGTGCCCATGGTGTGTATAATGTCCGTGTGATGGTGGTTGTGACCGCTGTGTGTATGATGTCCGTGTGATGATTGTGCCCGCTGTGTGTATGATGTCCGTGTGATGGTGGTTGTGACCGCTGTGTGTATGATGTCCGTGTGATGATTGTGCCCGCTGTGTGTATAATGTCTGTGTGATGATTGTGCCCACGGTGTGTATAATGTCCGTGTGATGATTGTGCCCGCTGTGTGTATGATGTCCGTGTGATGATTGTGCCCGTTGTGTGTATGATGTCTGTGTGATGATTGTGCCCGCTGTGTGTATGATGTCCGTGTGATGATTGTGCCCGCTGCGTGTATGATGTCTGTGTGATGATTGTGCCCGCTGCGTGTATGATGTCTGTGTGATGATTGTGCCCACAGTGTGTATGATGTCCGTGTGATGATTGTGCCCGCTGCGTGTATGATGTCTGTGTGATGATTGTGCCCACAGTGTGTATGATGTCCGTCTGATGATTGTGCCCGCTGTGTGTATGATGTCTGTGTGATGATTGTGCCCGCTGCGTGTATGATGTCTGTGTGATGATTGTGCCCGCTGTGTGTATAATGTCCGTGTGATGGTGGTTGTGACCGCTGTGTGTATAATGTCCGTGTGATGATTGTGCCCGCTGTGTGTATGATGTCTGTGTGATGATTGTGCCCGCTGCGTGTATGATGTCTGTATGATGATTGTGCCCACAGTGTGTATGATGTCCGTGTGATGTATAGCATAGCGCTATATAAAATAGAGCAGTGGTGGGAGATTAATTTTCCCAAGGGACCACATGAGCGACCGTGACTGTTGTGGAGGCCGAACCAATAGGTTCAAATAAAATCTGCTCAATATTAATATTAACTATATATTTTTTGTATATTTATATTATCACTTAATATTAAGCAGATTTAAGTATGCTGACATCCCCCTATATACAGTATGAGCCCCCACACATCCCCATACATACAGTATTAGCACACACCACCCCTACCTACAGTATGAGCCCTTGCATAGCCCCCAATATACAGTATGAGCCCCCACAAAAAAGCCAGATGTCGTATAATGAAGCTACATAAAGATGAGAAAGTTCTGGCGGCTCCAACTGTGAATGAGGGAACAAAAAATAATCCTCAGGTCCCAACGAGAGATGAGCAGGACGCACAGATGACACCGCACTGCACCGGAAAATAGGAGATTAGCCGCCTCCAGTCCAGCCGCCAGGTAACACTGATCTGGACGCTGGACTGTAGAGCCGTGAATCCATCCGCACACAATCAGCGATATTGGCGCCAAATTTTAACACCGCTATGCTGATTGGTCGCGGTTACTGGTCGCGAATAATCAGCATTATTGGCGCAAAATTTAAACACCGCTCTGCTGATTGGTCGCGTTCGCTGGCCGCGACCAATCAGCATTATTGGCGCCAAATTTAAACCACGCTCTGCTGATTGGTTGCGTTCGCTGGCCGCGACCAATCAGCATTATTGGCGCCCAATTTAAACCCCGCTCTGCTGATTAGTCGCGACCGCCGACCGTGACCAATCTGCGATATAGCCGCCAAATTTTAACACCGCTTTGCTGATTGTTCACGGTTGCCGGCCTCGACCAATCAGCGATTTTGGCGCCAAATTTAAACACCGCTCTGCTGATTGCGCCCGGTCGGCCGGATACATATTCTAGAATACCCGATGCGTTAGAATTGGGCCACCATCTAGTCTCTATATACCAGTCATATATTCTCCTATGTATATTGTACTGTATGTGGTATAATATATTCACTGTGTGCACAGACATCAGATGGGACACACATGACAATTAGTGACTCGTACATCATATATTAAATGTGGAGTTGACGTCTACATTGATGACTTGCTCGAACAAGTCTGTAGGAAAAAATACACAAAATAATAATTCATAGGTATCTATCTGGCAGACCTGTGCTTATGTGTGGCCACTAGTGTTGAGCGAGCACTAAAATGCTCGGGTGCTCGAAGCTCGGGCCGAGCTCGCCGTGATACTCGGGTGCTCGACCCGAGCAACGAGCCCAATGTTAGTCTATGGGAGATCCGAGCATTTTTGCGGCGGCACCCCCGGCAGTCTTTTAAAAGCCTAACAAGTGCCAAAAACGATAGGGACAGTGCTCAAATGACATGGGGACAGCATGGGGATCGCCCCAGGAAGCATTTTTGACCCCCAGGTCACTGCTCACAACAACGTGGTCAGAGGTATTAAGCCACTTTTAAGGGCTCACAATAAAACGTTCAAAAACAAAACTGAAACTGCTTTCCTGTGAAATATGTTAAGGAAGTTCCTTTCCAGGGTAAAGACTTGTGTATAAGGTAAAATAAATAACCCCCCCAAAAAATACTCCTCCACACCTTGGGCTATGTTCACAAGTAGCATCTTTTATGCGTTTTTGCACTTTTGTATTGCTTTCAACCGTGACAAATGCATTCACCGGGAAATGTCATTTTAACATTTTACAACCTTATCTGGCCATGTGCTGTGTGACACATGCATACAGTGCTGAAAAGACATGGGAACAGCATGGGCAAGACCCCTGGAAGCATCTCTGACACCCAGGTCACTGCCTAAAAATGTGCCCATCAGAAGTCATCCTTGCAGCATCAGAAGATGCAGACTTGCCACTATCTCCGTGCAAGTTCTTGTCGCAGGGCAGTGTTCAATTGTACCTCCCCCATTCCTTGCAATGCAAGCGCAAATATGCAGCCAACCACCCACCCACCCCCAGGCTGCAATACCATACTGCTTGCTTGCACTTGAAATTGGGCCGTTTAGGTATGTGGAGGCGGAATGTGGCCACCAAGTCATGGCTGCGTTGGCGGCCTGGTATCCATACTCAGTACCCAGCCGCCCGGCAGCCGGGTGTCCACACACGGTCCCCAGCCGCCCCTATTTCTCCTTGGAACATCCCCCCACACTTTTCTTAGCCCGGCCTGCTTTAGGGCAGCATTGGACGAGCCCACCAGAAAACCAGACTCCTCCGGTGGGCCCTAGCTTCTCCATCAGGGGAGTTGAGAGTGCCAAGGTGAGGAGCATGATGATGGTGATAGAAGTTAGCATCCGCTTTGTTTTCTTGGAATGCAAGAGCATGTATGTATTAGCGGCTAGGCCTGAGGTGGTCAGCGTTTTGGCGCATATCCTACCTCCTCCGAGGATTGCTGGATGTTTTTCTGCTACTATCCCAGTTCTATGACTCCCGTTAAAACAAAGCTTCAGGTGATAAATGATGGATGAGGTGGTGGCAAAGGAGAAAGAGCAGGAGGAACAGGGACCATTCACATCAATATCAGGCCAGTCAACCACATATGTCTTGTAGGATATGTTTCTGTACCAAAAGGAGCGGTACCTTGGATTACTTGCATTACACCTCTAACAACCTAAATCTGCTTTGTAGTGGTCAGACATTGTACATATTATGCTTATGTATTACCATTTTTAAATACTCACCTGAACTGGACCAAGTGCTGTCATTTTTTTCCACGGGCAGCACTTAGACAATACGTTTTTGTGAATATAGCCTATAAGAATAATAATAATATTCTTTATTTTTTTTTTTTATATAGCGCTAACATATTCCGCAGCGCTTTACATACATTATCGTCGCTGTCCCCATCGGGGATCACAATCTAGATTCCCTATCAGTATGTCTTTGGAGTGTGAGAGGAAACCGGAGAACCCGGAGGAAACCCACACAAACACGTGGAGAACATACAAACTCCTTGCAGATGTTGTCCTTAGTGGGATTTGAACCCAGGACCCCAGCGCTGCAAGGCTGCAGTGCTAACCACTGCGCCACCGTGCCACCCAGCCTATGAAGCAGCTGGTAATAAACTTGTTAAAGAGGTTTTCCGAGAACAAAAGTATATTTTAATCAATAGATCTTGGAATAATAATACGTTCCACAATTGGATGTGTTTAAATAAAATGTCCCTGTACTGAGATAATCTTATAAATGTGTCCCTGCTGTGTACTGTGTAATGATTGTGTCTTACCATACAGGGACATGGTCTGATCATACCACAGCTCCTGGGCAGGAGAGGAAGTAAAAGAGTATATAGCGTAGATTAAATCACTGCACACTCTAGTTTCAAGATGCAAACGAAGGGTCGAAACGTTCATTTACTGTTGCATTATTCCCTGCACCCTAAATGTGTCTTATTGCACGTCTTCAAATAGACCTTAGTTTGCATCTTGAAACTAGAATGTGCAGTGATTTAATCTACGCCGATTCTGGGGATTCCACATCCCGTGTACTTGCACCTTGACCTATAGACTGTGTGCACGCTAATCTTCTATATATAAAGAGAGTATATAGATATTACATCAGGGGATCACAGCTGAGTCTTTCTTTGAGCTAAAATATTGTTTAAAAACAGGCAGTGAAATGTTTTACTCACAAAAAGAATCAGCTATAATCCCCTACTGTCTTGCCTGTATCCTCTCTTTTTCTCCCGCCCTGCCCAGGAGATGTGGTATGATCAGACCCTGTTCCAGCATAGCATGGTCAGACACAGCCACTACACAGTACACAGTAGGAGCACATTTATAGATTATCTCAGCACAGGAACATTATTATATCACATCCAATTGTGGAAATTATTATTACTCCAAGATCTATTGATTAAAATATACTTTTGTTCGTGGGAAAACCCCTTTAAGGATGGGCCGCTACTCATGGACCGCTGCTGTGTGCTTGCCCCCAAGGCTAAAATTTGCCAGCTAGCCCCTGCTAGCAGTGATATTAGAATACACACTATACATGTTATTACATATAGCATCCTTTACCTATAAAAATTTTATATAATCTCTTCCACTTTTCTTTCCAGTGGGTGTAGTGACAAGATTATGGAGCAGTTGCCGGGACCAGTGCCGCCGCGAGCGACAACAGGGTAGGAAGAGTGATGATGTCGCTCTTAAAAAGAAAGGCCATACCTATATTATGACCGGCTCCAGTTTTTGACCCTAGTCCTAGATTTTCACCCGCAAGTTGCTATCCTTTTCAGTTTTATTTGTTGTAATGGTTTTATTAGGATTTTGCATACTAAAAGTGCTTTTTTCTCTGTCATTGCTGACCTTACAGATCTGACTGGGCCAAAAAGGGAAATACCTCTAGCTCGGAGGTGCTGGAGGCCAGAGAGGAATCTGAAGTGGAGGCCGGAGCTGGGGGCCAGAAAGAAGAAGAGCCTGCGGAGAGCACCAGTATACCACAGCCCCTCGACACCTCCCCTCATGCACTAATAAGCCAGCATTGCTACCGCCGAAGGAGGTTTACCCCACCATCACTGGCGTACGTGACATGGGAATGCCTGTGAGTGATGATGATGAGGAGAGTTTTTGTCTGAGCTTGGCCCGTTATTTCAGTCATGTTCCTTTTCATTGAGGCTGCAGACCAGGGCTGCCCTCCAAATTGTTTTGTCTTAAGCCATGCCACCAAATTCACCAATGGCCGTTTTTTAATTCCTCGAAAGGTAGCAGCTTTCTGAGGACAACAAAAAACGGTCATTAGATCCCCAAGAAGGGCACTCAGCAGACCCACCATCACGGCAGTCACCACCACCACTTCCAGTACCAGCATCACAGCAGTCACCACCACCACCTCCAGTATCAGCATCACAGCAGTCATCACCACTACCTCCAGTCACAGCATCACAGCAGCCACCACCACCTACAGTGACACCATCACGGCAGTCACCTCCAGTGCCAGCATCATGGCAGCCAACAACCTTCTCACCAGCATGTCTCTTGCCTCAATCACCCTTGTCTTGTTGGCATGATGGCCAAAACACAGAAGACAAGGCCAGACAAAGATCTGAGACACAGGATTTGTGTGCCGAGATGCTGCCACAGCCACTGAAAGGTGTTACATAGATGCATATTATACAGACGCTATACGGATGGCATAAGCATGGTCCGTGAGCTGTGCGTTTTTTTTCTCGCACACATTGACTTGCATTGGTGAGTCTCGTTTGATATATGTGGCCACTTACAGCATGCTGCGATTTTTTTTTTCCTCAGTCCGATCCGAGCTGGGAAAAAAAAAAATCACAGATGAACACATAATCATTCAATAACAAGAGTCAAGGTGCAATCTGATTTTTTTTTTTATCGGATTGCACTCGTGTGATTCAAACACAGATGAGTATGAGCCCTTAGGGTATATGCCCACGGTGCAGAAATGAAGCAGAAAATTTCTGCAGCGTTTCTGCATGTTCCTGGCAGTCAAAAACGTTTGCGGATTTTACACGTGTTTTTGAGGCGTTTTTGCAGCATTTTTACATGAGGATTTGACTTGCTTTTTTCAAATGCATTGGGACCTCAAATCTGCATGCAGAAACGCACAAATAATGGACATGCTGCGGATTTTTCCGCAAGGAAAATCCGCTGCGGAAAATTCCACAGCATGGGCACAGAACATGCAGATTTTCATTGGGGATCATGGGGCACGGATTACCAAGCGTTTTTAAAACGTTTCTGCTGCGGAAATTCCGCATCAAAAACACTTGAAAAACGCATAGTGGGCACACAGCCTTAGACTCAACCAAAAGATTGTAGAAATAGAGATGGTGTTGCTAAAATATATCTTATTGCTCTAACAGGCATCTAGTCATTCATCAGAGGCCATTAACTATATATTCTACATGCAGGGCTTGTGAATTGTCCATTATTAAAATAAACAGTATATAAAGCGCAGTGCAGGAGGCGGCAGTGAAGGACACAATAAATATTAATAACAGTATGTAAAATAATCACAGGCTGCAATTACCCACCAGGGTTTTTTTTTAAACAATGAAATCAACTTTTTCTTGCAGTTGTAAATTTGAAATGACAGTGATAGCTATGATGACATCAGATAGAACATAGAATGTAGAACGTTCTGCACGGGAGCCATCTTGTGTCACTAGGACCTGACAGCTGGAAGGGGACGAGTCCAGCTAAGTAGCTCTTTACTTTTCAGCTTTGGTATACTTATAGCGCATCCACCGGATTTATCATGGATTGCCGGGAACACTCTGTAATAAGACATTTTCAGGACAACCCCTTGCCTAAATGAGAAATTGCTGACGATCAGTTGATATTAGGTGGGTGGGGGTGGTCAAGTTGGGGCATCGTTATGTGGCTCCATTTTTGGGTAGTTTTGCCATTTATGTGGACAATTTTTTTATTTTCATTCTCTGTTGTCAGATCTTTGGTTCCTATTGAATTATGGGCTGACATTGGAGTTATAGTTCACTACGATCAGGAATGGCAGTAAGGAGACCTGTATTTTCTTTTAGTACATAGAGCAGTAGATAATATAGATAAAATAAAATAGTTTCTTTAAATGTGTGTCTTACAATTATAAAACGAGGTAGGGGGTTTTGTCTTTTTATTCATTTCTTGTTAATGTTGAAAATTGGATCCATAAAAAAAAACAGTGACCGTTTTGATGATATCACAGGACATGTATAGAGAAAACCTCGGGACTCAAAGGCTTATGTTCATTAGAAAATATAATTTAATAGTAGTCCACAGTAGACCTTCATCAGTGACTGTAATATGAGAAAGAACAAAACATGACACAAACAATTCGCAATATACATAATAGCTAAATAAAAATTGGTCACAATGTCAAGTTCACGGGTCAAAAAAACATATGTAGGCAAAGATAATAGGATGTACAGAAATAGCACCTACCCAATAGCTGGGAGTAGTATGGGCAAAAGAGAGTGAGGACGCAATGTCTTGCCCATACTACTCCCAGGTATTGGGTAGGTGTTACTTCTGTACATCCTATTATCTTTGCCTGCATATGGTTTTTTTACCCGTGAACTCGATACTGTGACCAATTTTTATTTATCTATATAGTTACATAGTTTATAAGGCCGAAAAAAGACAAGCGTCCATCCAGTTCAGCCTATTTCTTGTGCACTGCAGCTATTCCGCAGCGTTGATCCAGGGGAAGGCAAAAAAAAAACATGCGGTATAGGCCAATTTACATCATTGAGGAAAAATTCACTTCCCGACTCCAATCTGGCAGTCAGATTAAATCCCTGGATTAATTAACTATCACTAAGCATAAGATGTAATTTTATTGTTCTCAAGAAAGGCGTCCAGGCCTCTCTTGAACTCATTAAGTGAGTTGGACATCACCACTTCCTCTCCCAGAGAGTTCCAGAGTCTCATGGCTCTGACTGTAAAGAATCCCCTTCTATGCTGGTGCAGGAACCTCCTTTCCTCCAGACGCATAGTGTGCCCCCTCGTCTTTGTCACCATCCTTGGTATAAACAGGTCATGGGAGAGATCTCTGTACTGCCCCCTGATGTATTTATACATGTTTATGAGGTCTCCCCTAAGCCTTCTCTTTTCCAGCGTAAATAGGCCTAATTTTGACAACCTCTCTGGGTATTCTAGTCCCTCCATTCCCTTTATTACCTTAGTCGCCCTCCTTTGTACCCTCTCTAGCTCCAATATGTCTTTCCTGAGCACCGGAGCCCAGAACTGTGCACAATATTCTAAGTGCCGCCTTACCAGCGCTTTATACAGAGGAAGAACAATGTTCTCATCATATGCCCCTATTCCTCTTCTGATGCATGCCATGACTCTATTTGCCTTCGCAGCTGCTGCCTGACACTGGGCACTCCAATTTAATTTGCTGTTAACCAAGATGCCCAGGTCCTTCTCCATGTCAGATTTCCCCAACGGTTTCCCATTTAATATGTATGGGTGACTGCTGTTTTTCTTTCCCATGTGCATGACCTTACATTTATCGGCATTGAACCGCATTTGCCATTTTTTGGCCCAACTCCCCAATTTATCTAAATCCTCCTGTAGCTGTGCCCTATCCTCATCTGTATTAACTACTTTACAAAGTTTAGTATCATCTGCAAATATTGCTATTTTACTATGCAACCCTTCCACTAGATCATTAATAAATATATTAAATAATATATGGCCCAAGACAGACCGTTGAGGCACCCCGCTAGTAACCCTGACACACCCTGAGCTTACTCCATTGATAACCACCCTCTGCTATCACTCAGCCAGCTATTTACCCACTTGCACACATTATCCCCCAGACCAAGCATTCTCATTTTACATACCAACCTTTGTGTGGCATGGTATCAAACGCTTTGGAGAAGTCAAGGTATACAACATCCACTGACTCTCCCCGGTCCAGCTGTGAGCTCGCCTCCTCGTAGAAGGCGATCAGGTTTGTTTGGCAGGAGCGATCCCTCATGAATCCATGTTGATATGGAGTTAGACAGTTATTATCATTAAGATATTCTACAATAGCATCTCTAAGAAATCCTTCAAACAATTTACCCACAACAGACGTTAAGCTTACTGGTCTATAGTTCCCAGGGTCACTTTTAGACCCCTTTTTGAATATTGGTACCACATTTGCTTGGCGCCAGTCTAGTGGGACAGTCCCTGTCCATAAAGAGTGCTTGAATATAAGATACAGCGGTCTATCACATTAGTTAATTCTTTTAGTACCCGGGGGTGTATGCCATCTGGCCCTGGTGACTTGTCTATTTTTATATTATTTAGGCGTTTCTGAACTTCCTCCTGGGTTAGGTGGGTGATATTTAGTGTAGGGTTTACTTTATCACTCTGCATTTCCTCCGATAAATTGTTTTCTTTTTTTGTTTTTCTTTCTTTTTGTCATGTTTTGTTTTGTTTTTTCTCATATTGCAGTCACTGATGACGGTCATGTTGACCGAAACACTTTTCTTTGCTGTGGACTGCTATTAAATTATATTTTCTGATGAACATAAGCCTTTGAATGCCGAGATTTTCTCTATACAATCACGGTATTGGACCCTACTCGTGCACCTTGGTCCAGTAGTGCAGTGTTTTTTTGCACTATCACAGGTCATGTAACATCATTGACATTCTATGACATTACAGGAATAGAATGTACAAATTTATAAACCTGAATTATTTTGTGTCTTTAGACAAAAGGAGCAGGACATCGTAGACATCACAATTGGAGTAAGTTGTATAAAGTTCTGCACGGGAGCCATCTTGTGTCACTAGAACCTGACAGTTGGAAGCGTATCCACCGGATTTATCATGGATTGCCGGGAACACTGTCATAACACATTTTCAGAATAACTCCTTGCCTAAATGAGGAGTTGCTGATGATCAGTTGATATTAAAGGGTATGGCAGCTAAATCCCCTAGCAATTAGCTGCTATATTGCTGAGGAAGTAACAACCCCTACAGGACACCTATAGTAGGAGGATGACAATGTAATAAAACATGTTTGTAAGGAGTCTTTCAGCTCTGTGCACTGGCTCCCCACTATGGAAGTCTTCAATGTAGCTCACCCTCTATGCAATCCCTATGCTCTAGTAAGGCATGTAGAAAGGGGGTGATCAAGTTGGGACATCTTTATGTGGCTCCATTTTTGGGTAGTTTTGCCATTTACGTGGACAAATTATATTATTATCATTCTCTGTTTTCAGCTCTTTTGTTCCTATTGAATTAGGGGCTGACATTGGAGTTGTAGTTTAACCCCTTAACGACCAGTGACGCGTATACATGTCATAGGTCGCCTCCCTCTCTTTGGTGCGGGCTCCGTCGATGAACCCGCACCTCTTCCGGCACATTACAGCTGATCACTAATCTGATCAGCTGTCATGGGCCTCTAACAGCCACGGTTGGATTCGCGATCCAACCGCAGCTGTTAGCTAGTTAAATGCCGCTGTCAATCTCTGACAGCGGCATTTAACTTGAGCAAACTGGATGTGCGTCCCTGTCACATGATCACGGGGCACTGATGGGTTGGCATGACCCCTATGGTTCTCATTGCCAAACTGCCCGGTGGTTGGTGCTCATAGCAGAGGAGCATTTTTGTTACACAAATGGTAACACAAGCGATCAGAAGATCGCAGCTTCTAGTCTCCCATGAAGACTATTGGAGGAGGTAAAAAGTAAAAAAAAAAAATATGTTTAAAAATATAAAAATTTCAAATCACCCCTTTTTGCCCTATTCAAAATAAATACAATTTAAAAAAATAAATACACATATTTGGTATCGCCGTGTTTAGAATCACCCGATCTAACAAAATATAAAAAGAATTAATCCGGTCTGTAAACAGCATAACGGGGAAAAAAGTCAACACGTCAGAATTACGTTTCTTTGGTCTTCGCAACATTGCAATAAAATATAATAACGGGCGATCAAAACATTGTATCTACCCTAAATTGGTATCAATAAAAACGTCAGCTTTGCGCGCAAAAAATAAACTCTCCCCAAACACCAGATCACAAAAAATGGAGAAGCTACGGATCTCGGAAAATGGCGCCATTTTTTTTTACATACTTTAATAATAACCTATACATGTTTGCTATCTAAGAACTCAGAATGACCTGGGAATCATAATGGCAGGTCAGTTTCAGCAATTAATGCATATGGTAAAAAAAAAAAAAATTGTGGAATTGCACTTTTTTTGCAATTTCACCGCATTTGGAATTTTTTTCCTGTTTTCCAGTACAAAATATGGTAAAAGCAATGGTGTAGTTCAAAAGTACAACTCGTCCCACAAAAAACAAGGCCTGACATGGCCATATTGATGGAAAAATCAAAAAAGTTATGGCTCTGGGAAGAAGGGGGGGATAAAAAACAAATGTCAAAAAAAATCCCATAGTCTTTAAAAGGTTAATGTGGTCAGAATGGCAGTAAGAAGTCCTGTGTTTTCTTTTAGTACATAGAGCAGTAGGTAATATACATAAAATAAAAAGGCCTCTTTAAATGTGTATTATAATTATAGAAGGGGGCAGGGTTTTTTGTCTTTTTATTAAATGAATTTCTTGTTAATCTTGAAATATGGATCCATAAAAAACAGTGATAGTAATGATGACATCATAGGGCACGTGACATCATCAACAGTCCATTACATCACTTGCCTTTGCACAGTGATCCCTTTACAGAAATACATTTCCAAGAAAATGTCTCTTGGACCTCATTCAGACAACCAGGTTTGCGCTTTTGTGTCCAAGAAAAAAATCAGACAGAGCAATTTTCAACCTGGTCCATGTCTCTATTTCTACCATCAATATGGAAATGTTTTTTTCTTTTATGCAAAAAAATGCTAATAACGTACCGGTAATATGATTTTCCTGAAACTTTGGAAGCGCCTGAGAGAATGAGATCTGCCCCTATCACTGGACAAGAAGCCAAAAGCACAAAATATAAAGACCACTCCTACTCCCTCCTTCAGGAGGACCCGGGGTGGGCAAATCCAACCCAGGAGACACTGGGCCAGGGGCCAACCAGGACACAAGCTTTAAAGGGAATGTGTCACCCCCTAGGACTTATCAGACCTCTACTATGGGCATACAGGTGATAGACATGTAAATCTATACTTACCTGTATGGCCCACAGTAGAGGTCTGCTTGCTTTGAAATATCTTTTTATAAAATCCCTATTCTTGGGGTCTGGGTGACGCCAAGAAATTCCTGCCTACCTACATAATTTAAATATTCCCTCCTTCCCCTGCCATGTCTGCAGAACCCGCGCATGCGCAATGCGCCTATAACGCAAGGCACGTTCTTTTTTCTCCCTGCCCGGTTTTACACTGCTGGGCTCTAGTGCGCAGGCGCCGGGGAGTCACCGCGACTTCCACTCCAGTGACCTCCGGCGTGCTCAACAATAAGGTTTGGTGCCCGCTTCCTCCCGACATCCTGATAGTTAGGAACTATATTGTATATATTTATACACGAGTATATACAACATAGTTCCTAACTATCAGGATGTCGGGAGGAAGCGGGGACCAAACCTTATTGTTGAGCACGCCGGAGGTCGCAGTGACTCCCCGGCGCCTGCGCACTAGAGCCCAGCAGTGTAAAATATGCCAGAGAGAAAAAAATGCTCCTTACGTTATAGGCGCATTGCACATGCGCTGGATCTCCAGACCTAGACTGCACGTCACAGGGCGCGGTGACGTGCGGGAAGGGCAGTGGAGGCGGGGGTGGTATTTAAATTAAGTAGGTAGGAGAAAAACTCTTTCTTGCACGAGCCTCTGATCCAACTGAGCGACTTCAGCTGAAGTCTCCTCCAGGCAGGGATGGGGATTCCCCGGCTTCTCTGCTGTGCTGACGTCACTCTCCCATGATGCAGTGCATCAAGGAAAGTGAACGGCAGTCTGCCGGTCTGAGCCCAGGCACTGTGACTGGACTGGATGTGTTCAGTCCAGCGTGCGGCTCTGGGTATGTGCTGACTGTGCTCCATAAGTCAGTGAGCTGGAGGCTTCTCCTGTGCTTCCTCCTTCACATCCTCCTCCTCCTCCCCGTTTCCCTTGCTCACACTATTAAGCGCTGATGCCTGCTGGAGTAGTGATTGTGCCCCTCCCCCATGTCACCACAACATGACAGAGAAACTAAACCTGAATAAGCTACAAGTATGTGCCAGGAAAGAGGGGCGTTATTTATTTCATATGGTTAGTGTATGTATAATTGTGTGTATACATGTGTGAAATGGCTGCATATATGTTAATAGTGCATGAGTGTGTATGGTGAGTTTTTGAACTGTATGTAAACATATGCAGTGTATATATGTAAATATATATATATGTGTATGTCTGTGTGTGTGTGTGTGTGTGTGTGTATATATATATATATATATATATATATATATATATATATATATATATTAGTACAGACCAAACGTTTGGACACCCCTCATTTAAAGATTTTTCTGTATTTTCTTGACTATGAAAATTGTACATTCACACTGAAGGCATCAAAACTATGAATTAACACATGTGGAATTATATACTTAACAAAAAAGTGTGAAACAACTGAAAATATGTCTTATATTCTAGGTTGTTCAAAGTAGCCACCTTTTGCTTTGATGACTTCTTTGCACACTCTTGGCATTCTCTTGATGAGCTTCAAGAGGTAGTTACCGGAAATGGTTTTCCAACAATCTTGAAGGCTTTCCCAGAGATGCTTAGCACTAGTGTTGAGCAAAAATGTTCTGTTCCGAGTATGCTCGGGCCGAGCTACGAGTATTTACAGCTGCTTGGTGATATGGTTGAATCGCTCCCGTGTGCATGATTTGCAACTGTTTGACAGCCTTATTACATGTGAGGAATGTGTAAGAAATAGACATTCCTCCCATGTGTTAAAACTGTCAAACAGTCGCAAATCATGCAGACGGGAGCGATTCAAACATATCACCGAGCAGCTGTAAATACTCGGAGCTCAGCCCGAGCATACTCGGCGAAAGGGTTAATAGAACATACTCGCTCAACACTACTTGGCACTTGTTGGCCCTTTTGCCTTCACTCTGCGGTCCAGCTCACCCCAAACCATCTGGATTGGGTGGAGACAAACAGTAGAGCCCGAGTGAAGCCAAGGTTAAAGCCAGCAGGGCAACCAGTATGGCCTGAGACAGGCAAAGACCAAAGCGACAGGTCCCGAGACAACCAATAGGACCCGAGAAAGGTCAAGGCCAAAGCTAGCAGGGCTCGAGACAACCAGTAGGGCCTGAGACACTCCAATGTCAAAGTTAGCAGGGCCCGAGACAAGCCAAGGCCAAAGCCAGCAGGGCCTGAGACAACCAGTAGGGCCCGAGACAAGCCAAGATCAAAGCCAGCAGGGCCCGAGGCAACCAGTAGGGCCCGAGAGAGGCCGAGGCCAAAACCAGCAGGACAGGAAACGACCAGTAGAGCCCGAGAGAAGCCGAGGCCAAAACATGCTGGGCCTGAGAGAGGCCGAGGCCAAAACCAGCAGCGCCTGAGGCAACCAGTAGGGTCTGAGAGAGGCCGAGGCCAAAACCACAGGGCCTGAGATGGCCAGCAGCACCCGATAGAGGCCGAGGCCAAAACTAGCAGAACTCGAGAGAGGCCTAGGCCAAAATCAGCAGGGCCCGAGACGACCAGTAGGGCCGAGAGAGGACGAGGTCAAAATAGCTGTAAACGTCATAGAGAGGCCGAGGCCAAAGCCAGCAGGGCCTGAGATGACTAGTAGTGCCAGAGAGAGGCTGAGGCCAAAACCAGCAGGGCCCGAGAAGACCAGTAGGGCCTGACACAGGAAAAGCCAAAACCAGCAGGGATCGACACATGCCAAGGCCAAAACCAGCAGGACCCAAGATAAGTAGTAGGACCCGAGACAAAAACCAAGAAAAAACCAGCAGGGCCCAAGATGAGCAGTAGGGCCCAAGAGAGGCCGAGGCCAAGACCAGCAGGGCCCCGTGATGCCAGTAGGGCCCGAGACAAGCCAAGGAAACAGCCATCAGGGCCCGAGACAACCAGAAAGGTCCGATAAAGGCCAAGGCCAACAACAGCAGGGTCCGAGATGACCACTAGGGCATGAGAGGCGGAGGCCAAAACCAGCAGGGCTCGAGATGACCAGTAGGGCCTGAGAGAGGCCGAGACCAAAACCAGCATGGCCCAAGATGACCCGTAGGACCAAAGAGAGGTCGAGGTCAAAATCAGAAAGGCCCAAGACGACCAGTAGGGCCCGAGACGGGCAAGGCCAAATCCTGCAGAGCCCGAGACAACCAGTAGGACCCGAGACAAACCAAAGCAACAGCCAGCAGGGCCCGAGACAACCAGTAGGGCCCAAGAAAGGTCAAAGCCAGCAGGGCCTAAAACAATCTGCAGGGCCCGAGACAAGCCAAAGCCAGCAGAGCCCGAGGCAACCAGTAGGGCCCGAGACAAGCCAAGGCTAAAGCCAGCAGGGCCCGAGACAACCAGTAGGGACCAAGAAAAGCCAAAGCCAGCAGGGCCCGAGACAACCAGTAGGGCCCAAAACAGGCCAAAGCCAGCAGTGCCCGAGACAACCAGTAGGGCCCGAAACAGGCCAATGCCAAAGCCAGCATGGCCCAAGATAACCAATAGGGCCCGAGACAGGCCAAGGCCAAATCCAACAGCGCCTGAGATAACAAGTAGGGCCCGAGACAGGCCAAGGCCGAAGCCAGCAGAGCCCGAGACAACCAGTAGGACCCGAGACAAACCAAGGAAACAGCCAGCAGGGCCCGAGACAACCAGTAGGGCCCAAGAAAGGCCAAATCCAGCAGGGTCCGAGGTAGGCCAATGCTAAAGCCAGCAGGGCCTGAGACAACCAGTAGGGCCCAAGACAGGCTACGACCACAGCCAGCAGGGCCTGAAACAATCTGCAGGGCCTGAGACAAGCCAAGGCCAAAGCCAGCAGGGCTCGAGACAACCAGTACGACCCGAGAAAGGCCAAAGCCAGCAGAGCCTGAGACAACAAGTAGGGCCCAAGACAGGCCACGGCCAAAGCCAGCAGGGCCCAAGACAAGCCAAGATTAAAGCCAGCAGGGCCCGAGACAACCAGTAGGTCCCGAGACAGGCCAAGGTCAAAGCCAGTAGGGCCACAGACAGGCCAAGGCTAAAGCCAGCAGGGCTAGAGACAACCAGTGATGCCCGAGACAGGCCAACGCCAAAGCTAGCAGGGCCCGAGACAACCAGTAAGGCCGAAGACAAGCCAAAGCTAAAGCCAGCAGGGCCCGAGACAACCAGTAGGGCCCAAGAAAAGCCAAAGCCAGCAAGCCCTACACAACCAGTAAGACCCCAGACAGGCCAAGGTCAAAGCCAGCAGGGCCCGAGATGACCAGTAGGGCCCGAGACTGGCAAGGCCAACAGCCAGCAGGGCTCGAGACAACCACTAGGGCCCAAGAAAGGCCAAATCCAGCAGGGTCCGAGGTAGGCCAATGCTAAAGCCAGCTGGGCCTGAGACAACCAGTAGGGCCCAAGACAGGCTACGACCACCGCCAGCAGGGCCTGAAACAATCTGCAGGGCCTGAGACAAGCCAAGGCCAAAGCCAGCAGGGCTCGAGACAACCAGTACGGCCCGAGAAAGGCCAAAGCCAGCAAGCCCTAGACAACCAGTAAGACCCGAGACAGGACAAGGTCAAAGCCAGCAGGGCCCGAGACAAACAGAACGGCCTGAGAAAGGCCTAAGCCAGAAGGGCCTGAGACAACCAGTAGGGCCCGAGACAGGCCAAGGCCAAAGACAGCATGGCCCGAAAAAACACGTACAGCCCGAGACAGGCCAAAACTAGCAGGGCCCGAGACATCCAGTAGGGCCCGAGCCAAGCCAACGCAACAGCCAGCAGAGCCCGAGACAACCAGAAGGGCCCGAGAAAGGCCAAGGCCAACAACAGCAGGGCCCGAGACGACCAGTAGGGCCCGAGAGAGGCCGAGGCCAAAGCCAGGAGGGCTCGAGATGACCACTAACACCTGAGAGAGGCGGAGGCCAGAGCCAGCAAGGCCCTAGACGACCAGTAGGGCCCGAGACAGGCAAGGACAACACCAGCAGGGTCTGAGACAGGCCAAAGCCAGGAGGGCCTGAGTCAGGCCAATGCCAGCAGAGCCCGAGACAACCAGTAGTGCCCGAGACAATCCAAGGCAACAGCCAGCAGGGCCCGAGACAACCAGTAGGGCCCAAGAAAGGCCAAAGCCAGCAGGGTCCGAGGTAGGCCAATGATAAAGCCAGCAGGACCCGAGACAACCAGTAGGGCCCAAGACAGGCCACGTCCACAGCCAGCAGTGCCTGAGACAAGCCAAGGTTAAAGCCAGCAGAGCCTGAGACATCCAGTGGGGCCCGAGACAGGCTAACACCAAAGCCAGCAAGGCCCGAGACAAACCAAGGGTAAAGCTAGCAGAGCCCGAGACAACCAGTAGGGCCCAAGAAAAGCCAAGGCCAAAGCCAGGAGGACCCATTACAACCAGTAGGGCCTGAAACAGGCCAAAGCCAGCAGCGCCCGAGACAACCAGTAGGGCCCGAGACAGGCCAAGCCCAAAGCCAACAGCGCCCGAGGCAACCAGTATGGCCCGAGACAGGCCAAGGCTAAAGACAGCAGGGCCTGAGACAACCAGTAGGGCCCAAGAAAGGCCAAAGCCAGCAGAGCCCGAGACAACCAGCAGAGCCCGAGACAGGCTACGGCCAAAGCCAGCAGGGCCCGAGACAAGCCAGGGTTAAAGCCAGCAGGGACCGAGACAACCAGTAGGGCATGAGACAAGCCAAGGCCGAAGCCAGCAGGGCCAGAGATAACCAGTAGGGCTCGAGACAGGCTAAGGCCAAGGACAGCAGGGCCTGAGACAGGCCAAGGCTAAAGCCAGCAGGGCTAGAGACAACCAGTGATGCCCGAGACAGGCCAAGCCTAAAGCCAGCAGGGCCCGAGACAACCAGTAGGGCCTAAGGAAAGCCAAAGCCAGCAAGGCCCTAGACAACCTGTAAGGCCCGAGATAAACAGTACTGCCCGAGAAATACCAAAGCCAGCAGGGCCTGAGACAACCTTTAGGGCCCGAGACAGGCCAAGGCAAAAGCCAGCATGGCCTCAGACAGTCCAAGGCCAGCATGGCCCGAAAAAACACATACGGTCCGAGAAAGACGAAAGCCAGCAGGGCCTTAGACAACTAGTAGGGCCCGAGACATGCCAAGGTTAAAGCCAGCAGGACCTAAGACAATCATTAGGGCCCGAGACAAGCCAAGGCCAAAGCCAATAGGGCCCGAGACAGGCCAAGGTCAAAGCCAGCAGGGCCTCAGACAGTCCAAGGCCAGCACGGCCCGAAAAAACACATACGGTCCGAGAAAGACGAAAGCCAGCAGGGCCTTAGACAACCAGTAGGGCCCGAGACATGCCAAGGTCAAAGCCAGCAGGGCCTGAGACAACAAGTAGGGCCCGAGACAAGACAAGCATAAAGCCATCAGGGCCCGAGACAACCAGTAAGGCCCGAGACAGGCCACGGCCAAAGCCAGCAGGGTCCGATACAAGCCAAGGTTAAAGCCAGCTGGGCCCGAGACAACCAGTAGGGCCCAAGACAAGCCAAGGCGAAAGCGAGCAGGGCCCGAGACAGGCCAAGGTCAAAGCCAGTAGGGCCACAGAGAGGCCAAAGCCTGCAGGGCCAGAGACAACTAGTGATGCCTGAGAAAGGCCAACGGCAAAGCCAGCAGGGCCCGAGACCATAGGGCCGGAGACAAGCCAAGGGTAAAGCCAGCAGGGCCCGAGACAACCAGTAGGGCCCAAGAAAAGCCAAAGCCAGCAGGGCCCGAGACAAACCAGTAGGGCCCGAGACAGGCCAAACCCAAAGCCAATAGTGCCCGAGACAACCAGTAAGGGCCTAAACAGGCCAAGGTCAAAGCTTGCAGGGACCGAAACAACCAGTAGTGTCTGAGACACAACAAAGCCAAAGCCAGCAGGGCTCGAGACAACCAGTAAGGCCCAAGACAGGACAAGGCCAACAGGACCCGACACAACCAGTAGGGCCTGAGACACGGCAGGGCCAAAGCCAGCAGGGGCCAAAACAACCAGTAGGGCATGAGACAAGCAAAGGCCAAAGCCAGCAGCGCCTGAGACTACCAGTAGGGCCAGAGACAGGCCAAGGCCAAAGCCAGGAGGGCCCGAGACTGGCCAAAGCCAGCAGAGACCGAGAAAACCAGTAGGACCCGAGACAAACCAAGGCATCAGCCAGTAGGCCCCAGACAACCAGTAGGGCCCAAGAAAGGCCAAAGCCAGCAGGGCCCGAGGTAGGCCAATGCTAAAGCCAGCAGGACCCGAGACAACCAGTAGGGCCTTAGACAGACCAACGGTAAAGTCAGCAAGGCCCCAGACAACCAGTAAGACCCGAGACAGGCCAAGATCAAAGCCAGCAGGGCCTGAAACAATCTGTAGGGCCCAAGACAAGCCAAGGCAAAAGCCAGCAGGGCCCGAGATTAGCCAAGGTTAAAGCCAGCAGAGCCTGAGACATCCAGTGGGGCCCGAGACAAGCCAAGACTTAAGCCAACAGGGCCCGAGACAACCAGTAGGGCCCAAGAAATGCCAAGGCCAAAGCTAGCAGTGCCCGAGACAAACAGTAGGGCCCGAGACAGGCCAAGGCCAAAGCCAGCAGGGCCCGAGATAAGCCAAGGTTTAAGCCAGCAGAGCCTGATACATCCAGTGGGGCCCGAAACAAGCCAAGACTAAAGCCAGCAGGGCTCGAGACAACCAGTAGGGCCCGAGACAGGCCAAAGCCAACAGGGCCCAAGACAACCAATAGGGCCCGAGACAGGCCAAGGCCAAAGCCAACAGTGCCTGAGATAGCCAGAAGGGCCTGAGACAGGCCAATGCCAAAGCCAACAGCGTCCAAGACAAACTGTAGGGCCCGGAACAGGCCAAGGTCAAAGCTAGCAGGGACCCAAACAACCAGTAAGGCCCGAGACAGGACAAGGCCAACAGGGCCCAAGACAACCTGTAGGGTCCGAGACAGGGCGCGGCCAAAACCAGCAGGGCCCAAGACAACCAGTAGGGCCTGAGACAGGGCAAGGCCAAAGCCAGCAGGGCCCAAAACAACCAGTAGGACGTGAGACAAGCAAAGCCCAAAGCCAGCAGCGCCCGAGACTACCAGTAGGGCCCAAGACAGGCCAAGGCCAAAGCCTGGAGGGCCCGAGACTCACCAAGGCCAAAGCCAGCAGAGCCCGAGACAACCAATAGGGCCCGAGACAAGCCAAGGCTAAAGCCAGCATGGCCCGAGACAACCAGTAGGGCCCAAGAAAGGCCAAAGCCAGCAGAGCCCAAGACAACCAGTAGGACCCAAGACAGGCCACTGCCAAAGCCAGCAGGGCCCGAGATAAGCCAAGTTTTAAGCCAGCAGAGCCTGATACATCCAGTGGGGCCCGAGACAAGCCAAGGATAAAGCCAGCATGGCCCGAGACAACCAGTAGGGCCCAAGAAAGGCTAAGGCCAAAGCCAGCAGAGCCCGACACAACCAGTAGGACCCAAGACAGGCCACGGCCAAAGCCACCATGGCCCGAGACAAGCCAAGGTTGAAGCCAGCAGTGCACGAGACAGGCCAAGGTCATTACCAGTAGGGCCACAGAGAGGCCAAAGCCAGGAGGGCCTATGACAGGCCAAGGCCAAAGCCAGCAGGGCCACAGACAACCAGTGTTGACCAAGATAGGCCAAAGCCAGCAGGGCCCAAGACAACCAATAGGGGCGGGAGACAAGTCAAGGGTAATGGCAGCAGGGCCCGAGACAACTAGTAGGGCCTAAGAAAGCCAATGCCAAAGCCAACAGCGCCTTAGACAACCAGTAGGGCCCGAGTCAGTCCAAGGTCATAGCCGACAGCGCCCAAGACAATCAGTGGGGCCCGAGACAGGGTAAGGCCAAAAGGCCAAAGCCAGCAGGGCCCAAAACAACCAGTAGGGCCCGAGACAGGCCAGACAAAGCCAGCAGGTCCCAAGACAAACACTAGGGCCCGAAACAGTTGAAGGCCAAAACCAGTATGGACCGAGACAACCAGTAGGGGCACAGACAGGCGAAGGCCAAAGCCAGCAGGGCCCGAGCTAGGCCAATGCTAAAGCCAGCAGGACCCGATACAACCAGTAGGGCCCGAGACTGGCCAAGGATAAAGCCAGCAAGGCCCTAGACAACCAGTCAGACCCAAGACAGGCCAAAATCAAAGCCATCAGGGCTTGAAACAATCTGTAGGGCCCAAGACTAGCCTAGACCAAAGCCAGCAAGGCTTGAGGCAACCAGTCTGGCCCGAGAAATGCCAAAGCCAGCAGGGCCTGAAACAATCAGTAGGGCCCGAGACAGGCCAGGGCCAAAGCCAGCATGGCCCGAGACAAGCCAAGGTCAATGCCAGCAGGGACCGAAACAACCAGTAGGGCCAGAGACAACCAGTAGGGCCCGAGACAGGCCAAGGTCAAAGCCAGTAGGGCCACAGACAGGCCAAGGCCAAACCAGCAGGGCCTGAGACAGGCCAAGGCTAAAGCCATCAGGGCCTGGACAGGCCAAGGCTAAAGCCAGCTGAGCCGGAGACAACCAGTAGGGCCGGAGACAAGCCAAGGCTAAAGCCGGCAGGGCCTGAGACAACCAGTAGGGCCAAAAAAGGCCAAAGCCAGCGGGGCCCGAGACAACTAGCAGGGGCCAAGACCAAAGCCAGCAGGGCGCAAGACAGGCTAAGGCCAAAGCCAACAGCACCCGAGACAACCAATAGGGCCCGAGACAGGACAAGACCAACAGGGCCCAAGGCTACCTGTAGGGCCCGAGACAGGGCACAGCCAAAGCCAGCAGGGCCCGAGACAACCCGAAGGGCCCGACACAGGGCAAGGC
Organism: Phyllobates terribilis; assembly: GCF_046119375.1. Classification (NCBI taxonomy): domain Eukaryota; kingdom Metazoa; phylum Chordata; class Amphibia; order Anura; family Dendrobatidae; genus Phyllobates; species Phyllobates terribilis. The sequence continues at coordinate 215,392 of NW_027363026.1, forward strand.
CAAAGCCAGCAGGGCCTGAGACAACCAGTAGGGCCTGAAACACGCCACGGCTAAAGTCAGCTGGGCCCGAGACAACCAGTAAGTAGGGTCCAAGAAAGGCCAAGGCCAAAGTCAGCAGGGCCCGAGACAACAAGTAAGGCCCGAGAAAAGCCAAGGCCAAAGTCAGCAGGGCCCGAAGCAACCAGTAGGGTGCGTGACAAGCCATGCCAAAATCCAGTAGGGCCCGTGACAACCAGTAGGGCCTGAGACAGAAGAAGGCCAAAGCCAGCAGGGCCCAAGAAAACCAGTAGAGCCCGAAACAGGCCAAGGCCAAAGCCAGCAGGGCCCGAGACAGAATAAGGCAAAAGTCAGGAAAGCCCGAGACAACCAGTAGGGCTCGAGACAAGTCTAGGCCAAGCCAGCAATGCCCGAGACAACCAGTAGGGCCCGAGACAAGTCTAGTCCAAGCCAGCAAGGCCCAAGACAACCAGTAGGGCCCTAGACAAGCCAAGTCCAAAGCCAGCAGGTCCCCAGACAATCAGTACGGTTTGAGACAAGATAAAGCCAACAGTCCCCGAGACAAACAATATGGCCCGAGACAGGCCAAGGCTAAAGCCAGCAGTGCCCGAGAAAAGTATTAGGACCTGAGACAGGCCAAGTCCAATGCCAGCAGATCACGAGACTGGCTAAAGCTAAAGCCAGCAGGGCCCGCGACAACCAGTAGGACCCGAGACAAGCCAAGGCCAAAGCCAGAAGTGCCCGAGACAACCAGTAGGGCCTGAGACAAGCCAAGGTTAAATCCAGCAGGGTCCGAGACAACCAGTAGGACCCAAGACAAGCCAAAGCCAATGCCAGAAGGGCCCGAGACAAGCCAAGTCCAAAGCCAACAGGGCCCGAGACAACCATTAGGGTGCAAGACAAGCCATGCCAAAAGCCATCAGGGCCCGTGACAACCAGTAGGGCCCGAGACAGAAGAAGGCCAAAGCTAGCAGGGCCCAAGAAAACCAGTAGGGCCCGAGACAGCCAAAGCCAAAAGGGCCCGACACAGGCGAAGGCCAAAGCCAGCAGGGCCCGGGACAGACCAAGGCCAAAGTCTGCATGACACGAGACATGCCAAGGCCAAAGCTAGCAAGGCCCGGGACAAGCCAAAGCCCATGCCAGCAAGGCCCAAAACAACTGACACAGGCCAAGGCTAAAGACAACAGGGCCCGAGACAACCAGTAGCGCCCGAGACAGGCCAAAGCCAGCAGGGCAGGAGACAGGCCAAGACAAAAGCCAACAGAGCCCAAGGCAACCAGTATGACCCGAAACAACCAGTGGGGCCCAAAACAGGCCTAGGCCAAAGGCCCGACACAACCGGTAGGGTCCGAAACAGGCGAAGGCCAAAGCCAGCAGGGCCCGAGAAAAGTCAAGGTCAAAGCCAGCTGGACCCAAGATAACCAGTAGGGCCCGAGAAAAGCCAAGGTCAAAGCCAGCTGGACCCAAGACAACCAGTAGGGCCTGAGAAAAGCCAAGGTCAAAGCCAGCTGGACCCAAGACAACCAGTAGGGCCCGAGAAAAGCCAAGGTCAAAGCCAGCTGGACCCAAGACAACCAGTAGGGCCCGAGACAAGCCAAGACCAAAACCAGAAGGGCCCGAGACAACCAGTAGGGCCCGAGACAAGCCAAGGTCAAAGCCAGCAGGGTCCGAGACAACCAGTAGGACCCGAGACAAGCCAAAGCCAATGCCAGAAGGGCCTGAGCCAACCGGTAGGGCTCGAGACAAGCCAAGGCCAAATCCAGCAGGGCCCGAGGCAACCAGTAGGGTGCGAGACAAGCCATGCCAAAATCCAGTAGGGCCCGAGACATCCAGTAAGGCCCAAGCTAAGCCATGGTCAATGTCAGTAGGGACCGAGACAACCAGTAGGGCCCGAGACAAGTCAAGGCCAAAGCCAGCAGGGCCCGAGACAACTTGTAGGGCCCGAAACAGGCAAAGGTCAAAACCATTAGGGCCATAGTCAGGCCAAAGTCAGCAGGGCCTGAGACAGGCCAAGGCCAAAGCCAGCAGCGCCTGAGACTACCAGTGGGTCCTGAGACAAGCCAAGGCCAAAGCCAGCAGGGCCGGAGACAACCAGTTGGGCTGGAGACAGGCCAAGGCCAAAGCAAGTGGGGCAGGTGAGAACTAGTAGAGCCCGAGAAAATCCGAGGCTAAAGTCAGGTGGGCCAAAGACAGGCCAACGATAAAGCCAGCAGAGCCCGAGACAAACAGTTGGGCCAAAGTCAGGACAAGGTCTTGAGACAAGCCAAGGTCAAAACTAGCAGGGCCCAAGACAACCAGCAGTGCCTTAGACAAGGCCAGAGCCAGTAGGGCCCCGAGACAAGCTAAGACCAAAGGCAGCAGGGCCAGAGACAACCAGTAGGAACCGAGACAGGCCAAGGCCAAAGCAAGCAGGACCGATACAAACAGTAGGGTAAGAGAATATCCAATACCAAAACCAGCCGGGCCCGAGACAACCAGTTAGACCTGAGAGAAGCCAAGGCCAAAGCCAACATGGCCTGAGACAACCAGTAGGGCCCGAGATAGGCCAAGGCCATAGCCTGCAGGGCCCGAGACAACCAGTAGCACCTGAGACAGGCCAAAACTAGAGTCAGCAGGGCCCAAGACAACCAGTTGGGCCAGAGTCAGGCCAAGGCCACAGCCAACAGGGCCCGAGACAATCAGTAGGGCCAAAAACAGGACAAGTACAAAGGCCCGAGACAACCAGAAGGGCCTGAGATAGGCCATGGGAAAAGCCAGCAGGGCCCATGACAGGCCAAGGCCAAAGCTAGCAGGGCATGTTTCAGGCCAAGGCCAAAGCCAGCAGGGCATGAGACAACCAGTAGGGCCCAAGACAAGCCAAGGCCAAAGCCAGAAGGGAACGAGATAGGCCAAGGGCAAAGCCAGCATGCCCCGAGACTACCAGTAGGACCTGAGACAATCCGAAGCCACAGCTAGCGGGGCCTGAGACAACCAGTAGGGCCAAAAACAGGCCAAGGACCAGTAAGGCCCGAGAAAGGCCAAGGCGAAAGCCAGCAGGGCGCGAGACAACCAGTAGGGCCCTAGAAAAGCCAAGGTCAAAGCCAACAGGGCCTGTGATGACCATTGTTGCCCGAGACACGACAAGTCCAATGCCAGAAGGGCACAAGACAGGCCAAGATCAAAGCCAGCAGGGCCCGAGACAACCAGTAGGGCCAAAAACAAGGCCGAGGCCAAAGACCCGAGACAACCAGAACTGTCCAAGGCAGGCCATGGGAAAAGCCAGCAGGGCCCGAGACAACCATAAGGGCCCGAAACAGCCAAAGCCAGAAGGGCCCAAAACAGGCGAAGGCCAAAGCCAGCAGGGCCCGAGGCAATCAGTAGGGCCCGAGAAAAGCCAAGGTCAAAGCCAGCTGGAACCAATACATCCAGTAGGGCCCGAGATAAGCCAAGGCCAAAGCCAGAAGGGCTCGAGACAACGAGTAGGGCCTGAGACAAGCCAAGGTCAAAGCCAGCAGGGTCCGAGACAACTAGTAGGACCCGAGACAAGCCAAGGCCAAAGCCAGCCCGGCCCGAGACAACAAGTAGGGCCCGAGAAAAGCCAAGGCCAAAGCCAGTAGGGCCCAATGCAACCAGTAGGGTGCGAGACAAGCCATGCCAAAATCCAGCAGGGCCCGTGACAACCAGTAGGGCCCAAGATAGAAGAAGGCCAAAGCCAGCAGAGTCCGAGACAACCAGTAGAGCCCGAGACAGGCCAAGGCCAAAGCAAGCAGGGCCCGAGACAACCAGTAAGGAACGAGACAGGACAAAGCAAAAGTCAGCAAAGCCCGAGACAACCAGTACGGCTCGAGAGAGGTCTAGGCCAAGCCAGCAAGGCCCGAGACAACCAGTAGGGTCCGAGACAGGTCTAGTCAAAGCCAGCTAGGCCCAAGACAACCAGGAGGGCCCTAGACAAGCGAAGGCCAAAGCCTACAGTGCCCGAGACAACCAGTAGGGCCCGAGACAGGCCAAGGCTAAAGCCAACAGGGCTCAAGACAAGTAGTAGGGCTTGAGATAGGCAAAGGTCAATGCCAACAGGGCAGGAGACTGGCTAAAGCTAAAGCCGGCAGGGCCCGCGACAACCAGTAGGACCCGAAACAAGCCAAGGCCACAATCAGGAGGGCCCGAGACAACCAGTAGGGCCCAAAACAGGCCAAGGCCAAAGCTAGCAGGACCTGAGACAACCAGTAGGACCCGAGACAAGCCAAGGCCAAAGCCAGAAGGGCCCGAGACTACCAGTAGGGCCTGAGACTAGCCAAGGTTAAAGCCAGCAGGGTCCGAGACAACCAGTAGGACCCAAGACAAGCCGAAGCCAATGCCAGAAGGGCCCGAGACAACCAGTAGGGCTCGAGATAAGCCAAGGCCAAAGCCAGCAGGACCCAAGACAAAAAGTAGGACCCGAGAAAAGCCAAGGCCTAAGACAGCAGGACAGGGACATCCAGTAGGGCCCGAGACAAGCCAAGGTCAAAGTCAGCAGGGCCCGAGACAACTAGTAGGTCCCGAGACAAGCCAAGGTTAATGCCAGTAGGTCCACAGACAGGCCAAAGCCAGCAGGGCCTCTGACAACCAATGGGTCCCAAAACAGGCCAAAACCAGCAGGGACCGATGCAACCAGTAGGGCCTGAGGCAGGCCAAGATCAAAGTCAGTATGGCCACAGACAGGCCAAGGCCAAAGCCAGCAGAGTACGAGACAAGCCAAGGCTAAAGCCAGCAGGGCCCGAGACAACCAGTAGGACCCAAGAAAGGCCAAGTCCAAAGCCAGCGGGGCCCGAGCCAACCGGTAGGGCTCGAGACAAGCCAAGGCCAAAGCCAGCAGCTCCCGAGACAACAAGTAGGGCCCGAGAAAAACCAAGGCCAAAGCCAGCAGGACAGGGACATCCAGTAAGGCCCGAGACACGTCAAGGTCAAAGTCAGCAGTGCCCGAGACAACTAGTAGGTCCGGAGACAAGCCAAGGTCAATGCCAGTAGGGCCACAGACAGGCCAAAGCCAGCAGGGCCTCGAGACACCCAATGGGGCCCAAAACAGGCCAAAGCTAGCAGGGCCTGATGAGACCAGTAGGGCACGAGACAGGCCAAGGTCAAAGTCAGTATGGCCACAGACAGGCCAAGGCCAAAGCCAGCAGGGTTCGAGACAAGCCAAGGCTAAAGCCAGCAGGGCCCGAGACAACCAATAGGGCTTGAGACATGCCAAGGCCAGAGCCAGCAGGACCCGAGACAACAAGTAGGGCCCAATAAAAGCCAAGGCCAAAGCCAGAAGGGCCCGAGACAACCAGTAGGACCTGAGACAAGCCAAGGTTAAAGCCAGTAGAGCCCGAGACAACCAATAGGACCAGAGACGAGCCAAGGCCAATGCCAGAAGAGCCCGAGACAACCAGTAGGGCCTGAGACAAGCCAAAGCCAAATCTAGCAGGGCCCGAGACAGGCCAAAGACAGGAGGGCCCGAGACAATCAGTTGGGCCCAAGAAAATCCAACGTCTAAGCCAGCAGTGCTCAAGACAATGAGTAGGGCCTGAGACAAACCAAGGCCAAAGTCAGCAGGGCCCGAGACAACCAGAAGGGCCCGAGACAGGTCTAGTCCAAGCCAGCAAGGCCCAAGACAACCAGTAGGGCCGTAGACAAGCCAAAGCCAGCAGGGCCCCAGACAATCAGTAGCGCTTGAGACAAGCCAAAGCCAACAGTGCCCGAGACAACCAATAGGGCCCGATACAGGCCAAGGCTAAAGCCAACAGTGCCTGAGACAAGTAGTAGGGCCTGAGACAGGCTAAGACTAATGCCAGCAGGGTGCGAGACTGGCTAAAGCTAAAGCCAGCAGGGCCCGCCACAACCAGTAGGACCCGAGACAAGCCAAGGCCACAGTCAACAGGGCTCGAGACAACCAGTAGGGCCCAAAACAGGCCAAGGCCAAAGGCCCGAAACAACGAGTAGGGCCTGAGACAGGCCAAGGCCAAAGCCAGCAGGGCCCGAAACAGCCAGTAGCACCTGAGACAGGCCAAAGCTAGAGTCAGCAGGGCCCAAGACAACCAGTTGGGCCAGAATCAGGCCAAGGCCAAAGCCAGAAGGGCCTGAGACAAGCCAAGATCAAAGCCAGCAGGTCCTGAGACAACCAGTAGGGCCAGACACAAGCCAAGGTCAAAGCCAGCCGGGCCAGAGACTTCATGTACTGCCTGAGACAAGCCAACGGCAAATCAGCAGGGCCCAAGAGAAGCCAAGGCAAGAGCCAGTAGGGCCCGAGTCATGCCAAGACCAAAGGCAGCAGGACCAGAGACAACCAGTAGGACCCGAGACAAGCCAAGGCCACAGGCAGTAGGGCACGAGACAGCCCAAGGCCAAAGCCAACAGGGCCCGAGACAATCAGTAGGGCCATAAACAGGACAAGTCCAAAGGCCCGAGACAACCAGAAGGGCCTGAGATAGGCCATGGGAAAAGCCAGCAGGGCCCATGACAGGCCAAGGCCAAAGCTAGCAGGGCATGTTTCAGGCGAAGGCCAAAGCCAGCAGGGCATGAGACAACCAGTAGTGCCCAAGACAAGCCAAGGCCAAAGCCAGAAGGGCACAAGATAGGCCAAGGGCAAAGCCAGCATGGCCCGAGACTACCAGTAGGACCTGAGACAATCCGAAGCCACAGCTAGCGGGGCCTGAGACAACCAGTAGGGCCAGAAACAGGCCAAGGTAAAAATGGCCTACTCAACCAGTAAGGCCCGAGAAAGGCCAAGGCGAAAGCCAGCAGGGCGCGAGACAACCAGTAGGGCCCTAGACAAGCCAAGGTCAAAGCCAGCAGGGCCTGTGATGACCATTGTTGCCCGAGACACAACAAGTCCAATGCCAGAAGGGCACAAGACAGGCCAAGATCAAAGCCAGCAGGGCCCGAGACAACCAGTAGGGCCAAAAACAAGGCCGAGGCCAAAGACCCGAGACAATCAGAACTGCCCAAGGCTGGCCATGGGAAAAGCCAGCAGGGCCCGAGACAACCAGTAGGGCCCGAGACAGCCAAAGCCAGAAGGGCCCGAAACAGGTGAAGGCCAAAGCCAGCAGGGCCCGAGGCAATCAGTAGGGCCCGAGAAAAGCCAAGGTCAAAGCCAGCTGGAACCAATACATCCAGTAGGGCCCGAGACAAGCCAAGGCCAAAGCCAGAAGGGCTCGAGACAACGAGTAGGGCCTGAGACAAGCCAAGGTCAAAGCCAGCAGGGTCCGAGACAACTAGTAGGACCCGAGACAAGCCAAGGCCAAAGCCAGCCGGGCCCGAGACAACAAGTAGGGCCTGAGAAAAGCCAAGGCCAAAGCCAGTAGGGCCCAATGCAACCAGTAGGGTGCGAGACAAGCCATGCCAAAATCCAGCAGGGCCCGTGACAACCAGTAGGGCCCAAGATAGAAGAAGGCCAAAGCCAGCAGAGTCTGAGACAACCAGTAGAGCCCGAGACAGGCCAAGGCCAAAGCCAGCAGGGCCCGAGACAACCAGTAAGGCCCGAGACAGGACAAGGCAAAAGTCAGCAAAGCCCGAGACAACCAGTACGGCTCGAGAGAGGTCTAGGCCAAGCCAGCAAGGCCCGAGACAACCAGTAGGGTCCGAGACAGGTCTAGTCTAAGCCAGCTAGGCCCAAGACAACCAGGAGGGCCCTAGACAAGCCAAGGCCAAAGCCTACAGTGCCCGAGACAACCAATAGGGCCCGAGACAGGCCAAGGCTAAAGCCAGCATTGCCCAAGACAAGTAGTAGGGCTTGAGATAGGCCAAGGTCAATGCCAGCAGGGCAGGAGACTGGCTAAAGCTAAAGCCGGCAGGGCCCGCGACAACCAGTAGGACCCGAAACAAGCCAAGGCCACAGTCAGGAGGGCCCGAGACAACCAGTAGGGCCCAAAACAGGCAAAGGCCAAAGCTAGCAGGGCCTGAGACAACCAGTAGGACCCGAGACAAGCCAAGGCCAAAGCCAGAAGGGCCCGAGACAACCAGTAGGGCCTGAGACTAGCCAAGGTTAAAGCCAGCAGGGTCCGAGACAACCAGTAGGACCCAAGACAAGCCGAAGCCAATGCCAGAAGGGCCCGAGACAACCAGTAGGGCTCGAGTTAAGACATAGCCAAAGCCAGCAGGACCCAAGACAAAAAGTAGGACCCAAGAAAAGCCAAGGCCAAAGCCAGCAGGACAGGGACATCCAGTAGGGCCCGAGACAAGCCAAGGTCAAAGTAAGCAGGGTCCGAGACAACTAGTAGGTCCCGAGACAAGCCAAGGTTAATGCCAGTAGGGCCACAGACAGGCCAAAGCCAGCAGGGCCTCTGACAACCAATGGGTCCCAAAACAGGCCAAAACCAGCAGGGCCCGATGCAACCAGTAGGGCCTGAGGCAGGCCAAGATCAAAGTCAGTATGGCCACAGACAGGCCAAGGCCAAAGCCAGCAGAGTACGAGACAAGCCAAGGCTAAAGCCAGCAGGGCCCGAGACAACCAGTAGGACCCAAGAAAGGCCAAGTCCAAAGCCAGCGGGGCCCGAGCCAACCGGTAGGGCTCGAGACAAGCCAAGGCCAAAGCCAGCAGGTCCGGAGACAACAAGTAGGGCCCGAGAAAAGCCAAGGCCAAAACCAGCTGGACAGGGACATCCAGTAAGGCCCGAGACACGTCAAGGTCAAAGTCAGCAGTGCCTGAGACAACTAGTAGGTCCCGAGACAAGCCAAGGTCAATGCCAGTAGGGCCACAGACAGACCAAAGCCAGCAGAGCCTCGAGACAACCAATGGGGCCCAAAACAGGCCAAAGCTAGCAGGGCCCGATGAGACCAGTAGGGCACGAGACAGGCCAAGGTCAAAGTCAGTATGGCCACAGACAGGCCAAGGCCAAAGCCAGCAGGGTCCGAGACAAGCCAAGGCTAAAGCCAGCAGAGCCCGAGACAACCAATAGGGCTCGAGACATGCCAAGGCCAGAGCCAGCAGGACCCGAGACAACAAGTAGGGCCCAATGAAAGCTAAGGCCAAAGCCAGAAGGGCCCAAGACAACCAGTAGGACCTGAGACAAGCCAAGGTTAAAGCCAGTAGAGCCCGAGACAACCAATAGGACCCGAGATGAGCCAAGGCCAATGCCAGAAGAGCCCAAGACAACCAGTAGGGCCTGAGACAAGCCAAAGCCAGGAGGGCCCGAGACAATCAGTTGGGCCCAAGAAAATCCAACGTCTAAGCCAGCAGGGCTCAAGACAACTAGTAGGGCCTGAGACAAACCAAGGCCAAACTGAGCAGGGCCCGAGACAACCAGTAGGGCCCGAGACAGGTCTAGTCCAAGCCAGCAAGGCCCAAGACAACCAGTAGGGCCGCAGACAAGCCAAGGCCAATGCCAGCAGGGCCCCAGACAATCAGTAGCGCTTGAGACAAGCCAAAGCCAACAGTGCCCGAGACAACCAATAGGGCCCGATACAGGCCAAGGCTAAAGCCAACAGTGCCTGAGACAAGTAGTAGGGCCTGAGACAGGCTAAGACTAATGCCAGCAGGGCACGAGACTGGCTAAAGCTAAAGCCAGAAGGGCCCGCGACAACCAGTAGGACCCGAGACAAGCGAAGGCCGCAGTCAACAGGGCTCGAGACAACCAGTAGGGCCCAAAACAGGCCAAGACCAAAGGCCCGAAACAACCAGTAGGGCCCGAGACAGGCCAAGGCCAAAGCCAGCAGGGCCCGAGACAGCCAGTAGGGCTTGAGACAAGCCAAGGCCAAAGGCAGCAGGACCTGAGACAACAAGTAGGGCCCAAGAGAAGCCAAGGCCAAAGCCAGCAGGGCCCGAGACAACCAGTATGGTGCAACACAAGCCATGCCAAAATCCAGCAGGGCCCATGACAACCAGTAGGGCCCGAGACAGAAGAAGGCCAAAACTAGCAGGGCCCAAGAAAACCAGTAGGACCCGAGACAGCCAAAGCAAGAAGGGCCCGACACAGGCCAAGGCCAAAGCCAGCACGGCCCGGGACAGACCATGGCCAAAGTCTGTAGGGCCCGAGACAGGCCAAAGCTAGCAGGGCCCGGGACAAGCCAAAGCCAATGCCAGCAAGGCCCAAAACAACCGACACAGGCCAAGGCTAAAGACAGCAGGGCCCGAGACAACCAGTAGGGCCCGAGACAGGCCAAAGCCAGCAGGGCACGAGATAGGCCAAGGTCAAAGCCAGCTGGACCCAAGATAATGAGTAGGGCCCGAGAAAAGCCAACGTCAAAGCCAGCTGGACCCAAGACAACCAGTAGGGCCCGAGACAAGCCAAGACCAAAGCCAGAAGGGCCCGAGACAACCAGTAGTGCCTGAGACAAGCCAAGGTCAAAGCCAGCAGGGTCTGAGACAACCAGTAGGACCTGATACAAGCCAAAGCCAATACCAGAAGGGCCCGAGCCAACCGGTAGGGCTCGAGATAAGCCAAAGCCAAAGCCAGCAGGGCCCAAGACAAAAAGTAGGGCCCAAGAAAGGCCAAGGCCAAAGCCAGCGGAGCCCGAGCCAACCGGTAGGGCTTGAAACAAGCCAAGGCCAAAGCCAGCAGGGCCCGAGACTACAAGTCGGGCCCGAGAAAAGCCACAGCCAGCAGTGCCCGAGGCAACCAGTAGGGTGCGTGACAAGCCATGCCAAAATCCAGCAGGGCCCGTGACAACCAGTAGGACCCGAGACAGAAAAAGGCCAAAGCAAGCAGGGCCCAAGAAAAACAGTAGGGCCCGAGACAGGCCAAGGCCAAAGCCAGCAGGGTCCAAGACAACCAGTAGAACCCGAGACAGGCCAAGGCCAAAGCTAGCAAGGCCCGAGACAACCAGTAAAGCCCGAGACAGAACAAGGCAAAAGTCAGCAAAGCCCGAGATAACCAGTAGGGCTCGAGACAGGTCTATGCCAAGCCAACAAAGCCCGAGACAACCAGTAGGGCCCTAGACAAGCCAAGGCTAAAGCCAGCAGGGCCCCAGGCAATCAGTAGCGCTTTAGACAAGCCAAAGCCAACAGTGCCTGAGACAACCAGTAAGGCCCGAGACAGAACAAGGCAAAAGTCAGGAAAGCCCGAGACAACAAGTAGGGCTTGAGACAGGTCTAGGCCAAGACCGCAAGGCCCGAGACAACCAGTAGGGCCTGAGACAGGTCTAGTCCAAGCCAGCAAGGCCCAAGACAACCAGTAGGGCCCGCGACAGGCCAAGGCCAAAGCCAGAAGGGCCCCAGACAATCAGTAGGGCTTGAGACAAGCCAAAGCCTACAGTGCCCGAGACAACCAATAGGGCCCCAGATACGCCAAGGCTTAAGCCAGCATGCCCAAGACAAGTAGTAGGGCCTGAGACAGGCCAAAGCCAGCAGGGCACAACATAGGCCAATACCAAAGCCATCACAGCCCAAGACAACCAATAGAACCTGAAACAACCAGTGGGGCCCAAAAAAGACCTAGGCCAAAGGCCCGAGTGGACCGATAGGGCCCGAAACAGGCGAAGGTCAAAGCCAACTGGGCCCAAGACAACCAGTAGGGCCCGAGAAAAGCCAAGGTCAAAGCCAGCTGGACCCAAGACAACCAGTATGGCCCGAGAAAAGCCAAGGTCAAAGCCAGCTGGACCCAAGACAACCAATAGGGCCCGAGAAAAGCCAAGGTCAAAGCCAGCTGGACCCAAGACAACCAGTAGGGCCCGAGACAAGCCAAGACCAAATCCAGAAGGTCCCGAGACAACCAGTAGGGCCTGAGGCAAGCCACGGTCAAAGCCAGCAGTGTACGAGACAACCAGTAGGACCCGAGACAAGCCAAAGCCAATGCCAGAAGGGCCCGAGCCAACCGGTAGGGCCCGAGAAAAGCCAAGGCCAAAGCCAGCAGGGCCCGAGGCAACCAGTAGGGTGCGAGACAAGCCATGCCAAAGCCAGCAGGGCCTGAGACAACCAGTAGGACCCGAGACAAGCCAAGGCCAAAGCTAGAAGGGCCCGAGACAACCAGTAGGGCCTGAGACAAGCCAAGGTTAATGCCAGCAGGGTCCGAGACAACCAGTAGGACCCGAGACAAGCCAAAGCCAATGCCAAATGGGCCCGAGACAACCAGTAGGGCTCGAGACAAGCCAAGGCCAGAGCCAGCAGGACCCGTCACAACAAGTAGGGCCCGATAAAAGCCAAGGCCAAAGCCAGAAGGAAATGAGACAACCAGTAGGGCCTGAGACAAGCCAAGGTTAAAGCCATTAGGGCCCGAGACTACCAGTAGGACCCGAGACAAGCCAAGCCTAAAAGCCAGAAGGGCCCAAGACAACCAGTAGGGCCTGAGACAAGCCAAAGCCAAATCTAGCAGGGCCCGAGACAGGCCAAAGCCAGGAGGGCCAGAGACAACCAGTTGGGCCAAAGAAAATCTAAGGTCTAAGCCAGAAGGACTCAAGACAACTAGTAGGGCCTGGGACAAGCCAAGGCCAAAGTCAGCAGGGCCCGAAACAACCAGTAGGGTCTGAGACAAGCCATAGCTATCAGGGCCCAAGACAACCAGGAGGGCCCGAGACTGGTCTAGTTCAAGGCAGCAAGGCCCAAGACAACCAGTAGGGCCCTAGACAAGCCAAGGACAAAGCCAGCAGTGCCCCAGATAATCAGTAGTGCTTGAGACAAGCCAAAGCCAACAGTGCCCGAGACAACCAATAGGGCCCAAGACAGGCCAAGGTTAAAGCGAACAGTGCCTGAGACAAGTAGTAGGGCCTGAGACAGTCCAAGACTAATACCAGCAGGGCACGAGACTGGCTAAAGCTAAAGCCAGCAGGGCCTGCGACAACCAGTAGGACCCTAGACAAGCCAAGGCCACAGTCAAGAGGGCTCGAGACAGCCAGTAGGGCCCAAAGCAGGCCAAAGGCCGAAACAAACAATAGGGCCTGAGACAGGCCAAGGCCAAAGCCATCAGGGCCTGAGACAACAAGTAGGGCTTGAGACAAGCCAAGGCCAAAGCCAGCAGGACCTGAGACAACAAGTAGGGCCCGAGAAAAGCCAAGGCCAAAGCCAGCAGGGCCCGAGACAACCAGTATGGCGCAAGACAAGTCATGCCAAAAGCCAGCAGGGCCCATGACAACCAGTAGGGCCCGAGACAGAAGAAGGCCAAAACTAGCAGGGCCCAAGAAAACCAGTAGGACCCGAGACAGCCAAAGCCAGAAGGGCCCGACACAGGCCAAGGCCAAAGCCAGCAGGGCCCGGGACAGAACAAGACCAAAGTCTGCAGGGCCCGAGACAGGCCAAGGCCAAAGCTAGCAGGGGCCGGGACAAGCCAAAGCCAATGCCAGCAAGGCCCAAAACAACCGACACAGGCCAAGGCTAAAGACAGCAGGGCCTGAGACAACCAGTAGGGCCCGAGACAGGCCAAAGCCAGCAGGGCACGAGACAGGCCAAGACCAAAGCCAACAGAGCCCAAGACAACCAGTAGGACCCGAGACAAGCCAAAGCCAATGCCAGAAGGGCCCAAGCCAACCAGTAGGGCTCGAGACAAGCCAAGGCCAAAGCCAGCAAGGCCCAAGACAACCAGTAGGGCCCGAGACATGCCAAGGCCAAAGCCAGAAGGGCCCCAGACAATCAGTGGGGCTTGAAACAAGCCAAAGCCTACAGTGCCCGAGACAACCAATAGGGTCCGAGACAGGCTAAGGCTTAAGCCAGCAGTGCCGGAGATAAGTAGTAGGGCCTGATACAGGCCAAAGCCAGCAGGGCACAAGACAGGCCAAGACAAAAGCCAACAGGGCCAAAGACAACCAATAGGACCCGAAACAACCAGTGGGGCCCAAAACAGCCTAGGCCTGTTTTGGGCCCCACTGGTTGTTTCGGGTCCTATTGGTTGTCTTTGGCCCTGTTGGCTTTGGTCTTGGCCTGTCTTGTGCCCTGCTGGCTTTGGCCTGTATCAGGCCCTACTACTTATCTCCGGCACTGCTGGCTTAAGCCTTAGCCTGTCTCGGACCCTATTGGTTGTCTCGGGCACTGTAGGCCCGAGACAACCGGTAGGGCCCGAAACAGGCGAAGGCCAAAGCCAGCACGGCCCGAGGCAACCAGTAGGGCCCGAGAAAAGCCAAGGTCAAAGCCAGCTGGACCCAAGACAACCAGTAGGGCCAGAGACAAGCCAATGCCAAAGCCAGAAGGGCCCGAGACAATCAGTAGGGCCTGAGACAAGCCAAGGTCAAAGCCAGCAGGGTCCGAGACAACTAGCAGGACCCGAGACACGCCAAAGCCAATGCCAGAAGGGCCCGAGCCAACCGGTAGGGCCCGAGACAAGCCGAGGCCAAAGCCAGCTGGGTCTGAGACAACCAGTAGGGTGTGAGACAAGCCATGGCAAAATCCAGCAGGGCCCGTGACATCCAGTAGGGCCCGAGACAGAAGAAGGCCAAAGCTAGCAGGGCCCAAGAAAACCAGTAGGGCCTGAGACAGGCCAAGTGCAAAGCCAGCAGAGTCCGAGACAACCAGTATAGCCCGAGACATGCCAAGGCCAAAGCCAGCAGGGCCCGAGAAAACCAGTAAGGCCCGAGACAGAAGAGGTCAAAAGTCAGCAAAGCCCGAGACAACCAGTAGGGCTCGAGACCGGTCTAGGCCAAGCCAGCAAGACCCGAGACAACCAGTAGGGCCCTAGACAAGCCAAGGCCAAAGCCAGCAGGGCCCCAAACAATCAGTAGGGTTTGAAACAAGCCAAAGCCTACAGTGCCCGCGACAACCAATAGGGCCCGACACAGGCCAAGGCTAAAGCCAGCAGGGCCCGAGACAAGTAGTAGGGCCTGAGACAGGCCAAGGTCAATGCCAGCAGGGTAGGAGACTGGCTAAAGCTAAAGCCAGCAGGGCCCGCGACAACCAGTAGGACCCGAGACAAGCCCAGGCCACAGTCAGCAGGGCCCAAGACAACCAGTAGGGCCCGAGACAGGCCAAGGCCAAAGCTAGCAGGGCCTGAGACTACCAGTAGTACCCGAGACAAGCCAAGGCCTAAGCCAGAAGGGCCTGAGACAACCAGTAGGACCCAAGACAAGCCGAAGCCAATGCCAGAAGGGTCCGAGACAACCAGTAGGGCTCGAGACAAGCCAAGGCCAAAGCCAGCAGGACCCGAGACAAAAAGTACGACCCGAGAAAAGCCAAGGCCAAAGCCAGCAGGACAGGGACATCCAGTAAGGCCCGGGACAAGCCAAGGTCAAAGTCAGCAGTGCCCGAGACAACAAGTCGGGCCGATAAAAGCCAAGGCCAAAGCCAGAAGGGCCCGAGACAATAAGTAGGGCCTGAGTCAATCCAAGGTCTAAGCCAGTAGGGCCCAAGAAAACCAGTAGGACCCGAGACAGCCAAAGCCAGCAGGGCCCGGGACAGAACAAGGCCAAAGTCTGCAGGGCCCGAGACAGGCTAAGGCCAAAGCCAGCAGGGCACGAGACCCGCCAAGACCAAAGCCAACAGAGCCCAAGACAACCAGTAGGACCTGAAACAACCAGTGGTGCCCAAAACAGGCCTAGGCCAAAGGCCCGAGACAACCGGTAGGGCCCGAAACAGGTGAAGGCCAAAGCCAGCAGGGCCCGAGAAAAGCCAAGGTCAAAGCCAGCTGGACCCAAGATAACGAGTAGGGCCCGAGAAAAGCCAAGGTCAAAGCCAGCTGGACCCAAGACAACCTGTAGGGCCAGAGAAAAGCCAAGGTCAAAGCCAGCTGGACCCAAGACAGCCAGTAGGGCCCGAGAAAAGCCAAGGTCAAAGCCAGCTGGACCCAAGACAACCAGTAGGGCCTGAGAAAAGCCAAGGTCAAAGCCAGCTGGACCCAAGACAACCAGTAGGGCCCGAGACAAGCCAAGACCAAAGCCAGAAGGGCCCGAGACAACCAGTAGGGCCTGAGACAAGCCAAGGTCAAAGCCAGCAGGGTCCGAGACAACCAGTAGGACCTGAGACAAGCCAAAGCTAATGCCAGAAGGGCCCGAGCCAACCGGTAGGGCTCGAGACAAGCCAAGGCCAAAGCTAGCAGGGCCCGAGACAACAAGTAGGGCCAAAGAAAAGCCAAGGCCAAAGCCAGCAGGGAACGAGGCAACCAGTAGGGTGCGAGACAAGCCATGCCAAAGCCAGCAGGGCCCTTAACAACCAGTAGGGCCCGAGACAAAAGAAGGCCAAAGCCAGCAGGGCCCAAGAAAACCAGTAGGGCCTGAGACAGGCCAAGGCCAAAGCCAGTAATGTCCGAGACAACCAGTAGAGCCCGAGACAGGCCAAGGCCAAAGCCAGCAGGGCCCGAGACAACCATTAAGGCAAAAGTTAGGAAAGCCCGAGACAACCAGTAGGGCCTGAGACAGGCCAAGGCTTAAGCCAGCAGTGCCCGAGACAAGTAGTAGGGCCTGAGACAGGCCAAGACTAATGCCAGCAGGGCACGAGACTGGCTAAAGCTAAAGTCAGCAGGGCCCGCGACAACCAGTAGGACCCGAGACAAGCCAAAGCCACAGTCTGCAGGACTCGAGACAACCAGTAGGGCCCAAAACAGGCCAAAGCCAGCAGGGCCTGAGACAACCAGTAGGACCTGAGACAAGCCAAGGCCAAAGCCAGAAAGGCCCGACACAACCAGTAGAGCCTGAGACAAGCCAAGGTTAAAGCCAGCAAGGCCCGAAACAACCAATAGGACCCTAGACGAGCCAAGGCCAAAGCCAGAAGTGCCCGAGACAACCAGTAGGGCCTGAGACAAGCCAAAGCCAAATCTAGCAGGGCCCTAGACAGGCCAAAGCCAGGAGGACCCGAGACAACCAGTTCGGCCCAAGAAAATCCAACGTCTAAGCCTGCAGGGCTCAAGACAACTAGTAGGGCCTGAGACAAACCAAGGCCAAAGTCAGCAGTGCCCGAGACAACTAGTAGGGTCTGAGACAAGCCATAACTAGCAGGGCCCAAGTCAACCAGTAGGGCCCGAGACAGGTCTAGTCCAAGCCAGCAAGGTCCAAGACAACCAGTAGGGCCCTAGACAAGCCAAGGCCAAAGCCAGCAGGGCTCCAGACAATCAGTAGGGCTTGAGACAAGCCAAAACCCGAGACAACCAATAGGGCCCGAGACAGGCAAGGCTAAAGCCAGCAGTACCCGAGACAAGTAGTAGGGCCTGAAACAGGCCAAGACCAATGCCAGCAGGGCACGAGAGTGGCTGAAGCTAAAGCCAGCAGGGCCCGCGACAACCAGTAGGACCCGAGACAAGCCAAGGCCACAATCAGCAGGGCTCGAGACAACCAGTAGGGCCCAAAACAGGCCAAGGCCAAAGGCCCGAAACAAACAGTAGGGCCCTAGACAGGCCAATGCCAAAGCCAGCAGGGCACGAGGCTGGCTAAAGCTATAGCCAGCAAGGCCCACGACGACCAGTAGGACCCGAGACAAGCCAAGGCCACAGTCAGCTGGGCTCGAGACAACCAGTAGGGCCCAAAACAGGCCAAGGCCAAAGGCCCGAAACAACCAGCAGGGCCCGAGGCAGGCCAAGGCCAAAACCAGCAAGGCACGAGACTGGCTAATGCCAAAGCCAGCGGGGCCCGAGCCAACTGGTAGGGCTTGAGGCAAGCCAAAGCCAGCAGGGCCCGAGGCAACCAGTAGGGTGCGTGACAAGCCATGCCAAAATCTAGCAGGGCCCGTGACAACCAGTAGGGACCGAGACAGAAGAAGGCCAAAGCCAGCAGGGCCCAAGAAAACCAGTAGGGCCCGAGACAGGCCAAGGCCAAAGCCAGCAGGGTCCGAGACAACCAGTAGAACCCGAGACAGGCCAAGGCCAAAGCTAGCAGGGCCCAAGACAACCAGAAAGGCCCGAGACAGAACAAGGCAAAAGTCAGCAAAGCCCGAAACAACCAGTAGAGCTCGAGACACGTCTATTCCAAGCCAGCAAGGCCCGAGACAACCAGTAGGGCCCTAGACAAGCCAAGGCTAAAGCCAGCAGGGCCCCAGACAATCAGTAGCGCTGTAGACAAGCCAAAGCCAACAGTGCCTGAGACAACCAGTAAGGCCCGAGACAGAACAAGGGAAAAGTCAGGAAAGCCCGAGACAACAAGGAGGGTTTGAGACAGGTCTAGGCCAACCTACCAAGGCCCGAGAAAACCAGTAGGGCCCGAGACAGGTCTAGTCCAGGCCAGCAAGGCCCAAGACAACCAGTATGGCCCGAGACAGGCCAAGGCCAAAGCCAGAAGGGCCCCAGACAATCAGTAGGGTTTGAGACAAGCCAAAAGCCTACAGTGCCCGAGACAACCAATAGGGCCCGAGACAGGCCAAGGCATAAGCCAGCAGTGCCCAAGACAAGTAGTAGGGCTTGAGACAGGTTAAAGCCAGCAGGGCACAAGACAGGCGAAGACCGAAGCCAAGAGAGCCCAAGACAACCAATAGGACCCGAAACAACCAGTGGGGCCCAAAACAGGCCTAGGCCAAAGGCCCGAGACAACTTATAGGGCCTGAAACAGGCGAAGGCCAAAGCCAGCAGGGCCCGAGAAAAGCTAAGGTCAAAGCCAGCTGGGCTCAAGACAAGCAGTAGGGCCCAAGAAAAGCCAAGGTCAAAGCCAGCTGGACCCAAGAAAACCAGTAGGACCCGAGAAAAGCCAAGGTCAAAGCCAGCTGGACCCAAGACGACCAGTAGGGCCCGAGAAAAGCCAAGGTCAAAGCCAGCTGGACCCAAGACAACCAGTAGGGCCCGAGAAAAGCCAAGGTCAAAGCCAGCTGGACCCAAGACAACCAATAGGGCCCGAGACAAGCCAAGACCAAAGCCAAAAGGGCCCGAGACAACCAGTAGGGCCTCAGACAAGCCAAGGTCAAAGCCAGCAGGGTCCGAGACAACCAGTAGGACCTGAGACAAGCCAAAGCCAATGCCATAAGGGCCCGAGCCAACCGGTAGGGTTCGAGACAAGCCAAGGCCAAAGCCAGCAGGGCCCGAGACAACAAGTAGGGCCCAAGAAAAGCCATGGTCAAAGCCATCAGGGCACGAGGCAACCAGTAGGGTGCGAGATAAGCTATGCCAAAGCCAGCAGGGCCCGTGACAACCAGTAGGGCCCGAGACAGAAGAAGGCCAAAGCCAGCAGGGCCCAAGAAAACCAGTAGGGCCTGAGACAGGCCAAGGCAAAAGCCAGTAGGGTCCGAGACAACCAGCAGAGCCTGAGACAGGCCAAGACCAAAGCCAGCAGGGCCCGAGACAACCAATAAAGCCCGAGACAGAACAAGTCAAAAGTCAGGAAAGCCCGAGACAACCAGTAGGGCTTGAGACAGGTCTAGGCCAAGCCCGCAAGGCCCGAGACAACCAGTAGTGCCCCAGACAGGTCTAGTCCAAGCCAGCAAGGCCCAAGATAACCAGTAGGGCCCTAGACAAGCCAAGGCCAAAGCCAGCAGGGCCCCAGACATAAAGTAGGGCTCAAGACAAGCCAAAGCCTACAGTGCCCTAGACTACCAATAGGGCCCGATACAGGCCAAGGCTTAAGCCAGCAGTGCCCGAGACAAGTAGTAGGACCTGAGACAGGCCAAGACCAATGCCAGCAGGGCACGAGACTGGCTAAAGCTAAAGCCAGCAGGGCCCGTAACAACCAGTAGGACCCGAGACAAGCCAAAGCCACAGTCTGCAGGGCTCGAGACAACCAGTAGGGCCCAAAACAGGCCAAGGCCAAAGCCAGCAGGGCCTGTGACAACCAGTAGGACCCGAGACAAGCCAAAGCCAAAGCCAGAAGGGCCCGAGACAACCAGTAGGGGCTGAGACAAGCCAAGGTTAAAGCCAACAGGGTCCGAGACAACCAGTAGGACCCGAGACGAGCCAAAGTCAATGCCAGAAGGGCCCGAGACAACCAGTAGGGCTTGAGACAAGCCAAGGCCAGAGCCAGCAGGACCCGAGACAACAAGTAGGGCACAATAAAAGCCAAGGCCAAAGCCAGCAGGGCCCGCGACAACCAGTAGGACCCGAGACAAGCCAAAGCCACAGTCTGCAGGGCTCGAGACAACCAGTAGGGCCCAAAACAGGCCAAGGCCAAAGCCAGCAGGGCTTGAGACAACCAGTAGGACCCGAGACAAGCCAAGGCCAAAGCCAGAAGGGCCCAAGACAACCAGTAGGGCCTGAGACAAGCCAAGGTTAAAGCCAACAGGGTCCGAGACAACCAGTAGGACCCGAGACGAGCCAAAGTCAATGCCAGAAGGGCCCGAGACAACCAGTAGGGCTTGAGACTAGCCAAGGCCAGAGCCAGAAGGGCCCGAGACAACCAGTAGGGCCTGAGACAAACCAAGGTTAAAGCCAGCAGGGCCCGAGACACCAATAGGACCCGAGACGAGCCAAGGCCAAAGGCAGAAGGGCCCGAGACAACCAGTAGGGCCTGAGACAAGCCAAAGCCAAATCTAGCAGGGGCCGAGACAGGCCAAAGCCAGGAGGGCCCGAGACAACCAGTTGGGCCCAAGAAAATCCAACGTCTAAGCCAGCAGGGCTCAAGACAACTAGTAGGGCCTGAGACAAACCAAGGCCAAAGTCAGCAGGGCCAGAGACAACCAGTAGCGTCTGAGACAAGCCATAGCTAGCAGGGCCCAAGACAACCAGTAGAGCCCGAGACAGGTCTAGTCCAAGCCAGCAAGGCCCAAGACAACCAGTAGGGCCCTAGACAAGCCAAGGCCAAAGCCAGCAGGGCTCCAGACAATCAGTAGGGCTTGAGACAAGCCAAAGCCTGCAGTGCCCGAGACAACCAATAGGGCCCGAGACAGCCAAGGCTAAAGCCAGCAGTACCCGAGACAAGTAGTGGGCCTGAAACAGGCCAAGACCAATGCCAGCAGGGCACGAGACTGGCTAAAGTTAAACCCAGCAGGGCCCGCTACAACCAGTAGGACCTGAGACAAGCCAAGGCCACAGTGAGCAGGGCTCAAGACAAGCAGTAGGGCCCAAAACAGGTCAAGGCCAAAGGCCCGAAACAAACAGTAGGGCCCGAGACAGGCCAAGGCCAAAGCCAGCAGGGTACGAGACTGGCTAAAGCTAAAGCCAGCAGGGCCCACGACAACCAGTAGGACCCGAGACAAGCCAAGGCCACAGTCAGCAGGGCTCGTGACAACCAGTAGGGCCCAAAATAGGCCAAGGCTAAAGGCCTGAAACAACCTGTAGGGCCCGAGACAGGCCAAGGCCAAAGCCAGCAGGGCCTGAGACAACCAGTAGGACCCGAGACAAGCCAAGGCCAAAGCCAGAAGGGCCCGAGTCAACCAGTAGGGCTGAGACAAGCCAAGGTTAAAGCCAGCAGGGTCCGAGACAACCAGTAGGACCCGAAACAAGCCAAAGCCAATGCCAGCAGGGCCCGAGGTAACCAGTAGCTTCGAGACAAGCCAAGGCCAAAGCAAGCAGGACCCGAGACAACAAGTAGGGCCCGATAAAAGCCAAGGCCAAGCCAGAAGGGCCCGAGACAACCAGTAGGGCCTGAGGCAAGCCAAGGCTAAAGCCAGTAGGGCCCGAGACAACCAGTAGGACCCGAGTCAAGCCAAGGCTAAAAGCCAGAAGGGCCCAAGACAACCAGTAGGGCATGAGACAAGCCAAAGCCAAATCTAGCAGGGCCCGAGACAGGCCAAAGCCAGGAGGGCCCGAGACAAACAGTTGAGCCCAAGAAAATCCAAGGTCTAAGCCAGCAGGGATTAAGACAACTAGTAGGGCCTGTGACAAGCCAAGGCCAAAGTCAGCAGGGCCCGAGACAACCAGTAGAGTCTGAGACTAGCCATAGGTAGCAGGGCCCTAGACAACCAGTAGGGCCCGAGACAGGTCTAGTCGAAGCCAGCAAGGCCCAAGACAACCAGTAGGGCCCTAGACAAGCCAAGGCCAAAGCCAGCAGGGCCCCAGATAATCAGTAGCGCTTGAGACAAGCCAAAGCCAACAGTGCCCGAGACAACCAATAGGGCCCAAGACAGGCCAAGGCTAAAGCCAACACTGCCTGAGACAAGTAGTAGGGCCTGAGACAGTCCAAGACTAATGCCAGCAGGGCACAAGACAGGCTAAAGCTAAAGCCAGCAGGGCCCGCGACAACCAGTAGAACCCAAGACAAGCCAAGGCCACAGTCAAGAGGGCTCGAGACAACCAGTAGGGCCCAAAACAGGCCAAAGGCCCGAAACAACCAATAGGGCCTGAGACAGGCCAAGGCCAAAGCCAGCATAGCCTGAGACAACCAGTAGGGCTTGAGACAAGCCAAGGCCAAAGCCAGCAGGACCTGAGACAACAAGTAGGGCCCGAGAAAAGCCAAGGCCAAAGCCAGCAGGGCCTGAGACAACCAGTAGGACCCGAGACAGAAGAAGGCCAAAACTAGCATGGCCCAAGAAAACCAGTAGGACCCAAGACAGCCAAAGCCAGAAGGGCCCGACACAGGCCAAGGCCAAAGCCAGCATGGCCTGAGATAACGAGTAGGGCTTGAGACAAGCCAAGGCCAAAGCCAGCAGGACCTGAGACAACAAGTAGGGCCCGAGAAAAGCCAAGGCCAAAGCCAGCAGGGCCCGAGACAACCAGTAAGGCCTGAGACAGAACAAGTCAAAAGTCAGCAAAGCCCGAGACAACCAGTAGGGCTCGAGACAGGTCTAGGCCAATCCAGCAAGGCCTGAGACAACCATTAGGGCCAGAGACAGGTGTAGTCCAAACCAGCAAGGCCCAAGACAACCAGTAGGGCCCTAGACAAGCCAAGGCCAAAGCCAGCAGGGCCCGAGACAACCAGTAGGACCCGAGACAAGCCAAATCCAATGCCAGAAGGGCCCGAGACAACCAGTAGAACCCGAGACAGGCCAAGGGTAAAGCCAGCATGGCCCAAGACAACTAGAAGGGCCAAAAACAGGCCAAGGCCAAAGGCCCGAGACAACCAAAAGGACACGATACAGGCCAAGGGCAAAGCCAGCATGGCCCGAGACAACCAGTAGGACCCGAGACAAGCCAAAGCCAATCCCAGAAGGGCCCAAGTCAACCAGTAGGGCTCGAGACAAGCCAAGGCCAAAGCCAGCAGGACCGGAGACAACAAGTAGGGCCCGAGAAAAGCCAAGGCCAAAGCCAGCAGGGCCCGAGGCATCCAGTAGGGTGCAAGACAAGCCAAGGCCAAAATCCAGCAGGGCCCGTGACAACCAGTAGGACCCGAGACAGAAGAAGGCCAAAGCCAGCAGGGTCCAAGAAAACCAGCAGGGCCTGAGACATGCCAAGGCCAAAGCCAGCAGGGTCCGAGACAACCAGTAGAGCCCGAGACAGGCCAAGGCCAAAGCCAGCAGGGCCCGATACAACCAGTAAGGCCCGAGACAGGTCTATTTCAAGCCAGCAAGGCCCAAGACAACCAGTAGGGCCCGAGACAGGCCAAGGCCAAAGCCAGAAGGGCCCCAGACATTCAGTAGGGCTTGAGACAAGCCAAAGCCTACAGTGTCCGAGACAACCAGTAGGGCCTAAAACAGGCCAAGGCCAAAGGCCCGCAACAAACAGTAGGGCCTGAGACAGGCCAAGGCCAAAGCCAGCAGGGCCCGAGACAACTAGTATGGCTTGAGACAAGCCAAGGCCAAAGCCAGCAGGACCTGAGACAACAAGTAGGGCCCGAGAAAAGCCAAGGCGAAAACCAGCAGGGCCCGAGACAACCAGTATGGTGCAAGACAAGTCATGCTAAAAGCCAGCAGGGCCCATGACAACCAGTAGGGCCCAAGACAGAAGAAGGCCAAAACTAGCAGGGCCCAAGAATCCCAGTAGGATCCAAGACTGCCAAAGCCAGAAGGGCCCGACACAGTCCAAGGCCAAAGCCAGCAGGGCCCGGGACAGAACAAGGCCAAAGTCTGCAGGGCCCGAGACAGGCCAAGGCCAAAGCTAGCAGGGCCCGAGACAAGCCAAAGCCAATGCCAGCAAGGCCCAAAACAACCGACACAGGCCAAGGCTAAAGACAGCAGGGCCAGAGACAACCAGTAGGGCCCGAGACAGGCCAAAGCCAGCAGGGCATGAGACAGGCCAAGACCAAAGCCAACAGAGCCCAAGACAACCAGTAGGACCTGAAACAAACAGTGGTGCCGAAGGCCCGAGTCAGCCGGTAGGGCCCGAAATAGGCGAAGGCCAAAGCCAGCAGGGCCCGAGAAAAGCCAAGGTCAAAGCCAGCTGGACCCAAGACAACCAGTAGGGCCCGACACAAGCCAAGACCAAAGCCAGAAAGGCCCGAGACAACCAGTAGGGCCTGAGACAAGCCAAGGTCATAGCCAGCAGGGTCCGAGACAACCAGTAGTCCCGAGACAAGCCAAAGCCAATGCCAGAAGGGCCCGAGCCAACCTCTAGGGCTCGAGACAAGCCAAGGCCAAAGCCAGCAGGGCCCGAGACAACAAGTAGGGCCTAAGAAAAGCCAAGGCCAAAGCCAGCAGGGCCCGAGGTAACCAGTAGGGTGCAAGACAAGCCATGCCAAAATCCAGCAGGGCCCGTGACAACCAGTAGGGCCCAAGACAGAAGAAGGCCAAAGTCAGCAGGGCCCATGAAAACCAGTAGGGCCTTAGACAGGCCAAGTTCAAAGCCAGCAGGGTCCGAGACAACCAGTAGAACCCGAGACAGGACAAGGCGAAAGCCAGCAGGGCCCGAGACAACCAGTAAGGCCTGAGACAGAACAAGGAAAAAGTCAGGAAAGCCCGAGACAACAAGTACGGTTTGAGACAGGTCTAGGCAAAGCCAGCAGGGCCCGAGACAACCAGTAGGGCCCAAGACACGTCTAGTCCAAGCCAGGAAGGCCCAAGACAACCAGTAGGGCCCGAGACAGGCCAAGGCCAAAGCCAGAAGGGCCCCAATCAGTAGGGCTTGAGACAAGCCAAAGCCTACAGTGCCCGAGACAACCAATAGGGCCTGAGACAGGCTAAGGCTTAAGCCAGCAGTGCCCGAGAAGAGTAGTAGGGCCTGAGAGAGGCCAAAGCCAGCAGGGCACAAGACAGGCCAAGACCAAAGCCAACAGAGCCCAAGACAACTAATAGGGCCCGAAACAACCAGTGGGGCCCAAAATAGGCCTATGCCAAAGGCCCGAGACAACCGGTAGGGCCCGAAACATGCGAAGGCCAAAGCCAGCAGGGCCCGAGGAAACCAGTAGGGCCCGAGAAAAGCCAAGGTCAAAGCCAGCTGGACCCAAGACAACCAGTAGGGCCTGAGATAAGCGAAGGCCAAAGCCAGAAGGGCCCAAGACAACCAGTAGGACCTGAGACAAGCCATGGTCCAAGCCAGCAGGGTCCGAGACAACTAGTAGGACCCGAGACAAACCAAAGCCAATGCCAGAAGGGCCCGAGCCAACTGGTAGGGCCCGAGACAAGCAAAAGCCAGCTGGGCCCGAGACAACAAGTAGGGCCAAAGAAAAGCCAAGGCTATAGCCAGCATGGTCCGAGACAACCAGTAGGGTGTGAGACAAGCCATGGCAAAATCCAGCAGGGCCCGTGACATCCAATAGGGCCCGAGACAGAAGAAGGCCAAAGCTAGCAGGGCCCAAGAAAACCAGTAGGGCCTAAGGGCAAAGCCAGCAGGGTCCGAGACAACCAGTAGAGCCCGAGACAGGCCAAGGCCAAAGCCAGAAGGTCCTGAGAAAACCAGTAAGGCCCAAGACAGAAGAAGGCAAAAGTCAGCAAAGCCCGAGACAACCAGTAGGGCTCGAAACAGGTCTAGGCCAAGCCAGCAAGGCCCGAGACAACTAGAAGGATCCGAGACAGGTCTAGTCTAAGCCAGCAAGGCCCGAGACAAACAGTAGGGCCCTAGACAAGCCAAGGCCAAAGCCAGCAGGGCCCCAAACAATCAGTAGGGCTTGAGACAAGCCAAAGCCTACAGTGCCCGCGACAACCAATATTGCCTGACACAGGCCAAGGCTAAAGCCAGCAGGGCCCCAGACAAGTAGTAGGGCCTGAGACAGGCCAAGGTCAATGCCAGCAGGGTAGGAGACTGGCTAGAGATAAAGCCAGCAGGAACCGAGACAAAAAGTAGGACCCGAGAAAAGACAAGGCCAAAGCCAGCAGGACAGGGACATCGAGTAAGGCCCGAGACAAGACAAGGTCAAAGTCAGCAGTGCCCGAGACAACAAGTAGGGCTCGATAAAAGCCAAGGCCAAAGCCAGGACGGCCCGAGACAACCAGTTGGGCCCAAGAAATCCAAGGTCTAAACCAGCAGGGCTCAAGACAACTAGTAGGGCCTGAGACAAGCCAAGGCCAAAGTCGGCAGGGCCCGAGATAACCAGTAGGGTCTGAGACATGCCATAGCTAGCAGGGCCCAAGACAGCCAGTAGGGCCCGAGACAGGTCTAGTCCAAGCCAGCAAGGCCCAAGACAACCAGTAGGGCCCTAGACAAGCCAAGGCCAAAGCCAGCAAGGCGCCAGACAATCAGTAGGGCTTGAGACAAGCCAAAACCTACAGTGGCTGAGACAACCAATAGGGCCCGAAACAGGCCAAGGCTAAAGCCAGCAGTGCCCGAGACAAGTAGTAGGGCCTGAGACAGGCCAAGACCAATGCCAGCAGGGCACGAGACTGGCTAGAGCTAATGCCAGCAGGGCCCGCGACAACCAGTAGGACACGATACATGCCAAGGCCACAGTCAGCAGGGCTCGAGACAACCAGTAGGGCCCAAAACAAGCCAAGGCCAAAGGCCCGAAACAACCAGTAGGGCCCGAGACAGGCGAAGGCCAAAGCCAGCAAGGCACGAGACTGGCTAAAGCTAAAGCCAGCAGGGCCCACGACAACCAGTAGGACCCGAGACAAGCCAAGGCCACAGTCAGCAGGGCTCGAGACAACCAGTAGAGCCCAAAACAGGCCAATACCAAAGGCCTGAAACAACCAGTAGGGCCCGAGACAGGCCAAGGCCAAAGCCAGCAGGGTCTGAGACAACCAGAAGGACCCGAGACAAGCCAAGGCCAAAGCCAGAAGGGCCCGAGACAACCAGTAGGGTCTGAGACAAGCCAAGGGGAAAGCCAGCAGGGTACGAGTCAACCAGTAGGACCCGAGACAAGCCAAAGCCAATGCCAGAAGGGCCCGATACAACCAGTAGGGCTCGAGACAAGCCAAGGCCAAAGCCAGCAGGACCCGAGACAACAAGTAGGGCCCGAGAAAAGCCAAGGCCAAAGTCAGCAGGGCCCGAGACAACCAGTATGGTGCAAGACAAGTCATGCCAAAAGCCAGCAGGGCCCATGACAACCAGAAGGGCCCAAGACAGAAGGCCAAAACTAGCAGGGTCCAAGAAAACCAGTAGGACCCAAGACAGCCAAAGCCAGAAGGGCCCGACACAGGCCAATGCCAAAGCCTGCAGGGCCCGGGACAGAACAAGGCCAAAGCTAGCAGGGCCCGGGACAAGCCAAAGCCAATGCTCAAAACAACCGACACAAGCCAAGGCTAAAGACAGCAGGGCCCGAGACAACCAGTAGGGCCCGAGACAGGCCAAAGCGAGCAGGGCACGAGATAGGCTAAGACCAAAGCCAACAGAGCCCAAGGCAACCAGTAGGACCTGAAACAACCAGTGGTGCCCAAAACAGGCCTAGGCCAAAGGCCCGAGACAACCGGTAGGGCCCGAAACAGGTGAACGCCAAAGCCAGAAGGGCCCGAGAAAAGCCAAGGTCAAAGCCAGCTGGACCCAAGACAACCAGTAGGGCCCGAGACAAGCCAAGACCAAAGCCAGAAGGGCCTTAGACAACCAGTAGGGCCTGAGACAAGCCAAGGTCAAAGCCAGCAGGGTCCGAGACAACCAGTAGGACCCGAGACAAGCGAAAGCCAATGCCAGAAGGACCCGAGTCAACCGGTAGGGCTCGAGACAAGTCAAGGCCAATGCCAGTAGCGCCCGAAACAACAAGTAGGGCCCGAGAAAAGCCAAGGCCAAAGCAAGCAGGGCCCGAAGCAACCAGTAGGGTGCAAGACAAGCCATGCCAAAATCCAGCAGGGCCCGTGACAACCAGTAGGGCCCAAGACAGAAGAAGGCCAAAGCCAGCAGGGCCCAAGAAAACCAGTAGGGCCTGTGACAGGCCAAGGCCAAAGCCAGCAGGGTCCGAGACAACCAGTAGAGCCCGAGACAAGCCAAGGCCAAAGTCAGCAGGGCCTGAGACAACCAGAAGGACCCGAGACAAGCCAAGGCTAAAGCCAGAAGGGCCCGAGACAACCAGTAGGGTCTGAGACAAGCCAAGGTTAAAGCCAGCAGGGTCCGAAACAACCAGAAGGACCCGAGACAAGCCAAAGCCGATGCCAGAAGGGCCCGAGACAACCATTAGGGCTCGAGACAAGCCAAGGCCAAAGCCAGCAGGACCTGAGACAACAAGTAGGGCCCGATAAAAGCCAAGGCTAAATCCAGAAGGGCCCGAGACAACTAGTAGGGCCTGAGACAAGCCAAGGTTAAAGCCAGTAGGGCTCGAGACAACCAGTAGGACCCGAGACAAGCCAAGGCTAAAAGCCAGAAGGGCCCGAGACAGCCAGTAGGGCCTGAGACAAGCCAAAGCCAAATCTAGCAGGGCCCGAGACAGGCCAAAGCCAGGAGGGCCCGAGACAACTAGTTGGGCCCAAGAAAATCCAAGGTCTAAGCCAGCAGGGCTCAAGACAACTAGTAGGGCCTGAGACAAGCTAAGGCCAAAGTCCAGCAGGGCCCGAGACAACCAGTAGGGTCTGAGACAAGCCATAGCTAGCAGGGCCCAAGACCACCAGTAGGGCCCTAGACATGCCAAGGCCAAAGCCAGCAGGGCTCCAGACAATCAGTAGCGCTTGAGACAAGCCAAAACCAACAGTGCCCGAGACAACCAATAGAGCCCGAGACAGGCCAAGGCTAAAGCCAACAGGGCACGAGACTGGCTAAAGCTAAAGCCAGCAGGGCCCGCGACAACCAGTAGGACCCGAGAGAAGCCAAGGCCACAGTCAACAGAGCTCGAGACAACAAGTAGGGCCCAAAACAGGCCAAGGCCAAAGGCCCGAATCAACCAGTAGGGCCTGAGACAGGCCAAGGCCAAAGCCAGTAGGGCCCCAGACAATCAGTAGGGCTTGAGACATGCCAAGGCCAAAGCCAGCAGGGCCCAAGACTACAAGTAGGGCCCGAGAAAAGCCAAAGCCAGCAGGGCCCGAGGCAACCAGTAGGGTGCGTGACAAGCCATGCCAAAATCCAGCAGGGCCCGTGAAAAACAGTAGGGCCCGAGACAGAAGAAGGCCAAAGCCAGCAGGGCCCGAGAAAATCAGTAGGGCCTGAGACAGGCCAAGGCCAAAGCCAGCAGGGTCCGAGACAACCAGTAGAGCCCGAGACAGGCCAAGGCCAAAGCTAGTAGGGTCCGAGACAACCATTAGGGCTCGAGACAAGCCAAGGCCAAAGCCAGCAGGACCTGAGACAACAAGTAGGGCCCGATAAAAGCCAAGGCTAAATCCAGAGGGGCCCGAGACAACCAGTAGGGCCTGAGACAAGCCAAGGTTAAAGCCAGTAGGGCTCGAGACAACCAGTAGGACCCGAGACAAGCCAAGGCTAAAAGCCAGAAGGGCCCCAGACAGCCAGTAGGGCCTGAGACAAGCCAAAGCCAAATCTAGCAGGGCCCGAGACAGGCCAAAGCCAGGAGGGCCCGAGACAACTAGTTGGGCCCAAGAAAATCCAAGGTCTAAGCCAGCAGGGCTCAAGACAACTAGTAGGGCCTGAGACAAGCTAAGGCCAAAGTCCAGCAGGGCCCGAGACAACCAGTAGGGTCTGAGACAAGCCATAGCTAGCAGGGCCCAAGACCACCAGTAGGACCAGAGACAGGTCTAGTCCAAGCCAGCAAGGCCCAAGACAACCAGTAGGGCCCTAGACATGCCAAGGCCAAAGCCAGCAGGGCTCCAGACAATCAGTAGCGCTTGAGACAAGCCAAAACCAACAGTGCCCGAGACAACCAATAGAGCCCGAGACAGGCCAAGGCTAAAGCCAACAGGGCACGAGACTGGCTAAAGCTAAAGCCAGCAGGGCCCGCGACAACCAGTAGGACCCGAGAGAAGCCAAGGCCACAGTCAACAGAGCTCGAGACAAGTAGGGCCCAAAACAGGCCAAGGCCAAAGGCCCGAAACAACCAGTAGGGCCCGAGACAGGCCAAGGCCAAAGCCAGTAGGGCCCCAGACAATCAGTAGGGCTTGAGACATGCCAAGGCCAAAGCCAGCAGGGCCCAAGACTACAAGTAGGGCCCGAGAAAAGCCAAAGCCAGCAGGGCCCGAGGCAACCAGTAGGGTGCGTGACAAGCCATGCCAAAATCCAGCAGGGCCCGTGACAACCAGTAGGGCCCGAGACAGAAGAAGGCCAAAGCCAGCAGGGCCCGAGAAAACCAGTAGGGCCTGAGACAGGCCAAGGCCAAAGCCAGCAGGGTCCGAGACAACCAGTAGAGCCCGAGACAGGCCAAGGCCAAAGCTAGCAGGGTCCGAGACAACCAGTAAGGCCCGAGACAGAACAAGGCAAAAGTCAGCAAAGCCCGAGACAAACAGTATGGCTCGAGACAGGTCTAGTCCAAGCCAGCAAGGCCCAAGACAACCAGTAGGGCCTTAGACAAGCCAAGGTCAAAGCCAGCAGGGCCCCAGACAATCAGTAGGGATTGGGACAAGCCAAAGCCTACAGTGCCCAAGACAACCAATAGGGCCTGAGACAGGCCAAGGCTTAAGCCAGCAGTGCCCGAGACAAGTAGTAGGGCCTGAGACAGGCCAAGACCAATGCCAGCACGGCAAGAGACTGGCTAAAGCTAAAGCCAGCAGGGCCCACGACAACCAATAGGACCCGAGACAAGCCAAGGCCACAGTCAGAAGGGCCCGAGACAACCAGTAGGGTCTGAGACAAGCCATAGCTAGCAGGGCCCAAGACAACCAGTAGGGCCCGAGACAAGCCAAGACCAAAGCCAGAATGGCCTTAGACAACCAGTAGGGCCTGAGACAAGCCAAGGTCAAAGCCAGCAGGGTCCGAGACAACCAGTAGGACCCGAGACAAGCGAAAGCCAATGCCAGAAGGGCCCGAGTCAACCGGTAGGGCTCGAGACAAGTCAAGGCCAATGCCAGTAGCGCCTGAAACAACAAGTAGGGCCCGAGAAAAGCCAAGGCCAAAGCAAGCGGGGCCCGAGGCAACCAGTAGGGTGCAAGACAAGCCATGCCAAAATCCAGCAGGGCCCGTGACAACCAGTAGGGCCCAAGACAGAAGAAGGCCAAAGCCAGCAGGGCCCAAGAAAACCAGTAGGGCCTGTGACAGGCCAAGGCCAAAGCCAGCAGGGTCCGAGACAACCAGTAGAGCCCGAGACAAGCCAAGGCCAAAGTCAGCAGGGCCTGAGACAACCAGAAGGACCCGAGACAAGCCAAGGCTAAAGCCAGAAGGGCCCGAGACAACCAGTAGGGTCTGAGACAAGCCAAGGTTAAAGCCAGCAAGGTCCGAGACAACCAGAAGGACCCGAGACAAGCCAAAGCCGATGCCAGAAGGGCCCGAGACAACCATTAGGGCTCGAGACAAGCCAAGGCCAAAGCCAGCAGGACCTGAGACAACAAGTAGGGCCCGATAAAAGCCAAGGCTAAATCCAGAAGGGCCCGAGACAACCAGTAGGGCCTGAGACAAGCCAAGGTTAAAGCCAGTAGGGCTCCAGACAACCAGTAGGACCCGAGACAAGCCAAGGCTAAAAGCCAGAAGGGCCCGAGACTGCCAGTAGGGCCTGAGACAAGCCAAAGCCAAATCTAGCAGGGCCCGAGACAGGCCAAAGCCAGGAGGGCCCGAGACAACTAGTTGGGCCCAAGAAAATCCAAGGTCTAAGCCAGCAGGGCTCAAGACAACTAGTAGGGCCTGAGAAAAGCTAAGGCCAAAGTCCAGCAGGGCCCGAGACAACCAGTAGGGTCTGAGACAAGCCATAGCTAGCAGGGCCCAAGACCACCAGTAGGACCAGAGACAGGTCTAGTCCAAGCCAGCAAGGCCCAAGACAACCAGTAGGGCCCTAGACATGCCAAGGCCAAAGCCAGCAGGGCTCCAGACAATCAGTAGCGCTTGAGACAAGCCAAAACCAACAGTGCCCGAGACAACCAATAGAGCCCGAGACAGGCCAAGGCTAAAGCCAACAGGGCACGAGACTGGCTAAAGCTAAAGCCAGCAGGGCCCGCGACAACCAGTAGGACCCGAGAGAAGCCAAGGCCACAGTCAACAGAGCTCGAGACAACAAGTAGGGCCCAAAACAGGCCAAGGCCAAAGGCCCGAAACAACCAGTAGGGCCTGAGACAGGCCAAGGCCAAAGCCAGTAGGGCCCCAGACAATCAGTAGGGCTTGAGACATGCCAAGGCCAAAGCCAGCAGGGCCCAAGACTACAAGTAGGGCCCGAGAAAAGCCAAAGCCAGCAGGGCCCGAGGCAACCAGTAGGGTGCGTGACAAGCCATGCCAAAATCCAGCAGGGCCCGTGACAACCAGTAGGGCCCGAGACAGAAGAAGGCCAAAGCCAGCAGGGCCCGAGAAAACCAGTAGGGCCTGAGACAGGCCAAGGCCAAAGCCAACAGGGTCCGAGACAACCAGTAGAGCCCGAGACAGGCCAAGGCCAAAGCTAGTAGGGCCCGAGACAACCATTAGGGCTCGAGACAAGCCAAGGCCAAAGCCAGCAGGACCTGAGACAACAAGTAGGGCCCGATAAAAGCCAAGGCTAAATCCAGAAGGGCCCGAGACAACCAGTAGGGCCTGAGACAAGCCAAGGTTAAAGCCAGTAGGGCTCGAGACAACCAGTAGGACCAGAGACAAGCCAAGGCTAAAAGCCAGAAGGGCCCGAGACAGCCAGTAGGGCCTGAGACAAGCCAAAGCCAAATCTAGCAGGGCCCGAGACAGGCCAAAGCCAGGAGGGCCCGAGACAACTAGTTGGGCCCAAGAAAATCCAAGGTCTAAGCCAGCAGGGCTCAAGACAACTAGTAGGGCCTGAGACAAGCTAAGGCCAAAGTCCAGCAGGGCCCGAGACAATCAGTAGGGTCTGAGACAAGCCATAGCTAGCAGGGCCCAAGACCACCAGTAGGACCAGAGACAGGTCTAGTCCAAGCCAGCAAGGCCCAAGACAACCAGTAGGGCCCTAGACATGCGAAGGCCAAAGCCAGCAGGGCTCCAGACAATCAGTAGCGCTTGAGACAAGCCAAAACCAACAGTGCCCGAGACAACAAATAGAGCCCGAGACAGGCCAAGGCTAAAGCCAACAGGGCACGAGACTGGCTAAAGCTAAAGCCAGCAGGGCCCGCGACAACCAGTAGGACCCGAGAGAAGCCAAGGCCACAGTCAACAGAGCTCGAGACAACAAGTAGGGCCCAAAACAGGCCAAGGCCAAAGGCCCGAAACAACCAGTAGTGCCCGAGACAGGCCAAGGCCAAAGCCAGTAGGGCCCCAGACAATCAGTAGGGCTTGAGACATGCCAAGGCCAAAGCCAGCAGGGTCCGAGACAACCAGTAGAGCCCGAGACAGGCCAAGACCAAAGCTAGCAGGGTCCGAGACAACCAGTAAGGCCCGAGACAGAACAAGGCAAAAGTCAGCAAAGCCCGAGACAACCAGTATGGCTCGAGACAGGTCTAGTCCAAGCCAGCAAGGCCCAAGACAACCAGTAGGGCCTTAGACAAGCCAAGATCAAAGCCAGCAGGGCCCCAGACAATCAGTAGGGATTGGGACAAGCCAAAGCCTACAGTGCCCAAGACAACCAATAGGGCCTGAGACAGGCCAAGGCATAAGCCAGCAGTGCCCGAGACAAGTAGTAGGGCCTGAGACAGGCCAAGACCAATGCCAGCACGGCACGAGACTGGCTAAAGCTAAAGCCAGCAGGGCCCACGACAACCAATAGGACCCGAGACAAGCCAAGGCCACAGTCAGAAGGGCCCGAGACAACCAGTAGGGTCTGAGACAAGCCATAGCTAGCTGGGCCCAAGACAACCAGTAGGGCCCGAGACAGGTCTAGTCCATGCCAGCAATGCCCAAGACAACCAGTAGGGCCCTAGACAAGCCAAGGCAAAAGCCAGGAGGGCCCCAGACAATCAGTAGGGCTTGAGACAAGCCAAAGCCTACAGTGCCTGAGACAACCAATAGGGCCCGAGACAGGCCAAGGCTAAAGCCAGCAGTGTCCGAGACAAGTAGTAGGGCCTGAGACAGGGCAAGACCAGTGACAGCAGTGCACGAGACTGGCTGAAGCCAGCAGGGCCCGCGACAACCTGTAGGACCCGAGACAAGCCAAAACCAATGCCAGAAGGGCCCGAGACAACCCGTAGGGCTCGAGACAAGCCAAGGCCAAAGCCAGCAGGACCCGAAACAACCAGTAGGATCCGAGGCAAGCCAAGGCCAAAGCCAGAAGGGCCCGAGACAATCAGTAGGGCCTGAGACAAGCCAAAGGCAAATCTAGCAGGGCCCGAGACATGCCAAAGCCAGGAGGGCCCGAGACAACCAGTAGGGCCTGAGACAAGCCAAGGCCAAAGTCAGCAGGGCCCGAGACAACCAGTAGGGCCAGAGACAGTCCAAGGCCAAAGCCAGGAGGGCCAGAGACAACCTGTAGGACCCGAGACAAGCCAAGGCCAAAGCCAGAAGGGCCCGAGACAACCAGTAGGGCCTGAGATAAGCCAAGGTTAAAGCCAGCGGGGTCCGAGACAACCAGTAGGACTCGAGACAAGCCAAAGCCCATGACAGAAGGGCCTGAGACTACAAGTAGGGCTCGAGACAAGCAGTAGGGCCCAAGACAGGCCAAGGCTTAAGCCAGCAGGACCTGAGACAACCAATAGGATCCGAGACAAGCCAAGGCCAAAGTCAGCAGGGCCCGAGACAACCAGTAAGGCCCGACATAGTCCAAGGCTAAAGACAGCAGGGCCTGAGACAGCCAGTAGGGCCCGAGACCGATGAAGGCCAAAGCCATCAGGGCACGAGATAGACCAATGCCAAAGCCAGCAGAGCCCGAGACAACCAGTACTCCCCGAGACAAGCCAAGGCCTCAGCTACCAGGGCCCGAAACAACCAGTAGGGCCCAAAACAAGCCAAGACCAAAGACCCGAGATAACTAGTAGGGCCCGAGACAGGCCAAGGCCAAAGCCAGCAGGGCCCGAGACAACCAGTAGGGCCCGAGACAGGCCAAGGCCAAAGCTAGCAGGGACCGAGACAACCAGTAGGGCTCGAAACAGGCTAAGGCCAAAGCCAGCAGGGCCCGAGACATCCAGTAGAGCCCGAGACAGGCCAAGGCCAAAGCCAGCAGGGCACGAGACAACGAGTAGGGCCAGAGACAGGCCAAGACAAAAACCAGCAGGGCCCGAGACATCCAGAAGGGCCTTAGACAATCCAAAGTAAAAGCCAGCAGGGCCCGAGACATCCAAAAGGGCCCGAGACAGGCCAAAGCCTGCATTGCCTGAGAAAATCAGTAGGGCCTGAGACAGGCCAAGACGAAGCCCTCAGGGCCCGAGACAAGCCAAGGTCAAAGCCACTGGGCCCGAGACAAGCCAAGACCAAAGTCAGTAGGGCCCAAGACAACCGGTAGGGTCCGAGAAAAGCCAAGGCCAAAGCCAACAAGGCCCGAGACAACGAGTGGTGGCTGAGAGAAGCCAAATCCAAAGCCAGCAGGGCCTGAGACAACCAGCAGTGCCGGAGATAAGTCAAGGCCAAAGCCAGCAGGGCCAAAAACAACCAGTAGGCCCGAGACAAGTCTAGGATAAAGCCAACAGGGCCCGAGACAACCAGTAGGGCCTGAGACAGGCAAAAGCCAAAGCCAGCAGGGCCCGAGACAACCAGTAGGGCCCGAGACAGGCAAGGCCAACACCAGCAGGGTCTGAGACAGGCCAAGGTCAACAACCAGTAGCCCCGAGACAGGTCAAGGCTAAAGCCAACAGGGCCCGAGACAACCAGTAGGGCCTGAGACAGGCAAGGTCAAAGCCAGCTGGACCCAAGATAACGAGTAGGGCCCGAGAAAAGCCAAGATCAAAGCCAGCTGGACCCAAGACAACCAGTAGGGCCAGAGACAAGCCAAGGTCAAAGCCAGCAGGGTCCGAGACAACCAGTAGGACCCGAGACAAGCCAATGCCAGAAGGGCCCGAGCCAACGGGTAGGGCCCGAGAAAAGCCAAGGCCAAAGCCAGCAGGGCCCGAGGCAACCAGTAGGGTGCAAGACAAGCCATGCCAAAATCCAGCAGGGCCCGTGACAACCAGTAGGGCCCGAGACAGAAGAAGGCCAAAGCCAGCAGGGCCCAAGAAAACCAGTAGGGTCTGAGGCAGGCCAAGGCCTAAGCCAGCAGGGTCCGAGACAACCAGTAGAGCCCGAGACAGGCCAAGGCCAAAGCCAGCAGGGCCCGAGACAACTAGTAAGGCCCGAGACAGAACAAGGCAAAAGTCAGGAAAGCCCAAGACAACAAGTAGGGCTTGAGACAGGTCTAGGCCAAGTCAGCAAGGCCCAAGACAACCAGTAGGGCCCTAGACAGGCCAAAGCCAGAAGGGCCCCAGACAATCAGTATGGCTTGAGACAAGCCAAAGCCTACAGTGCCCGAGACAACCAATAGGGCCCGAGACAGGCCAAGGCTTAAGCCAGCAGTGTCCGTGACAAGTTGTAGGGCCTGAGACAGGCCAAAGTCAGCAGGGCACAAAACTGGCCAAGACCAAAGCCAACAGAGCCCAAGACAATCAATAGGACCCGAAACAACCAGTGGGGCCCAAAACAGGCCTAGGCCAAATGCCCGAGACAATCGGTAGGGCCCAAACAGGCGAAGGCCAAAGCCAGCAGGGCCCGAGTCAACCAGTAGGGCCCGAGAAAAAGCCAAGGTCAAAGCCAGCTGGACCCAAGACAACCTGTAGGGCCCGAGACAACCAGTAGGGCCTGAGACAAGCCAATGCCAGAAGGGCCCGACCCAACCGGTAGGGCCCGAGACAAGCCAAGGCCAAAGCCAGCTGGGCCCGAGACAACAAGTAGGGCCCGAGAAAAGCCAAGGCCAAACCCAGCAGGGCCCGAGGCAACCAGTAGGGTGCGAGACAAGCCATGGCAAAATCCAGCAGGGCCCGTGACATCTAGTAGGGCCCGAGACAGAAGAAGGCCAAACCTAGCAGGGCCCTAGAAAACCAGTAGGGCCTGAGACAGGCCAAGGCCAAAGCCAGCAGGGTCCGAGACAACCAGTAGAGCCCGAGACAGGCCAAGGCCAAAGCCAGCAGGGCCCGAGACAACCAGTAAGGCCCGAGACAGAACAAGGTAAAAGTCAGCGAAGCCCGAGACAACCAGTAGGGCTCGAGACAGGTCTAGGCCAAGCCAGCAAGGCCCGAGACAACTAGTAGGGTCCGAGACAGGTCTAGTCTAATCCAGTAACGCCCGAGACAACCAGTAGGGCCCTAGACAAGACAAGGCCAAAGCCAGCAGGGCCCCAGACAATCAGTAGGGCTTGAGACAAGCCAAAGCCTACAGTGCCCGAGAAAACCAATAGGGCCCGACACACTCCAAGGCTAAAGCCAGCAGGGCCCGAGACAAGTAGTTGGGCCTGAGACAGGCCAAGGTCAATGCCAGCAGGGTAGGAGACTGGCTAAAGCTAAAGCCAGCAGGGCCCGTGACATCCAGTAGGACTCGAGACAAGCCCAGGCCACAGTCAGCAGGGCCCGAGACATACCAGTAGGGCCCAAAACAGGCCAAGGCCAAAGGCCCGAAACAACCGGTAGGGCCCGAGACAGGCCAAGGCCAAAGCTAGCAGGGCCCGAGACAACCAGTAGGGCTTGAGACAAGCTAAGGCCAAAGCCAGCAGGGCCCGAAACAACCAGTAGGGCTTGAGAGTAGCCAAGGCTAAAGCCAGCAGGACCTGAGACAACAAGTAGGGCCCGAGAAAAGCCAAGGCCAAAGCCAGCAGGGCCCGAGTCAACCAGTATGGTGCAAGGCAAGCCATGCCAAAAGCCAGCAGGGCCCGTGACAACCAGTAGGGCACGAGACAGAAGAAGGACAAAACTAACAGTGCCCAAGAAAACCAATAGGACCCGAGACAGCCAAAGCCAGCAGAGCCCGGGACACAACAAGGCCAAAGTCTGCAGGGCCCGAGACAGGCAAAGGCCAAAGCTAGCAGGTCCCGGAACAAGCCAAAGCCAATGCCACCAAGGCCCAAAACAACCGACACAGGCCAAGGCTAAAGACAGCAGGGCCCGAGACAACCAGTAGGGCCCGAGACAGGCCAAAGCCAGCAGGGCACGAGAAAAGCCAAGAACAAAGCCAGCTGGACTCAAGATAATGAGTAGGGCCCGAGAAAAGCCAAGGTCAATGCCAGAAGGGCCCGAGCCAACCGGTAGGGCTCGAGACAAGCCAAGGCCAAAGCCAGCAGGGCCCGAGACAAGCCAAGACCAAAGCCAGAAGGACCCGAGACAACAAATAGGGCCTGACACAAGCCAAGGTTAAAGCCAGCAGGGTCTGAGACTACCAGTAGGACCCGAGACAAGCCAAAGCCAATGCCAGAAGGGCCCGAGCCAACCGGTAGGGCTCGAGACAAGCCAAGGCCAAAGCCAGCAGGGCCCGAGACAACAAGTAGGGCCCGAGACAAACCAAGACCAAAGCCAGAAGGGCCCGAGCCAACCGGTAGGGCTCGAGACAAGCCAAGGCCAAAGCCAGCAGGGCCCGAGACAACAAGTAGGGCCCGAGACAAACCAAGACCAAAGCCAGAAGGGCCCGAGCCAACCGGTAGGGCTCGAGACAAGCCAAGGCCAAAGCCAGCAGGGTCGGAGACAACAAGTAGGGCCCGAGACAAGCCAAGACCAAAGCCAGAAGGGCCCGAGACAACCAGTAGGGCCTGAGACAAGCCAAGGTCAAAGCCAGCAGGGTCTGAGACAACCAGTAGGACCCGAGACAAGCCAAAGCCAGCAGAGCCCGAGACAACAAGTAGGGCCCGAGAAAAGCCAAGGCCAAAGCCAGCAGGGCCCGAGGCAACCAGTAGAGCCCGAGACAGGCCAAGGCCAAAGCCAGCAGGGCCCCAGACAACCAGTAAGGCACGAGACAGAAAAAGGCAAAAGTCAGGAAAGCCCGAGACAACCAGTAGGGCTTGAGACAGGTCTAGGCCAAGCCAGAAGGGCCCGAGACAACCAGTAGGGCCTGACACAAGCCAAGGTTAAAGCCAGCAGGGTCTTAGACAACCAGTAGGACCCGAGACAAGCCAAAGCCAATGCCAGAAGGGCCCGAGCCAACCGGTAGGGCTCGAGACAAGCCAAGGCCAAAGCCAGCAGAGCCCGAGACAACAAGTAGGGCCCGAGACAAACCAAGACCAAAGCCAAAAGGGCCCGAGCCAACCGGTAGGGCTCGAGACAAGCCAAGGCCAAAGCCAGCAGGGTCCGAGACAACAATTAGGGCCCGAGACAAGCCAAGACCAAAGCCAGAAGGGCCCGAGACAACCAGTAGGGCCTGAGACAAGCCAAGGTCAAAGCCAGCAGGGTCTGAGACAACCAGTAGGACCCGAGACAAGCCAAAGCCAGCAGGGCCCGAGAAAACAAGTAGGGCCCGAGAAAAGCCAAGGCCAAAGCCAGCAGCGCCCGAGGCAACCAGTAGAGCCTGAGACAGGCCAAGGCCAAAGCCAGCAGGGCCCCAGACAACCAGTAAGGCACAAGACAGAAAAAGGCAAAAGTCAGGAAAGCTCGAGACAACGAGTAGGGCTTGAGACAGGTCTAGGCCAAGCCAGCAAGTCTCGAGACAACCAGTAGGGCCCAAGACAGCTCTAGTCCAAGCCAGCAAGGCCCCAGACAATCAGTAGGGCTTGAGCCAAGCCAAAGCCTACAGTGCCCGAGACAACCAATATGGCCCAAGACAGGCCAAGGCTTAAGCCAGCAGTGCCCGAGACAAGTAGTAGGGCCTGAGACAGGCCAAAGCCAGCAGGGCACAAGACAGGTCAAGATCAAAGCCAACAGAGCCCAAGACAACTAATAGGACCGGAAACAACCAGTGAGGCCCGAAACAGGCGAAGGCCAAAGCCAGCAGGGCCCGAGGCAACCAGTAGGGCCCGAGAAAAGCAAAGGTCAAAGTCAGCTGGACCCAAGACAACCAGTAGGGCCTGACACGAGTCAAGGCCAAAGCCAGAAGGGCCCGGGACAACCAGTAGGACCTGAGACAAGCCAAGGTCAAAGCCAGCAGGATCCGAAACAACTAGTAGGACCCGAGACAAGCCAAAGCCAATGCCAGAAGGGCCCGAGCCAACCGGTAGGGCTC
The DNA here is from genome assembly GCF_046119375.1 of Phyllobates terribilis. Classification (NCBI taxonomy): domain Eukaryota; kingdom Metazoa; phylum Chordata; class Amphibia; order Anura; family Dendrobatidae; genus Phyllobates; species Phyllobates terribilis. The sequence goes on from NW_027363026.1 coordinate 255,300, forward strand.
GAAACAAGCCAACGCCAAAGCCAGCTGGGCCCGAGACAACAAGTAGGGCCCGAGAAAAGCCAAGTCCAAAGCCAGCAGGGCCCGAGGCAACCAGTAGGGTCCGAGACAAGCCATGGCAAAATCCAGCAGGGCCCGTGACATCCAGTAGGGCCCGAGACAGAAGAAGGCCAAAGCTAGCAGGGCCCATGAAAACCAGTAGGGCCTGAGACAGGCCAAGGCCAAAGCCAGCAGGATCCGAAACGACCAGTAGAGCCCGAGACAGAACAAGGCAAAAGTCAGCAAAGCCCGAGATAACCAGTAGGGCTCGAGACAGCTCTAGGCCAAGCCAGCAAGGCCCGAGACAACCAGTAGGGCCCTAGACAAGCCAAAGCTAGAGCCAACAGGGCCCCAGACAATCAGTAGGGCTTGAGACAAGCTAAAGCCTACAGTGCCCGAGAAAACCAATAGGGCCCGACACAGGCCAAGGCTAAAGCCAACAGGGCCCGAGACAAGTAGTAGGGCCTGAGACAGGCCCAGGTCAATGCCAGCAGGGTAGGAGACTGGCTAAAGCTAAAGCCAGCAGGGCTCTCGACAACTAGTTGGACCCCAGACAAGCCCAGGCCACAATCAGCAGGGCCCGAGTCAGCCAGTAGGGCCCAAAACAGGCCAAGGCCAAAGGCCTGAAACAACCAGTAGGGCCCGAGACAGGCCAAGGCCAAAGCTAGCAGGGCCTGAGACAACCAGTAGGACCCGAGACAAGCCAAGGCCAAAGCCAGAAGGGCCCGAGACAACCAGTAGTACCCAAGACAAGCCGAAGCCAATGCCAGAAAGGCCCGAGACAACTAGTAGGGCTCGAGACAAGCCAAGGCCAAAGCCAGCAAGACCCGAGACAAAAAGTAGGACCCGAGATAAGCCAATGCCAAAGGGACATCCAGTAAGGCCCGAGACAAGCCAAGGTCAAAGTCTGCAGTGCCCGAGACAACTAGTAGGTCCCGAGACAAGCCAAGGTCAATGCCAGTAGGGCCACAGACAGGCCAAAGCCAGCAGGGCCTCAGACAACCAATGGGGCCCAAAACAGGCCAAAGGCAGCAGGGCCCGATGCAACCAGTAGGGCACGAGGCATGCCAAGGTCAAAGACAGAATGGCCACAGACAGGCCAAGGCCAAAACCAGCAAGGTCCGAGGCAAGCCAAGGCTAAAGCCAGCGGGGCCAGAGACAACCAGTAGGGCCCAATAAAGGCTAAGGCCAAAGCCAGCGGGGCCCGAGCCAACTGGTAGGGCTTGAGACAAGCCAAGGGCAAAGCCAGCAGGGCCCGAGACTACAAGTAGGGCCCGAGAAAAGCCAAAGCCAGCAGGGCCCGAGGCAACCAGTAGGGTGCGTGACAAGCCATGTCAAAATCCAGCAGGGCCCGTGACAACCAGTAGGGCCCGAGAGAGAAGAAGGCCAAAGCCAGCAGGGCCGAAGAAAACCAGTAGGGCCCGAGACAGGCCAAGGCCAAAGCCAGCAGGGTCCGAGACAACCAGTAGAGCCCGAGACAGGCCAAGGCCAAAGCTAGCAGGGCCCAAGACAACCAGTAAGGCCCGAGACAGAACAAGGCAAAAGTCAGGAAAGCCCGAGACAACCAGTATGGCTCGAGACAGGTTTAGGCCAAGCCAGCAAGGGCCGAGACAGGTCTAGTCCAAGCTAGCAAGGCCCAAGACAACCAGTATGGCCCTAGACAAGCCAAGGTCAAAGCCAGCAGGGCCCCAGACAATCAGTAGGGCTTGGGACAAGCCAAAGCCTACAGTGACCAAGACAACAGATAGGGCCCGAGACAGGCCAAGGCTTAAGCCAGCAGTGCCCGAGACAAGTAGTAGGGCCTGAGACAGGCCAACACCAATGCCAGCATGGCACAAGACTGGCTAAAGCTAAAGCCAGCAGGGCCCACGACAACCAGTAGGACCCGAGACAAGCCAAGGCCACTGTCAAAAGGGCCCGAGACAACCAGTAGGGTCTGAGACAAGCCAAAGCTAGCAGGGCCCAAGACAACCAGTAGGGCCCGAGACAGCTCTAGTCCAAGCCAGCAACGCCAAGACAACCAGTAGGGCCCTTGACAAGCCAAGGCCAAAGCCAGCAGGGCCCCAGACAATCAGTAGGGCTTGAGACAAGCCAAAGCCTACAGTGCCCAAGACAACCAATAGGGCCCTAGAAAGGCCAAGGCTAAAGCCAGCAGTGCCCAAGACAAGTAGTAGGGCCTGAGACAGGACAAGACCAATGCCAGCAGTGCACGAGACTGGCTAAAGCCAGCAGTGCCCGCGACAACTAGTAGGACCCGAGACAAGCCAAAACTTATGCCACAAGGGCCCGAGACAATCAGTAGGGCTCGAGACAAGCCAAGGCCAAAGGGAGCAGGACCCAAGACAACCAGTAGGACCCGAGACAAGCCAAGGCCAAAGCCAGAAGGGCCCGAGACAACCAGTAGGGCCTGAGACAAGCCAAAGGTAAATCTAGCAGGGCCTGAGACAGGCCAAAGCCAGGAGGGCCCGAGACAACCAGTTGGGCCCAAGAAAATCCAAGGTCTAAGCCAGCAGGGCTCAACACAACTAGTAGGGCCTGAGACAAGCCATAGCTAGGAGGGCCCAAGACAACCAGTAGGGCCCGAGACAGGTCTAATCCAAGCCAGCAAGACCCAAGACAACCAGTAGGGCCCGAGACAGAACAAGGTAAAAGTCAGCGAAGCCCGAGACAACCAGTAGGGCTCGAGACAGGTCTAGGCCAAGCCAGCAAGGCCCGAGACAACTAGTAGGGTCCGAGACAGGTCTAGTCTAATCCAGTAACGCCCGAGACAACCAGTAGGGCCCTAGACAAGACAAGGCCAAAGCCAGCAGGGCCCCAGACAATCAGTAGGGCTTGAGACAAGCCAAAGCCTACAGTGCCCGAGAAAACCAATAGGGCCCGACACACTCCAAGGCTAAAGCCAGCAGGGCCCGAGACAATTAGTTGGGCCTGAGACAGGCCAAGGTCATTGCCAGCAGGGTAGGAGACTGGCTAAAGCTAAAGCCAGCAGGGCCCGCGACAACCAGTAGGACTCGAGACAAGCCCAGGCCACAGTCAGCAGGGCCCGAGACATACCAGTAGGGCCCAAAACAGGCCAAGGCCAAAGGCCCGAAACAACCGGTAGGGCCCGAGACAGGCCAAGGCCAAAGCTAGCAGGGCCCGAGACAACCAGTAGGGCTTGAGACAAGCTAAGGCCAAAGCCAGCAGGGCCCGAAACAACCAGTAGGGCTTGAGAGTAGCCAAGGCTAAAGCCAGCAGGACCTGAGACAACAAGTAGGGCCCGAGAAAAGCCAAGGCCAAAGCCAGCAGGGCCCGAGTCAACCAGTATGGTGCAAGGCAAGCCATGCCAAAAACCAGCAGGGCCCGTGACAACCAGTAGGGCACGAGACAGAAAAAGGACAAAACTAACAGGGCCCAAGAAAACCAATAGGACCCGAGACAGCCAAAGCCAGCAGAGCCCGGGACACAACAAGGCCAAAGTCTGCAGGGCCCGAGACAGGCAAAGGCCAAAGCTAGCAGGTCCCGGGACAAGCCAAAGCCAATGCCACCAAGGCCCAAAACAACCGACACAGGCCAAGGCTAAAGACAGCAGGGCCCGAGACAACCAGTAGGGCCCGAGACAGGCCAAAGCCAGCAGGGCACGAGAAAAGCCAAGAACAAAGCCAGCTGGATTCAAGATAATGAGTAGGGCCCGAGAAAAGCCAAGGTCAATGCCAGAAGGGCCCGAGCCAACCGGTAGGGCTCGAGACAAGCCAAGGCCAAAGCCAGCAGGGCCCGAGACAAGCCAAGACCAAAGCCAGAAGGACCCGAGACAACAAATAGGGCCTGACACAAGCCAAGGTTAAAGCCAGCAGGGTCTGAGACTACCAGTAGGACCCGAGACAAGCCAAAGCCAATGCCAGAAGGGCCCGAGCCAACCGGTAGGGCTCGAGACAAGCCAAGGCCAAAGCCAGCAGGGCCCGAGACAACAAGTAGGGCCCGAGACAAACCAAGACCAAAGCCAGAAGGGCCCGAGCCAACCGGTAGGGCTCGAGACAAGCCAAGGCCAAAGCCAGCAGGGCCCGAGACAACAAGTAGGGCCCGAGACAAACCAAGACCAAAGCCAGAAGGGCCTGAGCCAACCGGTAGGGCTCGAGACAAGCCAAGGCCAAAGCCAGCAGGGTCGGAGACAACAAGTAGGGCCCGAGACAAGCCAAGACCAAAGCCAGAAGGGCCCGAGACAACCAGTAGGGCCTGAGACAAGCCAAGGTCAAAGCCAGCAGGGTCTGAGACAACCAGTAGGGCCCGAGACAAGCCAAAGCCAGCAGGGCCCGAGACAACAAGTAGGGCCCGAGAAAAGCCAAGGCCAAAGCCAGCAGGGCCCGAGGCAACCAGTAGAGCCCGAGACAGGCCAAGGCCAAAGCCAGCAGGGCCCCAGACAACCAGTAAGGCACGAGACAGAAAAAGGCAAAAGTCAGGAAAGCCCGAGACAACCAGTAGGGCTTGAGACAGGTCTAGGCCAAGCCAGAAGGGCCCGAGACAACCAGTAGGGCCTGACACAAGCCAAGGTTAAAGCCAGCAGGGTCTTAGACAACCAGTAGGACCCGAGACAAGCCAAAGCCAATGCCAGAAGGGCCCGAGCCAACCGGTAGGGCTCGAGACAAGCCAAGGCCAAAGCCAGCAGAGCCCGAGACAACAAGTAGGGCCCGAGACAAACCAAGACCAAAGCCAAAAGGGCCCGAGCCAACCGGTAGGGCTCGAGACAAGCCAAGGCCAAAGCCAGCAGGGTCCGAGACAACAATTAGGGCCCGAGACAAGCCAAGACCAAAGCCAGAAGGGCCCGAGACAACCAGTAGGGCCTGAGACAAGCCAAGGTCAAAGCCAGCAGGGTCCGAGACAACAATTAGGGCCCGAGACAAGCCAAGACCAAAGCCAGAAGGGCCCGAGACAACCAGTAGGGCCTGAGACAAGCCAAGGTCAAAGCCAGCAGGGTCTGAGACAACCAGTAGGACCCGAGACAAGCCAAAGCCAGCAGGGCCCGAGAAAACAAGTAGGGCCCGAGAAAAGCCAAGGCCAAAGCCAGCAGCGCCCGAGGCAACCAGTAGAGCCTGAGACAGGCCAAGGCCAAAGCCAGCAGGGCCCCAGACAACCAGTAAGGCACAAGACAGAAAAAGGCAAAAGTCAGGAAAGCTCGAGACAACGAGTAGGGCTTGAGACAGGTCTAGGCCAAGCCAGCAAGTCTCGAGACAACCAGTAGGGCCCAAGACAGCTCTAGTCCAAGCCAGCAAGGCCCCAGACAATCAGTAGGGCTTGAGCCAAGCCAAAGCCTACAGTGCCCGAGACAACCAATATGGCCCAAGACAGGCCAAGGCTTAAGCCAGCAGTGCCCGAGACAAGTAGTAGGGCCTGAGACAGGCCAAAGCCAGCAGGGCAGAAGACAGGTCAAGATCAAAGCCAACAGAGCCCAAGACAACTAATAGGACCGGAAACAACCAGTGAGGCCCGAAACAGGCGAAGGCCAAAGCCAGCAGGGCCCGAGGCAACCAGTAGGGCCCGAGAAAAGCAAAGGTCAAAGTCAGCTGGACCCAAGACAACCAGTAGGGCCTGACACGAGTCAAGGCCAAAGCCAGACGGGCCCGGGACAACCAGTAGGACCTGAGACAAGCCAAGGTCAAAGCCAGCAGGATCCGAAACAACTAGTAGGACCCGAGACAAGCCAAAGCCAATGCCAGAAGGGCCCGAGCCAACTGGTAGGGCTCGAAACAAGCCAACGCCAAAGCCAGCTGGGCCCGAGACAACAAGTAGGGCCCGAGAAAAGCCAAGTCCAAAGCCAGCAGGGCCCGTGACATCCAGTAGGGCCCGAGACAGAAGAAGGCCAAAGCTAGCAGGGCCCATGAAAACCAGTAGGGCCTGAGACAGGCCAAGGCCAAAGCCAGCAGGATCCGAAACTACCAGTAGAGCCCGAGACAGAACAAGGCAAAAGTCAGCAAAGCCCGAGATAACCAGTAGGGCTTGAGACAGCTCTAGGCCAAGCCAGCAAGGCCCGAGACAACCAGTAGGGCCCTAGACAAGCCAAAGCTAGAGCCAACAGGGCCCCAGACAATCAGTAGGGCTTGAGACAAGCTAAAGCCTACAGTGCCCGAGACAACCAATAGGGCCCGACACAGGCCAAGGCTAAAGCCAGCAGGGCCCGAGACAAGTAGTAGGGCCTGAGACAGGCCCAGGTCAATGCCAGCAGGGTAGGAGACTGGCTAAAGCTAAAGCCAGCAGGGCTCTCGACAACTAGTTGGACCCCAGACAAGCCCAGGCCACAATCAGCAGGGCCCGAGTCAGCCAGTAGGGCCCAAAACAGGCCAAGGCCAAAGGCCTGAAACAACCAGTAGGGCCCGAGACAGGCCAAGGCCAAAGCTAGCAGGGCCTGAGACAACCAGTAGGACCCGAGACAAGCCAAGGCCAAAGCCAGAAGGGCCCGAGACAACCAGTAGTACCCAAGACAAGCCGAAGCCAATGCCAGAAAGGCCCGAGACAACTAGTAGGGCTCGAGACAAGCCAAGGCCAAAGCCAGCAAGACCCGAGACAAAAAGTAGGACCCGAGATAAGCCAACGCCAAAGGGACATCCAGTAAGGCCCGAGACAAGCCAAGGTCAAAGTCTGCAGTGCCCGAGACAACTAGTAGGTCCCGAGACAAGCCAAGGTCAATGCCAGTAGGGCCACAGACAGGCCAAAGCCAGCAGGGCCTCAGACAACCAATGGGGCCCAAAACAGGCCAAAGGCAGCAGGGCCCGATGCAACCAGTAGGGCACGAGGCATGCCAAGGTCAAAGACAGAATGGCCACAGACAGGCCAAGGCCAAAACCAGCAAGGTCCGAGGCAAGCCAAGGCTAAAGCCAGCGGGGCCCGAGACAACCAGTAGGGCCCAATAAAGGCTAAGGCCAAAGCCAGCGGGGCCCGAGCCAACTGGTAGGGCTTGAGACAAGCCAAGGGCAAAGCCAGCAGGGCCCGAGACTACAAGTAGGGCCCGAGAAAAGCCAAAGCCAGCAGGGCCCGAGGCAACCAGTAGGGTGCGTGACAAGCCATGTCAAAATCCAGCAGGGCCCGTGACAACCAGTAGGGCCCGAGAGAGAAGAAGGCCAAAGCCAGCAGGGCCGAAGAAAACCAGTAGGGCCCGAGACAGGCCAAGGCCAAAGCCAGCAGGGTCCGAGACAACCAGTAGAGCCCGAGACAGGCCAAGGCCAAAGCTAGCAGGGCCCAAGACAACCAGTAAGGCCCGAGACAGAACAAGGCAAAAGTCAGGAAAGCCCGAGACAACCAGTATGGCTCGAAACAGGTTTAGGCCAAGCCAGCAAGGGCCGAGACAGGTCTAGTCCAAGCTAGCAAGGCCCAAGACAACCAGTATGGCCCTAGACAAGCCAAGGTCAAAGCCAGCAGGGCCCCAGACAATCAGTAGGGCTTGGGACAAGCCAAAGCCTACAGTGACCAAGACAACAGATAGGGCCCGAGACAGGCCAAGGCTTAAGCCAGCAGTGCCCGAGACAAGTAGTAGGGCCTGAGACAGGCCAACACCAATGCCAGCATGGCACAAGACTGGCTAAAGCTAAAGCCAGCAGGGCCCACGACAACCAGTAGGACCCGAGACAAGCCAAGGCCACTGTCAAAAGGGCCCGAGACAACCAGTAGGGTCTGAGACAAGCCAAAGCTAGCAGGGCCCAAGACAACCAGTAGGGCCCGAGACAGCTCTAGTCCAAGCCAGCAACGCCAAGACAACCAGTAGGGCCCTTGACAAGCCAAGGCCAAAGCCAGCAGGGCCCCAGACAATCAGTAGGGCTTGAGACAAGCCAAAGCCTACAGTGCCCAAGACAACCAATAGGGCCCTAGAAAGGCCAAGGCTAAAGCCAGCAGTGCCCAAGACAAGTAGTAGGGCCTGAGACAGGACAAGACCAATGCCAGCAGTGCACGAGACTGGCTAAAGCCAGCAGTGCCCGCGACAACCAGTAGGACCCGAGACAAGCCAAAACTTATGCCACAAGGGCCCGAGACAATCAGTAGGGCTCGAGACAAGCCAAGGCCAAAGGGAGCAGGACCCAAGACAACCAGTAGGACCCGAGACAAGCCAAGGCCAAAGCCAGAAGGGCCCGAGACAACCAGTAGGGCCTGAGACAAGCCAAAGGTAAATCTAGCAGGGCCTGAGACAGGCCAAAGCCAGGAGGGCCCAAGACAACCAGTAGGGCCCGAGACAGGTCTAATCCAAGCCAGCAAGACCCAAGACAACCAGTAGGGCCCTAGACAAGCCAAGGCCAAAGCCAGCAGGGCCCCAGACATTCAGTAGGGCTTGAGACAAGCCAAGGCCAAAGCCAGCAGGGCCCGAGACTACAAGTAGGGCCCGAGAAAAGCTAAAGCCAGCAGGGCCCGAGGAAACCAGTAGGGTGCGTGACAAGCCATGCCAAAATCCAGCAGGGCCTGAGACAGAAGAAGGCCAAAGCCAGCAGGGCCCAAGAAAACCAGTAGGGCCCGAGACAGGCCAAGGCCAAAGCTAGCAGGGTCTGAGACAACCAGTAGAGCCCGAGACAGGCCAAGGCCAAAGCCAGCAGGGCCCCAGACAATCAGTAGGGCTTGAGACAAGCCAAGGCCAAAGCCAGCAGGGCCCGAGACTACAAGTAGGGCCCGAGAAAAGCTAAAGCAAGCAGGGCCCGAGGCAACCAGTAGGGTGCGTGACAAGCCATGCCAAAATCCAGCAGGGCCTGAGATAGAAGAAGGCCAAAGCCAGCAGGGCCCGAGAAAACCAGTAGGGCCTGAGACAGGCCAAGGCCAAAGCCAGCAGGGTCTGAGACAACCAGTAGAGCCCGAGACAGGCCAAGGCCAAAGCTAACAGGGCCCGAGAAAACCAGTAAGGCCCGAGACAGAACAAGGGAAAAGTTAGGAAAGCCCGAGACAGGTCTAGGCCAAGTCAGCAAGGCCTAGGACAACCAGTAGGGCCCGAGACAGGTCTAGTCCAAGCCAGCAAGGCCCAAGACAACCAGTAGGGCCCTAGACAAGCCAAGGTCAAAGCCAGCAGGTTCCCAGACAATCAGTAGGGCTTGGGACAAGCCAAAGCCTACAGTGCCCAAGACAACCAATAGGGACCGAGACAGGCCAAGGCTTAAGCCTGCAGTGCCCGAGACAAGTAGTAGGGCCTGATACAGGCCAAGACCAATGCCAGCACGGCACGAGCCTGGCTAAATCTAAAGCCAGCAGGGCCCACGACAACCAGTAGGACCCGAGACAAGCCAAGGCTACAGTCAGAAGGGACCGAGACAACCAGTAGGATCTGAGACAAGCCATAGCTAACAGGGCCCAAGACAACCAGTAGGGCCCGAGACAGGTCTAGTCCAAGCCAGCAATGCCCAAGACAACCAGTAGGGCCCTTGACAAGCCAAGGCCAAAGCCAGCAGGGCCCCAGACAATCAGTAGGGCTTGAGACAAGCCAAAGCCTACAGTGCCCGAGACAACCAACAGGGCCCGAGACCGGCCAAGGCTAAAGCCAGCAGGGCCCGAGACAAGTAGTAGGGCCTGAGACAGGGCAAGACCAATGACAGCAGTGCACGAGACTGGCTGAAGCCAGCAGGGCCCGCGACAACCAGTAGGACCCGAGACAAGCCAAAACCAATGCCAGAAGGGCCCGAGACAACCAGTAGGGCTCGAGACAAGCCAAGGCCAAAGCCAGCAGGACCCGAGACAACCAGTAGGACCCGAGACAAGCCAAGGCCAAAGCCAGAAGGGCCCGAGACAACCAGTAGGGCCTGAGACAAGCCAAAGGCAAATCTAGCAGGGCCCGAGACAGGCCAAAGCCAGGAGGGCCCGAGACAACAAGTTAGGCCCAAGAAAATCCAAGGTCTAAGCCAGCAGGGCTCAAGACAACTAGTAGGGCCTGAGAGAAGCCAAGGCCAAAGTCAGCAGGGCCCGAGACAACCAGTAGGGTCTGAGACAAGCCAAGGCCAAAGCCAGCAGGGCCCGCGACAACCAGTAGGGCCCGAGACAGGCCAAGACTAAAGCCAGCAGTGCCCGAGACAAGTAGTAGGGCCTGAGACAGGCCAAGACCAATGCCAGCAGGGCACGAGACTGGCTAAAGCTAAAGCCAGCAGGGCACGCGACAACCAGTAGGACCTGAGACAAGCCAAGGCCACAATCAGCAGGGCTTGAGACAACCAGTAGGGCCCAAAACAGGCTAAGGCCAAGGGCCCGAGACAACCAGTAGGGCCGGAGACAGTCCAAGGCCAAAGCCAGCAGGGCCTGAGACAACCTGTAGGACCCCAGACAAGCCAAGGCCAAAGCCAGAAGGGCCCAAGACAACCAGTAGGGCCTGAGATACGCCAAAGTTAAAGCCAGCGGGGTCTGAGACAACCAGTAGGACCCGAGACAAGCCAAAGCCCATGACAGAAGGGCCCGAGACTACGAGTAGGGCTCGAGACAAGCAGTGGGGCCCAAGACAGGCCAATGCCTAAGCCAGCAGGGCCTGAGACAACCAGTAGGATCCGAGACAAGCCAAGGCCAAAGTCAGCAGGGCCCGAGACAACCAGTAAGACCCGACACAGTCCAAGGCTAAAGACAGCAGGGCCTGAGACAGCCATTAGGGCCCGAGACCGATGAAGGCCAAAGCCATCAGTGCACGAGACAGACCAATGCCAAAGCCAGCAGAGTCCGAGACAACCAGTACTACCCGAGACAAGCCAAGGCCTCAGCTACCAGGGCCCGAAACAACCAGTATGGCCCAAAACAAGCCAAGAGCAAAGACCTGAGATAACCAGTAGGGCCCGAGACAGGCCAAGGCCAAAGGCATCAGGGCCCGAGACAACCAGTAGGGCCCGAGATAAGCCAAGGCCAAAGCTAGCAGGGACCGAGACAACCAGTAGGTCCCGAAACAGGCTAAGGCCAAAGCCAGCAGGGCCCGAGACATCCAGTAGGGCCCGAGACAGGCCAAGGCCAAAGCCAGCTGGGCACGAGACAACGAGTAGGGCCAGAGACAGGCCAAGACAAAAACCAGAAGCGCCCGAGACATCCAGAAGGGCCTTAGACAATCCAAGGTAAAAGCCAGCAGGGCCCGAGACATCCAAAAGGGCCCGAGACAGGCCAAAGCCTGCATGGCCTGAGAAAATCAGTAGGGCCTGAGACAGGCCAAGACCAAGCCCTCAGGGCCCGAGACAAGCCAAGGTCAAAGCCACTGGGCCCGAGACAAGCCAAGACCAAAGTCAGTAGGGCCCAAGACAACCGGTAGGGTCCGAGAAAAGCCAAGGCCAAAGCCAGCAAGGCCCAAGACAACGAGTGGTGGCTGAGAGAAGCCAAATCCAAAGCCAGCAGGGCCTGAGACAACCAGTAGTGCCGGAGAGAAGTCAAGGCCAAAGCCAGCAGGGCCAAAAACAACCAGCAGGCCCGAGACAAGTCAAGGCTAAAGCCAACAGGGCCCGATACAACCAGTAGGGCCTGAGACAGGCAAAAGCCAAAGCCAGCAGGGCTCGAGACAACCAGTAGGGCCCGAGACAGGCAAGGCCGACACCAGCAGGGTCTGAGACAGGCCAAGGTCAACAACCAGTAGCCCCGAGACAGGTCAAGGCTAAAGTCAACAGGGCCCGAGACAACCAGTTGGGCCTGAGACAGGCCAAGGCTAAAGCCAGCAGTGCCCGAGACAAGTAGTAGGGCCTGAGACAGGGCAAGACCAATGACAGCAGTGCACGAGACTGGCTGAAGCCAGCAGGGCCCGCGACAACCAGTAGGACCCCAGACAAGCCAAAGCCAATGCCAGAAGGGCCAGAGAAAACCAGTAGGGCTCGAGACAAGCCAAGGCCAAAGCCAGCAGGACCCGAGACAACCAGTAGGACCCGAGACAAGCCAAGGCCAAAGCCAGAAGGGCCCGAGACAACCAGTAGGGCCTGAGACAAGCCAAAGGCAAATCTAGCAGGGCCCGAGACAGGCCAAAGCCAGGAGGGCCCGAGACAACCAGTTGGGCCCAAGAAAATCCAAGGTCTAAGCCAGCAGGGCTCAAGACAACTAGTAGGGCCTGAGACAAGCCAAGGCCAAAGTCAGCAGGGCCCGAGACAACCAATAGGGTCTGAGACAAGCCATGGCGAAAGCCAGCAGGGCCCGCGACAACCAGTAGGACCCGAGACAAGCCAAGGCCACAATCAGCAGGGCTCGAGACAACCAGTAGGGCCCAAAACAGGCAAAAGCCAAAGGCCCGAAAGAACCAGTAGGGCCTGAGGCAGGCCAAGGTCAAAGCCAGCAGGGCCTGAGACAACCAGTAGGACCCGAAACAAGCCAAGGCCAAAGCCAGAAGGGCCCAAGACAACCAGTAGGGCCCTAGACAAGCCAAGGCCAAAGCCAGCAGGGCCCCAGACAATCAGTAGGGCTTGAGACAAGCCAAAGCCTACAGTGCCCGAGACAACCAATAGGGCCCGAGACAGGCCAAGGCCAAAGCCAGAAGGGCCCGAGACAACCAGTAGGGCCTGATACAAGCCAAGGTTAAAGCCAGCAGGGTCCGAGACAACCAGTAGGGCCCGAGACAGGCCAAGACTAAAGCCAGCAGTGCCCGAGACAAGTAGTAGGGCCTGAGACAGGCCAAGACCAATGCCAGCAGGGCACAAGACTGGCTAATGCTAAAGCCAGTAGGGCACGCGACAACCAGTAGGACCCGAGACAAGCCAAGGCCACAGTCAGCAGGGCTTGAGACAACCAGTAGGGCCCAAAACAGGCCAAGGGCCCGAAACAACCAGTAGGGCCAAAGACAGTCCAAGGCCAAAGCCAGCAGGGCCTGAGACAACCTGTAGGACCCGAGACAAGCCAACGCCAAAGCCAGAAGGGCCCGAGACAACCAGTAGGGCCTGAGATAAGCCAAGGTTAAAGCCAGCAGGGTCCGAGACAACCAGTAGGACCCGAGACAAGTCAAAGCCCATGACAGAAGGGTCCGAGACTACGAGTAGGGCTCGAGACAAGCAGTAGGGCCCAAGACAGGCCAAGGCCTAAGCCAGCAGGGCCTGAGACAACCAGTAGGATCCGAGACAAGCCAAGGCCAAAGTCAGCAGGGCCCGACACAACCAGTAAAGCCTGACACAGTCCAAGGCTAAAGACAGCAGGGCCTGAGACAGCCAGTAGGGCCCGAGACCGATGAAGGCCAAAGCCATCAGGGCACGAGACAGACCAATGCCAAAGCCAGCAGAGCCCGAGACAACCAGTACTCCCCGAGACAAGCCAAGGCCTCAGCTACCAGGGCCCGAAACAACCAGTAGGGCCCAAAACAAGTCAAGACCAAAGACCCGAGATAACCAGTATGGCCCGAGACAGGCCAAGGCCAAAGCTAACAGGGACAGAGACAACCAGTAGGGCCCGAAACAGGCTAAGGCCAAAGCCAGCAGGGCCCGAGACATCCAGTAGGGCCCGAGACAGGCCAAGGCCAAAGCCAGCAGGGCATGAGACAACAAGTAGGGCCAGAGACAGGCCAAGACAAAAACCAGCAGGGCCCGAGACATCCAGAAGGGCCTTAGACAATCCAAGGTAAAAGCCAGCAGGGCCCGAGACATCCAAAAGGGCCCGGGCAGGCCAAAGCCTGCATGGCCTGAGAAAATCAGTAGGGCCTGAGACAGGCCAAGACCAAGCCCTCAGGGCCCGAAACAAGCCAAGGTCAAAGCCACTGGGCCCGAGACAAGCCAAGACCAAAGTCAGTAGGGCCCAAGACAACCGGTAGGGTCCGAGAAAAGCCAAGGCCAAAGCCAGCAAGGCCCGAGACAACGAGTGGTGGCTGACAGAAGCCAAATCCAAAGCCAGCAGGGCCTGAGACAACCAGCAGTGCCGGAGAGAAGTCAAGGCCAATGCCAGCAGGGCCAAAAACAACCAGTAGGCCCGAGACAAGTCAAGGCTAAAGCCAACAGGGCCCGAGACAACCAGTAGGGCCTGAGACAGGCAAAAGCCAAAGCCAGCAGGGCCCGAGACAACCAGTAGGGCCCGAGACAGGCAAGGCCAACACCAGTAGGGCCTGAGACAGGCCAAGGCCAAAACCAGCAGGTCCTGAGACAGGCCTAGGTCAAAACCAGCAGGGCCTGAGACAGGCCAAAACAAGCCGTGCCCGAGAAAACCACTAGGGCCTGAGACAGGCCAATTCCAAAGCCTGCAGGGCCCGAGACAGGCCAAGACCACAAGGGCCCGAGACAACCAGTAGGGCTTGAGACAAGCCAAGGCCAAAGCCAGCAGGACCTGAGACAACAAGTAGGGACCGAGAAAAGCCAAGGCCAAAGCCTGCGGGGCCCGAGACAACCAGTAGGGCCCGAGACAGAAGAAGACCAAAACAACCAACACAGGCCAAGGCTAAAGACAGCCAAAGGCCCGAAACAACCAGTAGGGCCCAAGACAGGCCAAGGCCATAGCCAGCAGGGCCTGAGACAACCAGTAGGACCCGAGACAAGCCAAGGCCAAAGTCAGAAGGGCCCGAGACAACCAGTAGGGCCTGAGACAAGCCAAGCTTAAAGCCAGCAAGGTCCGAGACAACCAGTAGGACCCGAGACAAGCCAAAGCCAATGCCAGAAGGGCCCGAGAAAACCAGCTGGGCTCGGGACAAGCCAAGACCAAAGCCAGCAGGACCCGAGACAACAAGTAGGCCACAATAAAAGCCAAGGCCAAAGCCTGAAGGGACCGAGACAACCAGTAGGGCCTGAAACAAGCCAAGGTTTAATGCCAGTAGGGCTCGAGACAACCAGTAGGACCTGAGACAAGCAAAGGCTAAAAGCCAGAAGGGCGTAAGACAGCCAGTAGGGCCTGAGATAAGCCAAAGCCAAATCTAGCAGGTCCCGAGACAGGCCATAGCCAGGAGGGCCCGAGACAACCAGTTGGGCCCAAGAAAATCCAAGGTCTAAGCCAGAAGGGCTCAAGACAACTAGTAGGGCCTGGGACAAGCCAAGGCCAAAGTCAGCAGGGCCCGAAACAACCAGTAGGGTCTGAGACAAGCCATAGCTAGCTGGGCCCAAGACAACCAGTAGGGCCCGAGACAGGTCTAGTCCAAGCCAGCAAGGCCCAAGACAACCAGTAGGGCCCTAGACAAGCCAATGCCAAAGCCAGCAGGGCCCCAGACAATCAGTAGGGCTTGAGATAAGCCAAAGCCTACAGTGCCCGAGACAACCAATAGGGCCCGAGACAGGCCAAGGCTAAAGCCAGCAAAGCACAAGACTGGCTAAAGCTAAAGCCAGGAGGGCCGACGACAACCAGTAGGACCTGAGGCAAGCCAAGGCCACAGTCAGCAGGGCTCGAGACAACCAGTAGGGTCCAAAACAGGCCAAGGCCAAAGGCCTGAAACAACCAGTAGGGCCCGAGACAGGCCAAGGCCAAAGCCAGCAGGGCCTGAGACAACCAGAAGGACCCGAGACAAGCCAAGGCCAAAGCCAGAAGGGCCCGAGACAACCAGTAGGGTCCAAGACAAGCCAAGGTTAAAGCCAGCAGGGTTCGGGACAACCAGAAGGACTCGAGATAAGCCAAGGCCAATGCCAGAAGGGCCCGAGACAACCAGTAGGGCTCAAGACAAGCCAAGGCCAAAGCCAGCAGGACCCTAGACAACAAATAGGGCCCGATAAAAGCCAAGGCCAAAGCCAGAAGGGCCCGAGACAACCAGTAGGGCCAGAGACAAGCCAAGGTTAAAGCCAGGAGGGCCTGAGACGACCAGTAGGACCCGAGACAAGCCAAGGTTAAAAGCCAGAAGAGCCCGAGACAACCAGTAGTGCCTGAGACAAGCCAAAGCCAAATCTAGCAGGGCCCGAGACAGGCCAAAGTCAGAAGGGCCTGAGACCACCAGTAGGGCCTGAGACAAACCAAGGTCAAAGCCAGCAGGGTCCGAGACAACTAGTAGGATCCGAGACAAGCCAAAGCCAATGCCAGAAGGGCCCGAGGCAACCGGTAGGGCCCGAGACAAGCCAAGGCCAAAGCCAGCAGGGCCCGAGGCAACCAGTAAGGTGCGAGACAAGCCATGGCAACATCCAGCAGGGCCCGTGACATCCAGTAGGCCCCGAGACAGAGGAAGTCCAAAGCTAGCAGGGCCCAAGAAAACTAGTAGGGCCTGAAACAGGCCAAGGCCAAAGCCAGCAGGGTCCGAGACAACCAGTAGAGCCCGAGACAGGCCAAGGCCAAAGCCAGCAGGGCCCTAGACAACCAGTAGGATCCGAGACAAGCCAAGGCCAAAGTCAGCAGGGCCCGACACAACCAGTAAAGCCTGACACAGTCCAAGGCTAAAGACAGCAGGGCCTGAGACAGCCAGTAGGGCCCGAGACCGATGAAGGCCAAAGCCATCAGGGCACGAGACAGACCAATGCCAAAGCCAGCAGAGCCCGAGACAACCAGTACTCCCCGAGACAAGCCAAGGCCTCAGCTACCAGGGCCCGAAACAACCAGTAGGGCCCAAAACAAGTCAAGACCAAAGACCCGAGATAACCAGTAGGGCCCGAGACAGGCCAAGGCCAAAGCTAACAGGGACAGAGACAACCAGTAGGGCCCGAAACAGGCTAAGGCCAAAGCCAGCAGGGCCCGAGACATCCAGTAGGGCCCGAGACAGGCCAAGGCCAAAGCCAGCAGGGCATGAGACAACAAGTAGGGCCAGAGACAGGCCAAGACAAAAACCAGCAGGGCCCGAGACATCCAGAAGGGCCTTAGACAATCCAAGGTAAAAGCCAGCAGGGCCCGAGACATCCAAAAGGGCCCGGGCAGGCCAAAGCCTGCATGGCCTGAGAAAATCAGTAGGGCCTGAGACAGGCCAAGACCAAGCCCTCAGGGCCCGAAACAAGCCAAGGTCAAAGCCACTGGGCCCGAGACAAGCCAAGACCAAAGTCAGTAGGGCCCAAGACAACCGGTAGGGTCCGAGAAAAGCCAAGGCCAAAGCCAGCAAGGCCCGAGACAACGAGTGGTGGCTGACAGAAGCCAAATCCAAAGCCAGCAGGGCCTGAGACAACCAGCAGTGCCGGAGAGAAGTCAAGGCCAATGCCAGCAGGGCCAAAAACAACCAGTAGGCCCGAGACAAGTCAAGGCTAAAGCCAACAGGGCCCGAGACAACCAGTAGGGCCTGAGACAGGCAAAAGCCAAAGCCAGCAGGGCCCGAGACAACCAGTAGGGCCCGAGACAGGCAAGGCCAACACCAGTAGGGCCTGAGACAGGCCAAGGCCAAAACCAGCAGGTCCTGAGACAGGCCTAGGTCAAAACCAGCAGGGCCTGAGACAGGCCAAAACAAGCCGTGCCCGAGAAAACCACTAGGGCCTGAGACAGGCCAATTCCAAAGCCTGCAGGGCCCGAGACAGGCCAAGACCACAAGGGCCCGAGACAACCAGTAGGGCTTGAGACAAGCCAAGGCCAAAGCCAGCAGGACCTGAGACAACAAGTAGGGACCGAGAAAAGCCAAGGCCAAAGCCTGCGGGGCCCGAGACAACCAGTAGGGCCCGAGACAGAAGAAGACCAAAACAACCAACACAGGCCAAGGCTAAAGACAGCCAAAGGCCCGAAACAACCAGTAGGGCCCAAGACAGGCCAAGGCCATAGCCAGCAGGGCCTGAGACAACCAGTAGGACCCGAGACAAGCCAAGGCCAAAGTCAGAAGGGCCCGAGACAACCAGTAGGGCCTGAGACAAGCCAAGCTTAAAGCCAGCAAGGTCCGAGACAACCAGTAGGACCCGAGACAAGCCAAAGCCAATGCCAGAAGGGCCCGAGAAAACCAGCTGGGCTCGGGACAAGCCAAGACCAAAGCCAGCAGGACCCGAGACAACAAGTAGGCCACAATAAAAGCCAAGGCCAAAGCCTGAAGGGACCGAGACAACCAGTAGGGCCTGAAACAAGCCAAGGTTTAATGCCAGTAGGGCTCGAGACAACCAGTAGGACCTGAGACAAGCAAAGGCTAAAAGCCAGAAGGGCGTAAGACAGCCAGTAGGGCCTGAGATAAGCCAAAGCCAAATCTAGCAGGTCCCGAGACAGGCCATAGCCAGGAGGGCCCGAGACAACCAGTTGGGCCCAAGAAAATCCAAGGTCTAAGCCAGAAGGGCTCAAGACAACTAGTAGGGCCTGGGACAAGCCAAGGCCAAAGTCAGCAGGGCCCGAAACAACCAGTAGGGTCTGAGACAAGCCATAGCTAGCTGGGCCCAAGACAACCAGTAGGGCCCGAGACAGGTCTAGTCCAAGCCAGCAAGGCCCAAGACAACCAGTAGGGCCCTAGACAAGCCAATGCCAAAGCCAGCAGGGCCCCAGACAATCAGTAGGGCTTGAGATAAGCCAAAGCCTACAGTGCCCGAGACAACCAATAGGGCCCGAGACAGGCCAAGGCTAAAGCCAGCAAAGCACAAGACTGGCTAAAGCTAAAGCCAGGAGGGCCGACGACAACCAGTAGGACCTGAGGCAAGCCAAGGCCACAGTCAGCAGGGCTCGAGACAACCAGTAGGGTCCAAAACAGGCCAAGGCCAAAGGCCTGAAACAACCAGTAGGGCCCGAGACAGGCCAAGGCCAAAGCCAGCAGGGCCTGAGACAACCAGAAGGACCCGAGACAAGCCAAGGCCAAAGCCAGAAGGGCCCGAGACAACCAGTAGGGTCCAAGACAAGCCAAGGTTAAAGCCAGCAGGGTTCGGGACAACCAGAAGGACTCGAGATAAGCCAAGGCCAATGCCAGAAGGGCCCGAGACAACCAGTAGGGCTCAAGACAAGCCAAGGCCAAAGCCAGCAGGACCCTAGACAACAAATAGGGCCCGATAAAAGCCAAGGCCAAAGCCAGAAGGGCCCGAGACAACCAGTAGGGCCAGAGACAAGCCAAGGTTAAAGCCAGGAGGGCCTGAGACGACCAGTAGGACCCGAGACAAGCCAAGGTTAAAAGCCAGAAGAGCCCGAGACAACCAGTAGTGCCTGAGACAAGCCAAAGCCAAATCTAGCAGGGCCCGAGACAGGCCAAAGTCAGAAGGGCCTGAGACCACCAGTAGGGCCTGAGACAAACCAAGGTCAAAGCCAGCAGGGTCCGAGACAACTAGTAGGATCCGAGACAAGCCAAAGCCAATGCCAGAAGGGCCCGAGGCAACCGGTAGGGCCCGAGACAAGCCAAGGCCAAAGCCAGCAGGGCCCGAGGCAACCAGTAAGGTGCGAGACAAGCCATGGCAACATCCAGCAGGGCCCGTGACATCCAGTAGGCCCCGAGACAGAGGAAGTCCAAAGCTAGCAGGGCCCAAGAAAACTAGTAGGGCCTGAAACAGGCCAAGGCCAAAGCCAGCAGGGTCCGAGACAACCAGTAGAGCCCGAGACAGGCCAAGGCCAAAGCCAGCAGGGCCCTAGACAACCAGTAGGATCCGAGACAAGCCAAGGCCAAAGTCAGCAGGGCCCGACACAACCAGTAAAGCCTGACACAGTCCAAGGCTAAAGACAGCAGGGCCTGAGACAGCCAGTAGGGCCCGAGACCGATGAAGGCCAAAGCCATCAGGGCACGAGACAGACCAATGCCAAAGCCAGCAGAGCCCGAGACAACCAGTACTCCCCGAGACAAGCCAAGGCCTCAGCTACCAGGGCCCGAAACAACCAGTAGGGCCCAAAACAAGTCAAGACCAAAGACCCGAGATAACCAGTAGGGCCCGAGACAGGCCAAGGCCAAAGCTAACAGGGACAGAGACAACCAGTAGGGCCCGAAACAGGCTAAGGCCAAAGCCAGCAGGGCCCGAGACATCCAGTAGGGCCCGAGACAGGCCAAGGCCAAAGCCAGCAGGGCATGAGACAACAAGTAGGGCCAGAGACAGGCCAAGACAAAAACCAGCAGGGCCCGAGACATCCAGAAGGGCCTTAGACAATCCAAGGTAAAAGCCAGCAGGGCCCGAGACATCCAAAAGGGCCCGGGCAGGCCAAAGCCTGCATGGCCTGAGAAAATCAGTAGGGCCTGAGACAGGCCAAGACCAAGCCCTCAGGGCCCGAGACAAGCCAAGGTCAAAGCCACTGGGCCCGAGACAAGCCAAGACCAAAGTCAGTAGGGCCCAAGACAACCGGTAGGGTCCGAGAAAAGCCAAGGCCAAAGCCAGCAAGGCCCGAGACAACGAGTGGTGGCTGACAGAAGCCAAATCCAAAGCCAGCAGGGCCTGAGACAACCAGCAGTGCCGGAGAGAAGTCAAGGCCAATGCCAGCAGGGCCAAAAACAACCAGTAGGCCCGAGACAAGTCAAGGCTAAAGCCAACAGGGCCCGAGACAACCAGTAGGGCCTGAGACAGGCAAAAGCCAAAGCCAGCAGGGCCCGAGACAACCAGTAGGGCCCGAGACAGGCAAGGCCAACACCAGTAGGGCCTGAGACAGGCCAAGGCCAAAACCAGCAGGGCCCAAGATAAATAGTAGGGCCCGAGACAGGCCAAGGCCAAAGCCAGTAGGTCCTGAGAAAGGCCTAGGTCAAAACCAGCAGGGCCTGAGACAGGCCAAAACAAGCCGTGCCCGAGAAAACCACTAGGGCCTGAGACAGGCCAATTCCAAAGCCTGCAGGGCCCGAGACAGGCCAAGACCACAAGGGCCCGAGACAACCAGTAGGGCTTGAGACAAGCCAAGGCCAAAGCCAGCAGGACCTGAGACAACAAGTAGGGACCGTGAAAAGCCAAGGCCAAAGCCTGCGGGGCCCGAGACAACCAGTAGGGCCCGAGACAGAAGAAGACCAAAACAACCAACACAGGCCAAGGCTAAAGACAGCCAAAGGCCCGAAACAACCAGTAGGGCCCAAGACAGGCCAAGGCCATAGCCAGCAGGGCCTGAGACAACCAGTAGGACCCGAGACAAGCCAAGGCCAAAGTCAGAAGGGCCCGAGACAACCAGTAGGGCCTGAGACAAGCCAAGCTTAAAGCCAGCAAGGTCCGAGACAACCAGTAGGACCCGAGACAAGCCAAAGCCAATGCCAGAAGGGCCCGAGAAAACCAGCTGGGCTCGGGACAAGCCAAGACCAAAGCCAGCAGGACCCGAGACAACAAGTAGGCCACAATAAAAGCCAAGGCCAAAGCCTGAAGGGACCGAGACAACCAGTAGGGCCTGAAACAAGCCAAGGTTTAATGCCAGTAGGGCTCGAGACAACCAGTAGGACCTGAGACAAGCAAAGGCTAAAAGCCAGAAGGGCGTAAGACAGCCAGTAGGGCCTGAGATAAGCCAAAGCCAAATCTAGCAGGTCCCGAGACAGGCCATAGCCAGGAGGGCCCGAGACAACCAGTTGGGCCCAAGAAAATCCAAGGTCTAAGCCAGAAGGGCTCAAGACAACTAGTAGGGTCTGGGACAAGCCAAGGCCAAAGTCAGCAGGGCCCGAAACAACCAGTAGGGTCTGAGACAAGCCATAGCTAGCTGGGCCCAAGACAACCAGTAGGGCCCGAGACAGGTCTAGTCCAAGCCAGCAAGGCCCAAGACAACCAGTAGGGCCCTAGACAAGCCAATGCCAAAGCCAGCAGGGCCCCAGACAATCAGTAGGGCTTGAGATAAGCCAAAGCCTACAGTGCCCGAGACAACCAATAGGGCCCGAGACAGGCCAAGGCTAAAGCCAGCAAAGCACAAGACTGGCTAAAGCTAAAGCCAGGAGGGCCGACGACAACCAGTAGGACCTGAGGCAAGCCAAGGCCACAGTCAGCAGGGCTCGAGACAACCAGTAGGGTCCAAAACAGGCCAAGGCCAAAGGCCTGAAACAACCAGTAGGGCCCGAGACAGGCCAAGGCCAAAGCCAGCAGGGCCTGAGACAACCAGAAGGACCCGAGACAAGCCAAGGCCAAAGCCAGAAGGGCCCGAGACAACCAGTAGGGTCCAAGACAAGCCAAGGTTAAAGCCAGCAGGGTTCGGGACAACCAGAAGGACTCGAGATAAGCCAAGGCCAATGCCAGAAGGGCCCGAGACAACCAGTAGGGCTCAAGACAAACCAAGGCCAAAGCCAGCAGGACCCTAGACAACAAATAGGGCCCGATAAAAGCCAAGGCCAAAGCCAGAAGGGCCCGAGACAACCAGTAGGGCCAGAGACAAGCCAAGGTTAAAGCCAGGAGGGCCTGAGACGACCAGTAGGACCCGAGACAAGCCAAGGTTAAAAGCCAGAAGAGCCCGAGACAACCAGTAGTGCCTGAGACAAGCCAAAGCCAAATCTAGCAGGGCCCGAGACAGGCCAAAGTCAGAAGGGCCTGAGACCACCAGTAGGGCCTGAGACAAACCAAGGTCAAAGCCAGCAGGGTCCGAGACAACTAGTAGGATCCGAGACAAGCCAAAGCCAATGCCAGAAGGGCCCGAGGCAACCGGTAGGGCCCGAGACAAGCCAAGGCCAAAGCCAGCAGGGCCCGAGGCAACCAGTAAGGTGCGAGACAAGCCATGGCAACATCCAGCAGGGCCCGTGACATCCAGTAGGCCCCGAGACAGAGGAAGTCCAAAGCTAGCAGGGCCCAAGAAAACTAGTAGGGCCTGAAACAGGCCAAGGCCAAAGCCAGCAGGGTCCGAGACAACCAGTAGAGCCCGAGACAGGCCAAGGCCAAAGCCAGCAGGGCCCTAGACAACCAGTAAGGGCCGAGACAGAACAAGGCAAAAGTCAGCAAAGCCCGAGACAACCGGTAGGGCTCGAGACTGGTCTAGGCCAAGCCAGCAAGGCCCGAGACAACTAGTAGGGTCCGAGACAGGTCTAGTCTAAGCCAGCAAGGCCCGAGACAACCAGTAGGGCCCTAGACAAGCCAAGGCCAAAGCCAGCAGGGCCCCACACAATCAGTAGGGCTTGAGACAAGCCAAAGCCTACAGTGCCCGAGACAACCAATAGGGCCCGACACAGGCCAAGGCTAAAGTCAGCAGGGCCCGAGACAAGTAGTAGGGCCTGAGACAGGCCAAGGTCAATGCCAGCTGGGTCAGAGACTGGCTAAAGCTAAATCCAGTAGGGCTCGCAACAACCAGTAGGACCCGAGACAAGCCCAGGCCACAGTCAGCAGGGCCCGAGACGACCAGTAAGGCCCAAAACAGGCCAAGGCCAAAGGCCCGAAACAACCAGTAGGGCCCGAGACAGGCCAAGGCCAAAGCTAGCAGGGCCTGAGACAACAAGTAGGACCCGAGACAAGCCAAGGCCAAAGCCAGAAGGGCCCGAGACAACCAGTAGGACCCAAGACAAGCCGAAGCCAATGCCAGAATGGTCCAAGACAACCAGTAGGGCTCGAGACAAGCCAAGGCCAAAGCCAGCAGGACCCGAGACAAAAAGTAGGACCCGAGAAAAGCCAAGGCCAATGCCAGCAGAACAGGGACATCCAGTAAGGTCCGAGACAAGCCAAGGTCAAAGTCAGCAGTGCCAGAGACAACAAGTAGTGCCCGATAAAATCCAAGGCCAAAGCCAGAAAGGCCCGAGACAACCAGTAGGGCCTGAGACAAGCCAAGGTTAAAGCCATTAGGGCCCGAGACAACCACTAGGACCCCCAGACAAGCCAAGGCCAAAGCCAGAAGGGCCCGAGACAACCAGTAGGGCCTGAGATAAGCCAAAGCCAAATCTAGCAGGGCTCGAGACAGGCCAAAGCCAGGATGGCCCGAGACAACCAGTTGGGCCCAAGAAAATCCAAGGTCTAAACCAGAAGGGCTCAAGACAACTAGTAGTAGGGCCTGAGACAAGCCAAGGCCAAAGTCAGCAGGTCCCGAAACAACCAGTAGGGTCTGAGACAAGCCATAGCTAGCTGGGCCCAAGACAACCAGTAGGGCCCGAGACAGGTCTAGTCCAAGCCAGCAAGGCCCAAGACAATCAGTAGGGCCCTAGACAAGCCAAGACCAAAGCCAGCAGGGCCCCAGACAATCAGTAGGGCTTGAGACAAGCCAAAGCCTACAGTGCCCGAGACAACCAATAGGGCCCGAGACAGGCCAAGGCTAAAGCCAGCAAGGCACAAGACTGGCTAAAGCCAACAGTGCCCGAAACAACCAATAGGGCCCGACACAGGCCAAGGCTAAAGCCAACAGTGCCTGAGACAAGTAGTAGGGCCTGAGACAGGCCAAGACTAATGCCAGCAGGGCACGAGACTGGCTAAAGCTAAAGCCAGCAGGGCCCGCGACAAACAGTAGGACCCGAGACAAGCCAAGGCCACCGTCAACAGCGTTCGAGACAACCAATAGGGCCCAAAACAGGCCAAGGCCAAAGCCAGCAGGGCCCGAGAAAAGCCAAGGTCAAAGCCAGCTGGACCCAAGATAATGAGTATGGCCCGAGAAAAGCCAACGTCAAAGCCAGCTGGACCCAAGACAACCAGTAGGGCCCAAGACTAGCCAAGACCAAAGCCAGCAGGGTCTGAGTCAACCAGTAGGACCCGAGACAAGCCAAAGCCAATGCCAGAAGGGCCCGAGCCAACCAGTAGAGCCAGAGACAGGCCAAGGCCAAAGCCAGCAGGACCCGAGACAACCAGTAAGGCCCGAGACAGAACAAGGCAAAAGTCAGGAAAGCCCGAGACAACCAGTAGGGCTTGAGACAGGTCTAGGCCCAGCCAGCAAGGCCCGAGACAACCAGTAGGGCCCGAGACAGGTCTAGTCCAAGCCAGCATGGCCCAAGACATCCAGTAGGACCTGAGACAAGCCAAGGCCACAGTCATCAGGGCTCGAGACAACCAGTAGGGCCTAAAACAGGCAAAGGCTAAAGGCCCGAAACAACCAGTAGGACCCAAGACAGGACAAGGCCAAAGCCAGCAGGGCCTGAGACAACCAGTAGGACCCGAGACTAGCTAAGGCAAAGCCAGAAGGGCCCGAAACAACCAGTAGGGCCTGAGGCAAGCCAAGGCTAAAGCCAGCAGTGCCCGAGACAAGTAGTAGGGCCTGAGACAGGCCAAGACCAATGCCAGCAGGACACGAAACTGGCTAAAGTTAAAGCCAGCAGGGCACGCGACAACCTGTAGGAGCCGAGACAAGCCAAGGCCACAGTCAGCAGTGCTCTTTTCAACCTGTAGGGCCCAAAACAGGCCAAGGCCAAAGGCCCGAAACAACCAGTAGGGCCTGAGACAGGCCAAGGTCAAAGCCAGCAGGGCCTGAGACAACCAGTACGACCCGAGACAAGCCAAGGCCAAAGCTAGAAGGACCCGAGACAACCAGTAGTGCCTGAGACAAGCCAAGGTTAAAGCCAGCAAGGTCCGAGACAACCATTAGGGCCCGAGACAGGCCAAGACTAAAGCCAGCAGTGCCCGAGACAAGTAGTAGGGCCTGAGACAGACCAAGACCAATGCCAGCAGGGCACGAGACTAGCTAAAGCTAAAGCCAGCAGGGCACGCGACAACCAGTACGACCCGAGACAAGCCAAGGTCACAGTCAGCAGGGTTTGAGACAACCAGTAGGGCCCAAAACAGGCCAAGGCCAAGGGCTCGAAACAACCAGTAGGGCCCGAGACAGTCCAAGGCCAAAGCCAGCAGGGCCTGAGACAACCAGTAGGACCCGAGACAAGCCAAAGCCAGAAGGGCCCGAGACAACCAGTAAGGCCTGAGACAAGCCAAGGTTAACGCCAGCAGGGTCCGAGACAACCAGTAGGACCCGAGACAAGCCAAAGCCAATGCCAGAAGGGCCCGAGACTAACAGTAGTGCTCGAGACAAGCAGTAGAGCCCGAGACAGGCCAAGGCCAAAGCCAGCAGGGCCTTAGACAACCAGTAGGATCCGAGACAAGCCAAGGCCAAAGTCAGCAGGGCCCGAGACAACTAGTAGGGCTTGAGACAAGCCAAGGCCAAAGCCAGCAGGGCCCGAGACAACTAGTAGGGCCCGAGACAAGTCAAAGCCAATGCCATAAGGGCCCGAGCCAACCGGTAGGGTGCAAGACAAGCCATGGCAAAATCCAGCAGGGCCTGAGGCAACCAGTAGGGTGCGAGATAAGCCATGGCAAAATCCAGCAGGGCCCGTGACATCCAGTAGGGCCCGAGACAGAAGAAGGCCAAAGCTAGCAGGGCCCAAGAAAACATGTAGGGCCTGAGACAGGCCAAGGCCAAACCCAGCAGGGTCCGAGACAACCAGTAGAGCCCGAGACAGGCCAAGGCCAAAGCCAGCAGGGCCCGAGACAACCAGTAAGGCCCGAGACAGAACAAGGCAAAAGTCAGCAAAGCCCGAGACAACCAGTAGGGCTCGAGACAGGTCTAGGCCGAGCCAGCAAGGCCCGAGACAACTAGTAGGGTCCGAGACAGGTCTTGTCTAAGCCAGTAAGGCCCGAGACAACCAGTAGGGCCCGACACAGGCCATGGCTAAAGCCTGCAGGGCCCCAGACAATCAGTAGGGCTTGAGACAAACCAAAGCCTACAGAGCCCGAGACAACCAATAGGGCCCGACACAGGCCATGGCTAAAGCCTGCAGGGCCCGAGACAAGTAGTAGGGCCTGAGACAGGCCAAGGTCAATGCCAGCAGGGTAGGAGACTGGCTAAAGCCAGCAGGGCCCGCGACAACCAGTAGGACCCGAGACAAGCCCTGAACTACTGAACATACATTTCAGTAGAAAAACATTTCAGATTTTAAAATAATTTTTTCAAGTTGTTTGTTATAAAGTATTCTAATTTACTGAGATAATGACTTCTGTGCTTTCATGGGCTGTAAGCCATAATCATCAACATTAACAGAAATAAACACGTGAAATAGATCACTCTGTTTGTAATGACTATATAATATATGAGTTTCACTTTTTGTATTGAAGAACTGAAATAAATTAACTTTTTAATGATATTCTAATTTAGTGAGATGAACCTGTAAGTAAAAAGCCAAGGGAGTGAATATTTTCGCAAACCACCAGACTTTTTGGATCTAATATATAGGATCTCATCCACACCCCTCAACCCTCCCTCCTGGCCAGGTGAGGAGAATGGCTAATTGTATGCAAAGACATGGGAGAACACATATATTAGAATGTCATATCTTCAGAAACCTCCTAGTGGAATCATATGTTATATTTTCGAAAATACTTTCACCATTTTAGACGCGCACAATAATAGAGCCATAATTTGGATTTATATTAAAATATTGGGGTTTTCAAGGCTTAACCCCTTAACAACCCTTGCCGTATTAGTACGCACATTTGCGTACCCCCCATTCAGTGAGGGCTGCTGCGCTGAGCCCTCACTGAACCGAGCACATGTCAGCTGATTCTTACAGCTGACATGTGCCCGCAACAGCCCCGGGTGGAATCGCGATCCACCCGCGGCTGTTAACATGTTAAATGCCACGGTCAATCTCCGACAGCGGCATTTAACGCGCGCTTCAGGGTAGCGCGTCATAAGCCCCGCCCATTGGTGACCCCGTCACGTGATCGCGGGTCACCGATGGGCGTGCATGACAACCCAGGGTCTGCAGCAGACGCCTGCAGTAGTCATGAGCTGGTCGCTATGAGCGCCACCTAGTAGTTGGCGCTCATAGCACAGGACCAATTCTGCTATATGCAGGGGATCTGCTGATCCCCTGTATGTAGCAGAGGTGATCGGATAGTTGCTGCTTCTAGTCTCCTATGGAGACTATTGAAGCATGCAAAAAGTAAAAAAAAAAAGAAGTTTTTAAAAAAATAAAAAAAAATAAAAAAATATAAGTTTAAATCACCCCCCTTTCGCCCCATTCAAAATAAAATATAAAAAAACAAAACCCTACATAGACATATTTGGTATCGCCGCGTTCAGAATCGCCCGATCTATCAATATAAAAAAAGAATTAATCCGATCGGTAAACGGCGTAACGAGAAAAAAATTCTAAACGCCAGAATTACGTTTTTTGATCGCCGCAAAATTGCAATAAAATGCAATAACGGGCGATCAAAACATCGGATCTACCCCAAAATGCTATCAATAAAAACGTCAGCCCGGCGCGCAAAAAATAAGCCCTCACCCAGCCCCAGAAAAATGGAGACGCTGCAGGTCTCGGAAAATGGCGCTATTTTTTTTACCAAATTTTGGAAATTTTTTTCACCACTTAAATATAAAAGAACCTATACATGTTTGGTGTCTATGAACTCATAATGACCTGTAGAATAAGAATGGCAGGTCAGTTTTAGCATTCAGTGAACGTGGTAAAAAAAATAAATAAAAAACAACTGTGGTATTGCACTTTTTTTGCAATTTTACCGCACTTGGAATTTTTTTCCCATTTTCCCGTACATGATATGGTAAAACTAGTAATGGCGTTGAAAAGTACAACTCGTCCCGCAAAAAATAAGCCCTCACATGGTCATATTGACCAAAAAATAAAAACGCTATGGCTCTGGGAACAAAGGGAGCAAAAAACGAAAATGCAAAAACGGAAAATGCTCCGGGGCTTAAGGGGTTAAAATCCTTGCACTTGAATACACAGAAGCAATAATGTCCACAGATCGCATAAATATCCATGGATGGAAAAAATATGCACCTTTAAAATAATTGCTAAACCTCCAATGTTTTCATAGGATTTACTAAACTTAGAAAAACACTTAAAGAGGTTGTCAGGTCAAAAGTGATTTGTCTGCAGTCACTCTGTGCAACTGTAGACTTATAAATTTCCCCAGCGCACACACTGTGCGCTGCGGGGATTCGACAGTATGAGACCCGGGACCGGAGGGTACGTATGTGCTATACATACCCCCGGCCAAGGGGCGTGGTCTAGCTCTCCATAAACTTGTATTGAGCGAGGCCTTCTAGTCGGATGCCCCCACTGGCCGTCCATGTCACTAGACGGGGCGCGGCCTCGCTCCATACAAGTTTATGGAGACCGAGACCGCGCCCCTTGGCCAGGGGTATGTATAGTGCGCATACATACCCTCCGGTCCCGGGTCTCATACTGAAGAAATCCCCGCAGCGCACAGTGCGTGCACTGGGGAAATTCATACATCTGGAGCGAGGTGGCGCTGAATGGCCGGTGGTATGTATAGTTTTTACATACCTTCTATTACCGGGTCTGAAACCAGCAAATCCCAGAGGCGCACAGTGCGAGCGCTGGGGTGAATCATAAGTCTGCAGTCACACAGAGTGACTGCAGTCTTATCACTTTGACCGGACAACCCCTTTAACATTGTTTAAGTTGGAACACATTAATAAAATAATTAACACCATAATTCATCCAAGTTTAATAAAAAAATAAAAAAAAACTTTATTAGAACTGTGCAACTCACTGATATTTTGACTTATCACAGCATAAACAAACATTTGGCATTTCAATAGTTATACTTTTTGGCAAGACTCATGGAGCAATTCATTTCTCCAATAAAATGAATAATTAAAAAAAAGGCAGAGTAAAACAGCTAAAACCATTCTCTATTTATATATAAAAAAAAAACAATGTAAAAAAATATTTAACAGAACACAATAATAAAAGAATTATAGTAAAGCAGGAAATATGAGTTACATTCACTATTCAAGGAGAACATCGGGTAGAATGAGGTAGAGTGTCAGAACGGATCCCCTGAGAAGAGTTCATACTAAATTAGCTCTGTTACCTACCATAAACTACCAGTATCACCTTTACATAAAGAAAGAAACGGTGAAAACAAATAAAAAAAAATGGGTGTAAAGGTAAAGAACAAAAACAAAATACATTGCAAAGGTAAACATACTAAAATATTTGAAACTTCTTTATATATTGTACATATATAATGGCACACTATTTCCATATTAATGGCTAGCACACTTGTTAGAAATGGTTATCAGTGCTCTTAGTTGAAGGTAGCCTAAAATACTTTGCATAATAATGCTGTACAATTCCAAAAATGTTGGCACAATGTGTAAAATGTAATGAAAATAAGAATGGAATGATTTGGAAATCTCCCATAGTAATATTTTATTCACAACAGAACACAGATCACAAGAAGAAAGTTGGACATTTTTCTATTTAATTTTAAAAAATTAACTTATCTAAAAATGAATGGCATCGAAAAAAAAAAAGTTGGGACAAGGTTAACAAAAGTCTGAAAAAGTAAGCGGTACTAAGGAACAGCTCAAGGGTTAATTTTCAACTTAATCATGTGAATTTGTATAAAAATGGCATGTTAGAAAGGCAGAGTCTCTCAGAAGCAAAGATTGTCAGAGGTTGTAAACAACTGTGTCTAAAAATTGTGGAACAATTTCAGAAAAATGTCCATCAACCTGAAATTGCAAAAACTTTCAATATCCCACCACCTATAGCACATTATTTCATCAAAAGATTCAGAGATTCTGGAGAAATCCATGTGCACAAGAGACAAAGCGGACGGTCAATATTGGATGATTGTGAGCCATGTGCCCTCAGGCAGTACTGCATTGAAATAACCGCTATGGCCCTGGCCAAACTTTGATGGCAGCAACCAGGGGCGTACATAGAAGTCATGGGGCCCCATAGAAGAAGCTCTAATTGGGCCCCCCCCCCCCCTACAAAAAATAAATATTTGTCTGTGTCACAGAAAAGCAGATCTCATAACTTTCCAGCCTTTACATAGTAATTTACCTCTTTCTGAAGTCGTAGATTCCTTCTTCATTGCCCTCATAAAGTATTATGCCAACAAAAGTGCCCCCCAAACAGTATGATACCCCTATGGTGCATTCCTCCACATGCACAGTATAATGACCCTATTGTACCCCACTTCAACTCCCCCGGCAAAGTATGGTGACCCTAACACAGTATAATCCCCCACCTGTGAACCCCACATAGCCCTCCATACACTCTCATGGCCCCACACAGCCCTCCAAACAGTATAATGGCCCCACACAGCCCTCCAAACAGTATAATGACCCCACACAAACATTCACACTGTATAATTGCTTTCAAACAGTATAATGGCCCCCACATAGCCCTCAAAATATTATAATGGCCCCACATAGCCTTCCATGTAGTATAATGCACCACCAATAATCTTCCATATAGTATAATGCGCCCCCATAATCCTCCATATAGTATAATGCTCCCCCCATAAACCTCCATATAGTATAATGCGCCCCCCATAAACCTCCATATAGTATAATGAACTTCCCATGGTCCTCCATAGAATATAATCCACTCCCCATAGTCCTCCATACAGTATATTACACACCCCATAGGGTAAAATGCAGCCCCCATATAGTATAATGCACGCCACAGTCCTGCAGTATTATGGGCACCACGTACTCACTGATTTTAAAATACCGTATATTTTAAATAAGCTGACCTGAGTATAAGCCGAGGCCCCTAATTTTACCACATAAAAATGGGAAAACCTATTGACTTGAGTATAAGCCTAGGGTGGGAAATGCAGCAGCTACTGGTAAATTTCCCCATCCTCATATGTGTGGCTCCCTCAATCCCACAATCCCTGGTATGTGTGGCCCCCTCAATCCCACAATCGCTGGTATGTGTGGCCCCCTCAATCCCACAATCCCTGGTATGTGTGGCCTCTTCAATCCCACAATCCCTGGTATGTGTGGCCTCTTCAATCCCACAATCCCTGGTATGTGTGGCCTCTTCAATCCCACAATCCCTGGTATGTGTGGCCTCTTCAATCCCACAATCTCTGGTATGTGTGGCCTCTTCAATCCCACAATCCCTGATATGTGTGGCCTCCTCAATCCCCCAATCCTGGTAAGTGTGGCCTCCTAAATCCCCCAATCCTGGTAAGTGTGGCCTCCTCAATCCCCAAATCCTGGTATGTGTGGCCTCCTCAATCCCCCAATTCTGGTATGTGTGGCTTCCTCAATCCCCCAATCCTGGTATGTGTGGCCTCCTCAATTCCCCAATCATGGTATGTTTGGCCTCCTCAATCCCCCAATCCTGGTATGTGTGGCTTCCTCAATCCCCAAATCCTGGTATGTGTGGCCTCCTCAATCCCCAAATCCTGGTATGTGTGGCCTCCTCAATCCCCAAATCCCTGGTATGTGTGGCCTCCTCAATCCCTAAATCCTGGTAAGTGTGGCCTCCTCAATCCCCCATTCCTGGTATGTGTGGCCTCCTCAATCCCCCATTCCTGGTATGTGTGGCCTCCTCAATCCCCCATTCCTGGTATGTGTGGCCTCCTCAATCCCCCATTCCTGGTATGTGTGGCCTCCTCAATCCAAGTATCCTGGTATGTGTGGCCCCCTCATCCCCCAATCACTGCAGATAAAACAATAAACACTTATACTCACCTTCCTTCCCCACCTCTGCTCCAGCGCTGCGTCCTGTCTGCAGCAGCTCATGTCGGCATCTGAGCTGCGCACGCTCTCAGAAGCCGAGGTGAGCGGCTGCTGGCACATTCACTCCTCTCCACGCCGGGACTATGGGCGTGAAGCGTGAATATGCTTTCTCTTCAGCAGCAGGCACTGACAGGAGCCGCTGCTCTGCGCTCCTCCCTGCCGCTACTAAAGAGAACGAATATTCCGTCTTCTCCACGCCCATGGGAGTGGAGAAGAGGGAATATTCATGTCTCTTTAGCAGCGGGCACACGTGGTAGCTGCAGCAGCGGCTACTGTGTGTGCTCCGCTCCTCCACTGCCGCAACCCGCTCCTCTGCCGCCGCAACCTCCTACTCACCTATCCTCCTCGTTCCCACGCTGCTTGGGGCCCTCATGAGCCCCCTCCGGCCACGGGCCCCATAGCAGTGGCGTGGTCTGCCGCCATTGGCGGTACGCCACTGGCAGCAACTCATCTCAGTTTCTAAATTAGATAATTATTTTTTGCAAATGAAATGGAAAAATGTGTAACTTTTATCTTCTACTATATGTTCTATCATCTGGTGTGAATAAAATATGGCTATAAGACTTCAAATCATTGCATTCTTGTTTTCTTTATATTTACACAACATCACAACTTATAATGAATTATGGTTGTACATTTGGTGTCTGTCTAAAGGAATGGTAAAGTAAAGACATGCAAAAGTGCAAAATGAGTGTGAACTGGTGTGATTGACTTAAAAAGAAATCTTTTGTTTTAATACCAAAGAATCCTTTTATTGAACGCCCACAATAATGTTTGTACATAATTCCAGAATTGTCACTTCTAGCTATGAATGAAGGAGCCGTATCCAACCTTTGATGGTGAAATTACCCATATGCCAGCTTGATGAATTAGAAACCAAAGGAGAGAAGTTTACTTAAAATGGTTATATTTTTCTTTTTGGCACAAATCCTATATTTTTAATAACCCTTGTGGCTTGATTTCATGTGAACATATAAATTATGATTAATAGTAGGAAATGTTTCACAGGTGCCAGTATTTAATAAAATAATCTACATTGTATCCAGCTTAATTACCATATACAAGAAACTGTAAGGCTATGTTCACACATTGGTTTTTGTTGCTTTTTTTCTGCAGGCAAAACCTGCTCTCTTGGCAGTAAAGAAGCTGCTTACAAAAAGCAGGTTTAGCTGCATACTTTAGGATCACAAAGTTCAGCTTTGCTTCCACCACAGAAGCATGAACAATGCAAGGTGCTAGGTCACGAATGAAAGACCCATAAAACTATTTTGGAAAAAAAGGCAATTTGATCAATTTATTTAGTGTAGTGGGAAAATATTTTTATATGTGAAGAAATAGTGACTATTCTGAACAAAAAAAAAGTTTACATGAGTTCATGAAAAAATACACAATTACAAACATAACAGGGGGTGGTGAATTGATCAGGAGTTGGTTTCCTAAGACATTGGCAGAGCATTGAGTTTGTAGGACACTTTACTTTCACAATTTGGTCAGTCCTTGAGTTGGTTGGGTATTGTTTAATTTCACACCTTGGTCAGCCAATGTTTACTTTATGCATATGACTAATTTAATTAAATTGTACTAATCCTAACTGCCATTCTAAGGTGAGGAGACCAAGACATTATGGTTAAAAGTTGGGAAGATCACAAAAATAAATGCGTTTCACATTCTGCTGTACCAGCTTTTTTCACATAGCAAAACCTGATACCAGTATTTTTTGCTGCATTTTTGCACAAACGCTGCAAAAACGCTGAAAGAAGAGACACGCTGCAGTTTTCAAAAATGCATGAGGTGAGCTGAGTTCATTGGACATGACCTCGGCTCGTCACAGCCAGACACTGAGGAGCGCAAGCATGCCTGCGCTTCTCAGTGTCTGCGGCATGGCAAGCTGGATGGCAGCTTTCGGCTGTGATCCAGCCTGTCATGTGAATTTAGCAGAGCTGAAGCTGTCCTGGGAACCATGGAAAGGTAAGGATGAGGTTGCTTTATTATTTTACTTTTATTGCAGAAGACATTGGCTTCAGCTGGAATGGGTGTGATGATAAGTAGGGTTTAATTTAGAACAGTAAAGAATTGTGTGTATTTCAATTAAATGACTTTATTCTGGGTGTTTGTGTTATTTTTTAACTTTGACTAAGGGGTTAGTAATGGGGGTGTCTTATAGACGCCTCTCCATTACTAACCTGGGCTTGATGTCAGCTGGCATTATAAGCTGACATCAACCCCAACCCTATTACCCCACTGCCACCGCTACAGGGCAGTGGGAAGAGCGAGGCTAAGTGCCAGAATTGGCGCATCCTATGGTTGCTCCATTTCTGGGGCAGCTGACGGCTGGTGTTTCTAGCCTGGGAGGGGGCCAATATTCATGGCACCCTTCCTGGGCTAGTAATATCAGCCCCCAGCTGGCTGCCTAGCCTTCGCTAGCTATTAAAATAGGGGGGACCCCACGTCATTTTTTTGGGGGTCCCCCATTTTAATAGCTAGTAAAGGCTAGGTATTCAGCTGGGGGCTGATATTAGTAGCCTGCGAAGCTCCGTGGGTATTACCCCCTTCCCAGGCTTCAAACATCTGCCCCAGCAGTCTGCTTAACCTCCGCTAGAGACTAAAATTACGGGGAACCCCACGCCAATTTTTTTTTTAATAAATCCTTTAACACTAAATGACAAGTACAGTAAGCTGAGCGCTGCCATCCAGCTTGTCATCCTTCAGAGACACTGCAGAGCGCAGGCATTATGGGAACTTCCGATTCCGGTATTCGATATTCTAAAAGTATCGGAACTCCGATACCGCGAATATCGGTCGATACCCGATATTTCAGTATCAGAATGCTCAACACTAGTGGACACATATAACTTATGTTTGCTAGACACTGCGCACAGACATGGCACCTGGCGTGCCATATCATGATAATTTGCGCACACTTTCCAATAGCAAACCTGTCTGAACGATTAACAAAGTAAAGGATTATGATTTTTAATTACCCCTGCATGTCATCTGGTTAACATTAAGTGATGATCACAAGATATGAACAGTTATACGCAAAGCATCTAAAACTACTCAGTTTTTATAGCAAAAGCTGCTTTCTGTACACTAAAATAGCAAGACACGACCGAAAAATACATCTTTGGTTACAATTTTTCCCTTCGTATATAAAGCAATATGTTAAAAAATAGGTCATCTAATACTGTTATAATAAAGAGCTAATAGCTAAATACTAAACTTGTAACTTGGAAGTTTTTGGACTTGACTAGTTAAAGTCTAAGGTAGTTTAAAATGCATTTCTGCACTAATACAGTCACTGCTACTACTTGGCAGCTATGCCAACAACAAAATAGCAGATTTTTTTTTCTTTTGGGAAAAAAAATATTTTATCCCTTAAGCAATAAAGAACAATCTTTGGTATGATAAGGCAAAAAAAAAAAAGCAAGCATAGTTTTTGAAGACTGTATATAATTTACCAGTCACATACGAAGTAAAGAGATTATGGGAACTTATTTTGTGATAAAGCAAAGTTCAATTCAATACAGTGGTGGCCAAAAGTATTGGCACCCCTGCAATTCTGTCAGATAATACTCAGTTTCTTCCTGAAAATGATTGCAATCACAAATTCTTTGGTATTATTATCTTCATTTAATTTGTCTTCAATGAAAAAAAACACAAAAAGAATTGTCCTAAAGCCAAATTGGATATAATTCCACACCAAACCTAAAAAAGGGGGTGGACAAAAGTATTGGCACTGTTTGAAAAATCATGTGATGCTCCTCTAATTCGTGTAATTAACAGCACCTGTAACTTACCTGTGGCACCTAACAGGTGTTGGCAATAACTAAATCACACTTGCAGCCAGTTAACATGGATTAAAGTTGACTCAACCTCTGTCCTGTTTCCTTGTGTGTACCACATTGAGCAAGGAGAAAAGAAAGAAGACCAAAGAACTGTCTGAGGAATTGAGGAACCAAATTGTGAGGAAGCATGAGCAATCTCAAGGCTACAAGTCCATCTCCAAAGACCTGAATGTTCCTGTGTCTTCCGTGCGCAGTGTCATCAAGAAGTTTAAAGCCGATGGCACTGTGGCTAACCTCCCTAGATGTGGACGGAAAAGAAAAATTGACGAGAGATTTCAGCGCAAGATTGTGCGGATGGTGGATAAAGAACCTCGACTAACATCCAAACAAGTTCAAGCTGCCCTGCAGTCCGAGGGTACAACAGTGTCAACCCGTACTATTCGTCGGCGTCTGAATGAAAAGGGACTGTATGGTAGGATACCCAGGAAGACCCCACTTCTTACCCCGAGACATAAAAAAGCAAGGCTGGAGTTTGCCAAAACTTACCTGAGAAAGCCTAAAATGTTTTGGAAGAATGTTCTCTGGTCAGATGAGACAAAAGTAGAGCTTTTTGGGAAAAAGCATCAACATAGAGTATACAGGAAAAAAAAAGAGGCATTCAAAGAAAAGAACACGGTCCCTACAGTCAAACATGGCGGAGGTTTCCTGATGTTTTGGGGTTGCTTTTCTGCTTCTGGGACTGGACTGCTTGACCGTGTGCATGGCATTATGAAGTCTGAAGACTACCAACAAATTTTGCAGCATAATGTAGGGCCCAGTGTGAGAAAGCTGGGTCTCCCTCAGAGGTCATGGGTCTTTCAGCAGGACAATGACCCAAAACACACTTCCAAAAGCACTATAAAATGGTTTGAGAGAAAGCACTGGAGACTTCTAAGGTGGCCAGCAATGAGTCCAGACCTGAATCCCATAGAACACCTGTGGAGAGATCTCAAAATGGCAGTTTGGAGAAGGCACCCTTCAAATATCAGGGACCTGGAGCAGTTTGCCAAAGAAGAATGGTCTACAATTCCAGCAGAGCATTGTAAGAAACTCATTGATGGTTACCGGAAGCGGTTGTTCGCAGTTATTTTGGCTAAAGGTTGTGCAACCAAGTATTAGGCTGAGGGTGACAATACTTTTGTCTGGCCCATTTTTGGAGTTTTGTGTGAAATGATCAATGATTTGATTTTTGCTTCATTCTCTTTTGTGTTTTTTCCTTGCAAGCAAATTAAATGAAGATAATAATACCAAAGAATTTGTGATTGCAATCATTTTCAGGAAGAAACGGAGTATTATCTGACAGAATTGCAGGGGTGCCAATACTTTTGGCCACCACTGTAGGTACTAAAAACATGACTGAGGAATGAAGTACCTAATGAACTTAAAAAAATATTACTTTATCAAAAGTATTCACCAAATAATTCATACTCTCAGGAGCTGCAGAAGCTGAGATATTGGGTGTCCTTCCGCAGGGTCTTTACACTAGAGAGCTGGCTTATGCCTGAAAACACCACTGATCACCTTGTCCTTTAGTTCTCCTCCATACTATAGGCTTCCATACTCATTACCTGAAAGTAGTCGGAACCCACTTATTTTGATGGGACCAGCTCAGGCCCAATCACAGGTGTCAGGAAAGAGAAAGATTGGGCAGATTGGAATCAAATTCCCAGTCCTCTTATTCTCCTGCCAGATAAACCAAGTGTTCATGTGTTTGGGGGAGGCAGGAAGGAGCGGATAGCCAAAATGCCAGTTCAGTGGGCAAATATTTCATGTGTACAGGCATCATCAAAAAATGACCTATTGTTTAAATCAGGTTTTTTGTGTTAAGTGTAAACATTTTGCAATCTGTATTAAAAAAATGTAAAAAAAAAAAAAAAAAATCTTGCAATTTTCACAATGGGCTTTTTAGACTATTGATTCAGGAACCACAATGGTCCGCTACCGACTATCTTTTGTATTGAAGTGTCAGATGATCCTGTGCAAAGTGACATTGTGAAGGGAGGTGAAATCACAACTGTGAATGGTGGAACTTGTGTTATCAGCTGTGTATAAAGTAGTTAGCTGTCATTGTAATAATGTCTGATGATAAGGAGCCTCCTGAAAACCCTTAGTAAAAGGACAAGAAAGTAGAAGTCTAAAAAAGCCCAAGTGACCAGTGTCAAAATTTTAGAGAAAACAAAAGAAAAAGAAAATTACCCGTTTTGTTTTTTTAGATACATGCAGCAGAAAAACTGGATTTAAACAACAGGATAATTTCTGATGACAGACTCCCATTAATGCAGTGTAAGGACTCCTCAGATCCCAGCTTCCTGAACTCCTGTACAGAAGAATTTTGGATAGTTGGAAATGAGATTATCTGCTCCCACATCTTAATTATCAGGTGTTAAGCTGCTTATAGACATTAAATATGCAGGATGGACGATATAACTTCTATACGACTTGTCCAAAGTGTCTGGCAACTGCTCCCGTTCTCCTCCATGGAACGAAGATGCTCATCAGACCCAACCAAACAGGCACATGAAGGAATCCGTCACCGTTTAGGCTGAAAGCAGCATTGTCCTGCACATTCCTAATGTCTATAGAAGGCTTTGCGTCTTAATTTTAGCCACGTTATCTCTGCTCTCAATGAGTCACACGTGACAGGTAATCTTTTATAATGTAGCCAAGTAACTGACCTACTTCATCTCCTTTCAAAATCAAATATGAGCATGATACCCTGTCACATTAGCCCCATATATTTATGGGATAGACACAAAAAACACTATTCCCTGAGTCCAGGAAATGTCCTGAGTGATGTCCTGAATTCCTCGCAGTAAGGCAGTTCTGTGTAACGGAGATACTTGAAGGCACAGTTGTTACAAGGTAGTGACTGTTCATGAGAAAAGTTGGTCTCCTTAAAGACACATATAGAGGCAGTCATCAATTCATTAAGGTAGAGATGGTTCATAGCATTATCCATTTGTAATACGTTAGCAGAGCTTTAGAAAAAGCCATGTAATGGGTGTTGCCTTTACAACTCCTTAAGTAACACATTCATCACACATAAAAAGCAATAATAATAAAAACCCACAAACATACATACATTTAGGAAGTACCTTGGATGAAGGTTAAGGGGCGACAAACAAACACAAATGTGGGTAAAGCAGCGAAATGAAGTCCATAATGTGACCAGCTGAGGTAGACATAAATCAAAGAGACTGCTTGACGTCTCTTTACAACAAAGACAAATGTCATAAAACCTGGAGAGTTTCAGAGCCATTCACCATCCAGCAAAGCAACCTTCAATGTCAATAGATTTACTCAGCGAAACATTCTGAAGAAAAATGATAGATTTGATCTGAGACACCAGATTTCACAAACATTTTCTTTTTTTTTGCTCTGTCATTGTCCTTCGAACAGGCAAATGGCTGGAATATTTGGCTTCAGGAATTTTTTTTTCTTGAAATGTTTAGGAAATATGGATAATTTGAGGTATTGAGGAAATGCGCTCCTCAAGAATTGACACTGGGAGATTTTCCATGTTTGCTTAAGGAAGGGTCCTTTCCACATTCTTCAACACTGAATGAGTCGGGTGTGGGCGGTGAGGTACTGATCACAGAGCAGAGGTGAATTTCATCAGTAGACTCATGGGAATACCGCCCAGAATCACTGGTTTCATGACTTTCCTCGCTGTTCCCAGAATGTTCTGTGTCTGCTGCTATGCTATGTCGCATCTGGAATGTGCCAGGATGACCAGGTGATGTGGGAGACCCGTCCTCTCCCATCAGGACCGTTGTGCCAGGACAATATACAGAAGTCTTAGTTTTTCTTTTGTACTGCGTAAAAAAAAAAAAAAAATTAAATATAATGCACTATTTTTATATATACCGTATTTTTCGGACTATAAGACGCACCGGACCATAAGACGCACCTAGGTTTTAAAGGAGGAAAATAGGAAAAAAAATTCAAGCAAAAAATGTGGTCATGATGCCCTGTTATGGGGGAGGGGGTCTGCTGCTGACAATGGTATTGGGGTAATGTCCCCCAATTCTGTTAATATCCTCCATCCTGGTATGTATGGCCCCTCCTTCCTGATATAAGTGGCCCCCATCCCATTCTGGTATGCTTGGCACCCCTTTATACCCCATCCTGGTATGCATGGCACCCCTTTACACCCCATCCTGGTATGCATGGCACGCCTTGAGCCCCCATCCTGGTATGCATGGCACCCCTTGAGCCCCATCCTGGTATGCATGGCACCCCTTGAGCCCCCATCCTGGTATGCATGGCACCCCTTGAGCCCCCATCCTGGTATGCATGGCACCCCTTGAGCCCCCATCCTCTTATGCATGGCACCCCTTGAGCCCCCATCCTGGTAAGCATGGCACCCCTTTATACCCCATCCTGGTATGCATGGCACCCCTTGAGCCCCCATCCTGGAAGGCATGGCACCCCTTGAGCCCCCATCCTGGAAGGCATGGCACCCCTTGAGCCCCCATCCTGGAAGGCATGGCACCCCTTTATACCCCATCCTGGTATGCATGGCACCCCTTGAGCCCCCATCCTGGTATGCATGGCACCCCTTGAGCCCCCATCCTGGTATGCATGGCACCCCTTGAGCCCCCATCCTGGTATGCATGGCACCCCTTTATAACCAATCCTGGTATGCATGGCACCCATTTATACCCCATCTTGGTATGCATGGCACCCCTTGAGCCCCCATCCTGGTATGCATGGCACCCCTTGAGCCCCCATCCTGGTATGCATGGCACCCCTTTATACCCCATCTTGGTATGCATGGCACCCCTTGAGCCCCCATCCTGGTATGCATGGCACCCCTTGAGCCCCCATCCTGGTATGCATGGCACCCCTTGAGCCCCCATCCTGGTATGCATGGCACCCCTTCAGCCCCCATCCTGGTATGCATGGCACCCCTTCAGCCCCCATCCTGGTATGCATGGCACCTCTTGAGTCCCCATCCTGGTATGCATGGCACCCTCTGAGCCACCATCCTGGTATGCATGGCACCCCTTGAGCCCCCATTCTGGTATGTATGGCACCCTCTGAGCCCCCATGCGCCCTCACACAGTGTGAGATGCTGTGCTGGAATAGTCACTGCTCCTCGCACCGGGACTCTGTGCGTGGGGAGCAGTGACAATTCAGTCTGTTCAATAGCCG
This sequence comes from Phyllobates terribilis, assembly GCF_046119375.1. Taxonomy (NCBI): domain Eukaryota; kingdom Metazoa; phylum Chordata; class Amphibia; order Anura; family Dendrobatidae; genus Phyllobates; species Phyllobates terribilis. The sequence continues at coordinate 296,303 of NW_027363026.1, forward strand.
GTACACTGTACCACAGCGCGGCTCCTGTTGCCGCTCTGTGGTCAGTGTGCCTGCTATTAAAGACCATGGATATTCACTACAACCCACGGGCGTGGGTTGTAGCGAATATTCATGAGCTTTAATAGCGGGCACACTGACCGCAGAGCGGCAGCAGGAGCCGTGCTGCGGCTCCAGTGTGCCGGCTATTAAGAGAAATGAATATTCATTGCTCTCCACGCCCATGGGCGTGGGGAGCAGGGAATATTCATTTTCCTTAGTAGCGGGCACAGTGTAGGCTGCAGCAGGCGGCTGCTGCCTCCTGTGCCCCGCTGATCCCCCGCTGCCGCTCCCCCACACCCACCACCATGCGGCCATACAATAATATAGTATTCGGACTATAAGACGCACCCCCCACTTTCCTCCAAAATTTTGGAGGAAAAAAGTGCGCCTTATAGTCCGAAAAATACGGTAAATACAGAAATGTATTAAACATTGACACCATAAATGCTTACTTGTCCTGCATTGTCTTTAGTATTGCCCTTGAAAAATAACCATTTATTCTTTGTGCTTTGCTTGACAATCTGTCCATATCCATTAATGATTAGATCTGAACCACCCTGCAATAAAAAAATGCATTTTAACATATTTTTAAATATTATCTCAAGCAGATAAATTACAAGATACAATCTGCATATGAGATCTATACTAATGATTACCAGTGGTAGACAACTGTTAAGGTGCATTTACACTAGCTGATAATCGTTCAGAGTCGAACGCTAACGACCCATTATGTACGATAATTGTGTAATGTGAGTGGGTTGAGCAACTGATCGATGTGTCTAAAAAAAAAAAGCTTACACAATTGTGTAATGTAAATGAAGATTGTTCACTTGAACCACAATGCTCGATGTTACGATGTAACTATCACTATTCAACTGTTTCATTCATGATTCTCATCCTATATAAACACTGTTTGTGCGTCGTGAGTTATGATTGCATTGCTCATCATTTAAATCACACATATCAAACTCTGGCCCTCGGGCCAAATCTGGCCCACGGGGCGGGCATATTTGGCCTGCAACTCCGGGCAGGCCACCCCCTGCCCAGCATCAAATTTTCAACTATATCGGCATCCTGGATGCCGATATAGTTGAAAGCAATGACAACAGAGGGAGCTGTCAGCTGACACTCCCGCAGCCATCATTCTCTCTCTGTGTCTGATGTTTCAGTGCATAGGGCGTGATCATGTCACTAATTTGCGCCCGCAGTGCCGAGCACTGAAGAGCTTCAGATTGCTCGTGCCAAGACTGGAGCAGCGAGGGACCGGGGAGAGGTGAATAATTGTTTACTTGTATGGAGGACTATGCGGTGCCCATTACACTGTGTGGAGCCATATTATACCATGTGGAGGACTATGTGGGGCCACCATTTATTTGACCATATAGAAAGGTAAGGAATAGTGATGAGTGAGCACTAAAATGCTCGGGTGCTCGACTCGACTAACGAGCCCAATGTAAGTCAATGGGAAACGCAAGCATTTTCCGGTGCCCCTCCCCCCCATCAGAGGTCTGGAGGGGGCCTAAAAATTGAACAAATCGATGGGAACAGTGCTAAAATGATATGGGAGCAGCATGGGGAAGACCCCTGGAAGCATCTCTGACTCCCAGGTCACTGCTGTGAACAATGTGGTCAGAGTATTATGCCACTTTTATGGACTCACAATAATACATACAAAAACAAAGCCAAAATGGATTTTCCTGGAAAAAATGTTAAGGAACATTCTTTCCAGGGTAATGACTTGTATATAAGGCAAAATAAATAACCAAAAACAAAAATGCTCCTCCACACCTTGGCCTATGTTCACATGTAGCGTTTTTGATGCGTTTCTGCATTGCTTTCAATGGTGAAAAATACATTCACCGGTAAATGTAATTTTAACATTTTACTATCTTAAACTGGTCATGTGTGTGAGACATGATCAGACACATCCACCATACAGTGCTGAAATGACATGGGAACAGTATGGGCAAGACCCCTGGAAGCATCTCTGATTCCCAGGTCACTGCCTAAAACTGTGGTCATTAGACATGATCCTATATTATTGCGGTAATAATACAGACATTTTTGGCAACGTGACAAATATTAAACTTCATTTAAAATGGGAAAGGTGCATGGCAAGGGACCTGGAAGTGGACGTAATGGTGACGGTGCACGCAGAGGCCGAGGCCATGGGCAAGATGAAACTGTGCCTGCTGAGGGAGCACAACAAGCACCCACATCATGTCGATCTAGCTTCCTGTCCCACTTTCTACAAGGCCGTGGAATACCACTCTTGAAGGCAGATTAGTGTGAAAGGGTTGTTGGTTGGATAGCAGATAAAAAGATAATGCTTCCAGTCAGTTTGCAACCATCACCACCCTGTATTCCACACGGTCCAGTCTCCGTAGCGTGAGTCTGGACCATATTATTATTATTATTATAGCGCCTTACATGTGAAAAAGGGGTATAGATAGCAAAAACAATTACAATAATCTTGTAGGCTTGTCGGAAGATGTAAGTCTTCAGGTTCCTTTTGAAGGTTTCCACGGTAGAAGAGAGCCTGATATGTTGGGGTAAAGAGTTAGAAAGTAGGGGGGGATGCACGGGACAAATCTTGTATGCGATTGTGGGCAGAGGAGAAAAGAGGGGAGTAGAGAAGGAGATCTTGTGAGGATCGGAGATTGCGTGCAGTAAGTATCGGGAGACTAGGTCACAGATGTATGCAGGAGACAGGTTGTGGATGGCTTTGTATGCCAAGGTTAGGGTTTTGAACTAGAGTCTCTGGGCAATGGGGAGTCAGTGAAGGGATTGACAGAAAGGAGAGACCGGGGAATAGCGGAGGGGGGCGTGGATTAGTCGGGCACCAGAGTTTAGGATAGATTGGAGGGGTGCGAGAAGGGAGGCCGCAGAGCAGAAGGTTGCAGTAGTCGAGGCGGGAGATGATGAGGGCAAGAGCAATTGTTTTTGCAGATTCTTGTTTGAGGAATGTGCGGATCAGGGAGATTTTTTTTTCTTGCTTGGAGTCGGCATATTCCTCAGTTGTCCTTCAGCATTCAGTTGTCCCTACCCCAGTCCTTGGAATGCAAGCGCATATACGAGCCAAACAGGCTACAATACTAAACTGCCACATTTCTCGACTGCTCGCACTAGAAATTTTGCCTTTTATGGTCGTGGAGGCGGAAGCTTTCCGCAACCTCGTGGCGGCTGTCCCTCGGTACTCAGTCCTCAGCCGCCACTATTTCTCCCGGTGTGCCGTCCCTGCCTTATACAAGCACGGGTCCCAGAACATTACCCGTACCCTCACCAACGCAGTTACGGGGAAGGACCACCTAAGCAGACACATGGACAAGTGCTTGTGGCCAGGGATGGTACATCTCACTGACGGCACACTGAGTTAATATAGTGGAAGCAGGGACCCAGTCGGACCCTGGGATAGAACACATCCTCCCGACCCAGAGGATTATGGACCCTGGGTCAATAAAGCTTCAACACTATGTTCACAAGGTAAACAGCAGTGGTGGTCGGTCTCCTAGACAACGAGCAAACTCCTTCATGATGGTAGAGGCCACCATCTCCTTAGCTTGCTGGTTGTCACAAATAATTTGGAGATTCGTGGCAGCTCTGGTTATGCTGTAATTTAAATGTATTTTTTTCCTTTTTGTCCAGCAAGGGATAATGTTAGTCTCTTGGTGGCAGCCTTTTGTTAACGGTCAGTTGATGTTGGTTGGTGACACTCCCACCTCCCTTTAAATAGCCACATAATCCATCAGCTGACCACTGGTTATAGTTCATTCTATGCTGACCTCTTTGAAGGAGCCAGTCTTTGGAGAAGCTGCGGTGTTCGTTGCTGTTGTAGAGGTGAAGTTTTCTGTTGGTGAGATAAGTGTATTTTATGTTGTTATCTTCCTATTGTTAGTCTTCCCTTTCTTGTGTGTCCTATTGCAGTGGTGAGACTAGTGTCTCGCTGGCCTGCGAACTAGCCAGGTTAAGTCCAGGACCAGCGAGGGCTTAGGCACGTGATCACGCACTGGGAGAAAGACCCGTCTAGGGACGATAGGGGGGAAAATAGGGACAGACACAGGTTGGTGTCAGGAGGTGTCCCTTCCCTTGTTCCCTAACGCTAGGGCCCTCCTTCCCCCCTCTATCTCCCATTGCATCCGTGTGTTCTGCCGTCTGCCGGACATCCCCTTGTTGTTCCATGACACTGGTACTTTTCTGTGGGAATGAGCGTCTCCAACCAGCCTGGAATATCCAGAGAATGGCACAGCATGGTTTGGTATTAGCACCCAGTACCAGAAGTGAAGCCATCCACAATTTCCATCTCAGGAATTGTATTTGGTAGATTGGCTGCCCAAACATTAGTTTCTCACAAAGGATCTGAAGACATTGAGTGGCAGTAGGTGCAAGTTTCTCCAGCATGACCTGTTTGTTAGATATCAGAGGGAAAACAGAATTGGGATTTTGCCAAGGTGCCAGATTGCATCTTAAGTCTTATAGATTGCTGGAGCCAGTCCACAGTAAAAAACAAAAACACCCATAGAGTGTCTGGGAACCTTCACACAGGCTTTTCTTAGCCAGGGTGAGAGTTGTAATTCACCACAGCCATATTCTTTAGGTAGGTGAAAGGACTGGCATAGAGGGAAACTGTGTCTACTCCGGCTGTCATTTCTCCGCCACTAGGTTCTGGCCATTGTCACACATGACCATGCCTGGCTGTATGTTCAGCGGTGAGAGACACAGATCTGCTTGCTCTGTTTCAGCTTTCAACAACTCTGCATCGGTGTGCGGTTTGTCACCTAAGCATATAATCTTCAGCACAGCTTGTTGCCACGTGATCGAGGCAGTGCTGCAGTGCTTCCAGCTTGCGACTGATGTTGTCATTTCGGAGATGGAGGCCGAAGAGGAGGAGGAGGTGCAGGAGCTGTACAATGTGATTACATTGAGGTTACATTTGGTTTTTATACCAAAGACCCTGCTATGTTTCTATTATAATATATATACATATATATATATATATATATATATACACACGTATGTATATATATTTTACACATATACATATATACACAGTGGTTACGGAAACCCCTTTAAAGTTTTCACTCTTTTTTTCATTGCAGCCATTTGGTAAATTCTAAAAAGTTCATTTTTTTTCTCATTAAAGTACACTCTGCACTAGTGTTGAGCGAGTATGTTCTGTCCGAGTATGCTCGGGCCGAACTACGAGTATTTATAGCTGCTCGGTGATAAGGTTAAATCGCTCCCGTGTGCATGATTTCATAGAATCATAGAATCATAGAATGGTAGAGTTGGAAGGGACCTCCTGGGTCATCTGGTCCAACCCCCTGCTCAAAGCAGGATTCACTAAATCATCTCAGACAGATGTCTGTCCAGCCTCTGTTTGAAGACGTCCATTGAAGGGGAACTCACCACCTCTCGTGGCAGCCTGTTCCACTCATTAATCACCCTAACTGTCAAAAAGTTTTTTCTAATATCTAATCTGTGTCTCCTCCCATTTAGTTTCATCCCATTGCTTCTAGTCTTTCCAACTGTTTGACAGTTTTATTACATGTGAGGAATGTGTAAGAAATAGACATTCCTCACATGTAATAAAACTGTCAAACAAGCGCAAATCATGCACACGGGAGCGATTCAACCATATCACCGAGCAGCTATAAATACTCGGTGCTCGGCCCGAGCATACTCTTCGAAAGGGTTAATAGAACATACTTGCTCAACACTACTCTGCACCCCATCTTGACTGAAAAAAAAACAGAAATTTAGACAGTTTTGCAAATTTGTTGAAAAAGAAAAACTGAAATATCACATAGTCTATTCAGACCCTTTGCTCAGACACTCATATTTAAGTCACATGCTGTCCATTTCCTTGTGATCCTCCTTGAGATGGTTCTACTCCTTCATTGCAGTCTAGCTGTGTTTCATTAAACTGATAGGACTTGATTTGGAAAGGCACACACCTGTCTATATAAGACCTCACAGCTCACAGTGCATGTCAGACCAAATGAGAATTTTGAGCTCAAAAGGAACTGCCCAAGAAGCTCAAGAGACAGAATTGTGGCAAGGCACAGATCTGGCCAAGGTTACAAAAGAATTTCTGCATTACTTAAGGTTCCTAAGAGCACAGTGGCCTCCATAATCCTTAAATGGAATAAGTTTGGGACCACCAGAAGTTTTCCTAGACCTGGCCGTCCAGTCAAACTGAGCAATCATGGGAGAAGAGCCTTGGTGAGAGAGGTAAAGAAGAACCCCAAGATCACTGTGGCTGAGCTCTAGAGATGCAGTAGGAAGATGGGAGAGAGTTCCACAAAGTCAACTACTGTATCACTGCAGCCCTCCACCAGTCGGGCCTTTATGGCAGAGTGGCCCGACGGAAGCCTCTCCTCAGTGCAAGACATATGAAAGCCCGCATAGAGTTTGCTCAAAAACACATTAAGAACTCCCAGACTATGAGAAATAAGATTCTCTGGTCTGATGAGAGGAAGATAGAACTTTTTGGTGATAATTGTTAGAACCTTGCTCTTAGGTTTTTTTCTATTGCTGGTCACATGACCTTGTTGGCCTATTTAGTCCTGCTCCGCCCTTCTGGCTTTGCTGGACTTCATTGTATTACTACTCTTTAGCTAGCCGGTGCTCAGTATCTAACTCTGTTAGTTTGCTTGGTCTTCGGACCTCGGTGTTCTATATTATTTGTTTGTTCGTCTGTCTGCTACTATTTCTGTTAGGAGGTGTCCATTTTGCTTCCAGTCCCTAGAACTTGTAGGGATTCCTTCCCCACATCTATAGGTCTCCGTACAGACTAGCTGAGGACTTTAGCAGGTCTGATCGCAGGATCAGGTCCCCTGTTACATCATAGGGATCAAGCTGAGTTCTATCGTAGGGACAGATCTCCTCTCTTTCCTTAGCTCTGGTAGCAGAACATAACAGTAAGTCCAGCCTGCAAATTCTCTAAGGAAAGATTTTTCTGTTCCATCATGGTGTCGGTTCAGGATTTGGCTCAACGCCTGCAGGGACTCTCTCTGGAGGTGGCCGAGCTCCGTCAGCACGTGAGTAACTGTCCTGGAGCACATTTCTTGGAGCCTAAGGTACGTTTGCCTGATTTATTTTTTGGTGAACATCAAGAATTTTTTTCATTTAAAAATGCTTGCTTATTGTATTTTCGTTTGAGACCCAGGTCCTCTGGGGATGAATCCCAGAGCATAGGGTTCATAATGTCACTGTAGTGCCGGCGTCCCTGCCCTCTGCTAGGCAGGGACGCTGCTCCTCTCACCGCTCTGCTCCGTGCCCGGCTTCCGCCCCCCGCTCTGCTGTCAGCGCGCGCTCCGTCCCGGCGTCCTCCTCCTGCTCTGCTCTCAGCGCGCGCTCCTTCCCGGCCCCTGTGCTTAGGGCGCGCGCTCCCCTCCTCTTAAAGGGGCCGCGCGCGCCGCCCTAAAGAGTCCCCGGCCAATGGCCGGAGGACTTCATCATATATAAGGCACCTCCTCCAAAATGGAGGTGCCCGAGCAATGTTGTTTGCACCTGTGTCTCACCTGTGCTTCAGCCCTCAGGTCCCGTTGCCAGTTACCTGCCAGTTTCCTGCTAGTTACCTGCCAGTACCTGCCAGTTACCTGCCTGATTCCTGCCAGAATACTTGTTACCTGTCTGCCAGTCTGAGGTCCGACGGTCTGCCTTACTTCTCCTGTCAGTCTGTCTAAGGACCAGCCTGCCCGCTCACCTGGGAGCGCATCTCCGTTACCTGCCTGCTTGCCAGCCCGGAGGTCCCGTTGTCACGTGCGGTGACCATCAGCTATTCCAGAGACTCTTGCCCGCTCACCTGGGAGCGCATCTCCGTTACCTGCCTGCTTGCCAGCCCGGAGGTCCCGTTGTCACGTGCGGTGACCATCAGCTATTCCAGAGACTCTCGCTTGCTCACCTGGGAGCACACATCTACCACCTGCCTGCTAGCCTACCCGGAGGCTCTGCCATCACAGGTCGTACCTACCCCTTACCCAGAGACTGCCCTGATCACTTGCCGTAACTCCCTGTCCGTTCACCCAGAGACTGCCACCCGCTTCCTTACAAGGGCCGCCCCCTTGTATAGTAGCTCAGAGGTTCCGCCTCCCGGACCCGTTACAGTCCGCCTCCCGGACCCGTTACAGTTTGCTCGGGCCATGGAACCCGGTGGCACCCAAGCTCCCTCGCTCTCGGACCTCGCTCTTGAACTGTCCCGTCAGAGGTCCCAACAGGAGGCCATCCTGGGTCACCTGCGGAATGTTAATACTCGCCTGAACACTCTGTCTGATCCACCAACAACCTCCGCCAGTGCCATATCTTGCAATCCGGCGGCTCCGCTGCTCACTAATACTATGGTATCCTACCCCGGACCCCGGCTTTCTGCACCTCCTCGCTTCGGAGGCGACCCCGTCCAGGCTCGGGGCTTCTTGAATCAGTGCACCCTGCATTTTGAACTTTTGTCCTACCAGTTTAACTCCGACCGGGCCAAAATTGCCTTCATCATGTCCCATCTCACCGGGGAGGCCCTGGCCTGGCTGAATCCTCTATGGGAGAGAGGAGACCCCCTGGTGTCCAACTTGCCTGCTTTTCTCACGGCTTTCCGGAAAGTCTTCGACGAACCCGGACGGAAGACCTCATCTGCATCATCGTTGCTACGCCTCCGTCAGGGGAGTCTCACCGTGGGCCAATATGCCATACGGTTCCGTACCCTTGCCTCGGAGCTGGCCTGGGATAACGACGCTCTGGTTTCCGTCTTCTGGGAGGGTCTGTCCGGCCGTATTAAAGATGAACTTGCCGGTCGGGACATTCCTACCACTCTCGATGACTTAATAACTCTTGCCACCCGAATTGACCTACGGTTTCAGGAGCGTGCCAAAGAGGTCACCCGTGAGAGAAGGATTCCACGTTTAGCTCCTACTTTCCAGAAACCCGTCATTCCCTCCATCTCTCCCCAGGTACACTCTCCTGAGCCTATGCAGGTCGACCAGACCAAGATGGTCAAAACCCGTCAGGACTCACGCCGTGCCGAGGGGAGCTGCTTCTACTGTGGCAGTAAGGAGCACCGGATCCGTGCCTGCCCGGAGAGATCGGGAAACGCCTGTGTCTAGGTTCGCTCAGAGAGGTCCACCTAGACAAGAATAAATCCTCTCCATCCCTGCTGTTGTCAGTTTCGATCATCTACGGGGAGAACCGTTATTTCGAACTAGCCCAACTTGACTCTGGAGCAGCCGGGAACCTTATTTCACAGTCCCTGGTTGAGAAATACCGCATCCCCACCAAACCTCTGGCTGTACCCTTGTCTGTCGCTGCCGTGGATGGGGGCCTCTTACCTCGCCCCATTCAACTCATCACCGAATCCATTACCCTGCAGGTGGGAATGCTGCATTCTGAAAGTATCTCCTTTCATGTTCTGCCTGGACTCTCTCACGCCCTCTTGCTAGGTCTGCCCTGGCTCCAGAGACATGCACCCGTGCTAGACTGGCAAACCGGAGAGGTCCTTCGCTGGGGACAAGACTGTCATAAGACCTGCCTGGTTCCCGTCCATCCCGTTCGTCCCTCTCCTACCCCAGCTAATCTACCTGGACTTCCGATTCCTTATTGGTCTTATGCAGATGTCTTTAATAAAAAGGAGGCAGAGACATTACCACCACATAGACCATACGACTGTCCCATCGATCTGCTACCCGGTACTACTCCTCCCCGTGGGCGTATCTATCCTTTATCCGCTGCTGAGACCCGGTCAATGTCCGAATATATTGAGGAGAATCTGGCCAGAGGATTCATCCGGAAATCTACCTCCCCGGCGGGAGCAGGCTTCTTTTTCGTCAAAAAGAAGGACGGCTCTCTCCGTCCCTGTATAGACTATAGAGGCCTAAACCTGATCACGGTGAAGAATAAGTACCCCCTTCCGCTCATTCCAGAATTATTTGATCGTCTGAGGGGGGCTAGGATCTTCACCAAACTGGACCTTCGTGGGGCGTACAACCTGGTTCGTATTCGTCAGGGGGATGAATGGAAGACGGCATTCAACACCCGGGACGGCCACTATGAATACCTGGTAATGCCCTTTGGTCTCTGTAACGCTCCTGCCGTCTTTCAAGAGTTGGTCAATGACATCTTCCGGGACCTTCTCTACTCCTGCGTAGTGGTGTACCTGGACGACATCTTGGTCTTCTCTCCGGATCTCCAGACTCACCGGAGGGACGTTCGTCAGGTCCTGCTCAGGCTAAGGCAGAACCATCTCTACGCTAAATTTGAGAAGTGCCTCTTTGAGCAGACCTCGCTTCCGTTTCTGGGCTACATTATCTCTCAGACCGGCCTTCAAATGGATCCTGAGAAACTGTCTGCCATCGAGAAATGGCCCCGACCGGAGGGGTTGAAGGCCATTCAGCGTTTCCTGGGCTTCGCCAACTACTACCGCCTCTTCATACCACACTTCTCTTCCCGGACGGCCCCAATTTCTGCGCTCACCCGTAAAGGTACTAATCCCAAAGAGTGGCCACCCGAAGCAGAGGAGGCCTTTCTTTCCCTTAAACAGGCCTTCTCTTCCGCCCCGGTGCTGCATCGCCCAGATGGCAACAAGCAGTTCTTCCTGGAAGTTGACGCCTCCTCCTCTGGAGCCGGAGCGGTACTTACTCAAAAATCATCTTCCGGGAGGATGGTAACTTGTGGCTTCTTCTCTAAACTCTTCTCCTCCTCTGAGCGCAACTATTCCATAGGAGACCGAGAGTTATTGGCCATCAAACTGGCATTGGAGGAGTGGCGTTACCTGCTCGAGGGGGCTCTTCACCCGGTAATAATTTACACTGACCACAAGAACTTGGCTTACCTCCAGCATGCCCAGAGACTTAACCCGCGCCAAGCCCGGTGGTCCTTGTTTTTTGCTCGTTTTGATTTTGTCCTTCATTTTCGCCCGGCTGACAAAAACGTCAAGGCGGATGCCTTGTCTCGATCCTTTCTGGTGTCTGATCTCGAGGAGGATCCGAAACATATCATCGATCCCGCCAGAGTAATGCAGGTGGCTCCCGTGAGTCTAAATCGTCTTCCTCCTGGTAAGACGTTCGTACCAGTACCTGATCGGGAGAAGATTCTACACTGGGGTCATTCGTCTAAACTAGCTGGCCACGCCGGTCAGAAAAAGACCCTCCAGCTTATTACCCGGCACTACTGGTGGCCTAACCTGCACAAGGATGTAATAGACTTTGTTTCTGCCTGTGTGTCCTGCGCCCGCAACAAAGTTCCGAGACACCTGCCGGCCGGCCGCCTCCTACCTCTGCCAGTACCTGCTGCCCCCTGGCAGCATATAGCGATGGACTTCATTACTGATCTGCCTGTCTCTGCCAGTTGTACGGTCATTTGGGTGGTCGCTGACCGCTTCTCCAAGATGGCTCACTTCATTCCACTGCCAGGTCTTCCGTCTGCACCCGAGCTGGCTAAAGACTTTATCCGCCACATCTTCCGTCTTCATGGCCTGCCCCGTCACATCGTGTCGGATCGTGGGGTACAGTTCACTTCCCGTTTCTGGAGAGCCACTTGTAAATTGCTGGACGTCACCCTGGACTTCTCCTCCGCTTACCACCCACAGTCTAATGGTCAAGTGGAGCGGATCAATCAGAACCTGACCAGTTACCTTCGGCACTTCGTTAATGCCCACCATTCTGACTGGGTGGATCTCCTGCCATGGGCCGAATTCTCGTACAACAATCACGAGAGCGAGTCTTCCTCCAAATCCCCGTTTTTTGTAGTCTACGGTCAGCATCCTCGGATCCCGTTTCCCGTCTCCACCTCGGCGGACAATCCGGCTGCGGAATCTCTTGTTAACAAATTTTCCTCCATATGGGAGAGTACCCGGTCCGCACTTCTTCTGTCATCCGAGCGTATGAAAAGACACGCTGACAAAAAACGTCTGGACCCTCCTCAATTCCGCCCTGGGGATAAAGTCTGGCTCTCGTCCAAATATGTCCGGCTCAAGATCCCTTCCTATAAGTTAGGGCCTCGGTTCATCGGCCCACTGGAGGTCATCAGTCAGATCAACCCGGTGGCCTATAAATTGAAACTCCCGGCCAACTTACGGATCCCTAACTCCTTCCATGTGTCTCTCCTCAAACCTGTGGTACTTAACTCTTTTTCCAAGTCTACAGGTACGCCTCCTGCTCCGGTTTCTGCTGTGGACGAGTTTGAGGTAGAGAACATTCTTGCCACCAAAAGGGTAAGAGGAAAGACCTTTTTCCTGGTAGATTGGAAGGGGTTTGGTCCTGAGGAGAGAACGTGGGAGCCCCGGGAGAACATCCATGCCCCTCTCATCCTAGCTAAATTTCTGTCTGGCCTAAAAAAGGGGGGGCCTAAAGGGGGGGGTACTGTAGTGCCGGCGTCCCTGCCCTCTGCTAGGCAGGGACGCTGCTCCTCTCACCGCTCTGCTCCGTGCCCGGCTTCCGCCCCCCGCTCTGCTGTCAGCGCGCGCTCCGTCCCGGCGTCCTCCTCCTGCTCTGCTCTCAGCGCGCGCTCCTTCCCGGCCCCTGTGCTTAGGGCGCGCGCGCGCGCGCTCCCCTCCTCTTAAAGGGGCCGCGCGCGCCGCCCTAAAGAGTCCCCGGCCAATGGCCGGAGGACTTCATCATATATAAGGCACCTCCTCCAAAATGGAGGTGCCCGAGCAATGTTGTTTGCACCTGTGTCTCACCTGTGCTTCAGCCCTCAGGTCCCGTTGCCAGTTACCTGCCAGTTTCCTGCTAGTTACCTGCCAGTACCTGCCAGTTACCTGCCTGATTCCTGCCAGAATACTTGTTACCTGTCTGCCAGTCTGAGGTCCGACGGTCTGCCTTACTTCTCCTGTCAGTCTGTCTAAGGACCAGCCTGCCCGCTCACCTGGGAGCGCATCTCCGTTACCTGCCTGCTTGCCAGCCCGGAGGTCCCGTTGTCACGTGCGGTGACCATCAGCTATTCCAGAGACTCTTGCCCGCTCACCTGGGAGCGCATCTCCGTTACCTGCCTGCTTGCCAGCCCGGAGGTCCCGTTGTCACGTGCGGTGACCATCAGCTATTCCAGAGACTCTCGCTTGCTCACCTGGGAGCACACATCTACCACCTGCCTGCTAGCCTACCCGGAGGCTCTGCCATCACAGGTCGTACCTACCCCTTACCCAGAGACTGCCCTGATCACTTGCCGTAACTCCCTGTCCGTTCACCCAGAGACTGCCACCCGCTTCCTTACAAGGGCCGCCCCCTTGTATAGTAGCTCAGAGGTTCCGCCTCCCGGACCCGTTACAGTCCGCCTCCCGGACCCGTTACAGTCACTTTTGCGCAAAGAGCCTCAGGAGTGGGCCTTTTCTTTGCAACTTAGTGATTCATGCTTTAGATCAGTGGATAGTTTTTTTTCTGCTTTGGGGCTATTATATGATGATCCTGACCGTGTCTCATCTGCTGAGACTGAGTTGAGACGTTTGAGACAGGGATCAGGTAATGTGGAAAAATATTGTACTCATTTCCGTCGGTGGTCTACTCAAATAGGGTGGAACGATTCTGCTCTGAAGAGTCTGTTTCTTGCTGGGCTTAGTGAAAGGGTTAAAGACTTGCTAATTGCTTATCCCACACCTGAAGATTTGCAACAGGCTATGCAATTAGCTATACGGGTGGATAGGAGACTGCGTGCAAGGGTTAATGAGAGCAAATCCTCTGCTATGTCAGTTTCTGGTCATGAGAATGTGTGTACTGACAGTGGAGAGCCGATGGAGATTGGAGCGATGGCACCTCGCTCTCAAGAAAAGGACCGCAGATTTTCTGAAGGTTTGTGTTTCTATTGCGGAAATTCTGGTCATTTCATTAAAAGCTGTGTGCTTCGTATGAAGAAAGAAAAAAAAATGGTCAGTCATGCCCGTATTGCCTGTTTAAATTCCAAGGGTGTATTTTTAGCTGCTTCCACTATTGCTCAGGAAAAATTAATGGAATTTCGGGTGTTTGTCGATTGTGGGTCTACTCTGAATGTTATTGATGGGGGATTCTTGGAAAAACTCAATTTAAAACCCGAACCTTTGTCATCCCCTATTGCTGTGGTTTCTGTGGATGGCTCCCCTTTGAAGAATGTTACTCTCAAGGTCTGTGAATTTCCCCTCACTATTAATGGTGTTCACCATGAGAATTTGGATTTGGTAGTTTTGAATAACTTGCCTTCTCCGGTGGTGTTGGGATTGCCCTGGTTAAAATTGCACAATCCTGTATTGGATTGGTCTACCAATGAAATTAAATCCTGGAGCCATAAATGTTATGACAAGTGTTGTAACGGGCGCATTGCAGCTGTGGATAGGGGGGAATTGCCTGTTCCTATTCAGGATTTTTGGAGAGTTTTTTCTGAGAAGGAATCGCAGGTTTTGCCTCCCCATAGAGACTATGATTGTACTATTGAATTTGTCCCTGGAGCGACTCTTCCTAAAAGTCGTTTATTTAACCTTACTATTCCTGAGAGAAAGGCTTTGGAGGAATACATACAGACAAGTTTGGCCGCCGGTCACATTAGGCCCTCTAAGTCTCCTGTGGCGGTTGGATTTTTTTTGTAAAAAAAAAGGACGGCGGTTTACGTCCTTGTCTGGATTTTCGTGAGGTTAACAAAATTACTGTACGTAATCCTTACCCACTGCCATTGATTCCTGATCTGTTTAACCAGTTAGTGGGGGCCAAGTGGTTCTCTAAAATTGACCTTCGGGGGGCATACAATCTGTTGCGCATGAAGGAGGGTGATGAATGGAAGACTGCTTTTAACACTCCTGTGGGTCATTTTGAGAATTTGGTTATGCCTTTTGGTCTTACTAATGCTCCTGCATTTTTTCAGAATCTTATTAATGACATCCTTAGACCTTTGATCGGCAAAAATGTGGTTGTGTATTTGGATGACATTTTGATTTATTCGCCGGATCTGGAATCTCATTGGCGGAGCGTACGTGAAGTATTACAGTTATTGATTGACAATTCGCTTTTTGCTAAGCTGGAGAAATGTGAGTTCGCTGTACAGAGAATTAGTTTTTTGGGCTACATTATCTCCAGTGAAGGTTTTGAGATGGACCCGGTGAAAGTTCAAGCTGTGCAGGAATGGCCTAGGCCTATTGCTTTGAAATCGATACAGAGGTTTTTGGGTTTCGCCAATTATTATAGAAAATTCATTAAAAATTTTTCTATTATTGTCAAACCTCTGACCGATCTCACCAGGAAAGGTGCTGATGCGGTTCAGTGGACTTCTGAGGCCATTGAAGCTTTTGTGTATCTCAAGGAGAGGTTCACCTCTGCTCCCATCCTTATGCAGCCTGATGTGACTAAGCCGTTTTTGGTTGAGGTTGATGCTTCCTCTGTGGGGGTTGGCGCAGTATTGTCTCAGGATAACGGGGATGGAGTACATCCCTGTGCCTTTTTTTCAAAAAATTTTTCGGAGACTGAACTGAATTACGATGTTGGTAATCGGGAATTATTGGCTATTAAACTCGCATTTGAACACTGGCGCCACCTCTTGGAAGGTGCTGAATTTCCCGTTCAGGTTTTTACGGATCATAAAAATCTGATATATCTTGATGCTGCCAAGCGACTGAATGCCCGTCAGGCTAGGTGGGCACTGTTTTTCTCACGGTTTAATTTTTCCGTTACTTACATCCCAGGTACTAAGAATGTTAAGGCGGATGCCTTGTCTCGCAGTTTTTCTCCCATAGTCGGTGCTGAGAAAGAGGAGAACATTTTACAAGAAGGTGTTGTGATTGCTGCTTTGGACTCCATTTTGGAGGATGAGATTCTTAAAGCACAGGAGAATGCCCCATCTAACACTCCCCATGGGAGGTTGTTTGTGCCTGGGACCTTTAGGAGAGATTTGTTTGTGGAGTGTCACGAATCTCGGTTGGCAGGTCATCCTGGAATCTCTGAGACCAAGAGACTGGTGGGTCGCAGTTTTTGGTGGCCTGGATGGCAGAAGGAAGTCATTAAGTGGGTGCGTCAATGTACTATATGTGCTAGATCTAAGTCCTCACATACTCCTGCTGCGGGGTTGCTTTCCCCTCTGGAGGTTCCCAGTGCTCCTTGGACACATTTGGCTATGGACTTTATAACTGACCTTCCCCCCTCTGAGGGTTTTACTGTCATCTGGGTGGTCGTGGACCGTTTTAGCAAGATGTGTCACTTGGTTCCCTTCGTCAAACTGCCCTGCGCTAAGACTCTCGCTAAGGCCTTTGTCAAGGAAATTGTCAGACTTCATGGCGTTCCTACTGACATTGTTTCTGATAGGGGACCTCAGTTCGTGGCTCGTTTTTGGCGCGCCTTTTGTGACAGGTTGGGAGTTCATTTGTCGTTCTCATCCGGATATCATCCTGAATCTAATGGCCAGACAGAAAGGAAAAACCAGGATGTTGAGCAGTTCTTGCATTGTTTTGTGGCAGACAATCAAGAGGGGTGGTCTGAGTTTCTGCCACTTGCTGAATTTGCTCTTAACAACCATACATCTTCTTCTGCTGGTTGTTCGCCTTTTTTTTGTTGTTCTGGGAGACATCCGTCGTTTGGGTCGTTCTCCAAGTTGGGATCTGCCGTGCCTGAGGAGGAGAAGTTTTCCGGCGATTTGGAGAGAGTTTGGACGGATGTGCGTGGTAATCTTCAGGAGGCTAACAGAAAATCTAAAGACTACTTTGATAGGAAACGACAGGAGGTTTTGTTCGCTGTTGGTGACATGGTTTGGTTGTCCTCTAGGAATCTGCGGTTGAGGATTCCTTCTAAGAAATTGGGTCCCAAGTTTGTAGGGCCCTTTAAGGTGCTTCAGGTTGTCAACCGATCTGCTGTTAGGTTGGAGGTTCCTACCTCCTGGAGAATTAATCCCGTGTTTCATGTCTCTCTGTTGAAAAAAGCTGTTGTGTCGGATTGTGACGCCTCTGCCTCTGTTCCCCCGGTGGTGGAGGACGGGGAATATGAAATTTCTAGCATCCTTAATTCTAGACGGTATA
Source organism: Phyllobates terribilis (assembly GCF_046119375.1). Taxonomy (NCBI): domain Eukaryota; kingdom Metazoa; phylum Chordata; class Amphibia; order Anura; family Dendrobatidae; genus Phyllobates; species Phyllobates terribilis. The sequence goes on from NW_027363026.1 coordinate 313,284, forward strand.
GAGGTAGTTTCCAGTATCTCGTGGCCTGGAAAGGTTTCGGTCCCGAGGATAACTCATGGGTGAGGTCGGATGATGTTTCCGCGTCCAGACTTATCAGAGCGTTTCACAGGAGATTTCCTGATAAGCCTGGTCCTAGGGGATCCGGAGGATCCTCTTAGAAGGGGGGGGTACTGTTAGAACCTTGCTCTTAGGTTTTTTTCTATTGCTGGTCACATGACCTTGTTGGCCTATTTAGTCCTGCTCCGCCCTTCTGGCTTTGCTGGACTTCATTGTATTACTACTCTTTAGCTAGCCGGTGCTCAGTATCTAACTCTGTTAGTTTGCTTGGTCTTCGGACCTCTGTGTTCTATATTATTTGTTTGTTCGTCTGTCTGCTACTATTTCTGTTAGGAGGTGTCCATTTTGCTTCCAGTCCCTAGAACTTGTAGGGATTCCTTCCCCACATCTATAGGTCTCCGTACAGACTAGCTGAGGACTTTAGCAGGTCTGATCGCAGGATCAGGTCCCCTGTTACATCGTAGGGATCAAGCTGAGTTCTATCGTAGGGACAGATCTCCTCTCTTTCCTTAGCTCTGGTAGCAGAACATAACAATAATTCTAACTGGTATGTGTGGAGAAAACCAGGCACTGCTCATCACCTGCCCATTACAATCCCAACAGTGAAACATGGTGGTGGCAGCATCATGCTATGGGGGTGTTTTTCAGCTGAAGGGACAGGACAACTGGTTGCAATTGAAGGAAACATGAATGCTGCCAAGTACAGAGATATCCTGTATGAAAACCTCTTCCAGACCACTTCCAGAGTGCTCTGGACCTCAGACTTGGCCGAAGGTTCACCTTCCAACTAGAAAATGACCCTAAGCACACAGCTAAACTAACAAAGGAGTGGCTTCAGAGCAACTCTGTGACCATTGTTGACTGGCCCAGCCAGAGCCCTGACCTAAACCCAATTGAGCATCTCTGGAGAGACCTGAAAATGGCTGTCCACCAACGTTCACCATCAAACCTGACAGAACTGGAGAGGATCACCAAATCCAGGGATGAAAAACTTGTTGCATCATTCCCAAGACGACTCATGGCTGTACTAGTTCAAAAGGGTGCTTCTACTCAATACTGAGCAAAGGGTCTGAATACTTATGACCATGTGATATTTCCGTTATTCTTTTCAGTCAAGACGGGACACAGAGTGTACATTAATGCGAAAAAAAATGAACTTTACCAAATGGAAAGGGGTCTGAATACTTTCCGTACCCACTGTATATGTACATGTATGTATGTATGTGTATATATACAGTACAGACCAAAAGTTTGGCCACACCTTCTCATTTAAAGATTTTTCTGTATATTCATGACTATGAAAATTGTACATTCACACTGAAGGCATCAAAACTATGAATTAACACATGTGGAATTATATACTTAACAAAAAAGTGTGAAACAACTGAAAATATGTCTTATATTCTAGGTTCTTCAAAATAGTCACCTTTTGCTTTGATGACTGCTTTGCACACTCTTGGCATTCTCTTGATGAGCTTCAAGAGGTAGTCACCGGAAATGGTCTTCCAACAATCTTGAAGGAGTTCCCAGAGAAGCTTAGCAGGCAGGCTACCTCTGGCGAGCACATGGAGGGCTGTGTGGCCCTCCAAAGAAATGCCACTCCACACCATTACTGACCCACTACCAAACCGGTCATGCTGAAGGATGTTGCAGGCAGCAGATTGCTCTCCACGGCGTCTCCAGACTCTGTCACGTCTGTCATATGTGCTCAGTGTGAACCTGCTTACAACTGTGAAGAGCACAGGGCGCCAGTGGTGACTTTGCCAATTCTTGTGTTCTGTGGCAAATGCAAAGCGTCCTGCACAGTGTTGGGCTGTGAGCACAACCCCCTTCTGTGGACGTCGAGCCCTCATACGACCCTCATGGAGTCGGTTTCTCACCGTTTGTGCAGACACATGCACATTTGTGGCCTGCTGGAGGTCATTTTGCAGGGCTCTGGCAGTGCTCCTCCTGTTCCTCCTTGCACAAAGGCGGAGGTAGCGGTTCTGCTGCTGGGTTGTTGTCCTCCTACGGCCCCCTCCACATCTCCTGGTATATTAGCCTGTCTCCTGGTAGTGCCTCCAGCCTCGAGACACTACGCTGACAGAAGCAGCAAACCTTCTTGCCACAGCTCGCATTGATGTGCCATATTGGATGAGCTGCACTACCTGAGCAACTTCTATGGGTTGTAGAGTCCGTCTCATGCTACCACGAGTGTGAAAGCACAACCAGCATTCAAAAGTGACCAAAACATCAGCCAGAAAGCATTGGTACTGAGATGTGGTCTGTGGTCCCCACCTGCAGAACCACTCTTTTATTGAGTGGGTCTTGATAATTGCCAATAATTTCCATCTATTTTCTATTGCATTTGCTCAACAGCATGTGAAATTGATTGTCAATCAGTGTTGCTTCCTAAGTGGACAGTTTGATTTCACAGAAGTTTGATGTACTTGGAGTTATATTCCGTTGCTTAAGTGTTCCCTTTAATTTGTTGAACAGTGTATATATATATATTTATTGAGGTGTGTCCTGACTGAAATTACAGCATACGCAATAACAGTATAGGAGACCCACTTCTTAATAATGGGAAGGACAATTCAAATATATTCTATATTCTACATTACCTGTCTTATCTGAAATTCATTTACGGGTGAGCTATCGCAGTATGGATAGCGTATTACACCGATCCAGCCAGGTATGATTGCCTTATACTGCGTGCTGCAGAAAAAAAGATACAAATCTATTCTATTTCCTATCGATACCGCTGTTAGATGCATTTGAAATAGAGATAGGTGCTGCTAGGTGGTATAATCAGCTCGTGAAGAGTGTTCATTCTGGTCGCATAAATCTCTTCCACAGTCCATGACTTTCTTCTTTTTTTGTTATTTATTTGGCCTTATATACAAGTCACGACCCTGCAAAGAATGTTTCTTAACATTTCTTCCGGGAAAATCAATTTTAGCTTTGTTTTTGTAAGCTTTATTGTCAGTCCGAAAAAGTGGCGTAATGCTCTGACAACATTGTTCACAGATATACTGTTGGTCAGCGACCAAGGGTAAATGGGTTTGAACAACGCACAACTGGGATAGTTTAAATGGAGTGTAATATCTGGCACGCGCCCAAAAAATTCTGGATTGTTAGCGCAGTAATATCTGATCCCGTCTGATGATCACAGTTTTAAGCAGTGGCGTTAGAGATATGGTATTGGTCAGCAACTAAGTGTGAATAGGCTGAACAACACACAACCGGCAGTCTTTAACTGGAGTCTAATATTGGGTATGCTCCAAAAAATATCACGATTATTACAGCAGTAATATGGGATCATGTCTGATGATGGATAAGTTTCTCTGCTTCCACAATACAGCAATGCGAATAAAAAAAAATAAATAAAAATATCGAGCTGTATTCTGTTAACAAGCAAATGGAGCAGTAAAATGGTGTACTGTATTTCTTTTTAAGCAAATAATCAGGATTAAGAGCAAAAAAAAAAAATTAGCCCTGATATCTAGAGCTATGGATATCTGTAACAGCAGCAGACAGAACGTGAAATAGATCCTATTCTGCTGTATACAGTGTCCACAAACTCTGCCTGCCTAACTCCTGCTATCACCAGTAATATATGCAGCTGGATTAGTCCTCAGAAGGACTGTTAGTTCAGATGGATATAGATCTTGCTGTGGAATACCTAATACCTCACTAAAAACCACCAATTCTCTCTCTCACTCAGCAGCAGCTCTCTCTATTCTGTCTGTTTCTACGGTAGACTGACGAGCATAGGTTCACCGGGTCTTATGTAGACCCGATGACGCTATGCGGCCAGCCAATCACTGTAATGTCACAATCAACATGGCTACGGCATTACAGTGAATGTCAGGCAATCCCCGCATGTTTATTCGCTGTCTAAAGAGCGCCAAACATGCGTGGCCCTGAGCACGCTTGTTCCTTACTAGTAACAATGCAAGTTCACTTCTACACTGCCACCCTGCTGTAATTCTTTACCTTTTTTTCAGTCAATAACTGAATATTGGAGAATTATTATGCAGTTACCTAACTTGTTAATGAGAGATCCTTACTAGTGATGAGCGAGTATGTTCAGTTAACCCTTTCGCTGAGTATGCTCGGGCCGAGCACCGAGTAGTTACAGCTTCTCGGTATTATGTTTGAATCGCTCCCGTGTGCATGATTTGCGACTGTTTGACAGCTAGTACATGTAAGGAATGTCTATTTCTTACACATTCCTCACATGTATTAAAGTTGTCAAACAGTCGCAAATCATGCACACGGGAGCGATTCAAACATAATACCGAGCAGCTGTAACTACTCGGTGCTCGGCCCGAGCATACTCGCCGAAAGGGTTAACAGAACATACTCGCTCTTCACTAATCCTTACAGCTTTTAGTATTGGGCTGTACTGAAAATCTACCAGGCAATTTTTATTAAGAAAAAATCTGATTATACATCAGAAAACTTACCTTTGTATCTATGTAGTGATTTACTTAAACAGTAGGGATTAAGGGATCTGCATTTTCTTCCATTTGATGCATGGCTTTGCTCTCTTGAGTCTCATGAGCAATTAAAGTAGCCGAATTAGGTGTTCCATCATTTCCTTGCTGAGCAATCTTTGCAATGGATGCTTTCCAGCAGGTCAGATAGATACAATATCTTTAAACTATGGAAAGATCAGATTTTTCTGATGCTTAATTTGGAGAAAAAAATACTGCTGTATTCCACCTATGAAGTCTAAATTCATCCATCAGTCTAGTCATAACAGTGGTAATCGATGTGACCTATAAAAGTCATATTTAAAAATCATTTCTGTTTTACATTAAATTCATCAATATGGCTTTTTTCTGAAGTTCCTTAGTCAGGTTGACCACTACTTTTTAATTTATGACCTATCGATAGGTCTTCAATGTCTGATCGGCCGGGGTCCGACACTGGGCACCCCCACCGATCAGCTGTTATCTGTGGCGACAGCAGCCTGTCAGAAATACTCACTTTAGGAGCTGGCTGTCTTCTGATAGTGGCCAAGCAGGGTACTGCACATCTGCCTCCTATTCAAATCAATAGGAGGTGGATTTGCAGTACCCTTCGGTGGCCACTATCGGCCGCTGACACAGATAACAGCTGGCGGGGGTGGCAGTTGTCGGACCCTGGCCGATCAGACATTAATGACCTATCCTAAGGATAGGCCAGCAATGTAAATGTAGTGGACAACCTCTTTAATAAGGTTTTCAGATACTTTTGAATTTTTTACTGATCTTCAGCACAGGTAACATATGCTAAGTGACAACCACAAATACCCATCATTATAGTCATCATAGATGTTGCCACAGACTCCGACATGGCACATTAATCTGCTCTGTAACCCTGCATACAATATATTTTTGTATTTGAGTTGGGCACCATGTAGAAGTTCAAATTAAAGGGGCTTCCAGGAGGAAACCTGGCCAGTAGCACGGAATGTAATAAAATAAAGAAATCAGTATTACTCACGCAATGAATCTCTCACTATTCCAATGCCGTTGCTCCAGTAGTCCCTACAGATCCTGCAGTGATGACATCCTGTTATTCAAGTGACCGCTGCAGCTAAACACTGACCTCAGTGCTCACGTTCCAAGGTCAGTGATTGGCTACAGTGATCACGTGAATGATGTATAGCACATAATGACTATGGGACCATCAGAGCTGCGGCACAAAAACACAGGGGGGCATTAACGGGTAAGTCATGGTTAGTGCTAGTATTGACCTAGTTTCTTAAAAACCTGGAAGAACCCTTTAATTTGTCTAAAACAAAAAAAGACTGAATTCAAGACTCTGCATAGGACAATTTATTGTTTTTGACAATTTTTAAAAGGAAATAATATCTACATAGAAAACAAAACTATACCAGAAGTTGTTAGCCTGGGTACATAGACCCACAGAGGAGGCCCATAGATTTCTATCCTCTCTTACAAGGGTGTTCACACAATTCACACAGGCCAGAAGTTTTACTTCTTTACCGGGTTTACAAAGTAATACATAATCTTACCAACAACAATGAAATGAGACAAACTATAAGATTCCACTCAAATGCTTTAGCAATACTCCTCATACACACCTGGCTTTGCTGCGGCATATCAATATAAGCACACAGATCAGGATACAAGTCAGAGCGATGCACACTCCCACCACAATTCCGGTCATGGATTTCTGGTCCAGGTGATAAAGGTAATCTGCAACAAATATATAATTAAAAGTCTTTATCATCCGGATATAAATCAAGTAAAGGTAAAATTACAGCGTGGATCCCATCAATGTATACAGTTTCGTATTAAAACAGTGCAAATGACTGATGACAAAAATTCCCCGAAAGTGTAACCTTAAAGAGGTTACCAGGTTTTTGCCACCTAATCCAAGAACAGAATATTTTGAGACAGAGGTCCTAATTCCAGCGATGCATCACTTACAGGGCTGCTTGCTGTAGTTTAGTAATAATCTACTGTTCATAAAATAGTGATTTTATCAAGAGGACAAGTAAACCTGCTGTCATCTAGTCCTCTGTGCAACCCAACCCCACCACTGACTGGCAGCAGTCTATGCACAGCAGCCACAGAAAGCCGACAATCAGTGGTGAGGTCTGTAAAGTGCTGTGGAATTAATAGCACCACATAAACAAGAAAGATATGGGTTAGGAACCTCCTATTTATTTATTTTAACTTATTTTTTTAAGTTAGTTATTCAGCTGTTCAGTGTTGCCAAATCCCTACATTCAGTTTCAGATTGCTAGTTATGGGCAGGTAGTCTATATCAGAACTCCCGGCAGAGTCACATACAGCTTTGCTAATGCAATTATTTTTGTATGTCGCTTTGTTGGATATGCTAGGGCCCATAGGCGGATTATAATGAGGGCAATCTGGGCTACCGCCCAGGGCCCCGGGGGGTTCATGGCCAGATTGCCGGTATGTGCCGCGGCTCCGCACATATTATAATCAGGGCAGTCAGAGGCGGGGGGCCCCCGGACCGCTCCCCCAGCAGCTGCGCACGGCCGCTGCTTCTTCTTCGGCCGGGCCAGCACTGCACCTGTTAACTTCCCTGTGTGCTGGCCCGGCCGCGTCACAGCTAGGAGACACGGCCCTGTGCGCGGCCGTGTCTGCTAGTGTGACGTCACGCAGTGCGCGCCCTGCACTACTACTTACCACCGGAGAGGAGCTGGACAACGGGAGACGGTGAGTGAGTGTGTGTGTGTGTGTGTGTGTGTGAGTGTGCAGATATCATTTTGTGATGTCTGTTTATATGTATTTTTGTGTTTCAAATGTGTTTATGCGTGTATGTATGTAAAAGTCTGTATATGTTTGTGTGTATATGCGTGACTGCGTGCGGCCTCCCGCTGTCTCTGGGGGGGGCGCCGTGCGGCCTCCCGCTGTGTACAGACGGCGCCGCGCGACCCCCCGCTGTGTACAGACGGCGCCGCGCGGCCCCCCGCTGTGTACAGACGGCGCCGCGCGGCCCCCCGCTGTGTACAGACGGCGCCGCGCGGCCCCCCGCTGTGTACAGACGGCGCCGCGCGGCCCCCCGCTGTGTACAGACGGCGCCGCGCGGCACCAAGCTGTGTACAGATGGCGCCGCGCGGCACCCCGCTGTGTACAGATGGCGCCGCGCGGCCCCCCGCTGTGTACAGATGGCGCCGCGCGGCCCCCCGCTGTGTACAGATGGCGCCGCGCGGCCTCCCGCTGTGTACAGATGGCGCCGCGCGGCCTCCCGCTGTGTACAGATGGCGCCGCGCGGCCTCCCGCTGTGTATGGGAGGATTGTGGCAGCTCATATTGTGTGTAGGGTCTCATACTGTATATAGGGAATGTCAGCACACTTAATTGTGCTCAATATTAAGTCATACAATTAATGTAAAATTATAATTAATATATTAATATTGCGCCAAATTAAATTCACGTGAACTATCACATGATCTATCACAGGGGATCATGTGACATGTCACGTGATACATCAGGTGTGTGTGTGTGGGGGGGGGGGGGGGCGCCTCCTAAACTGCCCGGGGCCCTTGCTACTCTTAATCCACCCCTGGAAACAGCACACTGTGTCTGTGATCGTGGGGGTTATCATACTTTATATATTTGGCCGTGTGGTCTATCATATAGTATGTGGGGAGCTGTGGGATCCATCATACTTTGCAGGTGAGTGTGTGATGTCGTAATACTGTGTACAGGAGAGATGTGAGGTCAATCATACTTTGTGTGATGGTCTGTGATGTCCATCATACTGTTCGGGGAAAGCTGTGGGATCTATCATGGTGTGTGTGGTGAGCTGTGATGTCCATTATACTGTGGATGGGGGCAGGGCTGGTTTTAGACAAAGTGAGGCCCTAGGCAAAAGTTAAAAGTGCTATCATATTTCAGCATCACACACAAACATTTAGGTTGCATTTACATGGGCTGAGTTTAGGCCATTAAATTAGTGTGATCAACAATATTCAAGTCGTTCGGTGCTTGTTTACCGGCCTCTTTAACCCATGGTATGCATGGCACCCCTCATCCCCCAATCCTTGTATGCATGGCACCCCTCATCCCCCAATCCTGGTATGTATGGCACCCCTCATCCCCCAATCCTGCTAAGTATGGCACCCCTCATCGCCCAATCCTGGTATGTGTGGCCCCCTCATCCCTCAATCCTGGTATTTATGGCCATTTCATCCCCAATTCTGGTATGCATGGCCTCATTATCCCATAGTCCTGTTATGTATGGTGCCCCGCGTCCCCAATCCTGGTATGTATGGCACCCCTCATCCTCCAATCCTGGTATGCATGGCACCCCTCATCCCCCAATCCTGGTATGCGTGGCACCCCTCATCCCCCAATCCTGGTATTTATGACCCTTTCACCCCCAATTCTGGTATGCATGACCTCCTTATCCCCCAATCCTGGTATGCATGGCACCCCTCATCCCCCAATCCTGGTATGCATGGCACCCCTCATCCCCCAATCCTGGTATGCATGACACCCCTCATCCCCCAATCCTGGTATGCATGACACCCCTCATCCCCCAATCCTGGTATGCATGGCACCCCTCATCCCTCAATCCTTGTATGCATGCCACCCCTCATCCCCCAATCCTGGTATGTATGGCACCCCTCATCCCCCAATCCTGCTAAGTATGGCACCCCTCATCGCCCAATCCTGGTATGTGTGGCCCCCTCATCCCTCAATCCTGGTATTTATGGCCATTTCATCCCCAATTCTGGTATGCATGGCCTCATTATCCCATAGTCCTGTTATGTATGGTGCCCCGCGTCCCCAATCCTGGTATGTATGGCACCCCTCATCCTCCAATCCTGGTATGCATGGCACCCCTCATCCCCCAATCCTGGTATGCGTGGCACCCCTCATCCCCCAATCCTGGTATTTATGACCCTTTCACCCCCAATTCTGGTATGCATGACCTCCTTATCCCCCAATCCTGGTATGCATGGCACCCCTCATCCCCCAATCCTGGTATGTGTGGCCCCCTCATCCCCCAATCCTGGTATTTATGGCCCTTTCATCCCCAATTCTGGTATGCCTGACCTCCTTATCCCCCAATCTTGGTATGTATGGCTTCATTATCCCACAGTCCTGTTATGTATGGTGCCCCGCGTCCCCAATCCGGGTATGTATGGCACCCCTCATCCCCCAATCCTGGTATGCATGGCACCCCTCATCCCCCAACCCTGGTATGCATGGCACCCCTCATCCCCCAATCCTGGTATGCATGGCACCCCTCATCCCCCAATCCTGGTATGCATGGCACCCCTCATCCCCCAATCCTGGTATGCATGGCACCCCTCATCCCCCAATCCTGGTATGCATGACACCCCTCATCCCCCAATCCTGGTATGCATGGCACCCCTCATCCCCCAATCCTGGTATGCATGGCACCCCTCATCCCCCAATCCTGGTATGCGTGGCACCCCTCATCCCCCAATCCTGGTATGTGTGGCCCCCTCATCCCCCAATCCTGGTATGCATGGCTTAATCACTGCACACATAAAACAAATAAATGCTAAGGCTATTTGCCCACGATGCAGAAAAGCTCAGGATTTTTTCCTGAGCGTTTCTGCATCTCCCTGGCAGAAAAAAAACGCATGCGGATTGTACATGCGTTTTCCTGCCAGGGACATGCGTTAGTCAAGCGTTCTTCACTTGCATTTCCGCATGTGGGTTGACAAGCGCTTTCCAAGTGATCACACTATATAAATCCATGCAAACGGCATGGATTTATATACTGTGACCAAAAGAATGGTAAAAAATAAATATATACTTACCCTCTGATGGCCCGCGCTGTCTTGCTTCCCTCCGTTCTCCCTTGCCCGCAGCGGTACACTGAAGGACATGCCGGCGTCAGCGTCGCGTGACCAGTCACATGACTATGACGTCAGCGCAGGTCCTTCAGTCCATCGTGAACTGCCGGCTTGAAAGGACGAGTGCAGCGGGGGCCGCAATAAGGTAAGTATATATTTATTTTTTAGTTTCTTTTTTTTTTTTTTTTACAGTTTCTATGGTACCCGGGTCCAGAGGAGAGTCTCCTCTCCTCTAGACCTGGGTACCATCCGCACATTAGAAAGCATGGAATGCGCATCTACATATACAGTGATGCGTAATCCATGCGGCCTAATGCAAGTCAATGGCGGCGAAAACGCAGCACTTCCGCAAAATAATTGGTAGTGCTGCGTTTTTTTCCGCAATGATAATCCGCAGTGGAAATTTCCGCAGCATGTGCACAGGACATGCGGATTATCATTGGGGAACATGGGAGGCCTTCTACCATACGTTTTTAAGCGTTTCTGCAGCGGTTTTGCCGCTGCTGAAACGCTTAAAAAACGCATCGTGGGCACACAGCCTTATACTCACTTTCCTTCCTTACCTCTGCTCCAGCCCTGCGTCCTATTTGCCAGCAGCTCATGTCAGCATCTGAGCAGCACGCGCTCTCAGACGCTGCTGTGAGCTGCCAGCATATTCACTTTTCTCTACGCCGGGACTATGTGCATGGAGAAGAATGAATATGCATTCTTTTTAGTAGCAGGCACTGTCAGCAGGAGCTGCGGCTCAGCGCTCCTCCGTGCCCGCTGCTAAAAAAAATGAATATTCATTCTTCTCCATGCCCATGGAAGTGGAGAAGAGGGAATATTTATTTCCCTTTAGCAGCAGGCACACGTGGTTGCTGCAGCAGTGGCTACTGTGTGTGCGCGCTCCTTCGCCTCCATAACCTCCCCTGTAAATACAATACTCTCCTATCCTCCTTGTTCCCCCACTGCTTCGGGGCCCCCCGGCTCATGGGCCCCCTGGCTCACAGGCCCCATAGCAGTGGCGTGGCTTGCCACCATTCACGGTACGCCACTGGTGCACAGGAGAAGACGCTGCAGTCAGAGTGTCAGGCTGCAGCAGGAATTGTGTGCCAGCAGAGTTCTGGCAGATTGCAGACAGATCCCAGACGACATCAGATAACATCCGGAGCCCCGACTACGCCAGTCAAGACCCGAGGACCCGACTCAAAGTCCAGACTGAGCTGGTCAAGGCCCAAATTCAAGACCTAGACTGGTCAAGATACCGAACCCTGACAATGCCAGTCAAGATTTGGAGCCCAGACCCATTCTCCCCAGATCTGGGAGACAGTTGTATTTGGTCATGCACCGAAGAGGAGACTCCACCCATAAGAGGATTCCTGCAGTTACAGAAGGATGACACGAGTGAGCCGGGCCATCGCTTCCAGCACTGATGTATGGTACAGGGGTCGGGCTGGGCTAGGACAGCAGACAGAGTGGGGGTCAGTTGGAGCAAAGGAGGCTCAACGTGCATTGGTAGACTTTGTCAGGAGGACTTATGGCCTAGCGGGACAACCCAGCAACTCCCAGTAGGGCCATTAGTTCAGGAGGAGCCAACGTAGTAACTCCCACAAGGATGGATGTATCACCCCTGTCACAGGAACACTACTATAATCCCTGAGAGCCTTTTCTGCCTAATTGTACTTTAATACTCATATGTTCTGCATTGTATAATCTACTTGTAATTACCCGATTTTTTGTCATGGCTCAGTTGTTGGATATCCCGGACTAGGGGCTCCTTTCCTATCCCTACTCTCCAGATTACTTCTAATGGTGAAGACGCTGGGGCCACGTACCTTGCTGAGCTCCTAAATCAGCCATAATCGATCCCCTCCCCACCCAGGGAAGTAAGGAGTTATAGTGTTTAAGAATACACAAACCAGATTTACAACGGAATACCAATCATACAAACATGCAATCACAAACAACAGAGTGGAACACCGAGAAGAATAGGAACGAAAAACCAAATAGGAGAGGATGAGGATATGCACACAGACTAATCACTACACAACAGTTTTGGATAACAGGCTCAGTTTGCCCATTAGACTGTGGATGAAAGGCTGAGGAAAATGATAGCTGTATCCCCAAACAAGCGCAAAACGCTTTCCAAAATTTGGAAATAAATTGCACCGGTAGCGGTAGGAATTCCATGTAATTTTACAATTTAATTGATGAAAATTTGAGCCAAGGTCTTGGCATTGGGTAAGGCGGATATCATCTTGGCATTGGGTAAGGCGGATATCACAATGAAATGATACATCTTGCTGAACTGTCCACCACCACCAAAATAACTGTATTATCTGCAGACATGGGTAGATCAGTGATGAAATCTACCGAAAAATGAGTAAAAGGTCTAGTGGGAATCGCCAATGGTTGGAGAGACCCGGATGAACGAGTATGAGGGGTCTTAGAATGCTCACACACACTACAGGCAGCTACATACTCCCAAACATCCTGATGCACCCCAGACCATCAAAAATGCAGAGCAAGGAGAACTGTGGTGGGTTTACTACTCGGGTGTCCGACCAAGACCGAATCATGGTGTTGACTTCTAACTTTGAGACAGATATTTACAGTTACAAATAGTTTACCTAATGAACAGGCAGCAGGAGTGTCCCCCTGAGCTTCAGAAACCTACTTCTCAAGATCAGAACCTATAGAAGCAATAACGACCCCTCTTTGTAGTATAGGAACTGGTTTACAATTTTTTCCATCCCCAGGAAAACAACGAGATAAATCAATTGCCTTAATGTTCTTATTCACCAGCCTATACGTCACAAAAAAAGTGGAACCTGCTGAAAAACAACGACCATTTTGCCTGCCTAGGCATTAGACGCTTAGAAGATTTTAGTTAAGATCAGTGATTACCATGACCGGATGTACTGCCCCCTCGAGAAAATGACGCCGCTCTTCAGAATTGCCAAGGGTTTCCTATTACAAATGTCATCATTTTTCTCAGCGGACGAGTTTCTTAGAAAAATATGCACATGGACGCCATTTACTAGGAGATGCTCCCTGCGATAATACAACCCCCACCCCCACCTCAGACAAGTCAACTTCTACAATAAATGGCTGAGTGACGTCAGAATCGGTGCAGATGCAAAACACTTCTTCAAGGTAACAAAAGCCTCCCTGGCCAAACTAGACCATTTGGAAAAGTACGTCACTTTCCTGATCATATCCGTCAGAGATTTGGCCACTACCGAAAAGTTTTTGATGAACTTACGGTAGTAGTTGGAGAAACCTAAAACCCTTTGTAACGCCTTTAACCCTGCTGTACTGTTCGGGTCAATATGACCCGAACTGATTTTTGAGACCCTGTAGATTTTTTTATATGAGGATTTGAAACTAGTGGTATCTTGACTTCTCCTCCTTTGTGGAGCTCTATATATTTTTTTTCGTTTTCTGTTTACTTTTTGCTACACGCTGATTGTTACACTTGTACTGTTCGGGTCAATATGACCCGATAGCATTTTATACTGCTCTACAGGTCTCTGATTATTTCTGACTGCAAAAGTTATGTTTTTTTATGTGTACTTCATCTCAAAATGGTGGTGGTTTCACTGTTCTTATCAGTAAGCAAGTAATTATCTAGTATTATCCATTTTCTGTTTGTGAGAGAGGAGACTGGTTGTCTATCATTCAAAGGCTGGGGGTTTCACTGTTATCAGTAATCAAGTACTTATTTAGTCAAATGCATTTTCAGTTTGTGAGAGAAGACACTGTTGTCTTATAAATTGGACACCAGTCATTTGACTTAAGCCCCCGTCTCACATAGCGAGATCGCTAGCGAGATCGCTGCTGTGTCACGGTTTTGGTGACGCAACAGCGACCTCACCAGCGATGTCGCTATGTGTGACACTTTGCAACGATCAGACCCCTGCTGTGAGGTCGCTGATCGCTGCAAAGTGTCCTGGACCATTTTTTGGTCGTTGCTCTCCCGCTGGTCAGCACACATCGCTGTGTGTGACCAGCGGGAGCAGCGATCAGGCTGGTAACTATGGTAAACATCGGGTTACTAGGGGCACACGCGCACCTAGTAACCCGCTGTTTATCATGGTTACGAGCCTGCTAAAGTGAGCGGTAACCTCCCGCTCACTGTAGCTGAGTGGTAACCATGATAAACAGCGGGTTACTAGGTGCGCATGTGCCCCTGGTAACCCGATGTTTACAATAGTTACCAGCCTGCTCCTGCTTCAGCAGGCTCGTAACCAGAAGCAGGACATTGTGGAAAGATTCTTTCCACGATGTCGCTGCTCCCCTGATCGTTGGTGAGCCTGCCTGTTTGACAGCTCACCAGCGACCACATAGCGACGCAGAAACGATCCCTGACAGGTCGTATCGTTGTCGGGATCGTTGCAGCGTCGCTAAGTGTGACGGGGCCTTTACACCCTGAAGCTAAGTCCTGTGAAAGAGACACTGGAATCTGTGAGAGAGAGAGCACTGAGCTGTGAATACACATCTTTACAGGTATTCTTTTTTTTTTCAAAACTTGGATAAAAATGTTTCTAAAATGTCTATTGACTGACACTGTGAATACATATCTTTACAACTATTCTTTTCTTTTCCAAACTTACATAAAAATGTTTCGAAAAAGGATATTGACTGACGCTGAATTGGAAGAGCTTGTCAACGCCTCTGATTCAGAAGATGATGTCCCACAGGAAATAATGTCCGAAGAGGAGGACCAGATAAGCGAGATGGAAAGCAATGTTGAAAATTCGGATTCTGAAGTGGAGTATGAAGAGGAACATGATACCCAGACAACTAGCCGGATGCAAGAAATCCCTTCTAAAAACAAGTGTGTAATTTGGAACTTGCAGCCTAGTCAGGCTGGTAGATTGTCCTCTGAAAATATCATAAAAGCTACTCCTGGTCCTACAAGGTAAGCTACATCAAGAATATCTGATATAGGATCAGCATTCGCATTGTTCCTAAATATGACTATCCTAAATATTATAATACAAATGACAAACAATGAGGGACAAGTAGTTTATGGTGATAAATGGAAAAAAATAGATGTGACAGCTCTAAATGCTTATATTGGTTTACTTCTTTTAGCAGGGGTATACAAATCTTATGGTGAATCAACTAAAAGTTTGTGGAATTGCGAAACCGGTCGCCACATATTTAGAGCTACAATGTGTCGTGAAAGGTTTCATGAAATTTCTAGAGTACTGCGGTTTGATTCTAAAACAGATAGAATGGAAAGAATAGCTAAAGATAATCTAGCACCTATTAGAAATGTTTGGAATCAATGGGTAGAGATTCTACCAGAATTGTATAATAGTGGTGAAAATGTAACTGTTGATGAGCAACTGGTGGCATTCCGAGGTAGGTGCCCATTCAGACAATATATACCAAGTAAGCCAGCAAAATACGGCATCAAGATCTGGACACTTTGCGACAGCAAAAGTTCACATGCTCTAAATGTTCAAGTGTATACAGGAAAAACCCCTGGTGAAAGACCTGAAAAAAATCAGGGTATGCGTGTTGTTCTCGATTTGACTCATGGACTAAAAGGACAAAATGTCACATGTGGCAACTTTTTTACATCCTATCAACTAGGCCAGATGTTGAAGAAAAAACAACTTACCATGCTGGGTACTACAAGAAAAAACAAACCTGAACTACTGCAAGGTATCCTTAGCAAGAGAGAGGTGTACAGTTCTACTTTTTATTTACAAGTGTTGCTTCTTATGTTCCAAAAAAAACAAAACAGGTAATTCTAATGAGCACAATGCACCATGACAATGCCGTAAGTGATAGAGAAGACAGAAAGCCTGACATTATTTTGGATTATAATGCCACAAAGGGAGCAGTTGATACTTTAGACCAAGTAATATCAACATATACATGCAAACGCAAAACCAATCGGTGGCCAATGATTTTATTTTATAACATACTGGACGTTTCTGCATACAATGCATTTGTCTTATGGAGAGAAATCGACCCCGATTGGAACCGGAATAAGCTGCATAAAAGATTATTTCTTGAGGAATTGGGAAAATCCCTGGTTAGACCATATATTGAGAGCAGAAAAGTGACCCCAAGAAGTGAAGGTCAACAGCCATTGTAAAAAGTGTCCAGCATGCTCAAGAAAGAGACTCCACATCCACGGCCTCCACCAGCACAGCTACCAGCAGCACAGCTACCAGCAAAAAAAGGAAGAGATGTAGCTTCTGTCCATCTTCCTGTGACAATAAGACTAATCTGACATGTGCTGGATGTTCAAAATATCTGTGTAAAGGACATGTGTCTTATTATTGTGTTCAGTGTAAAAGCGCATGAACATGTTCAGTTTTTTCTTTTTTCTTTCTAAAAAGGTTGAAGTTTTTAGGATTTTTCATTTGTTGATTTATAAATATTGCTTTCAAAAAGTTAAATTTCATGTTTTAGTAATAGTAATGTAAAGCTTCTTTGTTATTTGTGTGCAGAATGCCAACAATCAAAGATAATTGTAAAAAGCCTGTGTAACCTTTTTATGAAAAAAAAATAAATGATTAAGTTTTAATTTAAATTTTTCATTTGTTTATGATCAACCATGTTCACATACAGTATAATAATGAAAAAAGTATTCAAATAAAACACTTAGAGTAGCTAAAAATCAAGAATTAATAGGTCGGGTCATATTGACCCGGGAACAGTACAAGTGTATAGCAAATGCGAACAGAACAGCAGGGTTAAATTCTCAGGACGATCCCAATCTATAACCGCCCGGACACTCGCCTGATCCATGAGAAAACCGGTGAACTATAAGAAATAACCCAGAAAAGGGATCTCCTGAACGAAGAACATACATTTCTCTGGTTTGACAAATAATTTATTGTCTCTGAGTATCTGTAAGACCTGCCTGACATGTACCTGATGTGACTCGAGGTCAGGCGAATAAATCAATATGTCATCAAGATACATCACAATAAACCTACCTGCCAGATGATTAAAAATGTCATTAATAAAGTGTTGAAAGATGGTGGGAGCATTAGTCAACCCAAATGGCATCACAAAGATTTCATAGTACCCATCAGGAGTATTGAATCCACTCATCTTCCTCCTTAATGCGAACAATGTGTCAATTCATGCTGTGGATATTCACTATCTATTTCATCCTTTGTGACACAAAGGATCAAGTCAGTGGTAAAGGTGCACCATTGCGTAGTAGTAAACTCAGCAATATCTGCACAATATCTGTGTGGATATTACCGCTGTTAATTTGCTGTGGGATTTCCATTGTAGAAATTCTGCAGCAAATACATTATGTGAATGTACCCACTAATAGTTGTAGGGGCCCTAACTCACTTATTTATGGAGTTATTAGTGATATCGAAAAAGAGCTTTCCCTCACATCCCCCCCATACACTTTTTATGGAAATCTCTCTGCCACGTGTAAGGCTATAACTTTTCATGAAAGGCCTCATTTTCTTAGTGGTGGGGGAAGAGAACCTTTAGTGAGTTAGGGGTGATATATGGGGAGGGAACTTAGTCAGGGGTGATACATGGAAAAGAGGCTGTCAGTCAGGGGTGATACATGGAGAAGGGGCTCAGTCAAGGGTGATACATGGGGAAGGGGTGCAGTCAGGGGTGATAAATGGAGAGCAAACTCGGGGAGAGGAGGAAAGAGCATTGACATGAAGACATCAGGACAGAACAGCGCTTTGTTATATACAAATAGTGAGAGGCAGTTTGCAGCAGAGGAGGGTGTCAGCTGTAATGCGGGCACTGCTCTCCCAGTTTGTCCAACGCTGGGAGGGGAGTAGCGACATACACACAGGGAGAAGTCATGATGTACTGCTTGCTGCTCCTCCCAGAGTGAGACAACCTGGGAGAGAAGTGAGCGCATCACAGCTGACATGCCCACCTGCTGCAGACTGCAGCTCATCATTTGTATACAACAGAGCGCTGCCCATTCCTTGTGTTCTTTAGCCCAAACAAGTCTCTTCTGCTTGTTACCTGTCCTTAGCAGTGGTTTCCTAGCAGCTATTTTACCATGAAGGCCTGCTGCACAAAGTCTCCTCTTAACAGTTGTTGTAGAGATGTGTCTGCTGCTAGAACTCTGTGTGGCATTGACCTGGTCTCTAATCTGAGATGCTGTTAACCTGCGATTTCTGAGGCTGGTGACTCAGATAAACTTATCCTCAGAAACAGAGGTGACTCTTGGTCTTCCTTTCCTGGGGCGGTCCTCATGTGAGCCAGTTTCTTTGTAGCGCTTGATGGTTTTTGCCACTGCACTTGGGGACACTTTCAAAGTTTTCCCAAATTTTCGGACTGACTGTCCTTCATTTCTAAAAGTAATGATGGCCACTCGTTTTTCTTTACTTAGCTGCTTTTTTCTTGCCATAATACAAATTCTAACAGTCTATTCAGTAGGACTATCAGCTGTGTATCCACCTGACTTCTTCACAACACAACTGATGGTCCCAACCCCATTTATAAGGCAAGAAATCCCACTTATTAAACCTGACAGGGCACACCTGTGAAGTGAAAACCATTTCTGGTGACTACCTCTTGAAGCTCATCAAGAGAATGCCAAGAGTGTGCAAAGCAGTCATCAAAGCAAAAGGTGACTATTTTGAAGAACCTAGAATATAAGACATATTTTCAGTTGTTTCACACTTTTTTGTTAAGTATATAATTCCACATGTGTTAATTCATAGTTTTGATGCCTTCAGTGTGAATATACAATTTTCATAGTCATGAAAATACAGAAAAATCTTTAAATGAGGTGTGTCCAAACTTTTGGTCTGTACTGTATATATATATATAAAAAAAAATTATATATATATATATATATATATATATATATATATATATATATATATATATATATATATATATATATATATATATATATATATATATATATATATATATATATATATATATATATATATATATATATATATACACACACACACACACACACTCCTCTTATCTTTTGAAGCATATAAGGAGGGACAAATGATGCGGAGCAGGTCGTTGACCCAAATACGGGACTGTCTGCTGTATCCGTGGCTGTTGGGACTAGAGATGAGAGGATGGATTCACGGGACTCCGGTCCAGCGTCCAGATCAGTGCCACCTGGCGGCTGGACGGGAGGCTGTGAATCTCTTACCTGGCATCCCTGGTGCGGCTTTTGATCATCCAGGGCAGCACGACGTCATCTGTGCGTCCTGCTCATCTCTAGTTGGGACCTGTAAATTTATTTTTAGTTCATTCATTCACAGTTGGAGCCGCTTCATCTTTATGTAGCATCACTTTATGACATCAGGCTTTTTGGTGTCTTTAAGGCCGTGTTCACACATTGCATAAATACTGTGTTTTTTGTTTTATGCCAGTGTCCGCACCAAACTACACAGTAACAATCTTCTCTGATTAGTGCTGCATTTTTTTTTAGGCCTATTCAGCCTTATTTGATACGTTTTTGGTGCAGATGTGAAGTTGTGTTTTTAATGTGTTTTTTTATAGTACAGAAAAGCTTTGATTCTGAACTCAAAATAGTAACTGCCGTTTTTTACATGTGTTTTTTTAGGCTCCACATAGAAGACAAGAGAAAAAAAAAGCACCAAACCGCATAGTTTAGCCGCGTCTTTAGAACACAGGGGGCGCAGTTTTCATGAAATCACATTCACTTTGCTTGGACAGTTAAACACAGCAGAATTTCTGTGCAAAAAAAACAGCAGAAAAAATGCAACATTTACGCTACATGTGAACACGGTCTAAATATCTAAGTAAAGTGGATGTGAGTTCATGAATTCTCCATCCTCGGGGCGTCTAAAGACGCTGCTGAATTCTACGGTTTTGGTGCATTTTTTCTTTATAGGCTTCTTCTGAAAAAAAAATGAATTAAAAAAAAACACGCCGTTGCAATTTCAAGTGCAGAATCAAACCTTTTCTTTAGTATTAAAAAAGCGTTAAAAACTCTGCTTCATATCTGCCCCAAAATTGCATCAAACAAGGGAAAACACACAAAAAAATGCAGCAAACACGCAAAAATCAGAGAAGATTGTTATTGCGTCGTGTGGTTTAGACACCTGCAGAAAACGTGCAGGAAAAAAAGCAGTAGAAATAATGCAGCATATATGCACGGCCTCAGCATCACATTTTTAATACATTTTTATGGGTTTAATAGAGAAAAAATATCAATTACGTCATTTTTTTATGCCATTTATCGATTCCCATAAATAATCTGATTGCTGTGTTGCGCGGGTCGTTACGATTACAGGGACACCGAATATGTAGATGGTATTTGCTGACTGTGATGTTCATTATTAAAAAGGCAAGATTTTAACTGTGTTTTTCATTATTTTTTAGTAATTTTATAGGAAGAAAAATAATCTATTTTATTCTCCCTCTAGGATAGAGTCATAAAAATGCACTGCTGCACTGCTGTGTACAATGTATCAGTACAATCTGCCTGTGGAGTCAGACCCTGCAATACAGATCTAGTACACAAAATTCTCACCATTACGTTACTGGAGCCTGTGGCTCAGTAGCTTTAGATCCTGCCTGTGATGTTGAGGGTTGCGGATTCAAGACCTGTGGAAACTCTCAAAAAAAATTATATTTTTGTAATTGCTTATTATTTTTATTAGTTTCATAGGAACAAAAAAAAATCTGACTTATTCACCTCAGTATACAAATACAAAGAAATACAAGAAATACACTGCTGTGTACAATGTACATGTAGGTGAACAATCTGCTTCTGGGTTCACTGCCTGCAATAGGGGATGAACTAAACAGAATGAAGAAAAAGAATAAATAAAAAGAATGAAAATAACTTAGAGGTGCAAAAATATGGAGAGGTATTCTAGACTTCTTATGCATCTTGGACATGGAATGAACATGGAATATATGTAGATTACAGGGAACTTAACACATATCCCATATAAAGAGGTGTATATTATATTCCCTGTGCTTGGTAGGTGGGGAGTGAACATGAAATACAGTGGTGTGAAAAAGTGTTTGCCCCCTTCCTGATTTCTTATTCTTTTGTATGTTTGACTTAAATGTTTCAGATCACAAAACAAATTTAAATATTAGACAAATATAACACAAGTAAACACAAAATGCAGTTTTTACATGAAGGTCTTTATTATTAAGGGAAAAAGAAATTCAAACCTACAGGGCCCTGTGTGAAAAAGTGATTGCCCCACATATTAAAACATTTATTAACTGTGGTTTATCACATCTTTGGGAAGCTAAGTTCAATTTCTCTAATCACACAAAGGCCTGATTACTGCCACACTTGTTCTCAATCCAGAAATCACTTAAATAGGACCTGCCTGACAAAGTGAAGTAGACCAAAAGATCCTTAAAAGCTAGACATCATGCTGCGATCCAAATAAATTTAGGAACAAATGAGAAACAAAGTAATTGAGATCTATCAGTCTGGAAAAAGTTATAAAGCCATTTCTAAACTTTTGAGACTCCAGTGAACCACAGTGAGGGCCATTATCCACAAATGGCGAAAACATGGAACAGTGGTGAACCTTCCCAGGAGTGGCCGACCAATCAAACTTACCCCAAGAGAGTAGCGACGACTCATCCAAGAGATCACAAAAGACCCCACAACAACGTCCAAAGAACTGCAGGCCTTACTTGCCTCAGTTAAGGTCAGTGTTCAAAAATGGCATGCATGGCAGAGTTCCAAGACGAAAATCACTACTGAGCAAAAAGAACATAAAGGCTCATATCCGTTTTGCCAGAAAACATCTTGATGACTGTCAAGACTTTTGGGAGAATACCCAATGTATTCCCATTACATCTGACATAGAAGTAACAGAGCATTTCAGAAAAGGAACATCATACCAACAGTAAAATATGGTGGTAGTGTGATGGTCTGGGGCGCTTTGCTGCTTCAGGACCTGGAAGACTTGCTGTGGTAAATGGCACCATGAATTCTGCTGTCTACTAAAAAATCCTGTAAGAGAATGTTCAGCCATCTGTTCATGACCTCAAAATGAAACGCACTTGGGTTATGCAGCAGGACAATGATCCAAAACACACCAGCAAGTCCACCTCTGAATGACTTAAGAAAAAACAAAATTAAGACTTTGGAGTGGCCTAGTCAAAGCCCTGCCCTTAATCCGATTGAGATGCTGTGAAAACCCGCCAATGTGGCTGAATTACAACAATTTTGCAATGATGAGTGGGCCAAAATTCCTCCAGAGCGTTGTAAAAGACTCAGTTATCGCAAGCGCTTGATTGCAGCTGTTGCTGCTAAGGGTGGCCCAACCAGTTATTAGGTTTAGGGGTCAATCACTTTTTCACACAGGGCCCTGTAGGTTTGGATTTCTTTTTCCCTTAATAATAAAGACCTCCATTTAAAAACTGCATTTTGTATTTACTTGTGTTATCTTTGACTAATATTTTAATTTGTCTTGTGATCTTAAACATTTAAGTGTGACAAACATGCAAAAGAATAAGAAATCAAGAAGGGGGCAAAGATTGTTTCACACCACTGTATATCACTATTTACACTTAAAAGATACATTAGGGCAGGGCCGTATTTGGAGTTCCGGCTGCCCTAGGCACTGTCAGCGGTGGCGCCCCCTCCCCCCCGTCGCAGCCCTGTTGCGTAAAATCCCCTCCCCCTCGGAACCCCCCAATCGCAGACAGACAATCTTCCCCCCTGTCGCGGCCCAAGTTTCATGCAGCTTCTCCCCTCACATTCCAGGTAGCACATATAAAAGGTTTGTAGGGGTAAAATCCAGCAGACAGACTACCTTGAGATAAATAGAAAAAATAATATTTTAATGATTTTAATTGGTTTATGTGCAAGTTTATTCTCCAAGTGTTTGCATGGGTTTCCAACCACACTACAGAGACATACTGATAGGATGTTTACATTGTGAACCCCAATGGGGAGAGTGTTGATGATGTCTGTAAAGTGCTGTGGAGTTCATAGTGTAATATAAATGCAAAAAATATTATTCCTAATGTCACAATACCAGGATCTGTGGATCTTCTATTTCGAGGTCAGGGGCTCCCTGATGCGATATTGCTGGCCGTCTCGCTGTCTTCCTCTTGACACTGCATTGCGGTGGACAAGAGAGCATTAACTAGTTAATAAGAAGTATGGAGTGTGTACTAACTGAGCCATAAACCCTCCCCATATCATGTCCAGCAGACATTGCAGGATTACTATATGGATTTTATTATTAGGGTACGGACACACTGGCGTGAAACTTGGACGAGCGCAATGCGTGATTTTATCGCATTGCAGTCGGACCAATGTTAATCAATGTCTGAGAGCACATTGGTGAGTGTCGGACGCTTTTTTCTCATCCAGATTCAGAATGAGAAAAAAGTCGCACCATGCTGCGACAGTATGAAACTCGCCAATGCAAGTCTATGGTCCGACAAAATCACGGACCGCACACGGACCATCCGAGAGGCATCCATTTTTTTCACTGATACATTCTCATTCTGCAGCAGAGAACACTGTAAAATGTTCCTGTAAATGATTATACAGTAATAGCTGCTGACAAAAAAACAGATTGAACACGGACAGCACTCGGATGTGATCTGAGGAAAATGTCAGACACTTGCATAGCAGTTGCATGCCAAACAGACCAAAAAACCGATGACACTCATCCGACTCTCCTGGATGAGAAACGGACCGATTTTAAGGCGGCGGGAGACTGTGTACCACCATGTCCTCAGCTCTGTGCACAGTGTACCGCCATGTACCACCATGACCAGGGGCGTACATAGGAATCATGGGGCCCCATAGCAGAAGTTCTAATTGGGCCCCCACCCCAAAAGAAAAATGTAAATAATTGTTGGGGGCACAGAAGAGCAGATCTCACAACTTTCCAGCCTTTGCACAGCAATTAATAAATTGGGTACAGTAATTCAATGCAGTTTGTGGGGAATATTTTTTTCATAAGAATTTGGGAAAGTTATGAAATGTCCTATAAATGTCTGTCCTATTCCTGATCTAAGGGTCTAGACTTTTAGCTGAGATGAATCTGTGCTACAGTAAATGTATCACTTAAACATGAGCCATGTATGAGGGAGTCGC
The DNA here is from genome assembly GCF_046119375.1 of Phyllobates terribilis. Taxonomy (NCBI): domain Eukaryota; kingdom Metazoa; phylum Chordata; class Amphibia; order Anura; family Dendrobatidae; genus Phyllobates; species Phyllobates terribilis. The sequence goes on from NW_027363026.1 coordinate 337,696, forward strand.
AGTTGGAGTCTGTGTCATGGAAATTGAGGAGTCGGAGGTTTGGCTTATTGACTCCACAGCCCTGCCTACTGTACCCCACCTCAACTCCCAGGGCAAAGTATGGTGACCCCAACACAGTATAATCCCCCAACTGTGACCCCCACACAGCCTTCCATGCAGTATAGTGGGCCTACATACAGTATAATGGCCCCCACACCTCTCCACACTCCACTGAGTATAATGCACTCGCCATGGTCCTCCACGCAGTATAATGCACTCGCCGTGGTCCTCCACGCAGAATAATGCAGTCCCAGTGGTCCTGCACGCAGTATAATGCAGCCCCCGTGGTCCTGCACGCAGTAAAATGCAGCCCCCGTGGTCCTGCACGCAGTATAATGCAGCCCCCGTGGTCCTGCACGCAGTATAATGCAGCCCCCGTGGTCCTGCACGCAGTATAATGCAGCCCCCGTGGTCCTGCACGCAGTATAATGCAGCCCCCGTGGTCCAGCACGCAGTATAATGCAGCCCCCGTGGTCCTGCACGCAGTATAATGCAGCCCCCGTGGTCCTGCACGCAGTATAATGCAGTCCCCGTGGTCCTGCACGCAGTATAATGCAGCCCCCGTGGTCCTGCACGCAGTATAATGCAGCCCCCGTGGTCCTGCACGCAGTATAATGCAGCCCCCGTGGTCCTCCACGCAGTATAATAAACTCCCCGTGGTCCTCCACGCAGTATAATGAACTCCCCATGGTCCTCCACGCAGTATAATGAACTCCCCATGGTCCTCCACGCAGTATAATGAACTCCCCGTGGTCCTCCACACAGTATAATTAACTCCCCGTGGTCTTCCACGCAGTATAATTAACTCCCCGTGGTCCTCCACGCAGTATAATGAACTCCCCGTGGTCCTCCACGCAGTATAATGAACTCCCCGTGGTCCTCCACGCAGTATAATGAACTCCCCGTGGTCCTCCACGCAGTATAATGAACTCCCCGTGGTCCTCCACGCAGTATAATGAACTCCCCGTGGTCCTCCACGCAGTATAATGAACTCCCCGTGGTCCTCCACGCAGTATAATGAACTCCCCGTGGTCCTCCACGCAGTATAATGAACTCCCCGTGGTCCTCCACGCAGTATAATGAACTCCCCGTGGTCCTCCACGCAGTATAATGAACTCCCCATGGTCCTCCACGCAGTATAATGAACTCCCCATGGTCCTCCACGCAGTATAATGAACTCCCCATGGTCCTCCACACAGTATAATGAACTCCCCATGGTCCTCCACACAGTATAATGAACTCCCCATGGTCCTCCACACAGTATAATGAACTCCCCATGGTTCTGTATGCAGTATAATGCAGCCCCCCATAGGGTAAAAGGCAGCCCCCACCATAGGGTAAAATGCAGCCCCAGTCCTCCAGTATTATCAGTACTCACTGATTTATAAATAAATACATACTTACTGCTCCTCATTCCCTGCTGCTTCAGTCTCTGCAGCGCATCTCTGTCATCACCTCAGCAGCTGCCAGCTCCACTGTCTGACAGAGCGTGGAGCGTCATCACGCCGCTGCGTCAGAAGTATGGAGGAGTGATGAGAGAGAGAGTGTCATATGACTATCCCTCCTCCATCATTGCTTTCAACCAGGGCCGGCTCCAGGTTTTTGTGGGCCCCGGGCGAAAGTCTCAGTGGCCCCTTTAATACATACAGCATTCATGATGCACAGATACAGCGGAGAAATGTAGGTATACAACACAGGGCAAAGGCTGCCCCCTCACCCTTCACATATGCAAACATGCACGTACACAGCACGCAGACATGCAGATGGTACACAGATATGCACACATACATATGCAGACAAGCACATACACAGATACGTACATATTTGAACACATTCTTAAAAACACATAAAAGACACAAATTTTTATATATATATATATATATATATATATATATATATATATATATATATATATATATATATATATATACACACACACAGTCATACACATTAGAAATATATTTAATATGGGGACTGGGGAACCTGGTGGCAAGTCTCACTTACCTGCCCCTTGTCCTGTGTCCGGTCCAGCTGTGCAGGGCCGCTGGCATGTCTGATGGCCATCACAGGCTCTGGACCATCAGAGGGGCCCACTCGCCGTCGGGGCCCAGACCGCTCCCCCAGCACGCCCACAGGGAGGACCTCCGGCGATGTTGGATTGCTTAATCGGGGCCCCCCTCCTGCACCCTCTGCTCCGCCGGCGCTGCTTAATTGCCGACACTTCATCAGGACCCCCGCACCCCGGGCCTCCTTTCATCAAGTACCACCCCAACCCCCCGAGCCTCTTTTCATCAAGTACCACCCCAGCCTCCCGGACCTCCTTTCATCAAGTACCCCCCCCGGGCCTCCTTTCATCAAGTACCACCCCCCGGGCCTCCTTTCATCAAGTACCACCCCCCGGGCCTCCTTTCATCAAGTACCACCCCCCGCCCCCCTTTCATCAAGTACCACCACCCCCCGGGGCTCCTTTCATCAAGTACCACCACCCCTCCCCCCCCCCGGCCTCCTTTCATCAAGTACCACTCCTCCCCCCCGGGCCTCCTTTCATCAAGGACCCCCCAATGGGACCTCCCTTAAACAGGCACCCCCCCTCCATCGGGGCCTCCCTTAAACAGGGCCCCCCCTCCATCGGGGCCTCCCTTAAACAGGGCCCCCCCCAAACAGGGCCCCCCCTCCTGCACCCCCCGCCCCGCTGTTTGATTGACGCCGCCCGCCGACACTGTTTTCAGACATGGCCGCGCGCTGTGCGGCTGTGTCTGATAGTAATGACGCGGCAGGGGCGACACAAGCACAATTAAAGGCGCAGTGTCTCCCCTGCCGTCATTACTACCAGACACCGCCGCCACCACCGCAGCAGCAGCACTTGGGAGCCACCGCGGGACAGGAAGGAAGAGAGCTGTACGGAACCCGGAAGTGCGGGTTCCGTACAGCTCCCAGCAGCTTCCTGTCCGACCAGGCGACAGGAGCGCTCTCAGCGGCGAGGCACTTGCGGGCGGCAATGCAATGCCGGCACCGCGCTCTGCACCGGCGACACCCCCCCTCCCCCACAAAAACTCCGGTTTTCATATGGAGTCTGGGGGAGGAGAGGGAAGTAAAAAAAATAATAAAAAATACCTCTCCCCTGGTGCCGCCCCCTGCGATCTGCCGCCCTAGGCACCGGACCACGAGCGCCTAAGTGTAAATACGGCCCTGCATTAGGGATGAATTTCACAGACACGGCCTGCAAAACCCAATTAATCCCACAATTGCCCATAACAGCCGTTCACATGGAGCTTTCACTTGATCAGAGCAATTTGAAAAATGAAAGCTGATCTCTGCGAGTTGCGACACTACTGGAACGGCGCTGGCACGGGAGGTGAGTATAGGTGTTTTTATTTTAACAAGGGCAAGCAATCAGATTGAGAAGGGGTTGTCCTAGTAGTGGACAACCCCTTTAAGCAAGAGCACAATACCCCCAGTGAGCAGGAAGCCCGGAGGCAGGAGAGCAGCGTCCTCCAGAGGACAAGATGACACAACCACTTTTATAAAGACCACCAGTAGACTCTTTTCACACATCATTTTTTGGCTTGTAAGAAACTCCATTGTTTTCATGCATATTATTACCAGCTTTTCCAAATGGCATTTTATTTAATTCAGATATGTTGGTGTCTTTTTTATGCCTTTTTAAGTCCTACAAGGAAACTTATGGGAAAACACATGAAAGAAACGCCACACTTAGGGCTTGTCAAAAAACACACCTAAAGTGAGCTGTCACACAATAAAAAAAGCCTGATGGTTGTAGAGCATTTAATATTACCTGTTGTCTTTTAGGCTACAGATGAAAAAATGCAGAAAAAAAATTGAATAAAAACCCTTGCTGGTTGCTGTATACTATGCTGATAGCACACTGTCACAGGGTGGGTGGCAAGCACCCAGAACAAGACAAGTATGTGCCCCCTAACCCGTGAACCAGTAGCAGTCTGAGTCCTTTCCAAAAGCCCAGTATTGCACATGTATTGTAATTTAAGAAAAATACTGATGTAATTATACTTTATGATTTCAACTCAATTTTTTTTCTGCTTTTTGCTGAAATCAGGTCTCAAATTTTAAATATATAAAACTTTATACATTATTTGTTTGCTTTGTATTTTTTATTACATTTTCTATGTAACAATTTTATTACCCTAACCCTATTCCTAACTTTAACCATAACCCTATTCCTAATCTGGTCCCTAACCCCAGCCCTAGCCCTAACCATAGACCTAATCCTAAACCAGGCTCTTGCCCTACTTGTAACACTAGTTCGAGTTAGAAAAAATGTAAAACTATAAAAGCAGCTCTATAAAATAAAGGAAGACAGTATTGAGCAGCAAAGCGGATGCCCACCCAACGCTACTTATGCCGAGCGCAGAAGTGGAGATGAGTTTGCCAGTGGCTGCTGCTCTCTACATAAGCAAAGATCAAAATTACAAAATTGTAATGAAGTGAGCTTTATCATATAAGTCGCTGCCTAAGCAGAGCACAACAGCCTATGGCAAACTCATCTCGAGCGCTTCACTCTATATAAGCAGAGACTGAGACTACAGAAAATGAGCAGCGAATGAATGAACACTGGTTATATGCCCTGCACATGATTAGAGCTGTCTTCAATAATTAGCTGCTCATTTTCTGCCATTTTAGCCACTGCTTATACATAGCACTGAAGTCAAAATGAGTTTGTCATAGACTTCTGTGCTCTGCATAGGCAGCAATCAAAACAAACATTATTATACTTAGCTTTGTTATTTCAGCCGCTGCTTATGCTGAGTACAGCAGTGGATGAGAAACTCATCTCGCTTGCTTTGTTTGCAGCCTGTCGATGCACATAATATAGAGATGTCAACTATTTCTCAATAAGTACAATGGTCAGAGATACTGCCATACAAAAAAGATAACAAAAGAAAAAATGTTTTTACCTTGCTATCTTACAGGTGGAAGGTCCCCTTGTATAGGGTTCTCCACTAGAGATTGTTCTTATGCTTATTCTATATATTCATATTTATGATTGATATATATATATATATATATACAGTACAGACCAAAAGTTTGGACAAACCTTCTCATTTAAAGATTTTTCTGTATTTTCATGACCATGAAAATTGTACATTCACACTGAAGGCATCAAAACTATGAATTAACACATGTGGAATTATATACTTAACAAAAAAGTGTGAAACAACTGAAAATATGTCTTATATTCTAGGATCTTCAAAGTAGCCACCTTTTGCTTTGATGACTGCTTTGCACACTCTTGGCATTCTCTTGATGAGCTTCAAGAGGTAGTCACCGGAAATGGTCTTCCAACAATCTTGAAGGAGTTCCCAGAGATGCTTAGCACTTGTTGGCCCTTTTGCCTTCACTCTGCGGTCCAGCTCACCCCAAACCTTCTCGATTGGGTTCAGGTCTGGTGACTGTGGAGGCCAGATCATCTGGTGTAGCACCCCATCACTCTCCTTCTTGGTCAAATAGCCCTTACACAGCCTGGAGGTGTGTTTGGGGTCATTGTCCTGCTGAAAAATAAATGATGGTCCAACTAAACGCAAACCGGATGGAATAGCATGCTGCTGCAAGATGCTGTGGTAGCCATGCTGGTTCAGTATGCCTTAAATTTTGAATAAATCCCCAACAGTGTCACCAGCAAAGCACCCCCACACCATCACACCTCCTCCTCCATGCTTCACGGTGGGAACCAGGCATGTAGAGTCCATCCATTCACCTTTTCTGCGTCGCACAAAGACACGGTGGTTGGAACCAAAGATCTCAAATTTGTACTCATCAGACCAAAGCACAGATTTCCACTGGTCTAATGTCCATTCCTTGTGTTCTTTAGCACAAACAAGTCTCTTCTGCTTGTTGCCTGTCCTTAGCAGTGGTTTCCTAGCATCTATTTTACCATGAAGGCCTGCTGCACAAAGTCTCCTCTTAACAGTTGTTGTAGAGATGTGTCTGCTGCTAGAACTCTGTGTGGCATTGACCTGGTCTCGAATCTGAGCTGCTGTTAACCTGCGATTTCTGAGGCTGGTGACACGGATAAACTTATCCTCAGAAGCAGAGGTGACTCTTGGTCTTCCTTTCCTGGGGCGGTCTTCATGTGAGCCAGTTTCTTTGTAGCTCTTGATGGTTTTTGCAACTGCACTTGGGGACACTTTCAAAGTTTTCCCAATTTTTCAGACTGACTGACCTTCATTTCTTAAAGTAATGATGGCCACTCGTTTTTCTTTACTTAGCTGCTTTTTTTCTTGCCATAATAAAAATTCTAACAGTCTATTCAGTAGGACTATCAGCTGTGTATTCACCAGACTTCTGCACAACACGACTGATGGTCCCAACCCCATTTATAAGGCAAGAAATACCACTTATTAAACCTGACAGGGCACACCTGTGAAGTGAAAACCATCTCCGGTGACTACCTCGTGAAGCTCATCAAGAGTGTGCAAAGCAGTCATCAATGCAAAAGGTGGCTACTTTGAAGAACCTAGAATATAAGACATATTTTCAGTTGTTTCACACTTTTTTGTTCAGTATATAATTTCACATGTGTTAATTCATAGTTTTGATGCCTTCAGTGTGAATGTACAATTTTCATAGTCATGAAAATACCGAAAAATCTTTAAATGAGGTGTGTCCAAACTTTTGGTCTGTACTGTATATATATATATTCTTTGACTACGGGCATTTGTGCAATTTCGTCTATTCCAGGCACCGTTGTTACTATCTTTATACTTGTATGCGCCTGACCCCCTAGCATTTCTTCCATCTAGTCACCCCTTTTTGTCTTTTATATTTTTTTTTCTTCACTTTTGTTTTGATTCAATAAATATACTTTTTCTTGCAATGTTATGCTGGGTTGTTCTCCTTTTTTTCTATATAGTTCATTGATGTGGATAAATAATACAGCATATTGTTAAAATGGGCCCTAAAATCCTAAAATTATCTGTGAGATAATACTGAAGTGATGAAAAATTAGAAAAGATAAAGTTTAAATCAACTAACTAAAAAAAGTAGAACAGAAACAGATTTAATTTTATTACAGCCCTTATATCAAACGTATACATTCCCATCCTTATACTGTAGCATACACCTTGGATTCTTATTGGTCAGTTACTGATCACATGACCAGTGCCATCCAGGTGCCCGTGCGCTCAGTTGACAGGAAAGTGACAGTTGGATTTGACTGGTGATAGTGAAGAAGCTGTCTGTGGACTGTGATCAAAGCGATATTATGGAGAAGAAGGAGGTTTTAGGGAGGAAGAGAGCGAGGAAAAGAAGACACTTGGACTCATCGGCTGATGAGGAGTCTTCTATCAAAAAAAAACAAAAGACGGGAAGAAAGAGTAAAAAAACAGACTCAGGACGGAAGATGTCTCCCACCCCAGAGATGGAGCGAGTGGACGAGGACGTCATTGCCAAGAGTGAAGGACTCAAGAACAGAAGACACTTGGACTCATCGGCTGATGAGAAGTCTTCTATCAAAAACCCCAACAGGAAGGGAAAAAAGAGAAAAAAAAGAGACTCAGGAAGGAAGATGTCTCCCACTCCAGAGAAGGAGCGAGTGGATGAAGACGTCATTGGCCAGAGTAAAGGACCGAAGAACAGAAGGATCGACCTGGACTGTTCAGAGGAACGAAAGACACCAATCATTAAGACTAATAGTCAGAAGAAAGAAGACGTGGGAAGCTCAGGTAAGAAGAGAAATGTAACTAGTAATTATAGGGAACGTTATTGAACATGTTTTATACCTCCACATGTAATCCAGGAATAAAGTCAGCAAAATGGTTCCAAATCTACCTTTATAATGAAAAATTACCAAAACCAGTTTTATATTAGAGCAGATGAGTATAGGGGTTGTGGGCAGTTTACCAATATAAAGTGGTAAGAGTTATCTGTTCCCAAATCTTGGTGAAATGTTATCATTGTGTAATGTCCAGGTTCAGTTCTGCTGAGATTTACCACAACACATGGAAAATGCTAGCACCTTTTCAAAGGGAATCTGGCAGCAGTTTTGTGTTTTCCTATCTGAGAGCAGTAAGATATAGAGTCAGAGACCTTTGTAACAATGATGTACTACTCATTGGGCTACATTGTATAATTTTGATAAAATCACAGTTTTATCTGCTACAGATTTACCAGTTCTAACAACACTGATTGGCAGTTTTCTGTGTGTGTACACTGTGCATAGGCAGAAAGCTCCCAATCAGTGGTGGGGGCGGGGTTATACAGAGCTCATGAATCTAGATGACTACCTGGCAGCAGTCCTTTAGTGATAATCTCCTGCTGATAAAACAGTGATTTTAGCAAAACTACAGCATGCAGCCCAAAAAATGACACATTTCTCTTTAAATATTATATATCTATATATCTCTCTATATATATATATTATATATCGGTTAGGTGTCATAACATTGGTGACATAGCCCCTTTAAATGCTGCATTGCCTGAAATAAAAAAACCCACATCCCTCCTGGAATGGCGCCATTCCAGCGATGTTGGCATTGAGTCTCTTGGTAAATGTGAAGTGTTTTTCGTTTATTTGAGGCCCTGTAGCATTCCAGAAGGGGATGACAAGTAGTGGACAAACCCACACAGTCCAATTAAATGTCAAATTTATGCAAATGTTAGAATGTTGCAATCTCCTTCTCTACTCCCCTCTTATCTCCTCTTCCCACAATCGCATATATGGTTTCTCCCGTGCTTCCCCCCTACTCTGGAACTGTCTACCCCAACACATCAGACTCTCGCCTACCGTGGAAACCTTCATAAGGAACCTGAAGACCGACCTCATCTGACAAGCCTACAAGCTGCAGTAACCCTCGCTCCACCATACTGCTGCACGACCAGCCCTACCCTCACCTACTGTATCCTCACCCATCCCTTGTAGACTGTGGCCCTCGCGGGCAGGGTCCTCTCTCCTCCTGGACCAGTCTCTGGCTTGTATTGTTCATGATTATTGTGCTTGTCTTTACTATGTATACCCCTTCTCACATGTAAAGCGCCAGGGAATAAATGGCGCCATAATAATAAAGAATAATAATAATCCTAGTGATACGTGTAAAGGATTGTCCGTCTCTTTGGAGGTTTATTTCATGAGTATTGCTGTAGCTTCTCAGCACCGTACATTTAGAGATCCTTGTGTCTGCCTTGTGTACCTGCTGTAGCGGATGTGCCATGTCTGCGTTATCCTCCATATTGAGGTCTTCTCCTATATGGTTCCTGTAATGCAGCCCACATCACCCATATTACTAGATTCTCATCAGTTGTTCTTGGTCCCATCTCCTGACAGCAGTGATAGATCAGTGACATGGAGCTGCTGTCCCCTGATGTATAATGCAGAGTCTCACAGACTCATTTATCAAAACTGTTCATTACATTCTCTTTGTTGTCCATAGCAACCAACCAGAACTCAGCTTTCATTTCTCAACCTGCTTTGGTAAAATGAAAGCTGATCTGTGATTGGTTGTTTTGGGCACAGTAGACAGCCCTACTGTAAGGGTATGTGCACATGGTCAGGAGGCGCTGCGGGTTTGAAGCTGTGTGTTATGCAGCGTCATACCCGCAGTGGCTAGATGTTACAGCATAGTGGATGGGATTTCAAGAAATCCCATGTCCACTATGCGTATGTTGGCTGCAGATCACTGGCGGAAACTGACATGCAGCGTGTTTTTCAGACCTGCAGCATGTCAATTTCTCTTGCAGGTCCGCATGTGAACTTTCCCCATAGACTAACCTCTATGAAGAAAGTCCGCATGTGAAAAAAAAATGGCGCCACTCATTTACATAATGAGGGGGGAAGCTATTCCACAGTGTCGGGACCGCAGGCGGCTCCTGACCGTATGCACATACCCTAAGGCTGTGTGCACACGTTGTGTTTTTGCTTAGTTTTTTTCATTGCAGATTTGTCACAAAACTTGAAGGATTTCCTGTTGCAAAGTGAATGAGTGCCCTGAAGACTCCTGCACACGTTGCTTATTTGTGACTGGCAGATTTGGTGCAGATGTAAATAGATAGCGTGGTAAGCGCATGCACTGACTCCGGCACCATTTCATTGAAGTATTGTGCTACAAAATTAAAGGGATCCTTTCATCAGAAATAACGCTATTAACCTGCATATATAACAGTTAATCTGCAGATTAACAATATTACTATGCTGCCCAGCAGCTGAATGCAGCGGGGAGAAAATTAACTCTATTCTCCTCGCCAGCATTCTGTTTCAGTCCTGGGGGCGGGACAGTGCCGGTTCGGTCACCACTCTGAGTATACAGAGCGTCCCCTATAACTGCGCCCCCAGCACTGACTGACACTGGCTCTACATTGAGGCCGCTCTGTATTCTCAAAGCTATGACTGAACCAGCGCCGGGCCAGACCCCATGACTGAAACTGAATGCTCCCCCATCATGGTGTATGCTCCCCCATCCTGGTACATGCTCCTCCATCCCGGTATATGCTCCCCCCATCCAGGTCCCCCATTCTGGTATATGCTCCCCCCATCCTGGTATATGGTCTTCTCATCCAGGTCTCCCATCCTGGTACATGGTCTCCTTATCCGGGTCCCCCATCCTGGTACATGCTCCTCCATCCTGGTGTATGCTCCCCCATCCAGGTCTCCCATCCTGGTACATGCTCCTCCATCCTGGTATATGCTCCCCCATCCTGGTCTCCCATCCTGGTAAATGCTCCCCCATTCTGCCTGTTCTGCTGTTCTTTCATTCATAAAAAAAAACAACACTCCGACTCACCTTTCCCCTCTCCATTGCAGCGCGTCCTCGATCTCTGGTGAGGCTGGAGGAGTGTGGCGCCAGAGTTTGTGACTGCACATAGTGCTATGTGAGGATCATACTGTATATAGGGAGCTATGTGGGGCTCATACTGTATATAGGGAGGCTATATGTGGCTCATACTGTATATAGGAAGGCTATGGGGGGCTCATAATGTATATAGGGAGCTATGTGGGGGGCTCATATTGTATATAGGGAGGCTATGGGGGCCTCGTACTGTTTATAGGGAGCTATGTCGGGGTCATACTGTCTATAAGGAGCTATGCGGGGGTTCATACTGTATATAGGTAGGCTATGGGGGGCTCATACCATATATAGGGAGGCTATGGGGGCTCATACCATATATTGGGAGGCTATGGGGGCTCATACTGCATATAGGGAGGCTATGTGGGGCTCATACTGTGTATAAAGAGCTATGCGGGGGTTCATACTGTATCTAGGGAGGCTATGTTGGGCACATACTGTATATAAGGAGCTATGCGGGGCCTCATACTGTATATAGGAGGATATTTGGGAGCTCATACTGTATATTACATGCTATTTGGGGGCTCATACTGTATATAGTGAGCCATGTGGGGCTCATACTGTATATAGTGAGCTATGTGGGGCTCATACTGTATATAGGAGGCTATTTGGGGGCTCATTGTATATAAGGAACTATGTGGGGGGATGATACTGTATATAGGAGGCTATGTGGGGCGATGATACAGTATATAGGACACTATGTGGAGGGATGATACTGCATATAGGAAGCTATGCGGGGGTTCATACTGTACTGTATATAGTGAGGCTATGTGAGGCTCATACTGTATATAGGGAGCTTTGTGGGGCTCATACTGTATATAAGGAGCTATGTGGAGGGCTCATATTGTATATAGGGAGGCTATGGGGGCTCATAAAGTATATAGGGAGGCTATCTGAGGCTCATACTGCATATTGGAAGCTTTGTGGGGTTCATCCTGTATATAAGGAAATATATGGGGGGCTCAAATTGTATATAGGGAGGCTACGGGGGGCTCATACTATATATAAGGAGCTATGTGGGGGGCTCATATTGTATATAGGGAGGCTATGGGGGCTCATACTGTATATAGGGAGGCTATGTGGGGCTCATACTGTTTATAGGGAGCTATGTTGGGCTCATACTGTATATAAGGAGCTATGAGGGGGTTCATACCATATATAGGGAGGCTATGGTGGCTCATACTGTATTTAGGGAGGCTATGGGGGGCTCATATTGTATATAAGGAGCTATGTGGAGGGCTCATATTGTATATAGGGAGGCTATGGGGGCTCATACTGTATATAGGGAGGCTATGTGAGGCTCATACTGTATATAGGAAGCTTTGTGGGGCTCCTACTGTATATAAGGAGCTATGTGGGGTGCTCATATTGTATATAGGGAGGCTATGGGGGCTTATACTGTATATACGGAGGCTATGTGGGGCTCATACTGTTTATAGGGAGCTATGTCGGGCTTATACTGTATATAAGGAGCTATGCAGGGGTTCATACCATATATAGGGAGGCTATGGGGGGCTCATCTGTTGCATCTGTTTTCTCTCAGAAAGAAAATGTAACATCAATTGATCTTCACTGTACTTTTAAAGGAATAGAGGAATCCAAGTTATCTGCAAAATGCAAAGTACTACATCTGGGCAATAAAAATGAAAAAAGCATATACAGAATGGGAGGAATAGAGCTAAGCAACAGTACATGTGAAAAAGACTTAGGTATACTAATAGATCATAGACTGAACATGAGTCAACAGTGTGATGCAGCAGCAAAAAAGGCAAATACAATTCTGGGATGTATTAACAGAAGCATACAGTCTAGATCACGTGAAGTCATTATCGGTCTTTACTCCTCTTTGGTCAGACCTCATCTGGAATACTGTGTACAGTTTTGGGCACCACATTTTAAAAAAGACATAGACAAACTGGAGCAAGTTCAGAGAAGAGCGACCAGAATGGTGACTGGTCTGCAAACCATGTCCTATGAGGAACGGTTGCAGGATTTGGGAATGTTTAGCTTGCAAAAAAGAAGACTGAGAGGAGACTTAATAGCTGTCTACAAATATGTCAAGGGCTGTCACATTGTAGAAGGATCATCTTTATTCTCATTTGCACAAGGAAAGACTAGAAGCAATGGGATGAAACTAAATGGGAGGAGACACAGATTAGATATTAGAAAAAACTTTTTGACAGTTAGGGTGATTAATGAGTGGAACAGGCTGCCACGAGAGGTGGTGAGTTCCCCTTCAATGGACGTCTTCAAACAGAGGCTGGACAGACATCTGTCTGAGATGATCTAGTGAATCCTGCTTTGAGCAGGGGGTTGGACCAGATGACCCAGGAGGTCCCTTCCAACTCTACCATTCTATGATTCTATGATTCTATGATTCATACTGTATATAGGGAGGCTATGGGGGGCTCATACTGTGTATGGGGAGGCTATGGGGGTGTTCATACTGTATATAGGGAGGCTATGTGGGGCTCATACTGTATATAAGGAGCTATGCGGGGGCTCATACTGTATATAGCGAGCTATCTGGGGGCTCATACTGTATATAGGAGGCTATTTGCGGGCTCATACTGTATATAGGAGGCTATCTGGGGGCTCATACTGTATATAGGAGGATATTTGGGAGCTCATACTGTATATTACATGCTATTTGGGGGCTCATACTGTATATAGTGAGCTATGTGGGGCTCATACTGTATATAGTGAGCTATGTGGGGCTCATACTGTATATAGGAGGCTATTTGGGGGCTCATTGTATATAAGGAGCTATGTGGGGGGATGATACTGTATATAGGAGGCTATGTGGGGCGATGATACAGTATATAGGACACTATGTGGAGGGATGATACTGCATATAGGAAGCTATGCGGGGGTTCATACTGTACTGCATATGGGGAGGCTATGTGAGACTCATACTGTATATAGGGAGCTTTGTGGGGCTCATACTGTATAGAAGGAGCTATGTGGGGGCTCATACTGTATATAGGGAGGCTATGGGGGGCTCATACTGTATATAAGGAGCTATGTGGAGGGCTCATATTGTATATAGGGAGGCTATGGGGGCTCATGAAGTATAAAGGGAGGCTATCTGAGGCTCATACTGCATATTGGAAGCTTTGTGGGGCTCATACTGTATATAAGGAGATATGTGGGGGGCTCAAATTGTATATAGGGAGGCTACGGGGGCTCATACTATATATAAGGAGCTATGTGGGGGGCTCATATTGCATATAGGGAGGCTATGGGGGCTCATACTGTATATAGGGAGGCTATGGGGGCTTATCCTGTATATACGGAGGCTATGTGGGGCTCATACTGTTTATAAGGAGCTATGTCGGGCTCATACTGTATATAAGGAGCTATGCGGGGGTTCATACCATATATAGGGAGGCTATGGGGGGCTCATACTGTATATAGGGAGGCTATGGGGGGCTCATACTGTGTATAGGGAGGCTATGCGGGGGTTCATACTGTATATAGGGAGGCTATGTGGGGCTCATACTGTATATAAGGAGCTATGCGGGGGCTCATACTGTATATAGCGAGCTATCTGGGGGCTCATACTGTATTTAGGAGGCTATTTGGGGGCTCATACTGTATATAGGAGGCTATTTGGGGGCTCATACTGTATATAGGAGGCTATCTGGGGGCTCATACTGTATATAGGAGGATATTTGGGAGCTCATACTGTATATTACATGCTATTTGGGGGCTCATACTGTATATAGTGAGCCATGTGGGGCTCATACTGTATATAGTGAGCTATGTGGGGCTCATACTGTATATAGGAGGCTATTTGGGGGCTCATTGTATATAAGGAGCTATGTGGGGGGATGATACTGTATATAGGAGGCTATGTGGGGCGATGATACAGTATATAGGACACTATGTGGAGGGATGATACTGCATATAGGAAGCTTTGCGGGGGTTCATACTGTACTGTATATAGGGAGGCTATGTGAGGCTCATACTGTATATAGGGAGCTTTGTGGGGCTCATACTGTATATAAGGAGCTATGTGGAGGGCTCATACTGTATATAGGGAGGCTATGGGGGGCTCATACTGTATATAAGGAGCTATGTGGAGGGCTCATATTGTATATAGGGAGGCTATGGGGGCTCATAAAGTATATAGGGAGGCTATCTGAGGCTCATACTGCATATTGGAAGCTTTGTGGGGCTCATACTGTATATAAGGAGATATGTGGGGGGCTCAAATTGTATATAGGGAGGGTACGGGGGGCTCATACTATATATAAGGAGCTATGTGGGGGGCTCATATTGTATATAGGGAGGCTATGGGGGCTCATACTGTATATAGGGAGGCTATGTGGGGCTCATACTGTTTATAGGGAGCTATGTCGGGCTCATACTGTATATAAGGAGCTATGAGGGGGTTCATACCATATATAGGGAGGCTATGGTGGCTCATACTGTATATAGGGAGGCTATGGGGGGCTCATACTGTATATAAGGAGCTATGTGGAGGGCTCATATTGTATATAGGGAGGCTATGGGGGCTCATACTGTATATAGGGAGGCTATGTGAGGCTCATACTGTATATAGGAAGCTTTGTGGGGCTCCTACTGTATATAAGGAGCTATGTGGGGGGCTCATATTGTATATAGGGAGGCTATGGGGGCTTATACTGTATATACGGAGGCTATGTGTGGCTCATACTGTTTATAGGGAGCTATGTCGGGCTCATACTGTATATAAGGAGCTATGCGGGGGTTCATACTATATATAGGGAGGCTATGGGGGCTCATACTGTATAGGGAGGCTATGGGGGGCTCATACTGTGTATAGGGAGGCTATGCGGGGGTTCATACTGTATATAGGGAGGCTATGTGGGGCTCATACTGTATATAAGGAGCTATGCGGGGGCTCATACTATATATAGCGAGCTATCTGGGGGCTCATACTGTATATAGGAGGCTATCTGGGGGCTCATACTATATATAGGAGGCTATTTGGGGGCTCAAACTGTATATAGTGAGCTATGTGGGACTCATACTGTATATAGTGAGCTATGTGGGACTCCTACTGCATATAGTGAGCCATGTGGGACTCATACTGTATATAGTGAGCTATGTGGGGGGATGATACTGCATACAGGAGGCTATGTGGGGGCATGATACGGTATATAGGAGGCTATGTGGGGGATGATACGGTATATAGGAGGCTATGTGGAGGGATAATACTGCATATAGGGAGGCTATGGGGTCTCATACTGTATATAGGGAGGCTATGTGGGGCTCATGCTGTATATAGGAGGCTATCTGGGGGCTCACACTGTATATAGGAGGCTATTTGAGGGCTCATACTCTATATAGGAAGCTATGTGGGGCTCATCTATAATATAATGCTACAAGAGTCCCTCTGTCTGAAGCCTTTAAAGACTGCGCAAGCGCGACACGCCTCTGGCTCCAGACAGAAAAACGCATGGAGCCGTTACAGGTAAGAATAGTGTATGGCGCCGGAGATCGCGGTATGCGTAGACATTGAACGCATACCGCGATCTTCGGTGCCATACTTACATACTTACCTGACCAGGAGGAGCGTTGACGCGGCGCCTCTCTTCTCTTCACTGTATATAGTGAGCTATGTGGGGGGCTCATACTGTATATAGTGAGCTATGTGGGACTCATTCTGTATATAGGAGGCTATTTGGTGGCTCATACTGTATATAGTGAGCTATTTGGGGACTCATACTGTATATAGTGAGCTATGTGGGGCTCATACTGTATATAGTGAGCTATGTGGGACTCATACTGTATATAGAAGGCTTTTTGGGGGCTCATACTGTATATAGTGAGCTATTTGGGGGCTCATACTGTATATAGTGAGCTATGTGGGGCTCATACTGTATATAGTGAGCTATGTGGGACTCATTCTGTATATAGGAGGCTATTTTGGGGCTCATACTGCATATAAGGAGCTATGTGGGGGGATGATACTGTATATAGGAGGCTATGTGTAGGGATGATACTGCATATAGGAAGTTATGCAGGGGTTCATACTGTATATAAGGAGGCTATGGGGGGCTCATACTGTATATAGTGAGCTATGTGGGACTCATACTGTATATAGGAGGCTATTTGGGGGCTCATACTGTATATAGTGAGCTATGTGGGGGCTCATACTGTATATAGTGAGCTATGTGGGGCTCATACTGTATATAGTGAGCTATGTGGGACTCATACTGTATATTGAAGGCTTTTTGGGGGCTCATACAATATATAGTGAGCTATTTGGGGGCTCATACTGTATATAGTGAGCTATGTGGGGCTCATACTGTATATAGTGAGCTATGTGGGACTCATTCTGTATATATGGCTATGTGTAGGGATGATACTGCATATAGGAAGTTATGCGGGGGTTCATACTGTATATAAGGAGGCTATGGGGGGCTCATACTGTATATAAGGAGCTTTGTGGAGGGCTCATTGTATATAGGGAGGCTATGGGGGCTCATACTGTATATAGGGAGGCTATCTGAGGCTCATACTGTATACAGGAAGCTTTGTGGGGCTCATACTGTATATAAGGAGCTATTTGGGGGGGCTTATATTGTATATAGGGAGGCCACGGGGGGCTCATACTGTATATAGGGAGGCTATGGGGGCTCATATTCTATATAGGGAGGCTATGTCGGGCTCATACTGTATATAAGGAGCTATGCGGGGGTTCATACCATATATAGGGAGGATATGGGGGGCTCATACTGTACATAGGGAGGCTATGGGGGGCTCATACTATGTATAAGGAGCTATGCGGGGGTTCATACTGTATATAGGGAGGCTATGTGGGGCTCATACTGTATATAAGGAGCTTTGTGAGGCTCATACTGTATATAGCGAGATATGCGGGGGCTCATACTGTATATAGGAGGCTATCTGGGGGCTCATACTGTATATAGGAGGCTCTCTGGGGGCTCATACTGTATATAGGAGGCTATCTGGGGGCTCATACTGTATATAGTGAGCTATTTAGGGGCTCATACTGTATATAGGAGGCTATTTTGGGGCTCATATTGTATATAAGGAGCTATGTGGGGGGATGAAACTGCATATAGGAGGGTATGTGGGGCTAATACTGTATATAAGAGGCTATGTGGGGGCATGATACGGTATATAGGATGCTATGTGTGGGAATGATACTGTATATAGGAGGCTATGTGGGGCTAATACTGTATATAAGAGGCTATGTGAGGGGATGATACTGTGTATAGGAGGCTATTTGGGGGCTCAATGTATATAGGGGGCTATGCAGGGCTCATACTGTATATAGCAAGCTATGCGGGGGCTCATACTGTATATACGAGGCTATCTGGGGGCTCACACTGTATATAGGAGGCTATTTGGGGGCTCACACTTACATACTTACCTGACCAGGAGGAGCGTTGACGCGCGCCTCTCTTCTCTTCACTGTATATAGTGAGCTATGTGGGGCTCATACTGTATGTAAGGAGCTATGTGGGGGGCTCATATTGGCTATGGGGGGCTCATACTATATATAGGGAGCTATGCGGGGGCTTATACTGTATATAGGAGGCTATCTGGGGGCTCACACTGTATATAGGAGGCTATTTTGGGGCTCATACTGCATATAGGAAGCTATGTGGGGCTCATACTGTATACAGGGGGCTATGCAGGGCTCATACTGTATATAGGATGCTATCTGGGAGCTCACACTGTATATAGGAGGCTATTTGGGGGCTCATCTATAATATAACGCTACAAGAGTCCCTCTCTCTGAAGCCTCTATAGACTGCGCAAGCGCGACACGCCTCTGGCTCCAGACAGAAAAACGCATGGAGCTGTTAGAGGTAAGAAGAGTGTATGGCGCCGGAGATCGCGATATGCGTAGACACTGAACGCATACCGCGATCTTCGGCGCCATACTTACATACTTACCTGACCAGGAGGAGGGTTGGCGCGGCGCCTCTCTTCTCTTCACTGTATATAGTGAGCTATGTGGGGCTCATACTGTATATAGTGAGCTATGTGGGACTCATACTGTATATAGGAGGCTATTTTGTGGCTCATATTGTATATAAGGAGCTATGTGGGGGGATGATACTGTATATAGGAGGCTATGTGGAGGGATGATACTGCATATAGGAAGCTATGCGGGGGTTCATACTCTACTGTATATAGGGAGGCTATGTGAGGCTCATACTGTATATAGGAGGCTATTTGGGGGATCACACTGTATATAGGAGGCTATTTGGGGGCTCATACTGTATATAGGAGGCTATTTGGGGGCTCACACTGTATATAGGAGGCTATTTGGGGGCTCACTCTGTATATAGGAGGCTATTTGGGGGCTCACACTGTATATAGGAAGCTATGTGGGGCTCATCTATAATATAACGCTACAAGCGTCCCTCTGTCTGAAGCCTCTATAGACTGCGCAAGCTAGACATGCCTCTGGCTCCAGACAGAAAAACGCATGGAGCCGTTACAGGTAAGAAGAGTGTATGGCGCCGGAGATCGCGGTATGCGTAGACACTGAACGCATACCGCGATCTTCGGCGCCATACTTACCTGACCAGGAGGAGCGTTGACGAGGCGCCTCTCTTCTCGCCGGAGACCGGGGCAGGAGTGAAGGCTTCGGAGTCGGCGAATGCGCATAGCGCTATCCGGTGCCATTTTACTTTAGACACAGTTGCAGTGTGTTTTCAGCAAAATGGCGCCAGACAGCGCGGTATGGGCATGCGCATACTCCGGCACCGCACTTCTCCCCCGGTAGAACAGGACACCACAGCGCTGGAGCACAGGGAAGAAAGGTGAGTATAAGAGGGTTCTTTTGTATGTGTGCAGCGTGAAAGGGATGAGGGGGCCACACATACCAGGATTGGGGGATGAGGGGGCCACACATACCAGGATTGGGGGATGAGGGGGCCACACATACCAGGATTGGGGGATGAGGGGTACCATGCATACCAGGATTGGGAGGTGAGGGGAGCCGTGCATACCGGGGAATTGAGGATGAGGGGTGCCATGCATACTAGGATTGGGAGGTGAGGGGTGCCATGTATACCAGAATGAGGGGTACCATACATACCAGAAAAGGAATGCAGGGTAGCATGCATACCAGGATGTAGGATGGGGTGCCATGCATACCAGTATGAGGGGTACCATACATACCAGGATTGGGGATGAGAGGTGCCATGTATATCAAATTTGGGATGAGGGGGCCATGCATACCAGGATGAGAGATGGTGTGCCATGCAAACCAGGATTGGGGATGAGGGGTGCCATGCATACCAAGATTGGGGATGAGGGGTGCCATGCATACCAAGATTGGGGATGATGGGTGCCATGCATAACAGGATTGGGTATGAGGGGTGCCATGCATACCAGGATTGGGGATGAGGGGTACCATGCATACCAGGATAGGGATATGGGGGAGGGTCATGCATACCAGGATTCGGATGAGGGGCCATGTATACCAGGATAGGGATGAGGGGTACCATGTATATCAGGATGAGGGATGGGGTGCCATGCATACCAGGATTGGGGATGAGGGGTACCATGCATACCATGATTGGGGATGAGGGGTGCCATGCATACCAGGATTGGGGATGAGGGGTGCCATGCATACCAGGATTTGGGATGAGGGGTGCCATGCATACCAGGATTGGGGATGAGGGGTGCCATGCATGCCAGGATTGGGGATGAGGGGTGCCATGCATACCAGGATTGGGGATGAGGGGTGCCATGCATACCAGGATTGGGGATGAGGGGTGCCATGCATACCAGGATTGGGGATGAGGGGTGCCATGCATACCAGGATTGGGATAAGGGGTACAATGCATACCAGGATAGGGATGAGGGGTACCAAGCATACCAGGATTCGGATGAGGGGCCATGTATACCAGGATAGGGATGAGGGGTACCATGTATATCAGGATGAGGGATGGGGTGCCATGCATATCAGGATGAGGGGTATCATACATACCAGGATAGGGATGAGGTACCATGCATACCAGGATTGGGTATGAGGGAGCCATGCATACCAGGATGAGGGGTGTCATGCATGCCAGGATTGGGGGTGAGGGGTGCCATGCATACCAGGATTGGGGGTGAGGGGTGCCATGCATACCAGGATTGGGGGTGAGGGGTGCCATGCATACCAGGATTGGGGGTGAGGGGTGCCATGCATACCAGGATAGAGATGACGGCAGCACATAACAGGATGGAGGAACAGGATTGGGAAGCACAAATACTAGGATGGGGGCAGCACAAATTACCAAGATGGGAAACCATATACCATTATAAATGTTTGCCACCTGGGCGTAGAGCGGGCTCAATAGCTAGTACTGTATATAGGGATATATATGGGGCTTATACTTTGCATAGGGAGTTATGTGGGGACTCATACTGTATCTAGGGGCTTTGTGGGAACTCATACTGTATGTAGGAGGATATTTGGGGGCTCATCCTGTATATAGGAGGCTATTTGGGGGCTCATACTGTATATAGGAGGTTATTTGGGGGCTCATACTGTATATAGGGAGCTATGTGTGGCTCATATTGTATATAGGTAGCTATGCTGGGGGTCATACTGTATGTAGGAGGTTATTTGGGGACTCACTCTATATAGGGAGGCTATTTGGGGCTCATACTGTATATAGAGAGCTAAATGGGGTTCATACTGTATATAGGGAGCTATGTGGGGCTTATACTGTGCATAGGGAGTTATGTGGGGACTCATACTGTATCAAGGGCCTTTGTGGGGACTCATACTGTATATAGGGGGGTGTCAGCATACTTAATTCTGCTCAATATTAAGTCATACAATTAATATAATTTTTTTTATTATTTTCTTAATATTAATATTGAGCAGAATTAATTTCAGCCTATTGGTTCAGCCTCCAACAAGAGTCATGGTCCCTCATGTGGCCCCTCGGGAACATTAATCTCCCACCCTGCTCTGCTATATATAGCGCTATGTTATGTATAGGGTTGTACATAATGTCCGTCATTTTCCGTCTATAGATGTGATCAGAAGATCTGTGTGTTACTCACATGACCTATCACATGATCTATCAAAGAAAATCATGTGACATGTCACGTGATACATCTGGTACCTGGGGGGGGCCCACGCCTTCTAAACTGCCCGGGGCTCTGGCTACTCTTAATCCACCCCTGCTTGCAGGTGACAGCCTAAAACTCTATATGCCATCATTAATTACAGCCTGTTTTCTGGATATCTGTGCAGGGACATTGCCAGCTATTCGTATTACAGCTCTATCATCTGGGCGGCTCATGGCCCATATGTGCACGGGTTATACGGTTCCCTTTTAACTTTTATTTTGCATTATGTGTTTTTAATTTATTAATAAAAACTTGATTTTATAATTACCTCTATTCCTCTTCTTGATTTCTGAGCCAGGGATATCGGCTCAGAATAGTGTTGATTGAAGTCTTCAAACATATCTTTAGCTGCATGGGAGGACGTACAGAGGGACAAGGAGGCTGAGGCTGGGGGGTGCGGGGAGGAGTCTGAGCTGCCAGGAGGGATTTGATAGGTGATGAGGTCATCGTACAGATCACATGACGTCAGAGACTGACTTCCTGTCAACACATTAGTGCATGTACAGGATTAGTTGTCAGATTGGAGATCACATGACCCAATTCCCTATAATGAAGGGGGATGTGTAGATATAACAGATGAGGTGAAATAAAGTTCTTCTACCTGAACCATAGATTATACATTGCTGGGCAGTCCACTCATTACTCTGCAGTGAGGTTCTAAAATGTCAGTGGAGTGTAAGCAATTTGCACAAGATCGTGAAGCTGTGGGGTGGGGAGCGGGCTGTCACACACAGCCAACCAAAAAAACTGATCAGCATATCAAACTAGTGTGTACAGGGGCCAGCTAAGACAATAATTCTAAGAGAAAATATAGCTGCAATCTGAAATACTAAGAATAATACATTTAGAGAATTGGAACAGCATTACTGCCATAGAAAATAGGTAAACGCTATATTATGTACATATGGAATAATGGAAAAAATGGAACTGCAATATTGCTATAAACTTAACTTTACTTTATAAACACTGTATAAGGATTCTAATCTTAAAACATCACTTCTATTTAGATTTAAAATATTTTAGTATCAACTATAGCAGCTATAATCAAATGGCCAAATGTTATTCAAGATCATGCAAGGCAGGTTTGAAACGATAGATAAATCCCTATTATGACCTTAGTCTTACCCTACCTTACCGCGGAGGTTGGAACCCTGAACCTGCGCAATAGCGCCCGAGCGCGGACATCAACTCTCCCTGTCTGACCCTGTATGGCCCTACAGAGAGAAGAAAGGTGGGACAAAACCAACAATGAATGGCTTTTTATCTGAAAAGAACTTTGTCTAAGAAGACTAAATGTGAGATAACCCACTGCATACATATACTGGTATAGTCCTTTATTCAGATTCATCCAATATTTATTATCAGTGTCTCTCTATATTGTCTTGATTTGTATCATAGGGAAACAGGAAATTCCAAGTATCTATCAGACAAACAAAAGATCATAATACCTATAGCTGTCCTAGAAAACCCCTACCTTACTGAAGAGGTTGGCACCCTAAATCTGCACAGTGGCGCCCCCAATCAATGTTGACTTTCCCTATCTGACCCTATTACGCCCTAAGATAGGAGAAATGTAAAGAAAATAACAAAAAAAGTGCAAGAAAAAGATATGCTATATCCTGTAATGAACTAGACAATGACCATTAGTACAATTTTGGTCACTCTCTTTTAACCATAGAGATGGGTTAACTCAATCATATACAAAGAAATCCAAAATTGTTTAACAGTTTATAGAGAAAAAATAGGATAGAAAAGATCAGTTGTCACTAGATTTTAAATATATATATTAGGAAAGGATACAGAACCACAAAGCTAGGCACACAAGAGATCAATAATTCATAGGTAGACTATAGGTCATATACAAAAAAACATATAACAAGGTGTATTAATATTGCACTTAGCCCTCAAAAACAAATCTTACATATCAATCTCTTATTGCGCCATGTCCCAATTAATCAAACGACGGAGAGTGGTCATGTATAAGATATCCCCTTATCAATCTATGCAAATACACTGTTCACTTTTGCACCAAGGTGCCATGACTTATGTACATAATTAGCCCACCCCTACTCAGCATGAAATCCATAGTATGCCTAATTTCTTGTGGTGTTTCCCCTTCAATGGGTTCATTAGGAGAGCATACATCAAAATGATATATCAAAAACAAGATTCATGGACTTAGATTAAACCCTCATTCAGCCATTGGTTTAATGCAGCTGTGATAGGGAGATCATGTCCTTCTATGTCCACCTCAGGAACAATATGCCACAGGTACTCCTGAGAGTCATGCCTCCTTTTATATTTCCCTCCTTACATTGCCCTTCCGGTTCATAGCATAGCGTCAGCGGTGGGACACATATGCGTTCCATACCGCTGTTATATCCGGCCTCTAGTCCCCCTTACTACAGTGCGATATATGTCCTAACACTTTGCGCATGCGCTATTCTGTCGCCAGTTCCGGTTTAGTATCCCGATGTATGCGTTGAGACACAAATGCGCTCCATATCGCAGCTGCGCACTCCGTGACCAATCACTCTTCTAGTCAGGAGAGTCATACTTTCATATCACATGTCAGCACTTCCAGTTCTGGACTAACACAGGCGATGGAACGCAAATGTGCCCCTCACCCTGCGGCTGCGCACACAGGCACCGGTCACCTGTGCAATGAGATGAGCGGCGCTGAGTTTCCGCACATTCTAGCACATATACACATCACAGTTGGGGCGTCTTATTGCATCAGTAGCAACTTCAGATATCTCTCAATCCATAGCTGCATATTCACGGCTACCAAAGTCTAATGCTACATGCAGATGTTAACAATGAATGTTATGGATCATAAGGTGTGTGTCTAAAAGATTTAATATAATACCTTGTTCCGGTAACCACATACATCTAAGGGGGGAGGTCCTAAGAAGGGAGGTCCAATATAAAGAGATATACAATTCATAAAGAGAATGACATTTTCGTTAGTAGATATCAAGGCAATTATTGAATAATTAATGGATATTACGAATATTACGGAGTAGAATTTTCTTTGATATTCCACATAGAGGCAACGGATCAACAGGAAGCTTAACCTATAGCCTTAGCAAGATAAATCATGTACTTATAATTGAGGCCATACATAAGTGTTTAACTAATAAAATTCAAAACCAAGGTAATGGCCAAACTCCTCTTCGGGACAGTGGCCATATAGCAGGCTCTCAAAATCAGGGAACAGAGCAGCAGTGAGTGTTGACCGGCATTAGGCAGAAGAAAATCTGGCCCAACCAATGTTGGCCAAATAGACAAGGGGGGGTCCAAAAGTGGGGACTAAAATGGAAAACACAGAGGGGGTGGGGAGCATTAAGGGTAAATGGAACCATTAGATAAAACAGCCAAAATGCAGTTGGTCATTTAAGCCATATGGTCTAATGCTTTTCATTCCGTAGATCCATCTGGCCTCTTTTTGTAAAATCAAGTGGTCCCAATCCCCGCCTCTGTTGCGTGGTGCAACTACTTAAATCACTGAGAAGCTTATACTATCAAGGTCTCCCCCATGTATATCCCTTACATGGTTAGAGATGGGGGTGTCGCGAGCATTCACAATGTCCCCTATATGCTCCCCCACCCTCCCCCGCAATTCACACTTCATCTTCCCCATATAGTCTTTCGGACAAGTACATTGCACAAGTATACTACTCCCATCATTTTGCAGTTGGCAAAATGTCTGCACTGATATGTTTTTCCAGTACTTGCACTTGAAACATTTTTGATCTACATATATATTTGCAGAATTTACATCTTCCGCACCTAAAAATACCATTTTCTCTCTTCTCTAACCATGTTGTTTGTTGTCTAATCGGAGAGTAGTTACTATGTACCAATTGATCACGAATTAACCTCCACCTTCTTTATGTTATAGATGGATAATCAGGGATGAGGTCACAAATTTCTGGGTCAGTTTTTAATATATTCCAATGTCTCTGAAGCACCCCCCTTACATCTCCTGATTGGTCATCAAAATTGCCAATAATTCTCATTGAAGATTCAGAGTCATCATACTTTTTGCTACTGAGCAGGGTGGTCCTTTCTCTTCCAATAGATGTTTTGAACGCCTCGTTAAGGACTTTTGGTGGGAAACCTCTGCCCAAAAATCTACTTTTTAGGTCTCCAGCCTGTTGGGAAAATCTTGAGACAGGGGAACAATTTCTCCTAATCTGAAGGTACTGTCCCTTCGGTATCCCCCTTCTTAGGCTGGATGGATGATGGCTATCCCATCTTAGAAAGTCATTTGTAGCAGTGGGTTTGTGAAAAGTTTCAGCAGTAATATGTCCTAAGGTATCCCTACCAATTTTAATATCAAGGAAATTAAGGGAAAAAGATCAGGACGATATCCTGTTCCTTTGGTCGGGGGACGCCCTGTCTCTTCTGACTTTGTTGGCGAACTAAATAACAACACTATTGGTTTAAAACTCACTTATGAAATTGCTTACAACTCCATCAATTTCCTTGATATTAAAAAGGGAAGGGATACCTTAGGACATATTACCACTGAAACTTTTCGCAAACTCACTGCTACAAATGACTTGCTAAGGTGGGATAGCCATCATCCACCCAGCCTGAGAAGGGTGATACCGAAGGGACAGTACCTTCGGATTAGGAGAAATTGTTCCTCGGTCTCAAGATTTTACTAATTGGCTGGAGACCTAAAAAATAGATTTTTGGACAGAGGTTACCCATTGAAAGTCCTTAATGAGGCGTTCAAAATATCTATTGGAAGAGAAAGGACTACCCTGCTCAGTAACAGAGAGGATGATGACTCTGAATCTCTAATGAGAATTATTGGCAATTTTGATGACCAATCAGGAGAAGTAAGGGGGGTGATTAAGAAACATTGAAATATATTCAGGGTCCGAATGGCCTGGTGGGGTACCGGTGAAATGCCCGGTAGGACCCAGAGAAAGAAGAAGGAGAGGAAGAGGGTTTTGTTTTAGGGACACGGACCCTTTAAAAGCGTGGGAGTCAGGGGCGTGTGTACGCATGCATGAAGACCTGACCCACCGCGATGACCATGGATGGCAGCACCTACCCGCGCACCAAGGCAAGTGCTGGGGCCCCGGGGGGGAAGGGACACCGGCACGTTATTGGGCCCACAAGCCGAGGGAGGGAGAGCCCCCCCCCAGGAGGGAGAATGACAACTCACCCCCCTCTCTCCTCCTCAAATACTCACCTCTCCTCATTCCACGTAGCTCCTGTGACGTCAGCATCCTCTGATTCAGATGTGTCGTCTTCTGTCTCAGGGAAGAGGGCAAGGTGATGTCACTACTGCCCTCTGCTCTGAGCACTGCAGTCAGAAGGCGCACTGAGTATACCGGACCGACAGGGAACGGGAGAGGTGAGGATTTCATTTATGTTTTATGTCTGCAGTATTATATATGCCCATTATACACTGTATGCAGCACAATATGGGGCCCATTATATACTGTATACAGCATTATATGGGGCCCATCATACACTGTATACAGCATTATATGGGGCCCATTATACACTGTATACACATTATATGGGGCCCATTATTCACTGTATACAGCATTATAAATGCCCATTATATACTGTATGCAGCAATATATGGGGCCCATTATACACTGTATGCAGCGTTATATGGGGCCCAATATACACTGTATACAGCATTATATGGGGCCCATTATACACTGAATATAGCATTATATATGGCCATTATACACTGTATACAGCATTATATGTGGCCCATTATATACTGTATGCAGCATAATATGGGGACCATTATACACTGTATACAGCATTATATATGGCCATTATATACTGTATACACATTATATGGGGCACATTAATCACTGTATACAGCATTATAAATGGCCATTATATACTGTATGCAGCATTATATGGGGCCCATTATATACTGTATACAGCATTATATGGGGCACATTATATACTGAATACAGCACTATATGGGGCCCATTATATACTGTATACAGCATTATATTGGGCCCATTATATACTGAATACAGCTCTATATGGGGCCCATTATAAACTGTATACAGCATTATATTGGGCCCATTATTCACTGTATACAGCATTATATATGGCCATTATATTCTGTATACAACATTATATGGAGTCCATTATACACTCTATACAGCATTATAAATGGCCATTATATACTGTATGCAGCATTATATGGGGCCCATTATATACTGTATGCAGCATTATATGGGGCAGATATACTGAATACAGCACTATATGGGGCCCATTATATACTGTATACCGCATTATATTGGGCCCATTATATACTGAATACAGCACTATATGGGGCCCATTATAAACTGTATACAGCATTATATTGGGCCGATTATTCACTGTATACAGCATTATTTATGGCCATTATATACTGTATACAACATTATATGGAGCCCATTATACACTCTATACAGCATTATATATGGCCATTATACACTGCATACAGAATTATATATGGCCACTATATACTGTATACAGCATTATATATAGCCATTATATACTGTATACAGCATTAAATGGGGGCTGGGGCACATTATACACTGTATACAACATTATATATGGTCATTATACACTGTATGCAGCATTATATATGGCCATTATATACTGTATGCAGAATTATATGTGTCCCATTATACACTGTATGCAGCGTTATATGGGGCCCAATATACACTGTATATAGCATTATATATGGCCATTATACACTGTATGCAGCATAATATGGGGCCCATTATACACTATATACAGCATTATATGGGGCCCATTATACACCGTATACAGCATTATATGGGGCCCATTATATACTGTATACAGCATTATATGAGGGCTGGGGCCCATTAAACACTGTATACAGCATTATATATGGCCATTATGTACTGTATACAGCATTATAAGGTGCCCATTATATACTGTATACAGCATTATATGGGGCCCATTATATACTGTATACAGCATTATATGAGGGCTGGGGCCCATTAAACACTGTATACAGCATTATATATGGCCATTATATACTGTATACAACATTATATGGGGCCCATTATATACTGTGTGCAACATTATATGGGGCCTGGAGCCCATTATATACTGTATACAGCATTATGTGGGGCCCATTATACACTGTATGCAGCATTATATATGGCCATTATATACTGTATGCAGCATTATATGGGGACTATTATATGCTGTATACAGCATTATATATGGCCATTATATACTGTATACAGCATTATATGGGGCCCATTATATACTGTGTGCAACATTATATGGGGGCTGGGGCCCATTATATACTGTATACAGCATTATGTGGGGCCCATTATACACTGTATACAGCATTATATATGGCCATTATATACTGTATGCAGCATTATATGGGGCCCATTATATGCTGTATACACCATTATATATGGCCATTATATACTGTATACAGCATTATATGGGGCCCATTATATACTGTGTGCAACATTATATGGGGGCTGGGACCCATTATATACTGTATACAGCATTATGTGGGGCCCATTATACACTGTATGCAGCATTATATATGGCCATTATATACTGTATACCAGAGGTCCCCAACCGCCGGTCCGCGGACCAGGACCGGGCCGTTGGGGTTTTTCAGCCGGTCCGCGGCGCCGCTGACAGCTAGCTCCGCGGCCCTGCGCCTGGTCAGAGCTCGCTCTGTGTGGATTTATAATGTTTTCTGCCATAGCCGTGACAGCTCGCAGCTCCCGGCAGAGAACATTATGCAGGACGGGGTGGGGCGTCAGGCGAGTCTTAGTGACGCGGCCCTCCTGCACAGCATGGTGTGTTCCTGACGGAGTGAGGCGGCAGGCTCTCCTCACTGACTCGCCCCCGGCAGAACATGTTATGTGGGGCGTGCTGGGGCAGCAGACTGGCTTCAGTGACGCGGCTCCCGGTACCGGTGTTCAGTGTGTAGCGCTGCTAAGCAGCAGCGCTGTATACACTGACGCTCAATGTACAATGCTGCTACTTAGCAGCGCTGTACACCGAGGTCCCGCCAGCATCCTCCCCATACAGCTCCACCCCTCCATAACCCCACCCCCATATGACCAAAGCCCCGCCCCCACCCCCACCGGGCCGTGGAAAACTGGTCTTGCTTAAAGCCGGTCCCTGGTGCAAAAAAGGTTGGGGACCTCTGCTGTATACAACATTATATATAGCCATTATATACTGTATACAGCATTAAATGGGGGCTGGGGCACATTATACACTGTATACAACATTATATATGGCCATTATATACTGTATACAGCATTATATATGGCCATTATATACTGTATGCAGAATTATATGGGTCCAATTATACACTGTATGCAGCGTTATATGAGGCCCATTATACAGTGTATAATGCATTATATATGGCCATTATATACTGTATATAGCATTATATGGGGCCAATTAAATACTGTATGCAGCATTATATCAGGCCCATTAAATACTGTATACAGCATTATATGGGGCCCATTATATACTGTATGCAGCATTTTATGGGGACCATTATACGCTATATACAGCATTATATATGGCCATTATATACTGTATACCGCATTATATGGGGCCCATTATATACTGTATATAGCATTATATATGGCCATTATACACTGTAGGCTGCATTATATGGGGCCCATTATATACTGTATGCAGCATTATATGGGGCCCATTATATACTGTGTGCAACATTATATGGGGGCTGGGGCCCATTATATACTGTATACAGCATTATGTGGGGCCCATTATACACTGCATACAGCATTATATATGGCCATTATATACTGTATACAGCATTATATGGTGCCCATTATATACTGTGTGCAACATTATATGGGGGCTGTAGCCCATTATATACTGTATACAGCATTATGTGGGGCCCATTATACACTGTATGCAGCATTATATATGGTCATTATATACTGTATACAGCATTATATGGTGCCCATTATATACTGTGTTCAACATTATATGGGGGCTGTAGCCCATTATATACTGTATACAGTATTATGTGGGGCCCATTTTACACTGTAAACAGCATTATATGGGGCCCATTATATAGTGTATGCAGGATAATATCAGGCCTATTATATACTGTATACATCATTATATGGGGCCCATTATATACTGCATACAGCATTATATATGGCCATTATATACTGTATACCACGTTATATGGGGCCCACTATACACTGTATAAAGCATTATAAATGTCCATTATATACTGTATGCAGCATTATATTGGGCCCATTATATACTGTATGCAGCATTATATGGGGGCTGGGGCCCATTATATACTGTTTACAGCATTATGTGGGGCCCATTATACACTGTATACAACATTATATATGGCCATTATATACTGTGTACAGCATTATATGGGGCCCACTATACACTGTATACAGCATTATATATTGCCATTATATACTGTATGCAGCATTATATGGATCCCATTATACACTGTATACAGCATTATATGGAGCCCACTATACACTGTGTACAGCATTATATATGGCCATTATACACTGTATGCAGCATTATATGGGGCCCACTATACACTGTATACAGCATTATATATGGCCATTATATACTGTATGCAACATTATATTGGGCCCATTATATACTGTATGCAGCATTATATGGGGCCCACTATACACTGTATACAGCATTATATATGGCCATTATATACTGTATGCAGCATTATATTGCGCCCATTATATACTGTATGCAGCATTATATGGAGCCCATTATACACTGTATACAGCATTATATATGGCCATTATACACTATATGCAGCATTATATGGATCCCATTATACACTGTATACAGCATTATATGGAGCCCACTATACACTGTATACAGCATTATATATGGCCATTATATACAGTATGCAGCATTACATTGGGCCCATTATATACTGTATACAGCATTATATATGGCCATCATACACTGTATGCAGCATTATATGGGGACCACTATACACTGTATACAGCATTATATATGGCCACTATATACTGTATGAAGCATTATATTGGGCCCATTATATACTGTATGCAGCATTATATGGAGCCCATTATACACTGTATACAGCATTATATATGGCCATTATACAGTCATGGCCAAAAGTATTGAGAATGAGACAAATAGTAATTTTTCCAAAGTTTACTGCTTCATTTTTTGTAATGGCAATTTGCATATACTCCTGAATGTCAAAGAGTGATCAGCTTAACAACAATTACTGTACTTGCAAAGTCAATATTTGCCCAGAAAATGAACTTTAAGCCCCAAAACACATTTCAACATCATTGCAGTCCTGCCTTAAAAGAAGCAGCTAACATCGTTTTAGTGATTGATCCATTAACACAGGTGTGGGTGTTGATGAGGACAGGGCTGGCGATCAATCAGTCATGATTAAGTAAGAATGACATCACTGGACACTTTAAAAGGAGGCTGGTTCTTGGTATCATTGTTTCTCTTCAGTTAACCATGGTTATCTCTAAAGAAACACGTGCAGCCATCATTGCACTGGACAAAAATGGCCTAACAGGGAAGAGTATCGCAGCTACAAAGATTGCACCTCAGTCAACAATCTATCGCATCATCAAGAACTTCAAGGAGAGAGCTTCCATTGTTGTCAAAAAGGCTCCAGGGCGCCCAAGAAAGACCAGCAAGCGCCAGGACCGTATCTTAAAACTGTTTCAGCTGCGGGATCGGACTACCAGCAGTGCCGAGCTTGCTCAGGAATGGCAGCAGGCTGGTGTGAGTGCTTCTGCACGCACTGTGAGGCGGAGACTCTTTGAGCAAGGGCTGGTTTCAAGGAGGGCAGCAAAGAAGCCACTTCTCTCCAGAAAAAACATCAGGGACCGACTGATATTCTGCAAAAGGTACAAGGAGTGGACTGCTGAGGACTGGGGCAAAGTCATTTTCTCTGATGAATCCCCTTTTCGATTGTTTGGGACATCTGGAAAACAGCTTATTCGGAGATGAAGAGGTGAGCGCTACCACCAGTCTTGTCTCATGCCAACTGTAAAGCTTCCTGAAACCATTCATGTGTGGGGTTGCTTCTCAGCCAAGGGAATCGGCTCACTCACAGTCTTGCCTAAAAACACAGCCATGAATAAAGAATGGTACCAGAATGTCCTCCAAGAGCAACTTCTCCCAACCGTCCAAGAGCAGTTTGGCGCCCAACAATGCCTTTTCCAGCATGATGGAGCACCTTGCCATAAAGCAAAGGTGATAACTAAATGGCTCATGGAACAAAACATAGAGATTTTGGGTCCATGGCCTGCAAACTCCCCAGATCTTAATCCCATTGAGAACTTGTGGTCAATCATCAAGAGACGGGTGGACAAACAAAAACCAACAAATTCTGGCAAAATGCAAGCATTGATTATGCAAGAATGGACTGCTATCAGTCAGGATTTGGTCCAAAAGTTGATTGAGAGCATGCCAGGGAGAATTACAGAGGTCTTGAAGAAGAAGGGGCAACACTGCAAATATTGACTTGCTGCATTAACTCATTCTAACTGTCAATA
This sequence comes from Phyllobates terribilis, assembly GCF_046119375.1. Taxonomy (NCBI): domain Eukaryota; kingdom Metazoa; phylum Chordata; class Amphibia; order Anura; family Dendrobatidae; genus Phyllobates; species Phyllobates terribilis. The sequence goes on from NW_027363026.1 coordinate 371,240, forward strand.
TAACCTATTGGTACTCATAATATGATTGCAATTATATTTCTGTATGTGATATAAACATCAGACAAACACTAATAAAAACCAGAGGCCAGCAGATCATGTGAAAATATAATTTTGGTGTCATTCTCAAAACTTTTGGCCATGACTGTACACTGTATGCAGTATAATATGGGGCACATTATACACTGTATACAACATTATATGGGGCCCATTATATACTGTATACAGCATTATATGGGGCCCATTATATACTGTAGACCACATTATATGGGGCCCATTATATTCTGTATACAGCATTATATGGGGTCCATTATACGCTGTATACAGCATTATATATGGCCAATATATACTGTATATAGCATTATATGGTGCCCATTATACACTGTATGCAGCATTACATGGGGTCCATTACACTGTATGGAGGATAATGTGGTGCCCATAATTCTGTATGGGGGACTATGTGGGGCCCATAATTCTGTATGGGGGACTATGTGGGGCCCATAATTCTGTATGGGGGACTGTGTGGCCCATAATTCTGTAACGGAAACTATGTGCGGCCCATAATTCTGTATGGGGGACTATATTGGGCCCATAATTCAGAATGGAGATTGTCACTGTATTACCTGTATATACCTGTTTTTCACATCAGTATTTGTAAGCCAAAACCAGGAGTGGGTGATAAATACAGAAGTGGTGACGTGTTTCTTTTCTACTTTTCCTCTTATTGTTCCACTCTTGGCTTTGGCTTACAAATACTGATGTAAAATACTGAACGTGTGAACGTGGTCAAAGGACAAGTGATAAGTTATTGATTGGTGGGGGACTGACTGCTGGGACCTGCACCGATCGTCAGTATGTGGAGCTTTTATCCCCATTAGTATGGAGCGGTATGTACGACTTGATCACTGATCCATTCATTCCTTGAGTGTCTGCACTTGACTTTTTCTGGAAGCCCCAAAGAGAATGAATGGAGCTGCAGTCAGACGTCCCAGCTGCTGCTGCATTTTAAAATGGGGATAAAAGTGACCTGTCAGGTATAAAAGTTCCCCATTCTTCCGATCAATGCAGTTTTCAATGCTCGGATTCCACCGATCAATAAGATATCACCTACCTAACCTGTGTATCGGTGATAACTTGTTTTCATCAAATAACCCTTTAATTCAAACTACCGTAATTGTACTTCCCAGTTATAGTGGTGCACAGTAGATGGGCAGGAGCCGCCTGTGATTTGCAGTCGACGCTCCACTATAACGAGAATAACAGCTAACAGGTATTTGCATATAGCTGTAGGGTGGGCCCCTAGGGTCAATTCCCCCTGTGGGCCCCAGACTCCCCAGTCCAACCATGAATATATTAAAAACTGACCCAGAAATTTGTGACCTCATCCCTGATTATCCATCTATAACATATAGAAGGGGAAGATCAATTTGTGATCAATTGGTACATAGTAACTACTCTCCGATTAGACAACAAATAACATGGTTAGAGAATAGAGAAAATAGTACTTTTAGCTGCGGAAGATGTAAATTCTGCAAATTTATATGTAGATCAAAGATTTTTCAAGTGCAAGTACTGGAAAAACATAGTGCAGACATTTTGCCATCTGCCAAACGATGGGAGTAGTATACTTGTGCCAATGTACTTGTCCGAAAGACTATATGGGGAAGACGAAGCGTGAACTGCGGGGGAGGGTAGTGGGAGCATATAAGGGACATTGTGTATGCTCGCGACACCCCCATCTCTAACCATGTAAGGGATATGACGCGCCCCTGGGCCTGTGTCGCGCTGCGTTGCGCATGCGGGAGCTTACCCGGAGCCGGATCTGTTGAGGGTTGTAGTCTCGTGGCGGTGACCCGGTCCGTGCCCAGGAAGTCAGACTAAGTGGCGCTGTATTAGTGGTAGATGTTGGACGACTACGCCACCCGTTGAGTACAGCTAAGGAGCTGCTGCTGCAGGGCAGACCGCTGAGGCCGGTGGTAGGATTGTGCAGCGTGATAGTATAACCCCCAACGGGAGGGGTATGGCCTCAGGGCAGCCGACGTGGATGATGGGGGTAGCAGGAACCACTCAGAGACGGTACGGTGTAGTTCAGGGTCTTTACTGGTGACAACGATAGACCCTCCCGGAGTACTGGCTAGCGATTGGGGCCTGGTCAGTCCTTGAGCAGATGGGATCTCCCCTGGCCAGGCGGAGTTGTAGGCCTCCCAAACTAACGATACTCTTCTGGCTACCTTGCTAGAAGCGGGTATAAGTAGCCCACGTCCCTGAGTGTACCGTGTGGTGCTCACCCGTATGGCCGGTGACTCGGGGCCTTCTAGTAGCTTCCGCTCCATGACGGCGGTGCTGGTCCCATGCGTGTGACCGTGCCTTCGGGTTTCTTGGCCAGAGGACCTGGAATCCCCTGCCTGACGGATTCTGCTGCTGGGTAGGAGTTAGTCCCCACAGCCTCGGACTCCGGGTCCAGTAAGAAATCTTCTCAGCCAGGGCGAGCTCTGCAGCTGCCAGCCCCTGACTCCTTGTAACACTGCTCCCACAGAGCTCCTGATGTTCTGTTCCTATATTTGCTTCTTTTCTCTGTCTCTACTTCTTCTCTACTCACTAACCCTGCCTCAGCCCCAGGTTTATATAGGGGAAGTCCTTCCCCTCCCAGGACTGGGCAGGAGGTGTGGCATGCATAGGATTCCTGACCAAGAGACCTCCCACCTGCTCTCAGACATAACATTGCTGTTACTGTGGAAACCAGACCCCTGGGGTGCCACATTCCCCCCTAGTGAAATTTAGTACTCCGGGACTAAACATATTTTAGAAAAACATAACAAGATATAACAATAACAATACAATAAAGAAACACATAAAGGTGGTCACGGCATGTCCGTAACCGGGTGCAGTCTTTGAAGAAAGCAAGGTGTCCATTTCACCAAAACAGGGAGACGTAACCAGGTAGGGGTCTGTCCTGCCCCGAGTCCTTAACAGTCTTTAGTCCGTCCTGGGTTACGCTCCAACTATGTACACAGGATTCCCGGTAAATCCACCAAAGACTCCTATAAACAACTAGAAACACATAATTATACACAAGCAACAAGAAAAACAGGTAACCACAAATAAAACAATTTATGCACTTCAAATCCTCCAACGTGCGGGTAACTGGCCTCTAGTGGCCCTAGTGGACCTACGGAGCTGACTGTCTGGCCCTGAACTACAGGGTGTAGGAGCTGTTAAGGGTAAACTGGGCAGCGGTCTACGGGCCCTTGGGCTCACTAGGGATATGGCAGGCTCACTGCAAGCAGAGGGTTGATCCTCCTGGTCTGCTGGTGTGGGGTCTTCTGCCTCCTGGACCGGCTGTTCTTCCAGCTCTACCTGTTGCTCCGTAGGTGCTTGGGATGCTGGTTGGAGGAAGGTGAGTACGGGTACCACAACTGCACCATTGACTTGAGTCCAAGACCGAGGGAAGTCTCCGAGCACAGTACTAACCATATCTTCCCTTTCCTCTACGGGTCGATGGTCTTCTTGTTCCTCTTCAGGGTTCCGTAGCTGATCAGGACACTTCTTCAGGTGATCCCGGGATACAATGGCTGTGGTCTCCCCTGTGGTCTCCCCTCCGTCTTTACTGATGGTACAGACCTTCGGGTTCTCGTGGCTTGAGGGCAGTATGGTGTACGGGTCCTTCTCCCACTGGTCGTCCAACTTGTGGAGCCGTCTTTTCCTCTTCAAGACCTGCTCTCCGGGCACCAGGGGAACAGCGGGAGCATACTGGTTGTAAGTTTTCTCTTGTCTCTCCCTAGCCTGACAGAGACTTCGCTCCATGCTCTCCTGTACTTTCCGGTACTGCTGCTGCCTCTCTGTGTCCCAGTCTGCTTCTGGTGAAGTGTCCTCGGGTGTCAGGACTCCCATTTCCAGGTCAACAGGTAACTTACCAGGTCTCGCCCTCATTAGGTAAGCCGGGGTACAGTTGGTGGAACCTACCGGGATGTGGTTGTATAGGTCCACCAGATCGGGCAGCTTCTCAGGCCACAGACTGCGTTCTTCCTTATCTTCCGGCAGCCATACAGATTGCAGAATTCCTGGAAGACCTCCGCTTCAAAGGCAGGTCCCTGGTCCGTCAGCACTTGGTCCGGGTATCCGTGTGGACGGCAGAAGTGCTGCTGGAAGGCTCTAGCTGCTGTTTGAGCCGTTAAGTCCTTGACGGGGACGACTACCAAGAACCGGGAGTAATGATCCACGATGGTTAACGCGTAGACGTAGCCACTTCTGCTTGGGGTCAGTTTTACATGATCCAAGGCTACCAGTTCCAACGGCTGCCGGGTGACGATGGACTGCAGGGGAGTCTTCTGGCTGGCACGGTCCTTCCTCCTCAGGTTGCACGGGCCACAGTCTCTGCACCACCTCTCGATGGTTTCCCTCATGCCTACCCAATGGAACCGCCCGCGCAGCAGGAACTCCAGCTTCTTCCATCCGAAATGCCCAGCTCCATCGTGGTATGCCTCCATCACCATGGCTGCGTCTCGTTGTGGCACCACTACTTGCCAGATTAGTTCATGCGTCCGGGAGTTAACCATCCTGCGGCACAACTTCCCCTTGTAAAGGAACAGTCTACTCTTTTCTGCCCACAGTTGCTTGGCTTCCTCCGGAGCGTCTGGGTCAAGGCGAGCCTCTGGCTGAGTCAGCATCTCCTTCACCAGCCGGACGGCAGGGTCACTGTCTTGCGTTTCCGCCCAGTTGTAGTGAGGTAAGGGGTTAAGCGTAGCGCCTTGCTTACTCCTTACCCGATGGGAATACTGGATAGTCCCATGACGGTGAAACGCGGGGAGTTCGACTTCTTCCAGTCCCTCTGAATCTTCTCCTACGTCCGGTAGGTTTGGCATCCTGGACAGGGCGTCCGCGTTGGTATTGGAGCGTCCTGCCCGGTATTTGATGGTGAACTCGTAGTTGGACAGGCGGGCCATCCATCTCTGCTCTAGGGCACCGAGTCTTGCCGTGTCCAGGTGTGTCAACGGGTTGTTATCCGTGTACACGACGAACCGGGAAGAAGCGAGGTAGTGCTTAAAGCGTTCGGTGACTGCCCACACCACTGCCAGGAACTCTAGCTTAAATGAGCTGTAATTCTCAGGGTTTCTTTCAGTGGGTCGCAGTTTTCGGCTGGCGTAAGCGATTACTCGCTCTTTCCCCTGCTGGATCTGGGACAGCACGGCTCCTAGCCCGATGTTACTTGCGTCGGTGTAGAGGATAAAGGGCTGGCTGTAATCCGGGTACGCCAGGATTTCATCCCCCGTGAGGGCCATCTTCAGCTGGCGGAAGGACTCTTCTTCCAACTTCTCCCATCTGAAGGGCGGCTTCTGGTTCTTGGCCTTCCGGGACTGGCCTATCAGGAGGTCCTGCATAGGAGCTGCCTTTTTGGTGAAACCGGGGATGAACCTGCGGTAGTAGCCTACCAACCCAAGGAACTGCCGCACTTCCTTTACACTGGAGGGACTTGGCCATTCCTTAATTGCGGTGATCTTATCAGGGTCGGGAGCCACTCCGTCAGCGCTCACCACGTGTCCCAGGTACTGCACCTTTGGTTTCAGGAGGTGACACTTGGAGGGTTTCACCTTTAGGCCGTAGCTTGCCAGAGCTTCGAACACTTCCGCCAGGTGTTTCAGGTGGTCCTCATAAGTCTTAGAATATACGATGACATCGTCCAGGTACAACAGGACCGTCTCGAAGTTTCTGTGGCCCAGACAGCACTCCATTAATCGTTGGAAGGTTCCTGGTGCGTTGCAGAGTCCGAACGGCATGCAGGTAAACTCGCTAAGTCCCATCGGGGTGGTGAATGCGGTCTTCTCCCGGTCCGCCTCTGCTACAGGAACCTGCCAGTACCCACTAGTGAGATCCAAGGTAGAGAAGAAGTTAGCAGATCTTAAAGCAGCCAAAGACTCCTCTATCCTTGGTAAGGGGTACGCATCCTTGTGTGTGATACGGTTGATTTTCCGGTAATCTACACACATCCTCATGGTGTTGTCTTTCTTTTTGACTAAGACTAGTGGAGCTGCCCAGGGGCTACAGCTATCCCTGATCACCCCAGCCTCCTTCATGTCTCTAAGCATCCCCTTGGCGTGTTGGTAGTGTGCAGGGGGTACGGGTCGATACCTCTCTTTTATGGGAGGATGGTCTCCCGTGGGGATGTGGTGTTCTACCCCCTTGACTCGCCCGAAGTCTAACGGGTGTTTACTAAACACTCTCTCGTACTCTTGAACCACCCGATAGACTCCCTGTTTCTGGTGTGAGGGAGTGGAGTCAGTACCCAAATGTAGTTGCTGACACCAGTCCTCCATTGTTTTCTTAGAGCCGTTACCTTCCTCCGGGTGAGATGGAGGCAAGGGTTCCACAGATTGTATAGCATTTTGGTTAATGGTATATAATTTGGCTAGCGTGGCATACCGGGGCAGGTACACTTCCCTCTTCCCGATATTGATTATGCGAACGGGCACCCTCCCATGGCGTACATTAACCACCCCCCGTGCTGTCAAGATGGTGGGCCTACTGTCTGAGTAAACTGGTTCTACCATTGCCTGGTAATCTCTACCTCTCAGACCAATAGCTGCCCGGCACCAAATCATCATTTCACTTTTTGGGGGCATGGCAATAGGGAAAGGGTCACACATTCTCACGCTACCAATCTCACCGCCGGAGAGTTCCACCTGTTGCCGTCGCATCAGTGCCCGGATCTCTTTTTGGAGCACTCGCTGCTCGCCGGAGCTGGCGTTCTTGGCAACCTGCTGTAAAAGGAAAATCACCTCTGCAAGACAATTTTCAATTACATTAGTTCCTAGAGTTATCTTTGGGTGACTCTCGTGTTTGTCAATGTCTACAATGATCAGTCCCTGTGCTGCCAGTTTAACTCTACCAATTTTAATGGTCACCTCTTTAAATCCGATCTGTGGCACGGGCTGACCATTGCTGGCGATGATACTCAAGTCGTCGTCAGGGTAGCGGGTAATATCCGAGTCATTCCAGTACTGCTTGAAGAGCACGTACGGGATGGTGGTGACCTGTGACCCGGTGTCCAGTAGGGCACTCATAGGAATGCCATCCAGTACCACAGGCAAGACTGGACGTCCTCCCACATATTTGTCGCGCCAGTTCGATGGGCCTGATGATCTTTTTCCTAGGGGTTGGCCCTCTACCCTAGGTTGTGCCAGTTTAAAGGACAGTACCTTGCCATATGTCCGGGTTGATTACAGCGGCGGCAGATGGGTCGTCCGTCCTCGTTGTATCGGTCGCTGGGTCTTCCTCTGGCCGGTGGGGTCCTCCTTGGTCGACGCCACGGGATGTCCTCCGGTCCGGATGCCAGCTGGATCTTCCCTGGAGTAGAAACCTGTAAAGACTGCACAGTTCGGGTTAGCGCAGCAACGCTTTTAGCTAGCTCTTGGACCTGATGGTGCAGGTCTGGAGCCGGGTCATTGCTCAAAGCCTGCGCATCAGTTCCCACAGGCCCTGCCGACAAGGGCGCCGCCTCCTGGTGGTAAGTGGTAGTGGGGCGTCTGTGGGTCACAACGCCACCTGGTGCCGGTTCTCGGAGCACCCGGATGGCTCTGTCCTTGAACTGTGCAAATCCCAGATGAGGGTCCTGTAAGGCCATTGCCCGCAACTGGGTTCGGTGGGCATTGCAATATAAACCCTCTATAAATTGTTCAGTCAACAGCCTGTCCTCGTCTCCCACGCCGTCAGGGTCGGTCTGCTTAATGGCTCTCAGGGCTTCTTGTAGGTTTAATGCATAGTCCCTTATACTCTCATGTGCCCGCTGTTTGCACCCGTAGAATCTGAGCTTGATCTCGGCTGAGGTGCGGGTATCAAAGGTGTCCCTCAGCCGGGCCAGTATCCCTGCGACAGTCCTCCCCCCAGGTGGCCAGGACTTTACCTCCCTTTGGGCTGCCCCGGTTAATTGGGCCACCAGGATGCTCACTTTTTGCTCTTCTGTAAGGGGGTACACCTGGAAGAGGCTATCCAGCTTTTCTCTAAAGTCATGCAGGGTATGCGATTCCCCTGAGTACTGGGGTAGCCAGGCTGCCCCCGGGATATAGGGCATGGTGAAAGGCATGACCACAACAGCGGTGGCGCTGGCGGGGGTTGAAGCGGTGAAGCTCTCCTCCGTATCCGACATCCTTCTCCCCCCTAGTGGACCGTGGCCTACCTTGCGATGATCCTCTTCCGTAGGCCGCGGCTCCGCAGTGGATCGTCAGGGTTGAGGACCTTCCGTCGCGCTCCTGTGACGTCGGCGTCTGCTGGGCTCCTTCCAGGACCTTACGCAACGTCCGGACGTGAGGCGGGGCTTCAGTTCTCGCGCGCTTTCGGAGTCCACGCCCCTCTTCTTCCCGCGCGGTGTCCTCAAGATGGCGTCCAACGGCGGGAAAACTCCACGGAAGGCGGGAAGAAGGCTGAAAATGGCGCCGGATGGCGGGAATCCTCACCGATGGCGGGAAGAAGGCTGAAGATGGCGCCGGATGGCGGGAATCTTCACCACTGGTAAGTTTGAACAGTCTTTTTCAGGCACGCATTACCCGGTGGTTGCGGGCACGAAATCCTGCCGACTACGCCAAAAGTTGACGCGCCCCTGGGCCTGTGTCGCGCTGCGTTGCGCATGCGGGAGCTTACCCGGAGCCGGATCTGTTGAGGGTTGTAGTCTCGTGGCGGTGACCCGGTCCGTGCCCAGGGAGTCAGACTAAGTGGCGCTGTATTAGCGGTAGATGTTGGACGACTATGCCACCCGTTGAGTACAGCTAAGGAGCTGCTGCTGCAGGGCAGACCGCTGAGGCCGGTGGTAGGATTGTGCAGCGTGATAGTATAACCCCCAACGGGAGGGGTATGGCCTCAGGGCAGCCGACGTGGATGATGGGGGTAGCAGGAACCACTCAGAGACGGTACGGTGTAGTTCAGGGTCTTTACTGGTGACAACGATAGACCCTCCCGGAGTACTGGCTAGCGATTGGGGCCTGGTCAGTCCTTGAGCAGATGGGATCTCCCCTGGCCAGGCGGAGTTGTAGGCCTCCCAAACTAACGATACTCTTCTGGCTACCTTGCTAGAAGCGGGTATAAGTAGCCCACGTCCCTGAGTGTACCGTGTGGTGCTCACCCATATGGCCGGTGACTCGGGGCCTTCTAGTAGCTTCCGCTCCACGACGGCGGTGCTGGTCCCATGCGTGTGACCGTGCCTTCGGGTTTCTTGGCCAGAGGACCTGGAATCCCCTGCCTGACGGATTCTGCTGCTGGGTAGGAGTTAGTCCCCACAGCCTCGGACTCCGGGTCCAGTAAGAAATCTTCTCAGCCAGGGCGAGCTCTGCAGCTGCCAGCCCCTGACTCCTTGTAACACTGCTCCCACAGAGCTCCTGATGTTCTGTTCCTATATTTGCTTCTTTTCTCTGTCTCTACTTCTTCTCTACTCACTAACCCTGCCTCAGCCCCAGGTTTATATAGGGGAAGTCCTTCCCCTCCCAGGACTGGGCAGGAGGTGTGGCATGCATAGGATTCCTGACCAAGAGACCTCCCACCTGCTCTCAGACATAACATTGCTGTTACTGTGGAAACCAGACCCCTGGGGTGCCACAGATATACATGGGGGAGACCTTGATAGTATAAGCTTCTCAGTGATTGAAGTAGTTGCACCACACAACAGAGGCGGGGATTGGGACCACTTGATTTTACAAAAAACGGCCAGATGGATCTACCGAATGAAAAGCATTAGACCATATGGCCTAAACGACCAATTGCATTTTGGCTGTTTTATCTAATGGTTCCATTTACCCTTAATGCTCCCCACCCCCTCTGTGTTTTCCAGTTTAGTCCCCACTTTTGGACCCCCCTTGTCTATTTGGCCAACATTGGTTGGGCCAGATTTTCTTCTGCCTAATGCCGGTCAACACTCACTGCTGCTCTGTTCCCTGATTTTGAGAGCCTGCTATATGGCCACTGTCCCGAAGAGGAGTTTGGCCATTACCTTGGTTTTGAATTGTATTAGTTAAACACTTATGTATGGCCTCAATTATAAGTACATGATTTATCTTGCTAAGGCTATAGGTTAAGCTTCCTGTTGATCCGTTGCCTCTATGTCGAATATCTATTAAAGAAAATTCTACTCCGTAATATTCGTAATATCCAATAATTTCCTTGATATCTACTAAAGAAAATGTCATTCTTTTTATGAATTGTATATATCTTTGCAATACAGTTCTTAGGCCCTCCCCCCTACTTAGATGTATGTGGTTACTGGAACAAGATATCACATTAAATATATTAGACACACTCCTTATGATCCATAACATTCATTGTTAACATCTGCATGAGGCATTAGACTTTGGTAGCTCTGAATATGCAGCTATGGATTGAGAGATATCTGGAGTTGCTACTAATGCAATAAGACGCCCCAACTGTGATGTGTATATGTGCTAGGATGTGCGGAAACTCAGCGCCGCTCATCTCATTGCACAGGTGACCGGTGCCTGTGTGCGCAGCCGCAGGGTGAGGGGCACATTTGCGTTCCATCGCATACATTGGGATACTAAACCGGAAGTGGCGACATGTGTATCAGGGTGGCGCATGCACAAAGTCTTAGGACATATATCGCACTGTAGTTAGGGGGTCTAGAGGCCGGATACAACAGCAGTATGGAACACATATGTGTCCCACCGCTGACGCTATGCTATGAACCGGAAGGGCAATGTAAGGAGGGAAATATAAAAGGAGGCATGACTCTCAGGAGTACCTGTGGCATATTGTTCCTGAGGTGGACATAGAAGGACATGATCTCCCTATCACAGCTGCATTAAACCAATGACTGAATGAGGGTTTAATCTAAGTCCATGAGTCTTGTTTTTGATATATCATTTTGATGTATGCTCTCCTGATGAACCCATTGAAGTGGAAATGCCTCGAGAAATTAGGCATACTATGGATTTCATGCTGAGTAGGGGTGGGCTAATTATGTACATAAGTCATGGCACCTTGGTGCAAAAATGAACAGTGTATTTGCATAGATTGATAAGGGGATATCTTATACATGACCACTCTCCGTCGTTTGATTAATTGGGACATGGCGCAATAAGAGATTGATATGTAAGATTTGTTTTTGAGGGCTAAGTGCAATATTAATACACCTTGTTATATGTTTTTTTGTATATGACCTATAGTCTACCTATGAATTATTGATCTCTTGTGTGCCTAGCTTTGTGGTTCTGTATCCTTTCCTAATATATATTTAAAATCTAGTGACAACTGATCTTTTCTACCCTATTTTTTCACTATAAACTGTTTAACAATTTTGGATTTCTTTGTATATGATTGAATAAACCCATCTCTATGGTTAAAAGAGAGTGACCATAATTGCACTAATGGTCATTGTCTAGTTCATTACAGGATATAGCATATCTTTTTTTTGCACTTTTTTGTCATTCTCTTTACATTTCTCCTATCCTAGGGGATAATAAGGTCAGATAGGGAAAGTCGACGTCGATTGGGGGCGCCATTGCGCAGATTTAGGGTGCCAACCTCTTCAGCAAGGTAGGGGTTTTCTAGGAAAACTATAGGTATTATGATCTTTTGTTTGTCCTATAGATACATGGAATTTCCTGTTTCCCTATGACACAAATCAACACAGTATAGAGAGACACTGATAATAAATATTGGATGAATCTGAATAAAGGACTATACCAGTATATGTATGCAGTGGGTTATCTCACATTTATTCTTCTTAGACAAAGGTTTTTTTTAGATAAAAAGCCATGTTTGGTTTAGTCCTACCTTTCTTGTCTCTGTAGGGCCATACAGGGTCAGACAAGGACGTACGAGGGGGGTGCCATTGCGCAGGTTCAGGGTGCAACCTCCACGGTAAGGTAGAGGAAGACTAGAGTTATAATAGGGATTTATCTACCATTTCAAACCTGCCTTGCATGATCTTGAATAGCATTTGACCATTTATTTGATTATAGCTGCTACAGTTGATACTAAAATATTTTAAATCATTCTAAATAAAAGTGATGTTTTAAAATTAGAATCCTTATACAGTGTTTAAGTTGGTGATTTTTGGTTTTGTTCTTCTTATAATAAGTTATTCACAATCGGTGAAAGTTATAGAAAAATTACAGTAAAAAGAAGGGACTTAGCGAATAAATTGGCCAATATATGTGAGCCCAACAGCCATTGTCAAGACGTACGTAATTATTGGGTCTCTGTCCTGATAAGACACCTTTCCTGGACTAAAAAGCCTACAATTTATGGGGCAGGAAGGAACCAGCTAATTAAAACCACCTAAGGCTGATGGGAGGTGGAGTGCATATGTCAGAGGAGTTTGCTGCAAACAAAAAAACTGACCAGCACATCCAAACTAGTGTGTACAGGTGCCAGCTACCTTCTTTTTACTGTAATTTTTCTATAGCAATATTGCAGTTTCAGTTTTTCCAATATTCCACATGTACATAATGCAGCATTTACCTTTTTTCTATGGCAGTAATGCAGTTCCAACAGTAGTGAAGCTACCGAGGGGTCAAAGGGTGCCGCCACCCCAGGCCCCGCACTCTGAGGGTCCCACCGAAGCTACACTATTTTTACCTGTATCAGCGTGCGCCGATACAGTTAAACTCTGCGGCAGAGCAGAGAGACAACTCCCTGCACTGCCACTATGGGGCCCGTGATCCGGGGGCCCCCCGCCAGTTCAACTGTATTGGCATTCTCCGATACAGATGAAAGCGATGGAGGAGGGAGCGTCAGCTGATGCTTCCTCCTCCATCATTCTTCCTTGGTGTCTGACGTCTCAGCGCGATGACGCCAGTATGTGGTGTCATTTACTCTGAGATGTGTGATGCTTAGAACACAAGCTGCCACCACCGGATCAGCGGGGAGCGAGGAGTAGAGGTGAGTATTGTATTTTAGTATTTTATTTAGAACATTGTGGGGGCAATTAAACTGTACTGAGGACTATGGGGTGCATTATACTGAATGGGTTGCATTATACTGAACGGGCTACTGGGTGCATTATACTATATGGTGGTGTATTATTCTGTATAGACTATGGGGTGCATTATACTGAATACGCTATGGGATGCATTATATTATATGGAGGTTCATTATACTGTATGGGCTATGGGGTGTATTATAATATATGGGGTGCATTATACTGAATGGGCTATGGGGTGCATTATACTTTATGGGGGTGCATTATGCTGAATGGGCTATGGGGTGTATTATACTGTATGGGCTATGGGGTGCATTATACTATATGGGGGTGCATTATGCTGTATGGGCTGTGGGGTGTATTATACTGTATGGGCTATGGGGTGCATTATACTGTACGTGTTATGGGGGTGCATTATGCTGTATGGGCTGTGGGGTGTATTATGCTGTATGGACTATGAGGTGCATTATGCTGTATGGAGGACTATGTGGGGGCCTTTAAACTATATGTAAGCAGTTATACAGTGAAGGTTTGTGTGGGGTCCATCATGCAGTTTGGTGGCCATTATACAGTGTGGAGAGGTGTGGGGCAATTATATTGTATGGGGTACAGTATGGTCATCATACTTTACGAATGCAATGAAAGAGAAATCTAGGGCTCCAGTAGGAGGAAAAATAGAGGGCACACAGTACCACACAGCAGGTGCAGTAATAGGGACACATACGGCAGCAGTGGCTCAGTATTGGGGTATCAGCAGGATAAGGAGTTTATGCAGGTTGGAGGTAGATGGAGATGGTGCCTGAAACGTGAGACGTCTAATGTGTCTGTGCTGTAATCTCTGCAGACAAGTCCTGGCTGGAAGAAGTTGCTGTGTCGGTCTGGACCAGATGGAAAAGATGGGAAAAAGTGAACGACTCCCCCAGAAAGAACATTAGCTGTAAGTCACTATCTATAACTGTACTGTAATCATTTATATGTTCTGCAGAGCTGGTATCTACCACTATATGTCACCATATGGCGGTAATATCTATATTGGTCTTTGTATGGAGATTTCTTTTAGTAACAGCTCTGTCATCTGCTGAGGTTCTCCTACATCCACTAGTAGGGTGCGTCACCATAGCTGTAATCATGGTTTTCTGGTTAGGGGCCCACTCAGAAGTTTTGCCTCCCCTGAACCCAACCCCTAGCTACGCCTATGAGTTCCTATTTTCTAAATTTATTATTCTTGGTATTTCAGAGTGCAGCTATATATCAAAGACAACATTATCAAGGAGTTTGTATGTTCTCCCCGTGTTTGTGTGGGTTTCCTCTGGGTTCTCCTGTTTCCTCTCACACTCCAAAGACATAATCTAGGAAATCTAGATTGTGAGACCCAATGGGGACAGTGATGATGTCTGTAAAGCGCTGTGGAATTAATGGCGCTATATAACTAAGTAAAATAAATACATGAATATTGTCATACACAGCCAGACTTCCGAGACAGAAGGTAAAACATGGCTTAGTAGCATACTAACCATCTCTATAGCTGTATACACAGTGCTAAACCAGTAATTTTGTATGCCGATTAAGAAGAGATTAGGAAGCACTGACCATGCTGCCAGATCCAGGAAACATGTGATCGCTAGCTGTAGGGAGGGAACAGGAGCAGCTGGGTTGTAGGAGATCAGGTCAGCTGTACCATGCAGGCAGGAGGCTGAAATTCTCCTGCAACTGGTGCTAATATACCAACCTCAGTTACAGGGAAAATTAGAAATAACAAGAATATTAATATGTTAAAATGTCACTCAAAGGCCTTTAAGGCCGTATGGTGGGCATAATGTGTAAAATATATGAAACAATAAATGAAAAAAGCAAAAATAAAATAGAAAAAAAATTCATAAATAAAAAACGAAACTAAACAAAAGAGACCCTGCCAGTCTGAATCACTGAAGAAAATATGTTCAATATCTAAAATTCATTTCTATGAAAAGGGGAATGCAATTTAAAAATGTTTTACTCATCCTTTGTGGGAAAAAAAGTGAAAAATGGACACATATTTCCTACTTTTATTTATGATGATATCAACTAGAAAAAAGGAATATAAAAATGACATAAAAATTAAGCCCCTTGTGTTGCAAAAAAAACGGCAAAAATTTGAATATCTGAGCAAGAACATTCTTTTTAGATCTCTTAAAAGTGCATGTATGATAAAACCTGAACATGTGTATGGTCAGGAATAGGAGGATACATCCTGGGCGGAAACTGGTTAAACAGCTAGAATATTGATGGCGAGTAATCTTTATATATGGGGAAAAAAATGCTGGAGTGATTTTCTAAAAAGGAATCTGTCAGCAGGTTTGTCTGCAAATTTAAATGTTTAGCAGCATCGTGACTGAGAAAATGTAGCTTTAATCAGGTGAACGTTGATCCCGTTTTTTGTGAGTTCTGTGACTCTGAAATGCTCTTGGCATTCTGCAGTAAGTGCTTTACCACATCTCTGCTCTGGAGTGACGGTTGCAGCATCCTTCTAAATGGTCGACCACATGCCCGTCCACATGCCTAGAGCGAGGGAACTCCTAGAAAGCATTTGTGGCTAGCGCTGTGCTCCAGATTAACAATAAACTGCTGCAAAAGCCCTACACAGAGGTACAACATGGTTCAACATCTTTTCAGGTGTCCCATCTAGAGTTGCCAGCAGAATACTGTAGCACTTTGCTGTTTCCATCAGTCCATAAATATTGAGTTGTAAATAGCAATATGCATTTTTCACCACCACCCTATCAAATCCCTCTTCACTGGTCGACTGCGGGTGTCTTGTTCTTTTGATCATGAGGGTCCCAGAATAATATAGGTGATAATTAGAGTTGGGAGAATTTATTCAAGTGAAGTTGACTTTTACAAAAATCACTATTCTTTTCCATATTTTTTGTAGTATGCTCAGAAGGAATTCAGTAAAATGGTCGCCACCATCTTGTTGAGCTGTGCAGGGCCAGCAAAAGGTTAAAAAAATGAATGTCTCTGCTGCTCGTTGTCCCCCCTACGGTCCTCAACACCTCTACTTACCATCAGGTGTACTTGACGCGCCCCCTGGGCCATGTTCAAGGGATACCCGGAGCCGGATCTGGATGGGGGTAGTAGTCCTTGTGGCGGTGACCCGGTCCGTGCCCAGGGTGTCAAACTAAGTGTGTGGCAGTCTTGGTAGATGTTGTTTCTGTGTCAACTACGCCACCCGTTGATTTGCTGTCACAAGGCCGCCGCTGCAGAACAGTCCGCTGAGGCCGGTAGTATGTGTGCAGCAATGGTGGTATAACCCCCAACGGGAGGGGTATGGCCTCAGGGCAGCTGGTGCGGATGATGGGGGTAGTGATAGTGCAGAAAGGAGAGTCAGAGACGTGAGATGCAGTTTCAGGGTTTTTACTCACAGGTGTTCCTTCAGTCACTCTGGCCTTGAGTGACCACCCGAGCCGTGCTGCATCCACCAGGTGCGGGACTCGGCTAACCCCCAGGCAGTTCCGGAGCGTGGTCCTGAGCTTCCCTCTCACTCTCTTTCTCCTGGCCGTCCCCACCAGGGATCCACCTTTGTCCGGTTCCCTTGGGCCTTCTATGGTAAAACCTTCTCTGGCTTTCCTGACCCTACTCTTGGTGTACCTTCCTGGTGGATGTGGTGAGGGTCGTGGCAAAACTTGACCACGACCTCCGGTTCCTGGTTAAGGGTTACTTTTGCCTCCGCCAGCTTGGGATCCGGTGCCCTCTTCTGCCAACCCTTCACCCTTTTTAGCTGACTCGTGGGATCTCAGGGTTCCCTCTTGGTCTTATGCCTCTGGGCCTTTCTTCCTCTTCCTCTCTGCTTCAGGCCTGGCCCTGGAGCTGGGCCCAGCCGGAGCCACAGCTCCCTGTCAGCCCTCCTGGCTGAACTCCTCTTCAGCACTCTCCTGACAGACTGACTCTATCTCTAGATGGTGCCCACCTTATATACTCCCTCTATATGTGAGCCCAGGTGACCAGCACCCAATGGGCTCCTAGCTTTACCCAGAGTACTCCCCCTATCTGCCCCTACACTACTGGGATGTTCCACCCCCCCTCCCACTCCAGCCAGGGACAGACGCTGTCGTACCTGCACATCTACTTGGTGGGAGTACCGTAGTTCTGTCCCCCGGAAATGGGATGTATGTAGTGCATGCAGCCTACTGAGCTCAGTCCCACACTCCATCCTTACCCGGGAGTGGAATACCACACCTCTGGTTTGAGGTGCAATACCCCTGTAGCAGCCGAGTCCTCAGGGTGCTACATTCCCCCCTGGTAAATCACAGCACGTCCTCGGGCTGTAAAAGAGCAAAACAGTATAAAACATACAAATTTTTTTTTTTTTTTTTTTAAAACATACACCAACATATAAAACATTTTAAACATTATCAGATTTTAGCAATATAAACTTTTTCATATAAAATGTTCTTGAGTTTCTGGCCACTGTGCACTTGTGACCAGGTAAAAGTGCAACAGTACAAAAACAGTTCCTTATAAAACCGGTAGGGGGCGCCTTAAGAAGCGCAACTATTTACAAGGTGGCCGCTCTCAGTCCTCGGCCAGTGGGGATAAGGAATGGCTGTTCACAGTCCTCAGCCTGTTAAGGGAAAGGGACACACGGGTAACAGTTTGCTGGTCCCAACGGGGACTATACTTTACTGGTAACAGTTCTTGTACCCTTACGGGTAACTATTTACAGCTTCACTGTACCGTACTTTAGTAACGGCATCCTCCTGCTCCTTCCCGCAGGTAGTCTTCAAACCCGTCCGGGTCCTCTTGTCCTTCCTCAAACCGCAGCTCTTCCTCAGTCAATCTGTGCACATGGAGAGCATATGGACCTTTGGCACATTGATGCCGGGTGAAGGTGACCTCATCACCCAGGTAAAGATCACGTCCTCTGTGTCCCTCCGGCAGATGGCTCTCGACGTCCCTGCGGGTGACGAAGACGTCGCCGGGGGTTCTGTGGTCCCGGATAAAACCCCAACCGTGCTGCAGTTGAAACTTGATTACGGTCCTGGTGGCGCGGGGACCGTGGGCTGCACGGGGGTTTCGTCTGGTCCGGCTTTTCTGTTCCGCACTCTGTACTTGCAGCCGCTCCTCGCGGACCCGCCTTTCTCGCCGTTCCCGGTCGAAGACCTCCAGCTGTTGCCGGCAGCACTCTGCTCGCTGGACTGCGGCCGCCCGGGTCTCATGGGTGAACCCAATGAGGTTTTCTCCGGTGGGGTCCCATTCGAATTGGGCCTCCTCCAACGGGAGCGGGGTGATCTTGGCGGGCGCCGGAGCCGGAATCAGGGGCTCACACAGAGGCCTTTCCTTCCGGAGTCGGGGATGGAGGTACTCCGGTGGCCACTCAAAGGGCTGCCCATCCGGGCAAGTGTGCTGGGCGAACAGGTCTTCACCCAAGGGTAGCACGGTGGAGGTTGAGGGCGCGATGGTAGTAGCAGCGCCCGGATTCACCAGGCCTTGCGACCAGGCCGGTGGCGCTCTAAAGGTAAAGGGCACTGTGGAGACGGCGGCGCCCGGGGGTACTCGGCCCTGCGACCAGGCCGGAGGCGTCTCCTGCTTGGCCGCGCTCTGGGTTGAGGCGCGTGATGTCACAGGGGGCGTGGCCGCGGCTCCTGCTTGAGGCCTAGTCTGGAGCGGTGGCGGTGCAGCGACGGGCACGGTAGGGGAAATTTCGGGCTCTGCGACGGGGAGCTGGGGCAGGCTCACGGTTTCTAGGCTTGGGGTAGTGACGTCCCCTTTACCTGCCTCCGTCTCTTCAGCTCCTTCCACGGCGTCGTCTCCGGCCTTCATTCCTCCTGCACCATCCTCAGAGGCGGTCAGACTCCTCGTCTCGGGTGGCGTGCTCCACTGGCGGGTTCCAGCCTGCTGGGCCATCTCCCTACTCCACTCAGTCAGCGTTTCTTGCTGCACCTGGGCCATCCTCCGTGCGAGGCCCTCCAGCGCGGTCTGTGCACGCTCCCGGTCTCGGGGAAGCTGTGCCAGGATCTCCACCAGGTCTTGTGGGGTGGTGGCTTGCAACAGGCTCCTGACCACAGGGTCGGTGCTGCCTGACTCTCCCTCCATCTCCGGGTGCGACCTCTCCAGACTCTCCTAGGCTGCACCCATCCTCACTCTTTTGTTCTTCATCCGCCCACACTGAGAGCGGTCCTGGGGCAACTTGGTGATTGTCAGTTCCAGGGGCAGTCCCCCCACGCTGACGGACATCTCTATCATTGCAGTCCCTGCTGGTGGGGGCGGTCTTCGCTTTTGGCGCCATTCTTGGACCTGGCCCACGATGGGAGGTGGCCTCTTGCCACCCTCGGGCACGCCCATAATGGCGTCCGCTCTGCCAGGGCGGGAAATCTTCTCAGATGGCGGGAATCGTCTCCCAGTGGCGGGAAACTCCGTGGATGGCGGGAAAAAGCTGCAGATGGCGGGCAACTGGCGGGAAACGACCCGTGATGGCGTCCGATGGCGGGGACCCTCCGGAATTGGCGGGAGACTTCTTCTTACGGTACATATAAACTTTTCTTCAGGCACGCAGTACCCAGTGGTTACGGGCACGAAATCCTGCCGACTACGCCAAAGTTGACGCGCCCCCTGGGCCATGTTCAAGGGATACCCGGAGCCGGATCTGGATGGGGGTAGTAGTCCTTGTGGCGGTGACCCGGTCCGTGCCCAGGGTGTCAAACTAAGTGTGTGGCAGTCTTGGTAGATGTTGTTTCTGTGTCGACTACGCCACCCGTTGATTTGCGGTCACAAGGCCGCCGCTGCAGAACAGTCCGCTGAGGCCGGTAGTATGTGTGCAGCAATGGTGGTATAACCCCCAACGGGAGGGGTATGGCCTCAGGGCAGCTGGTGCGGATGATGGGGGTAGTGATAGTGCAGAAAGGAGAGTCAGAGACGTGAGATGCAGTTTCAGGGTTTTTACTCACAGGTGTTCCTTCAGTCACTCTGGCCTTGAGTGACCACCCGAGCCGTGCTGCATCCACCAGGTGCGGGACTCGGCTAACCCCCAGGCAGTTCCGGAGCGTGGTCCTGAGCTTCCCTCTCACTCTCTTTCTCCTGGCCGTCCCCACCAGGGATCCACCTTTGTCCGGTTCCCTTGGGCCTTCTATGGTAAAACCTTCTCTGGCTTTCCTGACCCTACTCTTGGTGTACCTTCCTGGTGGATGTGGTGAGGGTCGTGGCAAAACTTGACCACGACCTCCGGTTCCTGGTTAAGGGTTACTTTTGCCTCCGCCAGCTTGGGATCCGGTGCCCTCTTCTGCCAACCCTTCACCCTTTTTAGCTCACTCGTGGGATCTCAGGGTTCCCTCTTGGTCTTATGCCTCTGGGCCTTTCTTCCTCTTCCTCTCTGCTTCAGGCCTGGCCCTGGAGCTGGGCCCAGCCGGAGCCACAGCTCCCTGTCAGCCCTCCTGGCTGAACTCCTCTTCAGCACTCTCCTGACAGACTGACTCTATCTCTAGATGGTGCCCACCTTATATACTCCCTCTATGTGTGAGCCCAGGTGACCAGCACCCAATGGGCTCCTAGCTTTACCCAGAGTACTCCCCCTATCTGCCCCTACACTACTGGGATGTTCCACCCCCCCTCCCACTCCAGCCAGGGACAGACGCTGTCGTACCTGCACATCTACTTGGTGGGAGTACCGTAGTTCTGTCCCCCGGAAATGGGATGTATGTAGTGCATGCAGCCTACTGAGCTCAGTCCCACAATCCATCCTTACCCGGGAGTGGAATACCACACCTCTGGTTTGAGGTGCAATACCCCTGTAGCAGCCGAGTCCTCAGGGTGCTACATACTGACACCTCAGGCATCTTCACGCTTGGCTGGGAGTAGACCCTGGATGTCCCTGTGTCTGGAAGTCCTGGTCTAGATTGCTTGCTGTAAGGTCGTGGTGCAGGTCGTAACATCATGACTTGCTTCTTGACTCTAGACCAGGATTTCCAGCTGCGAGTAGGCTTGGGATATGCTTGGGATATTCCTTTGCATGCGCAGGGACATGCCAGGCCGAGTCAAGGCCGGAAGTCCTGGCCTAGTGTGAAGAGGACCGGGTTCTATCAGTGCACGCTGGCAGTAATGAGTAAGGTCAAGGATCTTGTGAGGGACAGAGAGCAGAATAAGTGAGAAGTGAGATATTAGTTTTTTGGATCTTTTTTTTTCTACATCTTACCTTCACTATGCTTTGGGAGTTTTATTATACTCCAATACTCCAGAGCTGAATGAAGGAAATTGAATTTGCTGAGAATAAATTCACTGTAAATGGAATGTCCCGGTAAAATCCGTGCGATTTGTCTCTAGTGAAAAGTGTCATTATGGAAAAACCCTTTAAATGTTCATATTGACCAGCCTCATCCCAGCCAAGTGTATAATGGAAATATAATAATTTTATGACTTCTGCTTTTTAACAGACAAAACCATGTAAGATTGATTGCATGAATACTAAGTTGCTTATTAATAAAATCCATTTACACAGTTTATAAAATGAAGTACAAGCTTTGCTTAGAACAGAAGATTTCCTCAGTCTGAATAATGTCCTGTAAACGTTAGATTTATTGTAATATTTCCCATTTTTCTCCCCTGATAGGATGCAGTGGTGTTCGGCCATCCAGCTCCAGCACAATCTCTCATTCCATCAAGGAGAGATTATTATTCCACCATGTGCTCGGCTTCGGCAGCTTTGGAAAGGTCCTGATGGCGGAAGATACTTTAACCCGCCAAGAATTTGCTGTTAAGATCATCAGCAAAAGAGCCCTGCTAGCCGGAGGTGATAGGCTGGATGTCATGGTGGAGAGGCGAGTTCTTCAGCTGGCATCTGGAAGCCCCTTCCTCGTCCACGCGGACTTTGGATTCCAGACCAAGGTAGAATTGTGACTGCTTAGTGCTAAAAGGTTTTGCCACTTCTTTGATGTTGATGACCTATTCATCTGAATAGGAGCCATCCTGCAGTACCAGGAGCAACCACAAAACCTTGTTTGCGCCATATACTGTTTACATCCAACTTTTGGGAGAGATGGTAACAGCTGATCGGACCCTACCAATCTGATATTAATGACCTATTCTAAGGATAGGTACATCATAAGAGTGAAAATCTACAGACTTCACTGCTCAATGGACAATACCTCTGCCAGGGACAAATTTTACAGAGGTGTTGTAGAGGGTCCAAAGGTGATATAGAGGGTACAGAGGTGGTATAGAGGGTACAGAGGTGATACAGAGGGTACAGAGGTGGTAAAGAGGGTACAGAGGTGATATAGAGGGTACAGTGGTGGTATAGAGGGTACAGAGGTGGTATAGAGGGTACAGCGGTGATATAGAGGGTACAGAGGTGGTAAAGAGGGTACAGAGGTGATATAGAGGGTACAGAGGTGGTATAGAGGGTACAGAGGTGATATAGAGGGTACAGAGGTGGTAAAGAGGGTACAGAGGTGATATAGAGGGTACAGAGGTGGTATAGAGGGTACAGAGGTTATATAGAGGGTATTATTGTTCAGAACAAAATGGCTCTCTATAGTCTTGAATGTGGCTGAGCTGAAATACCAAGCGCAGCTCATGGGCAGCAGCACTTTTTTTCTGGAAGAAAAGTGAGTATTTTTTCTATCCTGAACAACGCCTTTATCCCCATAAAGAAGCAGCAGAGGCTGTAAGAGAGCAGCAATTTTCATTTTGTTTTTTTCTTCTCTACAGCCTAAAAGCTGTGACTTTTGTATTCTTCTGTCACTTTTGCTGTTTGAAGATCTATATTTAATGTTGTATTTTGAATTGCAGCATTTGAGAGTGCACATATTGTATTGGATGACTTTTATTCAATTTGTCTTTACTGTATAATAAATGGAAATGTTCCATGTTACAGATGAATGTTTTTCTTGGTATGGAATACTTGAGCTGCGGGGACTTTTACCAACTTCTACACAGGAAGGGGCCGCTTGACATCACCAGTGCCAGGTAATGTGTTCAAGGAGTTGTCCGGTCTCAGAAGAAAAGTCAGCAGTCACTCTACAAGACTGCAGGCTGCCAAATTGTGAGCAATGGTCCCGATTTCCCTGTATTCCCCATTCAGGTGGGCGATCCTTTTATCACACGTGTACAATTTACATACTTGTGATCACATGTCGACTAGTCTCACCGGCTTCTTTCAATAGGAGAGAATTGAGAGACGTTCCCGAGTATAGTCGGCATATAAGCATAAGTATGTAATTTTCAGACATGTATTCCCGAGACTGCAATAGTGACAGTATGCGCTTTTGACACGTCACGATTCGGCAGTCACATAGAGTGACTGCAGACTTTTCTTCTGAGATCACATAACCCCTTAAAAAAAACTCTAATCCACGTTGTATATAAAAGACCAGTTAGATACTGGAGGTCACAGTGTTACTTCCACTACTGACTTGTCGGTCCTGAGAGTCTCTCTACTTCTGAATGTGGAAATACTTTATAACAGTCTCTTCAGGAGCTCAGATTCATTCTGATTGTTGGGTAAAGTAACTGAAATTAAAATGCTTAGCGTAATGATAGAAAATGGTCCTATGAGGGAATAATATAGAATAATGCTCCTATTGACTAATATGAATTCCCAAGTTTACTTTCTATGGGATCTGATACTTATTCATTTTCTCTTTGTCAGATTCTATGCCGCCGAACTAGTGTGTGGGATCCAGTTCCTCCATTCTAAGGGCATCATCCACAGGTAATGTAGTCAGTGTGAGGCTGGGTCACACCAGCGTATAGTCTCTCATCTAAGAGAATCTGGATGATTATGCACATCACACTTTCATTAAACTCTGAACAGAATTAAATTAGAGTGTGATCAGTGTGATCAAATTTATTTTTGATGACGAGAAGATGGAAAAAAAAATCTCCATCTTCTCCATTCTGTCAGACCTTGGAAATCGGACTGCACTCAGATATCATCCGAGTGCAGTCCGATGTTTTCCATGGACTCTTTGACTTGCATGGCCGAGTGTGACCTGTTCATTTGATCCAACTCGGGAATGCTGCGATCGGTGAGAGGAAAAAAATCGCACATGTACACGGCCCATAGAATGATATTGGTCCGAGTGCTATCCGATGTTTTGTTGCATCGCATTCAGACCGAAAATATGATCATGTGCATGAGACCTTAAAGCTTAGCTGCACGCAGTCCCTCCACCCTGGTGACCTGCAGACTGATGCCCTGTATCTGGTGTCTAGTAGTCCTATATGGTATCACTGTCAGGAAGCTGCAGCTGAGCGGCCGTCACATGTAACACAGTGATCCCTACAGTGGTACAGGGAATACAGTAAAGGAGTTATCTCATAGGAAAGTGCAACACTAAGAGAAAATATGTTTATTCTCGTATGCCATCATTTCACCACAGATATAGGAAGAACACTTACTTTATACTCAGGTTACTTTGCTTTTTCTTACAGAGACCTAAAGCCCGAGAACATCCTGGTGACTGATACGGGCCACGTTAAGATCACGGATTACGGTCTTGCACTTGAGAACATGCACGGAGACCGGACAGCCACCAGTTTCGCTGGGACCGTGGGTTACATGGCTCCTGAGGTGAGAATAGAATGTTTTTATTTTTTGTATTTAAAAGTTTTTTTGGGTACTTTCACATTGATGAGCTTTATTTAGGCTAGTTCATCAATATAAAATCATTTGGGGTCCGATCACACTGATTAGCTGTTCTTACCTTTGGCGGAAACCTGATGTAAACAGAGCAGAACATCGCACCTCTGTACTGTTTAGTGGGCAGTACAGAGATCTGCAGATCAGTGGGACTGCTGGGTGTTCGCCCCCACCAATCTTATATTGATGACCTGTTCTGGTCATCAATATAAAAGTACTGGAAAACCCTTTTAAAGGATTGTCAATATATCACCAATCCCCAGAACAGGTGAAAAATGTGTGAACTCTGGGTGCTTCACTGCTATGTACCCCACTATCACCAAATGGGAGGAGCAACGTCTCCTATTCCTCCTAGCCTGCATGTCTACATGGATAGTGTATAACACTGCTCCCCCTGCGGCTGTTAACCTGTTAAATCTCGCTTTCAATCTCTGACAGTGGCATTTAACACGTGCCGGGCGCGCTAACAAGGACGCGCTTTTTTCCACACATTCATTGGCACGCCCATGACATGATCACAGGGCGCCGATGGGCTACCATGACAGTCAGGGGTTTTTGAAGATCTCCGTGCTTGTCATGTCAGTACTCCTGTGAAAACCAGCATTTATCAAAATATAAAATTAATTAATCTGATCAGTAAAAGGCATAATGTGAAAAAAATCAAAACACCAGAATTACATTTTTTGGCCACTGCAACATTGTAATAAAATGCAATAAAAGGTGATTAAAACACTGTATCTACCCCAAAATGGTATCAACAAAAAGTCATTTCAGGGTGCAAAAAATAATCCATCACACAGCACAATATCCTGAAAATTTAAAGCGTTAGGGGTGTCACAAAGGGCGACACAAGCAAAGGGTTTTATTTTTACAAATGTCAGAATTTTTTTTCACCACTTAAAAAAAAAAATACTATACTTTTGGTATCTGTGTAATTGTACTGTCCTGGATAATCAAATTGCTAGGTCAGTTTTACCGAATAGTGAACATGGTAAATTAAGAAAACAAATTGAAATTGCACTTTTTTTTTTTGAAACTTCAACTCGCTTGGAAAAAATTTTCCGCTTTCCAGTGCATCACATAATAAAATGATTGGTGTCATTCAAAAGTACAACCCGTCCTGCAAAAAACAAGCCCTCATACGGTTAAGTGCATGGAAAAATAAAAAAGTTATGGCTCTTGGAAGAAGGGGAGGAAAAAACGAAAACAATGTACTTAACAATGTACTTAAACTTATGTAGTAAGACGTACTGTCATTGTCTATGGACTCACATAACAATATGAGTGACACATAAGTACGGTGACATACAAGAGGTAGCACTACTAATAATGCTTCTCTATGGCAGATCCTGGACAAGGAGGAGTATAATGCCGGAGTAGACTGGTACTCGTTTGGTGTCATCTTAAACGAAATGCTGACCAGTGAGTGTAACTACCATCCGTCACTCTTTGATGAATCTTCCTCCGGCGCCAAAGACATCATTGAACAGCTCCTCCAGGAAGATCCTGTCCAGAGATTAGGAGTCAATGGTAACATCCGAGAACACCCCTTCTTCCAGCGAATTGATTGGGTCTCAGTGGAAGCCCTTAGGATGGCCCCACCATACATCCATGTAGTAAGTATATGTACAGAATTGTCACATGCATTTGAATAAGATACTCTCCCACAATCTTTCATGCTTTTGGCTCTGTGATACATTATGTTTAATGTCAGGGTTGGAAAATTATTTGGATGGCGTTAATCTTTACATTACTATTATAGATGATCAGGCTGATTGGACAATTTAATTTATTAACGGTGCATGTCTCATCTATATTATTGCACTTCTTTCAGACTCTTTTGCAGGCTATATGCAAATAATTAACTAGTTATATATTCTGTCAGGTGCAAGCCATTTAATCTGGCAAAGAATTACATAAGCATCAGTAGCTGGAGCTAGAGAAGACAACCCTTCACTAAAAAAAATTGAAATGGGCTCTCCATAAGGACCAGTTCACAACATTTTGATAATTTTTTTAGACAGACTTGCAAGTGAATCTAAAGATTAGTTTACATTTTCAATAATACTTCTTTTTATAGCCTCCACTGCTGATTTTGCCCAGAAGAAAAATAAAACAAAAAAACAAGAACCAATTTTGTCAAAAACAAAATTGATAGAGCTGTCCCAATTCGGAAAGTTTCTGTTAACAGGTCAAAGTGTTCAGAGATGAAGTGACAAGTAATCATTGTACTTATTTAGAAACCTCTCGTTCTAACCATAATTGAGCTATTGCATGTAATTCTGCAACCTATACATGATGACACAGACGTATGATTGGCCATAGAGATTATTAGTGGCACTGCAGCTCATTGAAGTGATTAGACTTGAACTGCAATGCTTGTGGTGCTGGTTTTGATATTGTAAGATATAATATTTACATTTGAAAACATTCCTTTAATTTTTTTTCAATACTTCAAGTTGAGACTGTTTTGATTAGTCACCAATTTCACCATGACTTTTTCTGCATTTTTTTCTGTAGCCAACTAAGCCTAAACCCAGGTTCCGCGCTTTTAAGCTTGACAAGATCCAAGCGGCAGAGGCTGCATTATCGATAACACCAGAGGACCAGGCTGTATTCAGAGGGTTTTCATTTGCCAACTAGAAAACCCTCAACAAGACACCAGCTCAATAATATCAGAGCAAGCTGTGTACCTGAGCTTCCAGAAGACCATGCAGAGAAGATCAGAAGATCGGATGTCCAACATCATCAGGGACCACCATAAGGATAACTAAAATTATAAGTATAGGTAAGTATAGGTAAAAAGGATAAGAATATTAAAATTCAATAAAAAGAAGAAAAAAAAGATAAGTATAGGTAAGTAAGGATGCGTATAAGTAAGCATAAAGTATATAAAAAAAAAAAGTAAAAAAGGATAAGTTTAGGTAAGATGAGTATAGGGGAAAAAAGGATATCAATAGGTAAGAATTTTTTTGTATTTTTAAAATTCAACAAAATTCAAAAAAGGTTAAGCATGGGTAAGAAAGGATAAATATAGGTAAGAAACTAAAATTATAGGTAAAACAGGTAAAAAGCATAAGTATAGGTAAAAAAGATAAGTATTTTTAAAATTCAACAAAAAAAATAAAAGACATAAGTATAGGTGAGAAAAGATAAGTATAAGTAAGAAAGGATAAGCATATGTAAGTAATAGTAAGTATAGGTTAAAAAGGATATGTATAAGTAAAAAATATTAAGTATAGGTACGAAAGGGTAAATATAGGTAAGAAAGGATAGGTATATATAAAATTCAATAAAAAAAAAGAAAAAAGGATAAGCATAGGTAAGTAGAGATAATAAAGAATAAGTATAGGTAAGTATAGGTCTCTTCAGAATTCACCATAGGTCTATGAATGAATTCAGATCAGGAGACATGCTTGCCACTAAATCATGTTCACTCTCTTCTCTTCAGAAATGCAACGATGACCTAAGATATGTGTTTTGGATAATAGTCATGTTGGAAAAGTGCACGTCTACAAAGGGCACGGGGTGATGGTAATATCTTCTATATCACTATAGAGCAGTGCATCTAAAAATGTATAATACCCTCAATAAATCTAGCTCCCCGACACCAGCAGCACTCATGTAACCCCACATAAGGACACAGTCACCACTATGTTTCACAGTAGGTTCCATGCATTTAGAACAATGAATTTAGAAGAATACATGGAGCCTACAGTGAAACATGGTGATTGCAGTGTTCTTATGTGGGGCTACATGAGTGCTGCTGATGTAGGGGAATTACAGTTCGTGGAGGGTATTATAAATTCACAGATGTACTGCTCTATATTGATAGATAAAATGCTACTATCACTCAGTGCCATTGTAGACATGCTCTTTTCCAACATAATGATCCAAAACACACATCTGTTGCTTTTCTGAAGAACAGGATGAACGTGATTCAGTGGCCAAGTCTTCTGCTCTGAACCCAATCAAACAGCTATGGTGAATTCTGAAGACACATAATTAGAGCATATGAATGGGATAACAAAAATGGTGCCTATACATGTACAGATATTTTTACAATTTTTACCTAATCAGATTGACATCAGTCTCAGGGTACAGCCACACAGTGCGGCTGCAGACCACATACACACGTGGGGCAGAACGAGCACACAATTATTAAGCAACCAACCTTTTGTTTGTTGGTTGGGTGATCGCCTGCCTGTTTACACTGCACAATTATCGGAAAATAACTGTTCCTAAGAACGCCCATTCCTGATAATCGAACAGTGTAAGTGCCCCCTTAGTTAGACATTGTAACGGGTCCGGGAGGCGGAACCTCTGAGCTACTATACAAGGGGGCGGCCCTTGTAAGGGAGCGGGTGGCAGTCTCTGGGTGAACGGACAGGGAGTTACGGCAAGTGATCAGGGCAGTCTCTGGGTAAGGGGTAGGTACGACCTGTGATGGCAGAGCCTCCGGGTAGGCTAGCAGGCAGATGGTAGATGTGTGCTCCCAGGTGAGCAAGCGAGAGTCTCTGGAATAGCAGGTGGTCACGGCACGTGACAGCGGAACCTCCGGGCTGGCAGGCAGGTAGGTAACGGAGAAGCGCTCCCAGGTGAGCGGGCAAGAGTCTCTGGAATAGCTGGTGGTCACCGCACGTGACAACGGGACCTCCGGGCTGGCAAGCAGGCAGGTAACGGAGATGCGCTCCCAGGTGAGCGGGCAAGAGTCTCTGAGATAGCTGGTGGTCACAGCACGTGACAACGGAGCCTCCGGGCTGGCAAGCAGGCAGATAACGGAGAAGCGCTCCCAGGTGAGCGGGCAAGCTGGGCCATAGACAGACTGACCGGAGTAGTAAGGCAGACCGTCGGACCTCAGGCAAGCAGGCAGGTAGCTGATATGCGCTCCCAGGTGAGCGGGCAGGCTGGTCCTTTAGACAGACTGACAGGAGTAGTAAGGCAGACCGTCGGACCTCAGGCTGGCAGACAGGTAACAAGTATTCAGGCAGGAATCAAGCAGGTAACTAGCAGGAAACTGGCAGGAAACTGGCAGGTAACTGGCAGGTAACTGGCAACGGGACCTGAGGGCTGAAGCACAGGTGAGACACAGGTGCAAACAACATTGCTCGGGCACCTCCATTTTGGAGGAGGTGCCTTAAATATGATGAAGTCCTCCGGCCATTGGCCGGGGACTCCTTAGGACGGCGCGCGCGGCCCCTTTAAGAGGAGGGGAGCGCGCGCGCGCGCGCCCTAAGCACAGGGGCCGGGAAGGAGCGCGCGCTGAGAGCAGAGCGGGAGGAGGACGCCGGGACGGAGCGCGCGCTGACAGCAGAGCGGGGAGAGGACGCCGGGCACGGAGAAGAGCGGTGAGGGGAGCAGCGTCCCTGCCTAGCAGAGGGCAGGGACGCCAGCGCTACAGTACCCCCCCCTTTAGGCCCCCCCTTTTTTAGGCCAGACAGAAATTTAGCTAGGATGAGAGGGGCATGGATGTTCTCCCGGGGCTCCCACGTTCTCTCCTCAGGACCAAACCCCTTCCAATCTACCAGAAAAAAGGTCTTTCCTCTTACCCTTTTGGTGGCAAGAATGTTCTCTACCTCAAACTCGTCCACAGCAGAAACCGGAGCAGGAGGCGTACCTGTAGACTTGGAAAAAGAGTTAAGCACCACAGGTTTGAGGAGAGACACATGGAAGGAGTTAGGGATCCGTAAGTTGGCCGGGAGTTTCAATTTATAGGCCACCGGGTTGATCTGACTGATGACCTCCAGTGGGCCGATGAACCGAGGCCCTAACTTATAGGAAGGGATCTTGAGCCGGACATATTTGGACGAGAGCCAGACTTTATCCCCAGGGCGGAATTGAGGAGGGTCCAGACGTTTTTTGTCAGCGTGTCTTTTCATACGCTCGGATGACAGAAGGAGTGCGGACCGGGTACTCTCCCATATGGAGGAAAATTTGTTAACAAGAGATTCCGCAGCCGGATTGTCCGCCGAGGTGGAGACGGGAAACGGGATCCGAGGATGCTGACCGTAGACTACAAAAAACGGGGATTTGGAGGAAGACTCGCTCTCGTGATTGTTGTACGAGAATTCGGCCCATGGCAGGAGATCCACCCAGTCAGAATGGTGGACATTAACGAAGTGCCGAAGGTAACTGGTCAGGTTCTGATTGATCCGCTCCACTTGACCATTAGACTGTGGGTGGTAAGCGGAGGAGAAGTCCAGGGTGACGTCCAGCAATTTACAAGTGGCTCTCCAGAAACGGGAAGTGAACTGTACCCCACGATCCGACACGATGTGACGGGGCAGGCCATGAAGACGGAAGATGTGGCGGATAAAGTCTTTAGCCAGCTCGGGTGCAGACGGAAGACCTGGCAGTGGAATGAAGTGAGCCATCTTGGAGAAGCGGTCAGCGACCACCCAAATGACCGTACAACCGGCAGAGACGGGTAGATCAGTAATGAAGTCCATCGCTATATGCTGCCAGGGGGCAGCAGGTACTGGCAGAGGTAGGAGGCGGCCGGCCGGCAGGTGTCTCGGAACTTTGTTGCGGGCGCAGGACACACAGGCAGAAACAAAGTCTATTACATCCTTGTGCAGGTTAGGCCACCAGTAGTGCCGGGTAATAAGCTGGAGGGTCTTTTTCTGACCGGCGTGGCCAGCTAGTTTAGAAGAATGACCCCAGTGTAGGATCTTCTCCCGATCAGGTACTGGTACGAACGTCTTACCAGGAGGAAGACGATTTAGACTCACGGGAGCCACCTGCATTACTCTGGCGGGATCGATGATATGTTTCGGATCCTCCTCGAGATCAGACACCAGAAAGGACCGAGACAAGGCGTCCGCCTTGACGTTTTTGTCAGCCGGGCGAAAATGAAGGACAAAATCAAAACGAGCAAAAAACAAGGACCACCGGGCTTGGCGCGGGTTAAGTCTCTGGGCATGCTGGAGGTAAGCCAAGTTCTTGTGGTCAGTGTAAATTATTACCGGGTGAAGAGCCCCCTCGAGCAGGTAACGCCACTCCTCCAATGCCAGTTTGATGGCCAATAACTCTCGGTCTCCTATGGAATAGTTGCGCTCAGAGGAGGAGAAGAGTTTAGAGAAGAAGCCACAAGTTACCATCCTCCCGGAAGATGATTTTTGAGTAAGTACCGCTCCGGCTCCAGAGGAGGAGGCGTCAACTTCCAGGAAGAACTGTTTGTTGCCATCTGGGCGATGCAGAACCGGGGCGGAAGAGAAGGCCTGTTTAAGGGAAAGAAAGGCCTCCTCTGCTTCGGGTGGCCACTCTTTGGGATTAGTACCTTTACGGGTGAGCGCAGAAATTGGGGCCGTCCGGGAAGAGAAGTGTGGTATGAAGAGGCGGTAGTAGTTGGCGAAGCCCAGGAATCGCTGAATGGCCTTCAACCCCTCCGGTCGGGGCCATTTCTCGATGGCAGACAGTTTCTCAGGATCCATTTGTAGGCCGGTCTGAGAGATAATGTAGCCCAGAAACGGAAGCGAGGTCTGCTCAAAGAGGCACTTCTCAAATTTAGCGTAGAGATGGTTCTGCCTTAGCCTGAGCAGGACCTGACGAACGTCCCTCCGGTGAGTCTGGAGATCCGGAGAGAAGACCAAGATGTCGTCCAGGTACACCACTACGCAGGAGTAGAGAAGGTCCCGGAAGATGTCATTGACCAACTCTTGAAAGACGGCAGGAGCGTTACAGAGACCAAAGGGCATTACCAAGTATTCATAGTGGCCGTCCCGGGTGTTGAATGCCGTCTTCCATTCATCCCCCTGACGAATACGAACCAGGTTGTACGCCCCACGAAGGTCCAGTTTGGTGAAGATCCTAGCCCCCCTCAGGCGATCAAATAATTCTGGAATGAGCGGAAGGGGGTACTTATTCTTCACCGTGATCAGGTTTAGGCCTCTATAGTCTATACAGGGACGGAGAGAGCCGTCCTTCTTTTTGACGAAAAAGAAGCCTGCTCCCGCCGGGGAGGTAGATTTCCGGATGAATCCTCTGGCCAGATTCTCCTCAATATATTCGGACATTGACCGGGTCTCAGCAGCGGATAAAGGATAGATACGCCCACGGGGAGGAGTAGTACCGGGTAGCAGATCGATGGGACAGTCGTATGGTCTATGTGGTGGTAATGTCTCTGCCTCCTTTTTATTAAAGACATCTGCATAAGACCAATAAGGAATCGGAAGTCCAGGTAGATTAGCTGGGGTAGGAGAGGGACGGACGGGATGGACGGGAACCAGGCAGGTTTTATGACAGTCTTGTCCCCAGCGAAGGACCTCTCCGGTTTGCCAGTCTAGCACGGGTGCATGTCTCTGGAGCCAGGGCAGACCTAGTAAGAGGGCGTGAGAGAGTCCAGGTAGAACATGAAAGGAGATACTTTCAGAATGCAGCATTCCCACCTGCAGGGTAATGGATTCGGTGATGAGTTGAATGGGGCGAGGTAAGAGGCCCCCATCCACGGCAGCGACAGACAAGGGTACAGCCAGAGGTTTGGTGGGGATGCGGTATTTCTCAACCAGGGACTGTGAAATAAGGTTCCCGGCTGCTCCAGAGTCAAGTTGGGCTAGTTCGAAATAACGGTTCTCCCCGTAGATGATCGAAACTGACAACAGCAGGGATGGAGAGGATTTATTTTTGTCTAGGTGGACCTCTCTGAGCGAACCTAGACACAGGCGTTTCCCGACCTCTCCGGGCAGGCACGGATCCGGTGCTCCTTACTGCCACAGTAGAAGCAGCTCCCCTCGGCACGGCGTGAGTCCTGACGGGTTTTGACCATCTTGGTCTGGTCGACCTGCATAGGCTCAGGAGAGTGTACCTGGGGAGAGATGGAGGGAATGACGGGTTTCTGGAAAGTAGGAGCTAAACGTGGAATCCTTCTCTCACGGGTGACCTCTTTGGCACGCTCCTGGAACCGTAGGTCAATCCGGGTGGCAAGGGTTATTAGATCATCGAGAGAGGTAGGAATGTCCCGACCAGCAAGTTCATCTTTAATACGACCGGACAGACCCTCCCAGAAGACGGATACCAGAGCGTCGTTATCCCAGGCCAGCTCCGAGGCAAGGGTGCGGAACCGTATGGCATATTGGCCCACGGTGAGACCCTCCTGACGGAGGCGTAGCAGAGAGGATGCGGATGAGGTCTTCCGTCCGGGTTCGTCGAAGACTTTCCGGAAAGCCGAGAGAAAAGCAGGCAAGTTGGACACCAGGGGGTCTCCTCTCTCCCATAGAGGATTTAGCCAGGCCAGGGCCTCCCCGGTGAGATGGGACATAATAAAGGCAATTTTGGCCCGGTCGGAATTAAACTGATGGGACAAAAGTTCAAAGTGCAGGGTGCACTGATTTATGAAGCCCCGAGCCTGGACGGGGTCGCCTCCGAAGCGAGGAGGTGCAGAAAGCCGGGGTCCGGGGTAGGATACCATAGTATTAGTGGGCAGCGGAGCTGCCGGATTGCAAGATATGGCACTGGCGGAGGTTGTTGGTGGGTCTGACAGAGTGTTCAGGCGAGTATTAACATTCCGCAGGTGACCCAGGATGGCCTCCTGTTGGGACCTCTGACGGGACAGTTCAAGACAGAGGTCCGAGAGCGAGGGAGCTTGGGTGCCACCGGGTTCCATGGCCCGAGCAAACTGTAACGGGTCCGGGAGGCGGAACCTCTGAGCTACTATACAAGGGGGCGGCCCTTGTAAGGGAGCGGGTGGCAGTCTCTGGGTGAACGGACAGGGAGTTACGGCAAGTGATCAGGGCAGTCTCTGGGTAAGGGGTAGGTACGACCTGTGATGGCAGAGCCTCCGGGTAGGCTAGCAGGCAGATGGTAGATGTGTGCTCCCAGGTGAGCAAGCGAGAGTCTCTGGAATAGCAGGTGGTCACGGCACGTGACAGCGGAACCTCCGGGCTGGCAGGCAGGTAGGTAACGGAGAAGCGCTCCCAGGTGAGCGGGCAAGAGTCTCTGGAATAGCTGGTGGTCACCGCACGTGACAACGGGACCTCCGGGCTGGCAAGCAGGCAGGTAACGGAGATGCGCTCCCAGGTGAGCGGGCAAGAGTCTCTGAGATAGCTGGTGGTCACAGCACGTGACAACGGAGCCTCCGGGCTGGCAAGCAGGCAGATAACGGAGAAGCGCTCCCAGGTGAGCGGGCAAGCTGGTCCATAGACAGACTGACCGGAGTAGTAAGGCAGACCGTCGGACCTCAGGCAAGCAGGCAGGTAGCTGATATGCGCTCCCAGGTGAGCGGGCAGGCTGGTCCTTTAGACAGACTGACAGGAGTAGTAAGGCAGACCGTCGGACCTCAGGCTGGCAGACAGGTAACAAGTATTCAGGCAGGAATCAAGCAGGTAACTAGCAGGAAACTGGCAGGAAACTGGCAGGTAACTGGCAGGTAACTGGCAACGGGACCTGAGGGCTGAAGCACAGGTGAGACACAGGTGCAAACAACATTGCTCGGGCACCTCCATTTTGGAGGAGGTGCCTTAAATATGATGAAGTCCTCCGGCCATTGGCCGGGGACTCCTTAGGACGGCGCGCGCGGCCCCTTTAAGAGGAGGGGAGCGCGCGCGCGCGCGCCCTAAGCACAGGGGCCGGGAAGGAGCGCGCGCTGAGAGCAGAGCGGGAGGAGGACGCCGGGACGGAGCGCGCGCTGACAGCAGAGCGGGGAGAGGACGCCGGGCACGGAGAAGAGCGGTGAGGGGAGCAGCGTCCCTGCCTAGCAGAGGGCAGGGACGCCAGCGCTACAGACATAAGCTTTAAATAGTCTAGATATGAAGATAAGATAGAAATATAAGTATGCTATATGTATAAAAGGTGTGACAGGGCCCCATCCAGAGCTGACACTGCAGTGAACCAGGGATTAGCCGATCGCCAGTACTTGGGGTCAGGAAGGAATTTTTCCCCACTCATGGGGTTGTTTTGCCTTCCTCTGGTTCACATCCTTTTATGCAGTAAATCCTATTAATGGCACTGGATGATTAAATTAAACTAAATTTGATGATAAGAATAAAAATTATTAAACTCTATTCATTGTGTCTGTGTCTTCTTTATATTCTGCTCTCTCTTCTGATACTATTTTAATTTTGGACTGCTGTGGTGAATGTTACAAATAACAAGGAATGAAGAATTAATCAGATTTTTTTTTTGTGGGGAGCTGGTCCACATGATCTTGCTGCTGATTCTTTTCCATCATGACAGTGATGTTATGGCCATCTGTCATATGGCTTCCCAAGACTAATGTCACTGCCCCAATATGCACCACATCATCAATTATGTGTTGTACATGGGATAGGGAGAACATCATCAGCTACTTCTCTGTAACCCAAGTGTAGTCTCCTCCACTAAAGTTCCTGCATATCACAGATCATAGAGGACGGTCATATTCCATAGTCGCTTACTTACCCCGCAATAACTCCACACCATGCACCATTCAGTAGCCTCCAGCCCATCACATATGGAAAGGTGGACCTGGTGCAAGGGGATGTAATGGGAATAGAATATATTAATGCAGCAAGAGATGTATTCAGTGGATAGAGATGGAAAAAGGAGGTGTCATTGGCCTTACAGAACAAGGAGGTATAGTGGCAGGAGAAAGATGGTGGGAATAGGAAACCACAATGTAAAGTTATAATTGTACTAAGCTGAACTGGCTACATGACCCCAAACCTGAAAGTAAATGAGTGGCATGCGCCAAGGTTAATGGAACCAGAAAAAAAAACATCAAAGCAAGAAAAAAATGCATTGAAATTATTTTCATCACAAAAACAATTTTCAACACTAAAAGCAGGATAGAGAACACCCATCCTGAAAAAAGGTGTGGACTATATATGTGAAAACGGCATTTGTCAGACCTTTACAGCATATTCTACGGACACAAATGTTTAAGATGGGAATACATCTTAAAAGTGGATCTGTTAGCAGCTTTCACATTACGCACTGCAAAACTCATTATGTCTCTTAAATCTGATGAGACTGGTGTTGTAACCATGAAAATCAATATCAAAATGACAGTCTTTCAAAGATCACAACCTGAAAGGTCACGCAGATACACCCACTGTTATCTTTTTGTCACGAACAGCTCTCTGCTGTCCCATACCATGCAGACAATTACGCGAATGACCGACTATCAACATGTGGCCGCAGGCCGTGTCCATTAATAGGCCGGTTATTGGGAAACTAACAGTGAGTGTATGGTCTATACACCTCCGATTCCAGCGAATGGAATATGTGTATATACCCTCGGTACGGTAACTGCTAATTCCACAATAACCCACGACTACTTGCTGCCACCATCAGTCTTTTATACAGACTGACTGGACGACTGATTTCAGGTAGCATATGGCTTCGTGGTGCAGGACAATTGCACTGCAAACAAATGTGGAAAGGAAAATGACTTGAATCGGTTCTTTCACCATAGCAATCATGGTAAAATAGGAAGTAAATGAATAACATAAAAATGTTAACAGTGCCCTCACAGAGACTGAGGCTTACTACTTCCAGATCAGTTAAAAATTTAACCCACAGAGCATGGGGCAGAGTACCCACCCCTACATTAGAAGCTAACAAATTTCAACCACAGAGCATGGGGCAGAGTACCCCTACATTAGCAGCTTACAAATTTCACCCTCAGAGCATGGGGCAAAGTACCCCTACATTAGCAGCTTACAAATTTCACCCACAGAGCATTGGGCAAAGTACCCCTACATTAGCGGCTTACAAATTTCACCCACAGAGCATGTTCCCACATTTATCCTACAGAAGCGAATCACAAATTTCACTCACAGAGCAGGTTTCCACATTTATCCCACAGAAGCTGATAACTAATTTTACTCACAGAGCATTTTTCCACATTTCCCTAAGAAAGAGGATTAAAAATTTCACACCCAGACAATGGGGAACAGTACTCCCACAGCTCAAAAATATCTTCTCTAGTAGCGTATGTTACAAATGCCGCAAATGAAAAGCTGGTAATATGAGTTTGGATCGAGCTGACGGTCCGCAGCGAGGCTTTCTACCGGCAGTCCAGTTAAAAATTTCATCCACATAGCATATTTATACATTTCCTCCACAGAAGTGAATAATAAATTTCACCCACAGGCAGGGTTGCAGAGTACACACAGCGGCTCCAAAGCACATTACTCCCACAGATATGGGTTCAATAATACACACAGTGGCTTAAAGGCACATTACTCCCACAGACATGGGGAATACACACAGCGGCTACGCACGGTACTATAACAGACATGTGTGCAGAGTACACAGACAGTGTTTTTGTAAAACTGTGCACACGCAAAACCCAATGCTGTTCCTCAATACAGCTGCATCCTGTCTCTACGCTAAGCATAGTAGAAATAAAAAATAAGAATCTTGAACCAGAAGGAACAGGTCCAAGTGGATTAGGAGGTGGATGTGGTTGTGTAGGTAGAAGATGCGGAGGAGGAAGTTGCGAACACAGCTTTTTTTATTTGGGGAGGAGGCTCCCAAATGTAACAAATGGCAAATAGAGTTGAAGGCTGGCTGGGTGCGGCTATTATAGTTGTCTAGTCATCCAAAGGTATGGACAATCGTTTGGGATCCACGCCTGGTTCATTTTAACGAATGTTCATTTACCCACATTAGATGTGGACAGTCGGATGTCCCTGTATTTCACACCGTCCATCTCCCCCTTGACCCTGCTGAATAATATCCCCAAGGCATGATACTGCCATCACCATGTTTCACTGTGGGGATGGTGTTCTTGGGGTGATGAGCTGTGTCGGTTTTGCGCCAGACATAGAGTTTATCTTATTGGCCAAAAAGTTCAATTTTGGTCTCATCTGACCACAGCACCTTCCTCCATATATTTTGGGAGTCTCCCAAGTCTTTTGGAAAACTCAAAACGAGCCTTACAATTTTTGTGTGTAAGTAAAGACTTTTTTTCTGCCCACTCTTCTATAAAGGCCATCTCTATGGAGTGTATGGCTTATTGTCGTCATGTGGACAGATACTCTAGTCTCTGCTTGGGAACTCTGCAGCTCCTTCAGGGTTACCTTTTGTCTCTGTGCAGCCTCTCTAATTAATGCCCTCCTTGCTCGGGCTGAGAGTTTTGGTGGGTGGCGGTCTCTTGGCAGGTTTGTTGTGGTACCATGTTTCTTCCAGTTGATAATGGATTTGATGGTGCTTTGGGGGATCATCAAAGATTTTTTTTTATAATCCAACACTTCTCAACAACTTTGTCTCACACTTGTTTGGAGATCTCCTTGGCCTTCATGGTGTTGTTTGGTTAGTGGTGCCTCTGTGGCCTTTCAGAGAAGGTGTGTATATATACTGACAGACCATGCGACACTTAGATTGCACACAGGTGGACTTCCTTTCACTAAGCATGTCACTTATGAAGGTAGTTGCTGGCACCGGAAATTTTTAGGGGCTTCGTAGCAAAAGGGTTGAATATATATGCACATGCCAATTTTAAATTATTGGATCCCATAAATGTAATTTATGTTTATATTTTTCTCACTTCACCATCTTAGACTATTTAGTGTTGATTAGTGATGAGCACAAGTGCTCGTTACTCGAGTTTGCCTAGGGTGCTTGGGTACGCATAGAGTACGCGGTGACACGTTCGAGTCCCCGCGTTAGCATGTTTTGCGGCTGTTAGACTGCCACAAAACATGTGTGGATTGCCTGGCAAACACAAGCAATCCCCAGATGTTGCGGCTGTCTGACAGTCGCGGGGACTCAAACATGTCACTCAAGCACCTGCGATACTCGGTGTATACCAGAGCAAAGAGCGCTAGCATCAGCACTAGTGATGAGTGCATCATACACAAATCAGATTACAAAAATATTTTAACACAGATTGTAATATCGCAAAATACAGATGCATCTCACTAAATGAGAATATCATCCAAAAGTTAATTTATTTCAGTTCTTCAATGCAAAAAGTGAAACTCATATATTACATAGAGTCATTACAAGCAGAGTGATCTATTTCAAGTGTTTATTTTGGTTAATGTTGATGATTATGGCTTACAGCCCATGAAAACACAAAAGTCATTATCTCAGTAAATTAAAATAATTAACAAAAAACACCTGCAAAGGCTTCCTACGCGTTTAAAAAGGTCCCTTAGTCTGTTTCAGTAGGCTCCACAATCATGGGGAAGCCTGCTGACTTGACAGATGTCCAGAAGACTGTCATTGACACACTTCACAAGGTCCCAGAGTTACAATTTTCATTTGGAAATCAAGCTCCCAGAGTCTGGACAAAGAGTGGAGAGGCCCACAATCCAATCTGCTTGAGGTCTAGTGTGAAGTTTCCACAATCAGTGATGGTTTGGGGAGCCATGTCATCTGCTGTTGTAGGTCCACTGTGCTTTATCAAGACCAAAGTCAGCGCAGCCGTCGACTAGGAAATTTTAGAGCACTTCATGCTTCCCTCTGCCGACAAGCTTTTTGGAAATGGAAATTTCATTCTCCAGCAGGACTTGGTACCTGTCCACACTGCCAAAAGTACCAATACCTGGTTTACAAACAACAGTATCTTTGTGCTTGATTGGCCAGCAAGCTCGCCTGACCTTAACCCCATAGAGAATCTATGGGGTATTGTCAAGAGGAAGATGAGAGACACCAGACCCAACAATGCAGACGAGCTGAAGGCTGCTATCAAAGCAACCTGGGCTTCCATAACACCTCAGCAGTGCCACAGGCTGATCGCCTCTATGCCACGCCGCATTGATGCAGTAATTGATGCAAAAGGAGCCCGAAAAAGGAGTGCATTTACTAAACATACATTTCAGTAGAAAAACATTTCGGACTTTAAAAGAATTTTTCAAGTTGTTTGTTATAAACTATTCTAATTTACTGAGATAATGACTTCTGTGTTTTCATGGGCTGTAAGCCATAATCATCAACATTAACAGAAATAAACACTTGAAATAGATCACTCTGTTTGTAATGACTATATAATATATGAGTTTCACTTTTTGTATTGAAGAACTGAAATAAATTAACTTTTTAATGATATTCTAATTTAGTGAGATGAACCTGTAAGTAAAAAGCCAAGGGAGTGAATATTTTCGCAAACCACCAGACTTTTTGGATCTAATATATAGGATCTCATCCACACCCCTCAACCCTCCCTCCTGGCCAGGTGAGGAGAATGGCTAATTGTATGCAAAGACATGGGAGAACACATATATTAGAATGTCAAATCTTCAGAAACCTCCTAGTGGAATCATATGTTATATTTTCGAAAATACTTTCACCATTTTAGATTCGCACAATAATAGAGCCATAATTTGGATTTATATTAAAATATTGGGGTTTTCAAGGTTGAAAATCCTGGCACACACAGAAGCAATAATGTCCACAGATCGCATATATATCCATGGATGGAAAAAATATGCACCTTTAAAATAATTGCTAAACCTCCAATGTTTTCATAGGATTTACTAAACTTAGAAAAACACTTAAAGGGGTTGTCTGGTCAAAAGTGATAAGTCTGCAGTCACTCTGTGCGACTGCAGACTTATAAATTTCCCAAAGCGCACGCACTGTGCGCTGCGGGGATTCGACGGTATGAGACCCGGTACCGGAGGTTACGTATGTGCTATACATACCCCCGGCCAAGGGGCGTGGTCTAGCTCTACATAAACTTGTATTGAGCGAGGCCTTCTAGTCGGATGCCCCCACTGGCCGTTCATGTCACTAGACGGGGCGTGGCCTCTTGGGGGTATGTATATTGTGCATACATACCCTCCGGTCCCGGGTCTCATACTGGCGAATCCCCGCAGCGCACAGTGCTTGCACTGGGGAAATTCATACATCTGGAGCGAGGTGGCGCTGAATGGCCGGTGGTATGTATAGTTTTTACATACCTTCTATTACTGGGTCTGAAACCCGCAAATCCCAGAGGCGCACAGTGCGAGCGCTGGGGGGAGTCATAAGTCTGCAGTCACACAGAGTGACTGCAGTCTTATCACTTTGACCGGACAACCCCTTTAACATTTTTAAGTTGGAATAGATTAATGAAATAATTAACACCATAATTCATCCAAGTTTAATAAAAAAAAAAAAACTTTATTAGAACTGTGCAACTCACTGATATTTTGACTTATCACAGCATAAACAAACATTTGGCATTTCAATAGTTATACTTTTTGGCAAGACTCATGGAGCAATTCATTTCTCCAATAAAATAAATAATTAAACAAAAGGCAGAGTAAAACAGCTAAAACCATTCTCTATTTATATAAAAAAAACAATGTAAAAAAATATTTAACAGAACACAATAATAAAAGAATTATAGTAAAGCAGAAAATATGAGTTACATTCACTATTCAAGGAGAACATCGGGTAGAATGAGGTAGAGTGTCAGAACGGATCCCCTGAGAAGAGTTCATACTAAATTAGCTCTGTTACCTACCATAAACTACCAGTATCACCTTTACATAAAGAAAGAAACGGTGAAAACAAATAAAAAAAAATGGGTGTAAAGGTAAAGAACAAAAACAAAATACATTGCAAAGGTAAACATACTAAAATATTTGAAACTTCTTTATATATTGTACATATATAATGCCACACTATTTCCATATTAATGGCTAGCACACTTGTTAGAAATGGTTATCACTGCTCTTAGTTGAAGGTAACCTAAAATACTTTGCACAATAATGCTGTACAATTCCAAAAATGTTGGCACAATGTGTAAAATGTAATGAAAATAAGAATGGAATGATTTGGAAATCTCCCATAGTAATATTTTATTCACAACAGAACATAGATCACAAGAAGAAAGTTGGACATTTTTCTATTTAATTTTAAAAAATTAACTCATCTAAAAATGAATGGCATCGAAAAATAAAAATTGGGACAAGGTTAACAAAAGTCTGAGAAAGTAAGCGGTACTAAGGAAAAACAGCTCAAGGGTTAATTTTCAACTTAATCATGTGAATTTGTATAAAAAGGGCATGTTAGAAAGGCAGAGTCTCTCAGAAGCAAAGATTGTCAGAGGTTCACCAATCTGTGAACAACTGTGTCTAAAAATTGTGGAACAATTTCAGAAAAATGTTCATCAACCTGAAATTGCAAAAAGTTTCAATATCCCACCACCTATAGCACATTATTTCATCAAAAGATTCAGAGATTCTGGAGAAATCCATGTGCACAAGAGACAAAGCGGACGGTCAATATTGGATGATTGTGAGCCACGTGC
Organism: Phyllobates terribilis; assembly: GCF_046119375.1. Taxonomy (NCBI): domain Eukaryota; kingdom Metazoa; phylum Chordata; class Amphibia; order Anura; family Dendrobatidae; genus Phyllobates; species Phyllobates terribilis. The sequence goes on from NW_027363026.1 coordinate 413,930, forward strand.
CCTCAGGCAGAACTGCATTGAAATAACCGCTATGGCCCTGGCCAAACTTTGATGGCAGCAACTCATCTCAGTTTGTAAATTAGATAATTATTTTTTGCAAATGAAATGGAAAAATGTGTAACTTTTATCTTCTACTATATGTTCTATCATCTGGTGTGAATAAAATATGGCTATAAGACTTCAAATCATTGCATTCTTGTTTTCTTTATATTTACACAACATCACAACTTATATTGAATTATGGTTGTACATTTGGTGCCTGTCTAAAGGAATGGTAAAGTAAAGACATGCAAAAGTGCAAAATGAGTGTGAACTGGTGTGATTGACTTAAAAAGAAATCTTTTGTTTTAATACCAAAGAATCCTTTTATTGAACGCCCACAATAATGTTTGTACATAATTCCAGAATTGTCACTTCTAGCTATGAATGAAGGAGCCGTATCCATCCTTTGATGGTGAAATTACCCATATGCCAGCTTGATGAATTAGAAACCAAAGGAGAGAAGTTTACTTAAAATGGTTATATTTTCCTTTTTGGCACAAATCCTATATTTTAATAACCCTTGGGGCTTGATTTCATGTGAACACATTAATTATGATTAATAGTAGGAAATGTTTCACAGGTGCCAGTATTTCATAAAATAATCTACATTGTATCGAGCTTAATTACCATATACAAGAAACTGTAAGGCTATGTTCACACGTTGCGTTTTTGTTGCTTTTTTTTCTGCAGGCAAAACCTGCTCTCTTGGCAGTAAAGAAGCTGCTTACAAAAAGCAGGCTTAGCTGCATACTTTAGGATCACAAAGTTCAGCTTTGCTTCCACCACAGAAGCATGAACAATGCAAGGTGTTAGGTCACGAATGAAAGACCCATAAAATTATTTTGCAAAAAAGGCAATTTGATCAATTTATTTAGTGTAGTGGGAAAATATTTTTATATGTGAAGAAATAGTGACTATTCTGAACAAAAAAGAAAAAGTTTACATGAGTTCATGAAAAAATACACAATTACAAACATAACAGGGGGGGGTGAATTGATCAGGAGTTGTTTTCCTAAGACATTGGCAGAGCATTGAGATTGTAGGACACGTTACTTTCACAATTTGGTCAGTCCTTGAGTTGGTTGGGTATTGTTTAATTTCACACCTTGGTCAGCCAATGTTTACTTTATGCATATCACTAAATTTAATTAAACTGTACTAATCCTAACTGCCATTCTAAGGTGAGGAGACCAAGACATTATGGTTAAAAGCTGTGAAGATCACAAAAATAAATGCGTTTCACATTCTGCTGTACCTGCTTTTTTCACACAGCAAAACCTGATACCAGTATTTTTTGCTGAATTTTTGTTGTGTTTTTGCACAAACGCTGCAAAAATGCTGAAAGAAGAGACATGCTGCAGTTTTCAAAAACGCAGCAGTTTTCCAATTCATTCAGGATAAAAAAACAATGTGTGCATGAGATTTCTGAAATATCATAGCTTTTGCTGGTACTGTAAAATGAAGCTTAAAATTTGCATAAAAAAACAGCAAAAAAATGCAACATGTGAACATAGCCTAAGGATTCGTTCACTACTTGCGGACGCAACTTATGACAACATATTTCCGTTCTACCATGATTGTGGGAAAAAAACAAAACATACTACACACTGTGGCCACAACGTGTGAACGCAGCCTACAACAGTTTACGTTAGCGTATCTTCGGTCTGTATGATACACTTGCCCTCATCTCTATGTTTGAGCATCTTCAGAAATAATGTAACTCAATGTTCCAGAAAAACACTTCCAAGGACATTATGACGAGAATTCACAAATAAATCATCAGATCCTCTATGTAGACATAACACGTTTAACATACAAACCAAAACCCAAGGACACTGGCTGGGTGACTATGGCGGTATATGCACAAGTAATAGTCTGGCTTTATCCAGAGGATTCACAGCTGGTTCATGGAAAGTTCATTACACAATTATGAGGCACACACATGAACTAGTAGGTTTCTGTTACTGCCTGAGCCAAATGATATGAGATGATGATTGGCTCTAATCTACATATGCACTTTGACCAAATACAGCTTTATGTCATTTTTGAGTAACCCTGAACATAATACAGTACATCTGTGTAATAATATGTACACACTCAAATATGCTGGAATTGTAGCCTTCAGCTTGCCAAAGGAAACCTGGTTCAGACCGGAGATTTGGAAGGGGTGAGACTCTTGGGTTTTAAAGTGCTCACAGTTACCACACACTGTACTTTATGTTAAATCAGGATGTATGTATAATGGCTGCAGAGAAACTAAACTCCTCTCTGCCTGCCCCTCCATAGCTCTGTAGCCTATTCACATGGAAAGTGTGAGCATCAAGTATATCGGAGGCTTCGCATTAGAGGAGCTCATTCCAAACACATTTATTCCCAATTCATTTACTTTTTGTGGCTGTTGTACTCTAATTTCAGGTCATTGTCTGTGCTAAGAGGCAGGAATTTCAACAAGGAATTTCTTTAAGGGAATCAGTCGCCATGTTTTTGCTACCCCAATCTGAGAGCTCCATGATTTACGGACAAAGGCCCTAATTCTAGCAATATGTCACTTTACTGGGTTTCTTGCTTAAATTTTGATAAAATCACAGAGCATAACTATAACCTCGCCCACACCACTGATCGACAGTTTTCTGTATACACTGTGCATAGGCAGAAAACTGCCAATCAGTGATGTGGACGTGGTTACACAGTGCTCATGAATAGTTACACATAGCTTACAACTAGACTTCTAGTGACAATCCCCTGCTGATTAATTAGCAAAAACTTGTAGACAAATTCCCTTTAAGGAACTGTTTTATTCATGTGAAGCCCTTCTATTTTATAAAACGCACATGAAAACTGATGATTCTAAACTATTACAGGGCAGCACCCTCTGTCATAGATGGTTGGTTTCTAATAGATTGCTGCAGTATAAGGTATTATATAATCACACACAGATTATCTCATTTACAGATGCTATGGTCAGGTGCATATCCGTGATCATAGTAATATACAAGGAAAAGACCTGCCAGAGACAAGGACACTAAGGTAGTGAACGCTAAATAAACCTTGGAACTAATAGTGTACATTACATATATACATATATACCAAACATGTAATCTTCACTTATAAAATGAAAAAAAAAAAACCAACATCAAATAGTTGTAATACAGAGATGTCACTGTCCTTCAAAAGATGAGACACCCAAAAAACATGATACCTCTATCACAGTAGTACTGGACTTAAAGGAACTCTAGTTATAATTGCTAAACATATGCCCCCCCCCCCCCAAAAAAAAAAATCCAACAAAATTGTAAAGCCACTGGCAGTATGGTCTGGAAATTCAGTATATACAACATGGTGTCAATTCATCTCTTGAAGGTTTAGTTACACTAATTGACATATTGGTAGAACACAACCACTGTGATAAGACTAAAGTCCATTTTACCTAGAAATGGCTCTTCAGTATATAAACAATACATTTGGCCAACAAGAGCAACATACGGTACTTTTAAAGCCTTATCATCTAATATGCAGGGGATTAACCATAATTATCTTTGGTATAAATTGTTAATCGAGGAAGGCAATGTTCATGGGAATAATTAGCACAACATAAAGCAGCAATTTATCACCTAATCAGAATGAGTGGTACGGTGCAGCAGAGAACCACAATATCATATTACTGAGTGGGATGAGGTGCAATTTTTTCCTCTGGTTTAAAAACAAAAAAAAACACCCACAATTTCAGAAGTGCCTAGCAAAACTGAAATTATGTGAAGTTTTGAATTCTACTGCCCCATTTCACTTTTAGGTTATGTTCACACTAGGAGCACAAACTCTACAAAACCACAAAGGGTTATCTGGGACTATTTTATTTTTTTCTAATAACTGACAGGCAAGTAGTTGCTAACTACCTTGTTAATCATCTGGGACCGCTCTAAGTTGGCAGAGATTGGTGCTGGGCAGAACAGGCAGGTAGGTTGCAAATACCTGCCTGTCAGTTCTTAGGCCCATAAGAAAACAATACAATAGTCCCGGATAACTTCTTTAAAAAAAAAATTGAGTTTTGATTGGGAAATTGTAAAGTTTCTGCTTCAAAAACTCAGAAAAAAACTACGTGTGAACACACACTTAAGAGCAGATTTTCAAAGCTTCATATACATGATACATCTGTAACCTGCTGATTTCTACGATTTAGGAAACACTAATGTGAAACTATTCCAAGCTTTAAAAAGACAGTTTGCTGCAAGGAACAATAATTTGGCATCTTAACAGCATGTATATATAGTAGCCTTTAAATGCTATAAACCACTATTACAATGGCAAGGCTGCATAGGTTTGTAATATCAACTATCAAACACTGTCAAAGTCTTCAAAAGAGTTTTATGAGGTCAGATGTTTTGGGCAACACATGCCATAATACTTGTTTTGTGATATATTGGGGAAAAAAACATGAAAAAGTACTTGCTATTTGACAGATATATTACTCAGGGGACCAATTGTCCTTGAAGACATAACTAGATGACACTGATGTACTGCCATAGCCAGCCATTGGGGTAAAGATGCAGCCAGCACAGATTACATTTTTCCAGTTCCCTCTGAACATTGTCCTCCTGCAGTGATTTCATTCCTCCATTTCCAGAAGATGGGTGGACACTAGTGTTGAGCGATACCTTCCGATATCGGGAAATATCAGATCGGATTGGATCGGACCGATACCCAAAAAATATCGGATATCGCCGATTCCGATACCGGAAACCAATGCAAGTCAATAGGACACAAATATCGGAATGAAAATAAACCCTTTCTTTCCTTGTAGGTTAATTCTACATGAAGGAAAACAACTAAGAATAATGTAGAATGTATTACATGAAAAGCCGGCAATTCAGCAGCGGCATACACTGGTACCCGACAATTTAGAACAGAAAAAATAGAGCATCACACATAGATTAGATAGATAGAAACATGTCAGTCACATATATAAGAAGTACAGTGACAGTGTTGCTTACTGTACTTGTCATTTAGTGTTAAAGGATTTATTAAAAAAAATAATAGTGTTTTCATGCACCGTCTCTTTAAAAAAGCCGGCCGGCAATTCAGCATCGGTACCCGACAATTTAGAATAGAAAGAATAGAGCATCACACATAGATTAGATACATAGAAACATGCCAGTCACATATATAAGAAGTACAGTGATAGTGTTGATTACTGTACTTGTCATTTAGTGTTAAAAGAAAGGATTTATTAAAAAAAAAATTGGCGTGGGGTTCCCCATAATTTTAGTCTCTAGCGGAGGTTAAGCAGACGGCTGGGGCAGATGTTTGAAGCCTGGGAAGGGGGTAATACCCACTGAGCTTCCCAGGCTACTAATATCAGCCCCCAGCTGAATATCTAGCCTTTACTAGCTAATAAAATGGGGGACCCCCAAAAAAATGACGTGAGGTCCCCCCTATTTTAATAGCTAGCAAAGGCTAGGCAGCCAGCTGGAGGCTGATATTAATAGCCCAGGAAGGGTGCCATGAATATTGGCCCCCTCCCAGGCTAGAAACACCAGCCGTCAGCCGCCCCAGAAATGCCGCATCCATAGGATGCGCCAATTCTGGCACTTAGCCTCGCTCTTCCCACTGCCCTGTAGCGGTGGCAGTGGGGTAATAGGTCTGGGGTTGATGTCAGCTTATAATGCCAGCTGACATCAAGCCCAGGTTAGTAATGGAGAGGCGTCTATAAGACACCCCCATTACTAACCCCATAGTCAAAGATAAAAAAAAAAACACAAACACCCAGAATAAAGTCCTTTAATTGAAATAAACACACAATTCTTTATTGTTCTAAATTAAACCATATTTACCATCACGCCCATTCCAGCTGTAGCCAATGTCTTCTGCAATAAAAGTAAAATAATAAAGCAACCTCATCCTTACCTTTCCATGGTTCCCAGGACAGCTTCAGCTTTGCTACATTCACATGCCTGCGCTTCTCAGTGTCTGCGGCATGGCAAGCTGGATGGCAGCTTTCGGCTGTGATCCAGCCTGTCATGTGAATGTAGCAGAGCTGAAACTGTCCTGGGAACCATGAAAAGGTAAGGATGAGGTTGCTTTATTATTTTACTTTTATTGCAGAAGACATTGGCTTCAGCTGGAATGGGCGTGATGGTAAGTAGGGTTTAATTTAGAACAGTAAAGAATTGTGTGTTTATTTCAATTAAAGGACTTTATTCTGGGTGTTTGTGTTTTTTTTTAACTTTGACTATGGGGTTAGTAATAGGGGTGTCTTATAGACGCCTCTCCATTACTAACCTGGGCTTGATGTCAGCTGACATTACACTGTGTTCCAAATTATTATGCAAATAATATTTTCTCATATTTTCCCAAATTACCTATATGAATTGCAGTCATTGTAATTTTCCAGTCAAATAACTATTAGAGTACAATTGAAAGGTTTTTGTACAAACTGCCTATGATAACAGTATATTTTAAAAAAAATAAAAAACTCAAACTGCACTCAAAATGCATGTTTCAAATTATTATGCACAGCAGAGTTTTCAACCTTTTCATTTTAATAAAGAACAAAAATATGGTCATTTTTGAAATTATAAGCATTAGCAGGTTATTACAAACTGAAATCAAACAGTTTTCAACTCAAAACTTTATTCTAGGTGATGTTACATTTGCACATAGGACCCCTTGTTCGAAAGGAGCTTCTGAACTCTCTCGTCCATTGAATTTATTTATTCATGGCACTCTTCCTGGGCTATTAATATCAGCCCCCAGCTGGCTGCCTAGCCTTTGCTAGCTATTAAAATAGGGGGGACCCCACGTCATTTTTTTGGGGGTCCCCCATTTTATTAGCTAGTAAAGGCTAGATATTCAGCTGGGGGCTGATATTAGTTGCCCGGGAAGCTCCGTGGGTATTACCCCCTTCCCAGGCTTCAAACATCTGCCCCAGCCGTCTGCTTAACCTCCGCTAGAGACTAAAATTACGGGGAACCCCACGCCAATTTTTTTTTTAATAAATCCTTTATTTTAACACTAAATGACAAGTACAGTAATCAACACTATCACTGTACTTATTATATATGTGACTGACATGTTTCTATCTATCTAATCTATGTGTGATGCTTTCTATTCTAAATTGTAGGGTACCGACGCTGAATTGCCGGCCGGCTTTTTTAAAGAGACGGTGCATGAAAACACTATTATTTTTTTTAATAAATCCTTTAACACTAAATGACAAGTACAGTAAGCTGAGCGCTGCCATCCAGCTTGTCATCCTTCAGAGACACTGCAGAGCGCAGGCATTATGGGAACTTCCGATTCCGGTATTCGATATTCTAAAAGTATCGGAACTCAGTATCGGAACTCCGATACCGCGAATATCGGTCGATACCCGATATTTCAGTATCAGAATGCTCAACACTAGTGGACACATATAACTTTTGTTTGCTAGACACTGCGCACAGACATGGCACCTGGCGTGCCATATCATGATAATTTGCGCACACTTTCCAATAGCAAACCTGTCTGAACGATTAACAAAGTAAAGGATTATGGTTTTTAATTACCCCTGCATGTCATCTGGTTAACATTAACTGATGATCACAAGATATGAACAGTTATACACAAAGCATCTAAAACTACTCAGTTTTTATAGCAAAAGCTGCTTTCTGTACACTAAAATAGCAAGACACGACCGAAAAATACATCTTTGGTTACAATTTTTCCCTTAGTATATAAAGCAATTTGTTCAAAAATAGGTCATCTAATACTGTTATAATAAAGAGCTAACCCCCGAGGGTGGTTTGCACGTTAATGACCAGGCCAATTTTTACAATTCTGACCACTGTCATTTTATGACGTAATTACTCTGGAACGATTCAACGGATCCCCCTGATTCTGAGATTGTTTTTTCGTGACATATTATACTTCATGATTGTGGTAAAATTTCTTCGATATCACTTGGGTTTATTTGTGAAAAAAATGGAAATTTGGCTAAAATTTTGAAAATTTTGCAATTTTCAAACTTTGAATTTTTATGCCCTTAAATCAGAGAGATATGTCACACAAAATAGTTAATAAATAACATTTCCCACATGTCTACTTTACATCAGCACAATTTTGGACCAAAATTTTTTTTTGTTAGGGAGCTAAAAGGGTTAAAAGTTGACCAGCGATTTCTAATTTTTCCAACAAAATTTACAAAACCATTTTTTAGGGACCACATCACATTTGAAGTCACTTTGAGAGATCTTTATGACAAAAAAATACCCAAAAGTGACACCATTCTAAAAACTGCACCCCTCAAAGTGCTCAAAACCACATTCAAGAACTTTATTAACCCTTCAGGTGCTTCACAGGAATTTTTGGAATGTGGAAGAAAAAAATTAACATTTAACTTTTTTCACAAAAATGTTACTTTAGACCCAATTTTTTTTATTTTCACAGGGGTACCAAGAAAAAATGGACCCAAAAATTTGTTGTGCAATTTCCCCTGAGCACGCAGATACCCCATATGTGGGGAAAAAACACTGGGTGCACGGAAGGGCTCGGAAGGGAAGGAGCGCCATTTGACTTTCTGATTGTAAAATTTGCTTGAATAATTAGCGGACGCCATGTTGCGTTTGGAGAGCCCCTCATGTGCCTAAACATTGGAGCTCCCCCACAAGTGACCCCATTTTGGAAACTAGACCCCCCAAGGCACCTATCTAGATGCATAGTGAGCACTTGGAACCCCCAGGTGCTTCACTAATTGATTCGTAAAAATGAAAAAGTGAAAAAAAAACACTTTCATTTTTATGAATCAATTTGTGAAGCACCTGGGGGTTCCAAGTGCTCACTATGCATCTAGATAGGTGCCTTGGGGGGTCTAGTTTCCAAAATGGGGTCACTTGTGGGGGAGCTCCAATGTTTAGGCACGCAGGGGCTCTCCAAACGCAACATGGCGTCCGCTAACAATTTGAGCCGATTTTCCATTCAATTTGTTAGCGGACACCATGTCGCGTTTGGAGAGCCCCTGATGTGCCTAAACAGTGGAGCTCCCCCACAAGTGACCCCATTTTGGAAACTATACCCCTCAAGGATTTTATTAAGGTGTATAGTGAACATTTTGAACCCAGAGGTACGACACAGAATTTGATAACATTAGGTCATCATATTGAATAAGTTGTCATTAGTCTTGAGCGCAAGTGCTCGCTACTTGAGTTTGCATCGGGTACTCAGGTATGCACCATGTACTGCGTGTGCTTGAGTGACATGCTCGAGTCCCTGCCCCGCATGTTTCACCGTTATTAGACACCGAAAAAAAAACATGCGGGGATCGCTCGTGCATGGCAAGCAATCCCCGCAAAGTTTTTTTGGCCGCGAAGCATATGCGGCGGAGACTCGAGCATGTCACTCAAATACCCACGATACTCAATGCATACCCGAGCACCCGATGCAAACTCAAGTAGCGAGCACTTGCGCTCAACACTAGTCGCCATATCGTCATCTTTTTTTCTTACTTTTGAAAAATATAACAACCCCATCAGAACCCTAACCCCAAACCCAGCCCTAACCCTAGCTCTAACCGTAGCCCAACCCTAACCCGAGAGTTTATTTTTTACGCCGTTCCTCGTGCGGTATAAGTGATTAGACGACTTTATTCTTCGGGTCGGTGCGATTACAGTGGTATCAGAATCATATGGGGTTTTTATGACTGACAGCTGTCACACACTAAAAGACGCATTTTTTGTAAAATCTAGTTTTTGCATCGCCATATTTTGAGAGCTATAATTTTTCCAGATTTTGGCAGACAGTCATGTGACGGCTTGTTTTTTGCGAGATGAGTTGACGTTGTTATTGGTGCCATTTTCTGGCACGTAACATTTTTTGATCGCTTTCTATTCCGATTTTTGGGAGGCAGAATAAACAAAAAACAACAATTCATGAATTGTTTTTTTTTTTTTTTAATTTATTCTGTTCCGCGTGTGGTAAAATTGATAACGCAGCTTTATTCTTCGGGTCAGTACGTTTACAGCGGTACCACATTTATATAGTTTCTCTATGTTTTGCACTTTTACATAATAAAAGCAATTTTATAGAAAAAAATATTTTTTAGGATAGCTTTATTCTGAGAGCTAAACTTTTTATTTTTCGGCTGATGGAGCTATATTGCGGCTTGTTTTTTGCGGGACAAGATGACGCTTTCAGCGGTACCATTTTTATTTATATTCGTCTTTTTGATCGCGTGTTATTCCATTTTTTGTTTGGCGGTATGATGATAAAGCATTGTTTTTTGCTTCGTTTTTTTTTTTTTTTTTTTACCGTGTTCCCTGAAGGGGTTAACTAGTGGGACAGTTTTATAGGTCAGGTTGTTCCGGACGCGGTGATACCAAATATGTGTACTTTTATTGTTTTTTTATAATAATATTTATTGATGGGTACATTATATTTTTAGTTTTGGTGGATTATTTTTTTTATTTTTTTTTTAATATTTTTACAAATTTTTTTTAAATTTTTTTTTCACTTTATGACAGTTTTTACACTTTTTTACTCTGTCCCACTGTGGGATTTTCACTTTTTTTTATTCTGATCGCCTGCATGGCACAGGAATGAAGCACCATTCCTGTGCTATGCAGGCTGTCAGCGCTGGACAGGGAGAAGATAGTTTGGAGATGCACTGCGCATGTCCAAACAATCTTCCTGTTGTCTGGTGACCAGGATGTTGTCATGACGACATCGGGTCGTCATGGCAACAACCTGGAAGCCACGGCAGACAGCGCTGGAGGCCGGAAGAGGAGGTGAGTATCTGCGATCACCTCCCCTTGCCACCGCAATGCTGTGATCGACTTCGATCGCAGCATTGCGGGGATTAATGTGCTGGGAGCGGTGCAGGACCACTCCCTGCACATAGTACCGGGTGTCAGCTGTGACAATCAGCTGACACCCGGCGGCGATCGCGCCCGCACAGCCTGTGTGCGTGCGCGATCGCGATGACGTACTAATACGGGTCTGGCTCTTAAGTCCCAGGGCACAGACGCGTATTAGTACGTCTAATGTTGTTAAGGGGTTAAAATGCATTTCTGCACTAATACAGTCACTACTACTACTTGGCAGCTATGCCAACAACGAAATAGTAGATTTTTTTTTCTTTTGGGAAAAAAAATATTTTATCCCTTAAGCTATAAAGAACAATCTTTGGTATGAAAAGGCAAAATAAAAAAAGCAAGCACAGTTTTTGAAGACTGTATATAATTTACCAGTCACATACGAAGTAAAGAGATTATGGGAACTTATTTTGTGATAAAGCAAAGTTCAATTCAATACAGCGGTGGCCAAAAGTATTGGCACCCCTGCAATTCTGTCAGATAATACTCAGTTTCTTCCTGAAAATGATTGCAATCACAAATTATTTGGTATTATTATCTTCATTTAATTTGTCTTCAATGAAAAAACACAAAAAGAATTGTCCTAAAGCCAAATTGGATATAATTCCACACCAAACCTAAAAAAGGGGGTGGACAAAAGTATTGGCACTGTTTGAAAAATCATGTGATGCTTCTCTAATTCGTGTAATAAACAGCACCTGTAACTTACCTGAGGTGTTGGCAATAACTAAATCACACTTGCAGCCAGTTAACATGGATTAAAGTTGACTCAAGCTCTGTCCTGTGTCCTTGTGTGTACCACATTGAGCATGGAGAAAAGAAAGAAGACCAAAGAACTGTCTGAGGACTTGAGAAACCAAATTGTGAGGAAGCATGAGCAATCTCAAGGCTACAAGTCCATCTCCAAAGACCTGAATGTTCCTGTGTCTTCCGTGCGCAGTGTCATGAAGAAGTTTAAAGCCCATGGCACTGTGGCTAACCTCCCTAGATGTGGACGGAAAAGAAAAATTGACGAGAGATTTCAACGCAAGATTGTGCGGATGGTGGATAAAGAACCTCGACTAACATCCAAACAAGTTCAAGCTGCCCTGCAGTCCGAGGGTACAACAGTGTCAACCCGTACTATCCGTCGGCGTCTGAATGAAAAGGGACTGTATGGTAGGATACCCAGGAAGACCCCACTTCTTACCCCGAGACATAAAAAAGCCAGGCTGGAGTTTGCCAAAACTTACCTGAGAAAGCCTAAAACATTTTGGAAGAATGTTCTCTGGTCAGATGAGACAAAAGTAGAGCTTTTTGGGAAAAAGCATCAACATAGAGTGTACAGGAAAAAAAAAAGAGGCATTCAAAGAAAAGAACACGGTCCCAACAGTCAAACATGGCGGAGGTTCCCTGATGTTTTGGGGTTGCTTTGCTGCCTCTGGCACTGGACTGCTTGATCGTGTGCATGGCATTATGAAGTCTGAAGACTACCAACAAATTTTGCAGCATAATGTAGGGCCCAGTGTGAGAAAGCTGGGTCTCCCTCAGAGGTATGGGTCTTCCAGCAGGACAATGACCCAAAACACACTTCCAAAAGCACTATAAAATGGTTTGAGAGAAAGCACTGGAGATTTCTAAGGTGGCCAGCAATGAGTCCAGACCTTAATCCCATAGAACACCTGTGGAGAGATCTCAAAATGGCAGTTTGGAGAAGGCACCCTTCAAATATCAGGGACCTGGAGCAGTTTGCCAAAGAAGAATGGTCTACAATTCCAGCAGAGCATTGTAAGAAACTCAATGATGGTTACCGGAAGCGGTTGTTCGCAGTTATTTTGGCTAAAGGTTGTGCAACCAAGTATTAGGCTGAGGGTGTCAATACTTTTGTCTGGCCCATTTTTGGAGTTTTGTGTGAAATGATCAATGATTTGATTTTTGCTTCATTCTCTTTTTGTGTTTTTTCCTTGCAAGCAAATTAAATGAAGATAATAATACCAAAGAATTTGTGATTGCAATCATTTTCAGGAAGAAACTGAGTATTATCTGACAGAATAGCAGGGGTGCCAATACTTTTGGCCACCACTGTAGGTACTAAAAACATGACTGAGGAATGAAGTACCTAATGAACTTAAAAAAATATTACTTTATCAAAAGTATTCACCAAATAATTCATACTCTCAGGAGCTGCAGTAGCTGAGATATTGGGTGTCCTTCCGCAGGGTCTTTACACTAGAGAGCTGGCTTATGCCTGAAAACACCACTGATCACCTTGTCCTTTAGTTCTCCTCCATACTATAGGCTTCCATACTCATTACCTGAAAGTAGTCGGAACCCACTTATTTTGATGGGACCAGCTCAGGCCCAATCACAGGTGTCAGGAAAGAGAAAGATTGGGCAGATTGGAATCAAATTCCCAGTCCTCTTATTCTCCTGTCAGATAAACCAAGTTTTCATGTGTTTGGGGGAGACAGGAAGGAGCGGATAGCCAAAATGCCAGTTCAGTGGGCAAATATTTCATGTGTACAGGCATCATCAAAAAATGACCTATTGTTTAAATCAGGTTTTTTGTGTTAAGTGTAAACATTTTGCAATCTGTATTAACCGGTTCAGGACCGCCCACTGTACATAAACGTCGGCGCTGCCCTAGCTCTGTGCAGCGCCGACGTTTAAAAACGGTGGGTGGTCCCGCAGCGCTCAGGACCCCCAGGGTCCTGCTAGCGCTGCGGTACCGGTTCAGAGCGATAGCTCTGACATGTGGCATCATGGGGACCGGAATGGATCAGGTCCCCATGATGTTAACCTGTTCCTATCTTCTAGATGCCGCGATCCATAGCGATCGCGGCATTTAAAAGATAGTGACAGCTGGTGGTCGGCGATCGGGACCCCCTACATACCTCAGGAGCGGCGGGGATCCCGGTGCTGTGACCTCTGACATCATCGAGACCTGATTGGCTCAGGTCTCGATGATGTCAGCGTCACACCAGCCAATCAGAGAGATCACCAGGGAAGTTTGTTTTAGCAACAAACTTTCCCGGGCGATCTGCCTGATAAATACACTGTTTCTCCTCCGATCTCAGTGAGAGAGCAGAGGAGAAACAGTGTGACAAGAGCTGTGTCAGCCTTGCCACTGTGAAAGTAAAAAAAAAAAAGAAAAAAGAAAGTAAGAGTTAGGGTTAGTCAGTCCTGCAGATCTATCAGTCAGTCAGTCCTGTCAGATCTATCAGTCAGTCCTGTCAGATCAGTCAGTCAGTCCTGTCAGATCAGTCAGTCAGTCCTGTCAGATCTGTCAGTCAGTCAGTCCTGTCAGTCAGTCAGTCCTGTCAGATCTGTCAGATCAGTCAGTCCTGTCAGATCAGTCAGTCCTGTCAGATCAGTCCAGTCAGTCAGTCCTGTCAGATCAGTCCAGTCAGTCAGTCCTGTCAGATCTGTCAGTCAGTCAGTCCTACAAAAGACAAAAATATATCTCATACCCTACCATCATTATATATAAATGTAAAGCAAAGTTGCATAATAAATATAGGGTACTTAGTGAACTATTTTTGATCAAAAAAAGTATACAAGCCGCCCGACCAGCGGCAAGGTGACCCTAAATTGGGACGGTACCTATACTGTCTATATTAAAAACCTTACTGTATATCAAAGTTGAAGTAATGCATATAAAAGGGTAGACAAATAGGACCGGGTCCCAACTCCAGACCACCTAGGCCCGTGGTAAGCTACATATATACTAATCAGCTCAACAAAGGGGATGCCACACCCTTAAATTGCACAGAATGCAAACAAGACAAAAAACCAAGCAATGTGAACTGAGGTCTAAGATGGTAGACATGCAAGAAATAGGAGCATGTTCACACTAGCAAAAAGAAGCAAAACCTACAAAAGACAAAAATATATCTCATACCCTACCATCATTATATATAAATGTAAAGCAAAGTTGCATAATAAATATAGGGTACTTAGTGAACTATTTTTGATCAAAAAAAGTATACAAGCCGTCCCACCAGCGGCAAGGTGACCCTAAATTGGGACGGTACCTATACTGTCTATATTAAAAACCTTACTGTATATCAAAGTTGAAGTAATGCATATAAAAGGGTAGACAAATAGGACCGGGTCCCAACTCCAGACCACCTAGGCCCGTGGTAAGCTACATATATACTAATCAGCTCAACAAAGGGGATGCCACACCCTTAAATTGCACAGAATGCAAACAAGACAAAAAACCAAGCAATGTGAACTGAGGTCTAAGATGGTAGACATGCAAGAAATAGGAGCATGTTCACACTAGCAAAAAGAAGCAAAACCTACAAAAGACAAAAAAAAAAAGACAACTTTGCTTTACATTTATATATAATGATGGTAGGGTATGAGATATATTTTTGTCTTTTGTAGGTTTTGCTTCTTTTTGCTAGTGTGAACATGCTCCTATTTCTTGCATGTCTACCATCTTAGACCTCAGTTCACATTGCTTGGTTTTTAGTCAGTCAGTCCTGTCAGATCAGTCAGTCCTGTCAGATCAGTCAGTCAGTCAGTCCTGTCAGATCAGTCAGTCCTGTCAGATCAGTCCGGTCAGTCCAGTCCTGTCAGTCCGGTCTGTTCAGTCCGGTCCGTTCAGTCCGGTCCGTTCAGTCCGGTCCGTTCAGTCCGGTCCGTTCAGTCCGGTCCGTTCAGTCCGGTCCGTTCAGTCCAGTCAAAAAATCTAAAAATAAAATGGCCCGTCAGACTTATACCGCAGAAGAGGTGTATGCCCTGCTGTGTTCTGACACTGATGACAGCGCAATCTCAGATGGAGATATGGATTTTCAGGGCTTTAGTAGCGGCGACACTGAGAGCTCAGAAATGAGCAGTGATTCTGTTCCATCCTCAAGCCCAAGGACCAGTACAGCAATAGGTGCAAATAGCGCTACTGGAGAAACGTCTCCAAATCAGGGAACACTGCCCAGTACAAGCGCTGTCCCTGCTACTAGTGAATTGGCGCACCCCAGTGTACAAGGGGCTTTGCCACATGATCTAGCATTTCCCAGATGGGAGGCTTCGGATTCGGCTGCTCCATTCAGCCCTGATTTCAACGCCACTCCTGGTATAAATGTGGAGGTGGAAGATTTTGGACCAATTCATTTTTTTAATTTGTTTTTTACAGACAGCTTGCTAGAGCATATTGTCGTGCAAACAAATTTATATGCATCCCAATTCATAAGCCAGAATCCCCGATCTTACTATGCTAGGGCAAATTTATGGACACCAACTAATGTCCCGGAAATAAAAAAATTTTTAGGACTTACATTTGCCATGGGGCTTGTTAAAAAACCGAGCATTCCATCCTACTGGTCCAACCACCCTGTTCAAGCCACCCCTATGTTTTCAGTCATTCTGCCTAGGACCCGTTATGAAATGCTCATGCGGTTTTGGCATTTTAACGACAATAGTCAATGCCTGCCCAGAAATGCCCCAGAACATGACAGGCTATATAAAATTAGACCCATCATTGAAAATTTGTCAGAAAAATTCTTAAGCCTCTACACCCCAACACAAAATATTTCTATAGATGAGTCCCTTGTAAAATTCAAAGGAAGACTGCACCTCAATCAATTTATCCCATCTAAAAGGGCAAGGTTTGGAATAAAGCTCTATAAAATGTGCGAAAGTTTAACCGGATACACATCCGCTTTTCGCATATACGAGGGGAAAGACAGCCAACTAAACCCACCAGGATGCCCTACTTATCTGGGGACATCTGGAAAAATTGTTTGGGAGCTGATAAGTCCATTTTTTCAAAAAGGCTACAATCTATATGTGGACAATTATTACACCAGCATACCCCTATTTAAAAGTCTGGTTGAACACAACATCGGGGCTTGTGGGACCATCCGTAAAAACCGTCAGGGGTTTCCACAACCATTGGTCAACCAAAAGTTTCAAAAGGGGCAGTCAGGGGCTGTACGCAACGGAGAGCTGCTTGCCCTGAAATATAGGGATAAGAGGGATATTTTTGTCCTCAGCTCGATCCACACAGATGCCACAAGGGCCACTGTAGAACTAGGATCCACCACTCCGAAGCAAAAACCTGTGTCAGTCATTGACTACAACAAACACATGGGGGGTGTGGACCTTGCAGACCAGGTTCTACAGCCATACCAGGTATCAAGAAAGTCCTATACCTGGTATAAAAAGTTGGTTATTTATTTGTTTCAGGTGGCCACATACAATTCTTTTGTGTTGTACAAAAAAGCAGGAAATTCAGATCCTTTTCTTGATTATCAAGAAAAGGTAATTGAAAATCTTGTCTTTCAAAGTGTTAGCCCCGCTCATCCATTAGAATCTGAGGATGTGAAAAGACTCACTGAGCGACATTTTATTGCACTTATTCCAGCAACGGAAACAAGAAGGAACCCCCAGAAAAGATGTCGTGTATGTACTAAGAGAGGAATGAGGCGTGATACCCGCTACTATTGCCCACAATGCCCATCATTGCCAGCCTTATGCGTCACTGACTGCTTTAAAATCTACCACACAGAACCACGTTTTTAAACTGTAAAAATGTATCCCAATTTGTCATTCAAACATTTGGTTCATTTAGTGAATGACATATTCGAGTAGAGCTCACTTAATTTCCAGGGGGGGTTCTCCAGAATCTAAACCTTCCATTGCGTGCTTGTTTCTGGAAATCATCCATCGAGTTAAAATGGTCACTAAACCCATAGATGAATTCCCAGAGGGGTGTCATTTCCAAAATGGGGTCACTTCAGGGGGGATTCTTTAGCTCTGGTACTCTGAAAAGTGCCAGAACAGCATAATCCCCCCTGAAGTGACCCCATTATGGAAATGACACCTCTGTGGGAATTCATTTATGGGTTTAGTGACCATTTACCTATCTACTTATTTTCCCACCACTAGATTAATTTATACAGAGGAGTAGATTGTAAAATTCGGTCACTTGTTGTGGGTTTCCTCTGTTTAGGCACCTCAGGGGCTCTCCAAATGCAACATGGCGTCCGCTATCCATTCCAGTCAAATTTCCATTCCAAAAGTCAAATGGCGCTCCTTACCTTCCGAGCCATGCCGTGCACCCAAACAGTGGCTTTGCACCACATATGGGGTATCAGCGTGCTCAGGAGAAATTGCACAACACATTTTGGGGTCCATTTTTTCTGGCTGCCCTTGTGAAAATTAAAAATTTGAGGCTAAAGTAGCAGTTTTGTGTTAAAAATGTGTTTTTTTATTTTCACCCTTCAACATTATAAAATTCTGTGAAGCCCCTGGGGGTTCAAGGTGCTCACCACACATCTAGATAAGTTCCTTGAGGGGTCTAGTTTCCAAAATGGGGTGACTTGTTGGGGGTTTCCTCTGTTTAGGCACCTCAGGGGCTCTCCAAATGCAACAT
Source organism: Phyllobates terribilis (assembly GCF_046119375.1). Classification (NCBI taxonomy): domain Eukaryota; kingdom Metazoa; phylum Chordata; class Amphibia; order Anura; family Dendrobatidae; genus Phyllobates; species Phyllobates terribilis. Next base: position 432,173 of record NW_027363026.1, read on the forward strand.
GGCGTCCGCTATCGATTCCAGTCAAATTTCCATTCCAAAAGTCAAATGGCGCTCCTTACCTTCCGAGCCATGCCGTGCACCCAAACAGTGGCTTTGCACCACATATGGGGTATCAGCGTGCTCAGGAGAAATTGCACAACACATTTTGGGGTCTATTTTTTCTGGCTGCCCTTGTGAAAATTAAAAATTTAAGGCTAAAGTAGCAGTTTTGTGTTAAAAATGTGTTTTTTTATTTTCACCCTTCAACATTATAAAATTCTGTGAAGCCCCTGGGGGTTCAAGGTGCTCACCACACATCTAGATAAGTTCCTTGAGGGGTCTAGTTTCCAAAATGGGGTGACTTGTTGGGGGTTTCCTCTGTTTAGGCACCTCAGGGGCTCTCCAAATGCAACATGGCGTCCGCTATCGATTCCAGTCAAATTTCCATTCCAAAAGTCAAATGGCGCTCCTTACCTTCCGAGCCATGCCGTGCGCCCAAACAGTGGCTTTGCACCACATATGGGGTATCAGCGTGCTCAGGAGAAATTGCACAACACATTTTGGGGTCCAATTTTTCTGGATGCCCTTGTGAAAATTAAAAATTTGAGGCTAAAGTAGCAGTTTTGTGTTAAAAATGTGTTTTTTTATTTTCACCCTTCAACATTATAAAATTCTGTGAAGCCCCTGGGGGTTCAAGGTGCTCACCACACATCTAGATAAGTTCCTTGAGGGGTCTAGTTTCCAAAATGGGGTGACTTGTTGGGGGTTTACTCTGTTTAGGCACCTCAGGGGCTCTCCAAATGCAACATGGCGTCCGCTATCGATTCCAGTCAAATTTCCATTCCAAAAGTCAAATGGCGCTCCTTACCTTCCGAGCCATGCCGTGCGCCCAAACAGTGGCTTTGCACCACATATGGGGTATCAGCGTGCTCAGGAGAAATTGCACAACACATTTTGGTGTCCATTTTTTCTGGCTGCCCTTGTGAAAATTAAAAATTTGAGGCTAAAGTAGCAGTTTTGTGTTAAAAATGTGTTTTTTTATTTTCACCCTTCAACATTATAAAATTCTGTGAAGCCCCTGGGGGTTCAAGGTGCTCACCACACATCTAGATAAGTTCCTTGAGGGGTCTAGTTTCCAAAATGGGGTGACTTGTTGGGGGTTTCCTCTGTTTAGGCACCTCAGGGGCTCTCCAAATGCAACATGGCGTCCGCTATCGAATCCAGTCAAATTTCCATTCCAAAAGTCAAATGGCGCTCCTTACCTTCCGAGCCATGCCGTGCGCCCAAACAGTGGCTTTGCACCACATATGGGGTATCAGCGTGCTCAGGAGAAATTGCACAACACATTTTGGGGTCCATTTTTTTCTGGCTGCCCTTGTGAAAATTAAAAATTTGAGGCTAAAGTAGCAGTTTTGTGAAAAAAAGTTAAATGTTCATTGTTTTCTTCCACATTCCAAAAATTCCTGTGAAGCACCTGAAGGGTTAATAAACTTCTTGAATGTGGTTTTGAGCACCTTGAGGGGTGCAGTTTTTAGAATGGTATCACTTTTGGGTATTTTCTGTCATAAAGGCTCCTCAAAGTCACTTCAAACAAGATGTGGTCCCAAAAAAAATGTTTTTGTAAATTTTGTTGTAAAAATGAGAAATCGCTGGTCAACTTTTAACCCTTATAGCTTCCTAAGAGAAAAAAATTTTGGTTCCAAAATTGTGCTGATGTGAAGTAGACATGTGGGAAATGTTATTCATTAACTATTTTGTGTGATATATATCTCTGATTAAAGGGCATGAAAATTCAAAGTTTGAAAATTGCAAAATTTTCAAAATTTTCCCCAAATTTCCGATTTTTTCACAAATAAACGCAAGTGATATCGAAGAAATTTTACCACTATCATGAAGTACAATATGTCACAAAAAAACAATCTCAGAATCAGGGGGATCCGCTGAAGCGTTCCAGAGTAATTACCTCATAAAGTGACAGTGGTCAGAATTGAAAAAATTGGCCCGGTCACGAAGGCAAAAACAGGCTCTGGCGCGAAGTGGTTAAAAAAATGTAAAAAAAAAAGAAATCTTGCAATTTTCACAATAGGCTTTTTAGACTATTGATTCAGGAACCACAATGGTCCGCTACCGACTGTCTTTTGTATTGAAGTGTCAGATGATCCTGTGCAAAGTGACATTGTGAAGGGAGGTGAAATCACTACTGTGAATGGTGGAACTTGTGTTATCAGCTGTGTATAAAGTTGTTAGCTGTCATTGTAATAATGTCTGATGATAAGGAGCCTCCTGAAAACCCTTAGTAAAAGGACAAGAAAGTAGAAGTCTAAAAAAGCCCAAGTGACCAGTGTTAAAATTTCAGAAAAAACAAAACAAAAAAAAATTACCCGTTTTGTTTTTTTAGATACATGCAGCAGAAAAACTGGATTTAAACAGGATAATTTCTGATGACAGACTCCCATTAATGCAGTGTAAGGACTCCTCAGATCCCAGCTTCCAGAACTGCTGTACAGAAGAATTTTGGATAGTTGGAAATGAGATTATCTGCTCCCACATCTTAACTATCAGGTGTTAAGCTGCTTATAGACATTAAATATTCAGGATGGACGATATAACTTCTATACGACTTGTCCAAAGTGTCTGGCAACTGCTCCCGTTCTCCTCCATGGAACGAAGATGCACATCAGACCCAACCAAACAGGCACATGAAGGAATCCGTCACCGTTTAGGCTGAAAGCAGCATTGTCCTGCACATTCCTAATGTCTATAGAAGACTTTGCATCTTAATTTTAGCCACGTTATCTCTGCTCTCAATGAGTCACACGTGACAGGTAATCTTTTATAATGTAGCCAAGTAACTGACCTACTTCATCTCCTTTCAAAATCAAATATGAGCCTGATACCCTGTCACATTAGCCCCATATATTTATGGGATAGACACAAAAAACACTATTCCCTGAGTCCAGGAAATGTACATAAATGTAAAATGAGGTCGTATAAAACAGGAATTGTAAAGGCAGCATTCAGTAATAGCCCTGTAAGAAGTCATTTTCTAAAGCCTCTGCTTAACACTGAATCAGCAATGAACAGTCTAATTGCTGGTTTTTACACCATCCACTGAAAAGAAGTGAAAGGGCTATTGTAAAAAAAACTGACCACCCTTGGTCAACCTGAGACTCGGTAGAAACATGGATTTTACATCTTTTAAATAGCAAAAAAAAAGAATAAAATACATTGACTTGTGTCTCCATGTAATTTCCACTGTCCTTGTGGGGATCACTGGTGGATGTCCAGGTTACTGATCCCAGCGGTAAGGCTGGCTTGTGCCATGGGGACATCGTAGTTGTAGTGTTACACAGGTAGCAGATGGGAACTATGGACTGAGCAATATGGGTAAGCTCAGCACAGACCAGCATAGGTAGATCACTGCCTCATTAAAACTCAGCATCTGTAAACGGTAAGATATGGTTTGATTTCATCGTTTCCAATATATTTCTAGGAGTTAAGGCATCTTGTCATCGTCCTGAGTGATGTCCTGAATTCCTCGCAGTAAGGCAGTTCTGTGTAACGGAGATACTTGAAGGCACAGTTGTTACAAGGTAGTGACTGTTCATGAGAAAAGTTGGTCTCCTTAAAGACACATATAGAGGTAGTCATCAATTCATTAAGGTAGAGATGGTTCATAGCATTATCCATTTGTAATACATTAGCAGAGCTTTAGTAAAAGCCATGTAATGGGTGTTGCCTTTACAACTCCTTAAGTAACACATTCATCACACATAAAAAGCAATAATAATAAAAACCCACAAACATACATACATTTAGGAAGTACCTTGGATGAAGGTTAAGGGGCGACAAACAAGCACAAATGTGGGTAAAGCAGCGAAATGAAGTCCATAATGTGACCAGCTGAGGTAGACATAAATCAAAGAGACTGCTTGACGTCTCTTTACAACAAAGACAAATGGCATAAAACCTGGAGAGTTTCAGAGCCATTCACCATCCAGCAAAGCAACCTTCAATGTCAATAGATTTACTCAGCGAAACATTCTGAAGAAAAATGATAGATTTGATCTGAGACACCAGATTTCACAAACATTTTCTTTTTTTTTGCTCTGTCATTGTCCTTCGAACAGGCAAATGGCTGGAATATTTGGCTTCAGGAATTTTTTTTTCTTGAAATGTTTAGGAAATATGGATAATTTGAGGTATTGAGGAAATGCGCTCCTCAAGAATTGACACTGGGAGATTTTCCATGTTTGCTTAAGGAAGGGTCCTTTCCACATTCTTCAACACTGAATGAGTCGGGTGTGGGCGGTGAGGTACTGATCACAGAGCAGAGGTGAATTTCATCAGTAGACTCATGGGAATACCGCCCAGAATCACTGGTTTCATGACTTTCCTCGCTGTTCCCAGAATGCTCTGTGTCTGCTGCTATGCTATGTCGCATCTGGAATGTGCCAGGATGACCAGGTGATGTGGGAGGCCCGTCCTCTCCCATCAGGACCGTTGTGCCAGGACAATATACAGAAGTCTTAATTTTTCTTTTGTACTGCGTGAAAAAAAATAAAATTAAATATAAAGCACTATTTTTATATATACCGTATTTTTCGGACTATAAGACGCACCGGACCATAAGACGCACCTAGGTTTTAAAGGAGGAAAATAGGAAAAAAAATGTAAGCAAAAAATGTGGTCATGATGCCCTGTTATGGGGGAGGGGGTTTGCTGCTGACAATGGTATTGGGGTAATGTCCCCCAATTCTGTTAATATCCTCCATCCTGGTATGTATGGCCCCTCCTTCCTGATATAAGTGCCCCCCATCCCACCCTGGTATGCATGGAACCCCTTTATCCCCCATCCTGGTATGCATGGCACCCCTTTATACCCCATCCTGGTATGCATGGCACCCCTTGAGCCCCCATTCTGGTATGCATGGCACCCCTTGAGCCCCCATCCTGTTATGCATGGCACCCCTTGAGCCCCCATCCTGGTATGCATGGCACCTCTTGAGCCCCCATCCTGGTATGCATGGCACCTCTTGAGCCCCCATCCTGGTATGCATGGCACCCTCTGAGCCACCATCATGGTATGCATGGCACCCCTCTGAGCCCCCATTCTGGTATGTATGGCACCCTCTGAGCCCCCATCACACTGCCTACAAAAAAAACAAACAAAAACACTCATACTCACCTCCTCTCTCCTCCAGCGCTGTCCCGCTCTGCTGCCGACACTCACTGTGTGAGCCGCGCATGACAGGGTGCGCATGGCGTCCCTGCCATGCGCCCTCACACAGTGTGAGACGCTGTGCTGGAGTAGTCACTACTCCCCGCACCGGGACTCTGTGCGTGGGGAGCAGTGACAATTCAGTCTGTTCAATAGCCGGTACACTGTACCACAGCGCGGCTCCTGTTGCCGCTCTGTGGTCAGTGTGCCTGCGATTAAAGACCATGGATATTCACTACAACCCATGGGAGTGGGTTGTAGCGAATATTCATGAGCTTTAATAGCGGGCACACTGACCGCAGAGCGGCAGCAAGAGCCGTGCTGCGGCTCCAGTGTGCCGGCTACTAAGAGAAATGAATACTCATTGCTCTCCACGCCCATGGGCGTGGGGAGCAAGGAATATTCATTTTCTTTAGTAGCGGGCACAGTGTAGGCTGCAGCAGGCGGCTGCTGCCTCCTGTGCCCCGCTGATCCCCCGCTGCCGCACCCCCACACCCACCACCATGCGACCATACAATAATATAGTATTCGGACTATAAGACGCACTCCCCACTTTCCGCCAAAATTTTGGAGGAAAAAAGTGCGCCTTATAGTCCGAAAAATACGGTAAATACAGAAATGCATTCAACATTGGCACCATAAATGCTTACTTGTCCTGCATTGTCTTTAGTATTGCCCTTGAAAAATAACCATTTATTCTTTGTGCTTTGCTTGACAATCGGTCCATATCCATTAATGATTAGATCTGAACCACCCTGCAATAAAAAAAATGCATTTTAACATACTTTTAAATATTATCTCAAGCAGATAAATTACAAGATGCAGTCTGCATATGAGATCCGTACTAATGATTACCAGTGGTAGACAACTGTTAAGGTGTATTTACACTAGCTGATCGTTCAGAGTCAAACGTTAACGACCCATTATTTACGATAATTGTGTAATATGAGTGGGTTGAGCAACTGATCGATGTGTCTAAAAAAAAAAAAGCTTACACAATTGTGTAATGTAAATGAAGATTGTTCACTTGAAACACAATGCTCGATGTTACGATGTAACTATCACTATTCAACTGTTTCATTCATGATTCTCATCCTATATAAACACTGTTTGTGCGTCGTGAGTTCAGATTGCATTGCTCATCATTTAAATCACACATATCAAACTCTGGCCCTCGGGCCAAATCTGGCCCACGGGGCGGGCATATTTGGCCTGCAACTCCGGGCAGGCCACCCCCTGCCCAGCATCACATTTTCATCCTGGATGCTGATATAGTTGAAAGCAATGACAACAGAGGGAGCTGTCAGCTGACACTCCCGCAGCCATCATTCTCTCTCTGTGTCTGATGTTTCAGTGCATAGGGCGTGATGATGTCACTAATTCGCGCCCGCAGTGCCGAGTGTGACGCCTCGCTCCCGCTCGCTGGCCCTACCCTGAGAGATGGGGGTACTCGGAACCGGGCCTCCTGGTGTACGGTGGATGCAGTCGTGGCCTAGGCCCGGCCCGTGCCCAGGGTCATCACAGTAAAAATAAGAGGCCAGGAGGGACAGTGGTAATCGAGTGGATGTAATGACTACGCCATCTGTGGTGCCTGGTGATTCGCCACCAGCGCTGCGGCAGTCCTCTGAGGCGGGATGTCGTGGCAGCAGAAGATGGTACTACTCCCCACAGGCGGAGCAGGGCCTCAGGGCAGAGAAGATGGATCAGGGGGGGGTCGTAGTGGGTGGTGTGGTGTCGCGCTGAAATGAGGAACCGGAGGCAATGGATGCAGTCTTCCAAGCTTTACTCACGTTGTTAGGTGTCAGCTGCAAGGCTTCTCCTTGCTCCTCGCGGTGTGCTGCGGCCACCAGGAAGGGGTTCAGCACACTCCGGGTAGTTTGGGTGCATCAATCAGGACTCCCTGCACCAGAGTGTTCCTAGACTTTCCCACTAGGTCCTCTCCTGTCCGTATGTGGTGCGTGTTACAAGGCTGGGTCTCCCTCTGGCTATACACAGAACAAGGGTACGGGTGGCGACTCCGCTCTGTCCGTTACCCGGTGGGATCCTCTAAGTCTCCGGGCTTTTCTGACTAGGACATGAAGTAGCAAAGCCACATATTGGGGGCCGGTACCCCTTTTGCAGCAGGAGTCCCTCTGACTAGGCCAGAATAGTGAGGACAGGTGGCGTATGCCGCTCCGTCTGCATCCCCCTGGGATCCTTTTGCCTGTGGAGCTTGTCTCCTCTGCTCCCCTCCAGGCCTTCTTAGGTAGGGACCTTGACCGGGTAGAGACAGCTGTTAACTCTAGCCCGCTCCTCGTCTCAAGGCCAGAGAGCGAGGACCATGTATCTTCAATCAGCTGCAGTTTCCACCGGAAAGCCACGTTCAGTGATGAAGACCACAATCAAAAGACCTTGAACCTAAGATGGCCGTTGATTAAATATGATTGAATGAGTGTAACCTAAAGTGCGTCCTCCACCCTCACCCACTACATGGTTCCCCCAATCTCCTCTATCCCAGCTGGGGCAGCACTATGGTGCCTTAAAGCCCCCCTCAGGACAGGAGTGGTGTAGTGTTGAATGGATGGCTGAGTCCTGAGAGGTGCTCCACCCTTACCTCGGAGAGGAGATACCACTCCTCGGTCTGGAGGTGCAGTACCCCTGTGGCGACTGTACCCTCAGGGGCGCCACATCTAGCACTGAAGAGCTTCAGATTGCTCGTGCCAAGACTGAAGCAGCGAGGGACCGGGGAGAGGTGAATAATTGTTTACTTGTATGGAGGACTATGCGGGGCCCATTACACTGTGTGGAGCCCATTATACTATGTGGAGGACTATGTGGGGCCACCATTTATTTGACCATATACTGAGCAAAGAGGAAAGGTAAGGAATAGTGATGAGTGAGCACTAAAATGCTCCGGTGCTTGTGTCAAGCAAATCGCAATGCTCGGGTGCTCGACCCGACTAACGAGCCCAATGTAAGTCAATGGGAAACGCAAGCATTTTCCGGTGCCCCCCCCCCCCATCGGAGGTCTGGAGGGGGCCTAAAAATTGAACAAATCGATGGGAGCAGTGCTAAAATGATATGGGAGCAGCATGGGGAAGACCCCTGGAAGCATCTCTGACTCCCAGGTCACTGCTGTGAACAATGTGGTCAGAGTATTACGCCACTTTTACGGACTCACAATAATACATACAAAAACAAAGCCAAAATGGATTTTCCTGGAAAAAATGTTAAGGAACATTCTTTCCAGGGTAATGACTTGTATATAAGGCAAAATAAATAGCCAAAAACAAAAATGCTCCTCCACACCTTGGCCTATGTTCACATGTAGCGTTTTTGATGTGTTTCTGCATTGCTTTCAACGGTGAAAAATACATTCACCGGTAAATGTAATTTTAACATTTTACTATCTTAATTGGTCATGTGTGTGAGACATGATCAGACACATCCACCATACAGTGCTGAAATGACATGGGAACAGTATGGGCAAGACCCCTGGAAGCATCTCTGACTCCCAGGTCACTGCCTAATACTGTGGTCATTAGACATGATCCTATATTATTGCGGTAATAATACAGACATTTTTGGCAACTTGACAAATATTAAACTCCATTTAAAATGGGCAAGGTGCATGGCAAGGGACCTGGAAGTGGACGTAATGGTGACGGTGCACGCAGAGGCCGAGGCCATGGGCAAGATGAAACTGTGCCTGCTGAGGGAGCACAACAAGCACCCACATCATGTCGATCTAGCTTCCTGTCCCACTTTCTACGAGGCCGTGGAATACCACTCTTGAAGGCAGACTAGTGTGAAAGGGTTGTTGGTTGGATAGCAGATAAAAAGATAATGCTTCCAGTCAGTTTGCAACCATCACCACCCTGTCTTCCACACGGTCCAGTCTCCGTAGAGTGAGTCTGGACCACATTATTATTATTATAGCGCCTTACATGTGAAAAAGGGGTATAGATAGCAAAAACAATTACAATAATCTTGTAGGCTTGTCGGAAGATGTAAGTCTTCAGGTTCCTTTTGAAGGTTTCCACGGTAGAAGAGAGCCTGATATGTTGGGGTAAAGAGTTAGAAAGTAGGGGGGGATGCACGGGACAAATCTTGTATGCGATTGTGGGCAGAGGAGAAAAGAGGGGAGTAGAGAAGGAGATCTTGTGAGGATCGGAGATTGCGTGCAGTAAGTATCGGGAGACTAGGTCACAGATGTATGCAGAAGAAAGGTTGTGGATGGCTTTGTATGCCAAGGTTAGGGTTTTGAACTGGAGTCTCTGGGCAATGGGGAGTCAGAAAAGGGATTGACAGAAAGGAGAGATCGGGGAATAGCGGAGTGGGGCGTGGATTAGTTGGGCACCAGAGTTTAGGATAGATTGGAGGGGTGCGAGAAGGGAGGCCGCAGAGCAGAAGGTTGCAGTAGTCGAGGCGGGAGATGATGAGGGCAAGAGCAATTGTTTTTGCAGATTCTTGTTTGAGGAATGTGCGGATCAGGGAGATTTTTTTTTTTTTGCTTGGAGTCGGCATATTCCTCAGTTGTCCTTCAGCATTCAGTTGTCCCTACCCCAGTCCTTGGAATGCAAGCGCATATACGAGCCAAACAGGCTACAATACTAAACTGCCACATTTCTCGACTGCTTGCACTAGAAATTTTGCCTTTTATGGTCGTGGAGGCGGAAGCTTTCCGCAACCTCGTGGCGGCTGTCCCTCGGTACTCAGTCCTCAGCCGCCACTATTTCTCCCGGTGTGCCGTCCCTGCCTTATACAAGCACGGGTCCCAGAACATTACCCGTACCCTCACCAACGCAGTTACAGGGAAGGACCACCTAACCACATACACATGGACAAGTGCTTGTGGCCAGGGATGGTACATCTCACTGACGGCACACTGAGTTAATATAGTGGAAGCCGGGACCCAGTCGGACCCTGGGATAGAACACATCCTCCCGACCCAGAGGATTGTGGGCCCTGGGTCAATAAAGCTTCAACACTATGTTCACAAGGTAAACAGCAGTGGTGGTCGGTCTCCTAGACAACGAGCAAACTCCTTCATGATGGTAGAGGCCACCATCTCCTTAGTTTGCTGGTTGTCACAAATAATTTGGAGATTCGTGGCAGCTCTGGTTATGCTGTAATTTAAATGTATTTTTTTCCTTTTTCCTTTTGGTTCAGCAAGGGATAATGTTAGTCTCTTGGTGGCAGCCTTTTGTTAACGGTCAGCTGATGTTGGTTGGTGACACTCCCACCTCCCTTTAAATAGCCACATGATCCATCAGCTGATCACTGGTTATAGTTCATTCTATGCTGACCTCTTTGAAGGAGCCAGTCTTTGGAGAAGCTGTGGTGTTCGTTGCTATTGTAGAGGTGAAGTTTTCTGTTGGTGAGATAAGTGTATTTTATGTTGTTATCTTCCTATTGTTAGTCTTCCCTTTCTTGTGTGTCCTATTGAAGTGGTGAGGCTAGTGTCTCGCTGGCCTGCGAACTAGCCAGGTTAAGTCCAGGACCAGCGAGGGCTTAGGCACGTGATCGCGCACTGGGAGAAAGACCCGTCTAGGGACGATAGGGGGGAAAATAGGGACAGACACAGGTTGGTGTCAGGAGGTGTCCCTTCCCTTGTTCCCTAACGCTAGGGCCCTCCTTCCCCCCTCTATCTCCCATTGCATCCGTGTATTGTGCCGTCCGCCGGACATCCCCTTGTTGTTCCATGACACTGGTACTTTTCTGTGGGAATGAGCGTCTCCAACCAGCCTGGAATATCCAGAGAATGGCACGGCATGGTTTGGTATTAGCACCCAGTACCAGAAGTGAAGCCATCCACAATTTCCATCTCAGGAATTTTATTTGGTAGACTGGCTGCCCAAACATTAGTTTCTCACAAAGGAGCTGAAGACACTAAGTGGCAGTAGGTGCAAGTTTCTCCAGCATGACCTGTTTGTTAGATATCAGAGGGAAAACAGAATTGGGATTTTGCCAAGGTGCCAGATTGCATCTTAAGTCTTATAGATTGCTGGAGCCAGTCCACAGTGAAAAAAAAAAAAAAGCACCCACAGAGTGTCTGGGAACCTTCACACAGGCTTTTCTTAGCCAGGGTGAGAGTTGTAATTCACCACAGCCATATTCTTTAGGTAGGTGAAAGGACTGGCATAGAGGGAAACTGTATCTACTCCGGCTGTCATTTCTCCGCCACTAGGTTCTGGCCATTGTCACACATGACCATGCCTGGCTGTATGTTCAGCTGTGAGAGACACAGATCTCCTTGCTCTGTTTCAGCTTTCAACAACTCTGCAGCGGTGTGCGGTTTGTCACCTAAGCATATTATCTTCAGCACAGCTTGTTGCCGCTTGACCGAGGCAGTGCTGCAGTGCTTCCAGCTTGCGACTGATGTTGTCATTTCGGAGATGGAGGCCGAAGAGGAGGAGGAGGTGAAGGAGCTGTACAATGTGATTACATTGAGGTTACATTGGCGAGTCCGTTTTTTATACCAAAGACCCTGCTGTGTTTCTATTATAATATATATATATATATATATATATATATATACACACGTACAGTACAAACCAAAAGTTTGGACACACCTTCTCATTTAAAGATTTTTCTGTATTTTCATGACTTTGAAAATTGTACATTCACTCTGAAGGCACCAAAACTATGAATTAACACATGTGGAATTATATACTTAACAAAAAAGTGTGAAACAACTGAAAATATGTCTTATATTCTAGGTTCTTCAAAGTAGCCACCTTTTGCTTTGATGACTGCTTTGCACACTCTTGGCATTCTCTTGATGAGCTTCAAAAGGTAGTCACCGGAAATGGTTTTCACTTCACAGGTGTGCCCTGTCAGGTTTAATAAGGATTTCTTGCCTTATAAATGGGGTTAGGACCATCAGTTGTGTTGTGCAGAAGTCAAGTGGATACACAGCTGATAGTCCTACTGAATACACTGTTAGAATTTGTATTATGGCAAGAAAAAAGCAGCTAAGTAAAGAAAAACGAGTGGCCATCATTACTTTAAGAAATGAAGGTCAGTCAGTCCGAAAAATTGGGCAAACTTTGAATGTGTCCCCAAGTGCAGTTGCAAAAACCATCAAGTGCTACAAAGAAACTGGCTCACATGAGGACCGCCCCAGGAAAGGAAGACCAAGAGTCACCTCTGCTTCTGAGGATAAGTTTATCCGAGTCACCAGCCTCAGAAATTGCAGGTTATCAGCAGCTCAGATTAGAGACCAGGTCAATGCCACACAGAGTTCTAGTAGCAGACTCATCTCTACAACAACTTTTAAGAGGAGACTTTGTGCAGCAGGCCTTCATGGTAAAATAGTTGCTAGGAAACCACTGCTAAGGACAGGCAACAAGCAGAAGAGACTTGTTTGGGCTAAAGAACACAAGGAATGGACATTAGACCAGTGGAAATCTGTGCTTTGGTCTGATGAGTCCAAATTTGAGATCTTTGGTTCCAACCACCGTGTCTTTATGCACGCAGAAAAGGTGAAAAGATGGACTCTACATGCCTGGTTCCCACCGTGAAGCATGGATTAGGAGGTGTGATGGTGTGGGGGTGCTTTGCTGGTGACACTGTTGGAGACTTATTCAAAACTGAAGGCATACTTAACCAGCATGGCTACCACAGCATCTTGCAGTGGCATGCTATTCCATCCGACTTGCGTTTAGTTCGACCATCATTTATTTTTCAACAGGACAATGACCCCAAACACACCTCCAGGCTGTGTAAGGGCTATTTGACCAAGAAGGAAAGTGATGGTGTGCTACGCCAGATGACCTGGCTTCCAAAGTCACCAGACCTGAACCCAATCGAGATGGTTTGGGGTGAGCTGGACCGCAGAGTGAAGGCAAAAGGGCCAACAAGTGCTAAGCATCTCTGGGAACTCCTTCAAGATTGTTGGAAGACCATTTCCGGTGACTACCTCTTGAAGCTCATCAAGAGAATAATGCCAATAGTGCAAAGCAGTCATCAAAGCAAATGGTGGCTACTTTGAAGAACCTAGAATATAAGACATATTTTCAGTTGTTTCACACTTTTTTGTTAAGTATATAATTCCACATGTGTTAATTCATAGTTTTGATGCCTTCAGTGTAAATGTACAATTTTCATAGTCATGAAAATACAGAAAAATCTTTAAATGAGAAGATGTGTCAAAACTTTTGGTCTGTACTGTATATGTGATACGTGTGATGAAAAATCAGTTTTAAATAACTGGCCTGTTGGTTACTATTTTTCAAAGCGACCTGTTGTCATTAGCTTCACTGGCACACTGCAACAAAATTTAAATTGATGCCAGAAATGGCTGAAAATGGAGCAAACTTATATGTGAATCGGGAGACGGAAAACCACAGTTTTAAACAGCTGACCTGTAAGTTACTATTTTTCACAGCGACGTCGTGTCAATAACTTCACTGACACACTGCAACAGAATTTAAATGGAGGCCAGAAATAGCTAAATATGGAGTGCATTTATATGTGATACGTTTGATGGAAAACCAGTTTTAAATAACTGGCCTGTATTTTACTATTTTTCACAGTGACTTGGTATCAAAAACTACTAATACACTGCAACAAAATTTAAATGGGGGCCATAAATGGCTGAATTTGGAGCTAACTTATATGCGATACGTGAGACGGAAACCCACAGTTTTAAATAGCTGGCCTGTAGGTTACTATTTTTCACAGCGACCTCGTGTCAGTAACTTCACTGACACACTGCAACGGAATTTAAATGGAGGCCAGAAATGCCTGAATTTGGAGCACAACGATATCTGATACTTGTGACAGAAAAGAACAGTTTTAAATAGCTCGACTGTAAGTTACTATTTTTCACAGCGACCTGGTGTCATTAATTTCACTGACACAATGCAATAAAATTTAAATGAAGCCCAGAAATGGCTGAAGTTGGAGGACAATTATATGTGATATGTGTGATGGAAACCCACAGTTTTAAATAGCTGGCCTGTAGGTTACTATATTTCACAGCGACCAGGTGTCAATAACTTCACTGACACACTGCAACAAAATTTAAATTGAGGCCAGAAATGGCAGAATTTGGAGCACACTTATTTGTGATACGGGAGACAGAAAACCACAGTTTTAAACAGCTGACCTGTAAGTTACCATTTTTCACAGCGACGTCGTGTCAATAACTTCACTGGCACACTGCAACAGAATTTAAATGGAGGCCAGAAATGGCTGAATTTAGAGCACACTTTTATGTGATACATGTGATGAAAAACCACAGTTTTAAATAGCTGGCCTGTAACTTACTAATTTTCAAAGCAAAGTGGTGTCAATAACTACACTGACACACTGCAACAAAATTTAAATGGGGGCCAGAAATGGCTGAATTTGGAGCACACTTACATGTGATACGTGAGACTTAAAACCACAGTTTTAAATAGCTGACCTGTAGGTTACTATTTTTCACAGCGACCTGGTATTAATAACTTCACTAACACACTGCAACAAAATTTAAATGGAGGCCAAAAATGGCTGAATTTGTAGCACACTTATATGTGATACGTGTGATGGAAAACCACAGTTTTAAATAACTGGCCTGTAGGTTACTATTTTTCACAGCGACCTGGTGTCATTAACTTTACTAACACACTGTAACAAAATTTAAATTGAGGCCAGAAATGGCTGAATTTGGAGCAAACTTATATGTGATACGGGAGACGGAAAACCACAGTTTTAAATAGCTGACCTGTAAGTTACTACAACCCCTGGCAAAAATTATGGAATCACCGTGCTCGGAGGATGTTCATTCAGTTGTTTAATGTTTTTGAGAAAAAGCAGATCACAGACATGGCACAGAACTAAAGTCATTTCAAATGGAAACTTTAGGGCTTTAACCGGTTCCCGACCGCCCACTGTAGATAAACGTCGGCGCTTGCTGGGCTCTGTGCAGCGCCGACGTTTAAAAACGGTGGGTGGTCTCGCAGCGCTCAGGACCCCCAGGGTCCTGCAAGCGCTGCGATTCCGGTGCAGAGCGTTAGCTCTGACAGGGAACATTATCGGGACATGATTAGATCAGGTCCCAGTGATGTTAACCCTTTGCTGTCTTCTATATGCTGCGATCTATAGTGATCGCGGCATATAGGAGACAGCAGGAGGAGAGGAGGTCGTCAACTTACCTCTCCAAAGACCTCCGAGTCCTTCCAGGACCTGGGGTTGCTATGGCAGCTGGAGGTCACATGACCGCCTCCAGCTCTGCCATATATGGTGTCCTGTCT
Source organism: Phyllobates terribilis (assembly GCF_046119375.1). NCBI lineage: Eukaryota > Metazoa > Chordata > Amphibia > Anura > Dendrobatidae > Phyllobates > Phyllobates terribilis. Next base: position 447,596 of record NW_027363026.1, read on the forward strand.
GGCTCAGCTGCAGCTGTAGCCAGACAGGAGACTCTGACTGAAACAGTCAGGGAAGATCTCATGTAATGTAATGTAATACATGTCTATTACATTACATGAGATCAGTGATCAGAAAAATAAAAATTAATGTCCCATACAGGGACTAAGAAAAAATGTAAAAAAAAGTAAAAAAAAAGTTTTTAAACTATTAAAAAAAAAAAATCACAAAATAAATAAAAATAAATAAATAAAATATTAAACCAATAAATCCGTATATTTTTACAAAACCAAAAAAAGTACACATATTTGTTATCGTCGTGTCCTAAACAACCCGAGCTATAAAACTGTCACACTAATTAACTCCTTCTGTGCACACCGTAATAAAAATAAATAAAAAAAGGAGCAAAAAAATATGCTTTTTCATCATATCGCCAAACAAAAAGTGGAAAAAAATGCGATCAAAAAACAAAATAGAAATAAAAATGGTACCACTGAAAACGTCATCTTGTTCCGCAAAACAAAAGCCGCCATACAGCTCAATCAAAAATAAAAAAGTTATAGCGCTCAGAATAAAGCAATGCAAAAAAAATTTTTTTTTCTATAAAATTGTTTTATTGTGTAAAGGCGCCAAAACATAAAAAAAAATACAGTAAGTGTAGTATCGCTGTAAATGTACTGACCCGAAGAATAACGCTGCCTGATCACTTTTACCACACGCAGAACGCCATAAAAAAAAAACTCAAAAAACAATTCCTGAATTGCTTGTTTTTGTTAATTTTACCTCCCAAAAAACGGAATAGAAAGCGATCAAAAAATGTCACGTACCCAAAAATGGTACCAATAAAAATGTCAACTCGTCCCGCAAAAAACAAGCCGTCACATGACTCTGTCGGCCGAAATATGGAAAAATTATAGCTCTCAAAATATGGTGATGCAAAAACTAGATTTTGCAAAAAAAGCGTCTTTTAGTGTGTGACAGCTGTCAGTCATAAAAACCCAATATAAATCTGGTATCTCTGTAATCGCACCGACCCGAAGAATAAAGTAATCTAATCAGTTATATCACACTAGGAACGGCGTAAAAAATAAATAAAAACAATTCTTCACCTGCTACTGATTTGTTTATTATGTCCCCAAAGATCCCAGTAAGGCTCTGCCCACATTGATCCTGTGCTCTGCGCGGAGCACTTACACCAGAGTTTCCGTGTAAATCTCTGAAATACATGATTCAGCCGGAACCCATGACAGAAGATTCCCTGTAATGAGGCAGATATAGGCCAATGTGGACGCCGTCTAGCCTGGGATCCCACGGTGTCATTTGTTTTAGGCGTGCATAAAAGTGCGGTTGGCCACAGTTTTGTGCACTTCTGAAAAAAAGGACACCGCTAAACAGAGGCCAGACGGTGTCCAGAGTAACTCTGCTGCCTCATTACAGTGAATGGATCCCGCAGGGGTTTCATCTGAATTACATCACTTGGAAATTTAGATGGAAACCCCGATGTAAGTGCTCAGCCTAGAGCGCCGGATAAATGTTACGTAAAATGTTCCCAAGAAAAGCTTCAACTCAGTCCTCAAAAAAAGCTAGTCCCCACTCAGGTCCGTCATCTGTTAAAAATATAAGGGACTTCCAAGTTACTGGTAGCAGAAAGGCTCTGGAAAAGCAAAATGACCCTTGCCCCCCAAAAGAAATTCAGAAAATTTTGTGCTCCCAAATCCAAATGCCTATTCTACAATAATTTGTTCTCCAATTGTCAAATAGCACTCCGTCCCCCCCAGATCTCACCGTATGGCTAAGCGGTACGATACAGCCACATATGGGGTATTGACACTTTTAGAAGAAATTGTGTGACACATTTCGGCACCATTTTTACCCATTGCCCTGTGTGAAAATGTAAAATCTGAGGGTAAAACATTTTTTTGTGGTAAAAATATAATTATGCTTTTTTCACTGCCCAATGGTATAAATTTAAAAATTAAAAAATACTCACTACTTCCCTAGATGAATTCCTTGAGAGGTGTAGTTTACAAAATGGGGTCACTTGTGGGGGTTTCTGCTGTTTCGGCATGTCAGCGACTCTTCAAATGTGACATGGTGTCTGCTGCCTATCCCAGCCAACATAGCGCTCCTTTCTCTTCCGAACCCTGCCGTACACCAAAGCAGTGGTTTTCCCCCACATATGGGGTATCGGCGTACTCAGGAGAAATTGTACAACAAATTTCATGGTGCAATTTATCCTGTTACCCTTATGATAATGCAAAATTAGGGAATGAAAAACATTTTTTATGGGAAAAATGTGAAAATTTTATTTTTACGGCTCAATATTATAAACTTCTGTGAAGCAGCTGGGGGTGCAAGGTGCTCACCACACATCTAGATAAGTTCCCTAAGGGGTCTAGTTTCCAAAATGGTGGCACTTTTGGGGGGTTTCCACTGTTTAGGCACATTAGGGGCTCCCCAATGTGACATGGCGTCCGCTAATTATTCAAACAAATTTTACATTCAAAAAGTCAAATGGCGCTCCTTCCCTTTCAAACCCTGTCATGTGCCCAAACAGTAATTTGCCTCCACATATGGGGTATCGGCGTGTTCAGGAGAAATTGCACAACAAATTTCATGGTGCAATTTATCCTGTTACACTTATGATAATACAAAATTAGGGAATGAAAAACATTTTTTGTGGGAAAAATGTGAAAATTTTATTTTTACGGCTCAATATTATAAACTTCTGTGAAGCAGCTGGGGGTGCAAGGTGCTCACCACACATCTAGATAAGTTCCCTAAGGGGTCTAGTTTCCAAAATGTTGGCACTTGTGGGGGGTTTCCACTCTTTAGGCACATTAGGGGCTCCCCAAATGCGACATGGCGTCTGCTAATTATTCAAACAAATTTTACATTCAAAAAGTCAAATGGCGCTCCTTCCCTTCCGAACCCTGCAGTGCGCCCAAACAGTGGTTTTCCCTCACATATGGGGTATCAGCACGCTAAAGAGAAATTGCACAAAAAAATTTGGGATCCATTTTTTCCTGTTACCCCTGTGAAAATAAAAAAAATTGGGTCTAAAGTAACATTTTTGTGAAAAAAGTTAAATGTTAATTTTTTTCTTCCACATTCCAAAAATTCCTGTGAAGCACCTGAAGGGTTAATAAAGTTCTTGAATGTGGTTTTGAGCACCTTGAGGGGTGCAGTTTTTAGAATGGTGTCACTTTTGGATATTTTCTGTCATATAGACCCCTCAAAGTGACTTCAAATATGATGTGGTCCCTAAAAAAATGTTTTCTTAAATTTTGTTGGAAAAATGAGAAATCGCTGGTCAACTTTTAACCCTTATAGCTCCCTAACAAAAAAAAAGTTTGGTTCCAAAATTGTGCTGATGTAAAGTAGACATGTGGGAAATGTTATTTATTAACTATTTTGTGTGACATATCTCTCTGATTTAAGGGCATGAAAATTCAAAGTTTGAAAATTGCAAAATTTTCAACATTTTCTCCAAATTTCCGATTTTTTCACAAATAAACGCAAGTTATATCGAAGAAATTTTACCACTATCATGAAGTACAATATGTCATGAAAAAACAATCTCAGAATCAGGGGAATACGTTGAAGCGTTCCAGAGTAATTACCTCATGAAGTGACAGTGGTCAGAATTGAAAAAATTGGCCCGGTCACGAAGGCAAAAACAGGCTCTGGCGCAAAGTGGTTAAGAAACACTAAAAATAATCAAGATTAAAAATGTGGTACTCAGTAAGGGTAATTTTTTTCAGACCAAGCAGAGGGAAAAAATTATGGAATCACTCAATTCTGAGTAAAAAATTATGGAATCATGAAAAACAAATACACTAAAAAACACTCCAATACATCACCAGTATTTTGTTGCACCACCTCTGGCTTTAATAACAGCTTGCAGTCCTTGAGGCATGGACTTAATGAGTGACAAACAGTACTCTTCATCAATCTGGCTCCAACTTTCTCTGATTGCTGTTGCCAGATCAGCTTTGCAGGTTGGAGCCTTGTCATTGACCATTTTCTTCAACTTCCACTAAAGATTTTCAATTGGATTGAGATCCGGACTATTTGCAGGCCATGACATTGACGTTATGTGTCTTCTTTCAAGGAATGTTTTCACAGTTTTTGCTCTATGGCAGGATGCATTATCATCTTGAAAAATGATGTCATCATCCCCAAACATCCTTTCAATTGATGGGATAAGAAATCTGTCCAAAATATCAATGTAAACTTGGGCATTTATTGAAGATGTAATGACAGCTATCTCCCCAGTGCCTTTACCTGACATGCAGCCCCATATCATCAATGACTGTGGAAATTTGCATGTTCTCTTCATGCAGTCATATTTATAAATCTCATTGGAACGGCACCAAACAAAAATTCCAGCATCATCACCTTGCCCAATGCAGAATCGTGATTCATCACTGAATATGACTTTCATCCACTCATCCACAGTCCACGATTGCTTTTCCTTAGCCCATTGTAACCTTATTTTTTTCTGTTTAGGTGTTAATGATGGCTTATGTTTAGATTTTCTGTATGTAAATTCCATTTCCTTTAGGGGGTGTCTTACAGTTCGGTCACAGACATTGACTCCGGTTTCCTCCCATTCGTTCCTCATTTGTTTTGTTGTGCATTTCCTATTTTGGAGACATATTGCTTTAAGTTTCCGGTCTTGACGCTTTGATGTCTTCCTTGGTCTACCAGTATGTTTGCCTTTAACAACCTTCCCGTGTTGTTTGTATTTGGTCCAGATTTTATACACAGCCGACTGCGAACAACCAACATCTTTTGCAACATTGCGTGATGATGTACCTTCTTTTAAGAGTTTGATAATCCTCTCCTTTGTTTCAATTGACATCTCTCATGTTGGAGCCATGATTTATGTCAGTCCTGCAACATCCGTGGCGGCGTGCTGGCATGGCTTACCACCTCCCACCATGCAAGACCGCCATCTTACCTGTCAGACCAGACTGCACACTTTGCTCCAGTACCTGCTGTGTGCATGTCTCTTGTCTGATTGCTTAGGGCGGCGGCGCAGTTGCTGCCTGTTTCTTATAGTTACTGTGTGCAAAGTCCTAATGCATCCCCAGCCTATTGCTGTGGGTCACTGGATACTTAAACCCCCTCCACCCAGTAGGAGGTGCCTGAGCAACACTTTCTTTCAGTGTGCTCTGTGCAACTGAGGTGCCAGGTCCTGTCCTTTATATTGTCCATTTCCACCACCCCTTGGGGCTGTATACCCAGGCCTGTTACCTGTATCTGTGACTTCTAGTCTGTTTCCACCACCCTGGGGGCTGAGTTCCCAGGCTCGTTCCTGTATCTTGTTCCTGGTTCAGTTCCTGTCTGAAAAGTGTCCTAGCCCGTTACTTGTTTGTCTCTATGTCCATATCTTCCCTTTTCCTGCAGTGTCTGAACATGCACCTAACTCCAACTCGTTGTCTCTGTACTTCTGTTTGTGAGTTTAGTGTCCACTCGCTACTTCATTCTAAGTACCTTGTGTGTATTTGCTCTGCTCGGGTTTTGCTCTGCTCTGCTTGTCTACTGCACCTGCAGGTTTTGCTCTGCTCTGCTTGTCTACTGCACCTGCGTGCTTTGCTCTGCTCGGCTTGTCTACCGCACCTGCGGGTTTTGCTCTGCTCTGCTAGTCTACCGCACCGGCGGGTTTTGCTCTGCTCTGCTTGTCTACCGCACCTGCGGGTTTTGCTCTGCTCTGCTTGTCTACCGCACCCGCGGGTTTTGCTCGGCTCAGCTTGTCTACCGCACCTGCGGGTTTTGCTCTGCTCTGCTTGTCCACCGCACCTGCGGGTTTTGCTCTGCTCTTCTTGTCTACCGCACCTGCGGGTTTTGCTCTGCTCTGCTTGTCTACCGCACCTGCGGCTCTGTTCCTGTATCTCAGTCTGTACTGGTCCCTATCCTGCCTGCGTTCCTACCTGCCAGTACTCACCTGTCTGCATACCAGCCATGCTTGCCAGTACCCACCTGTCTGCATACCAGCTGTGCCTGCCAGTACCCACCTGTCTGTATGCCAGCCTAACTTGCCTGTTCCTGCATTCCCCGGTGTGGGTCAACAGCTGTGACCGGGGTCTGACCTGGAGTAGCACCTGGTCCCTCTGCTCGGTTCCTCCCTGGTTCAAGGAGTCGACTGAGCCACCGTGCGACCTTGGTCGGTCCGAGTTGATACTTAATCACGTCCCTCCAGGCACTCCTCGGTTCATGGTCCAGTGGGATCACTAACCACGCTCGCGCCAGTCAGTCCGGGCATGTGCGTAACAAGTCCACTTGGTGCAACAGCTCTCCAAGGTGTGATCACTCCTTTTTGGATGCAGACTAACGAGCAGATCTAATTTGATTCAGGTGTTAGTTTTGGAAATGAAAATTTACAGGGTGATTCCATAATTTTTTCCTCAGAATTGAGTGATTCCATAATTTTTTCCCTCTGCTTGGTCTGAAAAAAGTTACCCTTACTGAATACCACATTTTTAATCTTGATTTCATTTAGTGTTTTTTAAAGCCCTAAAGTTGCCATTGGAGCGAACTTATGTGTGATACGTGTGAAGGAAAACCATAGTTGTAAATAACTGGCCTGTAAGTTACTATTTTTCATAGCGACCTCGTGTCAATAACTTCAATGACACAGTGTAACACAATCTAAGTAGAGGCCAGAAATGGCTGAATTTGAAGCGAACTTATACGTGATATGTAGTGTTCAGCCACCCCCGTAGTGTTCAGGTTCGGTTCGTCGAACACCGGGATGTTCGTGGAACTGTTCGTCGAACACCTTAGAACACTGTCGAACACCGTTAAAACCAATGTCAGACAAACAAAAACACATAGAAACACATAGAAAACACCTTCAAAGGTGTCCAAAAGCTGACAAACTGCTCAGAAGACACTCTCTTTAAAAAAGCCGGCCAGCAATTCAGCAGCGGCATACACCGGTACCCGACAATTTAGAACAGAAAGAATAGAGCATCACACATAGATTAGATAGATAGAAACATGTCAGTCACATATATAATAAGTACAGTGATAGTGTTGATTACTGTACTTGTCATTTAGTGTTAAAATAAAGGATTTATTAAAAAAAAAAATTGGCATGGGGTTCCCCGTAATTTTAGTCTCTAGCGGAGGTTAAGCAGACAGCTGGGGCAGATGTTTGAAGCCTAGGAAGGGGGTAATACCCACGGAGCTTCCCAGGCTACTAATATCAGCCCCCAGCAGAATACCTAGCCTTTACTAGCTATTAAAATGGGGGACCCCCAAAAAAATGACCCCCCTATTTTAATAGCTAGCAAAGGCTAGGCAGAAATGGCGCTTCCATAGGATGTGCCAATTCTGGCACTTAGCCTCGCTCTTCCCACTGCCCTGTAGCGGTGGCAGTGGGGTAATAGGGTTGGGGTTGATGTCAGCTTATAATGCCAGCTGACATCAAGCCCAGGTTAGTAATGGAGAGGCCTCTATAAGACACCCCCATTACTAACCTCATAGTGAAAGTTAAAAAAAAACACAAACACCCAGAATAAAGTCCTTTAATTGAAATAAGCACATAATTCTTTAATGTTCTAAATTAAACTCTACTTACCGTCACACCCATTCCAGCTGAAGCCAATGTCTTCTGCAATAAAATTAAAATAATAAACCAACCTCATCCTTACCTTTCCTTGGTTCCCAGGACAGCTTCAGCTCTGCTACATCGAGATGACAGGCTGGACCGCAGCAGAACGCTGCCATCCAGCTTGCCATGCCGCAGACACTGAGAAGCTTCTCAGTGAAGCTCAACAGGTTCTAGTTTTGGACATCCGACCCGATGTCCGAAAAAAAAAGTAGAAGCGTCTTCACGCGAAACAGCTGTTGTCTGCTTTTTTTTTCCCGCTCTCCCTGCTTGGAATAAAGATACTGCTTTTAAGGACTGGTGAGTGTGTGGTGCCCCTGAGGGTTCGACCGCCACAGGGATGCTGCACTTCTTTAATGGAGTGTGGTGTTCCTCCTCTGAGGTAAGGCCAGTGTGATAGTCGTGACCTAACCTTTTGCATCCAACACCACACTTCTCCATCAGAGGGAGCTAGTATGCACTAGGTGCTGCTCCCCTGGTTACAGGGAGACTGGGGAACACAAAGTGGTAGGAACCAGTTAGTGGGTGAGGGTGGAGGACTTACAAGTTAGTGACACTTTAGAATTCATATTTAATAAAAAGCCATCTTTGATCTTGGTCCAGAGTTCTTCTTCCTTTTGGTGCAACCTGGCTAGTCGGCCTTGGTCGTGCTGTGCTGTCAAAAATACTGTGTGTAATGTGACTTCCCTCCGGGAGCGCAGATCCTGTGTGGGCCTGCACCGGAATGGGACACAGCCCTCGTACCCTGGTCTTGGGACGAGAGGTAGGTTGTAGACACGGAATGTCTCAACCCGGCCAAGGACCAAGATGAAGAAGGCCGGGAGCCTAAGATCGGGGCTCCACAGCAAATGGATCCCAGGCAGGATGCAGACGGAGCGGTGTACGCCACCTGTCCTCGCCATGCTGATATAGTCAGAGGGACTCCGGCTGCAAGAGGGGTACCGGCCCCCGACACCCGACCTTGCTACTTTACGTCCTGGACGGGAAAGCCCGGTGAAGCCCTGAGGATCCCACCGGGTATTGGATGGAGAGGAATTGCCACCCGTACCCTTGTTCTGAGAGGAGCTCAGAGGGAGACCCGGCCTATCTACGTACACACGGGCAGGAAAGGATTCGGTCTGTAGTTCAGGAACACTCTGTTGTAGGGTCGCGACTGAATGCTAGACTTACTCAGAGGTTGTCGGACCCCCATCCCTGGTGACCGCAGGACCCCGTGAGGAGCAGGGAGTCACCTACCTTCTGCCATCTCTAAAGTGAGTAAAGCCTTGGAAGTTCACCCCTATGGCCTCTGGACTGTTTATTCTGCGCTACACCGCGAGATGCGGCGCCCGTTTACCTTTACTACTACCCCCATCCTCCTGTCCCGCTGCCCTGGGGCCTTGCTCCGCCTGTGGGGAGCAGTGAGAACTTAGGCCGCCATGACACCAGGCCTCAGCGGACTGTAGCGGCGCTGGTGGCCCTTCACCAGGCACCACAGGTGGCGTAGTCGTTAATCAGCCACTCAACCCGGACAAGCCCACACCATCTCTTTCTAATGTGACGGCCCTGAGCACGAGTCAGGCCCGGGCCACGGCTGCATCCCACCTCTCCATCACAGGGCCCGACACCGAGTCCCCCAACACCCAGGGTAAAACACGAGCTTTACGAGTAGAGGCGTCACAACCGCAACTCATTTTTCTTTCTTATGGTTATTTTGGACTGTTTAAACTTTATGAGCTTTTGCACCTGAAATGTTACCAAGTCCTATCTAGGTGTCTGCATTGTACATGTTCAGCTTTGCACTGACTATTGCAGCTGGTGCAGGTTTTTCACTTTCCTTGCTGTAAGATTTATCGACTTTATTATCCTAGCACACCTGTTTTTGCTCCTTGAGATTGGTTCAGCAGCTTTCCACTGATAATGGACACTCCTAACATAGATATGCAGGAGTTGCAGGCAAACCGGTCTTAATGCAGGTCGAGAAAATGCGGAGGAATTTTTTTCTGCTTGTAATTCTCAAAACGAAATTCAGGCCCTGGGTCTTAAAACACTTGAATGGAAGGTGTCTTCCCTGTGTGAAAGAGAAATAAGGCTGTTTTGGACCATTCACTCTCTGAAATCGTACAATGACTGTGGTCGGGAACCAAGAGGTCTAAGAGTGTTTAAAGAAATATCTTAATTTCGAGAGGACCCTGACTTCCAGAAGGAATGGGAAGCCATTCATTTGAAATGCTCCATGGACTTGATGCATATAGTTCTTAAACGGAGCGAAAATAAAAATGAGTTGGAAGCTGCCGAAACAGAAATTCGTTCCAGGCTCTCAACAACACAGGTGTCTTCTTTTTTAAGTCGACTGAATAAGAAATTGTTGCCGATCCAAGCGGATATTAAGTCCAGAAAGAAAGACAAATTTATCCGAGACAAAGTCGACTTTGAAACAGGCAATGTGTTTTCATGGAATAAAAATAAAAATTCGGGTCATAAACAGTCCCGTTCCAATAACAGACACGCTGCCAATAAGAGGAATCGGTTTTATAACAACAAAAGAACACCATAAGAGTTCTGGACCACGGATTCAGACTCTAGTATCAACAATGAATCTAATGATCTTTCTGAATCTGAAATTGCGGCTTCTCCAACTGCTTTGTGCTCCCTCCCTTTAGAAGAAAGATCAGGAGAGGTGGAAAGAAAAAGAAAAAGATATCCAAACCGCAAGAGAAAGAAAGTTTCCTGGAAGAACTAGTTCCCACTGACTGTGTCCTTAATCTTACAGATCATGGCCTATCTCAGTTGCATCTGTCTGTGCTGTCCAAGGGACTAAATTTTTGTTTACTTGAAGCTTTTGATCCAGTGGATTTCAGAGTCAATTTGTTCAAAGCCGTCAGAAAGAGACATCTGCACAAATTTTTTTCCAACAAAAAAAGTGATACCCGTGTTTATGCACCTCTTGAGTGTGAGACTCCTTGCAGTTCTGACATCCTTGGCTTTTATGTCAATGATCCTACAGACCACCATATTATGGATGATGAGCTTGTTTTGGCTAATTTGAATACCATTCCACCAGCTGATTTTGATGCTGATTATGAGGTTTTGTCTGACTTACCTGCCGGTAATGAGAATGCAGCCTTCACTGGTGGCATCTTGTCTTCTTTTCTACCTCCCATTAGTCCTGGTAATATTATTGACACCTTTCAGGATCGCGTTATTCGGGAGTTGAATCATTGATTTATGTACCCCCGCTTTCTAATTTGTCACAAAATGAGAAATCGGCTTTGAATGAAATTAAATCTTGGAAGGATGTTGTTGTACGTAAACCAGATAAAGGTGGTAAAATAGTATTACTTAATAGAGATTTCTATGTGGCAGAGTCATTGTCGCAATTGGCAGATTCCAATACTTATACACCTTTACCTAGTGACCCCACATTTAAAAATAAAAATTTATTGAGATCTTTATTAAGAAAATACGTAGAGAAAGGCGTTCTATCTAAATCTACTGCTGAAAAGCTTCTGCCAGAATTCCTATTGAGACCTTATTGGTATACTATACCAAAAATTCATAAGTGTACCAAAATGCCCCCAGGCCGCCCTATTGTCTCGGGGGTGGGCTCCCTTTTGGAGCCTCTCTCGAGATCTATAGATTGGCTTTTAAAACTGTTTCTGCAAAAAATACCTTCATTCATAAACTGATAGTTTTCTGGTTGCTCTAAAGGAGGTAAACTGGCAACCTGATTTTTCTCTATGTTCTATAGATGTTACCAGTTTATACACTCGCATCCCCAAAGCACTAGGGTTGGAGGCAGTAAAAAAATTCCTGATGCAGTCTAATAAAAGTGAGGAATTTTCCTCCTTTATTTTAGAAAGCCTTGATTTTGTGCTCTCAAATAACTGTTTTCAGTTCCAGAACCAATGGTACCACCAGAATATTGGGACTGCGATGGGCACACCCGCAGCGTGTGTCTATGCAATTTTTTTTAATCTTTTTTTGAAACGCAATTTATCATTTCCTGCAAAAATCCATTTGTTAAGTATATTATATCTTTTTTAAGATATATTGATGATATTTTCATCGTTTGGTCGGGTACCGCAGAAGATTTTACGGCTTTTGTTCAGTCTTTGAACACCACAAATACAGCTAATATGAATTTTACTGTGAATTTTGGAGGACTTTTTCTTGATTTTCTGGACGTTTCCATTTCAATTGAAAATAATACCATTCACACAGAATTATTTAAAAAACCTTCAGCTGGTAACACTTTGTTACATTATAATAGTGCTCATCCAGTGCATATGACTAGCCCAGGGGATGGGGATGACTCGGTACCCGGGCCTTTGCCTGGCCTTGGGTATGTCGCGGTGGTCGGCTCCCGGGGACCGTACCCTGGGGTCACTCTTTAAAAGGGTGATAGTTTGTTAATTTTATGAAAGTTCGTGACGCCACTTGTGGTTTCTGGTGAGAATCACCAGCGCTGCTGCAGTCCACTGAGGCCGGTGATAAGGCAGCTCGATGGTATAGCTCCCCACAGGTGGAGCTAGGCCTCAGGGCAGCATACGGAGAGGGGGATGCAGGACAGACTAGACCCAGCCGGGTCAGAGCAAGAACGAGGATGGACACGATAGTCACTTCAGTACCTTTTACTGATGAAAATTCAGGCACATCCCGGAGCACTGTAGGGTGAAGGGTGCATATCAGGATCCTCCCCAAGGAGCGGGTGTAGGGCCTCCTGTTTCTTGCCTCTTGTGTAGTAAGTTTCTGACCTGCCTGGAGCTTGCCCTAACTTTGTCTCTGTCCAGCGCTGGCTGACCTTGTGGTAGGGCCTTTCCTTGGAGTACACGCTCCCTGCTTGCGGGGCCTATGTGTCTCCTGGCTCTATTACGTATCAGCGCTTTAGCGATCCTGGGACTTGTAGTTCTCCAGGGATTCCGGTTATGCCTTACTGGGTCATAGAGATCCCGGTAAGCTTCGGACCCGGTGTCCGGTGTATACTTTGGGGTCAGCTAGTTAAGCTCCTCTGCCCCCTATGTACTAACTCTCCACTCGCCTTCGGCCTACTCGGGCCCTCACTAGGCTACTCACACTAACGGCAGCTTGCCGTGCTTCACCGATCTTATGGCGCTGGCACACCTAAAGCTCACTATTCTGAGCTACAACTGAGTCTAGACTGGCCTTACCTCTGCAGACAGACTTCTGCAGGAACTGAACTGAGAACTCTGTCCCTCTCTGACTGTGAGCAGGAACTCTGTTCTGGCTATACTGAACTGCCTGGCTCCACCTTCCCTATTTACATACCTAACTGGCTCCCTCTGCTGGTCTGAGGTGGAAGGTGGAGATGTGTGAATGTTTATGGGGGCCTCTTGTGGAGGAATCCATCAATGCACTCTTCTAGGATCTGTGATACCAAGCGCAGCTGGGCATCACACATACTAAATCTGGGGTTCCATACTGCCAATTTCTCCGTCTGCGCGAATTGAATACTTCTGACCAAACGTTTCTTGATCAGGCTTCAGAGTTGAATAACAACTTTCTTGCTCGTGGTTATCCTAGACATGAACTAAATACCGCACTTGAGAAAGCAGAAAAATTTACACGAGATAGTCTTTTATTAAAACGCTATAAGTCACCCTCCCATCAAGCACAAACGGCTACTAAAAGGTTTGATTTTCATTTCAAACATAGTCCCATTAATGACACGATTAAAAAAGCCATTTTGAACAATTGGCATCTTTTGGAGTCTGATCCAGATTTATTATCAGTGGCCAAAAACAAACCTATAGTATCCTACATGCGTAGTCAGAATATAGGAGACTTAGTCAGTAAACACAGACTTCCAGTGGAATCTAAAAATTGGTTGCAGAAAAACATTTCCTCTGGGAATTTTAGATGCGGTTCTCGTTCTTTTTGTAATCTGCACCTCACGACTAATCCCTTGCGTATTGGTCCGATTACACATTTTGTTAAGGATTTCATTACCTGTAGGTCCAAAGAATATTGTTTATCTAATTTTTTGTCCTTGTAATTTTTTTTTACATAGGGAAGACTATACGTTCTTTATTTATTAGGATCAGGGAGCATTTACATTCCCTAGAAACCCAAAAGGGCTCCAAAAGATTTATTAAGCATGTTACTGAATTTCATAATGCTAACCCTAAATCATTGAGATTTGCTGGCTTAGAACAGCTTCATTTTCCCAGTAGAGGCGGCAATCTGAATAAGCTGATGCTTCAAATCGAAACTAAATGGATCATTCGCTTGAATGCTAATGGTCCATTGGGCTTAAATGATCGTCTGGATTTTTCTATGTTTTTATGATTCTGTTCTGATTTGTGTTTTTTTATTTTTGTGATCATGTGTTTTTATTAAATTTGCATATAAAGGATGTGATGTCATGTTTTGTGTGTAACACAGACCTGTAGAAGCGTCTTCACGCGAAACAGCTGTTGTCTGCTTTTTTCTTCCCCGCTCTCCCTGCTTGCCGGACTTTTTATCCTCATGGAATAAAGATACTGCTTTTAAGGACTGGTGAGTGCAGCTCATTTTCCTTTCTTATGGTTAAGTCCTATATACTGCCCTGGGGCTTAGCTCTGCCCGTGGAGACCTGCACTATCTCTATCTCTGCTGCGTCACTAACAGCCCCAGTGGATCTGCACCGCCGCGGCGGCCCCCTATAGCCGCATACCACGGGTGGCGTCACAAACTTTATTCCCCTTTTCTTTATTCCCAAATTGACTTTCCCAATTCAGTTTATTATATTGACCGCCCTGGGCCACGGACCGGGTCACTGCCACTGTGACTATCCCAATACAGGACCGACCCGGCTACCGAGTACCCCACGGCCCAGGGGGCGCGTCATACTTGGCGTCACGAACAGGATGAACCAACCTGTTAACCAGGTCTTGTGTGTCACAAAGACTGTGTACAACTGTATAAACCGCAGCCATTACTGTAGCATATGTGGAGTTAATGATATGTGGGGTGTCCCATCATGGGCGGAGCCTCAAAAATTGTGCCAAAATAGGCCCCTCCCACTTGCATAGACTGTAAAAGAGTTGTCTGTCACTCAGGCTGAAAGGTGCCAGCCTTCCCCTTTGCATCAGACTGAGGGGGGAGATTGTCGCCTCCCCCTGCAGAGGGCTGTGTAATCCCATCCATCCAGCCGCTGCAGCCCTGTGCTGTGTGATCCCAGCTGCTGCAGCTCTGTGAATACAACACAAGTGTGAGAAGCTGTGCAGCAAGAGTGCGGCTGTACAGTGACCAGCAGCAGTCTCATTGACCGGCTGTGCAAGGAGTGACGACATAAGCATCCGGAGTGGTGAGTCCTACCCCGGCAAGGGTGAACTAAGGGGGAAGAAAGATGCCCAACTTAGGTGAAGCTTCAACAGCAGGGGCTGCCGCAGCCCCCATGATGCCACTGTCTATGCCATATATCCCAGGAGCAGCCTGGTTACCACAATACTCAGGGGAGTCGCATACCCTTAGCGATTTCAACGAGAGACTGCGTAGCCTGTTTGACGTTTATCCCTTGGCCGAAGGTCAGCATTCTAATTGGTCAGTTAACTGGTGTCGCTGACCCTGGCCACCCACAAGCAGCTTCTGCGCTGGCTGCAGCTAAGTACCCTGGAGACAGGGTCACTTACACCCATCACCATGGAGAACGTGGGTGGTACACAATACATGTGTGTAGAGAGGAGGAGAGTGCACCCCTGCTATCGGAGGCTGATGACCAGGCTGGGCCATCCAGTGGTGGACAGGTGTTTCCCCGGAGGGAGCACCATTACTGAACTAAACAGAGTTGAAAAATCTGAAACTGTATATAGTTACCTGGAAGGGTATCAGTACAAATCATGTGTGAAAAGTTTTTGTTCATTTTGTGTGGACCCAGTTAAAAAAAGGACATTGTGGTTAAGGACAATGATTAACCTGCAAACTTTAATTGTAAAAAGTTAGCACTTCTTAAGGTGCTTCTTGTTGGTTTTATAGACCACTGAACAAAATCCCGTTTGGCATGGCCGAAGACGTGGTCCAATGAGTGGATCAGATATGCCCTGCAGCCACGCCCAGGGCCCATGTTGGGGGTTTGTTGTGGACGGGTCCCCCCACTTTGCACTTACACCAGTGAGATGGACACCCTGATAAGGATCTCACTACGGCCTACTGAACCTGTTTGATAAAATGTTATTTAAAATGATCTTATATTGAATTATATACTAAGTAGTTATGTGTAACGTTTAAGAGAAAGTGCCTCCCATAAAGGGAAGAAAAAGTTTTACTGTCTTCTATGTGGATGCATCCTAAAAGTTTTTACATGTCTTACAAACCTTTTTATTCTGTTCCAGCCCGCGGACGTGCTGTGTTTAACAAGGGGGGTATGTGGCGCCCCTGCGGGTCCAGTTGCCACAGAGGTACTGCACCTCACCCAGAGGTGTGGTACCCCACTCCCAGGTAAGGAAGGAACACTACCCGGGACCGACACACCTGCATCCAGCTCTACACCACTCCAGACCAGCAGATGGGGCAAGATGCACTTGGTCACGGCTGAGTCCTGTCCCTGGCTGAAGGGGGGGGGGACCAAAGGAGAGGGAACCATGTAATGGGTGTGGATGGAGGAAGCAGCAAAGAGGAGCACCCTAGAAGAGGGTATAAGAAGAAGGGGAACCTTCTAGAAGGAGTTCAGTACAGTCAGGGCTGTAAGCCCAGGAGGGAGGTCCTGCTAGTGACAATTCCAGACAGGAGGGGGCCCACAGTAAGGGGCCCAGAAGAAGGAAGAAGAGACAGAGGGGGTCTCAGGGGCACGGGAGCGCGGACTCTCTCCGTGGGACCCGCATCCACCCGACCGCCGTCGAGTAGAGGGACCAGGCCGCAGAAGGGGACCGGCCACAGACTAGTGGAGAACAACCAGGCTCAGCTAGCCAACCGGAGGCCGCAGCATTTTCAAGGTGTTGCAATCGAAATCCACAATTACAACCTCCAAAAAGGTGGCCACATAGGGTCCAGGGGACTGAGAGTAAGTCGCCCGACAAGGCCCGAGGCCACTCGGCTTGGGACACTGATTGTGAGGTGCAGGGCAGGAGGGCGAGAACCAGAGCAGGGAGACGGCCAGAGAGGCACAGAAGAAGGGGATCCTGACTAAGTGTACCTGAACTGCCTGGGAGTTGGCTGCATCCCTTCCTTGGAGAACACAGGATGACGTGGGGGGTTATAACCAGCTGCAGCGGTAACCTGGAACTGCCTAAGAACTGTGAGTAAAGCCTGAAGACTGCACCCCAGTGTCCTTGATTTATTGCTGCATCACCGGGCCTGCACTACAATGTCCCTGCCAACAACATCTACCTCATCAAGTCCTATGTACTGCCCTGGGGCTTAGCTCTGCCCGTGGAGACCTGCACTATCTCTGCTGTGTCACCAACAGCCCCAGTGGATCTGCACCGCAGCGGCGGCCCCCTATAGCCGCATACCACGGGTGTCGTCACAAACTTTATTCCCCTTTTCTTTATTCCCAAATTGACTTTCCCAATTCACTTTATTATATTGACCGCCCTGGGCCACGGACCGGGTCACTGCCACCATGACTACCCCAATACAGGACCGGCCCGGCTACCGAATACCCCACGGCCCAGGGGGCACGTCACTGGCATGCAGAGTGAGGCCTGCAGCGCTGAGGGCGAGATATCGGCAGCACCAAAACAGACAAAAAGAGGCAGAGGGATGACCAGATGGAGGAGGCGGGAAACTGTTCCACAAAGCACAGACACTTGGGAATTTCTCCGTCATAGAGTTAGGTGTTCCCCAGTCTGGGACTTTTTAAAGAGAGTTCTGAGAGTAACAAAATAGCCATTTGCAACCTGTGCCATGCCAAGATCAGCAGGGGCTTGACCACTAAGAACCTAACAACCACCAGCATGATCAGGCACATAATCTAAGCACCCGACTTGGTGGGCCGAATGCCTGGGTCCATGATTGGTGCCAGTGGGTGACATCACTGCTTTTTTCCCTGTGCTAGGTGCATGCCAATCCCCAGTCCATGACATTGGTGCAGATGCCTTCCACCCTGCACCTGTCCTTGCACATTCTGAGGCACCTTCATCAGTCACTTCCAAATCCTTGTCCCAGCACAGGGTTCAGCTGTCCCTACCCCAGGCCTTGGAATGAAAAAAAAAGTTCCCAGCCACCCACCCAAACGCTAAATGGGCACATTTTCAGGCTACTTGCCATGGAAATGTTGCCATTTAGGCTGGTAGACACGGAGGATTTCCACTGACTCATGGCGGCAGCCGTGAGTTGGTACTCGGTCCCCAGCCACCACTTTTTCTCCTGCTGTGGCATCTCTGCCTTGTACCAGCATGTGTCCAGAAACATCACCCATGCCCTTACCAACGCACTTACTAGTATTGTCTACTTAATGACTTACAAGTGAACAAGCGCTTAAGGCCAGGAATGCTACATTTCCCTGATGGCACATTGAGTGAACATTGTGGAGGCTGGTGCCGAGTCACACCCTGGCATGTGCTCCTGATGCCGAGAATTGCTGGCCCTATTTCTATCGGAGTTTTCTCCACGTCCTACATCAGTTCCAGCACCACCTTTGGCTCCTCCTCATCCTCAATCTCTGATGTACTATTTAAGAGGACATCGTCCACATCAGCCGGAAGCTCTGCAGCAGTACCTCAGGAAAGCGTCAACAGACTCTGCTGAAGCTAATTTGTCTAGGAGACAAACCGCACACCGTGGCAGAGTTACTTAAAGGAATAACAGACCAGGCAGATCTGTGTTTTTTGCCGCTGACATAACCAGAAAAAAAAACCTTTCTAAAATTATTCTTTATTATATATTGTATTAAAAGTTTATACAAAGTCACAACACACAAATACATTAAACTGTTAGGTAGCTAAAATACTAGGGGACTCAAAAATACTGAAAGGTCCCTAGTAGGAGACTTATTCTTGCCCATGCCTGCCAGCTGAGGTTGGAACCCTAATGTGGGTCAAAATGGCGCCCCCGATCCACGTTGGCTGACCCTATAGGTCCTTGAAAGTCCCTATATCCTCAATTAGTTATGAGCAGAGGGATATGTATATGTGTAACTCGTGGTGTCTCCTCACCCAATCTCACCCAGACACTTGTTGAATTGGTGTCAGGTAACAAGGTCAGAAAGGTGATTTAGAAAAAGGAAAAAAACTATCTGAGGCCTAAGTCCAACCCTATAGTTGCCCCTACCCGTCAGCGGAGGTTGGCACCCCTGCTCCTCGTCGACTAGTCCTATAATTCCTTATAAGGCCCTTAATAGAAAGGAAAGGGAACCAGTCAGACAGGACAGAAAAAAGGGGGTGAATGTTATTAATGGCCCCACATTATCATTGACAGCTCAGATATCAACAAAGACAAGAAAATACAAGATACACAAGTCGCACTACATTGGAGGTATCTAAATATTCGGGACTCCTTTCTGTCCTCCATTTACAAATAAATACATAATGATTATTGCAGCTCAAAAAGGACAAAGGGTATCAAATTTCCCCTCTAATATATGTGCATGCAATGACACTTCAATAAGTGTATAATATAGAAAAGGTGACACTTATCTTAGTTAGCAGAAACACCAAAACCCAATGCGTTTTCCCCCTTCCTCATTGTAGAGGTTCATCAGGGGTGGCAGAGAAAGTCACCTAGTTGCTCCAATGTGCACCCAAGTGCACAGCAAGTGACACAGTGGAACGCTGCGTGCACTCCGCCTGTGGCACGTGGGTCATACATAGAAGGGAGGAAGTGACCTCACTTCCTACCGGAGCATCGTGAATGTTAGAACGCAAAACCCTGTCTTGCTGTTTGCGTCAGCAGAAATGACCTATGTACCTTGCCCGGAAGTGACGCGATCCTCTGCGTACTGGAGCACAGATCGAGTTCCACATCAGTCTTCCTGGCTTGACACTGTGGGCGTTACATGTCTCCCCATCCAGAGGTGATGTAGTCCATAGTGTACAGGAAGCATTAAAGTGTAGATACAGGGGTATATAACACACCTTTAACATATAAAATGAAGGATCCTATAGGATCATTATTAGCAATCCTATCTTTCTTATTGTCAATCTATGTTTTTCCATAATAATCATTGGGACAGAAACTAGGGTTTAGGGTTTCAAGCCATCCTATTTTTATATTTTATATTGGCTAGATTTTTATATGCTCAGAGTAATATACAAGTAAAAAATGACCAAAGGGTTGGTGATTAAATGAAACTAATAAAACTTAGATGTTTGTTTAATCTCTTAGGAGACACTGTGTCAAGCCAATAAGTCAATCTGGCCTCCTGCTGTAGGATTTTTCTATCCCAGTCGCCCAAACGCACAGAGCGGGGAACAACCTCTAGTACCGCAAACGAGATAGACCTAAGATCACCGTTGTGTATTTGCGTGACATGGCGAGCCAGAGGCGTGTCCCTGAAGTTTCTGATGTTGCCCAAATGCTCGCTTATTTGGATCCTTAATTGTCTCTTTGTTTTCCCTACATAGTTGATGGGACATGAGCATGTGTACAAATAGATGACCCCAGTAGTTCTACAACTAGCAAAGCTACTCATGTTGTAGGTCCTCCCTGTGGAAGCGCTTGTAAACGTTTTTGATGTTCCAATAATGCCCCCAAAAAATCAGATGGTATCGGCCCCTTAAAAAACGGTAACAACAAGATAATTATAGAGGACAAAGAAAAGGCTGAGATTTTAAACAGGCACTTTTCATCCATGTTCACCAACAAAACGTCCATTTCAGGGATCTTTCAAAAGGGCAAAAATCAAAGTTCACCAAATAATAAATATAGATTAACTCAAAAAGAAGTACGCCTGCGTCTGAGAAAATTAAACATTGATAAATCCCCAGTCCAGATGGTATTCATCCACGGATACTGAGGGAATTAAGCTCAGTAATTGACAAACCGCTGTATCTCATATTCTTAGACTATCTGGTAACAGGGGTAGTGCCATAGGATTGGAGGATAGCCGATGTGGTACCGATATTTAAGAAAGATAAAAAGGTGGATACAGGTAACTACCGTCCGATAAGTCTGACATCAGTAGTGTGCAAAGTTTTTGAGGGCATCGTAAGAGAGAAAAACAGGTTGTGTCTAAGCAACATCTTGGGGTTCCATGAGGAGGTAAGTGCAAATCTGGATGTTGGTAATGTGGGTGATGTGATTTATCTGGACTTTGCAAAGGCATTTGATACTGTACCACATATCAGCCTTATACTGAAGCTACAGAAGCAAGGACTTGGGGGACCTATATGCAGATGGGTAAGGAATTGGCTAAATGATAAGAAACAAAGAGTCGTCATAAATGGTACGTTCTCTAAATGGGATATAGTCAGCAGTGGGGTGCCGCAGGGATCTGAGCTAGGACCGATTCTTTTTAACCTCTTTATTAATGACCTTGGGGATGGGATTGAGAGTAAAGTGTCGGTTTTTGCTGATGACACCAAACTATGTAGGATATTAAAATCTGATCTTGACATTACAATATTCGAGAACGGTCTGGGTAAGATGACTGTATGGGCAAACACTTGGCAGATGAGGTTTAATGTAGATAAATGTAGAGTAATGCACCTAGGACGGAGTAATCCTGTTGCTGCATACAGATTAAATAGGAGTATACTTGGGACTACAGAACAGGAGAAAGACTTGGGTATTCTGGTTACAAGTAAGCTGAGCAGCAGTACTCAATGTCAAGCAGCAGCCGCAAAACAAACAAGATTTTAGGATGTATAAGAACAGAAATAAAATCTGGCAATCCCAATGTACTGTTACCCCTTTATAAATCACTGGTGAGGTCAAATCGGGAATATGGGATCCAGTTTTGGACTCCACATTTTCAAAAGGATATTCAAACGTTAGTCAGTTCAAAGGCGGGCAACCAGATTATTACTAGGGATGGAAGGCCTCTCATATGATGAGAGGTTGAAAAAGTTGAGTCTGTTTAGCTTAGAAAAACGACGCCTCAGAGATCTCATTTACATGTATAAATATATTAGTATACACAAATCGGCCTTATACATACTCAAAAAGAGAGGAACATTACTGACAAACTGGACAGTGCCAGAATCAGCATAAGTATACCAACTCCAGGAACATGGTCAAAAAGGAGGAACGAGGGAGCTTAAATGGTAGAAAACAATGAACAATTTTATTACATCAAATAATTTAACACCATATAATAAATAGTGTAAGCTCCCTCGTTCCTCCTTTATGACCATGTATAAATATATGTGTGGTCAGTAGAAAGGACTAGCACATGACTCATTCCTTCCAAAGACTATACTAAGGACCAGGGGGCACTCATTACAGGTGGAAGAATGGCATACACTATAACAGCTTTCAAAAAATGGCTGGACAATTTCCTTGATACACATAACATTGTGGGTTACAGTTAAATTAGACAAAATATTACACCTATAAGGCTATGTGCTCACGATGCTGAAATGCTCTGGATTTTTCCTGAGCATTTCTGCATCTCCCTGGCAGAAAAAAATGCCAGGGACATGCGGATGAGAAGCGTTCTTCACATGCATTTCCGCATGCGGGTTGACCAGCGCTTTCCAAGCGATTTTAGTATCACTTGGAAAGTGCTTGACAACTTGGTCACACTATATAAATCCATGCAAAAGGCATGGATTTATATAGTGTGACTTGAGAGAATGTATAAAAATAAAAAATAAATCTATACTTACCCTCTGATGGCCCCCGCAGTCTTGCTTCACTCGGTGCTCACTGCCGGCAGCTCGCGGTACACTGCACTGAAGGACCTGACGACGTCAGCATCGCGTGACCCGTCACATGACTATGACGTCAGCGCAGGTCCTTCAGTCCATCGTGATCTGCCGGCATGGGAGGAGGAGCGCAGCGGGGGCCGTCAGAAGGCAAGTATCATATATATTTTTTATTTCATTCTTTTTTTCACAGTTTCTATGGTACCCGGGTCCGGAGGAGAGTCTCCTCTCCTCTAGACCGCACATTGGAACGTGTGGATTGCGCATCTACATATACAGTGATGCGTAATCCATGCGTTCTAATGCAAGTCAATGGTGGCGAAAACGCAGCACTTCCGCAAAATAATTGGTAGTGCTGCGCTTTTTTCCGCAATGATAATATGCAGCGGAAATTTCCGCAGCATTTGCACAGCACATGCGGATTATCATTGGGGAACATGGCAGGCCTTCTACCATGCATTTTTTAAGCGTTTCTGCAGCGTTTTTGCCGCTGCGGAAACGCTTAAAAAATGCATCGTGGGCACACAGCCTAATAGTACATTTAATACGATAATAGTAATTACATAACTAGTATCATATTTAGGTTTGATCCAAGGTACTAGGACTGATCGCCTTTTCTCAGGGTCAAGAAGGAAATTTTCCCTGTGATGCAAATTGGCTGAATGTGTCCTGGGGTTTTGGCCTTCTTCTGGATCAACAGCTTTAGGCCTAGTAATTTTAGTAATACCATTATTAGAATCACAAGAGTAATAGAAAATATAAACCTAATTAAAACATTATAAACAGGTTAATTTTTAATTGTAATAATACAGTAATAATAAAAATGGTAATAATACATTTGAGAGGCCTAGTCCCAGTAAGTTAGTATGTTAGTGTAGGGAGTACAATTGGGAGAGAAAGGTTGAACTGGATGGACATAGGTCTTTATTCAACCTACGTTACTATATTATATATTGACAGAAGCTGCAGAAACCGCATCTAAATGTGCCAACCACACCTCTGTCAAGTCACGTCCCCATCGACCTCAAGGCGTCCTAGTGGCTGTGAACAAGGTGATCCTTGAGTGATTTTCCTCGCCTAAACGTGACTGATGGTGTAGATGGAATACAGTTGCTAATATCCGGATTGGCTTTCAAGATCCCCTAATGGCGTCTTAGAATATTTATCACCTGGTCCACATGGTCATCATACATCCCTATGATCAGGGTAAGTGATTCAGTACTTTGTTTGGGTTTAGGTATCAGTAGAGTTGTCCTATCTTCTTTGCGTGCTTGATGAAAAACTGTGTCTATGACCATCTGCGGGTTTCCTTTTCTCTAAATCTCCTTTTGAGATCTCTACTCTCAGAACAGAAGTCCCTCAAACTAGAACAGTTTCTGCATAATTTACAGAACTGACCCTTCGGGATGCCTCGTTTCAAGTTAGTTGGGTGGTGGCTCTCCCAATGCAACAAGCTGTTTTTTGCTGTTGGTTTCCTGTATATTGATGTACCAAGGGAGCTATCCTCGCCCTTTGTCACAAAGACATCCAAGAAGGGAAGTTTATCCTTCTTGATCTCGAATGTGAATGAGAGGCTAATGTCATTAGAATTAAGATGTGACACGAAGGATTCGAATGATGTCTTTGCAGCTGCCCAAATCACAAAGACATTGTCGATGTATCTGCCCCAATAGATGATTTGGGGACCTCAGACTGTCTCTTCATCCCTGAACACTACTGTGTCCTCCCACCAGACCAGAAATAGATTGGCATATGTGGGGGCGCCGGGGCTCCTCATTGCCATGCCCCTGAGCTGGTGGTAATATTTGCCATGAAATTTCAGTAGTTCAAGGATGAATCTATTATGTGGTTTTAAATGCAGACCTCTGGTGTTGAGGTAGTATTCCACAGCTTTTTTCCACGACCTATGTGGTATGCTGCTGTACAGCACCTTGTAGACAAGTATAGCTTACTTGTGTACAACCATACCCTCTAATTTGTTTATTAGGTCCATAGTATCCCATAAATGTGAGGGCGAAGCTGTAACATAGGGAAGCAGTATCTGGTCCAAACAAACAGTGGAATGTCCAGCATGAGTCTCCCCCAATGTCCAGCATGAGAGCCTCCCCCAATGTCCAGCATGACAGCCTCCCCCAATGTCCAGCATGACAGCCTCCCCTTATGTCCAGCCAAACATTCCAAACACATAAAGACCACCACATACTCACCTCGTTCCTATTAGCCCAGCGCTCTTCCTCTGCTCCTGTCTGGGACGCACTGAAATTACGTCATCGCGTCACCGGTTTCTCATGCTGATTGGTGGAAGAGGGGGGGCGGCCCCACCTCCACCATTGCATTCACTGCGGACAGAGATTCACCGCGGTTGGAGACATTGAAGTGTCATTGCATGCACATATATTAGAGGGGACATTTGATCCCTTTTGTCCTTTTGGAGCTGCAATAATCATTATGTATTTATTTGTAAATGGAGGACTGAAGGGAGTCCCGAATATTTAGATACCTCAATGTAGCATGACTTGCATATCTTGTATTCTCATGTCTTTGTTGATATCTGAGCTGTCAATGATAAATGTGGGACCATTAATAACACTGCCCCCAACCTTTTTCTGTCCTGTCTGGTTCCCTTTTCCTTTCTGTTAAGGGCCTTATAGGGAATTATAGGACTAGCCGACGAGGAGCCGGGGCGCCAATAAAAATTAGGGTGCCAACCTCTGCTGACAGATAGGGGCAAATATAAGGTTGGATTTAGGCCTCAGATAGTTTTCTTTCCTTTTTCTAAATCACCTGTCTGACCTTGTTACCTGACACCAATTCAACAAGTGTTTGGGTGAGATTGTGTGAGGTGACACCACGAAATACTTGTATACATATCGCTTTGCTCATATCTAATTGAGGATATAGGGACTTTCAGGGACCTATAGGGTCAGCCTACGTGGAGCGGGGGCGCCATTTCGACCACACGTTAGGGTGCCAACCTCAGCTAGCAGGCAGGGGCAAGAATAGGTTTCCTGCTAGGGACCTTTCAGTGTTTTTGAGTCCTCTGGTATTTTAGTTACCTAACAGTTTCATGCCTGTGTGTGCTGTGTCTTTGTATAAATTTTTAATATAATATATAATAAAGAATAATTTTAGAGAGGTGTTTTTTTTCTGGTTTCATGCACTGACTAAGGACCCCTTAATTTATCTGTTTTGGTTTTCTGTTTTTGCCGCTGAACCTCCAACCAGGCATGGTCATGTGTGATAACATGGGTAACTTGGTGGCGGCTGTGAAGCTTGGCAAGCTCATACACATACCATGCTTGACACATGTGCTCAACTTGGTAGTTCAGAATTTTCTGAAAACCTGCCCAGATGTGCTAAAGCTTCTGCTCAAGATATGCCGCATCAGCGCCCATTCACACAAGTCAGCTACAGCTGCTGCTGCTCTGGCAGTGCTGCAGCAGTGCACTCAAGTGCCAGCTCACTGACTGGTGTGCGACATGGCAACACACTGGAACTCCACACTGCACATGCTGGGTAGGCTTTGTGAGCATCAGAGGCCAGTTGTGGATATCAGCTCCAACACGCCTGTCGGTATTCTGGTCAGCCTCCGCACATAATAACTTAAGAGTGGGCATGGATGTCTGACATTTGTGTAGTTCTCCAAGACTTTGAGGACTCCACAAAGATGATGAGCGACGATGACGCCCATCATCTGTGCAATGATCCCGCTTCTGTGACTATTTAAACAGTGGCTGGTGACAAACATGAAGCTTTGCAAGCGGACCAGGTGGAAATGGAGAAAGACATGAGACCGAGAGATAATACCCAGCCTCATCTCATCTGCTGAGCACGGATTGGCTAACAATGAGGAGGTGGAGGCTGAGGAGGAGGAACAGGAGCTGGCGTAAAAGACGGTAGTACCCACACAAGCTTCATCCCGTCTCTCCGACGTGGATGGCCTGAGGATGTGAATGAAGAGGCAGACAGGGAGATGGAGAGTCGTCATCATAGTGGAGACTGGGAATTGTTGGTTGTTGGGAGCTTGGCACTTATGGCTGACTTTTTGTACTGCTGCCTTTCCCTAGACCCTAGCGTTACATTCATCTTGTCAAAAAAAAGAGTACTGGTTGTTCACCAAGCTAGACACAAGCTAAGAGAAGAACTTTGCATCTCTTCTTCCTGAGAGGTTTTCTAAAATTGTGCTATACCAGAAGGCCATTGTGGAAAATTTGTTGAAAAAATTCCCATCAGACAATGCTAGGAGCAGGGAGCAAGCTTCATTGCACAACCATTGAGGAGAAGTGAGAGAGACACCCACCAAGTACAGCAGAGGCAGGGGTACACTGTCAAAGGGCTGGGCCAATTTCATGACACCCTCCCAGCGTTCTTGCCCTTTTTGACAAGGAGGGAAAAGTTTTAAAAGATGGTCAAGCAATACCTGGCTGACCAAAACAAAGTACTCCCTAATTGCTCTGCGACATTCAGCTATTTGGTCTCAAAGCTGGATACTTGGCATGAGCTGTCCCTCTATGTCTTTGGAGGTGCTGTGCTGCCTTGCCGCTAGCCTCTTGTCTGAGCGGATTTTTAATGCTGCCGGGGGGGAAGTCATAACAGACAGGCGCTTTCGCATGTCAACAGAAAGTTCTGACAAGCTCACTCTGATAACAATGAACAAAGCATGGCTTAGACCCGACTTTTACACACTACCAGATTATAGCAGCACATGAAGTGTTTTAATGTTTTATATGAATAAGGCCCGCCAGTTGTTGTCTTCTAGGGTCTATGGAGGACCCTACTTATATTTTTTTCCTTGCTTTGCACTTTGTGCAAAGCCTTTATGAGTATAGGAGTATCACAACTACACTTTGTTCACAAAATTTCAATAAGGCTCTACAGTTGGTGCCTTCAATGGTGTATGGATGACCCTGCATGTAATTTTTGGCAGCATTTGCACTTAGTTCATAGCCTTTATGAGTCTAGGAGTACCACTACATGACAATTTGAACAGAATATGTATGAGGCCCTCCTTTATGTCTAATACAGGGTGTATCAAAGTCTCTCTAAGTGCCTAATTTCTTGCTTCCTTTAGAAATTACACTGAAATTTTCTATTTTTTTTAATAATTCCATTTTGGAACCTTAAATAATATTTTTTTAATCCTTTTTAAATTTAGCCTTATATACAAGTCATTATACAAGAAAAAGTGTTTCTTAACATTTTTTCCTGTAAACTGCAATTTCCCGTCGATTTGGAATGTTTAATTGTCAGTCCTTAAAGTGGAGTAAGGTTATGTGCCCATGATGCAGATTTGTAGCAGAAATTTCCTAAGCATTTCTGCATCTCCTTGGCAGAAAAAAAGCATGCGGATTTTACATGCGTTTTTTCAGCGTTTTCAAGCGTTTTTACATGCGTTTATGCTTGCGCTTTTTTCAAGCGGTTTTCCAAGCGATTTTGAGCATCACTTGGAAAAGGGCTTGACAAGTTGGTCACACAATATAAATCCATGCAACTGGCATGGATTTATATTGTGCGACCAACTTATGAGGAGATTTCTGCTTCAAATGGTGCATCTAGTGTAAATAAAAAGAATTAAAAAGTAAAAAGAAAAAAAAAACCTTATTCTCACCTCTCTGGCAGCCCCCGGTCTCCGGGCGGCGATCCTCTCTCCTCGGCGGCCCGCGGTGTACTGGCAGGACATGCGGCGACGTCATTTAGTCAGCTGATGGTCACACGAAATCGTGCCCAAATTGGTTGTGCTTCGGATTTTTCCGCAATGATAATTTGGGAAACATGGCAGACATCTTAACAAGCGATTTTAATGAGTTAAATCTGCATCGTGGGCACACAGCCTAAAAGTGTGACAGCATTGTTCTCGGCAGCAATCTGGGAGTCAGACATGTTTCCAGGGGTCTTCCTTCCATTCAGCACTTTTTCACTGCCCCTCAGACCTCCTTGTAGGGTCTGCTGGAAAAATGCTCAAATTTTCTATTAACTTCCATTATACTCGTTACTCGAAACGAGCATGAATGTATTAGGAATTGCTCGGTCCGAATAATGAGCATTTTAGTGCTCGCACATCTCTAGTTCTAATCTTGACTGAACTTGTGACACTGACTTTTGTGACACTTTTTTTGCTCTGAAATCCTCCTGACTCTGACCCCAGCTAGCCTGACTTCTGATTTCACTGAACACCTAGCTGACCTTGGCTGTAACCCTGACTAAATTGGACCCTGTAGTAAGTGCAGATCCCTTTATGGTGGTTAAAGTGTGAAGGCTGGGGTTCCTCTGGGCTCTGTTAACTGGAATGGCTTGAGCCAAGTCTGTGCGAGGTAGCCTTTTTGGCAGACAGTTTCTGACAGACTTTAGATACAGTATATGAACAAAAGAATTTAGAAACACCCCTTAGTATTTCTAAACATTAAGTCATGCAGTCTGCCGCTACAGACATTTGTGAAAGAATGGGTTATAATAAAGAGCTCACTGAATTCAAGCATGCAGAGAAGAACGCAACACAACTGGACCGGGGTGCACGAGTAGGATCCAAGACCGTAATATCAATAGTAAAATCTCGGCACACCAATGGTTAGAATTTTACTGATTTTATTTAGAGCAGTCCACATTAACGTTTCGGTCCGGTTGTTGGACCTTCATCAGTGTATGAGTGTGGAGAGGAGGCCGGTCATTAGCGGTGGATATCGCATGCCTTCACACCTACTCTTATCAGCGCTCAGGTTCCCTACTAGGAACACAGCGTCTCTCATCCCTTTCTTTTTTTTCCCCTTCCTCCTCTCCACACTCATACACTGATGAAGGTCCAACAACCGGACCGAAACGTTAATGTGGACTGCTCTAAATAAAATCAGTAAAATTCTAACCATTGGTGTGCCGAGATTTTACTATTGAATTCAAGCATGGTCCTGTAATAGGATGACACCATTTTAACAAGTCATTTCATGAAATTTCTTCCCTAAAATATATTTCACAATAAACTTTGAGTCATATTATTGAAAAGTTAATACAAAAGAGTTGAATCAATTGGTGTGTTATACCCCTACATGAAATGTGCAGTGCAGATTATCTGCAACTATCACCGGGTATCCCAAACCACCATGGAAAAGGGTTCAGTACCAGAGAAACTCAATTCATATAAAAATAAAGTACTCAAGAACCAATATATAAAATGTAGAATATTTTATGAAATACAAAGAATCAACAAACTAAAACACATAACATTAAAAGTTACAGTGGGAAACCACAAGATGGCAGCAAAAGCCTATAATAGTGAAAGCAAGAGAAGGGAAGTAAAGTTTGTAGTGTAGCAGGGAACATAAGTCAAGGGAAGAAACCTAGTTTCTAATATAGACATACAGGACAATCCGTTGTCCTTGCACAAAAGTATAAACTAAACAATCAAAAAAGGATCATACATTACCTATTACTGGGCAGTGTTACTAGCCCCTATACACGTTTCGGAATAAGCCTTCTTCTGGGGGTGGTATCACACCAGTAAGATCAGGTATTTAAACTCTTAGATGACCA
Source organism: Phyllobates terribilis (assembly GCF_046119375.1). Lineage (NCBI taxonomy): Eukaryota > Metazoa > Chordata > Amphibia > Anura > Dendrobatidae > Phyllobates > Phyllobates terribilis. Next base: position 477,441 of record NW_027363026.1, read on the forward strand.
ATCATCACAAGGAACACATAGTAAGCATAAAATCAGACCAGTCAAATCGCTCAGTGCAATCCACGATGTGTAAACATGGCCGGAGCTACATATGTAAATCTTTAAAATGGTGACTACTTGGTTTGGGGAGGATCTTCAGACAACAGGCTTACTAATGGGAGTATATAAACATCTAGGTGGCCAATCAGCAAAGAGAAGGGGCGTGTTTCAAAATGAGCACACATTGATGATCATTCCTCCGTATTTGCACATCAAGGAGAAGTTCAGAGGCTTTTAACGGATCACCATCAGGTAATGTGCATGTTGCGCTGCCGCACGGAAAAGGGGCGCATCCCACGAATGCGTCAAGGCCAGCGGCACTACCACGGGACCCAGGCCCCGCTCACGCCAGCACGTGAGCACAGGCCTGGTCACGTGATCGGATACCCCCATCCCTGGACGATAATACTACAATAAATAATAATAATAATACACATGTATATAAAAATATATGATAAGAAAGTGAATAAACATTGCACATATATGTCCACATGTAGAAGCAATGCACATACACATACAGTACAGACCAAAAGTTTGGACACAACTCATTTAAAATTTTTTCTGTATTTTCACAACTATGAAAATTGTACATTCACACTGACGGCATCAAGACTATGAATTAACACATGTGGAATTGTATACTTAACAAAAAAGTGTGAAACAACTGAAAATATGGCTTTGCACACTCTTGGCATTCTCTTGATGAGCTTCAAGAGGCAGTCACCGGAAATGGTCTTCCAACAATCTTGAAGGGGTTCCCAGAGATGCTTAGCACTTGTTGGCCCTTTTGACTTCACTCTGCCGTCCAGCTCACCCCAAACCATCTCGATTGGGTTCAGGTCTGGTGACTGTGGAGGCCAGATCATCTGGCGTAGCACCCCATCACTCTCCTTCTTGGTCAAATAGCCCTTACACAGCCTGGAGTTGTGTTTGGGGTCATTGTCATGTTGAAAAATAAATGATGGTCCAACGAAACGCAAACTGGATGGAATAGCATGCCGCTGCAAGATGCTGTGGTAGCTATGCTGGTTCAGTATGCCTTCAATTTTGAATAAATCCCCAACAGTGTCACCAGTAAAGCACCCCCACACCATCAAACCTCCTCCTCCATGCTTCACGGTGGGAACCAGGCATGTAGAGTCCATCCATTCACCTTTTCAGCGTCGCACAAAGACACGGTGGTTGGAACCAAAGATCTCAAATTTGGACTCATCAGACCAAAGCACAGATTTCCACTGGTCTAATGTCCATTCCTTGTGTTCTTTAGCCCAAACAAGTCTCTTCTGCTTGTTGCCTGTCCTTAGCAGTGGTTTCCTAGCAGCTATTTTACCATGAAGGCCTGCTGCACAAAGTCTCCTCTTAACAGTTGTTGTAGAGATGTGTCTGCTGCTAGAACTCTGTGTGGCATTGACCTGGTCTCTAATCTGAGCTGCTGTTAACATGCGATTTCTGAGGCTGGTGACTCGGATAAACTTATCAGAGGCAGAGGTGACTCTTGGTCTTCCTTTCCTGGGGCAGTCTTCATGTGAGCCCGTTTCTTTGTAGCGCTTGATGGTTTTTGCAACTGCACTTGGGGACACTTTCAAAGTTTTCCCAATTTTTCGGACTGACTGTCCTTCATTTCTTAAAGTAATGATGGCCACTCGTTTTTCTTAACTTAGCTGTTTTTTCTTGCCAAAATACAAGTTCTAACAGTCTATTCAGTAGGACTATCAGCTGTGTATCCACCTGACTTCTGCACAACACAACTGATGGTCCCAACCCCATTTATAAGGCAAGAAATCCCACTTGTTAAACCTGACAGGGCACACCTGTGAAGTGAAAACCATTATCGGTGACTACCTCTTGGAGCTCATCAAGAGAATGCCAAGAGTGTGCAAAGCAGTCATCAAAGCAATATCAGACATATATTCAGTTGTTTCACACTTTTTTGTTAGGTATATCATTCCACATGTGTTAATTCATAGTTTTGATGCCTTCAGTGTGAATGTACAATTTTCATAGTCATGAAAATACAGAAAAATCTTTAAATGAGAAGGTGTGTCCAAACTTTTGAAGAGACTAGTTTGGGCTAAAAAAACACAAGGAATGGACATTAGACCAGTGAAAATCTGTGCTTTGGTCTGATGAGTCCAAATTTGAGATCTTTGGATCCAACCACCGTGTCTTTGTGCGACGCAGAAAAGGTGAACGGATGGACTCTACATGCCTGGTTCCCACCGTCAAGCATGGAGGAGGAGGTGTGATGGTGTGGGGGTGCTTTGCTGGTGACACTGTTGGGGATTTATTCAAAATTGAAGGCATACTGAACCAGCATAGCTACCACAGCATCTTGCAGCGGCATGCTATTCCATCCGGTTTGCGTTTAGTTGGACCATCATTTATTTTTCAACAGGACAATAACCCCAAACACACCTCCAGGCTGTGTAAGGGCTATTTGACCAAGAAGGAGAGTGATGGGGTGCTACACCAGATGACCTGGCCTCCACAGTCACCAGACCTGAACCCAATCAAGATGGTTTGGGGTGAGCTGGACCGCAGAGTGAAGTCAAAAGGGCCAACAAGTGCTAAGCATCTCTGGGAACCCCTTCAAGATTGTTGGAAGACCATTTCTTGAAGCTCATCAAGAGAATGCCAAGAGTGTGCAAAGCAGTCATCAAAGCAAAAGGTGGCTACTTTGAAGAACCTAGAATATAAGACATATTTTCAGTTGTTTCACACTTTTTTGTTGAGTATATAATTCCACATGTGTTAATTCATAGTTTTGATGCCTTCAGTGTGAATGTACAATTTTCAAATTCATGAAAATACAGAAAAATCTTTAAATGAGAAGGTGTGTCCAAACTTTTGGTCTGTACTGTAAATCTCATCTAATGTACACAGGCATAATCACATTTGGAAATTAATGGATTGGTACACTGCTGTGTTAAATGCTATTAAAATAAGGTCAGTCTTACTTCTGCCAGACATAGCCCACAATTCATCAATGCCTGTCTGCCTGTTTTTTGTTCTAGTTTTGTGCCTTTTTTTTTCTTTGATCTCATTTTATATGTGCTCACCTGTTTTGTTTTGTTTTTGTAGCTAGAGTCTAGCAATTCCAGATGTTTTAGCCTGATTCATCAATTGCGACTTTTTAAAAAGTTGAAAAATTAGGTGCATCTTCACTTCAGTTTGGTGCAATCTTTGCAACTTTTGGTGCCGAAAGTCGTAAATACAGCTAAAGACAGCAACAAAGCCTATTTTTAACTTTGCACCAAATTAATGAATCACATTCTCCATTTCAATGCAACTAATACCACAAGCCAAAAAAAGAAAGTGCCTTTTCAAAAAAATCGCAAATGATTAATCGCCCCATTAGATATTCTATGCTTTTTATTTATTTATTTATTTATTTAAGTCCTTTTATTATGCTCACAGGTCCGGACCGATGGGCATCTCTGGTCTTGATCCGACGTCTCCTCTCTTACAATCACAGTCTTCCTTCCCTGCTTCATAAGGATGACGTGTCCTACTTCATCCACATGGTGTCCCCCACTGTGCTCCAGCGTAGGTGCACGTCTCTCTGCCCTGTCGAGTGCAGAGCAAAGTACTGTAGTGCACATGCACTGGAAAAGGCCAAAGAGCACAGATAACCTCTAGGTAAAGCCGGCATATGCGCACTACAGTGCTTTGCTCTTCCCTCGGCAAGGAAGAGAGAAGGGCGCCTGTGCAGGAGCGCGATGGATGACACTGTGTGGATGACATAGGACACGTCATCCACATGAAGCAGTTAGGACGGAGACTGAAGGAAGAGAGGAGGCACCGGATCAAGACCAGTGACACCCATTAAACTGGATCGAGCTGTCTAAGTATAATAAAAGGTCTGTCTTGTGCCTTGCATAGGGGATTGGAGACATACTTACAGCATACTAGAATGCTGTAAAAGAGGGCTTAAAGGTGCAGGCCATAATTTATATTGGGAAAACTTGATGACTGGTTCCCTTTAATGTCAGAACAAAAATTGTGCATCAGGAGCTTAATGAAATGAGTTTTAATAGCTGAGCAGCCGCATGCAAACTTTACATCATCAAACACAAGGCCAAAATTGGTTACTGCCTCCAAGCCAAACATCCCTGACCAAGATAAAATGAATTTGGGTGACCCCTGAATAAATTACAAGGAAATGTTCCAATATTTCCTCCAGGGAATAACTGGTTAATTGATAATCTGTAAGTATGGAAAATCTTCACTTACCAAACCAAGGTTTAGAAGCTTGGAAACAATCTTGTCAAAGACTCCTTTGTCATTCTCTTCATACAGTATATTCTCATAGCAATCTTCAGAACAATATCTTGTGCGGTGAGAGGAGTTCCATCTAACTGGAGGTCATTTCTGGAGAGCTGCACTTAATGTCTCCTTCATTGATGCTGAGTGCTTAAACTTAAAGCCCCCATTGACTCAATCAGGCATTCATTTCCATTCATAAAATAGTAACCTAAATAGAGAAAAATCTATGTGCTATTAAATTGGTTATTAGGGATAGCCATGAAAAGAAATTAATCTACAGTATGATTTATAATAAGAGAAGTTTCATTAGCTTATTCTATCTTTCCAACTAAAATTAATCTTATTTAACCTCTTAACGACATGTGCCATACATGTACGGCACATGGCGTGTCTTTCCCTTTGGCGCGGGCTCCGGAACTGAGCCCGCACCTTTCCGGGGAAATGACAGCTGAACTGATCAGCAGTCATGTGCCCCTAGCAGCCACGGGTGGAATCGCCATCCACCCAAGCTGTTACCATGTTAAATGCAGCTGTTAATCCCTGACAGTGGCATTTAACATGGCCGCGGCGGAAGGACGTCACTGGTCCCACCCATTAGCGTCCGTATCACATGATCGCGGGTCGCCGATGGGTTGGCATGACAACCCAGGGTCTGCAGGAGACTCCTGCTGTAGTCATTGCCAGGATGCTATGAGCGCTGAGTAGGAGTCAGCGCTCATAGCCAGTGAGCATTTCTGCTACACACAGGCGATCTGATGCAATCAGAACAAGCAATCAGAACGTCATAGCTTCTAGTCTCCCATGGAGACTATAGAAGGCAGTAAAAAATGTTTTTAAAAAGTTTAAAAAAATAAAAAAATATATAAAAGTTTAAATTACCCCCTTTCGCCCCATTCAAAATTAAACAATAAAAAAAAATCAAATACCCACATTTAGTATAGCCGCGTTCAGAATCGCCCGATCTATCAATATAAAAAACAATTAATCTGATTGGGAAACGGCGTAATGAGAAGAAAAATCAAAACACCAGAATTAAGTTTTTTGGTCGCTGTAACATTGCAATAAAAATACAATACTGGGCGATCAAAACATGTTATCTACCCCAAAATGGTATCAGTAAAAACGTCAGCTCGGTGCGCAAAAAATAAGCCCTCATCTGGCCCCAGATCCCGAAAAATGGAGACGCTACGGGTCTCAGAAAATTGTGCCATTTTTTTTTTTTTTTTTAAACAATTTGTTTATTGAATTTTGCACAAAAATCAGAACATACAATCTATAGGGCCAACAGATGCCCAAAACTGTATCCCAACCTCTGGGCTTACAAAATGTACAAAGTGAACAGTATAGAGATAAAATAAAAGGAAAATACATATTCATAAAAGAAAACAAAAGAAAAAAGAATGGATTAATTACATTAATTTCCCCATATATTAGATGGTTGTGAGAAATAATTTATATCCGTAAGTGCTGTGAGTGTCGCATGGCTCATATTTACACTATTGCAAGATCGGAGGTGCAAGGTAGGGAGAGGGGCCCAGAATCGTCCCGCGCGTCACCCAAACTCAGAACGGCACACAAAATATCCCACTTCCTCAACGTTCCCCATGTATAGACAATGGGCTGTTTAACCAAGGTTCCCATATTTTATCAGTTTTCTTCTTTGCCTTGAGTGTGTGAGCCAGAGCCCTTTCATATTGACAGTTCGTGTTCAGTCTGGTCACTATCTCCCCCACCGTAGGGATGCCCACTCCTTTCCATTTAGCCGCGATAGCTGATCTAACTGAGATCAGAATATGTTACAAAATTCCTCTAATTTCCCAGGGGACATCCATTAATCCTATAAGAAGTATTTCCATACTAGGTGTTATCTCTAGGTGAGTCCCCAGTACATCCCATATCAAACTATCCAATGCCCCCCATAGTGATTGAAGTTTTGGACAAAACCACCACATGTGGCCCAACGAGCCTTCCCCATTGCATCCTCTCCAACATAAAGATGATGATTCTGACCCGAAGTGTACCATCTGTGTCGGGTAGTAGTACCATCTCATGTGCGTCTTTTTAAGCTGCTCTAGGTGGTTTAAACACGACGAAACTCGCTGGACCTCATCCAAACCATCCCGCCAGTCCTGAGGGTCCGTCGAAATTCTTAGATCCCGTTCCTATCGAGTCATATACGTCAATTTATCGTCCAGATCTGGGTCGTTTAGAGCCCTATAAAGTATAGAAACCCCCTTAGAACCTGTCTTAGAGTGGAGAAAGTAACCCATAGCTCTTTTATCCTTAGGTAGAATAAAAAAGGGGGATGTCTGTGTAGAGTGAAGTAAATGCCTTATTTGCAAATACTGGTAAAACAAGGGCCGTAGGTCCGGGAATCTCATAACTAGTTTATCAAAAGGAATTATTACATTGTCCTCCAACAGGTCTGCTAGCGATTGAACTCCAGCTGTCACCCAACGTTGAAGGTTAATATATGGAATATGATATTCTAGAGCTCGTAAAGAGATCTCAGTCCTGGGGAGTAACAGCAGTTTGGGTGCCAAATTCCTCCAACAATGCATAGTAGCCTCCGATGTTGGTAACTCGGCGACCATAGTGCTTCGCTTAACTACTTCTATCTCCAATATCAATCTGGTAGAATGGTTTCGGGCAAGTAAGGACTCTATTTGCAACCATTTGTGGCCGCTGTCCATGTTCCACCAGTCCCTGATTCCCGTCAAGACCGCCGCTCTATAGTAGGCTATGTGATTGGGCATGCCCATCCCTCCCATGTCATATGGATAATACAGAAGTCTACTAGACACCCTCGGTCTCCTATTGTCCCAAACGTAATTATTAGCCAGTCTTTGAAGGGTATTTATGATTTTAGAATGGATTTTAATTGGTAAATAGTATAAAATTTTGGGAAGGACCTTTATTTTAAAAATATTTATCCTGGCTATCCACGATGCAACAACGTTTTGTAATACCGCCAGTTCCTCCCGCACCGTATTTATCAGTCTAGTAAAATTTACTTCCACCAATTGTTTTGAAAGGGTTAAGGTGATACCCAAATACATCATTCCTTCCTGCGCCCACTGAAAAGGGTATGCCCCTTCCAGTCTTTGCCTAAGTGACAACGGAACAAGAATCGGCAGGACAACTGTCTTAGCTGCATTCAGTTTACAATACGAGATGTTTGTAAACGTTTTGAGATCGGACATAATGGCAGAGAAGGACAAGTCCAGATCAGTGCACGGGATAACCACATCGTCTGCATATAGACCGATTTTGTGGGAGGACCCCCCCACCGAGATGCCTGAAAATCTCTGAGTTATTTCTAATCTTTTCAGCCAAGGGCTCCATACATAAAGCAAATATGACTGGAGATAAGGGGCAGCTCTGCCGTGTCCCGTTTGTTATGGGGAAGGATTCAGAGAGGAAACCAGACGTCAAAACCTTAGCGGAAGGAGTGGAGTACAATGCGTTAATCGCAAACAGAATAGGTCCTTTTAGTCCAAATTTAAGCAAAACACTTTTAAGGTATCCCTAGTGCACCCTATCAAACGCTTTCTCAGCATCTAGCGACAGGAGTGCACTGGGGAGGCCGCTCAACTCTGCCACTTTAATCAGATCCAACATCCTCCTGGTACCATCTTTAGCTTCCCTACCAGCTACAAAACCAACTTGATCCGAGGATATCAGGGAAGGAACGACACGATCTAGTCTAACAGCCAAGAGCTTGGTAAAGATCTTTACATCACTATTCAAAAGTGCTATTGGTCTAAAATTACCTGGAGAATCAGGGTTCTTTCCAGGCTTAGGCAATGTGACGAGCCATTTTTTTTTTTAACATACTCTGGATTTTTTTTTCACCACTTAAATAAAAAAAGAACCTATACATGTTTGATATCTACAAACTCGTAATGACCTGGAGAATCATAATGGCAGGTCAGTTTTAGCATTTAGTGAACATGGTTAAAAACAACAACAAAAAAACAACTGTGGAATTGCACTCTTGTTGCAATTTCACCGCACTTGGAATTATTTCCCGTTTTCCAGTACACGATATGGTAAAACCAATGGTGCCGTTCAAAACTACAACTTGTCCCGCAAACAATAAGCCCTCACACGGCCATATTTACCAAAAAATAAAAATGGTATAGTACTGGGAAGAAGGAGAGCAAAAATTGAAAGCACAAAAATGGGAAATGGCCCGGGAGTGAAGGGGTTAAAAAGTACATGTCTATGAAACTTTGGTCCCAAATTCATCATTTGCTGCTTTTGTTGCCACTTTCCTTTTTTGTTTTGTGATATTAGTACTCGTTATTGTTGCTAAATTGTTCAAAATGGCGCACAGGATTCATGAATTTGGCATTTGATGAGTTAAAAATTATCTTTTTGAACTGTTTTTAATACTTTTTGATGCCAAAAGTCACACGTTCAGCAACATGACTTAAAAAATGCAACAAAAATACACCAGGAGGGACTGGAGTTGAGTTGTGCCAAATTTTGTGACTTTTACATCTGTAATTGCCAAACTCGGCCCACAAAGTAGAAAAAAACAAACAAGCGAGCACATACAGTATATAATACACTACAAAAAAGGCAAAATAGAATAATGAATTGGGTTCAAAGAACAAAAAAAGCGCAAAACAGACATGCATTATATTTAATTTACAGGAATGAATCCTTAAGGGGAAATCCACCCATAAGTGATCATATATTTTATGTGTACCGCTACTGTATTTAGTCTTTGACTATGGTGGTGACTTTTTTTTTTGATATGGTAGTTTAAAGAAGATGGCCACAACTTTTTATTATGCCCCCAATGTATTCTCCCGGGTCCCATAAGTGTCTTTGTAATTACCTTCTGTTGCAGTTACTGCCGCTCACAGGCATCACGTGACCCACCACTGATGTCACGTCAACTGAGGCGTGACATCAGTGATGCGGTCCCCGTGGTGGATGCTGGGTTGTGGGCGAGGTTTCCCCGTGTGTCACACCCAGCATCCACCGTGGAACGCAGAAGTAAGTCACCCCCAGCTACATCCGGAACCATGACGTGACATCAGCGGATGTCAGCGCCGGCTGCAGCCGGGGGTCACGTGATGCCTGTGAGCGTCCAGCGATAGCGCCACTCACAGGCAGTAACTGCAACAGAAGGTATTTACAGAAACCCTTATGGGCCCTGGGGGGATACATTGAGGGGATAATAAAAAGTAGTGGACAACTCCTTTAACCCCTTAATAACATCTGACATACTAATACGCGTCTGTGCCCTGGGACTTAAGAGCCAGACCCGTATTAGTACGTCATCGCGATCGCGCGCGCACACAGGCTGTGCGGGCGCGATCGCCGCCGGGTGTCAGCTGATTGTCACAGCTGACACCCGGTACTATGTGCAGGGAGCGGTCCTGCACCGTTCCCAGCACATTAACCCCCGCGATGCTGCGATCGAAGTCGATCGCGGCATTGCGGGGGCAAGGGGAGGTGATCGGCGATACTCACCTCCTCTTCCGGCTTCCAGCGCAGTCTGCAAAGGCTTCCCGGGTGTTGCCATGACGACCCGATGTCATCATGACAACATCCGGGTCACCAGAGAGCAGGAAGATTGCTTGGACATGCGCAGTGCATCTCCAAGCAATCTTCACACTGTGCACTTCTGACAGCCTTCATGGCATAGGGATGGTGCTCCATTCCTGTGCCATGCAGTCGATCAGAAAAAAAAAAGTGAAAGTCCCAGAGTGGGACAAAGTAATAAAGTGTACAAACTGTCTGAAAGTGGGAAAAAAAAAAAAAATGTGCAAAAATATTATAAAAAAAAAAAATAAATAATACACCAAAAATAAAAATATAATGTACCCATCAATAAATATTATTATAAAAAAAATAAAAAAAAAACAATAAAAGTACACATATTTGGTATCGCCGCGTCCGGAACAACCTGACCTATAAAACTGTCCCACTAGTTAACCCCTTCAGTGAACACGATAAAAAAAAAAAAAAAAAAAAAAACGAAGCAAAAAACAATGCTTTATCACCATACCGCCAAACAAAAAGTGGAATAACACGCGATCAAACAGACGCATATAAATAAAAATGATACCGCTGAAAACGTCATCTCGTCCCGCAAAAAACAAGCCGCCATACAGCTCCATCAGCCGAAAAATAAAAAAGTTATAGCTCTCAGAATAAAGCGATACAAAAAAATATTTTTTTCTATAAAATAGCTTTTATTGTGTATAAGCGCCAAAACATAGAAAAATGATACAAATGTGGTACCGCTGTAAACGTACTGACCCGAAGAATAAAGCTACCTCATCAATTTTACCACACGCGGAACAGAATAAAAAAAAAAAAAAAAAACAATTCCTGAATTGTTGGTTTTTGTTTATTCTGCCTCCCAAAAATCGGAATAGAAAGCGATCAAAAAATGTCACGTGCCTGAAAATGGCACCAATAACAACGTCAAGTCATCCCGCAAAAAACGAGCCGTCACATGACTGTCTGCCAAAATCTGGAAAATTATAGCTCTCAAAATATGGCGATGCAAAAACTAGATTTTACAAAAAATGCGTCTTTTAGTGTGTGACAGCTGTCAGTCATAAAAACCCCATATGATTCTGGCATTGCTGTAATCACACCGACCCGAAGAATAAAGTCGTCTAATCACTTATACCGCACAAGGAACGGCGTCAAAAATAAACTCTTGGGTTAGGATTGGGCTAGGGTTAGGGCTGGGTTTGGGGCTAGGGTTGTGCTGGGGCTAGGGTTGTGCTGGGGCTAGGGTTGTGCTAGGGTTAGGGCTGGGGTTGGGATTTTTTTCAAAAGTAAGAAAAAAAGATGACGAAATGGCGACTAGTGTTGAGAGCAAGTGCTCGCTACTTGAGTTTGCATCGGGTGCTCTGGTATGCATTGAGTATCGTGGGTATTTGAGTGACATGCTCGAGTCTCTGCCCCATATGCTTCGCAGCCAAAAAACTTTACGGGGATTGCCTGCCATGCACGAGCGATCCCCGCATGTTTTTTTTTGGGTGTCTAATAACCGTGAAACATGCGGAGCAGGGACTCTAGCATGTCACTCGAGCACACGCTGTACATGGTGCATACCTGAGTACCCGATGCAAACTCAAGTAGCGAGCACTTGCGCTCAAGAATAATGACAACTTATTCAATATGATGACCTAATGTAAACAAATTCTGTGCCGTACCTCTGGGTTCAAAATGTTCACTATACACCTTAATAAAATCCTTGAGGGGTATAGTTTCCAAAATGTGGACACTTGTGGGGGAGCTCCACTGTTTAGGCACATCACGGGCTCTCCAAACGCGACATGGTGTCCGCTAACAAATTGAATGGAAAATCGGCTCAAATTGTTAGCGGATGCCATGTTGCTTTTGGAGAGCCCCTGTGTGCCCAAACATTGGAGCTCCCCCACAATTGACCCCATTTTGGAAACTAGACCCCCCAAGGCACCTATCTAGATGCATAGTGAGCACTTGGAATCCACAGGTGCTTCACAAATTGATTCGTAAAAATGAAAAAGTGAAAAAAAAAAACACTTTTTCATTTTTATGAATCAATTTGTGAAGCACCTGGGGTTCCAAGTGCTCACTATGAATCTAGATAGGTGCCTTGGGGGGTCTAGTTTCCAAAATGGGGTCACTTGTGGGGGAGCTCCAATGTTTGGGCACGCAGGGACTCTCTAAATGCAACATGGTATCCGCTAACAAATTGAATGGAAAATCGGCTCAAATTGTTAGCGGACACCACATTGCGTTTGGAGAGCCCCTCTGTGCCCAAACTTTGGAGCTCCCCCACAAGTGACCCTATTTTGGAAACTAGACCCCACAAGGCACCTTTCTAGATGCATAGTGAGCACTTGGAACCCCCAGGTGCTTCACAAATTGATTCGTAATAATGAAAAAGTGAAAAAAAAAACACTTTTTCATTTTTATGAATCAATTTGTGAAGCACCTGGGGTTCCAAGTGCTCACTATGAATCTAGATAGGTGCCTTGGGGGGTCTAGTTTCCAAAATGGGGTCACTTGTGGGGGAGCTCCAATGTTTGGGCACACAGGGACTCTCCAAATGCAACATGATATCCGCTAACAAATTGTCGGCTCAAATTGTTAGCGGATATCATGTTGCATTTGGAGAGTCCCTGTGTGCCCAAACATTGGAGCTCCCCCACAAGTGACCCCATTTTGGAAACTAGACCCCCAAAGGCACCTATCTAGATGCATAGTGAGCACTTGGAACCCCTAGGTGCTTCACAAATTGATTCGTAACAATGAAAAAGTGTTTTTTTTTTCACTTTTTCATTTTTACGAATCAATTTGTGAAGCACCTGGGGGTTGCAAGTGCTCACTATGCATCTAGATAGGTGCCTTGGGGGGTCTAGTTTCCAAAATGGGGTCACTTGTGGGGGAGCTCCAATGTTTGGGCACACAGGGGCTCTCTAAACGCAACATGGTGTCCGCTAATTATTCAAGCAAATTTTACAATCAAAAAGTCAAATGGCGCTCCTTCCCTTCCGAGCCCTACAGTGCGCCCAAACAGTGTTTTTTTCCCAAATATTGGGTATCTGCGTGCCCAGGGGAAATTGCACAACAAATTTTGGGGTCCATTTTTTCTTGTTACCCCTGTGAAAATAAAAAGAATTGGGTCTAAAGTAACATTTTTGTGAAAAAAGTTAAATGTTCATTTTTTTCTTCCACATTCAAAAAATTCCTGTGAAGCACCTGAAGGGTTAATAAAGTTCTTGAATGTGGTTTTGAGCACCTTGAGGGGTGCAGTTTTTAGAATGGTGTCACTTTTGGGTATTTTCTGTCATAAAGACCTCTCAAAGTGACTTCAAATGTGATGTGGTCCCTAAAAAAATGGTTTTGTAAATTTTGTTGGAAAAATGAGAAATCGCTGGTCAACTTTTAACCCTTATAGCTCCCTAACAAAAAAAAAATTTGGTTCCAAAATTGTGCTGATGTAAAGTAGACATGTGGGAAATGTTATTTATTAACTCTTTTGTGTGACATATCGCTCGGATTTCAGGGCTTAAAAATTCAAATTTTGAAAATTGCAAAATTTTCAAAATTTTCGCCAAATTTCCGTTTTTTTCACAAATAAACGCAAGTGATATCGAAGAAATTTTTCCACAATCATGAAGTACAATATGTCACGAAAAAACAATCTCAGAATCAGGGGGATCCGTTGAAGCGTTCCAGAGTAATTACCTCATAAAGTGACAGTGGTCAGAATTGTAAAAATTGGCCCGGTCATTAACGTGCAAACCACCCGCGGGGCTTAAGGGGTTAATTTTTATTATTACTACATAATATCAGTATTATTAAAAAAAGAGCTTGATCAGTTTCCAATTGTTTAGTGCAATAAACCCTTCGAGCATCACTGAGAGATTTCTTTTATCACTGGAACACTCTAAACACATGGCTAGTCTCACGAATGATGAGATTTCCAGTAACTGAAATATCAGAGCAGATAAAGTGGATTAATCATTACTTAGAGCCACTTTATTCATAAAATCAATACCATTCTGAATCACAGCCCGCACTAATGTTGTCGTCCCATCTGTGTCCTATGAGAAGATAATTTTTGTTGGCTTTCTCATGTACATGATACCTGATTCCACTAATGAAGTAGATGGATTAATCATCAACTACAGCGTTGAGCAAGGTTACCATCTTTTAATAAAAAACGAAAACAAAACATGATTTTGTGATGCTCTGTCATGAGATGTATATGCTATATGTCTGGCCACCCAGTTATGGTGTGATCTGCGGCCTGTCAAGCGTTCTACTTTTATGTTGTGATGTCTGTTTTTTGAGAAATTGAAGTCCTAAACCAAATTCAAAAGATGTACAGCAATATATAACGTTTGGAAGAGTATTTTATCACTGGAAATAATATGACATGGCTGTGATGATTATCAAATACCTTCATATTTATCATCCAATCCACTTTTAGTGGAATCACAATACTCCACTGGCTTTAAGCTTTTTGTTGAGTCTGCCTCATCCATTGGGGTCTTGTGGTCACTGCCTGTGGTCTTTATCCCACCTCTTCTTTTGACATTTTTTTCTTTCTCCGCTACTGACATCAAGAAGCTTAAGTCATCCACAAGGAATCATTTTTTACTTTATCTACAGGATGGAAAAACAGGAAAAACTGTAGCTCTTACTGTTGCTGCTCACTTTTAGTAGCAATGAATGGCTGTAGTTAATATATTTTACCTTTACTTGCTCCTCTGCTTACTGTATCCGCTTCAGCAATCTAAGGAGAAATAATGAAAAACAGACAAACATTAGCACAGTCTCCAGAGTTCATAGCTCCATCCTCCACAACACAGCTGCATGGAGCTGACGCACTGCCAAATTATAATAGATCCCACTGCCCAAAGTATATATGCTCCTAAATGCAAATGTTTGTTTCCAAGAATATTGTTGTATCCGACAGTAGGGCAATAGTAGTCTAGTCCAGGCTTGGACTGGCCCACAGGAGAACAGGAGAATCCTCCGGTGGGCCCCTGTGCAGGAGTGAGCCAGCACCCTCTTATATGAGCTGTACTTGGCACTATATACATGAATCACTATGTACAGACAAAGGCAGCATCTTATTCATGTAACAATCTACCAGTTCATTGTTATATAAATTTGTGATTGAGGATAATGTCACATTTGCATGTAGCTGAAAAGTGGGGCCCTGGAGTTGGTTACTGGTGGGCCCTTGGCACCCCAGTCCGACACTGGTCTAGTCTGTACATCTGTTGCATGACATATTAGTGCATCTGTTTTAGAAACAATCTAGGTTGTATAATAATTATGGTAATTTGGCTAACAGTTACAGTATACGTTATATATATGATATTATTAATAAACAATACATCTGTTTGGAAATGTTTTGTATAAATTCTCTGCACAAAATGCAGTAAACCATGCAAAAGTCTGGAAACTTGCCTGTTCTTCCAGTGGTCTCTCTACACTTAATTCTCTGTTATGCAGAGCCTTGTCTAGAAGGGATAAAGAGGCAAAAAAAATTCAATTAACTCATCACCGAGTTCATATATGTAAATTAAATATGCATAAATTCTGAAATAATTACTGAATATAAATTATAGAAGAAGGATTCTAAATACACAAATACACGTTTCTAAGACTGCTTTCTACAGAAAAAGTGCTTTATTCCTTTAAGAGTTGATTCGTGAACATGGATTTAGTTGGATTACAGAGAACATGTCAGCTGCATTCTCCCCATACATTCTGTCTTACCTCTTTCTAGAGGGCAATACACATTTTTAGCACACAGGATCTGGTTCATAGTTACTATTGAACATCTGGCCCATAAACACTATGTAAGCGATGCTAAATGATAGCAATAATTGCATATTTAAAAGTAGATTTACCTTGTCTACTTTCTGGTTTAGGAAATCCATGAACAAAACATATCACTCCGATAAGTGCACAGAAGGAAAGGACAGGCTTAAGAGCCATTTCCCACCAATACAAATATCCTTCTCCAATCCTGCTGTGTACTTGGATTCGGTCCATGACTTATTATTGGGCCAATAACCAGTGCATTGGTTTATAATTGATGATATCAGAGAGGGGGGAGAGGAGAAGGACAGGTTCTTCAAGGTAGAGGTGAAGATGCTGGAGCTGTCCTAGGCAGAAGTGCTGAAACTGTTGTATCCAGAAGCACTAGAGCTGGCCACGAGCGTGGTGCTGAATCTGGATGGCACTGCCCTCCAACGTTGTGCTGTTGAACGAAAATGCTACTATAATGTCCTGGTGACAAGCCGTCCATTGCTGTGGTGCTGAATCTAGACAGTTCTTCCCATATAAAAGCTGTCCACTTCTGTGGTGCTGAATCTAGACAGTACTGCCCAGATCAGAGCTGCCCACCGTTGTGGTGCTGAATCTAGGACTGTAGTGCCCAGAGGAGAGCTGCCCACCACTGTGGTACTGAACCAATACTAAAGAAGGGAGAGAACACAGGAGCTCACCCCCGCGGCTGAGCAGAGATGCTAGATGTGCTGTAGCTGTCTTCTATTGTTCATCAGCAGATCGCATCATGCTATGAATGGGATGTGCTCTGCTATATCCCTGCAGCTTGTAGATCAGGAATCAGGGCTTCAGTGTGCATCACCTGAATGACAGCAGTCTGGCACCACCAATGCTGCTATGCGGGACATTGCGCCCTTTACTACTGCCTGCGACGAGGGGTCTGTGATTGGTTATTGAAGACACACCCTCGTACATGGTGGACTTGTCTGTTCCCTTTAAACATATGAGCGGTTCTCACATGTTGTGGCTGATGCCTGATAACATAAGTGCTATCCTCTCATTCTGCATCACTGCAGCTGTCATCTGATGGGCGGCTGATGTATTCCATCACTATAGTACGAGATCACAGCCATCTGTAGGAACAAAACACCATCTCATCCGTGTCATGTACAGAAGCATGTCACTATGCAAGTCGCCCCCGTACTCCTAAACATCAGCAATAAAGCAGGAAGGAGTGTGTCACTGAATGCAAGATGTGACGAGATAAAACCAACCTTGTAAGGATACATGTGTAGTGGTCATAGCCACCTCCAGTTATTTTCACATAAAATTCCTGGTGCCAGTGATAAAGGAGGGGAGATCTCCATAATACGGTATCTGTGCATGTTTAGTCCACCAGTGTCAGGAAGACATGTTGAGCTCAGCTATGCTGCTCATGAGAGAGCAGGACCTAATCTCCACCATTACCACTCCGTTTTTAGTCATTTTACATATCATTTGATCAATGTGTTTCATCTGACATTAACCTTATTCATTATATTTTCAATTAAACACTTTATTAATAATATCTAAAGATTTAAAAAAAGAGAAGTATAGGATAAGCTATATGTCGGTTGTGAGTAAATGTACTAGTGAATTTACTCTGCATCTCAAGTGTCATATCTATAGTGTCAAAGGTTTTCTTACTGGATCTTATTGATATTCCTTCTGTGCACTACATCTTCTAATTAGGAGTGCAAAACATCTAACGCTTTACACTATGATAAACTGATATATAAGTACTCATATATACACTATTAGGACAAAACTTATAACAGCGTATAAGAACTGTTCATATAGTTAAGTGGCTTAGCAACAGTACAGGGCATAAGATAAGGATAAAAGCTTTAGTCTTTAGGATAGGATATAGTTAATGGATAGAGACTGCAAGATGTCAGTGAGTGGAGCGAAAGGGTGAGACGGACCCTTCCCATCGTGTGTGTAAGAGAAGTGAAAAAGCCTGGGAAATAGCTTGTTTTGAGAGGATGGCCTCTAGTGAGTGATGCCCGCCCCCAATGGGCACGGTGGAAGAAAAATAAATCATGCCCATAGCAGCGAGCCAAGGGAGAACGGGTAGAGACTCCCAGGAAACGCGCAGGTGAGCCAGAAGCGGCCTCCCCCAAGAATGGGCAGAGCAACGTAGCACACCCACAGCAGAGTGGGCTGGGACCATTGGTGGTGAGGAGGTGAAGCGGCAAGAGAAGATGTAGTGCTACGGCTTACCTATGGAAAGCGATGGTCGGTGCTACGGCATTGTGCTCCGCAGTGGGCATAGGAAAGGTCGAGTGGAAAAGAAAGATGACTCAGCTGGAGCAAGACGCACAGCCAGGTGGACTGACATCAGTAGAGGCACCAACCAAGGTCCGGGGAAGACCTAGAATCCAATGCCTGACCTCAAGACAAAGGATCGCCCGCAGGTCCCAAAACCGGAACCCGATTCCAAGGCGGAGGCAGCAGTGTCAGCGTGGCTGAGGTCCTGTGACTAGGCAGTGCGACTGAAAGTTATGGTGGCAGCCCTGGCCGTGAGTACACCTAAGCATCCTGGAGAGGTATCAGCCTGGGAAACAGCCCTCATCCCCTGGCCACGGAGTACATGGAAGAGACACCAGCCCTGGATGCCGCTAAGGCCAGATGGGTGGTGAAGGTCATTGAGGGAAAGAAGGAGTGGGAGAAATGGGTGAGGGCCCAACTCGAGCACACAGGAAGTGGTGAAGTCATTGACCAAATGTCACATCCAATATTTCAGCCCTCAGTGGGAAGACCATATCCAGCAATGACTCCTCCACGGGCAGTACCACAGCCTCAGGCCTGACAGTTGCAGCGAGCGCTGCGGCTGCAGTGTGCGTTTTCCAGGGCCCCTACTGTAAAAGCTGTGTGTGGTCTTCCAGGTTCCAGAATGGTCAAGGATGACCATGTCCAAAGAGGGAATGTAAGAGTGATGGACTGTTCTGCTGCATTTCTACCCTTGAAGGCAACCATCATGTTATGTGTACAGTGCCATGCGGTTTTATGAGTAATGTAAATAGCGATGTGCGTCTCTTACAGTGACATGTAAAACTTTAGGCACCCCTGGTTAAAAATTACTGTTATTTAGTGATGAGCGAGCATACTTGCAAGTACTCGGTAATCACTCGAGCATCTCAGTACTCGAGATGCTCGGAGCTCGTCGAGTACTTGCGAGATGCTCGGGCAGATGCTCTTTAGAGCGCCAATCAACAGGTAGGGATTGCCTGCCACTCACTGTAATGCCACAGCCATGTTGGTTATGGCATTACAGTGATTGGCTGGCTGCACAGCGTCATCGGGTCTATATAAGACCTGGCGCCGCGGTGCTCGACAGTCTACTCTGCAATCAGGCAGTGTAGGCAGGTGCTGATGAGCTAGGGAGAGATTTGGTTGTGTATTAGGTAGTGTAGGGAGAAAACAAGTACATTACACATCTCAACCAACAGACCTTCTGAGGACTAATCCATCTGCAGAGATATCAGGCAGGCAGTGTATATAGCAGACTGCAGTGCATATAGCACAAGAGGCTCCATTCCAGTTCTGCCTTCTGCTGCTGTTAGACATTTCTAGACAAAGGCCTAGGTCTCAGGGGCCAGAAATAATTTTTTTTGGATCTTAATCCTCATTATTTGCTTGAAAAGCAATCCAAAGAACACGCCATTTGCTTGTTGGCACTGCAGAATTCAGCCAGGTCCTTTCCATATTACATCGCTAAAAATCCAGCTATTTAAAACTGTGGTTTGTCCATCACACGGATCACATATAATTGCGCTGAAAATACTGCCATTTTTGGCCTCCATTCCAATTTTTTTTCAGTGTGTCAGCAAAGTTTTCAACACCGGTTTGCTGTTCAAAATAGTTACCTACAGGCCAGGTATTTAAAACTGTGGTTTGTCCATCACACAGATCACATATACGTTTTCTGAAAATTCTGCCATTTCTGGCCTCCATTCTAATTTTTTTTCAGTGTGTCAGCAAAGTTTTCAACACCGGTTTGCTGTTCAAAATAGTTACCTAAAGGCCAGGTATTTAAAACTGTGGTTTCTCCATCACACGGATTACATATAACTTCGCTCCAAATTCAGCCATTTGTAGTGAGCGTGGAAGATATTGTCCTCCATTTAAAATGGGCAAGGAGCTTGGCAAGGGACGGGGAACTGGATGTGATGTTGATGGTGATGGTGCATGCAGAGGCCGAGGCCGTGGCAAGCTAAAATTGTGCCACAACAAACACCCACATCTTCTCACCCGACCTTCCTGTCCCAATTCCTAGGGGACCGCAGCACACCACTAATGAACTCAGAGCAGTGTCAAAAGGTTGTTGGTTGGATAGCGGATAATGCTTCCAGTCACTCAGCCACCACCACCACCACCCTGTCTTCCACACAACACCGTTAAGTCTCAGTAGCCGTGAGTATGGACAGCATATTCCTCACCCTGATCCTCCTTCCTCCCACCACTCCAAGTGCCTGGAGACAACTGATCCCACACTTGGACACTCTGAAGAGCTGTTCACTTTGCCATTTATAGATTCGGCCTCTCACCCGGTCCACTTGAAGCGGGGGAAGAGGAGATCGCATGTAGCGATGACCAAATATTTGAGCAGCCACGGTCACACGAAGGTGACGATGGGAAAGTGTCACAAGAGGTGAACAATGATGAGACACAATTGCCAGAAAGTCAGGAGGAGGACCAGGGTGTGGAAGTGGAAGACGAGGTGGTGGATGATATAGTAACTGACCCAACCTGTCAGGAGAACATGCAGAGTGAGGACAGCAGCACACAGGGGGGGGGGAGGTAGAGCACCCCAACAGGCAGGAAGAAGCAGCGTAGTGGCCACAGACAAATGGTAGGCAACCGTTCCCCGTAACACCAACACGAAGGAAGTTGTCAGTACAACTGTTAGATCTTCCCGAGTCTGGTTGTTTTTTAAAGACTCTGCTGATAACCCCAAAAAGGCCATTTTGCACCACCTGCCAGGCTAGCATCAGTAAGGGTGGCAAAACTAGCAGCCTGACCACCATCAGCATGATCAGGCACATGGCAGTAAAGCACCCGACTTTGTGGGCCGAACCCCAGGGTCCAGGAACAGTGTCTGCGGGTGGCACAATTGCTTCTTCCGCTGTTGTGCATGCAAGCCAATCCCCTGTCCATGGTGCATGCGAAGATGCCTCCTGCCTCCTGCCCTGCACCTGTCGTTGCACGCTCTCAAGATTAGCAGCATCAAGAAGCACGTCCACATCCTTGTCCCAGCGCAGTATTCAGTTGTCCATACTCCAGTCGTTGGAACGCAAGCGCAAATACGCAGCCAACGCCCCACAGGCCACACTACTAAATTCCCACATTTCACGACTGCTTGCGCTCGATATGTTGCCTTTTAGGCTCGTGGAGATGGAAGCATTCCGCAACCTGATGGCGGCGACCATCCCTCGGACGCCACTATTTCTCCCGGTGTGCCGTCCCCGCATTACACAAGCAGGTGTCCCAAAACATTAGCCATGCCCTCAACAACGTAGTTACATGGAAAGTCCACCTAACCACGGACACATGGACAAGTGCTTGTGGGCAAGGATGGTACATCTCGCTGACGGCACACTGGGTTAACATAGTGGAAGCCGGGACCCAGTCAGACCTTGGGACGGAACACGTCCTCCCGACGCCAAGGATTGCAAGCCCTAGGTCAATCAGGTTGCCCCCAGAGTCTACAGCTCCTGCACCTCATCCTCCTCAGCCTCCTCCTCCTCTTCAGCCTCCATCTCCGAAATGACCACATCAGTCACAAGCTGGAAGCACTGCAGCACTGCCTCGGCCAAGTGGCAACAGGCTGAAGCTAATATGATTAGGTGACAGACCGCACAATGCTGAAGAGTTGTGGACAGCTCTGAAAGAGCAGGCAGATCTGTGGCTCACACCGCCGAACCTACAGCCAGGCATGGTCGTGTGTGACAATGGCCAGAACCTTGTGGCGGCTCTGAGGCGAGGCGAGCTCACACACGTACCATGCCTGGCCCATGTGCTTAACCACATGGTTCAGCGGTTTCTCAAATCCTACACAGAGCTGCCGGATCTGCTTGTTAAACTATGCCGCATGTGTGCCCATTTTAGAAAGTCACCTACAGCTTCCGCCGCCCTTGCCGTGTTTCAGCAGCGTTTGCAGCTTCCGGCTCACAGACAGGTATGTGATGTCCCCACGCGTTGGAACTCTATACTGCAGATGTTGGGAAGGATTTGTGAGCAGAAGAGGGCAGTTGTTGAGTACCAACATTAACAAGGCCATCGGTATTCAGTTCAGACTCCACACATAAGACCTCAGGAGTGGACATGGATGTCAGACATATGTACCATCCTCCAAAACTTTGAGGACTCCACCAAGATGGTGAGCGGCGATGACGCCATAATTAGAGTCACCAGCCCGCTTCTCTGTCTTCTGAAATGCTCTCTGCTCACAATCAAAGAGGATGCATTGCAGGCGGAGCACGATGAGATGGAGCAAGGAACCATAAAGGGTGATTACACACAGCCCAGCCTCATCTCATCCCAACATAGATTGGGTGACAATGAGGAAGAGGAGGAGGAAGAACAGGAGCTAGTTTCATGCGCTATAGATGGTACTACCTGCACAACTGTCATACCATCTGTTCAGCGTGGATGGCCAGAGGACAGAGAGGAGGAGGAAGAGGAGAGCATGGTCAGTCATCCTCTTGGTGAGGACACGGAGGTCTTGCCTGTTAGCAGTCTGGCACACATGGCTGAGTTTATGTTAGGCTACCTTTCCCATGACCCTCGCGTTCTCAAAATTTTAGGTGACAGTCATTACTGGTTGGTGACACTTCTAGACCCACGCTATAAGGTGAACTTTATATCTCTTATTCCTGAGGAAGACAGGTCTACAAAAATGGGGCAGTACCAGAAGGCCCTTGTTGCGGAACTATTAAAAAAATTCTCATCTGAAAGTACTGGGGGCAGAGGTCACAGGTCTTTGGATAACCAAGGAGTACAGGAAAGAGAGGCACAACTTCAATCCAGCAGAGGCAGGGGAACACCGTCAAAGTTCTGGGAGAATTTTCTCAGCCCCTCCCATCGCACAGGCCCTGAGGCACGGGGTACTCTCACAAGGAGTGCAAAGTTTGGGAAGATCCTGACCGTACCAACGTCCTCCGTGATTCCTCTGTGCCTTATAATTATTGGGTATCCAAGCTGGATACGTGGAATGAACTGGCTCTCTACGCCTTGGAAGTCCTGGGCTGCCCTGCCGCTAGTGTTTTATCAGAGCGGGTTTTTAGTGCCGCTGGTGGAATTATAACTGATAAGCGCATCCGCCTGTCAACTGAAAATGCTGACAGGCTGACTCTTATAAAAATGAACAAGCGCTGGATTGGGCCAGACTTCTCAACACCACCGAATGATAGCAGCGTAACATAAACTCAAATCCAGTGTCTTTTTTTGGGAGGTATATTCCCATGCACCTCTTCACACCCACACATGGGTATACGCTTCCTTATTTTGGCTATTTGCTCTTGTCCTCCTGCTTCTCCACATCCTGATCCTCCACCATCATATTACCAGGGTGACCGTGGTCCGTGATGCAACACCCACATAATTTTTTTAAAGGCTGTTTATGATGCCCGTAAAAAATTTTTTTATACAGTATGTTCATGTATACCCCCAGGGGTAAATGTTTGTCAGCCCATACACTTAGTGCATGGGCATTACAAGTATAGGAGACCTGCTCCTTTCTAATGGGAACTTTTTTTATGAGGCCCTCCTCCATGTCTCTTCCAAGGGGCATTTGAGTGCCTCCCAATTTTTTGGCAACCCTTACATTTACTGCATAGGCAAACACAATGGGAGACCCACTTCCTAATAATGGGAACATTGTTTTCAGGAGGCCCTTCTCTAAGTCTCTTCAAAGGGGTATTGGGGTGTGTCCAACTTTTGGGCAGCCCTGCCATTCACTGCATATGCAATAACAGTATAGGAGACCCACTGTTTAGTAATGGGAACAATAAAACATAGCCGGCTGATGGCTCTCTAAGAATAGTGAGGGCCGACTGCTGACCCTTTAAGAATAGTAAAGACCGACCTATAAAATAGGCTTTGTGACTTTCAGAGTACCTCCTTCATAAATGAAACACGATGTGTCTGATGATATCTCACACACCACATGGCCAGATAAGGTTGTAAAATGTTAAAATGACATTTCCTGGTGAATGCATTTGTCACGGTTGAAAGCAATGCAAAAGTGCAAAAACGCATCAAAAACGCTAAGTGTGAACATAGCCCAAGGTGTGGAGGAGTATTTTTGTTAAGAAAATTAAATGGACCCCACCCCATTTTTTCCAAAATAAATACCTAAATTTGTAAGGATGTAAAACAACGCCAAAACGTTGTAGACTAAACTATATATGAAAAGACAATATAAGGTCCTAAGTCATCACTGCTATAGCCCTACTTATGTATTTGAAGTCCCCCTTTCTCAAAATCTTCATAATAAATTTAATTTACCCAAGATTATTGTGAAAATCATATACCCTTGAACATTACATTTAACCTTTTTTATAAGGTAAAACCTACAAAAGACAAAAATATATCTCATACCCTACCATCATTATATATAAATGTAAAGCAAAGTTGCATAATAAATATAGGGTACTTAGTGAACTATTTTTGATCAAAAAAAGTATACAAGCCGTCCCACCAGCGGCAAGGTGACCCTAAATTGGGACGGTACCTATACTGCCTATATTAAAAACCTTACTGTATATCAAAGTTGAAGTAATGCATATAAAAGGGTAGACAAATAGGACCGGGTCCCAACTCCAGACCACCTAGGCCCGTGGTAAGCTACATATATACTAATCAGCTCAACAAAGGGGATGCCACACCCTTAAATTGCACAGAATGCAAACAAGACAAAAAACCAAGCAATGTGAACTGAGGTCTAAGATGGTAGACATGCAAGAAATAGGAGCATGTTCACACTAGCAAAAAGAAGCAAAACCTACAAAAGACAAAAATATATCTCATACCCTACCATCATTATATATAAATGTAAAGCAAAGTTGCATAATAAATATAGGGTACTTAGTGAACTATTTTTGATCAAAAAAAGTATACAAGCCGTCCCACCAGCGGCAAGGTGACCCTAAATTGGGACGGTACCTATACTGCCTATATTAAAAACCTTACTGTATATCAAAGTTGAAGTAATGCATATAAAAGGGTAGACAAATAGGACCGGGTCCCAACTCCAGACCACCTAGGCCCGTGGTAAGCTACATATATACTAATCAGCTCAACAAAGGGGATGCCACACCCTTAAATTGCACAGAATGCAAACAAGACAAAAAACCAAGCAATGTGAACTGAGGTCTAAGATGGTAGACATGCAAGAAATAGGAGCATGTTCACACTAGCAAAAAGAAGCAAAACCTACAAAAGACAAAAATATATCTCATACCCTACCATCATTATATATAAATGTAAAGACCTCAGTTCACATTGCTTGGTTTTTTGGAGTTGGGACCCGGTCCTATTTGTCTACCCTTTTATATGCATTACTTCAATTTTGATAGACAGTAAGGTTTTTAATATAGGCAGTATAGGTACCGTCCCAATTTAGGGTCACCTTGCCGCTGGTGGGACAGCTTGTATACTTTTTTTGATCAAAAATAGTTCACTAAGTACCCTATATTTATTATGCAACTTTGCTTTACATTTATATATAATGATGGTAGGGTATGAGATATATTTTTGTCTTTTGTAGGTTTTGCTTCTTTTTGCTAGTGTGAACATGCTCCTATTTCTTGCATGTCTACCATCTTAGACCTCAGTTCACATTGCTTGGTTTTTTGTCTTGTTTGCATTCTGTGCAATTTAAGGGTGTGGCATCCCCTTTGTTGAGCTGATTAGTATATATGTAGCTTACCACGGGCCTAGGTGGTCTGAAGTTGGGACCCGGTCCTATTTGTCTACCCTTTTATATGCATTACTTCAACTTTGATATATAGTAAGGTTTTTAATATAGGCAGTATAGGTACCGTCCCAATTTAGGGTCACCTTGCCGCTGGTGGGACGGCTTGTATACTTTTTTTGATCAAAAATAGTTCACTAAGTACCCTATATTTATTATGCAACTTTGCTTTACATTTATATATAATGATGGTAGGGTATGAGATATATTTTTGTCTTTTGTAGGTTTTGCTTCTTTTTGCTAGTGTGAACATGCTCCTATTTCTTGCATGTCTACCATCTTAGACCTCAGTTCACATTGCTTGGTTTTTTGTCTTGTTTGCATTCTGTGCAATTTAAGGGTGTGGCATCCCCTTTGTTGAGCTGATTAGTATATATGTAGCTTACCACGGGCCTAGGTGGTCTGGAGTTGGGACCCGGTCCTATTTGTCTACCCTTTTATATGCATTACTTCAACTTTGATATACAGTAAGGTTTTTAATATAGGCAGTATAGGTAACGTCCCAATTTAGGGTCACCTTGCCGCTGGTGGGACGGCTTGTATACTTTTTTTGATCAAAAATAGTTCACTAAGTACCCTATATTTATTATGCAACTTTGCTTTACATTTATATATAATGATGGTAGGGTATGAGATATATTTTTGTCTTTTGTAGGTTTTGCTTCTTTTTGCTAGTGTGAACATGCTCCTATTTCTTGCATGTCTACCATCTTAGACCTCAGTTCACATTGCTTGGTTTTTTCTTTTTTATAAGGTGGCAAAGAATAAAACAAGCAGATAGGAAAAAACAAACTGAATTTATTAAAAAAAACAATGAAAAAGGGATATTTCTGTCATGCGCCAAAACATGCAAAATAAAACAAATAAACATTACAAATTATAATAAGGTGTGGAACTGGAATCAGGGCCAGGATTGGGTGTTGAAAAATTTGGGGGATCAGCAACATGAGTGGAGACGTAGAGGGTAAGTGAGGGAAGTGGACTAAAGGGTTGAAATACACCATGGTCCGGAGGGTTTGGTAGGTATGGCTGGTCCTGGCCATAGATACCACAGTACTGCTGTGGTTCATTATCCCAGCCCAGGAAGCTCATCTTTTGGGACAAGAGTTGTTATAAAGTGATCAAAAAAACACGCCTCCATGGAAACAAACAACATGGCTCATACCATTGATGTCGAAATGATGCTGGTTCTGGTTCAGCAAAGGCCAGAATTGTGAGACAGAAAAGATGATGGCTATGGGGACCAGAGTCGACGGAAAGCACTGTGGAACTATATTTGCTGCCAATTATATCCTAATTTGGAAGGCAGCTCACAGCAGGTTCACGATGATTTAAGTATGGCAAATACAGACGGTATATTAGGATTGTCTGAATATGTGTTATTTTGTAGGTGAGCTTTAACACGAATAACTATTGAAGCCAGAACATTATGTGTCTAATTTTTTGTCCAAAAAATATCGCCACCAAAAGGGAAAATTTGGCAAGCAAAACTGTGTCGCACGGGCCACACCATACTCTCCCCTATCCCGATATCACTGGTATCTGCATCCTCAGGATGCAGACTGTGCTGAATACGTTGGTGGAAGACGGAGCCACCGGTTCCTACTTCCACAGATCAGCTCGTGCGACTGACACAGCAAACATGACGACATCACTACATCACATCTGCTGTGCGGAGAGTCAGAGCACCAGAGACCAGAACAGACTGTGGGGGAACGAGAGTGAGGGGAGTATGTCTTCTTTTTTTTTTATTTCTTCGTATGTGCATGGAATGTGTGCCTGCATATAGGGGGCTATGTGAGGACTCCTATTGTATATAGGAGGCTATGTGAGGGCTCACACTGTATATAGGAGGCTATGTGAGAGCTCACACTGTATATAGGTGGCTATGTGCGGCCTTACACTGTATATAAGAGGTTATGTGAGAATCATACTGTATATAGGAGGCTATTTGAGGGCTCATATTGTGTATATAGAGAGACTATGTGCAGGCTCACACTCTATATAGGAAGCTATGTGGATGATGTCGTGTGAGGATTGTGCCCACTGTGTGTATGATGTCTGTGTGATGATTGAGCCCGCTGTATGTATGATGTCTGTGTGATGATTGTGTCCGCTGTGTATGATGTCCATGTGATGGTTGTGCCCGCTGTGTGTATGATGTCTGTGTGATGGTTGTGCCCGCTGTGTGTATGATGTCTGTGTGATGATTGTGCCCGCTGTGTGTATGATGTCCGTGTGACGGTTGTGCCCGCTGTGTGTATGATGTCTGTGTGATGGTTGAGCCCGCTGTGTGTATGATGTCTGTGTGATGGTTGTGCCCGCTGTATGATGTCCATGTGATGGTTGTGCCCGCTGTGTGTATGATGTCGTGTGATGGTTGTGCCCGCTGTATGTATGATGTCTGTGTGATGGTTGTGCCCGCTGTGTGTTTGATGTCCGTGTGATGGTTGTGCCCGCTGTGTGTATGATGTCCGTATGATGGTTGTGCCCGCTGTGTGTATGATGTCCATGTGATGGTTGTGCCCACTGTATGATGTCGTGTGATGATTGTGCCCTCTGTATGTATGATGTCTGTGTGATGATTGTGCCCGCTGTGTGTATGATGTCAGTGTGATGGTTGTGCCCGCTGTGTGTATGATGTCGTTTGATGATTGTGCCCTCTGTATATTTGATGTCTGTGTGATGATTGTGCCCATTGTGTGTATGATGTATGTGTGATGATTGTGCCCGCTGTGTGTATAATGTCTGTGTGATGATTCTGCCCGCTGTGTATGATGTCTGTTTGATGATTGTGCCCGCTGTGTGTATGATGTCCGTGTGATGATTGCGCCCGCTGTGTGTATGATGTCCATGTGATGTTTGAGCCCGCTGTGTGTATGATGTCGTGTGATGGTTGTGCCCGCTGTGTGTATGATGTCGTGTGATGATTGTGCCCTCTGTATGTATGATGTCTGTGTGATGATTGTGCCCGCTGTGTGTATGATGTCCGTGTGATGGTTGTGCCCGCTGTGTGTATGATGTCGTGTGATGATTGTGCCCTCTGTATGTATGATGTCTGTGCCCGCTGTGTGTATGATGTCCGTGTGATGATTGTGCCCGCTGTGTGTATAATGTCTGTGTGATGATTGTGCCCGCTGTGTATGATGTCTGTGTGATGATTGTGCCCGTGGTGTGTATAATGTCCGTGTGATGGTGGTTGTGACCGCTGTGTGTATGATGTCCGTGTGATGATTGTGCCCGCTGTGTGTATAATGTCTGTGTGATGATTGTGCCTACAGTGTGTATAATGTCCGTGTGATGATTGTGCCCGCTGTGTGTATGATGTCCGTGTGATGATTGTGCCCGCTGTGTGTATGATGTCTGTGTGATGATTGTGCCCACGGTGTGTATAATGTCCGTGTGATGGTGGTTGTGACCGCTGTGTGTATGATGTCCGTGTGATGATTGTGCCCGCTGTGTGTATGATGTCCGTGTGATGATTGTGCCCGCTGCGTGTATGATGTCTGTGTGATGATTGTGCCCACAGTGTGTATGATGTCCGTGTGATGATTGTGCCCGCTGTGTGTATGATGTCTGTGTGATGATTGTGCCCGCTGCGTGTATGATGTCTGTGTGATGATTGTGCCCGCTGTGTGTATAATGTCCGTGTGATGATTGTGCCCACAGTGTGTATGATGTCCGTGTGATGGTGGTTGTGACCGCTGTGTGTATGATGTCTGTGTGATGATTGTGCCCACAGTGTGTATGATGTCCGTGTGATGATTGTGCCCGCTGCGTGTATGATGTCTGTGTGATGATTGTGCCCACAGTGTGTATGATGTCCGTGTGATGATTGTGCCCGCTGTGTGTATGATGTCTGTGTGATGATTGTGCCTGCTGCGTGTATGATGTCTGTGTGATGATTGTGCCCGCTGTGTGTATGATGTCTGTGTGATGGTGGTTGTGACCGCTGTGTGTATGATGTCCGTGTGATGGTGGTTGTGACCGCTGTGTGTATGATGTCTGTGTGATGATTGTGCCCGCTGTGTGTATAATGTCCGTGTGATGATTGTGCCCGCTGTGTGTATGATGTCCGTGTGATGGTGGTTGTGACCGCTGTGTGTATGATGTCCGTGTGATGGTGGTTGTGACCGCTGTGTGTATGATGTCTGTGTGATGATTGTGCCCGCTGCGTGTATGATGTCTGTGTGATGATTGTGCCCGCTGCGTGTATGATGTCTGTGTGATGATTGTGCCCACAGTGTGTATGATGTCCGTGTGATGATTGTGCCCGCTGTGTGTATGATGTCTGTGTGATGATTGTGCCCGCTGTGTATGATGTCTGTGTGATGATTGTGCCCACGGTGTGTATAATGTCCGTGTGATGGTGGTTGTGACCGCTGTGTGTATGATGTCCGTGTGATGATTGTGCCCGCTGTGTGTATGATGTCTGTGTGATGATTGTGCCCGCTGCGTGTATGATGTCTGTGTGATGATTGTGCCCGCTGCGTGTATGATGTCTGTGTGATGATTGTGCCCGCTGCGTGTATGATGTCTGTGTGATGATTGTGCCCGCAGTGTGTATGATGTCCGTGTGATGTATAGCATAGCGCTATATAAAATAGAGCAGTGGTGGGAGATTAATTTTCCCAAGGGACCACATGAGCGACCGTGACTGTTGTGGAGGCCGAACCAATAGGTTCAAATAAAATCTGCTCAATATTAATATTAACTATATATTTTTTGTATATTTATATTATCACTTAATATTAAGCAGATTTTAGTATGCTGACATCCCCCTATATACAGTATGAGCCCCCACACATCCCCATACATACAGTATTAGCACACACCACCCCTACCTACAGTATGAGCCCTTGCATAGCCCCCAATATACAGTATGAGCCCCCACAAAAAAGCCAGATGTCGTATAATGAAGCTACATAAAGATGAGAAAGTTCTGGCGGCTCCAACTGTGAATGAGGGAACAAAAAATAATCCTCAGGTCCCAACGAGAGATGAGCAGGACGCACAGATCACACCGCACTGCACTGGAAAATAGGAGATTCGCCGCCTCCAGTCCAGCCGCCAGGTAACACTGATCTGGACGCTGGACTGGAGAGCCGTGAATCCATCCGCTTATCTCTAGTCCCAACTGTCCTGTTTACACTGGACAGTCCTGGATTTGGGTCTGAGCCCTGCAGTCTCGGACGTCTCCCTCTCTGCCAGTGCCCCTCTGACAACTCATCCTGCCGGGGGAGAAAGCTAATGCTAAATGGGTGGGAATTGGGGTGTGGCCAGGGGCGTGGCCAAAATGCGCCGCACATAGCCTCTTTCTGTTCTTTAAAAGTTGAGAGGTATGAATATCTGATGTTTGTATCACAGTATATCGCATACCATCACATATTATGTTGTATACTGGAAGAGATGTACTTTGATACAGGCATCCAATGTTATACAGAGGATAATATGTCACTGGTGTAATATCTGATGTCTGTGCTCATAGTGTGGTATATAATTGTTACATGCTATCCTGTATGTAATATCTGATGTGTGTAGTCATAATATATCGTATTCCAGTACAGATGAGTCAATTGATTCGCAGGACACTGGTCAAACAGTCCCGTCAGTAGTCTGTGCCCACCAGCCTGGAGCCCCGCGAGCCTCCGCCTACCTTCCGGCATCTTTGACTCCTCTTTTGATTATAGTCCTTGCATAATGTCATCTTTTTGGCGTGACACATACATGACACTGCGCCTGGCTACAAATCAAAGGATGAAAAAGAGAATGGTGTCAGGTAGGAGGCTCTCAGGGCTCCTATCCAGCAGCCACTGAATATTCATCTGACCACTGGACCAGGGTCCTGCAAATTAAGTTGCTCATCTATATATATAATCGTCTTATCCCGTCTGTCTGTCTGTCTTTCTGTCTGTCCTGGAAATCCTGCGTCGCTCATTGGTCCTGCAGCGGCCAATCAGCGCCGCAGGATTTCTGAAAAAAGATGGCGGCCGTTAGCGGCTCATCAGCGGGACGGAGATGCAGCCGGGAGATGACCGGCGAGAGGCGCTCATCTCCCGGCCGGTAGCAGCAGAAGGACCTCAACCTCCATGCGGAAGGGAGGACCGGGGAGCGGCGCTGCGGGTCGGGATACTTCTGCTGCGAGCAGTCGCTCATCTCCCAGCTGCTCGCAGCGGAAGTAGCCACACAGGCAGCGGCGCTGACATCCATGCGGCTAGGGTGTCAAGGGAGGACCGGGGAGCGGCGCTGAGGGTCGGGATACTTCTGCTGCGAGCAGTCGCTCATCTCCCGGCTTCTCGCAGCGGAAGTACCCGCACAGGCAGCGATTCGCTGATTGGTTGCGCTCTCCGGCCGCGACCAATCAGTGATCTTGCCGCAAAAGTTAAACACCGCTGTGCTGATTGGTCGCGGCAGCTGCCCGCGACCAATCACCGATTTGGGCGCCACATTTAAATAGCGGCCGCGACCAATCACCGATCTTGGCGCCACATTTAAACACTGCTGTGCTGATTGGTCGTGGACGCTGCCCGCGACCAATCAGCGATTTTGGCGCCAAATTTAAACAACGCTCTGCTGATTGGTTGCGGTTGCCGGCCGCGACCAATCAGCAGTATTGGCGGCAAATTTGAACAACGCTCTGCTGATTGGTCACGGTTGCCGGCCGCGACCAATCAGCAGTATTGGCGCCAAATTTAAACCCCACTCTGCTGATTGGTCACTGCCGGTGGTTGCGACTAATCAGCGATATTGTCGCCAAATTTAAACACCGCTTCGCTGATTGGTGGCGGTGGCCGGCCGCGACCAAGCAGCGATATTGGCGCCAAATTTTAACACCGATCTGCTGATTGGTTGCAGTTGCCGGCCGCGACTAATCAGCATTATTGGTGCCAAATTTAAACACTGCTTTACTGATTTGTCCCGGTGGCCGGCCGCAAACAATCAGCGATATTGGCGCCAAATTTTAACACCGCTATGCTGATTGGTCGCGGTTACTGGTCGCGAATAATCAGCATTATTGGCGCAAAATTTAAACACCGCTCTGCTGATTGGTCGCGTTCGCTGGCCGCGACCAATCAGCATTATTGGCGCCAAATTTAAACCACGCTCTGCTGATTGGTTGCGTTCGCTGGCCGCGACCAATCAGCATTATTGGCGCCCAATTTAAACCCCGCTCTGCTAATTAGTCGCGACCGCCGACCGTGACCAATCTGCGATATAGCCGCCAAATTTTAACACCGCTTTGCTGATTGTTCACGGTTGCCGGCCTCGACCAATCAGCGATTTTGGCGCCAAATTTAAACACCGCTCTGCTGATTGCGCCCGGTCGGCCGGATACATATTCTAGAATACCCGATGCGTTAGAATTGGGCCACCATCTAGTCTCTATATACCAGTCATATATTCTCCTATGTATATTGTACTGTATGTGGTATAATATATTCACTGTGTGCACAGACATCAGATGGGACACACATGACAATTAGTGACTCGTACATCATATATTAAATGTGGAGTTGACGTCTACATTGATGACTTGCTCGAACAAGTCTGTAGGAAAAAATACACAAAATAATAATTCATAGGTATCTATCTGGCAGACCTGTGCTTATGTGTGGCCACTAGTGTTGAGCGAGCACTAAAATGCTCGGGTGCTCGAAGCTCGGGCCGAGCTCGCCGTGATACTCGGGTGCTCGACCCGAGCAACGAGCCCAATGTTAGTCTATGGGAGATCCGAGCATTTTTGCGGCGGCACCCCCGGCAGTCTTTTAAAAGCCTAACAAGTGCCAAAAACGATAGGGACAGTGCTCAAATGACATGGGGACAGCATGGGGATCGCCCCAGGAAGCATTTTTGACCCCCAGGTCACTGCTCACAACAACGTGGTCAGAGGTATTAAGCCACTTTTAAGGGCTCACAATAAAACGTTCAAAAACAAAACTGAAACTGCTTTCCTGTGAAATATGTTAAGGAAGTTCCTTTCCAGGGTAAAGACTTGTGTATAAGGTAAAATAAATAACCCCCCCAAAAAATACTCCTCCACACCTTGGGCTATGTTCACAAGTAGCATCTTTTATGCGTTTTTGCACTTTTGTATTGCTTTCAACCGTGACAAATGCATTCACCGGGAAATGTCATTTTAACATTTTACAACCTTATCTGGCCATGTGCTGTGTGACACATGCATACAGTGCTGAAAAGACATGGGAACAGCATGGGGAAGACCCCTGGAAGCATATCTGACACCCAGGTCACTGCCTAAAAATGTGCCCATCAGAAGTCATCCTTGCAGCATCAGAAGATGCAGACTTGCCACTATCTCCGTGCAAGTTCTTGTCCCAGGGCAGTGTTCAATTGTACCTCCCCCATTCCTTGCAATGCAAGCGCAAATATGCAGCCAACCACCCACCCACCCCCAGGCTGCAATACCATACTGCTTGCTTGCACTTGAAATTGGGCCGTTTAGGTATGTGGAGGCGGAATATGGCCACCAAGTCATGTCTGCGTTGGCGGCCTGGTATCCATACTCAGTCCCCAGCCGCCCGGCAGCCGGGTGTCCACACACGGTCCCCAGCCGCCCCTATTTCTCCTTGTAACATCCCCCCACACTTTTCTTAGCCCGGCCTGCTTTAGGGCAGCATTGGAAGAACCCACCAGAGAACCAGACTCCTCCGGTGGGCCCTGGCTTCTCCATCAGGGGAGTTGAGAGTGCCAAGGTGAGGAGCATGATGATGGTGATAGAAGTTAGCATCCGCTTTGTTTTCTTGGAATGCAAGCGCATGTATGTAGTAGCGGCTAGGCCTGAGGTGGTCAGCGTTTTGGCGCATATCCTACCTCCTCCGAGGATTGCTGGATGTTTTTCTGCTACTATCCCAGTTCTATGACTCCCGTTAAAACAAAGCTTCAGGTGATAAATGATGGATGAGGTGGTGGCAAAGGAGAAAGAGCAGGAGGAACAGGGACCATTCACATCAATATCAGGCCAGTCAACCACATATGTCTTGTAGGATATGTTTCTGTACCAAAAGGAGCGGTTCGGCTACACAGTTATAGGGCATACAGTGAGTGCAATGCCTACCAAAAATTTTGAGCCACTTCAATGCCCCTTGAAAATGACATGGAGGTCAGAGGGCCTTAACTAAACAGTTTTTTCCATTTTATAGCAACTGGGTCTCCTGTACACTGTTGGCCTAAGGAGTGAATGGAAGGCTTTCCAAAAATGATGAGGAACTGCAATGCCCCTTGAAACAGAAGTGGATTACAGCGTACTAAAAACCTTCTACCCATTATTGGGGAGTGGGTCTCCCTTAGTTTTCGCCTTTGCATTGAAAAGCAAAAGCTGACTAAAATTAGGAGGCAATGCAATGCCCGTTGGAAGAGTCGTGGAGGTTAGAGGAAATTAAAAACAACATTTCAATGCTCCTTGGAAGAGCTGTGGAGTTCAGAATGGCTTAAGAAGACGCTTTTAATGCCCCTTTGAAGAGACGTGGAGGTCACAGTAGCTTAACAAGACGGTTTTAATGCCCCTTGGAAGAGACGTGGAGGTCGCAGTAGCTTAACAAGACGGTTTTAATGCCCCTTACAAGAGCAATACAGTACAGCATCTTGGGGAGTGTGTCTCCCATAGTCTTTGCTTATGCCTTCCAAGCAAAAGCTGCCAAAAATTAGGACGGAGGAACTTGCAATGCCCCTTACAAGAGCCATGCAGTACAGCATATTACAAACATTATTCCCATTATTGGGGAGTGTGTCTCCCATAGTCTTTGCTTATGCCTTCCAAGCAAAAGCTGCAGAAAATTAGGACGGAGGAACTTGCAATGCCCCTTACAAGAGACATGCAGTACAGCATATTACAAACATTATTCCCATTATTGGGGAATGTGTCTCCCATAGTCTTTGCTTATGCCTTCCAAGCAAAAGCTGCCAAAAATTCGGACGGAGGAACTTGCAATGCCCCTTACAAGAGCCATGCAGTACAGCATATTACAAACATTATTCCCATTATTGGGGAGTGTGTCTCTCATAGTCTTTGCTTATGCCTTCCAAGCAAAAGCTGCCAAAAATTAGGAGGAAATGCAATGCCCGTTCGAAGAGTCGTGGAGGTTAGAGTTAATTAAAAACAACATTTCAATGCCCCTTGGAAGAGCTGTGGAGTTCAGAGTGGTTTAACAAGACGCTTTTAATGCCCCTTGGAAAAGTGGTGGAGGTCGCAGTAGCTTAACAAGATGGTTTGAATGCCCCTCGGAAAAGTGGTGGAGGTCGCAGTAGCTTAACAAGACGCTTTTAATGCCCCTTCCGAGAGCCATACAGTACAGCATCTTAAAAATATTATTCCCATTATTGGGGAGTGGGTCTCCCATAGTCTTTGCTTAAGCCTTCCAAGCAAAAGCTGACAAAAATAAGGACAGAGGAACTTTCAAAAATGGCAACACGGACCACGGTCACCCTGGTGGTATAGTGGAGGTGGAGGCTGAGGATAAGGAGAAAAACATAAAACAACCGAAATGAGGAAGTGTATACCCATGTGTGGGTGTGAAGCGGTGCATGTGAATATACCTCCCGAAATAACACAGTTGATTTGAATTTATGTTACTCTCCTGTCATTTGGTGGTGATGAGAAGTCTGGCCCAGTCCAGCCCTTGTTCATTTTGATAAGGGTCAGCTTGTCAGCATTGTCAGTTGACAGGCGAGTGCGCTTATCAGTTATAATTCCCCCAGCAGCACTAAAAACACCCTCTGATAACACGCTAGCGGCAGGGCAGGCCAAGACCTCCAAGGCGTACAGCGAGAGTTCATTCCAAGTGTCCAGCTTGGATACCCAATAATTAAAAGGCACAGAGGAATCACAGAGGACACTGGTACGGTCGGCAAGGTAACTCCCTCATCATCTTTTGAAACTTTCCACTCATTGTGAGAGTACCTCGCACCTCAGGGTCTGTCCGAAGGGAGGGTCTGAGAAAACTGTCCCAGAACGTTGACAGTGTTCCCCTGCCTCTGCTGGATTAGAGTTGCCTCTCTCTCGCTTGTACGCCTTGGTTGGTCAATGAACTGTGACCTCTGCCGCTAGAGTGTTCAGATGGGAATTTTTTTAACAGTTCTGCAGCAAGGGCCTTCTGGTACTGCCCCATTTTTGTAGACCTCTCCACCTCAGGAATAAGAGAGTGAAAGTTCTCCTTGTAGTGGGGGTCTAAAAGTGTCACCAACCAGTAATGACTGTCACCCAACACTTTGACAACGCGAGGGTCACGGTTAAGGCAGCGTAACATAAAGTCAGCCATGCGTGCCAGACTGGTAACGGGCAAGACTTCCGTGTCCTCACCAAGATGACGACTGACCATGGTCTCCTCCTCCTCCCCCTTGTCCTCAGGCCACCCATGCTGAACCGACGGTATGACAGTTGTACAGGTACTACCGTCTACAGCGCATGATACAAGCTCCTGTTCTTCCTCTTCCTCCTCTCCCTCATTGTCCCCCAATGCACGTTGGGATGAGATGAGGCTGGGCTGTGTGTAATCGACCGCTACAGCTTCTTGATCCATCTCATCATACTCTGGCTGCAATGCCTCCTCTTTAATTCTCTGCAGAGAGCGTTGCAAAAGATAGTCAAGTGGAATGCTGACGCTAATGATGGCGTCATCGCCACTCACCATCTTGGTGGACTCCTCATAGTTTGTCAAGATGGTACATATGTCAGACATCCAGGTCCACTCCTTATGTGTGGAGTCTGACCTGAATATCGACGGCCTTGTTGCAGCTGGTACTCCACAACTGCTCTCTTCTGCTCACAAATCCTTTGCAACATGTCGGTGTGACGGAAGCTGCAAACGCTGCTGCAACACAGCAAGGGCGGTGGAAGCTGTAGCCGACTTGCGAAAATGAGCTGACAGGCGGCGTACTTTGAAGAGCAGATCTGGCAACTCGGGGTACGATTTAAGAAACCGCTGAACCACGAGGTTAAGCACATGAGCCAGGCATGGTACGTGTGTGATCTCGCCTCGCCTCAGAGCCGCCACCAGGTTACGGCCATTGTCACACACGACCATGCCTGGATGTAGGTTCAGCGGTCTCAGCCACAGATCTGCCTGCTCTTTCACAGCTGTCCACAACTCACAAGCAGTGTGAGGTCTCTCCCCTAAGCTTATGAGTTTCAGCACAGCCTGTTGCCGCTTGGCGGAGGCAGTACTGCAGTGCTTCCAGCTTGTAACTGATGTGGTGATATCTGAGATGGAGGCTGAACATGAGGAGGAGGATGATGCACTCTGACTGACATAGGGCCCGCAATCCTCGGTGTGGGGAGGATGTGTTCCGTCCCAAGGTCCGACTGGGTCCCGGCTTCCACTATGTTTACCCAGTGTGCCGTCAGGGAAATGTACCGTCCCTGGCCACAAGCACTTGTCCACGTGTTTGTTGTCAGGTGGACTCTCCCAGTAACTGCGTTGTTGAGGGCACGGCAGATGCTTTGGGACACGTGCTTGTGTAGTGCGGGGATGGCACACCGGGCAAAATAGTGTCGGCTGGGGACCGAGTACCGAGGGACGGCCACCGCCATAAGGTTGCGGACGGATTCCGTCTCCACCAGCCTAAAAGGCAGCATTTCCAACGCAAGCAGTCATGAAATGTGCGAATTTAGGACTGTGGCCTGTGGGGCGTTAGCTGCGAATTTCCGCTCTCATTCAAAGGTCTGGGATATGGACAATTGAACGATGCGGTGGGACGTGGACGTTGATGCTGTTTCTTGAGAAACTGCCATAACAAGTGAAGACTGAGAGGAGGGGGCATCTTTGCATGCAGTATGGACAGGGGATTGCCTTGCACACACAACAGGGGGTTCTATTGCACGCACAACAGCGGAAAAAGCAGTAGTGACACCCGCTGACACTGGTCGTGGACCCTGGGGTTCGCCCCACAAAGTCGGGTGCTTTGCTGCCATGTGCCTGATCATGCTGATGGTGGTCAGGCTGGTAGTTTTGTCACCACTGCTGATGTTGGCATGGCAGATGGTACAAATGGCCTTTTTGGGGTTATCAGCAGAGTCTTTAAAAAAATTCCAGACTCTGGAAGACCTACAGGTTGTACTGGCAACGTCCCTCGTGTTGGTGTTACGGGGAACTGTTGCCCGCCCTCTGTGTGCGGCCACCACACTGCTTCTTCCTGCCTGTTGGGGTACTCGGCCTCCCTCACCCTGTGTGCTGCTGGCCTCGCTCTGCATGTCCTCCTGCCACGTTGGGTCAGTTACTAGATCATCCACCACCTCCTCCACTTCCACTTGCACACCACGATCCTCCTCCTCACTTCCTGGCAATTGTGTCTCGTCATCGTCCACCTCTTGTGACAAATTGCCAGTGCCGACTTCTTGTGGCCGTGGCTGTTCAAATATTTGGGCATCGCTACATGGGATCTCCTCTTCCACCACTTCAAGAGGAGCAGGCGAGGGGCACGAATCTGGAAATGGACCAGTGAACAGCTCTTCAGAGTGTCCAAGTGTGGGATCAGTTGCTGTCTGACGACACTCGGCATGGTGGGAGGAAGGAGCATCAGGGTGAGGAGGAGTATGCGGTCGAGACTCACGGCTACTAAGAGTTGACCGTGTGGAAGACTGAACGGAGGTGGTGGTGCCCAGGTAACTGGAAGTATTATCTGCTATCCAATTAATAACCTGTTCACACTGATCAATTCGCAATACTGGTGTTGTTCTGTGCTTCCCTAGTAATTCGGTCAAGAAGTGGAAGCGAGAAGATGTGGCTGTTGGTTGTGGCACATTTTCACCTTGGCCACGGCCCCGTCCTCTGCACGCACCATCACCAGAACGTCCAGTTCCACGTCCCTTGCCCATTGTAAAGGAAGTAAAATAGCTTACACTCGCACTATCAATGGAAAAGGGGTAATAAAAAGTAGATTAGAACCGTGGAAGAGGAAAACCACAGTTCTATTTCTCTGGCCTACACCCGACTCTTTTAAACAATCTGAACAATCAGGGAGAAACTATTACTGTTTTTCTTTATGGAAAAAATACCAAAAGCTGAATAATAGAAATTTTTTACAGTGGAATGGCAAAACCACAGTTATTGTTTACTGGGGTATACCAGAAAATTTTAAATAGATATATTTGCGGCTGAACAGTGAGCGACACACTCAAACTGTTTTTTTTTAGGTAAAAATGGCCCAAAAGTGGATAATACAGAGATTTGACCCGTGGAACTGCAAAATCACACTTGTATTTCTCGGGCCTACACCAGACTATTTTCAACAGATATATTTGTGTCTGAAAAATCAGAGACACACTTTTCTTTTTGGGGGGGGGGGGACACCAAAAGGTTAATAAGACGGGTATTTGTACAGTGTGAAGGAGGAAAAAAAAAAAAAGAGGATTTAGATGAAGAAAAAAAAGGATTTTTCCTGGCCCTCGAGACCTGGAGCTAAGTCCAGCAATTTCAGCAACAGGAGCACACAGTACTGTAATGCAGGGTTTGCTGGTATAACCACTGCGTCTCCTATACAACCTGCCTGCCTGATATCTGGGATGGATATTAGTCCTGAGAAGGACTGTTTGTTTGATCTGGCAGCCTTTACAGACCCTACACTAACTATTTCGCAGGATATATCTCTCCCTAAATCAGCAGCGCTGTCCATACACTGTCTGATCCGGAGCGACTGTGTCCAAGATGGGGGTGCCCGGTTTTAAATACTCGAGGTGACGCTGTGCGTCCAGCCAATCACTGTAATGCCCACAAACAACATGGCTGCGGCATTACAGTGACTGGCTGGCAATCCCTGCATGTTCATTGGCTCTGTAAAGAGCGCCAAACATGCAGGGCGGAGACCCGAGCTCCCGCCCAAGTAACCTGGAAATGCTCAGTGCTCGCCGAACATCCCGAGTAGCGTGATGCTCGGGCGAGTACCGAGCAGTGTCGAGCATGCTCGCTCAACACTAGTGGCCACCTTTACTCTGTGTTTAGGAGTGTAGAAAAGCACAGCGTACCTTGGATTACTTGCATTACACCTCTAACAACCTAAATCTGCTTTGTAGTGGTCAGACATTGTACATATTATGCTTATGTATTACCATTTTTAAATACTCACCTGAACTGGACCAAGTGCTGTCATTTTTTTCCACGGGCAGCACTTAGACAATACGTTTTTGTGAATATAGCCTATAAGAATAATAATAATATTCTTTATTTTTTTTTTTATATAGCGCTAACATATTCCGCAGCGCTTTACATACATTATCGTCGCTGTCCCCATCGGGGCTCACAATCTAGATTCCCTATCAGTATGTCTTTGGAGTGTGAGAGGAAACCAGAGAACCCGGAGGAAACCCACACAAACACGTGGAGAACATACAAACTCCTTGCAGATGTTGTCCTTGGTGGGATTTGAACCCAGGACCCCAGCGCTGCAAGGCTGCAGTGCTAACCACTGCGCCACCGTGCCGCCCAGCCTATGAAGCAGCTGGTAATAAACATGTTAAAGAGGTTTTCCGAGAACAAAAGTATATTTTAATCAATAGATCTTGGAATAATAATACGTTCCACAATTGGATGTGTTTAAATAAAATGTCCCTGTACTGAGATAATCTTATAAATGTGTCCCTGCTGTGTACTGTGTAATGATTGTGTCTTACCATACAGGGACATGGTCTGATCATACCACAGCTCCTGGGCAGGAGAGGAAGTAAAAGAGTATATAGCGTAGATTAAATCACTGCACACTCTAGTTTCAAGATGCAAACGAAGGGTCGAAACGTTCATTTACTGTTGCATTATTCCCTGCACCTTAAATGTGTCTTATTGCACGTCTTCAAATAGACCTTAGTTTGCATCTTGAAACTAGAATGTGCAGTGATTTAATCTACGCCGATTCTGGGGATTCCACATCCCGTGTACTTGCACCTTGACCTATAGACTGTGTGCACGCTAATCTTCTATATATAAAGAGAGTATATAGATATTACATCAGGGGATCACAGCTGAGTCTTTCTTTGAGCTAAAATATTGTTTAAAAACAGGCAGTGAAATGTTTTACTCACAAAAAGAATCAGCTATAATCCCCTACTGTCTTGCCTGTATCCTCTCTTTTTCTCCCGCCCTGCCCAGGAGATGTGGTATGATCAGACCCTGTTCCAGCATAGCATGGTCAGACACAGCCACTACACAGTACACAGTAGGAGCACATTTATAGATTATCTCAGCACAGGAACATTATTATATCACATCCAATTGTGGAAATTATTATTACTCCAAGATCTATTGATTAAAATATACTTTTGTTCGTGGGAAAACCCCTTTAAGGATGGGCCGCTACTCATGGACCGCTGCTGTGTGCTTGCCCCCAAGGCTAAAATTTGCCAGCTAGCCCCTGCTAGCAGTGATATTAGAATACACACTATACATATTATTACATATAGCATCCTTTACCTATAAAAATTTTATATAATCTCTTCCACTTTTCTTTCCAGTGGGTGTAGTGACAAGATTATGGAGCAGTTGCCGGGACCAGTGCCGCCGCGAGCGACAACAGGGTAGGAAGAGTGATGATGTCGCTCTTAAAAAGAAAGGCCATACCTATATTATGACCGGCTCCAGTTTTTGACCCTAGTCCTAGATTTTCACCCGCAAGTTGCTATCCTTTTCAGTTTTATTTGTTGTAATGGTTTTATTAGGATTTTGCATACTAAAAGTGCTTTTTTCTCTGTCATCGCTGACCTTACAGATCTGACTGGGCCAAAAAGGGAAATACCTCTAGCTCGGAGGTGCTGGAGGCCAGAGAGGAATCTGAAGTGGAGGCCGGAGCTGGGGGCCAGAAAGAAGAAGAGCCTGCGGAGAGCACCAGTATACCACAGCCCCTCGACACCTCCCCTCATGCACTAATAAGCCAGCATTGCTACCGCCGAAGGAGGTTTACCCCACCATCACTGGCGTACGTGACATGGGAATGCCTGTGAGTGATGATGATGAGGAGAGTTTTTGTCTGAGCCTGGCCCGTTATTTCAGGCATGTTCCTTTTCATTGAGGCTGCAGACCAGGGCTGCCCTCCAAATTGTTTTGTCTTAAGCCATGCCACCAAATTCACCAATGGCCGTTTTTTAATTCCTCGAAAGGTAGCAGCTTTCTGAGGACAACAAAAAACGGTCATTAGATCCCCAAGAAGGGCACTCAGCAGACCCACCATCACGGCAGCCACCACCTCCAGTGCCAGCATCACGGCAGTCACCACCACCACTTCCAGTACCAGCATCACAGCAGTCATCACCACTACCTCCAGTCACAGCATCACAGCAGCCACCACCACCTACAGTGACACCATCACGGCAGCCACCTCCAGTGCCAGCATCATGGCAGCCAACAACCTTCTCACCAGCATGTCTCTTGCCTCAATCACCCTTGTCTTGTTGGCATGATGGCCAAAACACAGAAGACAAGGCCAGACAAAGATCTGAGACACAGGATTTGTGTGAAGAGATGCTGCCACAGCCACTGAAAGGTGTTACATAGATGCATATTATACAGACGCTATACGGATGGCATAAGCATGGTCCGTGAGCTGTGCGTTTTTTTTCTCGCACACATTGACTTGCATTGGTGAGTCTCGTTTGATATATGCGGCCACTTGCAGCATGCTGCGATTTTTTTTTTCCTCAGTCCGATCCGAGCTGGGAAAAAAAAAAATCACAGATGAACACATAATCATTCAATAACAAGAGTCAAGGTGCAATCTGATTTTTTTTTTTATCGGATTGCACTCGTGTGATTCAAACACAGATGAGTATGAGCCCTTAGGGTATATGCCCACGGTGCAGAAATGAAGCAGAAAATTTCTGCAGCGTTTCTGCATGTTCCTGGCAGTCAAAAACGTTTGCGGATTTTACACGTGTTTTTAAGGCGTTTTTGCAGCATTTTTACATGAGGATTTGACTTGCGTTTTTCAAATGCATTGGGACCTCAAATCCGCATGCAGAAACGCACAAATAATGGACATGCTGCGGATTTTTCCGCAAGGAAAATCCGCTGCGGAAAATTCCACAGCATGGGCACAGAACATGCAGATTTTCATTGGGGATCATGGGGCACGGATTACCAAGCGTTTTTAAAACGTTTCTGCTGCGGAAATTCCGCATCAAAAACACTTGAAAAACGCATAGTGGGCACACAGCCTTAGACTCAACCAAAAGATTGTAGAAATAGAGATGGTGTTGCTAAAGTATATCTTATTGCTCTAATAGGCATCTAGTCATTCATCAGAGGCCATTAACTATATATTCTACATGCAGGGCTTGTGAATTGTCCATTATTAAAATAAACAGTATATAAAGCGCAGTGCAGGAGGCGGCAGTGAAGGACACAATAAATATTAATAACAGTATGTAAAATAATCACAGGCTGCAATTACCCACCATGGTTTTTTTTAAACAATGAAATCAACTTTTTCTTGCAGTTGTAAATTTGAAATGACAGTGATAGCTATGATGACATCAGATAGAACGTAGAATGTAGAACGTTCTGCACGGGAGCCATCTTGTGTCACTAGGACCTGACAGCTGGAAGGGGACGAGTCCAGCTAAGTAGCTCTTTACTTTTCAGCTTTGGTATACTTATAGCGCATCCACCGGATTTATCATGGATTGCCGGGAACACTCTGTAATAAGACATTTTCAGGACAACCCCTTGCCTAAATGAGAAATTGCTGACGATCAGTTGATATTAGGTGGGTGGGGGTGGTCAAGTTGGGGCATCGTTATGTGGCTCCATTTTTGGGTAG
Source organism: Phyllobates terribilis (assembly GCF_046119375.1). Taxonomy (NCBI): domain Eukaryota; kingdom Metazoa; phylum Chordata; class Amphibia; order Anura; family Dendrobatidae; genus Phyllobates; species Phyllobates terribilis. Next base: position 521,800 of record NW_027363026.1, read on the forward strand.
TTTTGCCATTTATGTGGACAATTTTTTTATTTTCATTCTCTGTTGTCAGATCTTTGGTTCCTATTGAATTATGGGCTGACATTGGAGTTGTAGTTCACTACGATCAGGAATGGCAGTAAGGAGACCTGTATTTTCTTTTAGTACATAGAGCAGTAGGTAATATAGATAAAATAAAAGAGTTTCTTTAAATGTGTGTCTTACAATTATAAAACGAGGTAGGGGGTTTTGTCTTTTTATTCATTTCTTGTTAATGTTGAAAATTGGATCCATAAAAAAAAACAGTGACCGTTTTGATGATATCACAGGACATGTATAGAGAAAACCTCGGGACTCAAAGGCTTATGTTCATTAGAAAATATAATTTAATATATACATAAGGGGGCCTTCATTTTAAATGATCGTGGCAAAAACGCCAATTAAAGAATACATAAAGAATGTAATCTATTACGCAACTTGTGCTTGCTATTTAATTTATATTGGACTCACTACGAGGGAGCTACGGGTGAGGATACGGGAACATGTGCGCGACATTGGTGCCGCTAAGACGGTGGCCGATCTACGGGAATTAAAAACTATCCCACGTCACTTTCATCAAAAACATAATTGTGACCCTAAATCTTTGAAGGTGCGTGGAATTGATGTTCTACACCTCGGCTCTCGTGGCGGTGATTGGACTAAAATCCTTGGCCAAAAAGAAACTAAATGGATTATACGTCTGAAAACCATGTCTCCTTTAGGTCTTAACGAGACACTCAGTTTCGCTCCTTTTTTGTGATATGAATTTTTCTATGGATCGTTCTCCGCCTCAGATGTTATGCTATTATACTTTATTTTATTATTATTTTTGTGGCCCTCCTTTTCTTTGTTTTTAATAATTGTTGTTTTTTGCTTTTAACATCACTTGGTGTGTGCTTTTCACCCTATTTACTTTATTTTCTTCTTATTTTTATTTTTGCCAAGATACAATCCATAAAAGAAAACAATTTGTGACCCACGTGTTGACCAAGCTGGATCTTATGGGACTGATGTCATGCATCGGAATTTGGATGCCTGCTATATATGTGACAGCACTGTTTGTTCTAATACAACTTCTACATTGGATTGAATCATTTCATGTTGTATTTTGTTGCACTATACTCGTGATGTATGATGCCTCTCCCCTTCTGCTCTGGTCCCTGTTTATTTCCCGTGGTTCGCTTTCTCTTTGCTAGTGGCAATCTCCATTTTTGTGCTCAGTTTGCGGTGCGCATGCGCCGGAGGCACGCCGTTCTCGGCCCGGGCACGGCCGTCTTGCTCCTCGCCACGTACTTCCGGGGCACATACCAGGTGCTTCCGCTATGTGCGTTGCCAGGTGACGGACGCTGCCCGCGCCGACGATGCCTGGCGTCCGGCGCATGCGCCGCTCGGCGCTGATCACTTCCGGACTTCCGGTCACGTGGCCTACGATGCGGTCACGTGACCTGTTACCAACCTTTAAAAAGGTCCTGATCTTTTACCCATCTATGCCTCTTGAGAAAGCCCTCTATCCAGGGGCGAAACGCGCGTCGAGGCTCCAATTAGGGCCACTTGGTATCTCTGTCTCTCCTGGTCCTTGGCCTGTCTCTTACTTTTATCTATTATTGCGTTTGGTAAGCGACAGCTGATATTTACATTGACACTGCATATTTACCCGTACACTTGTATGGAGCGGTGCATTTGCATGGTGTGTCTTATATCCTTTTGTGCTTGCCCCCTTTTCCTCTTTTTTCCTGAGGAAATTTTTCTCAAAGTATATATATCCTGTATTCATATGACTATGTGCTGCATTTTGTAATCTATTACTACTTCATGTTGCCACCTGTCGTGGCCCTTTTTATATTTGATATCTAATAAAGCTATACTGTTTTTATGCCCATATGTACTCTGTTTCTCCTATTATTATAATATAATTTAATAGTAGTCCACAGTAGACCTTCATCAGTGACTGTAATATGAGAAAGAACAAAACATGACACAAACAATTCGCAATATACATAATAGCTAAATAAAAATTGGTCACAGTGTCAAGTTCACGGGTCAAAAAAACATATGTAGGCAAAGATAATAGGATGTACAGAAATAGCACCTACCCGATAGCTGGGAGTAGTATGGGCAAAAGAGAGTGAGGACGCAATGTCTTGCCCATACTACTCCCAGGTATTGGGTAGGTGTTACTTCTGTACATCCTATTATCTTTGCCTGCATATGGTTTTTTCACCCGTGAACTCGATACTGTGACCAATTTTTATTTATCTATATAGTTACATAGTTTATAAGGCCGAAAAAAGACAAGCGTCCATCCAGTTCAGCCTATTTCTTGTGCACTGCAGCTATTCCGCAGCGTTGATCCAGGGGAAGGCAAAAAAAAAACATGGGGTATAGGCCAATTTACATCATTGAGGAAAAATTCACTTCCCGACTCCAATCTGGCAGTCAGATTAAATCCCTGGATTAATTAACTATCACTAAGCATAAGATGTAATTTTATTGTTCTCAAGAAAGGCGTCCAGGCCTCTCTTGAACTCATTAAGTGAGTTGGACATCACCACTTCCTCTCCCAGAGAGTTCCAGAGTCTCATGGCTCTGACTGTAAAGAATCCCCTTCTATGCTGGTGCAGGAACCTCCTTTCCTCCAGACGCATAGTGTGCCCCCTCGTCTTTGTCACCATCCTTGGTATAAACAGGTCATGGGAGAGATCTCTGTACTGCCCCCTGATGTATTTATACATGTTTATGAGGTCTCCCCTAAGCCTTCTCTTTTCCAGCGTAAATAGGCCTAATTTTGACAACCTCTCTGGGTATTCTAGTCCCTCCATTCCCTTTATTACCTTAGTCGCCCTCCTTTGTACCCTCTCTAGCTCCAATATGTCTTTCCTGAGCACCGGAGCCCAGAACTGTGCACAATATTCTAAGTGCGGCCTTACCAGCGCTTTATACAGAGGAAGAACAATGTTCTCATCATATGCCCCTATTCCTCTTCTGATGCATGCCATGACTCTATTTGCCTTCGCAGCTGCTGCCTGACACTGGGCACTCCAATTTAATTTGCTGTTAACCAAGATGCCCAGGTCCTTCTCCATGTCAGATTTCCCCAACGGTTTCCCATTTAATATGTATGGGTGACTGCTGTTTTTCTTTCCCATGTGCATGACCTTACATTTATCGGCATTGAACCGCATTTGCCATTTTTTGGCCCAACTCCCCAACTTATCTAAATCCTCCTGTAGCTGTGCCCTATCCTCATCTGTATTAACTACTTTACAAAGTTTAGTATCATCTGCAAATATTGCTATTTTACTATGCAACCCTTCCACTAGATCATTAATAAATATATTAAATAATATATGGCCCAAGACAGACCGTTGAGGCACCCCGCTAGTAACCCTGACACACCCTGAGCTTACTCCATTGATAACCACCCTCTGCTATCACTCAGCCAGCTATTTACCCACTTGCACACATTATCCCCCAGACCAAGCATTCTCATTTTACATACCAACCTTTGTGTGGCATGGTATCAAACGCTTTGGAGAAGTCAAGGTATACAACATCCACTGACTCTCCCCGGTCCAGCTGTGAGCTCACCTCCTCGTAGAAGGCGATCAGGTTTGTTTGGCAGGAGCGATCCCTCATGAATCCATGTTGATATGGAGTTAGACAGTTATTATCATTAAGATATTCTACAATAGCATCTCTAAGAAATCCTTCAAACAATTTACCCACAACAGACGTTAAGTTTACTGGTCTATAGTTCCCAGGGTCACTTTTAGACCCCTTTTTGAATATTGGTACCACATTTGCTTGGCGCCAGTCTAGTGGGACAGTCCCTGTCCATAAAGAGTGCTTGAATATAAGATACAGCGGTCTATCACATTAGTTAATTCTTTTAGTACCCGGGGGTGTATGCCATCTGGCCCTGGTGACTTGTCTATTTTTATATTATTTAGGCATTTCTGAACTTCCTCCTGGGTTAGGTGGGTGATATTTAGTGTAGGGTTTACTTTATCACTCTGCATTTCCTCCGATAAATTGTTTTCTTTTTTTGTTTTTCTTTCTTTTTGTCATGTTTTGTTTTGTTTTTTCTCATATTGCAGTCACTGATGACGGTCATGTTGACCGAAACACTTTTCTTTGCTGTGGACTGTTATTACATTATATTTTCTGATGAACATAAGCCTTTGAATGCCGAGATTTTCTCTATACAATCACGGTATTGGACCCTACTCGTGCACCTTGGTCCAGTAGTGCAGTGTTTTTTTGCACTATCACAGGTCATGTAACATCATTGACATTCTATGACATTACGGGAATAGAATGTACAAATTTCTAAACCTGAATTATTTTGTGTCTTTAGACAAAAGGAGCAGGACATCGTAGACATCACAATTGGAGTAAGTTGTATAAAGTTCTGCACGGGAGCCATCTTGTGTCACTAGAACCTGACAGTTGGAAGGGGACAATTCCAGGTAGGCCGCTCTTTACTTTTAAGCTTTGGTATACTTATAGCGTATCCACCGGATTTATCATGGATTGCCGGGAACACTGTCATAACACATTTTCAGAATAACTCCTTGCCTAAATGAGGAGTTGCTGATGATCAGTTGATATTAAAGGGTATGGCAGCTAAATCCCCTAGCAATTAGCTGCTATATTGCTGAGGAAGTAACAACCCCTACAGGACACCTATAGTAGGAGGATGACAATGTAATAAAACATGTTTGTAAGGAGTCTTTCAGCTCTGTGCACTGGCTCCCCACTATGGAAGTCTTCAATGTAGCTCACCCTCTATACAATCCCTATGCTCTAGTAAGGCATGTAGAAAGGGGGTGATCAAGTTGGGACATCTTTATGTGGCTCCATTTTTGGGTAGTTTTGCCATTTACGTGGACAAATTATATTATTATCATTCTCTGTTTTCAGCTCTTTTGTTCCTATTGAATTAGGGGCTGACATTGGAGTTGTAGTTTAACCCCTTAACGACCAGTGACGCGTATACATGTCATAGGTCGCCTCCCTCTCTTTGGTGCGGGCTCCGTCGATGAACCCGCACCTCTTCCGGCACATTACAGCTGATCACTAATCTGATCAGCTGTCATGGGCCTCTAACAGCCACGGTTGGATTCGCGATCCAACCGCAGCTGTTAGCTAGTTAAATGCCGCTGTCAATCTCTGACAGCGGCATTTAACTTGAGCAAACCGGATGTGCGTCCCTGTCACATGATCACGGGGCACTGATGGGTTGGCATGACCCCTATGGTTCTCATTGCCAAACTGCCCGGTGGTTGGTGCTCATAGCAGAGGAGCATTTTTGTTACACAAATGGTAACACAAGCGATCAGAAGATCGCAGCTTCTAGTCTCCCATGAAGACTATTGGAGGAGGTAAAAAGTAAAAAAAAAAAATATGTTTAAAAATATAAAAATTTCAAATCACCCCTTTTTGCCCTATTCAAAATAAATACAATTTAAAAAAATAAATACACATATTTGGTATCGCCGTGTTTAGAATCACCCGATCTAACAAAATATAAAAAGAATTAATCCGGTCTGTAAACAGCATAACGGGGAAAAGAGTCAACACATCAGAATTATGTTTTTTTGGTCTTTGCAACATTGCAATAAAATATAATAACGGGCGATCAAAACATTGTATCTACCCTAAATTGGTATCAATAAAAACTACAGCTTTGCACGCAAAAAATAAACTCTCCCCAAACACCAGATCACAAAAAATGGAGAAATGGTCTCGGAAAATGGCGTCATTTTTTTTTACATACTTTAATAATAACCTATACATGTTTGCTATCTAAGAACTCAGAATGACCTGGGAATCATAATGGCAGGTCAGTTTCAGCAATTAATGCATATGGTAAAAAAAAAAAAAATTGTGGAATTGCACTTTTTTTGCAATTTCACCGCATTTGGAATTTTTTTCCTGTTTTCCAGTACAAAATATGGTAAAAGCAATGGTGTAGTTCAAAACTACAACTCGTCCCACAAAAAACAAGGCCTGACATGGCCATATTGATGGAAAAATCAAAAAAGTTATGGCTCTGGGAAGAAGGGGGGGGATAAAAAACAAATGTCAAAAAAAATCCCATAGTCTTTAAAAGGTTAATGCGGTCAGAATGGCAGTAAGAAGTCCTGTGTTTTCTTTTAGTACATAGAGCAGTAGGTAATATACATAAAATAAAAAGGCCTCTTTAAATGTGTATTATAATTATAGAAGGGGGCAGGGTTTTTTGTCTTTTTATTAAATTAATTTCTTGTTAATCTTGAAATATGGATCCATAAAAAACAGTGATAGTAATGATGACATCACAGGGCACGTGACATCATCAACAGTCCATTACATCACTTGCCTTTGCACAGTGATCCCTTTACAGAAATACATTTCCAAGAAAATGTCTCTTGGACCTCATTCAGACAACCAGGTTTGCGCTTTTGCGTCCAAGAAAAAAATCAGACAGAGCAATTTTCAACCTGGTCCATGTCTCTATTTCTACCATCAATATGGAAATGTTTTTTTCTTTTATGCAAAAAAATGCTAATAACGTACCGGTAATATGATTTTCCTGAAACTTTGGAAGCGCCTGAGAGAATGAGATCTGCCCCTATCACTGGACAAGAAGCCAAAAGCACAAAATATAAAGACCACTCCTACTCCCTCCTTCAGGAGGACCCGGGGTGGGCAAATCCAACCCAGGAGACACTGGGCCAGGGGCCAACCAGGACACAAGCTTTAAAGGGAATGTGTCACCCCCTAGGACTTATCAGACCTCTACTATGGGCATACAGGTGATAGACATGTAAATCTATACTTACCTGTATGGCCCACAGTAGAGGTCTGCTTGCTTTGAAATATCTTTTTATAAAATCCCTATTCTTGGGGTCTGGGTGACGCCAAGAAATTCCTGCCTACCTACATAATTTAAATATTCCCTCCTTCCCCTGCCATGGCTGCAGAACCCGCGCATGCGCAATGCGCCTATAACGCAAGGCGCGTTCTTTTTTCTCCCTTCCCGGTTTTACACTGCTGGGCTCTAGTGCGCAGGCGCCGGGGAGTCACCGCGACTTCCACTCCAGTGACCTCCGGCGTGCTCAACAATAAGGTTTGGTGCCCGCTTCCTCCCGACATCCTGATAGTTAGGAACTATATTGTATATATTTATACACGAGTATATACAACATAGTTCCTAACTATCAGGATGTCGGGAGGAAGCGGGGACCAAACCTTATTGTTGAGCACGCCGGAGGTCGCAGTGACTCCCCGGCGCCTGCGCACTAGAGCCCAGCAGTGTAAAATATGCCAGAGAGAAAAAAATGCTCCTTACGTTATAGGCGCATTGCACATGCGCTGGATCTCCAGACCTAGACTGCACGTCACAGGGCGCGGTGACGTGCGGGAAGGGCAGTGGAGGGGGTATTTAAATTAAGTAGGTAGGAGAAAAACTCCCTTTCTTGCACGAGCCTCTGATCCAACTGAGCGACTTCAGCTGAAGTCTCCTCCAGGCAGGGATGGGGATTCCCCGGCTTCTCTGCTGTGCTGACGTCACTCTCCCATGATGCAGTGCATCAAGGAAAGTGAACGGCAGTCTGCCGGTCTGAGCCCAGGCACTGTGACTGGACTGGATGTGTTCAGTCCAGCGTGCGGCTCTGGGTATGTGCTGACTGTGCTCCATAAGTCAGTGAGCTGGAGGCTTCTCCTGTGCTTCCTCCTTCACATCCTCCTCCTCCTCCTCCCCGTTTCCCTTGCTCACACTATTAAGCGCTGATGCCTGCTGGAGTAGTGATTGTGCCCCTCCCCCATGTCACCACAACATGACAGAGAAACTAAACCTGAATAAGCTACAAGTATGTGCCAGGAAAGAGGGGCGTTATTTATTTCATATGGTTAGTGTATGTATAATTGTGTAATTGTGTGTATACATGTGTGAAATGGCTGCATATATGTTAATAGTGCATGAGTGTGTATGGTGAGTTTTTGAACTGTATGTAAACATATGCAGTGTATATATGTAAATATATATATATGTGTATGTCTGTGTGTGTGTGTGTGTATGTATATATATATTAGTACAGACCAAACGTTTGGACACACCTTCTCATTTAAAGATTTTTCTGTATTTTCTTGACTATGAAAATTGTGCATTCACACTGAAGGCATCAAAACTATGAATTAACACATGTGGAATTATATACTTAACAAAAAAGTGTGAAACAACTGAAAATGTCTTATATTCTAGGTTGTTCAAAGTAGCCACCTTTTGCTTTGATGACTTCTTTGCACACTCTTGGCATTCTCTTGATGAGCTTCAAGAGGTAGTCACCGGAAATGGTCTTCCAACAATCTTGAAGGCTTTCCCAGAGATGCTTAGCCCTAGTGTTGAGCGAAAATGTTCTGTTCCGAGTATGCTCGGGCCGAGCTACGAGTATTTACAGCTGCTTGGTGATATAGTTGAATTGCTCCCGTGTGCATGATTTGCAACTGTTTGACAGCCTTATTACATGTGAGGAATGTGTAAGAAATAGACATTCCTCCCATGTGTTAAAACTGTCAAACAGTCGCAAATCATGCAGACGGGAGCGATTCAAACATATCACCGAGCAGCTGTAAATACTCGGAGCTCAGCCCGAGCATACTCGGCGAAAGGGTTAATAGAACATACTCGCTCAACACTACTTGGCACTTGTTGGCCCTTTTGCCTTCACTCTGCGGTCCAGCTCACCGCAAACCATCTGGATTGGGTGGAGACAAACAGTAGAGCCCGAGTGAAGCCAAGGTTAAAGCCAGCAGGGCAACCAGTATGGCCTGAGACAGGCCAAGACCAAAGCGACAGGTCCCGAGACAACCAATAGGACCCGAGAAAGGTCAAGGCCAAAGCTAGCAGGGCTCGAGACAACCAGTAGGGCCTGAGACAGGCCAATGTCAAAGTTAGCAGGGCCCGAGACAAGCCAAGGCCAAAGCCAGCAGGGCCTGAGACAACCAGTAGGGCCCGAGACAAGCCAAGATCAAAGCCAGCAGGGCCCGAGGCAACCAGTAGGGCCCGAGAGAGGCCGAGGCCAAAACCAGCAGGACCGGAAACGACCAGTAGAGCCCGAGAGAAGCCGAGGCCAAAACATGCTGGGCCTGAGAGAGGCCGAGGCCAAAACCAGCAGCGCCTGAGGCAACCAGTAGGGTCTGAGAGAGGCCGAGGCCAAAACCACAGGGCCTGAGATGGCCAGCAGCACCCGAGAGAGGCCGAGGCCAAAACTAGCAGAACTCGAGTGAGGCCTAGGCCAAAATCAGCAGGGCCCGAGACGACCAGTAGGGCCGAGAGAGGACGAGGCCAAAATAGCTGTAAACGTCATACTGAGAGAGGCCGAGGCCAAAGCCAGCAGGGCCTGAGATGACTAGTAGTGCCAGAGAGAGGCTGAGGCCAAAACCAGCAGGGCCCGAGAAGACCAGTAGGGCCTGACACAGGAAAAGCCAAAACCAGCAGGGATCGACACATGCCAAGGCCAAAACCAGCAGGACCCGAGATAAGTAGTAGGACCCGAGACAAAAACCAAGGAAAAAACCAGCAGGGCCCAAGATGAGCAGTAGGGCCCAAGAGAGGCCGAGGCCAAGACCAGCAGGGCCCGTGATGCCAGTAGGGCCCGAGACAAGCCAAGGCAACAGCCATCAGGGCCCGAGACAACCAGAAAGGTCCGATAAAGGCCAAGGCCAACAACAGCAGGGTCCGAGATGACCACTAGGGCATGAGAGGCGGAGGCCAAAACCAGCAGGGCTCGAGATGACCAGTAGGGCCTGAGAGAGGCCGAGACCAAAACCAGCATGGCCCAAGATGACCCGTAGGACCAAAGAGAGGTCGAGGTCAAAATCAGAAAGGCCCAAGACGACCAGTAGGGCCCGAGACGGGCAAGGCCAAATCCTGCAGAGCCCGAGACAACCAGTAGGACCCGAGACAAACCAAAGCAACAGCCAGCAGGGCCCGAGACAACCAGTAGGGCCCAAGAAAGGTCAAAGCCAGCAGGGCCTAAAACAATCTGCAGGGCCCGAGACAAGCCAAAGCCAGCAGAGCCCGAGGCAACCAGTAGGGCCCGAGACAAGCCAAGGCTAAAGCCAGCAGGGCCCGAGACAACCAGTAGGGACCAAGAAAAGCCAAAGCCAGCAGGGCCCGAGACAACCAGTAGGGCCCAAAACAGGCCAAAGCCAGCAGTGCCCAAGACAACCAGTAGGGCCCGAAACAGGCCAATGCCAAAGCCAGCATGGCCCAAGATAACCAATAGGGCCCGAGACAGGCCAAGGCCAAATCCAACAGCGCCTGAGATAACAAGTAGGGCCCGAGACAGGCCAAGGCCGAAGCCAGCAGAGCCCGAGACAACCAGTAGGACCCGAGACAAACCAAGGAAACAGCCAGCAGGGCCCGAGACAACCAGTAGGGCCCAAGAAAGGCCAAATCCAGCAGGGTCCGAGGTAGGCCAATGCTAAAGCCAGCAGGGCCTGAGACAACCAGTAGGGCCCAAGACAGGCTACGACCACAGCCAGCAGGGCCTGAAACAATCTGCAGGGCCTGAGACAATCCAAGGCCAAAGCCAGCAGGGCTCGAGACAACCAGTACGACCCGAGAAAGGCCAAAGCCAGCAGAGCCTGAGACAACAAGTAGGGCCCAAGACAGGCCACGGCCAAAGCCAGCAGGGTCCAAGACAAGCCAAGATTAAAGCCAGCAGGGCCCGAGACAACCAGTAGGTCCCGAGACAGGCCAAGGTCAAAGCCAGTAGGGCCACAGACAGGCCAAGGCTAAAGCCAGCAGGGCTAGAGACAACCAGTGATGCCCGAGACAGGCCAACGCCAAAGCTAGCAGGGCCCGAGACAACCAGTAAGGCCGAAGACAAGCCAAAGCTAAAGCCAGCAGGGCCCGAGACAACCAGTAGGGCCCAAGAAAAGCCAAAGCCAGCAAGCCCTACACAACCAGTAAGACCCCAGACAGGCCAAGGTCAAAGCCAGCAGGGCCCGAGATGACCAGTAGGGCCCGAGACTGGCAAGGCCAACAGCCAGCAGGGCTCGAGACAACCACTAGGGCCCAAGAAAGGCCAAATCCAGTCCGAGGTAGGCCAATGCTAAAGCCAGCTGGGCCTGAGACAACCAGTAGGGCCCAAGACAGGCTACGACCACCGCCAGCAGGGCCTGAAACAATCTGCAGGGCCTGAGACAAGCCAAGGCCAAAGCCAGCAGGGCTCGAGACAAGCAGTACGGCCCGAGAAAGGCCAAAGCCAGCAAGCCCTAGACAACCAGTAAGACCCGAGACAGGCCAAGGTCAAAGCCAGCAGGGCCCGAGACAAACAGAACGGCCTGAGAAAGGCCTAAGCCAGAAGGGCCTGAGACAACCAGTAGGGCCCGAGACAGGCCAAGGTCAAAGACAGCATGGCCCGAAAAAACACGTACAGCCCGAGACAGGCCAAAACTAGCAGGGCCCGAGACATCCAGTAGGGCCCGAGCCAAGCCAACGCAACAGCCAGCAGAGCCCGAGACAACCAGAAGGGCCCGAGAAAGGCCAAGGCCAACAACAGCAGGGCCCGAGACGACCAGTAGGGTCTGAGAGAGGCCGAGGCCAAAGCCAGGAGGGCTCGAGATGACCACTAACACCTGAGAGAGGTGGAGGCCAGAGCCAGCAAGGCCCTAGACGACCAGTAGGGCCCGAGACAGGCAAGGACAACACCAGCAGGGCCCGAGACAACCAGTAGGGCCCAAGAAAGGCCAAAGCCAGCAGGGTCCGAGGTAGGCCAATGATAAAGCCAGCAGGACCCGAGACAACCAGTAGGGCCCAAGACAGGCCACGTCCACAGCCAGCAGTGCCTGAGACAAGCCAAGGTTAAAGCCAGCAGAGCCTGAGACATCCAGTGGGGCCCGAGACAGGCTAACACCAAAGCCAGCAAGGCCCGAGACAAACCAAGGGTAAAGCTAGCAGAGCCCGAGACAACCAGTAGGGCCCAAGAAAAGCCAAGGCCAAAGCCAGGAGGACCCATTACAACCAGTAGGGCCCGAAACAGGCCAAAGCCAGCAGCGCCCGAGACAACCAGTAGGGCCCGAGACAGGCCAAGCCCAAAGCCAACAGCGCCCGAGGCAACCAGTATGGCCCGAGACAGGCCAAGGCTAAAGACAGCAGGGCCTGAGACAACCAGTAGGGCCCAAGAAAGGCCAAAGCCAGCAGAGCCCGAGACAACCAGCAGAGCCCAAGACAGGCCACGGCCAAAGCCAGCAGGGCCCGAGACAAGCCAGGGTTAAAGCCAGCAGGGACCGAGACAACCAGTAGGGCACGAGACAAGCCAAGGCCGAAGCCAGCAGGGCCAGAGACAACCAATAGGGCTCGAGACAGGCTAAGGCCAAGGACAGCAGGGCCTGAGACAGGCCAAGGCTAAAGCCAGCAGGGCTAGAGACAACCAGTGATGCCCGAGACAGGCCAAGCCTAAAGCCAGCAGGGCCCGAGACAACCAGTAGGGCCTAAGGAAAGCCAAAGCCAGCAAGGCCCTAGACAACCTGTAAGGCCCGAGATAAACAGTACTGCCCGAGAAATACCAAAGCCAGCAGGGCCTGAGACAACCTTTAGGGCCCGAGACAGGCCAAGGCAAAAGCCAGCATGGCCTCAGACAGTCCAAGGCCAGCATGGCCCGAAAAAACACATACGGTCCGAGAAAGACGAAAGCCAGCAGGGCCTTAGACAACTAGTAGGGCCCGAGACATGCCAAGGTTAAAGCCAGCAGGACCTGAGACAATCATTAGGGCCCGAGACAAGCCAAGGCCAAAGCCAATAGGGCCCGAGACAGGCCAAGGTCAAAGCCAGCAGGGCCTCAGACAGTCCAAGGCCAGCACGGCCCGAAAAAACACATACGGTCCGAGAAAGACGAAAGCCAGCAGGGCCTTAGACAACCAGTAGGGCCCGAGACATGCCAAGGTCAAAGCCAGCAGGGCCTGAGACAACCAGTAAGGCCCGAGACAGGCCACGGCCAAAGCCAGCAGGGTCCGATACAAGCCAAGGTTAAAGCCAGCTGGGCCCGAGACAACCAGTAGGGCCCAAGACAAGCCAAGGCGAAAGCGAGCAGGGCCCGAGACAGGCCAAGGTCAAAGCCAGTAGGGCCACAGAGAGGCCAAAGCCTGCAGGGCCAGAGACAACTAGTGATGCCTGAGAAAGGCCAACGGCAAAGCCAGCAGGGCCCGAGACCATAGGGCCGGAGACAAGCCAAGGGTAAAGCCAGCAGGGCCCGAGACAACCAGTAGGGCCCAAGAAAAGCCAAAGCCAGCAGGGCCCGAGACAAACCAGTAGGGCCCGAGACAGGCCAAACCCAAAGCCAACAGTGCCCGAGACAACCAGTAAGGGCCTAAACAGGCCAAGGTCAAAGCTTGCAGGGACCGAAACAACCAGTAGTGTCTGAGACACAACAAAGCCAGCAGGGCTCGAGACAACCAGTAAGGCCCAAGACAGGACAAGGCCAACAGGACCCGACACAACCAGTAGGGCCTGAGACACGGCAGGGCCAAAGCCAGCAGGGGCCAAAACAACCAGTAGGGCATGAGACAAGCAAAGGCCAAAGCCAGCAGCGCCTGAGACTACCAGTAGGGCCAGAGACAGGCCAAGGCCAAAGCCAGGAGGGCCCGAGACTGGCCAAGGCCAAAGCCAGCAGAGACCGAGAAAACCAGTAGGACCCGAGACAAACCAAGGCATCAGCCAGCAGGCCCCAGACAACCAGTAGGGCCCAAGAAAGGCCAAAGCCAGCAGGGCCCGAGGTAGGCCAATGCTAAAGCCAGCAGGACCCGAGACAACCAGTAGGGCCTTAGACAGACCAACGGTAAAGTCAGCAAGGCCCCAGACAACCAGTAAGACCCGAGACAGGCCAAGATCAAAGCCAGCAGGGCCTGAAACAATCTGTAGGGCCCAAGACAAGCCAAGGCAAAAGCCAGCAGGGCCCGAGATTAGCCAAGGTTAAAGCCAGCAGAGCCTGAGACATCCAGTGGGGCCCGAGACAAGCCAAGACTAAAGCCAACAGGGCCCGAGACAACCAGTAGGGCCCAAGAAATGCCAAGGCCAAAGCTAGCAGTGCCCGAGACAACCAGTAGGGCTCGAGACAGGCCAAGGCCAAAGCCAGCAAGGCCCGAGATAAGCCAAGGTTTAAGCCAGCAGAGCCTGATACATCCAGTGGGGCCCGAAACAAGCCAAGACTAAAGCCAGCAGGGCTCGAGACAACCAGTAGGGCCCGAGACAGGCCAAAGCCAACAGGGCCCAAGACAACCAATAGGGCCCGAGACAGGCCAAGGCCAAAGCCAACAGCGCCTGAGATAGCCAGAAGGGCCTGAGACAGGCCAATGCCAAAGCCAACAGCGTCCGAGACAAACTGTAGGGCCCGGAACAGGCCAAGGTCAAAGCTAGCAGGGACCCAAACAACCAGTAAGGCCCGAGACAGGACAAGGCCAACAGGGCCCAAGACAACCTGTAGGGTCCGAGACAGGGCGCGGCCAAAACCAGCAGGGCCCAAAACAACCAGTAGGGCCCGAGACAGGGCAAGGCCAAAGCCAGCAGGGCCCAAAACAACCAGTAGGGCGTGAGACAAGCAAAGCCCAAAGCCAGCAGCGCCCAAGACTACCAGTAGGGCCCAAGACAGGCCAAGGCCAAAGCCTGGAGGGCCCGAGACTCACCAAGGCCAAAGCCAGCAGAGCCCGAGACAACCAATAGGGCCCGAGACAAGCCAAGGCTAAAGCCAGCATGGCCCGAGACAACAAGTAGGGCCCAAGAAAGGCCAAAGCCAAAAGAGACCAAGACAACCAGTAGGACCCAAGACAGGCCACTGCCAAAGCCAGCAGGGCCCGAGATAAGCCAAGTTTTAAGCCAGCAGAGCCTGATACATCCAGTGGGGCCCGAGACAAGCCAAGGCTAAAGCCAGCATGGCCCGAGACAACCAGTAGGGCCCAAGAAAGGCTAAGGCCAAAGCCAGCAGAGCCCGACACAACCAGTAGGACCCAAGACAGGCCACGGCCAAAGCCACCATGGCCCGAGACAAGCCAAGGTTGAAGCCAGCAGTGCACGAGACAGGCCAAGGTCATTACCAGTAGGGCCACAGAGAGGCCAAAGCCAGGAGGGCCTATGACAGGCCAAGGCCAAAGCCAGCAGGGCCACAGACAACCAGTGTTGACCAAGATAGGCCAACGCCAAAGCCAGCAGGGCCCAAGACAACCAATAGGGGCGGGAGACAAGTCAAGGGTAATGGCAGCAGGGCCCGAGACAACTAGTAGGGCCTAAGAAAAGCCAATGCCAAAGCCAACAGCGCCTTAGACAACCAGTAGGGCCCGAGTCAGTCCAAGGTCATAGCCGACAGCGCCCAAGACAATCAGTGGGGCCCGAGACAGGGCAAGGCCAAAGCCAGCAGGGCCCAAAACAACCAGTAGGGCCCGAGACAGGCCAGACAAAGCCAGCAGGTCCCAAGACAAACACTAGGGCCCGAAACAGTTGAAGGCCAAAACCAGTATGGACCGAGACAACCAGTAGGGGCACAGACAGGCGAAGGCCAAAGCCAGCAGGGCCCGAGCTAGGCCAATGCTAAAGCCAGCAGGACCCGATACAACCAGTAGGGCCCGAGACTGGCCAAGGATAAAGCCAGCAAGGCCCTAGACAACCAGTCAGACCCAAGACAGGCCAAAATCAAAGCCATCAGGGCTTGAAACAATCTGTAGGGCCCAAGACTAGCCTAGACCAAAGCCAGCAAGGCTTGAGGCAACCAGTCTGGCCCGAGAAATGCCAAAGCCAGCAGGGCCTGAAACAACCAGTAGGGCCCGAGACAGGCCAGGGCCAAAGCCAGCATGGCCCGAGACAAGCCAAGGTCAATGCCAGCAGGGACCGAAACAACCAGTAGGGCCAGAGACAACCAGTAGGGCCCGAGACAGGCCAAGGTCAAAGCCAGTAGGGCCACAGACAGGCCAAGGCCAAACCAGCAGGGCCTGAGACAGGCCAAGGCTAAAGCCATCAGGGCCCAGACAGGCCAAGGCTAAAGCCAGCTGAGCCGGAGACAACCAGTAGGGCCGGAGACAAGCCAAGGCTAAAGCCGGCAGGGCCTGAGACAACCAGTAGGGCCAAAAAAGGCCAAAGCCAGCGGGGCCCGAGACAACTAGCAGGGGCCAAGACCAAAGCCAGCAGGGCGCAAGACAGGCTAAGGCCAAAGCCAACAGCACCCGAGACAACCAATAGGGCCCGAGACAGGACAAGGCCAACAGGGCCCAAGGCTACCTGTAGGGCCCGAGACAGGGCACAGCCAAAGCCAGCAGGGCCCGAGACAACCCGAAGGGCCCGACACAGGGCAAGGCCAAAGCCAGCAGGGCCTGAGACAACCAGTAGGGCCTGAAACACGCCACGGCTAAAGTCAGCTGGGCCCGAGACAACCAGTAGGTAGGGTCCAAGAAAGGCCAAGGCCAAAGTCAGCAGGGCCCGAGACAACAAGTAAGGCCCGAGAAAAGCCAAGGCCAAAGTCAGCAGGGCCCGAAGCAACCAGTAGGGTGCGTGACAAGCCATGCCAAAATCCAGCAGGGCCCGTGACAACCAGTAGGGCCTGAGACAGAAGAAGGCCAAAGCCAGCAGGGCCCAAGAAAACCAGTAGGGCCCGATACAGGCCAAGGCCATAGCCAGCAGGGTCCGAGACAACCAGTAGAGCCCGAAACAGGCCAAGGCCAAAGCCAGCAGGGCCCGAGACAGAATAAGGCAAAAGTCAGGAAAGCCCGAGACAACCAGTAGGGCTCGAGACAAGTCTAGGCCAAGCCAGCAATGCCCGAGACAACCAGTAGGGCCCGAGACAAGTCTAGTCCAAGCCAGCAAGGCCCAAGACAACCAGTAGGGCCCTAGACAAGCCAAGTCCAAAGCCAGCAGGTCCCCAGACAATCAGTAGGGTTTGAGACAAGATAAAGCCAACAGTCCCCGAGACAAACAATATGGCCTGAGACAGGCCAAGGTCAAAGCCAGCAGGGTCCGAGACAACTAGTAGGACCCGAGACAAGCCAAGGCCAAAGCCAGCCCGGCCCGAGACAACAAGTAGGGCCCGAGAAAAGCCAAGGCCAAAGCCAGTAGGGCCCAATGCAACCAGTAGGGTGCGAGACAAGCCATGCCAAAATCCAGCAGGGCCCGTGACAACCAGTAGGGCCCAACATAGAAGAAGGCCAAAGCCAGCAGAGTCCGAGACAACCAGTAGAGCCCGAGACAGGCCAAGGCCAAAGCAAGCAGGGCCCGAGACAACCAGTAAGGAACGAGACAGGACAAGGCAAAAGTCAGCAAAGCCCGAGACAACCAGTACGGCTCGAGAGAGGTCTAGGCCAAGCCAGCAAGGCCCGAGAAAACCAGTAGGGTCCGAGACAGGTCTAGTCAAAGCCAGCTAGGCCCAAGACAACCAGGAGGGCCCTAGACAAGCCAAGGCCAAAGCCTACAGTGCCCGAGACAACCAATAGGGCCCGAGACAGGCCAAGGCTAAAGCCAGCAGGGCCCAAGACAAGTAGTAGGGCTTGAGATAGGCCAAGGTCAATGCCAACAGGGCAGGAGACTGGCTAAAGCTAAAGCCGGCAGGGCCCGCGACAACCAGTAGGACCCGAAACAAGCCAAGGCCACAGTCAGGAGAGCCCGAGACAACCAGTAGGGCCCAAAACAGGCCAAGGCCAAAGCTAGCAGGGCCTGAGACAACCAGTAGGACCCGAGACAAGCCAAGGCCAAAGCCAGAAGGGCCCGAGACTACCAGTAAGGCCTGAGACTAGCCAAGGTTAAAGCCAGCAGGGTCCGAGACAACCAGTAGGACCCAAGACAAGCCGAAGCCAATGCCAGAAGGGCCCGAGACAACCAGTAGGGCTCGAGATAAGCCAAGGCCAAAGCCAGCAGGACCCAAGACAAAAAGTAGGACCCGAGAAAAGCCAAGGCCAAAGCCAGCAGGACAGGGACATCCAGTAGGGCCCGAGACAAGCCAAGGTCAAAGTCAGCAGGGCCCGAGACAACTAGTAGGTCCCGAGACAAGCCAAGGTTAATGCCAGTAGGGCCACAGACAGGCCAAAGCCAGCAGGGCCTCTGACAACCAATGGGTCCCAAAACAGGCCAAAACCAGCAGGGACCGATGCAACCAGTAGGGCCTGAGGCAGGCCAAGATCAAAGTCAGTATGGCCACAGACAGGCCAAGGCCAAAGCCAGCAGAGTACGAGACAAGCCAAGGCTAAAGCCAGCAGGGCCCGAGACAACCAGTAGGACCCAAGAAAGGCCAAGTCCAAAGCCAGCGGGGCCCGAGCCAACCGGTAGGGCTCGAGACAAGCCAAGGCCAAAGCCAGCAGCTCCCGAGACAACAAGTAGGGCCCGAGAAAAACCAAGGCCAAAGCCAGCAGGACAGGGACATCCAGTAAGGACCGAGACACGTCAAGGTCAAAGTCAGCAGTGCCCGAGACAACTAGTAGGTCCGGAGACAAGCCAAGGTCAATGCCAGTAGGGCCACAGACAGGCCAAAGCCAGCAGGGCCTCGAGACACCCAATGGGGCCCAAAACAGGCCAAAGCTAGCAGGGCCTGATGAGACCAGTAGGGCACGAGACAGGCCAAGGTCAAAGTCAGTATGGCCACAGACAGGCCAAGGCCAAAGCCAGCAGGGTTCGAGACAAGCCAAGGCTAAAGCCAGCAGGGCCCGAGACAACCAATAGGGCTTGAGACATGCCAAGGCCAGAGCCAGCAGGACCCGAGACAACAAGTAGGGCCCAATAAAAGCCAAGGCCAAAGCCAGAAGGGCCCGAGACAACCAGTAGGACCTGAGACAAGCCAAGGTTAAAGCCAGTAGAGCCCGAGACAACCAATAGGACCAGAGACGAGCCAAGGCCAATGCCAGAAGAGCCCGAGACAACCAGTAGGGCCTGAGACAAGCCAAAGCCAAATCTAGCAGGGCCCGAGACAGGCCAAAGACAGGAGGGCCCGAGACAATCAGTTGGGCCCAAGAAAATCCAACGTCTAAGCCAGCAGTGCTCAAGACAACGAGTAGGGCCTGAGACAAACCAAGGCCAAAGTCAGCAGGGCCCGAGACAACCAGAAGGGCCCGAGACAGGTCTAGTCCAAGCCAGCAAGGCCCAAGACAACCAGTAGGGCCGCAGACAAGCCAAGGCCAATGCCAGCAGGGCCCCAGACAATCAGTAGCGCTTGAGACAAGATAAAGCCAACAGTCCCCGAGACAAACAATATGGCCCGAGACAGGCCAAGGCTAAAGCCAGCAGTGCCCGAGACAAGTATTAGGACCTGAGACAGGCCAAGTCCAATGCCAGCAGATCACGAGACTGGCTAAAGCTAAAGCTAGCAGGGCCCGCGACAACCAGTAGGACCAGAGACAAGCCAAGGCCACAGTCAGCAGGGCTCGAGACAACCAGTAGGGCCCGAAACAACCAGTAGGGCCCGAGACAGGCCAAAGCCAGCAGGGCCCGCGACAACCAGTAGGACCCGAGACAAGCCAAGGCCAAAGCCAGAAGTGCCCGAGACAACCAGTAGGGCCTGAGACAAGCCAAGGTTAAATCCAGCAGGGTCCGAGACAACCAGTAGGACCCAAGACAAGCCAAAGCCAATGCCAGAAGGGCCCGAGACAACCAGTAGGGCTCGAGACAAGCCAAGTCCAAAGCCAACAGGGCCAGAGACAACCATTAGGGTGCAAGACAAGCCATGCCAAAAGCCATCAGGGCCCGTGACAACCAGTAGGGCCCGAGACAGAAGAAGGCCAAAGCTAGCAGGGCCCAAGAAAACCAGTAGGGCCCGAGACAGCCAAAGCCAAAAGGGCCCTACACAGGCGAAGGCCAAAGCCAGCAGGGCCCGGGACAAGCCAAAGCCCATGCCAGCAAGGCCCAAAACAACTGACACAGGCCAAGGCTAAAGACAATAGGGCCCGAGACAACCAGTAGCGCCAGAGACAGGCCAAAGCCAGCAGGGCAGGAGACAGGCCAAGACAAAAGCCAAGAGAGCCCAAGGCAACCAGTAGGACCCGAAACAACCAGTGGGGCCCAAAACAGGCCTAGGCCAAAGGCCCGACACAACCGGTAGGGTCCGAAACAGGCGAAGGCCAAAGCCAGCAGGGCCCGAGAAAAGTCGAGGTCAAAGCCAGCTGGACCCAAGATAACCAGTAGGGCCCGAGAAAAGCCAAGGTCAAAGCCAGCTGGACCCAAGACAACCAGTAGGGCCCGAGAAAAGCCAAGGTCAAAGCCAGCTGGACCCAAGACAACCAGTAGGGCCCGAGAAAAGCCAAGGTCAAAGCCAGCTGGACCCAAGACAACCAGTAGGGCCCGAGACAAGCCAAGACCAAAACCAGAAGGGCCCGAGACAAGCCAAGGTCAAAGCCAGCAGGGTCCGAGACAACCAGTAGGACCCGAGACAAGCCAAAGCCAATGCCAGAAGGGCCTGAGCCAACCGGTAGGGCTCGAGACAAGCCAAGGCCAAATCCAGCAGGGCCCGAGGCAACCAGTAGGGTGCGAGACAAGCCATGCCAAAATCCAGTAGGGCCCGAGACATACAGTAAGGCCCAAGCTAAGCCATGGTCAATGTCAGTAGGGCCCGAGACAAGTCAAGGCCAAAGCCAGCAGGGCCCGAGACAACTTGTAGGGCCCGAAACAGGCAAAGGTCAAAACCATTAGGGCCATAGTCAGGCCAAAGTCAGCAGGGCCTGAGACAGGCCAAGGCCAAAGCCAGCAGCGCCTGAGACTACCAGTGGGTCCTGAGACAAGCCAAGGCCAAAGCCAGCAGGGCCGGAGACAACCAGTTGGGCTGGAGACAGGCCAAGGCCAAAGCAAGTGGGGCAGGTGAGAACTAGTAGAGCCCGAGAAAATCCGAGGCTAAAGTCAGTTGGGCCAAAGACAGGCCAACGATAAAGCCAGCAGAGCCCGAGACAAACAGTTGGGCCAAAGTCAGGACAAGGTCTTGAGACAAGCCAAGGTCAAAACTAGCAGGGCCCAAGACAACCAGCAGTGCCTTAGACAAGGCCAGAGCCAGTAGGGCCCCGAGACAAGCTAAGACCAAAGGCAGCAGGGCCAGAGACAACCAGTAGGAACCGAGACAGGCCAAGGCCAAAGCAAGCAGGACCGATACAACCAGTAGGGTAAGAGAATATCCAATACCAAAACCAGCCGGGCCCGAGACAACCAGTAAGACCTGAGAGAAGCCAAGGCCAAAGCCAACATGGCCCGAGACAACCAGTAGGGCCCGAGATAGGCCAAGGCCATAGCCTGCAGGGCCCGAGACAACCAGTAGCACCTGAGACAGGCCAAAACTAGAGTCAGCAGGGCCCAAGACAACCAGTTGGGCCAGAGTCAGGCCAAGGCCACAGCCAATAGGGCCCGAGACAATCAGTAGGGCCAAAAACAGGACAAGTCCAAAGGCCCGAGACAACCAGAAGGGCCTGAGATAGGCCATGGGAAAAGCCAGCAGGGCCCATGACAGGCCAAGGCCAAAGCTAGCAGGGCATGTTTCAGGCCAAGGCCAAAGCCAGCAGGGCATGAGACAACCAGTAGGGCCCAAGACAAGCCAAGGCCAAAGCCAGAAGGGCACGAGATAGGCCAAGGGCAAAGCCAGCATGCCCCGAGACTACCAGTAGGACCTGAGACAATCCGAAGCCACAGCTAGCGGGGCCTGAGACAACCAGTAGGGCCAAAAACAGGTCAAGGACCAGTAAGGCCCGAGAAAGGCCAAGGCGAAAGCCAGCAGGGCGCGAGACAACCAGTAGGGCCCTAGAAAAGCCAAGGTCAAAGCCAACAGGGCCTGTGATGACCATTGTTGCCCGAGACACGACAAGTCCAATGCCAGAAGGGCACAAGACAGGCCAAGATCAAAGCCAGCAGGGCCCGAGACAACCAGTAGGGCCAAAAACAAGGCCGAGGCCAAAGACCCGAGACAACCAGAACTGCCCAAGGCAGGCCATGGGAAAAGCCAGCAGGGCCCGAGACAACCATAAGGGCCCGAAACAGCCAAAGCCAGAAGGGCCCGAAACAGGCGAAGGCCAAAGCCAGCAGGGCCCGAGGCAACCAGTAGGGCCCGAGAAAAGCCAAGGTCAAAGCCAGCTGGAACCAATACATCCAGTAGGGCCCGAGACAAGCCAAGGCCAAAGCCAGAAGGGCTCGAGACAACGAGTAGGGCCTGAGACAAGCCAAGGTCAAAGCCAGCAGGGTCCGAGACAACTAGTAGGACCCGAGACAAGCCAAGGCCAAAGCCAGAAGGGCTCGAGACAACGAGTAGGGCCTGAGACAAGCCAAGGTCAAAGCCAGCAGGGTCCGAGACAACTAGTAGGACCCGAGACAAGCCAAGGCCAAAGCCAGCCCGGCCCGAGACAACAAGTAGGGCCCGAGAAAAGCCAAGGCCAAAGCCAGTAGGGCCCAATGCAACCAGTAGGGTGCGAGACAAGCCATGCCAAAATCCAGCAGGGCCCGTGACAACCAGTAGGGCCCAACATAGAAGAAGGCCAAAGCCAGCAGAGTCCGAGACAACCAGTAGAGCCCGAGACAGGCCAAGGCCAAAGCAAGCAGGGCCCGAGACAACCAGTAAGGAACGAGACAGGACAAGGCAAAAGTCAGCAAAGCCCGAGACAACCAGTACGGCTCGAGAGAGGTCTAGGCCAAGCCAGCAAGGCCCGAGAAAACCAGTAGGGTCCGAGACAGGTCTAGTCAAAGCCAGCTAGGCCCAAGACAACCAGGAGGGCCCTAGACAAGCCAAGGCCAAAGCCTACAGTGCCCGAGACAACCAATAGGGCCCGAGACAGGCCAAGGCTAAAGCCAGCAGGGCCCAAGACAAGTAGTAGGGCTTGAGATAGGCCAAGGTCAATGCCAACAGGGCAGGAGACTGGCTAAAGCTAAAGCCGGCAGGGCCCGCGACAACCAGTAGGACCCGAAACAAGCCAAGGCCACAGTCAGGAGAGCCCGAGACAACCAGTAGGGCCCAAAACAGGCCAAGGCCAAAGCTAGCAGGGCCTGAGACAACCAGTAGGACCCGAGACAAGCCAAGGCCAAAGCCAGAAGGGCCCGAGACTACCAGTAAGGCCTGAGACTAGCCAAGGTTAAAGCCAGCAGGGTCCGAGACAACCAGTAGGACCCAAGAAAGGCCAAGTCCAAAGCCAGCAGGATCCAAGACAAAAAGTAGGACCCGAGAAAAGCCAAGGCCAAAGCCAGCAGGACAGGGACATCCAGTAGGGCCCGAGACAAGCCAAGGTCAAAGTCAGCAGGGCCCGAGACAACTAGTAGGTCCCGAGACAAGCCAAGGTTAATGCCAGTAGGGCCACAGACAGGCCAAAGCCAGCAGGGCCTCTGACAACCAATGGGTCCCAAAACAGGCCAAAACCAGCAGGGACCGATGCAACCAGTAGGGCCTGAGGCAGGCCAAGATCAAAGTCAGTATGGCCACAGACAGGCCAAGGCCAAAGCCAGTAGAGTACGAGACAAGACAAGGCTAAAGCCAGCAGGGCCCGAGACAACCAGTAGGACCCAAGAAAGGCCAAGTCCAAAGCCAGCGGGGCCCGAGCCAACCGGTAGGGCTCGAGACAAGCCAAGGCCAAAGCCAGCAGCTCCCGAGACAACAAGTAGGGCCCGAGAAAAACCAAGGCCAAAGCCAGCAGGACAGGGACATCCAGTAAGGACCGAGACACGTCAAGGTCAAAGTCAGCAGTGCCCGAGACAACTAGTAGGTCCGGAGACAAGCCAAGGTCAATGCCAGTAGGGCCACAGACAGGCCAAAGCCAGCAGGGCCTCGAGACACCCAATGGGGCCCAAAACAGGCCAAAGCTAGCAGGGCCTGATGAGACCAGTAGGGCACGAGACAGGCCAAGGTCAAAGTCAGTATGGCCACAGACAGGCCAAGGCCAAAGCCAGCAGGGTTCGAGACAAGCCAAGGCTAAAGCCAGCAGGGCCCGAGACAACCAATAGGGCTTGAGACATGCCAAGGCCAGAGCCAGCAGGACCCGAGACAACAAGTAGGGCCCAATAAAAGCCAAGGCCAAAGCCAGAAGGGCCCGAGACAACCAGTAGGACCTGAGACAAGCCAAGGTTAAAGCCAGTAGAGCCCGAGACAACCAATAGGACCAGAGACGAGCCAAGGCCAATGCCAGAAGAGCCCGAGACAACCAGTAGGGCCTGAGACAAGCCAAAGCCAAATCTAGCTGGGCCCGAGACAGGCCAAAGACAGGAGGGCCCGAGACAATCAGTTGGGCCCAAGAAAATCCAACGTCTAAGCCAGCAGTGCTCAAGACAACGAGTAGGGCCTGAGACAAACCAAGGCCAAAGTCAGCAGGGCCCGAGACAACCAGAAGGGCCCGAGACAGGTCTAGTCCAAGCCAGCAAGGCCCAAGACAACCAGTAGGGCCGCAGACAAGCCAAGGCCAATGCCAGCAGGGCCCCAGACAATCAGTAGCGCTTGAGACAAGCCAAAGCCAACAGTGCCCGAGACAACCAATAGGGCCCGATACAGGCCAAGGCTAAAGCCAACAGTGCCTGAGACAAGTAGTAGGGCCTGAGACAGGCTAAGACTAATGCCAGCAGGGCACGAGACTGGCTAAAGCTAAAGCCAGCAGGGCCCGCCACAACCAGTAGGACCCGAGACAAGCCAAGGCCACAGTCAACAGGGCTCGAGACAACCAGTAGGGCCCAAAACAGGCCAAGGCCAAAGGCCCGTAACAACGAGTAGGGCCTGAGACAGGCCAAGGCCAAAGCCAGCAGGGCCCGAAACAGCCAGTAGCACCTGAGACAGGCCAAAGCTAGAGTCAGCAGGGCCCAAGACAACCAGTTGGGCCAGAATCAGGCCAAGGCCAAAGCCAGAAGGGCCTGAGACAAGCCAAGATCAAAGCCAGCAGGTCCTGAGACAACCAGTA
Organism: Phyllobates terribilis; assembly: GCF_046119375.1. Classification (NCBI taxonomy): domain Eukaryota; kingdom Metazoa; phylum Chordata; class Amphibia; order Anura; family Dendrobatidae; genus Phyllobates; species Phyllobates terribilis. Next base: position 546,664 of record NW_027363026.1, read on the forward strand.
GGGCCAGACACAAGCCAAGGTCAAAGCCAGCCGGGCCAGAGACTTCATGTACTGCCTGAGACAAGCCAACGGCAAATCAGCAGGGCCCAAGAGAAGCCAAGGCAAGAGCCAGTAGGGCCCGAGTCATGCCAAGACCAAAGGCAGCAGGACCAGAGACAACCAGTAGGACCCGAGACAAGCCAAGGCCACAGGCAGTAGGGCACGAGACAGCCCAAGGCCAAAGCCAACAGGGCCCGAGACAATCAGTAGGGCCATAAACAGGACAAGTCCAAAGGCCCGAGACAACCAGAAGGGCCTGAGATAGGCCATGGGAAAAGCCAGCAGGGCCCATGACAGGCCAAGGCCAAAGCTAGCAGGGCATGTTTCAGGCGAAGGCCAAAGCCAGCAGGGCATGAGACAACCAGTAGTGCCCAAGACAAGCCAAGGCCAAAGCCAGAAGAGCACAAGATAGGCCAAGGGCAAAGCCAGCATGGCCCGAGACTACCAGTAGGACCTGAGACAATCCGAAGCCACAGCTAGCGGGGCCTGAGACAACCAGTAGGGCCAAAAACAGGCCAAGGTAAAAATGGCCTACTCAACCAGTAAGGCCCGAGAAAGGCCAAGGCGAAAGCCAGCAGGGCGCGAGACAACCAGTAGGGCCCTAGACAAGCCAAGGTCAAAGCCAGCAGGGCCTGTGATGACCATTGTTGCCCGAGACACAACAAGTCCAATGCCAGAAGGGCACAAGACAGGCCAAGATCAAAGCCAGCAGGGCCCGAGACAACCAGTAGGGCCAAAAACAAGGCCGAGGCCAAAGACCCGAGACAATCAGAACTGCCCAAGGCTGGCCATGGGAAAAGCCAGCAGGGCCCGAGACAACCAGTAGGGCCCGAGACAGCCAAAGCCAGAAGGGCCCGAAACAGGTGAAGGCCAAAGCCAGCAGGGCCCGAGGCAACCAGTAGGGCCCGAGAAAAGCCAAGGTCAAAGCCAGCTGGAACCAATACATCCAGTAGGGCCCGAGACAAGCCAAGGCCAAAGCCAGAAGGGCTCGAGACAACGAGTAGGGCCTGAGACAAGCCAAGGTCAAAGACAGCAGGGTCCGAGACAACTAGTGGGACCCGAGACAAGCCAAGGCCAAAGCCAGCCGGGCCCGAGACAACAAGTAGGGCCTGAGAAAAGCCAAGGCCAAAGCCAGTAGGGCCCAATGCAACCAGTAGGGTGCGAGACAAGCCATGCCAAAATCCAGCAGGGCCCGTGACAACCAGTAGGGCCCAAGATAGAAGAAGGCCAAAGCCAGCAGAGTCTGAGACAACCAGTAGAGCCCGAGACAGGCCAAGGCCAAAGCCAGCAGGGCCCGAGACAACCAGTAAGGCCCGAGACAGGACAAGGCAAAAGTCAGCAAAGCCCGAGACAACCAGTACGGCTCGAGAGAGGTCTAGGCCAAGCCAGCAAGGCCCGAGACAACCAGTAGGGTCCGAGAAAGGTCTAGTCTAAGCCAGCTAGGCCCAAGACAACCAGGAGGGCCCTAGACAAGCCAAGGCCAAAGCCTACAGTGCCCGAGACAACCAATAGGGCCCGAGACAGGTCAAGGCTAAAGCCAGCATTGCCCAAGACAAGTAGTAGGGCTTGAGATAGGCCAAGGTCAATGCCAGCAGGGCAGGAGACTGGCTAAAGCTAAAGCCGGCAGGGCCCGCGACAACCAGTAGGACCCGAAACAAGCCAAGGCCACAGTCAGGAGGGCCCGAGACAACCAGTAGGGCCCAAAACAGGCCAAGGCCAAAGCTAGCAGGGCCTGAGACAACCAGTAGGACCCGAGACAAGCCAAGGCCAAAGCCAGAAGGGCCCGAGACAACCAGTAGGGCCTGAGACTAGCCAAGGTTAAAGCCAGCAGGGTCCGAGACAACCAGTAGGACCCAAGACAAGCCGAAGCCAATGCCAGAAGGGCCCGAGACAACCAGTAGGGCTCGAGTTAAGACATGGCCAAAGCCAGCAGGACCCAAGACAAAAAGTAGGACCCAAGAAAAGCCAAGGCCAAAGCCAGCAGGACAGGGACATCCAGTAGGGCCCGAGACAAGCCAAGGTCAAAGTAAGCAGGGCCCGAGACAACTAGTAGGTCCCGAGACAAGCCAAGGTTAATGCCAGTAGGGCCACAGACAGGCCAAAGCCAGCAGGGCCTCTGACAACCAATGGGTCCCAAAACAGGCCAAAACCAGCAGGGCCCGATGCAACCAGTAGGGCCTGAGGCAGGCCAAGATCAAAGTCAGTATGGCCACAGACAGGCCAAGGCCAAAGCCAGCAGAGTACGAGACAAGCCAAGGCTAAAGCCAGCAGGGCCCGAGACAACCAGTAGGACCCAAGAAAGGCCAAGTCCAAAGCCAGCGGGCCCGAGCCAACCGGTAGGGCTCGAGACAAGCCAAGGCCAAAGCCAGCAGGTCCCGAGACAACAAGTAGGGCCCGAGAAAAGCCAAGGCCAAAACCAGATGGACAGGGACATCCAGTAAGGCCCGAGACACGTCAAGGTCAAAGTCAGCAGTGCCTGAGACAACTAGTAGGTCCCGAGACATGCCAAGGTCAATGCCAGTAGGGCCACAGACAGACCAAAGCCAGCAGGGCCTCGAGACAACCAATGGGGCCCAAAACAGGCCAAAGCTAGCAGGGCCCGATGAGACCAGTAGGGCACGAGACAGGCCAAGGTCAAAGTCAGTATGGCCACAGACAGGCCAAGGCCAAAGCCAGCAGGGTCCGAGACAAGCCAAGGCTAAAGCCAGCAGAGCCCGAGACAACCAATAGGGCTCGAGACATGCCAAGGCCAGAGCCAGCAGGACCCGAGACAACAAGTAGGGCCCAATGAAAGCTAAGGCCAAAGCCAGAAGTGCCCAAGACAACCAGTAGGACCTGAGACAAGCCAAGGTTAAAGCCAGTAGAGCCCGAGACAACCAATAGGACCCGAGATGAGCCAATGCCAATGCCAGAAGAGCCCAAGACAACCAGTAGGGCCTGAGACAAGCCAAAGCCAAATCTAGCAGGGCCCGAGACAGGCCAAAGCCAGGAGGGCCCGAGACAATCAGTTGGGCCCAAGAAAATCCAACGTCTAAGCCAGCAGGGCTCAAGACAACTAGTAGGGCCTGAGACAAACCAAGGCCAAAGTCAGCAGGGCCCGAGACAACCAGTAGGGCCCGTGACAGGTCTAGTCCAAGCCAGCAAGGCCCAAGACAACCAGTAGGGCCGCAGACAAGCCAAGGCCAATGCCAGCAGGGCCCCAGACAATCAGTAGCGCTTGAGACAAGCCAAAGCCAACAGTGCCCGAGACAACCAATAGGGCCCGATACAGGCCAAGGCTAAAGCCAACAGTGCCTGAGACAAGTAGTAGGGCCTGAGACAGGCTAAGACTAACGCCAGCAGGGCACGAGACTGGCTAAAGCTAAAGCCAGAAGGGCCCGCGACAACCAGTAGGACCCTAGACAAGCCAAGGCCGCAGTCAACAGGGCTCGAGACAACCAGTAGGGCCCAAAACAGACCAAGACCAAAGGCCCGAAACAACCAGTAGGGCCCGAGACAGGCCAAGGCCAAAGCCAGCAGGGCCCGAGACAGCCAGTAGGGCTTGAGACAAGCCAAGGCCAAAGGCAGCAGGACCTGAGACAACAAGTAGGGCCCAAGAGAAGCCAAGGCCAAAGCCAGCAGGGCCCGAGACAACCAGTATGGTGCAACACAAGCCATGCCAAAAGCCAGCAGGGCCCATGACAACCAGTAGGGCCCGAGACAGAAGAAGGCCAAAACTAGCAGGGCCCAAGAAAACCAGTAGGACCCGAGACAGCCAAAGCAAGAAGGGCCCGACACAGGCCAAGGCCAAAGCCAGCAGGGCCCGGGACAGACCATGGCCAAAGTCTGTAGGGCCCGAGACAGGCCAAAGCTAGCAGGGCCCGGGACAAGCCAAAGCCAATGCCAGCAAGGCCCAAAACAACCGACACAGGCCAAGGGTAAAGACAGCAGGGCCCGAGACAACCAGTAGGGCCCGAGACAGGCCAAAGCCAGCAGGGCACGAGATAGGCCAAGGTCAAAGCCAGCTGGACCCAAGATAATGAGTAGGGCCCGAGAAAAGCCAACGTCAAAGCCAGCTGGACCCAAGACAACCAGTAGGGCCCGAGACAAGCCAAGACCAAAGCCAGAAGGGCCCGAGACAACCAGTAGTGCCTGAGACAAGCCAAGGTCAAAGCCAGCAGGGTCTGAGACAACCAGTAGGACCCGATACAAGCCAAAGCCAATACCAGAAGGGCCCGAGCCAACCGGTAGGGCTCGAGATAAGCCAAAGCCAGCAGGGCCCGAGACAAAAAGTAGGGCCCAAGAAAGGCCAAGGCCAAAGCCAGCGGAGCCCGAGCCAACCGGTAGGGCTTGAAACAAGCCAAGGCCAAAGCCAGCAGGGCCCGAGACTACAAGTCGGGCCCGAGAAAAGCCAAAGCCAGCAGTGCCCGAGGCAACCAGTAGGGTGCGTGACAAGCCATGCCAAAATCCAGCAGGGCCCATGACAACCAGTAGGGCCCGAGACAGAAAAAGGCCAAAGCAAGCAGGGCCCAAGAAAAACAGTAGGGCCCGAGACAGGCCAAGGCCAAAGCCAGCAGGGTCCAAGACAACCAGTAGAACCCGAGACAGGCCAAGGCTAAAGCTAGCAAGGCCCGAGACAACCAGTAAAGCCCGAGACAGAACAAGGCAAAAGTCAGCAAAGCCCGAGATAACCAGTAGGGCTCGAGACAGGTCTATGCCAAGCCAACAAAGCCCGAGACAACCAGTAGGGCCCTAGACAAGCCAAGGCTAAAGCCAGCAGGGCCCCAGGCAATCAGTAGCGCTTTAGACAAGCCAAAGCCAACAGTGCCTGAGACAACCAGTAAGGCCCGAGACAGAACAAGGCAAAAGTCAGGAAAGCCCGAGACAACAAGTAGGGCTTGAGACAGGTCTAGGCCAAGACCGCAAGGCCCGAGACAACCAGTAGGGCCTGAGACAGGTCTAGTCCAAGCCAGCAAGGCCCAAGACAACCAGTAGGGCCCGCGACAGGCCAAGGCCAAAGCCAGAAGGGCCCCAGACAATCAGTAGGGCTTGAGACAAGCCAAAGCCTACAGTGCCCGAGACAACCAATAGGGCCCCAGACATGCCAAGGCTTAAGCCAGCATGCCCAAGACAAGTAGTAGGGCCTGAGACAGGCCAAAGCCAGCAGGGCACAACATAGGCCAATACCAAAGCCATCACAGCCCAAGACAACCAATAGGACCTGAAACAACCAGTGGGGCCCAAAAAAGACCTAGGCCAAAGGCACGAGTGGACCGATAGGGCCCGAAACAGGCGAAGGTCAAAGCCAACTGGGCCCAAGACAACCAGTAGGGCCCGAGAAAAGCCAAGGTCAAAGCCAGCTGGACCCAAGACAACCAGTAGGGCCCGAGAAAAGCCAAGGTCAAAGCCAGCTGGACCCAAGACAACCAATAGGGCCCAAGAAAAGCCAAGGTCAAAGCCAGCTGGACCCAAGACAACCAGTAGGGCCCGAGACAAGCCAAGACCAAAGCCAGAAGGTCCCGAGACAACCAGTAGGGCCTGAGGCAAGCCACGGTCAAAGCCAGCAGTGTACGAGACAACCAGTAGGACCCGAGACAAGCCAAAGCCAATGCCAGAAGGGCCCGAGCCAACCGGTAGGGCCCGAGAAAAGCCAAGGCCAAAGCCAGCAGGGCCCGAGGCAACCAGTAGGGTGCGAGACAAGCCATGCCAAAGCCAGCAGGGCCTGAGACAACCAGTAGGACCCGAGACAAGCCAAGGCCAAAGCTAGAAGGGCCCGAGACAACCAGTAGGGCCTGAGACAAGCCAAGGTTAATGCCAGCAGGGTCCGAGACAACCAGTAGGACCCGAGACAAGCCAAAGCCAATGCCAAATGGGCCCGAGACAACCAGTAGGGCTCGAGACAAGCCAAGGCCAGAGCCAGCAGGATCCGTCACAACAAGTAGGGCCCGATAAAAGCCAAGGCCAAAGCCAGAAGGAAATGAGACAACCAGTAGGGCCTGAGACAAGCCAAGGTTAAAGCCATTAGGGCCCGAGACTACCAGTAGGACCCGAGACAAGCCAAGCCTAAAAGCCAGAAGGGCCCAAGACAACCAGTAGGGCCTGAGACAAGCCAAAGCCAAATCTAGCAGGGCCCGAGACAGGCCAAAGCCAGGAGGGCCAGAGACAACCAGTTGGGCCAAAGAAAATCTAAGGTCTAAGCCAAAAGGACTCAAGACAACTAGTAGGGCCTGGGACAAGCCAAGGCCAAAGTCAGCAGGGCCCGAAACAACCAGTAGGGTCTGAGACAAGCCATAGCTATCAGGGCCCAAGACAACCAGTAGGGCCCGAGACTGGTCTAGTTCAAGGCAGCAAGGCCCAAGACAACCAGTAGGGCCCTAGACAAGCCAAAGACAAAGCCAGCAGTGCCCCAGATAATCAGTAGTGCTTGAGACAAGCCAAAGCCAACAGTGCCCGAGACAACCAATAGGGCCAAAGACAGGCCAAGGCTAAAGCGAACAGTGCCTGAGACAAGTAGTAGGGCCTGAGACAGTCCAAGACTAATGCCAGCAGGGCACGAGACTGGCTAAAGCTAAAGCCAGCAGGGCCTGTGACAACCAGTAGGACCCTAGACAAGCCAAGGCCACAGTCAAGAGGGCTCGAGACAGCCAGTAGGGCCCAAAGCAGGCCAAAGGCCGAAACAAACAATAGGGCCTGAGACAGGCCAAGGCCAAAGCCATCAGGGCCTGAGACAACAAGTAGGGCTTGAGACAAGCCAAGGCCAAAGCCAGCAGGACCTGAGACAACAAGTAGGGCCCGAGAAAAGCCAAGGCCAAAGCCAGCAGGGCCCGAGACAACCAGTATGGCGCAAGACAAGTCATGCCAAAAGCCAGCAGGGCCCATGACAACCAGTAGGGCCCGAGACAGAAGAAGGCCAAAACTAGCAGGGCCCAAGAAAACCAGTAGGACCCGAGACAGCCAAAGCCAGAAGGGCCCGACACAGGCCAAGGCCAAAGCCAGCAGGGCCCGGGACAGAACAAGACCAAAGTCTGCAGGGCCCGAGACAGGCCAAGGCCAAAGCTAGCAGGGGCCGGGACAAGCCAAAGCCAATGCCAGCAAGGCCCAAAACAACCGACACAGGCCAAGGCTAAAGACAGCAGGGCCTGAGACAACCAGTAGGGCCCGAGACAGGCCAAAGCCAGCAGGGCACGAGACAGGCCAAGACCAAAGCCAACAGAGCCCAAGACAACCAGTAGGACCCGAGACAAGCCAAAGCCAATGCCAGAAGGGCCCAAGCCAACCAGTAGGGCTCGAGACAAGCCAAGGCCAAAGCCAGCAAGGCCCAAGACAACCAGTAGGGCCCGAGACATGCCAAGGCCAAAGCCAGAAGGGCCCCAGACAATCAGTGGGGCTTGAAACAAGCCAAAGCCTACAGTGCCCGAGACAACCAATAGGGTCCGAGACAGGCTAAGGCTTAAGCCAGCAGTGCCGGAGATAAGTAGTAGGGCCTGATACAGGCCAAAGCCAGCAGGGCACAAGACAGGCCAAGACTAAAGCCAACAGGGCCAAAGACAACCAATAGGACCCGAAACAACCAGTGGGGCCCAAAACAGGCCTAGGCCAAAGGCCCGAGACAACCGGTAGGGCCCGAAACAGGCGAAGGCCTAAGCCAGCACGGCCCGAGGCAACCAGTAGGGCCCGAGAAAAGCCAAGGTCAAAGCCAGCTGGACCCAAGACAACCAGTAGGGCCAGAGACAAGCCAAGGCCAAAGCCAGAAGGGCCCGAGACAATCAGTAGGGCCTGAGACAAGCCAAGGTCAAAGCCAGCAGGGTCTGAGACAACTAGCAGGACCCGAGACACGCCAAAGCCAATGCCAGAAGGGCCCGAGCCAACCGGTAGGGCCCGAGACAAGCCGAGGCCAAAGCCAGCTGGGTCTGAGACAATCAGTAGGGTGTGAGACAAGCCATGGCAAAATCCAGCAGGGCCCGAGACATCCAGTAGGGCCCGAGACAGAAGAAGGCCAAAGCTAGCAGGGCCCAAGAAAACCAGTAGGGCCTGAGACAGGCCAAGTGCAAAGCCAGCAGAGTCCGAGACAACCAGTATAGCCCGAGACATGCCAAGGCCAAAGCCAGCAGGGCCCGAGAAAACCAGTAAGGCCCGAGACAGAAGAGGTCAAAAGTCAGCAAAGCCCGAGACAACCAGTAGGGCTCGAGACCGGTCTAGGCCAAGCCAGCAAGACCCGAGACAACCAGTAGGGCCCTAGACAAGCCAAGGCCAAAGCCAGCAGGGCCCCAAACAATCAGTAGGGTTTGAAACAAGCCAAAGCCTACAGTGCCCGCGACAACCAATAGGGCCCGACACAGGCCAAGGCTAAAGCCAGCAGGGCCTTTGACAAGTAGTAGGGCCTGAGACAGGCCAAGGTCAATGCCAGCAGGGTAGGAGACTGGCTAAAGCTAAAGCCAGCAGGGCCCGCGACAACCAGTAGGACCCGAGACAAGCCCAGACCACAGTCAGCAGGGCCCAAGACAACCAGTAGGGCCCGAGACAGGCCAAGGCCAAAGCTAGCAGGGCCTGAGACTACCAGTAGTACCCGAGACAAGCCAAGGCCTAAGCCAGAAGGGCCTGAGACAACCAGTAGGACCCAAGACAAGCCGAAGCCAATGCCAGAAGGGTCCGAGACAACCAGTAGGGCTCGAGACAAGCCAAGGCCAAAGCCAGCAGGACCCGAGACAAAAAGTACGACCCGAGAAAAGCCAAGGCCAAAGCCAGCAGGACAGGGACATCCAGTAAGGCCCGAGACAAGCCAAGGTCAAAGTCAGCAGTGCCCGAGACAACAAGTAGGGCCCGATAAAAGCCAAGGCCAAAGCCAGAAGGGCCCGAGACAATAAGTAGGGCCTGAGTCAATCCAAGGTCTAAGCCAGTAGGGCCCAAGAAAACCAGTAGGACCCGAGACAGCCAAAGCCAAAGCCAGCAGGGCCCGGGGCAGAACAAGGCCAAAGTCTGCAGGGCCCGAGACAGGCTAAGGCCAAAGCCAGCAGGGCACGAGACCCGCCAAGACCAAAGCCAACAGAGCCCAAGACAACCAGTAGGACCTGAAACAACCAGTGGTGCCCAAAACAGGCCTAGGCCAAAGGCCCGAGACAACCGGTAGGGCCCGAAACAGGTGAAGGCCAAAGCCAGCAGGGCCCGAGAAAAGCCAAGGTCAAAGCCAGCTGGACCCAAGATAACGAGTAGGGCCCGAGAAAAGCCAAGGTCAAAGCCAGCTGGACCCAAGACAACCTGTAGGGCCAGAGAAAAGCCACGGTCAAAGCCAGCTGGACCCAAGACAGCCAGTAGGGCCCGAGAAAAGCCAAGGTCAAAGCCAGCTGGACCCAAGACAACCAGTAGGGCCTGAGAAAAGCCAAGGTCAAAGCCAGCTGGACCCAAGACAACCAGTAGGGCCCGAAACAAGCCAAGACCAAAGCCAGAAGGGCCCGAGACAACCAGTAGGGCCTGAGACAAGCCAAGGTCAAAGCCAGCAGGGTCCGAGACAACCAGTAGGACCCGAGACAAGCCAAAGCTAATGCCAGAAGGGCCCGAGCCAACCGGTAGGGCTCGAGACAAGCCAAGGCCAAAGCTAGCAGGGCCCGAGACAACAAGTAGGGCCCAAGAAAAGCCAAGGCCAAAGCCAGCAGGGAACGAGGCAACCAGTAGGGTGCGAGACAAGCCATGCCAAAGCCAGCAGGGCCCTTAACAACCAGTAGGGCCCGAGACAAAAGAAGGCCAAAGCCAGCAGGGCCCAAGAAAACCAGTAGGGCCTGAGACAGGCCAAGGCCAAAGCCAGTAATGTCCGAGACAACCAGTAGAGCCCGAGACAGGCCAAGGCCAAAGCCAGCAGGGCCCGAGACAACCATTAAGGCAAAAGTTAGGAAAGCCCGAGACAACCAATAGGGCTTGAGACAGGTCTAGGCCAAGCCCGCAAGGCCCGAGACAACCAGTAGTGCCCCAGACAGGTCTAGTCCAAGCCAGCAAGGCCCAAGATAACCAGTAGAGCCCTAGACAAGCCAAGGCCAAAGCCAGCAGGGCCCCAGACATTCAGTAGGGCTCGAGACAAGCCAAAGCCTACAGTGCCCGAGACAACCAATAGGGCCTGAGACAGGCCAAGGCTTAAGCCAGCAGTGCCCGAGACAAGTAGTAGGGCCTGAGACAGGCCAAGACTAATGCCAGCAGGGCACGAGACTGGCTAAAGCTAAAGTCAGCAGGGCCCGCGACAAACAGTAGGACCCGAGACAAGCCAAAGCCACAGTCTGCAGGACTCGAGACAACCAGTAGGGCCCAAAACAGGCCAAGGCCAAAGCCTGCAGGGCCTGAGACAACCAGTAGGACCTGAGACAAGCCAAGGTTAAAGCCAGCAAGGCCCGAAACAACCAATAGGACCCTAGACGAGCCAAGGCCAAAGCCAGAAGTGCCCGAGACAACCAGTAGGGCCTGAGACAAGCCAAAGCCAAATCTAGCAGGGCCCTAGACAGGCCAAAGCCAGGAGGACCCGAGACAACCAGTTCGGCCCAAGAAAATCCAACGTTTAAGCCTGCAGGGCTCAAGACAACTAGTAGGGCCTGAGACAAACCAAGGCCAAAGTCAGCAGTGCCCGAGACAACTAGTAGGGTCTGAGACAAGCCATAACTAGCAGGGCCCAAGTCAACCAGTAGGGCCCAAGACAGGTCTAGTCCAAGCCAGCAAGGTCCAAGACAACCAGTAGGGCCCTAGACAAGCCAAGGCCAAAGCCAGCAGGGCTCCAGACAATCAGTAGGGCTTGAGACAAGCCAAAACCCGAGACAACCAATAGGGCCCGAGACAGGCAAGGCTAAAGCCAGCAGTACCTGAGACAAGTAGTAGGGCCTGAAACAGGCCAAGACCAATGCCAGCAGGGCACGAGACTGGCTGAAGCTAAAGCCAGCAGGGCCCGCGACAACCAGTAGGACCCGAGACAAGCCAAGGCCACAATCAGCAGGGCTCGAGACAACCAGTAGGGCCCAAAACAGGCCAAGGCCAAAGGCCCGAAACAAACAGTAGGGCCCGAGACAGGCCAATGCCAAAGCCAGCAGGGCACGAGGCTGGCTAAAGCTATAGCCAACAAGGCCCACGACGACCAGTAGGACCCGAGACAAGCCAAGGCCACAGTCAGCTGGGCTCGAGACAACCAGTAGGGCCCAAAACAGGCCAAGGCCAAAGGCCCGAAACAACCAGTAGGGCCCGAGGCAGGCCAAGGCCAAAGCCAGCAAGGCACGAGACTGGCTAATGCCAAAGCCAGCGGGGCCCGAGCCAACCGGTAGGGCTTGAGGCAAGCCAAAGCCAGCACGGCCCGAGGCAACCAGTAGGGTGCGTGACAAGCCATGCCAAAATCTAGCAGGGCCCGTGACAACCAGTAGGGACCGAGACAGAAGAAGGCCAAAGCCAGCAGGGCCCAAGAAAACCAGTAGGGCCCGAGACAGGCCAAGGCCAAAGCCAGCAGGGTCCGAGACAACCAGTAGAACCCGAGACAGGCCAAGGCCAAAGCTAGCAGGGCCCAAGACAACCAGAAAGGCCCGAGACAGAACAAGGCAAAAGTCAGCAAAGCCCGAGACAACCAGTAGGGCTCGAGACAGGTCTATTCCAAGCCAGCAAGGCCCGAGACAACCAGTAGGGCCCTAGACAAGCCAAGGCTAAAGCCAGCAGGGCCCCAGACAATCAGTAGCGCTGTAGACAAGCCAAAGCCAACAGTGCCTGAGACAACCAGTAAGGCCCGAGACAGAACAAGGGAAAAGTCAGGAAAGCCCGAGACAACAAGTAGGGCTTGAGACAGGTCTAGGCCAACCTACCAAGGCCCGAGAAAACCAGTAGGGCCCGAGACAGGTCTAGTCCAGGCCAGCAAGGCCCAAGACAACCAGTATGGCCCGAGACAGGCCAAGGCCAAAGCCAGAAGGGCCCCAGACAATCAGTAGGGTTTGAGACAAGCCAAAAGCCTACAGTGCCCGAGACAACCAATAGGGCCCGAGACAGGCCAAGGTTTAAGCCAGCAGTGCCCAAGACAAGTAGTAGGGCTTGAGACAGGCCAAAGCCAGCAGGGCACAAGACAGGCGAAGACCGAAGCCAAGAGAGCCCAAGACAACCAATAGGACCCGAAACAACCAGTGGGGCCCAAAACAGGCCTAGGCCAAAGGCCCGAGACAACTTATAGGGCCTGAAACAGGCGAAGGCCAAAGCCAGCAGGGCCCGAGAAAAGCTAAGGTCAAAGCCAGCTGGGCTCAAGACAAGCAGTAGGGCCCGAGAAAAGCCAAGGTCAAAGCCAGCTGGACCCAAGAAAACCAGTAGGACCCGAGAAAAGCCAAGGTCAAAGCCAGCTGGACCCAAGACGACCAGTAGGGCCCGAGAAAAGTCAAGGTCAAAGCCAGCTGGACCCAAGACAACCAATAGGGCCCGAGACAAGCCAAGACCAAAGCCAAAAGGGCCCGAGACAACCAGTAGGGCCTGAGACAAGCCAAGGTCAAAGCCAGCAGGGTCCGAGACAACCAGTAGGACCTGAGACAAGCCAAAGCCAATGCCATAAGGGCCCGAGCCAACCGGTAGGGTTCGAGACAAGCCAAGGCCAAAGCCAGCAGGGCCCGAGACAACAAGTAGGGCCCAAGAAAAGCCATGGTCAAAGCCATCAGGGCACGAGGCAACCAGTAGGGTGCGAGATAAGCCATGCCAAAGCCAGCAGGGCCCGTGACAACCAGTAGGGCCCGAGACAGAAGAAGGCCAAAGCCAGCAGGGCCCAAGAAAACCAGTAGGGCCTGAGACAGGCCAAGGCAAAAGCCAGTAGGGTCCGAGACAACCAGCAGAGCCTAAGAAAGGCCAAGACCAAAGCCAGCAGGGCCCGAGACAACCAATAAAGCCCGAGACAGAACAAGTCAAAAGTCAGGAAAGCCCGAGACAACCAGTAGGGCTTGAGACAGGTCTAGGCCAAGCCCGCAAGGCCCGAGACAACCAGTAGTGCCCCAGACAGGTCTAGTCCAAGCCAGCAAGGCCCAAGATAACCAGTAGGGCCCTAGACAAGCCAAGGCCAAAGCCAGCAGGGCCCCAGACATAAAGTAGGGCTCAAGACAAGCCAAAGCCTACAGTGCCCTAGACTACCAATAGGGCCCGATACAGGCCAAGGCTTAAGCCAGCAGTGCCCGAGACAAGTAGTAGGACCTGAGACAGGCCATGACCAATGCCAGCAGGGCACGAGACTGGCTAAAGCTAAAGCCAGCAGGGCCCGTAACAACCAGTAGGACCCGAGACAAGCCAAAGCCACAGTCTGCAGGGCTCGAGACAACCAGTAGGGCCCAAAACAGGCCAAGGCCAAAGCCAGCAGGGCCTGTGACAACCAGTAGGACCCGAGACAAGCCAAAGCCAAAGCCAGAAGGGCCCGAGACAACCAGTAGGGCCTGAGACAAGCCAAGGTTAAAGCCAACAGGGTCCGAGACAACCAGTAGGACCCGAGACGAGCCAAAGTCAATGCAAGAAGGGCCCGAGACAACCAGTAGGGCTTGAGACAAGCCAAGGCCAGAGCCAGCAGGACCCGAGACAACAAGTAGGGCACAATAAAAGCCAAGGCCAAAGCCAGCAGGGCCCGCGACAACCAGTAGGACCCGAGACAAGCCAAAGCCACAGTCTGCAGGGCTCGAGACAACCAGTAGGGCCCAAAACAGGCCAAGGCCAAAGCCAGCAGGGCTTGAGACAACCAGTAGGACCCGAGACAAGCCAAGGCCAAAGCCAGAAGGGCCCAAGACAACCAGTAGGGCCTGAGACAAGCCAAGGTTAAAGCCAACAGGGTCCGAGACAACCAGTAGGACCCGAGACGAGCCAAAGTCAATGCCAGAAGGGCCCGAGACAACCAGTAGGGCTTGAGACTAGCCAAGGCCAGAGCCAGAAGGGCCCGAGACAACCAGTAGGGCCTGAGACAAACAAAGGTTAAAGCCAGCAGGGCCCGAGACACCAATAGGACCCGAGACGAGCCAAGGCCAAAGCCAGAAGGGCCCGAGACAACCAGTAGGGCCTGAGACAAGCCAAAGCCAAATCTAGCAGGGGCCGAGACAGGCCAAAGCCAGGAGGGCCCGAGACAACCAGTTGGGCCCAAGAAAATCCAACGTCTAAGCCAGCAGGGCTCAAGACAACTAGTAGGGCCTGAGACAAACCAAGGCCAAAGTCAGCAGGGCCAGAGACAACCAGTAGCGTCTGAGACAAGCCATAGCTAGCAGGGCCCAAGACAACCAGTAGGGCCCGAGACAGGTCTAGTCCAAGCCAGCAAGGCCCAAGACAACCAGTAGGGCCCTAGACAAGCCAAGGCCAAAGCCAGCAGGGCTCCAGACAATCAGTAGGGCTTGAGACAAGCCAAAGCCTGCAGTGCCCGAGAAAACCAATAGGGCCCGAGACAGCCAAGGCTAAAGCCAGCAGTACCCGAGACAAGTAGTAGGGCCTGAAACAGGCCAAGACCAATGCCAGCAGGGCACGAGACTGGCTAAAGTTAAACCCAGCAGGGCCCGCTACAACCAGTAGGACCTGAGACAAGCCAAGGCCACAGTGAGCAGGGCTCAAGACAAGCAGTAGGGCCCAAAACAGTTCAAGGACAAAGGCCCGAACAAACAGTAGGGCCCGAGACAGGCCAAGGCCAAAGCCAGCAGGGTACGAGACTGGCTAAAGCTAAAGCCAGCAGGGCCCACGACAACCAGTAGGACCCGAGACAAGCCAAGGCCACAGTCAGCAGGGCTCGTGACAACCAGTAGGGCCCAAAATAGGCCAAGGCTAAAGGCCTGAAACAACCTGTAGGGCCCGAGACAGGCCAAGGCCAAAGCCAGCAGGGCCTGAGACAACCAGTAGGACCCGAGACAAGCCAAGGCCAAAGCCAGAAGGGCCCGAGTCAACCAGTAGGGCTGAGACAAGCCAAGGTTAAAGCCAGCAGGGTCCGAGACAACCAGTAGGACCCGAAACAAGCCAAAGCCAATGCCAGAAGGGCCCGAGGTAACCAGTAGCTTCGAGACAAGCCAAGGCCAAAGCAAGCAGGACCCGAGACAACAAGTAGGGCCCGATAAAAGCCAAGGCCAAAGCCAGAAGGGCCCGAGACAACCAGTAGGGCCTGAGGCAAGCCAAGGCTAAAGCCAGTAGGGCCCGAGACAACCAGTAGGACCCGAGACAAGCCCAGGCTAAAAGCCAGAAGGGCCCAAGACAACCAGTAGGGCATGAGACAAGCCAAAGCCAAATCTAGCAGGGCCCGAGACAGGCCAAAGCCAGGAGGGCCCGAGACAAACAGTTGGGCCCAAGAAAATTCAAGTTCTAAGCCAGCAGGGATCAAGACAACTAGTAGGGCCTGTGACAAGCCAAGGCCAAAGTCAGCAGGGCCCGAGACAACCAGTAGGGTCTGAGACTAGCCATAGCTAGCAGGGCCCAAGACAACCAGTAGGGCCCGAGACAGGTCTAGTCGAAGCCAGCAAGGCCCAAGACAACCAGTAGGGCCCTAGACAAGCCAAGGCCAAAGCCAGCAGGGCCCCAGATAATCAGTATCGCTTGAGACAAGCCAAAGCCAACAGTGCCCGAGACAACCAATAGGGCCCAAGACAGGCCAAGGCTAAAGCCAACACTGCCTGAGACAAGTAGTAGGGCCTGAGACAGTCCAAGACTAATGCCAGCAGGGCACAAGACAGGCTAAAGCTAAAGCCAGCAGGGCCCGCGACAACCAGTAGAACCCAAGACAAGCCAAGGCCACAGTCAAGAGGGCTCGAGACAACCAGTAGGGCCCAAAACAGGCCAAAGGCCCGAAACAACCAATAGGGCCTGAGACAGGCCAAGGCCAAAGCCAGCATAGCCTGAGACAACCAGTAGGGCTTGAGACAAGCCAAGGCCAAAGCCAGCAGGACCTGAGACAACAAGTAGGGCCCGAGAAAAGCCAAGGCCAAAGCCAGCAGGGCCTGAGACAACCAGTAGGACCCGAGACAGAAGAAGGCCAAAACTAGCATGGCCCAAGAAAACCAGTAGGACCCAAGACAGCCAAAGCCAGAAGGGCCCGACACAGGCCAAGGCCAAAGCCAGCATGGCCTGAGATAACGAGTAGGGCTTGAGACAAGCCAAGGCCAAAGCCAGCAGGACCTGAGACAACAAGTAGGGCCCGAGAAAAGCCAAGGCCAAAGCCAGCAGGGCCCGAGACAACCAGTAAGGCCTGAGACAGAACAAGTCAAAAGTCAGCAAAGCCCGAGACAACCAGTAGGGCTCGAGACAGGTCTAGGCCAATCCAGCAAGGCCTGAGACAACCATTAGGGCCCGAGACAGGTGTAGTCCAAACCAGCAAGGCCCAAGACAACCAGTAGGGCCCTAGACAAGCCAAGGCCAAAGCCAGCAGGGCCCGAGACAACCAGTAGGACCCGAGACAAGCCAAATCCAATGCCAGAAGGGCCCGAGACAACCAGTAGAACCCGAGACAGGCCAAGGGTAAAGCCAGCATGGCCCAAGACAACTAGAAGGGCCAAAAACAGGCCAAGGCCAAAGGTCCGAGACAACCAAAAGGACACGATACAGGCCAAGGGCAAAGCCAGCATGGCCCGAGACAACCAGTAGGACCCGAGACAAGCCAAAGCCAATGCCAGAAGGGCCCAAATCAACCAGTAGGGCTCGAGACAAGCCAAGGCCAAAGCCAGCAGGGCCGGAGACAACAAGTAGGGCCCGAGAAAAGCCAAGGCCAAAGCCAGCAGGGCCCGAGGCAACCAGTAGGGTGCAAGACAAGCCAAGGCCAAAATCCAGCAGGGCCCGTGACAACCAGTAGGACCCGAGATAGAAGAAGGCCAAAGCCAGCAGGGTCCAAGAAAACCAGCAGGGCCTGAGACATGCCAAGGCCAAAGCCAGCAGGGTCCGAGACAACCAGTAGAGCCCGAGACAGGCCAAGGCCAAAGCCAGCAGGGCCCGATACAACCAGTAAGGCCCGAGACAGGTCTATTTCAAGCCAGCAAGGCCCAAGACAACCAGTAGGGCCCGAGACAGGCCAAGGCCAAAGCCAGAAGGGCCCCAGACATTCAGTAGGGCTTGAGACAAGCCAAAGCCTACAGTGCCCGAGACAACCAGTAGGGCCTAAAACAGGCCAAGGCCAAAGGCCCGCAACAAACAGTAGGGCCTGAGACAGGCCAAGGCCAAAGCCAGCAGGGCCCGAGACAACCAGTATGGCTTGAGACAAGCCAAGGCCAAAGCCAGCAGGACCTGAGACAACAAGTAGGGCCCGAGAAAAGCCAAGGCCAAAACCAGCAGGGCCCGAGACAACCAGTATGGTGCAAGACAAGTCATGCTAAAAGCCAGCAGGGCCCATGACAACCAGTAGGGCCCAAGACAGAAGAAGGCCAAAACTAGCAGGGCCCAAGAATCCCAGTAGGATCCAAGACTGCCAAAGCCAGAAGGGCCCGACACAGTCCAAGGCCAAAGCCAGCAGGGCCCGGGACAGAACAAGGCCAAAGTCTGCAGGGCCCGAGACAGGCCAAGGCCAAAGCTATCAGGGCCCGAGACAAGCCAAAGCCAATGCCAGCAAGGCCCAAAACAACCGACACAGGCCAAGGCTAAAGACAGCAGGGCCCGAGACAACCAGTAGGGCCCGAGACAGGCCAAAGCCAGCAGGGCATGAGACAGGCCAAGACCAAAGCCAACAGAGCCCAAGACAACCAGTAGGACCTGAAACAAACAGTGGTGCCGAAGGCCCGAGTCAGCCGGTAGGGCCCGAAATAGGCGAAGGCCAAAGCCAGCAGGGCCCGAGAAAAGCCAAGGTCAAAGCCAGCTGGACCCAAGACAACCAGTAGGGCCCGACACAAGCAAAGGTCATAGCCAGCAGGGTCCGAGACAACCAGTAGGTCCCGAGACAAGCCAAAGCCAATGCCAGAAGGGCCCGAGCCAACCTCTAGGGCTCGAGACAAGCCAAGGCCAAAGCCAGCAGGGCCCGAGACAACAAGTAGGGCCTAAGAAAAGCCAAGGCCAAAGCCAGCAGGGCCCGAGGTAACCAGTAGGGTGCAAGACAAGCCATGCCAAAATCCAGCAGGGCCCGTGACAACCAGTAGGGCCCAAGACAGAAGAAGGCCAAAGTCAGCAGGGCCCATGAAAACCAGTAGGGCCTTAGACAGGCCAAGTTCAAAGCCAGCAGGGTCCGAGACAACCAGTAGAACCCGAGACAGGCCAAGGCGAAAGCCAGCAGGGCCCGAGACAACCAGTAAGGCCTGAGACAGAACAAGGAAAAAGTCAGGAAAGCCCGAGACAACAAGTACGGTTTGAGACAGGTCTAGGCAAAGCCAGCAGGGCCCGAGACAACCAGTAGGGCCCGAGACACGTCTAGTCCAAGCCAGGAAGGCCCAAGACAACCAGTATGGCCCGAGACAGGCCAAGGCCAAAGCCAGAAGGGCCCCAATCAGTAGGGCTTGAGACAAGCCAAAGCCTACAGTGCCCGAGACAACCAATAGGGCCTGAGACAGGCTAAGGCTTAAGCCAGCAGTGCCCGAGAAGAGTAGTAGGGCCTGAGAGAGGCCAAAGCCAGCAGGGCACAAGACAGGCCAAGACCAAAGCCAACAGAGCCCAAGACAACTAATAGGACCCGAAACAACCAGTGGGGCCCAAAACAGGCCTATGCCAAAGGCCCGAGACAACCGGTAGGGCCCGAAACATGCGAAGGCCAAAGCCAGCAGGGCCCGAGGAAACCAGTAGGGCCCGAGAAAAGCCAAGGTCAAAGCCAGCTGGACCCAAGACAACCAGTAGGGCCTGAGATAAGCGAAGGCCAAAGCCAGAAGGGCCCGAGACAACCAGTAGGGCCTGAGACAAGCCATGGTCCAAGCCAGCAGGGTCCGAGACAACTAGTAGGACCCGAGACAAACCAAAGCCAATGCCAGAAGGGCCCGAGCCAACTGGTAGGGCCCGAGACAAGCCAAAGCCAGCTGGGCCCGAGACAACAAGTAGGGCCTTAGAAAAGCCAAGGCTAAAGCCAGCATGGTCCGAGACAACCAGTAGGGTGCGAGACAAGCCATGGCAAAATCCAGCAGGGCCCGTGACATCCAGTAGGGCCCGAGACAGAAGAAGGCCAAAGCTAGCAGGGCCCAAGAAAACCAGTAGGGCCTAAGGGCAAAGCCAGCAGGGTCCGAGACAACCAGTAGAGCCCGAGACAGGCCAAGGCCAAAGCCAGAAGGTCCTGAGAAAACCAGTAAGGCCCAAGACAGAAGAAGGCAAAAGTCAGCAAAGCCCGAGACAACCAGTAGGGCTCGAAACAGGTCTAGGCCAAGCCAGCAAGGCCCGAGACAACTAGTAGGATCCGAGACAGGTCTAGTCTAAGCCAGCAAGGCCCGAGACAAACAGTAGGGCCCTAGACAAGCCAAGGCCAAAGCCAGCAGGGCCCCAAACAATCAGTAGGGCTTGAGACAAGCCAAAGCCTACAGTGCCCGCGACAACCAATATTGCCTGACACAGGCCAAGGCTAAAGCCAGCAGGGCCCCAGACAAGTAGTAGGGCCTGAGACAGGCCAAGGTCAATGCCAGCAGGGTAGGAGACTGGCTAGAGATAAAGCCAGCAGGAACCGAGACAAAAAGTAGGACCCGAGAGAAGACAAGGCCAAAGCCAGCAGGACAGGGACATCGAGTAAGGCCCGAGACAAGACAAGGTCAAAGTCAGCAGTGCCCGAGACAACAAGTAGGGCTCGATAAAAGCCAAGGCCAAAGCCAGGACGGCCCGAGACAACCAGTTGGGCCCAAGAAAATCCAAGGTCTAAACCAGCAGGGCTCAAGACAACTAGTAGGGCCTGAGACAAGCCAAGGCCAAAGTCGGCAGGGCCCGAGATAACCAGTAGGGTCTGAGACATGCCATAGCTAGCAGGGCCCAAGACAGCCAGTAGGGCCCGAGACAGGTCTAGTCCAAGCCAGCAAGGCCCAAGACAACCAGTAGGGCCCTAGACAAGCCAAGGCCAAAGCCAGCAAGGCGCCAGACAATCAGTAGGGCTTGAGACAAGCCAAAACCTACAGTGGCCGAGACAACCAATAGGGCCCGAAACAGGCCAAGGCTAAAGCCAGCAGTGCCCGAGACAAGTAGTAGGGCCTGAGACAGGCCAAGACCAATGCCAGCAGGGCACGAGACTGGCTAGAGCTAATGCCAGCAGGGCCCGCGACAACCAGTAGGACCCGATACATGCCAAGGCCACAGTCAGCAGGGCTCGAGACAACCAGTAGGGCCCAAAACAAGCCAAGGCCAAAGGCCCGAAACAACCAGTAGGGCCCGAGACAGGCGAAGGCCAAAGCCAGCAAGGCACGAGACTGGCTAAAGCTAAAGCCAGCAGGGCCCACGACAACCAGTAGGACCCGAGACAAGCCAAGGCCACAGTCAGCAGGGCTCGAGACAACCAGTAGAGCCCAAAACAGGCCAAGACCAAAGGCCTGAAACAACCAGTAGGGCCCGAGACAGGCCAAGGCCAAAGCCAGCAGGGTCTGAGACAACCAGAAGGACCCGAGACAAGCCAAGGCCAAAGCCAGAAGGGCCCGAGACAACCAGTAGGGTCTGAGACAAGCCAAGGGGAAAGCCAGCAGGGTACGAGTCAACCAGTAGGACCCGAGACAAGCCAAAGCCAATGCCAGAAGGGCCCGAGACAACCAGTAGGGCTCGAGACAAGCCAAGGCCAAAGCCAGCAGGACCCGAGACAACAAGTTGGGCCCGAGAAAAGCCAAGGCCAAAGTCAGCAGGGCCCGAGACAACCAGTATGGTGCAAGACAAGTCATGCCAAAAGCCAGCAGGGCCCATGACAACCAGAAGGGCCCAAGACAGAAGGCCAAAACTAACAGGGCCCAAGAAAACCAGTAGGACCCAAGACAGCCAAAGACAGAAGGGCCCGACACAGGCCAATGCCAAAGCCTGCAGGGCCCGGGACAGAACAAGGCCAAAGCTAGCAGGGCCCGGGACAAGCCAAAGCCAATGCTCAAAACAACCGACACAAGCCAAGGCTAAAGACAGCAGGGCCCGAGACAACCAGTAGGGCCCGAGACAGGCCAAAGCGAGCAGGGCACGAGATAGGCCAAGACCAAAGCCAACAGAGCCCAAGGCAACCAGTAGGACCTGAAACAACCAGTGGTGCCCAAAACAGGCCTAGGCCAAAGGCCCGAGACAACCGGTAGGGCCCGAAACAGGTGAAGGCCAAAGCCAGAAGGGCCCGAGAAAAGCCAAGGTCAAAGCCAGCTGGACCCAAGACAACCAGTAGGGCCCGAGACAAGCCAAGACCAAAGCTAGAAGGGCCTTAGACAACCAGTAGGGCCTGAGACAAGCCAAGGTCAAAGCCAGCAGGGTCCGAGACAACCAGTAGGACCCGAGACAAGCGAAAGCCAATGCCAGAAGGGCCCGAGTCAACCGGTAGGGCTCGAGACAAGTCAAGGCCAATGCCAGTAGCGCCCGAAACAACAAGTAGGGCCCGAGAAAAGCCAAGGCCAAAGCAAGCAGGGCCCGAGACAACCAGTAGGGCCCAAGACAGAAGAAGGCCAAAGCCAGCAGGGCCCAAGAAAAGCAGTAGGGCCTGTGACAGGCCAAGGCCAAAGCCAGCAGGGTCCGAGACAACCAGTAGAGCCCGAGACAAGCCAAGGCCAAAGTCAGCAGGGCCTGAGACAACCAGAAGGACCCGAGACAAGCCAAGGCTAAAGCCAGAAGGGCCCGAGACAACCAGTAGGGTCTGAGACAAGCCAAGGTTAAAGCCAGCAGGGTCCGAGACAACCAGAAGGACCCGAGACAAGCCAAAGCCGATGCCAGAAGGGCCCGAGACAACCATTAGGGCTCGAGACAAGCCAAGGCCAAAGCCAGCAGGACCTGAGACAACAAGTAGGGCCCGATAAAAGCCAAGGCTAAATCCAGAAGGGCCCGAGACAACAAGTAGGGCCTGAGACAAGCCAAGGTTAAAGCCAGTAGGGCTCGAGACAACCAGTAGGACCCGAGACAAGCCAAGGCTAAAAGCCAGAAGGGCCCGAGACAGCCAGTAGGGCCTGAGACAAGCCAAAGCCAAATCTAGCAGGGCCCGAGACAGGCCAAAGCCAGGAGGGCCCGAGACAACTAGTTGGGCCCAAGAAAATCCAAGGTCTAAGCCAGCAGGGCTCAAGACAACTAGTAGGGCCTGAGACAAGCTAAGGCCAAAGTCCAGCAGAGCCCGAGACAACCAGTGGGGTCTGAGACAAGCCATAGCTAGCAGGGCCCAAGACCACCAGTAGGACCAGAGACAGGTCTAGTCCAAGCCAGCAAGGCCCAAGACAACCAGTAGGGCCCTAGACATGCCAAGGCCAAAGCCAGCAGGGCTCCAGACAATCAGTAGCGCTTGAGACAAGCCAAAACCAACAGTGCCCGAGACAACCAATAGAGCCCGAGACAGGCCAAGGCTAAAGCCAACAGGGCACGAGACTGGCTAAAGCTAAAGCCAGCAGGGCCCGCGACAACCAGTAGGACCCGAGAGAAGCCAAGGCCACAGTCAACAGAGCTCGAGACAACAAGTAGGGCCCAAAACAGGCCAAGGCCAAAGGCCCGAAACAACCAGTAGGGCCTGAGACAGGCCAAGGCCAAAGCCAGTAGGGCCCCAGACAATCAGTAGGGCTTGAGACATGCCAAGGCCAAAGCCAGCAGGGCCCAAGACTACAAGTAGGGCCCGAGAAAAGCCAAAGCCAGCAGGGCCCGAGGCAACCAGTAGGGTGCGTGACAAGCCATGCCAAAATCCAGCAGGGCCCGTGACAACCAGTAGGGCCCGAGACAGAAGAAGGCCAAAGCCAGCAGGGTCCGAGACAACCAGTAGAGCCCGAGACAGGCCAAGGCCAAAGCTAGTAGGGCCCGAGACAACCATTAGGGCTCGAGACAAGCCAAGGCCAAAGCCAGCAGGACCTGAGACAACAAGTAGGGCCCGATAAAAGCCAAGGCTAAATCCAGAATGGCCCGAGACAACCAGTAGGGCCTGAGACAAGCCAAGGTTAAAGCCAGTAGGGCTCGAGACAACCAGTAGGACCCGAGACAAGCCAAGGCTAAAAGCCAGAAGGGCCCGAGACTGCCAGTAGGGCCTGAGACAAGCCAAAGCCAAATCTAGCAGGGCCCGAGACAGGCCAAAGCCAGGAGGGCCCGAGACAACTAGTTGGGCCCAAGAAAATCCAAGGTCTAAGCCAGCAGGGCTCAAGACAACTAGTAGGGCCTGAGACAAGCTAAGGCCAAAGTCCAGCAGGGCCCGATACAACCAGTAGGGTCTGAGACAAGCCATAGCTAGCAGGGCCCAAGACCACCAGTAGGACCAGAGACAGGTCTAGTCCAAGCCAGCAAGGCCCAAGACAACCAGTAGGGCCCTAGACATGCCAAGGCCAAAGCCAGCAGGGCTCCAGACAATCAGTAGCGCTTGAGACAAGCCAAAACCAACAGTGCCCGAGACAACCAATAGAGCCCGAGACAGGCCAAGGCTAAAGCCAACAGGGCACGAGACTGGCTAAAGCTAAAGCCAGCAGGGCCCGCGACATCCAGTAGGACCCGAGAGAAGCCAAGGCCACAGTCAACAGAGCTCGAGACAACAAGTAGGGCCCAAAAGAGGCCAAGGCCAAAGGCCCGAAAGAACCAGTAGGGCCTGAGACAGGCCAAGGCCAAAGCCAGTAGGGCCCCAGACAATCAGTAGGGCTTGAGACATGCCAAGGCCAAAGCCAGCAGGGCCCAAGACTACAAGTAGGGCCCGAGAAAAGCCAAAGCCAGCAGGGCCCGAGGCAACCAGTAGGGTGCGTGACAAGCCATGCCAAAATCCAGCAGGGCCCGTGACAACCAGTAGGGCCCGAGACAGAAGAAGGCCAAAGCCAGCAGGGCCCGAGAAAACCAGTAGGGCCTGAGACAGGCCAAGGCCAAAGCCAACAGGGTCCGAGACAACCAGTAGAGCCCGAGACAGGCCAAGGCCAAAGCTAGTAGGGCCCGAGACAACCATTAGGGCTCGAGACAAGCCAAGGCCAAAGCCAGCAGGACCTGAGACAACAAGTAGGGCCCGATAAAAGCCAAGGCTAAATCCAGAAGGGCCCGAGACAACCAGTAGGACCCGAGACATGCCAAGGCCACTGTCAAAAGGGCCCGAGACAACCAGTAGGGTCTGAGACAAGCCAAAGCTAGCAGGGCCCAAGACAACCAGTAGGGCCCGAGACAGCTCTAGTCCAAGCCAGCAACGCCAAGACAACCAGTAGGGCCCTTGACAAGCCAAGGCCAAAGCCAGCAGGGCCCCAGACAATCAGTAGGGCTTGAGACAAGCCAAAGCCTACAGTGCCCAAGACAACCAATAGGGCCCTAGAAAGGCCAAGGCTAAAGCCAGCAGTGCCCAAGACAAGTAGTAGGGCCTGAGACAGGGCAAGACCAATGCCAGCAGTGCACGAGACTGGCTAAAGCCAGCAGTGCCCGCGACAACCAGTAGGACCCGAGACAAGCCAAAACTTATGCCACAAGGGCCCGAGACAATCAGTAGGGCTCGAGACAAGCCAAGGCCAAAGGGAGCAGGACCCAAGACAACCAGTAGGACCCGAGACAAGCCAAGGCCAAAGCCAGAAGGGCCCGAGACAACCAGTAGGGCCTGAGACAAGCCAAAGGTAAATCTAGCAGGGCCCGAGACAGGCCAAAGCCAGGAGGGCCCGAGACAACCAGTTGGGCCCAAGAAAATCCAAGGTCTAAGCCAGCAGGTCTCAACACAACTAGTAGGGCCTGAGACAAGCCACAGCTAGGATGGCCCAAGACAACCAGTAGGGCCCGAGACAGGTCTAATCCAAGCCAGCAAGACCCAAGACAACCAGTAGGGCCCTAGACAAGCCAAGGCCAAAGCCAGCAGGGCCCCAGACAATCAGTAGGGCTTGAGACAAGCCAAGGCCAAAGCCAGCAGGGCCCGAGACTACAAGTAGGGCCCGAGAAAAGCTAAAGCCAGCAGGGCCCGAGGCAACCAGTAGGGTGCGTGACAAGCCATGCCAAAATCCAGCAGGGCCTGAGACAGAAGAAGGCCAAAGCCAGCAGGGCCCAAGAAAACCAGTAGGGCCCGAGACAGGCCAAGGCCAAAGCCAGCAGGGTCTGAGACAACCAGTAGAGCCCGAGACAGGCCAAGGCCAAAGCCAGCAGGGCCCCAGACAATCAGTAGGGCTTGAGACAAGCCAAGGCCAAAGCCAGCAGGGCCCGAGACTACAAGTAGGGCCCGAGAAAAGCTAAAGCCAGCAGGGCCCGAGGCAACCAGTAGGGTGCGTGACAAGCCATGCCAAAATCCAGCAGGGCCTGAGACAGAAGAAGGCCAAAGCCAGCAGGGCCCAAGAAAACCAGTAGGGCCCGAGACAGGCCAAGGCCAAAGCCAGCAGGGTCTGAGACAACCAGTAGAGCCCGAGACAGGCCAAGGCCAAAGCCAGCAGGGCCCCAGACAATCAGTAGGGCTTGAGACAAGCCAAGGCCAAAGCCAGCAGGGCCCGAGACTACAAGTAGGGCCCGAGAAAAGCTAAAGCCAGCAGGGCCCGAGGCAACCAGTAGGGTGCGTGACAAGCCATGCCAAAATCCAGCAGGGCCTGAGACAGAAGAAGGCCAAAGCCAGCAGGGCCCAAGAAAACCAGTAGGGCCCGAGACAGGCCAAGGCCAAAGCCAGCAGGGTCTCAGACAACCAGTAGAGCCCGAGACAGGCCAAGGCCAAAGCCAGCAGGGCCCCAGACAATCAGTAGGGCTTGAGACAAGCCAAGGCCAAAGCCAGCAGGGCCCGAGACTACAAGTAGGGCCCGAGAAAAGCTAAAGCCAGCAGGGCCCGAGGCAACCAGTAGGGTGCGTGACAAGCCATGCCAAAATCCAGCAGGGCCTGAGACAGAAGAAGGCCAAAGCCAGCAGGGCCCAAGAAAACCAGTAGGGCCCGAGACAGGCCAAGGCCAAAGCCAGCAGGGTCTGAGACAACCAGTAGAGCCCGAGACAGGCCAAGGCCAAAGCCAGCAGGGCCCCAGACAATCAGTAGGGCTTGAGACAAGCCAAGGCCAAAGCCAGCAGGGCCCGAGACTACAAGTAGGGCCCGAGAAAAGCTAAAGCCAGCAGGGCCCGAGGCAACCAGTAGGGTGCGTGACAAGCCATGCCAAAATCCAGCAGGGCCTGAGACAGAAGAAGGCCAAAGCCAGCAGGGCCCAAGAAAACCAGTAGGGCCCGAGACAGGCCAAGGCCAAAGCCAGCAGGGTCTGAGACAACCAGTAGAGCCCGAGACAGGCCAAGGCCAAAGCTAACAGGGCCCGAGAAAACCAGTAAGGCCCGAGACAGAACAAGGCAAAAGTTAGGAAAGCCCGAGACAGGTCTAGGCCAAGCCAGCAAGGCCTAAGACAACCAGTAGGGCCCGAGACAGGTCTAGTCCAAGCCAGCAAGGCCCAAGACAACCAGTAGGGCCCTAGACAAGCCAAGGTCAAAGCCAGCAGGTTCCCAGACAATCAGTAGGGCTTGGGACAAGCCAAAGCCTACAGTGCCCAAGACAACTAATAGGGACCGAGACAGGCCAAGGCTTAAGCCTGCAGTGCCCGAGACAAGTAGTAGGGCCTGATACAGGCCAAGACCAATGCCAGCACGGCACGAGCCTGGCTAAATCTAAAGCCAGCAGGGCCCACGACAACCAGTAGGACCCGAGACAAGCCAAGGCTACAGTCAGAAGGGCCCGAGACAACCAGTAGGGTCTGAGACAAGCCATAGCTAACAGGGCCCAAGACAACCAGTAGGGCCCGAGACAGGTCTAGTCCAAGCCAGCAATGCCCAAGACAACCAGTAGGGCCCTTGACAAGCCAAGGCCAAAGCCAGCAGGGCCCCAGACAATCAGTAGGGCTTGAGACAAGCCAAAGCCTACAGTGCCCGAGACAACCAACAGGGCCCGAGACCGGCCAAGGCTAAAGCCAGCAGGGCCCAAGACAAGTAGTAGGGCCTGAGACAGGGCAAGACCAATGACAGCAGTGCACGAGACTGGCTGAAGCCAGCAGGGCCCGCGACAACCAGTAGGACCCGAGACAAGCCAAAACCAATGCCAGAAGGGCCCGAAACAACCAGTAGGGCTCGAGACAAGCCAAGGCCAAAGCCAGCAGGACCCGAGACAACCAGTAGGACCCTAGACAAGCCAAGGCCAAAGCCAGAAGGGCCCGAGACAACCAGTAGGGCCTGAGACAAGCCAAAGGCAAATCTAGCAAGGCCCGAGACAGGCCAAAGCCAGGAGGGCCCGAGACAACAAGTTAGGCCCAAGAAAATCCAAGGTCTAAGCCAGCAGGGCTCAAGACAACTAGTAGGGCCTGAGAGAAGCCAAGGCCAAAGTCAGCAGGGCCCGAGACAACCAGTAGGGTCTGAGACAAGCCAAGGTCAAAGCCAGCAGGGCCCGCGACAACCAGTAGGGCCCGAGACAGGCCAAGACTAAAGCCAGCAGTGCCCGAGACAAGTAGTAGGGCCTGAGACAGGCCAAGACCAATGCCAGCAGGGCACGAGACTGGCTAAAGCTAAAGCCAGCAGGGCACGCGACAACCAGTAGGACCTGAGACAAGCCAAGGCCACAATCAGCAGGGCTTGAGACAACCAGTAGGGCCCAAAACAGGCTAAGGCCAAGGGCCCGAAACAACCAGTAGGGCCGGAGACAGTCCAAGGCCAAAGCCAGCAGGGCCTGAGACAACCTGTAGGACCCCAGACAAGCCAAGGCCAAAGCCAGAAGGGCCCAAGACAACCAGTAGGGCCTGAGATACGCCAAAGTTAAAGCCAGCGGGGTCCGAGACAACCAGTAGGACCCGAGACAAGCCAAAGCCCATGACAGAAGGGCCCGAGACTACGAGTAGGGCTCGAGACAAGCAGTGGGGCCCAAGACAGGCCAATGCCTAAGCCAGCAGGGCCTGAGACAACCAGTAGGATCCGAGACAAGCCAAGGCCAAAGTCAGCAGGGCCCGAGACAACCAGTAAGACCCGACACAGTCCAAGGCTAAAGACAGCAGGGCCTGAGACAGCCAGTAGGGCCCGAGACCGATGAAGGCCAAAGCCATCAGGGCACGAGACAGACCAATGCCAAAGCCAGCAGAGTCCGAGACAACCAGTACTCCCCGAGACAAGCCAAGGCCTCAGCTACCAGGGCCCGAAACAACCAGTATGGCCCAAAACAAGTCAAGAGCAAAGACCCGAGATAACCAGTAGGGCCCGAGACAGGCCAAGGCCAAAGCTAACAGGGACATAGACAACCAGTAGAGCCCGAAACAGGCTAAGTCCAAAGCCAGCAGGGCCCGAGACATCCAGTAGGGCCCGAGACAGGCCAAGGCGCCAAAGCCAGCAGGGCACGAGACAACAAGTAGGGCCAGAGACAGGCCAAGACAAAAACCAGCAGGGCCCGAGACATCCAGAAGGGCCTTAGACAATCCAAGGTAAAAGCCAGCAGGGCCCGAGACATCCAAAAGGGCCCGGGCAGGCCAAAGCCTGCATGGCCTGAGAAAATCTGTAGGGCCTGAGACAGGCCAAGACCAAGCCCTCAGGGCCCGAGACAAGCCAAGGTCAAAGCCACTGGGCCCGAGACAAGCCAAGACCAAAGTCAGTAGGGCCCAAGACAACCGGTAGGGTCAGAGAAAAGCCAAGGCCAAAGCCAGCAAGGCCCGAGACAACGAGTGGTGGCTGACAGAAGCCAAATCCAAAGCCAGCAGGGCCTGAGACAACCAGCAGTAGTGCCGGAGAGAAGTCAAGGCCAAAGCCAGCAGGGCCAAAAACAACCAGTAGGCCCGAGACAAGTCAAGGCTAAAGCCAACAGGGCCCGAGACAACCAGTAGGGCCTGAGACAGGCAAAAGCCAAAGCCATCAGGGCCCGAGACAACCAGTAGGGCCCGAGACAGGCAAGGCCAACACCAGTAGGGCCTGTGACAGGCCAAGGCCAAAACCAGCAGGGCCCAAGATAAATAGTAGGGCCCGAGACAGGCCAAGGCCAAAGCCAGTAGGTCCTGAGACAGGCCTAGGTCAAAACCAGCAGGGCCCGAGACAGGCCAAAACAAGCCGTGCCCGAGAAAACCACTAGGGCCTGAGACAGGCCAATTCCAAAGCCTGCAGGGCCCGAGACAGGCCAAGACCACAAGGGCCCGAGACAACCAGTAGGGCTTGAGACAAGCCAAGGCCAAAGCCAGCAGGACCTGAGACAACAAGTAGGGACCGAGAAAAGCCAAGGCCAAAGCCTGCGGGGCCCGAGACAACCAGTAGGGCCCGAGACAGAAGAAGACCAAAACAACCGACACAGGCCAAGGCTAAAGACAGCAGGGCCCGAGACAACCAGTAGGGGCCAAAACAGGCCAAAGCCAAAGGCCCGAAACAACCAGTAGGGCCCAAGACAGGCCAAGGCCATAGCCAGCAGGGCCTGAGACAACCAGTAGGACCCGAGACAAGCCAAGGCCAAAGTCAGAAGGGCCCGAGACAACCAGTAGGGCCTGAGACAAGCCAAGCTTAAAGCCAGCAAGGTCCGAGACAACCAGTAGGACCCGAGACAAGCCAAAGCCAATGCCAGAAGGGCCCGAGAAAACCAGCTGGGCTCGGGACAAGCCAAGACCAAAGTCAGCAGGACCCGAGACAACAAGTAGGCCACAATAAAAGCCAAGGCCAAAGCCTGAAGGGACCGAGACAACCAGTAGGGCCTGAAACAAGCCAAGGTTTAATGCCAGTAGGGCTCGAGACAACCAGTAGGACCTGAGACAAGCAAAGGCTAAAAGCCAGAAGGGCGTAAGACAGCCAGTAGGGCCTGAGATAAGCCAAAGCCAAATCTAGCAGGTCCCGAGACAGGCCATAGCCAGGAGGGCCCGAGACAACCAGTTGGGCCAAAGAAAATCCAAGGTCTAAGCCAGCAGGGCTCAAGACAACTAGTAGGGCCTGGGACAAGCCAAGGCCAAAGTCAGCAGGGCCCGAAACAACCAGTAGGGTCTGAGACTAGCCATAGCTAGCAGGGCCCAAGACAACCAGTAGGGCCCGAGACAGGTTTAGTCCAATCCAGCAAGGCCCAAGACAACCAGTAGGGCCCTAGACAAGCCAAGGCCAAAGCCAGCAGGGCCCCAGATAATCAGTAGCGCTTCAGACAAGCCAAAGCCAACAGTGCCCGAGACAACCAATAGGGCCCGAGACAGAAGAAGACCAAAACAACTGACACAGGCCAAGGCTAAAGACAGCAGGGCCCGAGACAACCAGTAGGGGCCAAAACAGGCCAAAGCCAAAGGCCCGAAACAACCAGTAGGGCCCGAGACAGAACAAGGTAAAAGTCAGCAAAGCCCGAGACAACCAGTAGGGCTCGAGACAGGTCTAGGCCAAGCCAGCAAGGCCCGAGACAACTAGTAGGGTCCGAGACAGGTCTAATCTAAGCCAGCAAGGCCCGAGACAACCAGTTGGGCCCTAGACAAACCAAGGCCAAAGCCAGCAGTGCCCCAGACAATCAGTAGGGCTTGAGAAAAGCCAAAGCCTACAGTGCCCGAGACAACCAATAGGGCCTGACACAGGCCAAGGCTAAAGCCAGCAGGGCCCGAGACAAGTAGTAGGGCCTGAGACAGGCCAAGGTCAATGCCAGCAGGGTAGGAAACTGGCTAAAGCTAAAGCCAGCAGGCCCCGCGACAACCAGTAGGACTCGAGACAAGCCCAGGCCACAGTCAGCAGGGCCCGAGACATACCAGTAGGGCCCAAAACAGGCCAAGGCCAAAGGTCCGAAACAACCAGTAGGGCCCGAGACAGGCCAAGGCCAAAGCTAGCAGGGCCCGAGACAACCAGTAGGGCTTGAGACAAGCCAAGGCCAAAGCCAGCAGGACCTGAGACAACAAGTAGGGCCCGAGAAAAGCCAAGGCCAAAGCCAGCAGGGCTCGAGATAACCAGTATGGTGCAAAACAAGACATGCCAAAAGCCAGCAGGGCCCATGACAACTAGTAGGGTCCGAGACAGAAGAAGGACAAAACTAGCAGGGCCCAAGAAAACCAGTAGGGCCAGAGACAAGCCAAGGTTAAAGCCAGTAGGGCCCGAGACGACCAGTTGGACCCGAGACAAGCCAAGGCTAAAAGCCAGAAGAGCCCGAGACAACCAGTAGTGCCTGAGACAAGCCAAAGCCAAATCTAGCAGGGCCCGAGACAGGCCAAAGTCAGAAGGGCCCGAGACAACCAATAGGGCCTGAGACAAGCCAAGGTCAAAGTCAGCAGTGCCCGAGACAACAAGTAGTGCCCGATAAAAGCCAAGGCCAAAGCCAGAAGGGCCCGAGACAACCAGTAGGACCCGAGACAAGCCACGGCCAAAGCCAGAAGGCCCGAGACAACCAGTAGGGCCTGAGATAAGCCAAAGCCAAATCTAGCAGGGCTCGAGACAGGCCAAAGCCAGGACGGCCCGAGACAACCAGTTGGGCCCAAGAAAATCCAAGGTCTAAGCCAGAAGGGCTCAAGACAACTAGTAGGGCCTGAGACAAGCCAAGGCCAAAGTCAGCAGGGCCCGAAACAACCAGTAGGGTCTGAGACAAGCCATAGCTATCTGGGCCCAAGACAACCAGTAGGGCCCGAGACAGGTCTAGTCCAAGCCAGCAAGGCCCAAGACAACCAGTAGGGCCCTAGACAAGCCAATGCCAAAGCCAGCAGGGCCCCAGACAATCAGTAGGGCTTGAGATAAGCCAAAGCCTACAGTGCCCGAGACAACCAATAGGGCCCGAGACAGGCCAAGGCTAAAGCCAGCAAAGCACAAGACTGGCTAAAGCTAAAGCCAGGAGGGCCGACGACAACCAGTAGGACCTGAGGCAAGCCAAGGCCACAGTCAGCAGGGCTCGAGACAACCAGTAGGGTCCAAAACAGGCCAAGGCCAAAGGCCTGAAACAACCAGTAGGGCCCGAGACAGGCCAAGGCCAAAGCCAGCAGGGCCTGAGACAACCAGAAGGACCCGAGACAAGCCAAGGCCAAAGCCAGAAGGGCCCGAGACAACCAGTAGGGTCCAAGACAAGCCAAGGTTAAAGCCAGCAGGGTTCGGGACAACCAGAAGGACTCGAGATAAGCCAAGGCCAATGCCAGAAGGGCCCGAGACAACCAGTAGGGCTCAAGACAAGCCAAGGCCAAAGCCAGCAGGAACCTAGACAACAAATAGGGCCCGATAAAAGCCAAGGCCAAAGCCAGAAGGGCCCGAGACAACCAGTAGGGCCAGAGACAAGCCAAGGTTAAAGCCAGGAGGGCCTGAGACGACCAGTAGGACCCGAGACAAGCCAAGGTTAAAAGCCAGAAGAGCCCGAGACAACCAGTAGTGCCTGAGACAAGCCAAAGCCAAATCTAGCAGGGCCCGAGACAGGCCAAAGTCAGAAGGGCCTGAGACCACCAGTAGGGCCTGAGACAAACCAAGGTCAAAGCCAGCAGGGTCCGAGACAACTAGTAGGATCCGAGACAAGCCAAAGCCAATGCCAGAAGGGCCCGAGGCAACCGGTAGGGCCCGAGACAAGCCAAGGCCAAAGCCAGCAGGGCCCGAGGCAACCAGTAGGGTGCGAGACAAGCCATGGCAACATCCAGCAGGGCCCGTGACATCCAGTAGGCCCCGAGACAGAGGAAGTCCAAAGTTAGCAGGGCCCAAGAAAACTAGTAGGGCCTGAAACAGGCCAAGGCCAAAGCCAGCAGGGTCCGAGACAACCAGTAGAGCCCGAGACAGGCCAAGGCCAAAGCCAGCAGGGCCCTAGACAACCAGTAAGGGCCGAGACAGAACAAGGCAAAAGTCAGCAAAGCCCGAGACAACCAGTAGGGCTCGAGACTGGTCTAGGCCAAGCCAGCAAGGCCCGAGACAACTAGTAGGGTCCGAGACAGGTCTAGTCTAAGCCAGCAAGGCCCGAGACAACCAGTAGGGCCCTAGACAAGCCAAGGCCAAAGCCAGCAGGGCCCCAGACAATCAGTAGGGCTTGAGACAAGCCAAAGCCTACAGTGCCCGAGACAACCAATAGGGCCCGACACAGGCCAAGGCTAAAGCCAGCAGGGCCCGAGACAAGTAGTAGGGCCTGAGACAGGCCAAGGTCAATGCCAGCTGGGTCAGAGACTGGCTAAAGCTAAAGCCAGTAGGGCTCGCAACAACCAGTAGGACCCGAGACAAGCCCAGGCCACAGTCAGCAGGGCCCGAGATGACCAGTAAGGCCCAAAACAGGCCAAGGCCAAAGGCCCGAAACAACCAGTAGGGCCCGAGACAGGCCAAGGCCAAAGCTAGCAGGGCCTGAGACAACAAGTAGGACCCGAGACAAGCCAAGGCCAAAGCCAGAAGGGCCCGAGACAACCAGTAGGACCCAATACAAGCCGAAGCCAATGCCAGAATGGTCCAAGACAACCAGTAGGGCTCGAGACAAGCCAAGGCCAAAGCCAGCAGGACCTGAGACAAAAAGTAGGACCCGAGAAAAGCCAAGGCCAAAGCCAGCAGAACAGGGACATCCAGTAAGGCCCGAGACAAGCCAAGGTCAAAGTCAGCAGTGCCAGAGACAACAAGTAGTGCCCGATAAAATCCAAGGCCAAAGCCAGAAAGGCCCGAGACAACCAGTAGGGCCTGAGACAAGCCAAGGTTAAAGCCATTAGGGCCCGAGACAACCACTAGGACCCCCAGACAAGCCAAGGCCAAAGCCAGAAGGGCCTGAGATAAGCCAAAGCCAAATCTAGCAGGGCTCGAGACAGGCCAAAGCGAGGATGGCCCGAGACAACCAGTTGGGCCCAAAAAAATCCAAGGTCTAAACCAGAAGGGCACAAGACAACTAGTAGTAGGGCCTGAGACAAGCCAAGGCCAAAGTCAGCAGGTCCCGAACAACCAGTAGGGTCTGAGACAAGCCATAGCTAGCTGGGCCCAAGACAACCAGTAGGGCCCGAGACAGGTCTAGTCCAAGCCAGCAAGGCCCAAGACAATCAGTAGGGCCCTAGACAAGCCAAGACCAAAGCCAGCAGGGCCCCAGACAATCAGTAGGGCTTGAGACAAGCCAAAGCCTACAGTGCCCGAGACAACCAATAGGGCCCGAGACAGGCCAAGGCTAAAGCCAGCAAGGCACAAGACTGGCTAAAGCCAACAGTGCCCGAGACAACCAATAGGGCCCGACACAGGCCAAGGCTAAAGCCAACAGTGCCTGAGACAAGTAGTAGGGCCTGAGACAGGCCAAGACTAATGCCAGCAGGGCACGAGACTGGCTAAAGCTAAAGCCAGCAGGGCCCGCGACAAACAGTAGGACCCGAGACAAGCCAAGGCCACCGTCAACAGCGTTCGAGACAACCAATAGGGCCCAAAACAGGCCAAGGCCAAAGCCAGCAGGGCCCGAGAAAAGCCAAGGTCAAAGCCAGCTGGACCTAAGATAACGAGTATGGCCCGAGAAAAGCCAAGGTCAAAGCCAGCTGGACCCAAGACAACCAGTAGGGCCCGAGACTAGCCAAGACCAAAGCCAGCAGGGTCTGAGTCAACCAGTAGGACCCGAGACAAGCCAAAGCCAATGCCAGAAGGGCCCGAGCCAACCAGTAGAGCCAGAGACAGGCCAAGGCCAAAGCCAGCAGGACCCGAGACAACCAGTAAGGCCCGAGACAGAACAAGGCAAAAGTCAGGAAAGCCCGAGACAACCAGTAGGGCTTGAGACAGGTCTAGGCCCAGCCAGCAAGGCCCGAGACAACCAGTAGGGCCCGAGACAGGTCTAGTCCAAGCCAGCATGGCCCAAGACATCCAGTAGGACCTGAGACAAGCCAAGGCCACAGTCATCAGGGCTCGAGACAACCAGTAGGGCCTAAAACAGGCAAAGGCTAAAGGCCCGAAACAACCAGTAGGACCCAAGACAGGACAAGGCCAAAGCCAGCAGGGCCTGAGACAACCAGTAGGACCCGAGACTAGCTAAGGCAAAGCCAGAAGGGCCCGAAACAACCAGTAGGGCCTGAGGCAAGCCAAGGCTAAAGCCAGCAGTGCCCGAGACAAGTAGTAGGGCCTGAGACAGGCCAAGACCAATGCCAGCAGGACACGAAACTGGCTAAAGTTAAAGCCAGCAGGGCACGCGACAACCTGTAGGAGCCGAGACAAGCCAAGGCCACAGTCAGCAGTGCTCTTTTCAACCAGTAGGGCCCAAAACAGGCCAAGGCCAAAGGCCCAAAACAACCAGTAGGGCCTGAGACAGGCCAAGGTCAAAGCCAGCAGGGCCTGAGACAACCAGTACGACCCGAGACAAGCCAAGGCCAAAGCTAGAAGGACCCGAGACAACCAGTAGTGCCTGAGACAAGCCAAGGTTAAAGCCAGCAAGGTCCGAGACAACCATTAGGGCCCGAGACAGGCCAAGACTAAAGCCAGCAGTGCCCGAGACAAGTAGTAGGGCCTGAGACAGGCCAAGACCAATGCCAGCAGGGCACGAGACTAGCTAAAGCTAAAGCCAGCAGGGCACGCGACAACCAGTACGACCCGAGACAAGCCAAGGTCACAGTCAGCAGGGTTTAAGACAACCAGTAGGGCCCAAAACAGGCCAAGGCCAAGGGCTCGAAACAACCAGTAGGGCCCGAGACAGTCCAAGGCCAAAGCCAGCAGGGCCTGAGACAACCAGTAGGACCCGAGACAAGCCAAAGCCAGAAGGGCCCGAGACAACCAGTAAGGCCTGAGACAAGCCAAGGTTAACGCCAGCAAGGTCCGAGACAACCAGTAGGACCCGAGACAAGCCAAAGCCAATGCCAGAAGGGCCCGAGACTAACAGTAGTGCTCGAGACAAGCAGTAGAGCCCGAGACAGGCCAAGGCCAAAGCCAGCAGGGCCTTAGACAACCAGTAGGATCCGAGACAAGCCAAGGCCAAAGTCAGCAGGGCTCGAGACAACTAGTAGGGCTTGAGACAAGTCAAAGCCAATGCCATAAGGGCCCGAGCCAACCGGTAGGGTGCAAGACAAGCCATGGCAAAATCCAGCAGGGCCTGAGGCAACCAGTAGGGTGCGAGATAAGCCATGGCAAAATCCAGCAGGGCCCGTGACATCCAGTAGGGCCCGAGACAGAAGAAGGCAAAAGCTAGCAGGGCCCAAGAAAACATGTAGGGCCTGAGACAGGCCAAGGCCAAAGCCAGCAGGGTCCGAGACAACCAGTAGAGCCCGAGACAGGCCAAGGCCAAAGCCAGCAGGACCCGAGACAACCAGTAAGGCCCGAGACAGAACAAGGCAAAAGTCAGCAAAGCCCGAGACAACCAGTAGGGCTCGAGACAGGTCTAGGCCGAGCCAGCAAGGCCCGAGACAACTAGTAGGGTCCGAGACAGGTCTTGTCTAAGCCAGTAAGGCCCGAGACAACCAGTAGGGCCTTAGACAAGCCAAGGCCAGAGCCAGCAGGGCCCCAGACAATCAGTAGGGCTTGAGACAAACCAAAGCCTACAGAGCCCGAGACAACCAATAGGGCCCGACACAGGCCATGGCTAAAGCCTGCAGGGCCCGAGACAAGTAGTAGGGCCTGAGACAGGCCAAGGTCAATGCCAGCAGGGTAGGAGACTGGCTAAAGCCAGCAGGGCCCGCGACAACCAGTAGGACCCGAGACAAGCCCTGAACTACTGAACATACATTTCAGTAGAAAAACATTTCAGATTTTAAAATAATTTTTTCAAGTTGTTTGTTATAAAGTATTCTAATTTACTGAGATAATGACTTCTGTGCTTTCATGGGCTGTAAGCCATAATCATCAACATTAACAGAAATAAACACGTGAAATAGATCACTCTGTTTGTAATGACTATATAATATATGAGTTTCACTTTTTGTATTGAAGAACTGAAATAAATTAACTTTTTAATGATATTCTAATTTAGTGAGATGAACCTGTAAGTAAAAAGCCAAGGGAGTGAATATTTTCGCAAACCACCAGACTTTTTGGATCTAATATATAGGATCTCATCCACACCCCTCAACCCTCCCTCCTGGCCAGGTGAGGAGAATGGCTAATTGTATGCAAAGACATGGGAGAACACATATATTAGAATGTCATATCTTCAGAAACCTCCTAGTGGAATCATATGTTATATTTTCGAAAATACTTTCACCATTTTAGACGCGCACAATAATAGAGCCATAATTTGGATTTATATTAAAATATTGGGGTTTTCAAGGCTTAACCCCTTAACAACCTTTGCCGTATTAGTACGCACATTTGCGTACCCCCCATTCAGTGAGGGCTGCTGCGCTGAGCCCTCACTGAACCGAGCACATGTCAGCTGATTCTTACAGCTGACATGTGCCCGCAACAGCCCCGGGTGGAATCGCGATCCACCCGCGGCTGTTAACATGTTAAATGCCACGGTCAATCTCCGACAGCGGCATTTAACGCGCGCTTCACTGTAGCGCGTCATAAGCCCCGCCCATCGGTGACCCCGTCACGTGATCGCGGGTCACCGATGGGCGTGCATGACAACCCAGGGTCTGCAGCAGACGCCTGCAGTAGTCATGAGCTGGTCGCTATGAGCGCCACCTAGTAGTTGGCGCTCATAACACAGGACCAATTCTGCTATATGCAGGGGATCTGCTGATCCCCTGTATGTAGCAGAGGTGATCGGATAGTTGCTGCTTCTAGTCTCCTATGGAGACTATTGAAGCATGCAAAAAGTAAAAAAAAAAATAAGTTTTTAAAAATATAAAAAAAAATATAAAAGTTTAAATCACCCCCCTTTCGCCCCATTCAAAATAAAATATAAAAAAACAAAACCCTACATAGACATATTTGGTATCGCCGCGTTCAGAATCGCCCGATCTATCAATATAAAAAAAGAATTAATCCGATCGGTAAACGGCGTAACGAGAAAAAAATTCTAAACGCCAGAATTACGTTTTTTGATCGCCGCAAAATTGCAATAAAATGCAATAACGGGCGATCAAAACATCGGATCTACCCCAAAATGTTAGCAATAAAAACGTCAGCCCGGCGCGCAAAAAATAAGCCCTCACCCAGCCCCAGAAAAATGGAGACGCTGCAGGTCTCGGAAAATGGCGCTATTTTTTTTACCAAATTTTGGAAATTTTTTTCACCACTTAAATATAAAAGAACCTATACATGTTTGGTGTCTATGAACTCATAATGACCTGTAGAATAAGAATGGCAGGTCAGTTTTAGCATTCAGTGAACGTGGTAAAAAAAATAAATAAAAAACAACTGTGGTATTGCACTTTTTTTGCAATTTTACCGCACTTGGAATTTTTTTCCCATTTTCCCGTACATGATATGGTAAAACTAGTAATGGCGTTGAAAAGTACAACTCGTCCCGCAAAAAATAAGCCCTCACATGGTCATATTGACCAAAAAATAAAAACGCTATGGCTCTGGGAACAAAGGGAGCAAAAAACGAAAATGCAAAAACGGAAAATGCTCCGGGGCTTAAGGGGTTAAAATCCTTGCACTTGAATACAGAGAAGCAATAATGTCCACAGATCGCATAAATATCCATGGATGGAAAAAATATGCACCTTTAAAATAATTGCTAAACCTCCAATGTTTTCATAGGATTTACTAAACTTAGAAAAACACTTAAAGAGGTTGTCAGGTCAAAAGTGATAAGTCTGCAGTCACTCTGTGCGACTGCAGACTTATAAATTTCCCCAGCGCACACACTGTGCGCTGCGGGGGTTCGACGGTATGAGACCCGGGACCGGAGGGTACGTATGTGCTATACATACCCCCGGCCAAGGGGCGTGGTCTAGCTCTCCATAAACTTGTATTGAGCGAGGCCTTCTAGTCGGATGCCCCCACTGGCCGTCCATGTCACTAGACGGGGCGCGGCCTCGCTCCATACAAGTTTATGGAGACCGAGACCGCGCCCCTTGGCCAGGGGTATGTATAGTGCGCATACATACCCTCCGGTCCCGGGTCTCATACTGAAGAAATCCCCGCAGCGCACAGTGCGTGCACTGGGGAAATTCATACATCTGGAGCGAGGCGGCGCTGAATGGCCGGTGGTATGTATAGTTTTTACATACCTTCTATTACCGGGTCTGAAACCCGCAAATCCCAGAGGCGCACAGTGCGAGCGCTGGGGTGAGTCATAAGTCTGCAGTCACACAGAGTGACTGCAGTCTTATCACTTTGACCGGACAACCCCTTTAACATTGTTTAAGTTGGAACACATTAATAAAATAATTAACACCATAATTCATCCAAGTTTAATAAAAAAATTAAAAAAAACTTTATTAGAACTGTGCAACTCACTGATATTTTGACTTATCACAGCATAAACAAACATTTGGCATTTCAATAGTTATACTTTTTGGCAAGACTCATGGAGCAATTCATTTCTCCAATAAAATGAATAATTAAACAAAAGGCAGAGTAAAACAGCTAAAACCATTCTCTATTTATATATAAAAAAAAACAATGTAAAAAAATATTTAACAGAACACAATAATAAAAGAATTATAGTAAAGCAGGAAATATGAGTTACATTCACTATTCAAGGAGAACATCGGGTAGAATGAGGTAGAGTGTCAGAACGGATCCCCTGAGAAGAGTTCATACTAAATTAGCTCTGTTACCTACCATAAACTACCAGTATCACCTTTACATAAAGAAAGAAACGGTGAAAACAAATAAAAAAAAAATGGGTGTAAAGGTAAAGAACAAAAACAAAATACATTGCCAAGGTAAACATACTAAAATATTTGAAACTTCTTTATATATTGTACATATATAATGCCACACTATTTCCATATTAATGGCTAGCACACTTGTTAGAAATGGTTATCACTGCTCTTAGTTGAAGGTAGCCTAAAATACTTTGCATAATAATGCTGTACAATTCCAAAAATGTTGGCACAATGTGTAAAATGTAATGAAAATAAGAATGGAATGATTTGGAAATCTCCCATAGTAATATTTTATTCACAACAGAACACAGATCACAAGAAGAAAGTTGGACATTTTTCTATTTAATTTTAAAAAATTAACTCATCTAAAAATGAATGGCATCGAAAAAAAAAAAGTTGGGACAAGGTTAACAAAAGTCTGAAAAAGTAAGCGGTACTAAGGAACAGCTCAAGGGTTAATTTTCAACTTAATCATGTGAATTTGTATAAAAATGGCATGTTAGAAAGGCAGAGTCTCTCAGAAGCAAAGATTGTCAGAGGTTGTAAACAACTGTGTCTAAAAATTGTGGAACAATTTCAGAAAAATGTCCATCAACCTGAAATTGCAAAAACTTTCAATATCCCACCACCTATAGCACATTATTTCATCAAAAGATTCAGAGATTCTGGAGAAATCCATGTGCACAAGAGACAAAGCGGACGGTCAATATTGGATGATTGTGAGCCACGTGCCCTCAGGCAGTACTGCATTGAAATAACCGCTATGGCCCTGGCCAAACTTTGATGGCAGCAACCAGGGGCGTACATAGAAGTCATGGGGCCCCATAGAAGAAGCTCTAATTGGGCCCCCCCCCTACAAAAAATAAATATTTGTCTGTGTCACAGAAAAGCAGATCTCATAACTTTCCAGCCTTTACATAGTAATTTACCTCTTTCTGAAGTCGTAGATTCCTTCTTCATTGCCCTCATAAAGTATGATGCCAACAAAAGTGCCCCCCAAACAGTATGATACCCCTATGGTGCATTCCTCCACATGCACAGTATAATGACCCTATTGTACCCCACTTCAACTCCCCCGGCAAAGTATGGTGACCCTAACACAGTATAATCTCCCACCTGTGAACCCCACAGAGCCCTCCATACACTCTCATGGCCCCACACAGCCCTCCAAACAGTATAATGGCCCCCACACAGCCCTCCAAACAGTATAATGACCCCACACAAACATTCACACTGTATAATTGCTTTCAAACAGTATAATGGCCCCCACATAGCCCTCAAAATATTATAATGGCCCCACATAGCCTTCCATGTAGTATAATGCACCACCAATAATCTTCCATATAGTATAATGCGCCCCCATAATCCTCCATATAGTATAATGCTCCCCCCATAAACCTCCATATAGTATAATGCGCCCCCCATAAACCTCCATATAGTATAATGAACTTCCCATGGTCCTCCATAGAATATAATCCACTCCCCATAGTCCTCCATACAGTATATTACACACCCCATAGGGTAAAATGCAGCCCCCATATAGTATAATGCACGCCACAGTCCTGCAGTATTATGGGCACCACGTACTCACTGATTTTAAAATACCGTATATTTTAAATAAGCTGACCCGAGTATAAACCGAGGCCCCTAATTTTACCACATAAAAATGGGAAAACCTATTGACTTGAGTATAAGCCTAGGGTGGGAAATGCAGCAGCTACTGGTAAATTTCCCCATCCTCATATGTGTGGCTCCCTCAATCCCACAATCCCTGGTATGTGTGGCCCCCTCAATCCCACAATCGCTGGTATGTGTGGCCCCCTCAATCCCACAATCCCTATGTGTGGCCCCTTCAATCCCACAATCCCTGGTATGTGTGGCCTCTTCAATCCCACAATCCCTGGTATGTGTGGCCTCTTCAATCCCACAATCCCTGGTATGTGTGGCCACTTCAATCCCACAATCCCTGGTATGTGTGGCCTCTTCAATCCCACAATCTCTGGTATGTGTGGCCTCTTCAATCCCACAATCCCTGATATGTGTGGCCTCCTCAATCCCCCAATCCTGGTAAGTGTGGCCTCCTAAATCCCCCAATCCTGGTAAGTGTGGCCTCCTCAATCCCCAAATCCTGGTATGTGTGGCCTCCTCAATCCCCCAATTCTGGTATGTGTGGCTTCCTCAATTACCCAATCCTGGTATGTGTGGCCTCCTCAATTCCCCAATCCTGGTATGTTTGGCCTCCTCAATCCCCCAATCCTGGTATGTGTGGCTTCCTCAATCCCCAAATCCTGGTATGTGTGGCCTCCTCAATCCCCCAATCCCTGGTATGTGTGGCCTCCTCAATCCCTAAATCCTGGTAAGTGTGGCCTCCTCAATCCCCCATTCCTGGTATGTGTGGCCTCCTCAATCCCCCATTCCTGGTATGTGTGGCCTCCTCAATCCCCCATTCCTGGTATGTGTGGCCTCCTCAATCCAAGTATCCTGGTATGTGTGGCCCCCTCATCCCCCAATCACTGCACATAAAACAATAAACACTTATACTCACCTTCCTTCCCCACCTCTGCTCCAGCGCTGCGTCCTGTCTGCAGCAGCTCATGTCGGCATCTGAGCTGCGCACGCTCTCAGAAGCCGAGGTGAGCGGCTGCCGGCACATTCACTCCTCTCCACGCCGGGACTATGGGCGTGAAGCGTGAATATGCTTTCTCTTCAGCAGCAGGCACTGACAGGAGCCGCTGCTCTGCGCTCCTCCCTGCCGCTACTAAAGAGAACGAATATTCCGTCTTCTCCACGCCTATGGGAGTGGAGAAGAGGGAATATTCATGTCTCTTTAGCAGCGGGCACACGTGGTAGCTGCAGCAGCGGCTACTGTGTGTGCTCCGCTCCTCCACTGCCGCAACCTCCTACTCACCTATCCTCCTCGTTCCCACGCTGCTTGGGGCCCTCATGAGCCCCCTCCGGCCACGGGCCCCATAGCAGTGGCGTGGTCTGCCGCCATTGGCGGTACGCCACTGGCAGCAACTCATCTCAGTTTCTAAATTAGATAATTTTTTTTTGCAAATGAAATGGAAAAATGTGTAACTTTTATCTTCTACTATATGTTCTATCATCTGGTGTGAATAAAATATGGCTATAAGACTTCAAATCATTGCATTCTTGTTTTCTTTATATTTACACAACATCACAACTTATATTGAATTATGGTTGTACATTTGGTGCCTGTCTAAAGGAATGGTAAAGTAAAGCCATGCAAAAGTGCAAAATGAGTGTGAACTGGTGTGATTGACTTAAAAAGAAATCTTTTGTTTTAATACCAAAGAATCCTTTTATTGAACGCCCACAATAATGTTTGTACATAATTCCAGAATTGTCACTTCTAGCTATGAATGAAGGAGTCGTATCCATCCTTTGATGGTGAAATTACCCATATGCCAGCTTGATGAATTAGAAACCAAAGGAGAGTTTACTTAAAATGGTTATATTTTTCTTTTTGGCACAAATCCTATATTTTTAATAACCCTTGCGGCTTGATTTCATGTGAACATATAAATTATGATTAATAGTAGGAAATGTTTCACAGGTGCCAGTATTTAATAAAATAATCTACATTGTATCCAGCTTAATTACCATATACAAGAAACTGTAAGGCTATGTTCACACATTGGTTTTTGTTGCTTTTTTTTCTGCAGGCAAAACCTGCTCTCTTGGCAGTAAAGAAGCTGCTTACAAAAAGCAGGTTTAGCTGCATACTTTAGGATCACAAAGTTCAGCTTTGCTTCCACCACAGAAGCATGAACAATGCAAGGTGCTAAGTCACGAATGAAAGACCCATTAAACTATTTTGGAAAAAAAGGCAATTTGATCAATTTATTTAGTGTAGTGGGAAAATATTTTTATATGTGAAGAAATAGTGACTATTCTGAACAAAAAAAAAAGTTTACATGAGTTCATGAAAAAATACACAATTACAAACATAACAGGGGGGGGTGAATTGATCAGGAGTTGGTTTCCTAAGACATTGGCAGAGCATTGAGTTTGTAGGACACTTTACTTTCACAATTTGGTCAGTCCTTGAGTTGGTTGGGTATTGTTTAATTTCACACCTTGGTCAGCCAATGTTTACTTTATGCATATGACTAATTTAATTAAATTGTACTAATCCTAACTGCCATTCTAAGGTGAGGAGACCAAGACATTATGGTTAAAAGTTGGGAAGATCACAAAAATAAATGCGTTTCACATTCTGCTGTACCAGCTTTTTTCACACAGCAAAACCTGATACCAGTATTTTTTGCTGCATTTTTGTTGTGTTTTTGCACAAACGCTGCAAAAACGCTGAAAGAAGAGACATGCTGCAGTTTTCAAAAATGCATGAGGTGAGCTGAGTTCATTGGACATGACCTCGGCTCGTCACAGCCAGACACTGAGAAGCGCAAGCATGCCTGCGCTTCTCAGTGTCTGCGGCATGGCAAGCTGGATGGCAGCTTTCGGCTGTGATCCAGCCTGTCATGTGAATTTAGCAGAGCTGAAGCTGTCCTGGGAACCATGGAAAGGTAAGGATGAGGTTGCTTTATTATTTTACTTTTATTGCAGAAGACATTGGCTTCAGCTGGAATGGGCGTGATGATAAGTAGGGTTTAATTTAGAACAGTAAAGAATTGTGTGTTTATTTCAATTAAAGGACTTTATTCTGGGTGTTTGTGTTATTTTTTAACTTTGACTAAGGGGTTAGTAATGGGGGTGTCTTATAGACGCCTCTCCATTACTAACCTGGGCTTGATGTCAGCTGGCATTATAAGCTGACATCAACCCCAACCCTATTACCCCACTGCCACCGCTACAGGGCAGTGGGAAGAGCGAGGCTAAGTGCCAGAATTGGCGCATCCTATGGTTGCTCCATTTCTGGGGCAGCTGACGGCTGGTGTTTCTAGCCTGGGAGGGGGCCAATATTCATGGCACCCTTCCTGGGCTAGTAATATCAGCCCCCAGCTGGCTGCCTAGCCTTCGCTAGCTATTAAAATAGGGGGGACCCCACGTAATTTTTTTGGGGGTCCCCCATTTTAATAGCTAGTAAAGGCTAGGTATTCAGCTGGGAGCTGATATTAGTAGCCTGCGAAGCTCCGTGGGTATTACCCCCTTCCCAGGCTTCAAACATCTGCCCCAGCAGTCTGCTTAACCTCCGCTAGAGACTAAAATTACGGGGAACCCCACGCCAATTTTTTTTTTAATAAATCCTTTATTTTAACACTAAATGACAAGTACAGTAATCAACACTATCGCTGTACTTATTATATATGTGACTGACATGTTTC
Source organism: Phyllobates terribilis (assembly GCF_046119375.1). Classification (NCBI taxonomy): domain Eukaryota; kingdom Metazoa; phylum Chordata; class Amphibia; order Anura; family Dendrobatidae; genus Phyllobates; species Phyllobates terribilis. The sequence goes on from NW_027363026.1 coordinate 591,446, forward strand.
TATCTATCTAATCTATGTGTGATGCTCTATTCTTTCTATTCAAAATTGTCGGGTACCGATGCTGAATTGCCGGCCGGCTTTTTTAAAGAGACGGTGCATGAAAACACTATTATTTTTTTTAATAAATCCTTTAACACTAAATGACAAGTACAGTAAGCTGAGCGCTGCCATCCAGCTTGTCATCCTTCAGAGACACTGCAGAGCGCAGGCATTATGGGAACTTCCGATTCCGGTATTCGATATTCTAAAAGTATCGGAACTCCGATACCGCGAATATCGGTCGATACCCGATATTTCAGTATCAGAATGCTCAACACTAGTGGACACATATAACTTATGTTTGCTAGACACTGCGCACAGACATGGCACCTGGCGTGCCATATCATGATAATTTGCGCACACTTTCCAATAGCAAACCTGTCTGAACGATTAACAAAGTAAAGGATTATGGTTTTTAATTACCCCTGCATGTCATCTGGTTAACATTAACTGATGATCACAAGATATGAACAGTTATACGCAAAGCATCTAAAACTACTCAGTTTTTATAGCAAAAGCTGCTTTCTGTACACTAAAATAGCAAGACACGACCGAAAAATACATCTTTGGTTACAATTTTTCCCTTAGTATATAAAGCAATATGTTAAAAAATAGGTCATCTAATACTGTTATAATAAAGAGCTAATAGCTAAATACTAAACTTGTAACTTGGAAGTTTTTGGACTTGACTAGTTAATAAGGTAGTTTAAAATGCATTTCTGCACTAATACAGTCACTGCTACTACTTGGCAGCTATGCCAACAACAAAATAGCAGATTTTTTTTTCTTTTGGGAAAAAAAATATTTTATCCCTTAAGCAATAAAGAACAATCTTTGGTATGATAAGGCAAAAAAAAAAAAGCAAGCACAGTTTTTGAAGACTGTATATAATTTACCAGTCACATACGAAGTAAAGAGATTATGGGAACTTATTTTGTGATAAAGCAAAGTTCAATTCAATACAGTGGTGGCCAAAAGTATTGGCACCCCTGCAATTCTGTCAGATAATACTCAGTTTCTTCCTGAAAATGATTGCAATCACAAATTCTTTGGTATTATTATCTTCATTTAATTTGTCTTCAATGAAAAAAAACACAAAAAGAATTGTCCTAAAGCCAAATTGGATATAATTCCACACCAAACCTAGAAAAGGGGGTGGACAAAAGTATTGGCACTGTTTGAAAAATCATGTGATGCTCCTCTAATTCGTGTAATTAACAGCACCTGTAACTTACCTGTGGCACCTAACAGGTGTTGGCAATAGCTAAATCACACTTGCAGCCAGTTAACATGGATTAAAGTTGACTCAACCTCTGTCCTGTGTCCTTGTGTGTACTACATTGAGCAAGGAGAAAAGAAAGAAGACCAAAGAACTGTCTGAGGAATTGAGGAACCAAATTGTGAGGAAGCATGAGCAATCTCAAGGCTACAAGTCCATCTCCAAAGACCTGAATGTTCCTGTGTCTTCCGTGCGCAGTGTCATCAAGAAGTTTAAAGCCGATGGCACTGTGGCTAACCTCCCTAGATGTGGACGGAAAAGAAAAATTGACGAGAGATTTCAGCGCAAGATTGTGCGGATGGTGGATAAAGAACCTCGACTAACATCCAAACAAGTTCAAGCTGCCCTGCAGTCCGAGGGTACAACAGTGTCAACCCGTACTATTCGTCGGCGTCTGAATGAAAAGGGACTGTATGGTAGGATACCCAGGAAGACCCCACTTCTTACCCCGAGACATAAAAAAGCAAGGCTGGAGTTTGCCAAAACTTACCTGAGAAAGCCTAAAATGTTTTGGAAGAATGTTCTCTGGTCAGATGAGACAAAAGTAGAGCTTTTTGGGAAAAAGCATCAACATAGAGTATACAGGAAAAAAAAAGAGGCATTCAAAGAAAAGAACACGGTCCCTACAGTCAAACATGGCGGAGGTTCCCTGATGTTTTGGGGTTGCTTTTCTGCTTCTGGGACTGGACTGCTTGACCGTGTGCATGGCATTATGAAGTCTGAAGACTACCAACAAATTTTGCAACATAATGTAGGGCCCAGTGTGAGAAAGCTGGGTCTCCCTCAGAGGTCATGGGTCTTTCAGCAAGACAATGACCCAAAACACACTTCCAAAAGCACTATAAAATGGTTTGAGAGAAAGCACTGGAGATTTCTAAGGTGGCCAGCAATGAGTCCAGACCTGAATCCCATAGAACACCTGTGGAGAGATCTCAAAATGGCAGTTTGGAGAAGGCACCCTTCAAATATCAGGGACCTGGAGCAGTTTGCCAAAGAAGAATGGTCTACAATTCCAGCAGAGCATTGTAAGAAACTCATTGATGGTTACCGGAAGCGGTTGTTCGCAGTTATTTTGGCTAAAGGTTGTGCAACCAAGTATTAGGCTGAGGGTGACAATACTTTTGTCTGGCCCATTTTTGGAGTTTTGTGTGAAATGATCAATGATTTGATTTTTGCTTCATTCTCTTTTGTGTTTTTTCCTTGCAAGCAAATTAAATGAAGATAATAATACCAAAGAATTTGTGATTGCAATCATTTTCAGGAAGAAACGGAGTATTATCTGACAGAATTGCAGGGGTGCCAATACTTTTGGCCACCACTGTAGGTACTAAAAACATGACTGAGGAATGAAGTACCTAATGAACTTAAAAAAATATTACTTTATCAAAAGTATTCACCAAATAATTCATACTCTCAGGAGCTGCAGTAGCTGAGATATTGGGTGTCCTTCCGCAGGGTCTTTACACTAGAGAGCTGGCTTATGCCTGAAAACACCACTGATCACCTTGTCCTTTAGTTCTCCTCCATACTATAGGCTTCCATACTCATTACCTGAAAGTAGTCGGAACCCACATATTTTGATGGGACCAGCTCAGGCCCAATCAAAGGTGTCAGGAAAGAGAAAGATTGGGCAGATTGGAATCAAATTCCCAGTCCTCTTATTCTCCTGCCAGATAAACCAAGTGTTCATGTGTTTGGGGGAGGCAGGAAGGAGCGGATAGCCAAAATGCCAGTTCAGTGGGCAAATATTTCATGTGTACAGGCATCATCAAAAAATGACCTATTGTTTAAATCAGGTTTTTTGTGTTAAGTGTAAACATTTTGCAATCTGTATTAAAAAAATGTAAAAAAAAAAAAAAGAAATCTTGCAATTTTCACAATGGGCTTTTTAGACTATTGATTCAGGAACCACAATGGTCCGCTACCGACTATCTTTTGTATTGAAGTGTCAGATGATCCTGTGCAAAGTGACATTGTGAAGGGAGGTGAAATCACTACTGTGAATGGTGGAACTTGTGTTATCAGCTGTGTATAAAGTTGTTAGCTGTCATTGTAATAATGTCTGATGATAAGGAGCCTCCTGAAAACCCTTAGTAAAAGGACAAGAAAGTAGAAGTCTAAAAAAGCCCAAGTGACCAGTGTTAAAATTTTAGAGAAAACAAAAGAAAAAGAAAATTACCCGTTTTGTTTTTTTAGATACATGCAGCAGAAAAACTGGATTTAAACAACAGGATAATTTCTGATGACAGACTCCCATTAATGCAGTGTAAGGACTCCTCAGATCCCAGCTTCCTGAACTCCTGTACAGAAGAATTTTGGATAGTTGGAAATGAGATTATCTGCTCCCACATCTTAATTATCAGGTGTTAAGCTGCTTATAGACATTAAATATGCAGGATGGACGATATAACTTCTATACGACTTGTCCAAAGTGTCTGGCAACTGCTCCCGTTCTCCTCCATGGAACGAAGATGCTCATCAGACCCAACCAAACAGGCACATGAAGGAATCCGTCACCGTTTAGGCTGAAAGCAGCATTGTCCTGCACATTCCTAATGTCTATAGAAGACTTTGCATCTTAATTTTAGCCACGTTATCTCTGCTCTCAATGAGTCACACGTGACAGGTAATCTTTTATAATGTAGCCAAGTAACTGACCTACTTCATCTCCTTTCAAAATCAAATATGAGCATGATACCCTGTCACATTAGCCCCATATATTTATGGGATAGACACAAAAAACACTATTCCCTGAGTCCAGGAAATGTCCTGAGTGATGTCCTGAATTCCTCGCAGTAAGGCAGTTCTGTGTAACGGAGATACTTGAAGGCACAGTTGTTACAAGGTAGTGACTGTTCATGAGAAAAGTTGGTCTCCTTAAAGACACATATAGAGGCAGTCATCAATTCATTAAGGTAGAGATGGTTCATAGCATTATCCATTTGTAATACGTTAGCAGAGCTTTAGAAAAAGCCATGTAATGGGTGTTGCCTTTACAACTCCTTAAGTAACACATTCATCACACATAAAAAGCAATAATAATAAAAACCCACAAACATACATACATTTAGGAAGTACCTTGGATGAAGGTTAAGGGGCGACAAACAAACACAAATGTGGGTAAAGCAGCGAAATGAAGTCCATAATGTGACCAGCTGAGGTAGACATAAATCAAAGAGACTGCTTGACGTCTCTTTACAACAAAGACAAATGGCATAAAACCTGGAGAGTTTCAGAGCCATTCACCATCCAGCAAAGCAACCTTCAATGTCAATAGATTTACTCAGCGAAACATTCTGAAGAAAAATGATAGATTTGATCTGAGACACCAGATTTCACAAACATTTTCTTTTTTTTGCTCTGTCATTGTCCTTCGAACAGGCAAATGGCTGGAATATTTGGCTTCAGGAATTTTTTTTTCTTGAAATGTTTAGGAAATATGGATAATTTGAGGTATTGAGGAAATGCGCTCCTCAAGAATTGACACTGGGAGATTTTCCATGTTTGCTTAAGGAAGGGTCCTTTCCACATTCTTCAACACTGAATGAGTCGGGTGTGGGCGGTGAGGTACTGATCACAGAGCAGAGGTGAATTTCATCAGTAGACTCATGGGAATACCGCCCAGAATCACTGGTTTCATGACTTTCCTCGCTGTTCCCAGAATGTTCTGTGTCTGCTGCTATGCTATGTCGCATCTGGAATGTGCCAGGATGACCAGGTGATGTGGGAGACCCGTCCTCTCCCATCAGGACCGTTGTGCCAGGACAATATACAGAAGTCTTAGTTTTTCTTTTGTACTGCGTAAAAAAAAAAAAAAATTAAATATAATGCACTATTTTTATATATACCGTATTTTTCGGACTATAAGACGCACCGGACCATAAGACGCACCTAGGTTTTAAAGGAGGAAAATAGGAAAAAAAATGTAAGCAAAAAATGTGGTCATGATGCCCTGTTATGGGGGAGGGGGTCTGCTGCTGACAATGGTATTGGGGTAATGTCCCCCAATTCTGTTAATATCCTCCATCCTGGTATGTATGGCCCCTCCTTCCTGATATAAGTGGCCCCCATCCCATTCTGGTATGCTTGGCACCCCTTTATACCCCATCCTGGTATGCATGGCACCCCTTTACACCCCATCCTGGTATGCATGGCACGCCTTGAGCCCCCATCCTGGTATGCATGGCACCCCTTGAGCCCCATCCTGGTATGCATGGCACCCCTTGAGTCCCCATCCTGGTATGCATGGCACCCCTTGAGCCCCCATCCTCTTATGCATGGCACCCCTTGAGCCCCCATCCTGGTAAGCATGGCACCCCTTGAGCCCCCATCCTGGTATACATGGCACCCCTTTATACCCCATCCTGGTATGCATGGCACGCCTTGAGCCCCCATCCTGGTATGCATGGCACCCCTTGAGCCCCATCCTGGAATGCATGGCACCCCTTGAGCCCCCATCCTGGTATGCATGGTACCCCTTGAGCCCCCATCCTCTTATGCATGGCACCCCTTGAGCCCCCATCCTGGTAAGCATGGCACCCCTTGAGCCCCCATCCTGGTATACATGGCACCCCTTTATACCCCATCTTGGTATGCATGGCACCCCTTGAGCCCCCATCCTGGTATGCATGGCACCCCTTGAGCCCCCATCCTGGAAGGCATGGCACCCCTTTATACCCCATCCTGGTATGCATGGCACCCCTTGAGCCCCCATCCTGGTATGCATGGCACCCCTTGAGCCCCCATCCTGGTATGCATGGCACCCCTTTATAACCAATCCTGGTATGCATGGCACCCATTTATACCCCATCTTGGTATGCATGGCACCCCTTGAGCCCCATCCTGGTATGCATGGCACCCCTTGAGCCCCCATCCTGGTATGCATGGCACCCCTTGAGCCCCCATCCTGGTATGCATGGCACCCCTTTATACCCCATCTTGGTATGCATGGCACCCCTTGAGCCCCCATCCTGGTATGCATGGCACCCCTTGAGCCCCCATCCTGGTATGCATGGCACCACTTGAGCCCCCATCCTGGTATGCATGGCACCCCTTGAGCCCCCATCCTGGTATGCATGGCACCTCTTGAGCCCCCATCCTGGTATGCATGGCACCCTCTGAGCCACCAATCTGGTATGCATGGCACCCCTTGAGCCCCCATTCTGGTATGTATGGCACCCTCTGAGCCCCCATGCGCCTTCACACAGTGTGAGATGCTGTGCTGGAATAGTCACTGCTCCTCGCACCGGGACTCTGTGCGTGGGGAGCAGTGACAATTCAGTCTGTTCAATAGCCGGTACACTGTACCACAGCGCGGCTCCTGTTGCCGCTCTGTGGTCAGTGTGCCTGCTATTAAAGACCATGGATATTCACTACAACCCACGGGCGTGGGTTGTAGCGAATATTCATGAGCTTTAATAGCGGGCACACTGACCGCAGAGCGGCAGCAGGAGCCGTGCTGCGGCTCCAGTGTGACGGCTATTAAGAGAAATGAATATTCATTGCTCTCCACGCCCATGGGCGTGGGGAGCAGGGAATATTCATTTTCCTTAGTAGCGGGCACAGTGTAGGCTGCAGCAGGCGGCTGCTGCCTCCTGTGCCCCGCTGATCCCCCGCTGCCGCTCCCCCACACCCACCACCATGCGGCCATACAATAATATAGTATTCGGACTATAAGACGCACCCCCCACTTTCCTCCAAAATTTTGGAGGAAAAAAGTGCGCCTTATAGTCCGAAAAATACGGTAAATACAGAAATGTATTAAACATTGACACCATAAATGCTTACTTGTCCTGCATTGTCTTTAGTATTGCCCTTGAAAAATAAGCATTTATTCTTTGTGCTTTGCTTGACAATCTGTCCATATCCATTAATGATTAGATCTGAACCACCCTGCAATAAAAAAATGCATTTTAACATATTTTTAAATATTATCTCAAGCAGATAAATTACAAGATACAATCTGCATATGAGATCTATACTAATGATTACCAGTGGTAGACAACTGTTAAGGTGCATTTACACTAGCTGATAATCGTTCAGAGTCGAACGCTAACGACTAGTGTTGAGCATTCCGATACTGTAATATCGGGTATCGGCCGATATTCGCGGTATCGGAATTCCGATACTTAATTCCGATACTTTTACAATATCGGATACCGGAATCGGAAGTTCCCATAATGCCTGCGCTCTGCAGGGTCTCTGAAGGATGACAAGTTGGATGGCAGCGCGATCCAGCCTGTCATCAGAATGCCATCCCAGCGGGGGAGAATTCTCCTGATTGTTTAAAAGCCGGCGGGCGGTATAAAGCCGCCGGCTTTTAAACAATCACACAGCCCCATACTGCTTCCCCGCAGCCTCCCACCCCGATCCTCCGCTCCCCTCGCCACCTCCCATCCCGATCGTAAGTTAGGACCGGGCGGGGAGCGCAGCTCCAAGGAGCGGGGAGTGAAGGACCCGGGCGGGGAAGCCGGCAGTGAAAAGACTTCACCGCCGGCTTTCCCGTTCTGTGCTGCGCTTTCCCGCCGGTTATTTCAAATGAACAGCTGAGGTATCAGGGGATGCCGATCAGCTGTTCATTTGAATTAGCCGCGGTGCCCTCAGAGGGTTCATGTGAGTTCATGCTTGACTGCATGAACTCACATGAACTTTCCCACGGCCGCACAGGTCAGCCTCACCTCCCAGACGATCAGCCCGTCATGATTAGTGTGTGTGCGGGGTGTGTGTGCGGGGTGTGTGTGTGCGATGTTTGTGCGGGTGTGCGCGGTGTCTGCGGGTGTGTGCGGGGTGTGTGCGCGATGTTTGTGCGGGTGTGCGCGGTGTCTGTGCGATGTCTGCGAGTGTGTGCGGTGTCTGTGCGCGGTGTCTGTGCGATGTCTACGAGTGTGTGCGTGCAGGCAGACATAGGCCGATGTGACACTACTACTCCCATCGGCCTATGTCTGTCCCCCGTCCACTCCTGCCAGCAGGATCAGCTCGATGGGAGCAGTAGTTCCCATCAGACTGATCCTGCTATTTAAATTGCCCTACTGTGTCCCCAATAAATGTTAAATACATGTCATTGGTGGCCAGTGGTTACCTAAAAGAAATTAGTTCATACATTACCTGTCCCCGCCGAACGCCACCTAAAATAAAGTAAAAAATAAAAAACTACACCTATACTCACCTAGACACCTAATTCCCCGAAGCCATCGATCTCCTGTAATAAAATATAAAATAATAAACCACAACCTTATCCTTACCCCTCCGTAGCAGTCCACGAGTGTCCCACGAAGATCTCCAGTTCAGAGCAGCCACATAGAATGTGACCGCTCTGAACCGCTGCCGCCGCTAGAATGACGGGGCCGTAAGGGTTCACCGGAGTTCAGGCAGCGCTGCTCCGGTTAGCTCCTTTACGGCACTGCTGCGCTACCTGAATGCACTCCGGTGACCTCAGTCAGTGGCTCCCGCTGCCGGGAGCGGACGTGTTCCCGGCAGCGTGAGCTTACAGCAGCCATGCACAGCTGTCACCATCTCCAGATGTGACAGCTGTGCATGGGAGATCAGCGCAGGAACGTGGACAGGTAACTATTATTTTTAGTAAACTAAGAATTAAATAAAATTGTGTGTTTTATTTCAAATAAATTATTTTTTTCTGGGTGTAGTGTGTTTTTTCTTTTTAACACTTTGAAGGTTAGTAATGGGGGTGTCTTATAGACGCCCATCATTACTAACCTGGGCTTCATGGCAGCTGGCGCTGACATGAACCCCACCACTATTACCCCCTGCCACCGCACCAGGGCAGCGTGGAAGAGCGAGGCTAAGTGCCAGAGTTGGCGCATCCTATGGATGCGCCATTTCTGGGGCGGCTGACGACTGGTGTTTCTAGCCTGGGAGGGGGCCAATATTCATGGCACCCTTCCTGGGCTATTAATATCAGCCCCCAGCTGTCTGCCTAGCCTTTGCTAGCTATTAAAATAGGGGGGACCCCACGTCATTTTTTTGGGGGGGGTCCCCCATTTTAATAGCTAGTAAAGGCTAGGTATTCAGCTGGGGGCTGATATTAGTAGCCTGGGAAGCTCCGTGGGTTTTACCCCCTTCCCAGGCTTCAAACATCTGCCCCAGCCGTCTGCTTAACCTCCGCTAGAGACTAAAATTATGGGGGATCCCACGCCATTTTTTTTTTAAATAAATCCATTATTTTAACACTAAATGACATTTGAGGAGTTAATAAAGATGCAGTCCCTAAATTATTATTTATTTTTTCCCAAAACTTTTGACGTGGGCTTCGCCATATTTTTGTATGCCAGCCAGGTACAGCATCCAGCTTCTATGAACGCGCCATTTTCCGGGGCGGCTGCGGACTGCAATTTTCAGCGGGGGGCAGAAAGCTTGGGCCTCCTTGCGCTGCAGATTCCATCCCCCAGCTGCCTAGTTGTACCTGGCTGGACACAAAAATAGGGAGAAGCTCCACGTTTTTTTTTTTTTTTTAATTATTTCATGAAATTCATGGAATAATTAAGAAAAAAAGGGCTTCCCTATATTGTTGTGTCCGGCTAGGTACAAATAGGCAGCTGGTGGTTGGGGGCAGCCCGTTCCTGCCTGCTGTACCTGGCTGGACACAAGTATAGTGCAAAGCCCCACGTCAATTTTTTTTAAATTATTTCAGGAAATTCATGAAATAATTAAAAAAAAATTATGTGGGGCTTCGCCCTATATTTGTGTCCAGTCAGGTACAGCAGGCAGGAACGGGCTGCCCCCAACCACCAGCTGCCTATTTGTACCTGGCCGGACACAACAATATAGGGAAGCCCTTTTTTTCTTAATTATTCCATGAATTTCATGAAATAATTAAAAAAAAAAATACGTGGGGCTTCGCCCTATTTTTGTGTCCAGCCAGGTACAACAAGGCAGCTGGGGGCTGGAATCCGCAGCGCAGGGAGGCCCAAGCTTTCTGGGCCCCACCCGCTGCAAATTGCAGTCCGCAGCCGCCCCGGAAAATGGCGCGTTCATAGAAGCGCCATCTTCTGGCGCTGTACCCAACTCATCCAGGGCCCTGGTGCGGTGGCTCACTGGGTAATAAAGGGGTTAAGGCCAGCTTGGCATTATCAGCTGGCCCTAAGCCCGAAATTCATGGGGTCACGCCAATATTAGACATGACCACCATGAATTTCTAGTAAAGTATTTAAAAAAAACAAACACCCAGAAAAAAGTCCTTTAATTGAAATAAAGACACAATTCTTTATTGTTCTAAATTAAACCATACTTACAGTCACGCCCATTCCAGCTGAAGCCAACGATCTCCTGCAATAAAAGTAAAATAATAAAGCAACCTCATCCTTACCTTTCCATGGTTCCCAGGACAGCTTCAGCTCTGCTACATCGAGATGACAGGCTGGACCGCAGCAGAACACAGCCATCCAGCCTGTCATCCCGCAGACACTGAGAAGCGCAGGCATGCTTGCGCTCCTCAGTGTCTCGCTGTGACGGCATCCAGATGAGCCGAGGTCATGTCCAATGAACTCAGCTCACCTCATGCACGTCACTGACAGCGTGGGAAAATTCTCCTGCACTCAGCGCTTCAGCGTGAGAATTTTCCCACGCTGTCAGTGACGTGCATGAGGTGCGCCGAGTTCATTGGACATGACCTCACCTCATGCACGTCACTGACAGCGTGGGAAAATTCTCACGCTGAAGCGCTGAGTGCAGGAGAATTCTCCCACGCTGTCAGTGACGTACATGAGGTGAGCCGAGTTCATTGTCGGCTCATCTGGATGCCGTCACAGCCAGACACTGAGGAGTGGAAGTATGCCTGCGCTTCTCAGTGTCTGCGGGATGACAGGCTGGATGGCAGCGTTCTGCTGCGGTCCAGCCTGTCATCTCGATGTAGCAGAGCTGGAGCCGTCGTGGGAGCCATGGAAAGGTAAGGATGAGGTTGCTTTATTATTTTTCTTTTATTGCAGGAGATCATTGGCTTCAGCTGGAATGGGCGTGATGGTAAGTATGGTTTAATTTAGAACAATAAAGAATTGTGTGTTTATTTCAATTAAAGGACTTTTTTCTGGGTGTTTGTGTTTTTTTTAAATACTTTACTAGAAATTCATGGTGGTCATGTCTAATATTGGCGTGACCCCATGAATTTCGGGCTTAGGGCCAGCTGATAATGCCAAGCTGGCCTTAACCCCTTTATTACCCAGTGAGCCACCGCACCAGGGCCCTGGATGAGTTGGGTACAGCGCCAGAAGATGGCGCTTCTATGAACGCGCCATTTTCCGGGGCGGCTGCGGACTGCAATTTGCAGCGGGTGGGGCCCAGAAAGCTTGGGCCTCCCTGCGCTGCAGATTCCAGCCCCCAGCTGCCTAGTTGTACCTGGCTGGACACAAAAATAGGGCGAAGCTCCATGTTTTTTTTTTTTAAATTCATGAAATTCATGGAATAATTAAGAATAAAAGGGCTTCCCTATATTGTTGTGTCCGGCTAGGTACAAATAGGCAGCTGGTGGTTGGGGGCAGCCCGTTCCTGCCTGCTGTACCTGACTGGACACAAATATAGGGCGAAGCCCCACATCAATTTTTTTTAATTATTTCATGAATTTCCTGAAATGATTTAAAAAAAATTGACGTGGGGCTTCGCACTATATTTGTGTCCAGCCAGGTACAGCAGGCAGGAACGGGCTGCCCCCAACCACCAGCTGCCTATTTGTACCTGGTTGGACACAACAATATAGGGAAGCCCTTTTTTTCTTAATTATTTCATGAATTTCATGAAATAATTAAAAAAAAAAAATACGTGAAGCTTCTCCCTATTTTTGTGTCCAGCCAGGTACAACTAGGCAGCTGGGGGATGGAATCTGCAGCGCAGAGAGGCCCAAGCTTTCTGCCCCCCCCCCCCCCCCCCCGCTGAAAATTGCAGTCCGCAGCCACCCCGGAAAATGGCGCGTTCATAGAAGCTGGATGCTGTACCTGGCTGGCATACAAAAATATGGCGAAGCCCACGTCAAAAGTTTTGGGAAAAATTAATTAAAAAATAAATAATAATTTAGGGACTGCATCTTTATTAACTCCTCAAATGTCATTTAGTGTTAAAATAAAGGATTTATTTTAAAAAAAATTGACGTGGGGCTTCGCCCTATATTTGTGTCCAGCCAGGTACAGCAGGCAGGAACAGGCTGCCCCCAACCACCAGCTGCCTATTTGTACCTGGCCGGACACAACAATATAGGGAAGCCCTTTTTTAAAAAAATTATTTCATGAAATAATTAAAAAAAAATTGACGTGGGGCTTCGCACTATATTTGTGTCCAGCCAGGTACAGCAGGCAGGAACGGGCTGCCCCCAACCACCAGCTGCCTATTTGTACCTGGTTGGACACAACAATATAGGGAAGCCCTTTTTTTCTTAATTATTCCATGAATTTCATGAAATAATTTTAAAAAAAATGCGTGGGGCTTCGCCCTATTTTTGTGCCCAGCCAGATACAACTAGGCAGCTGGGGGCTGGAATCCGCAGCGCAGGGAGACCCAAGCTTTCTGGGCCACCCCCGCTGCAAATTGCAGTCCGCAGCCGCCCCAGAAAATGGCGCGTTCATAGAAGCGCCATCTTCTGGCGCTGTACCCAACTCATCCAGGGCCCTGGTGCGGTGGCTCACTGGGTAATAAAGGGGTTAAGGCCAGCTTGGCATTATCAGCTGGCCCTAAGCCCGAAATTCATGGGGTCACGCCAATATTAGACATGACCACCATGAATTTCTAGTAAAGTATTTAAAAAAACACAACACCCAGAAAAAAGTCCTTTAATTGAAATAAACACACAATTCTTTATTGTTCTAAATTAAACCATACTTACCATCACGCCCATTCCAGCTGAAGCCAACGATCTCCTGCAATAAAAGTAAAATAATAAAGCAACATCATCCTTACCTTTCCATGGTTCCCACGACAGCTTCAGCTCTGCTACATCGAGATGACAGGCTGGACCGCAGGAGAACGCTGCCATCCAGCCTGTCATCCCGCAGACACTGAGAAGCGCAGGCATGCTTGTGCTCCTCAGTGTCTCGCTGTGACGGCATCCAGATGAGCCGAGGTCATGTCCAATGAACTCAGCTCACCTCATGTACGTCACTGACAGCGTGGGAAAATTCTCCTGCACTCAGCACTTCAGCGTGAGAATTTTCCCACGCTGTCAGTGACGTGCATGAGGTGAGCTGAGTTCATTGGACATGACCTCACCTCATGTATGTCACTGACAGCGTGGGAGAATTCTCACGCTGAAGCGCTGAGTGCAGGAGAATTTTCCCACGCTGTCAGTGACGTGCATGAGGTGAGCTGAGTTCATTGGACGTGAACTCGGCTCATCTGGATGACGTCACAGAGAGACACTGAGGAGCGCAAGCATGCCTGCGCTTCTCAGTGTCTGGGGGATGACAGGCTGGATGGCAGCGTTCTGCTGCGGTCCAGCCTGTCATCTCGATGTAGCAGAGCTGAAGCTGTCGTGGGAACCATGGAAAGGTAAGGATGAGGTTGCTTTATTATTTTACTTTTATTGCAGGAGATCGTTGGCTTCAGCTGGAATGGGCGTGATGGTAAGTATGGTTTAATTTAGAACAATAAAGAATTGTGTCTTTATTTCAATTAAAGGACTTTATTCTGGGTGTTTGTGTTTTCTTTTAACTTTGACTATGGGGTTAGTAATGGGGGTGTCTTATAGACGCCTCTCCATTACTAACCTGGGCTTGATGTCAGCTGGCATTATAAGCTGACATCAACCCCAACCCTATTACCCCCTGCCACCGCACCAGGGCAGCGTGGAAGAGCGAGGCTAAGTGCCAGAATAGGCGCATCCTATGGATGCGCCATTTCTGGGGCGGCTGACGGCTGGTGTTTCTAGCCTGGGAGGGGGCCAATATTCATGGCACCCTTCCTGGGCTATTAATATCAGCCCCCAGCTGTCTGCCTAGCCTGTGCTAGCTATTAAATTAGGGGGGACCCCACGTTATTTTTTTGGGGGGGGTTCCCCCATTTTAATAGCTAGTAAAGGCTAGGTATTCAGCTGGGGGCTGATATTAGTAGCCTGGGAAGCTCCGTGGGTATTACCCCCTTCCCAGGCTTCAAACATTTGCCCCAGCTGTCTGCTTAACCTCCGCTAGAGCCTAAAATTAAGGGGAACCCCACGCCAATTTTTTTTTAAATAAATCCTTTATTTTAACACTAAATGACAAGTACAGTAATCAACACTGTCACTGTACTTCATATATATGTGACTGACATGTTTCTATCTATCTAATCTATGTGTGATTCTCTATTCTTTCTATTCTAAATTGTCGGGTACAGATGCTGAATTGCCGGCCGGCTTTCTTAAAGAGACGGTGCACGAAAACACTAATATTTTTTTTAATAAATCCTTTACACTAAATGACAAGTACAGTAAGCAACACTGTCACTGTACTTCATATATATGTGACTGACATGTTTCTATCTATCTAATCTATGTGTGATGCTCTATTCTGTCTGTTATAAATTGTCGGGTACCGCTGCTGAATTGCCGGCCGGCTTTTTTAAAGAGACGGTGCACGAAAACACTAATTTTTTTTAATAAATCCTTTACACTAAATGACAAGTACAGTAAGCAACACTGTCACTGTACTTCATATATATGTGACTGACATGTTTCTATCTATCTAATCTATGTGTGATTCTCTATTCTTTCTATTCTAAATTGTCGGGTACAGATGCTGAATTGCCGGCCGGCTTTCTTAAAGAGACGGTGCATGAAAACACTATTATTTTTTTAAATAAATCCTTTACACTAAATGACAAGTACAGTAAGCAACACTGTCACTGTACTTCATATATATGTGGCTGACATGTTTCTATCTATCTAATCTATGTGTGAAGCTCTATTCTTTCTGTTATAAATTGTCGGGTACCGGTGTATGCCGCTGATGAATTGCCGGCTTTTCATGTCATTCTACATTATTCTTAGTTGTTTTCCTTCATGTAGAATTAACCTACAAGGAAAGAAAGGGTTTATTTTCATTCCGATATTTGTGTCCCATTGACTTGCATTGGTTTCCGGTATCGGAATCGGCGATATCCGATACTTTTTGGGTATCGGCCCGATCCAATCCGATACGATATTTCCTGATATCGGAAGGTATCGCTCAACACTACTAACGACCCATTATTTACGATAATTGTGTAATGTGAGTGGGTTGAGCAACTGATCGATGTGTCTAAAAAAAAAAAAGCTTACACAATTGTGTAATGTAAATGAAGATTGTTCACTTGAAACACAATGCTCGATGTTACGATGTAACTATCACTATTCAACTTTTTCATTCATGATTCTCATCCTATATAAACACTGTTTGTGCGTTGTGAGTTATGATTGCATTGCTCATCATTTAAATCACACATATCAAACTCTGGCCCTCGGGCCAAATCTGGCCCACGGGGCGGGCATATTTGGCCTGCAACTCCGGGCAGGCCACCCCCTGCCCAGCATCACATTTTCAACTATATCGGCATCCTGGATGCCGATATAGTTGAAAGCAATGACAACAGAGGGAGCTGTCAGCTGACACTCCCGCAGCCATCATTCTCTCTCTGTGTCTGATGTTTCAGTGCATAGGGCGTGATCATGTCACTAATTTGCGCCCGCAGTGCCGAGCACTGAAGAGCTTCAGATTGCTCGTGCCAAGACTGGAGCAGCGAGGGACCGGGGAGAGGTGAATAATTGTTTACTTGTATGGAGGACTATGCGGTGCCCATTACACTGTATGGAGCCATATTATACCATGTGGAGGACTATGTGGGGCCACCATTTATTTGACCATATAGAAAGGTAAGGAATAGTGATGAGTGAGCACTAAAATGCTCGGGTGCTCGACTCGACTAACGAGCCCAATGTAAGTCAATGGGAAACGCAAGCATTTTCCGATGCCCCTCCCCCCCATCGGAGGTCTGGAGGGGGCCTAAAAATTGAACAAATCGATGGGAACAGTGCTAAAATGATATGGGAGCAGCATGGGGAAGACCCCTGGAAGCATCTCTGACTCCCAGGTCACTGCTGTGAACAATGTGGTCAGAGTATTATGCCACTTTTATGGACTCACAATAATACATACAAAAACAAAGCCAAAATGGATTTTCCTGGAAAAAATGTTAAGGAACATTCTTTCCAGGGTAATGACTTGTATATAAGGCAAAATAAATAACCAAAAACAAAAATGCTCCTCCACACCTTGGCCTATGTTCACATGTAGCGTTTTTGATGCGTTTCTGCATTGCTTTCAACGGTGAAAAATACATTCACCGGTAAATGTAATTTTAACATTTTACTATCTTAAACTGGTCATGTGTGTGAGACATGATCAGACACATCCACCATACAGTGCTGAAATGACATGGGAACAGTATGGGCAAGACCCCTGGAAGCATCTCTGATTCCCAGGTCACTGCCTAAAACTGTGGTCATTAGACATGATCCTATATTATTGCGGTAATAATACAGACATTTTTGGCAACGTGACAAATATTAAACTTCATTTAAAATGGGAAAGGTGCATGGCAAGGGACCTGGAAGTGGACGTAATGGTGACGGTGCACGCAGAGGCCGAGGCCATGGGCAAGATGAAACTGTGCCTGCTGAGGGAGCACAACAAGCACCCACATCATGTCGATCTAGCTTCCTGTCCCACTTTCTACAAGGCCGTGGAATACCACTCTTGAAGGCAGATTAGTGTGAAAGGGTTGTTGGTTGGATAGCAGATAAAAAGATAATGCTTCCAGTCAGTTTGCAACCATCACCACCCTGTATTCCACACGGTCCAGTCTCCGTAGCGTGAGTCTGGACCATATTATTATTATTATTATTATAGCGTCTTACATGTGAAAAAGGGGTATAGATAGCAAAAACAATTACAATAATCTTGTAGGCTTGTCGGAAGATGTAAGTCTTCAGGTTCCTTTTGAAGGTTTCCACGGTAGAAGAGAGCCTGATATGTTGGGGTAAAGAGTTAGAAAGTAGGGGGGGATGCACGGGACAAATCTTGTATGCGATTGTGGGCAGAGGAGAAAAGAGGGGAGTAGAGAAGGAGATCTTGTGAGGATCGGAGATTGCGTGCAGTAAGTATCGGGAGACTAGGTCACAGATGTATGCAGGAGACAGGTTGTGGATGGCTTTGTATGCCAAGGTTAGGGTTTTGAACTAGAGTCTCTGGGCAATGGGGAGTCAGTGAAGGGATTGACAGAAAGGAGAGACCGGGGAATAGCGGAGGGGGGCGTGGATTAGTCGGGCACCAGAGTTTAGGATAGATTGGAGGGGTGCGAGAAGGGAGGCCGCAGAGCAGAAGGTTGCAGTAGTCGAGGCGGGAGATGATGAGGGCAAGAGCAATTGTTTTTGCAGATTCTTGTTTGAGGAATGTGCGGATCAGGGAGATTTTTTTTTCTTGCTTGGAGTCGGCATATTCCTCAGTTGTCCTTCAGCATTCAGTTGTCCCTACCCCAGTCCTTGGAATGCAAGCGCATATACGAGCCAAACAGGCTACAATACTAAACTGCCACATTTCTCGACTGCTCGCACTAGAAATTTTGCCTTTTAGGGTCGTGGAGGCGGAAGCTTTCCGCAACCTCGTGGCGGCTGTCCTTCGGTACTCAGTCCTCAGCCGCCACTATTTCTCCCGGTGTGCCGTCCCTGCCTTATACAAGCACGGGTCCCAGAACATTACTCGTACCCTCACCAACGCAGTTACGGGGAAGGATCACCTAAGCAGACACATGGACAAGTGCTTGTGGCCAGGGATGGTACATCTCACTGACGGCACACTGAGTTAATATAGTGGAAGCAGGGACCCAGTCGGACCCTGGGATAGAACACATCCTCCCGACCCAGAGGATTGTGGACCCTTGGTCAATAAAGCTTCAACACTATGTTCACAAGGTAAACAGCAGTGGTGGTCGGTCTCCTAGACAACGAGCAAACTCCTTCATGATGGTAGAGGCCACCATCTCCTTAGCTTGCTGGTTGTCACAAATAATTTGGAGATTCGTGGCAGCTCTGGTTATGCTGTAATTTAAATGTATTTTTTTCCTTTTTGTCCAGCAAGGGATAATGTTAGTCTCTTGGTGGCAGCCTTTTGTTAACGGTCAGTTGATGTTGGTTGGTGACACTCCCACCTCCCTTTAAATAGCCACATAATCCATCAGCTGACCACTGGTTATAGTTCATTCTATGCTGACCTCTTTGAAGGAGCCAGTCTTTGGAGAAGCTGCGGTGTTCGTTGCTGTTGTAGAGGTGAAGTTTTCTGTTGGTGAGATAAGTGTATTTTATGTTGTTATCTTCCTATTGTTAGTCTTCCCTTTCTTGTGTGTCCTATTGCAGTGGTGAGACTAGTGTCTCGCTGGCCTGCGAACTAGCCAGGTTAAGTCCAGGACCAGCGAGGGCTTAGGCACGTGATCACGCACTGGGAGAAAGACCCGTCTAGGGACAATAGGGGGGAAAATAGGGACAGACACAGGTTGGTGTCAGGAGGTGTCCCTTCCCTTGTTCCCTAACGCTAGGGCCCTCCTTCCCCCCTCTATCTCCCATTGCATCCGTGTGTTGTGCCGTCTGCCGGACATCCCCTTGTTGTTCCATGACACTGGTACTTTTCTGTGGGAATGAGCGTCTCCAACCAGCCTGGAATATCCAGAGAATGGCACGGCATGGTTTGGTATTAGCACCCAGTACCAGAAGTGAAGCCATCCACAATTTCCATCTCAGGAATTGTATTTGGTAGATTGGCTGCCCAAACATTAGTTTCTCACAAAGGATCTGAAGACATTGAGTGGCAGTAGGTGCAAGTTTCTCCAGCATGTCCTGTTTGTTAGATATCAGAGGGAAAACAGAATTGGGATTTTGCCAAGGTGCCAGATTGCATCTTAAGTCTTATAGATTGCTGGAGCCAGTCCACAGTAAAAAACAAAAACAAAAACACCCCATAGAGTGTCTGGGAACCTTCACACAGGCTTTTCTTAGCCAGGGTGAGAGTTGTAATTCACCACAGCCATATTCTTTAGGTAGGTGAAAGGACTGGCATAGAGGGAAACTGTGTCTACTCCGGCTGTCATTTCTCCGCCACTAGGTTCTGGCCATTGTCACACATGACCATGCCTGGCTGTATGTTCAGCGGTGAGAGACACAGATCTGCTTGCTCTGTTTCAGCTTTCAACAACTCTACATCGGTGTGCGGTTTGTCACCTAAGCATATAATCTTCAGCACAGCTTGTTGCCACTTGATCGAGGCAGTGCTGCAGTGCTTCCAGCTTGCGACTGATGTTGTCATTTCGGAGATGGAGGCCGAAGAGGAGGAGGAGGTGCAGGAGCTGTACAATGTGATTACATTGAGGTTACATTTGGTTTTTATACCAAAGACCCTGCTATGTTTCTATTATAATATATATACATATATATACATATATATATATATATATATATACATACATATATATATATATATATATACACACACGTATGTATATATATTTTACACATATACATATATACACAGTGGTTACGGAAACCCCTTTAAAGTTTTCACTCTTTTTTTCAATGCAGCCATTTGGTAAATTCTAAAAAGTTCATTTTTTTTCTCATTAAAGTACACTCTGCACTAGTGTTGAGCGAGTATGTTCTGTCCGAGTATGCTCGGGCCGAACTACGAGTATTTATAGCTGCTCGGTGATAAGGTTAAATCGCTCCCGTGTGCATGATTTCCAACTGTTTGACAGTTTTATTACATGTGAGGAATGTGTAAGAAATAGACATTCCTCACATGTAATAAAACTGTCAAACAAGCGCAAATCATGCACACAAAAAAAACAGGGGAGGAGTCCTGAGGAGATAATTTGCATATTCCCACTGCATTTTGGGGTAAGTGAAGAGTCTCCGCGAGCTCAAAGAACACTGGATTTTGGCTGTTGGAGCTGAAAAGAGGACATCGGTAAACCGCGCATTTTGAAGCTTTTTTTTTTAAGCTTTTTTCACTGTTTTCAGAACATTAACAATAAGAACATGGAAGAGTCCAGGAGCCATTTGGTGAGCTGCATATCCTGCTACATGTTCACAGACTTGCCAGTGGAAAAGCCAAACTTCACATGCCAGAAATGCAAGCTTGTGTCCCTGTTGGAGGAAAAGTTGCGAAATCTAGAAGAGAGGTTAACTACCTTGAAAATCATTAAGGAAGGTGAAGAGTTCTTAGACAGAGCAGAATTATCTCTTCATGATTCAGAAAGAGAAGAAATTCGAACTGCACCTGACGAAACAGAGGAATGGAAGCATGTGACCCACAGAAGCAGGAGGATCGAGAGGCAGTCAGCACCCATACTGCTCAGGAACCAGTACCAGGCTCTCACGCAGGAGAACCAGGAAGAAATACAGCAAAATAAGACTTTGCCAGCAATGAATAACCTTGTAAGCCCTCAGAATCCTCCTGGATGGAGAAAGAAGAATGTTGTGAAGAAAAAACGGAAAATGGTGGTTATGGGGGATTCCCTGTTAAGAGGAACAGAGGCCGCTATCTGCAGACCAGACATAACCTCAAGAGAAATGTGGTGTCTTCCAGGAGCAAAAATTAAAGACGTGTCTGACAGGATATCAAGACTCTTCAGACCTACAGATCACTACCCATTCCTGCTAATACATGTGGGGACAAATGACACCGCAAGAAAGGACCTGGAAACCATCTGCAGTGACTTTGAAGACTTAGGCAAGAAAGTGAAAGAATTGGGAGCGCAGGTGGTCTTCTCATCCATCCTCCCAGTGGATGGCCATGGAACAATGAGGTGGAATAAGATTCTACAGGTGAACAACTGGCTACGTCGATGGTGCCGTCAACAAGGATTTGGATTTCTGGATCACGGAATGAATTACCTATACGATGGACTACTTGCTAGAGATGGGGTGCACCTTACGAAGACTGGAAAACATGTATTTGGAAGTCGCCTTGCTACACTCATCAGAAGAGCTTTAAACTAGAACAATGTGGGAAGGGAAGCAAAAGGCCAGAAAAAGCCATACAGCTGACAAATACTATTGAGATCTCTGCTACTGGAAGTGGAAAAGAAGAACAAAGACAAAACAATTTAAATAATAAAAATATGGGAGGAAGAGAAACCAATCACAAACTAAAATGTTTTTATACAAATGCACAAAGCATGGGCAACAAACAAGGAGAATTGGAACTACTAATGCAGGAAAAGGAATATGATGTCATTGGAATCACTGAAACTTGGTGGGACGATGCACATGATTGGAATAAAAGGCTAAAAGGATACAACTTATTTGCAAGAAACAGACTTGATAAACGAGGAGGAGGTGTTGCATTGTATGTTAGAAAAGCGTATATCTGCACAGAGATTGAAGCTTCAGAGACTGGGAGTTCTGTGGAAACTGTTTGGGTAAGAATACAAGGAGAGAACAACGGAAAGGACACCATTTTAGGCATTTACTACAGGCCACCTGGGCAAGCTGAAGATATGGATGAACTCTTTATGTATCAAATGACCAAGTTCTCCAAAAAATATGACGTAGTGGTCATGGGAGATTTCAACTATCCAGACATTTGTTGGGAATCTCTCTCAAGTAAAACTAACAGGTCAAGCAAATTCTTATCCTCTCTTGCTGACAACTTTATCTTCCAAAAGGTAGGGGAGAAAACAAGGGGATCTGCTACTTTGGATCTAATCCTTATAAACAGGGAGGAAATGGTTGAGGAGGTAAAGGTGGCTGGGACCCTAGGAGGCAGCGATCATGCTATTATAGAATTTTGGATAACTAGAGGAGGAAGACATGTGAAGACTCAAACTTCAAGGTTAGATTTTAGAAAGGCAGATTTTAAGAGACTCAGAAAGAGAATAGGAGGGATCCAATGGCTGGATGTCCTTGAAGACAAAAATGTCCAGGAAGGATGGGAAATTTTTAAAAATGAGATTCTCAAAGCACAATCGTTAATCCCGAAAAGTAGGAAGAATGGGAAGCTTTTAAGGAAACCAGGATGGATGAACACAGAACTTAAACACATGCTAAAAAGAAAGAAAGAAAGAAATGTTTATTAAATGGAAAGAGGGAGGCATATCTAAAGAAGATTATAATGCAGTCTGCAGATCCTGCAGGGCACTTATCAGGTTAGCTAAAGCTGACAATGAATTAAGGCTTGCAAGAGATGTCAAAAGCAATAAAAAAGGATTTTGGGGGTATGTCAAAAGTAAAAGAAAAGTCAAAGATGCTATAGGATTTTTACAGGATGAAAATGGAGAAATGGTAAGAGAGGATGTTGAGAAGGCCAAACTTTTTAATTCCTATTTTGCATCTGTTTTCTCTCAGAAAGAAAATGTAACATCAACTGATCTTCACTGTCCTTTTAAAGGAATAGAGGAATCCAAGTTATCTGTAAACAGAAAGATTGTGAGGGAATATTTAGCTAACATAAATGAGTTCAAGTCTCCAGGTCCAGATGAATTACACCCCAGAGTACTGAAGGAGATCGTAGAAGAAATTTTAGAACCACTCTCCATAATCTTTGAAAATTCTTGGAGAACAGGAGAAGTCCCAGAAGACTGGAGAAGAGCAAATGTTGTTCCTATCTTCAAAAAGGGGAAGAAGGTGGACCCAGGGAACTATAGGCCGGTGAGTCTGACTTCTATACCAGGAAAGATCTTTGAACAAATTATTAAACAACATGTATGTAAGTACATGGATAAGAATGAAGTGATTAACCAGAGTCAGCATGGGTTTGTAACTAACAAGTCATGTCAGACTAACTTAATTTCCTTCTATGACAGAATCACTGACTGGGTGGATCAGGGAAATGCTGTAGATATAGTATATCTTGACTTCAGCAAAGCATTTGACAAAGTATCTCACACCATCCTTATTGAAAAAATGACCAAGTATGCAATGGACCAGGCAACTGTTAGGTGGATTCATAACTGGCTTAGTGATCGGACTCAAAGGGTGGTTGTAAATGGCTTCACATCCAGCTGGATGAATGTCTCAAGTGGGGTACCACAGGGCTCCGTCCTGGGACCTGTATTGTTCAACATCTTTATCAATGATTTAGATGAAGGAATTGAGGGTAAGCTGATTAAATTTGCTGATGACACAAAGCTAGGAGGGATAGCTAATACTAGAGAAGAGAGAGAGAGAGGATTCAAAAAGACCTAAATAAACTGGAGCAGTGGGCAGCAACCAACAGAATGGTTTTTAACAGGGAAAAATGCAAAGTACTACATCTGGGCAATAAAAATGAAAAAAGCATATACAGAATGGGAGGAATAGAGCTAAGCAACAGTACATGTGAAAAAGACTTATGTATACTAATAGATCATAGACTGAACATGAGTCAACAGTGTGATGCAGCAGCAAAAAAGGCAAATACAATTCTGGGATGTATTAACAGAAGCATACAGTCTAGATCACGTGAAGTCATTATCGGTCTTTACTCCTCTTTGGTCAGACCTCATCTGGAATACTGTGTACAGTTTTGGGCACCACATTTTAAAAAAGACATAGACAAACTGGAGCAAGTTCAGAGAAGAGCGACCAGAATGGTGACTGGTCTGCAAACCATGTCCTATGAGGAACGGTTGCAGGATTTGGGAATGTTTAGCTTGCAAAAAAGAAGACTGAGAGGAGACTTAATAGCTGTCTACAAATATGTCAAGGGCTGTCACATTGTAGAAGGATCATCTTTATTCTCATTTGCACAAGGAAAGACTAGAAGCAATGGGATGAAATTAAATGGGAGGAGACACAGATTAGATATTAGAAAAAACTTTTTGACAGTTAGGGTGATTAATGAGTGGAACAGGCTGCCACGAGAGGTGGTGAGTTCCCCTTCAATGGACGTCTTCAAACAGAGGCTGGACAGACATCTGTCTGAGATGATCTAGTGAATCCTGCTTTGAGCAGGGGGTTGGACCAGATGACCCAGGAGGTCCCTTCCAACTCTACCATTCTATGATTCTATGATTCTACTCCTTCATTGCAGTCTAGCTGTGTTTCATTAAACTGATAGGACTTGATTTGGAAAGGCACACACCTGTCTATATAACACCTCACAGCTCACAGTACATGTCAGACCAAATGAGAATTTTGAGCTCAAAGGAACTGCCCAAGAAGCTCAGAGACAGAATTGTGGCAAGGCACAGATCTGGCCAAGGTTACAAAAGAATTTCTGCATTACTTAAGGTTCCTAAGAGCACAGTGGCCTCCATAATCCTTAAATGGAATAAGTTTGGGACCACCAGAAGTCTTCCTAGACCTGGCCGTCCAGTCAAACTGAGCAATCATGGGAGAAGAGCCTTGGTGAGAGAGGTAAAGAAGAACCCCAAGATCACTGTGGCTGAGCTCTAGAGATGCAGTAGGAAGATGGGAGAAAGTTCCACAAAGTCAACTACTGTATCACTGCAGCCCTCCACCAGTCGGGCCTTTATGGCAGAGTGGCCCGACGGAAGCCTCTCCTCAGTGCAAGACATATGAAAGCCCGCATAGAGTTTCCTCAAAAACACATTAAGAACTCCCAGACTATGAGAAATAAGATTCTCTGGTCTGATGAGAGGAAGATAGAACTTTTTGGTGATAATTCTAAGTGGTATGTGTGGAGAAAACCAGGCACTGCTCATCACCTGCCCAATACAATCCCAACAGTGAAACATGGTGGTGGCAGCATCATGCTATGGGGGTGTTTTTCAGCTGAAGGGACAGGACAACTGGTTGCAATTGAAGGAAACATGAATGCTGCCAAGTACAGAGATATCCTGTATGAAAACCTCTTCCAGACCACTTCCAGAGTGCTCTGGACCTCAGACTTGGCCGAAGGTTCGCCTTCCAACTAGACAATGACCCTAAGCACACAGCTAAACTAACAAAGGAGTGGCTTCAGAGCAACTCTGTGACCATTGTTGACTGGCCCAGCCAGAGCCCTGACCTAAACCCAATTGAGCATCTCTGGAGAGACCTGAAAATGGCTGTCCACCAACGTTCACCATCAAACCTGACAGAACTGGAGAGTATCACCAAATCCAGGGATGAAAAACTTGTTGCATCATTCCCAAGACGACTCATGGCTGTACTAGTTCAAAAGGGTGCTTCTACTCAATACTGAGCAAAGGGTCTGAATACTTATGACCATGTGATATTTCCGTTATTCTTTTCAGTCAAGACGGGACACAGAGTGTACATTAATGCAAAAAAAACTGAACTTTACCAAATGGAAAGGGGTCTGAATACTTTCCGTACCCACTGTATATGTACATGTATGTATGTATGTATGTGTATATATACAGTACAGACCAAAAGTTTGGACACACCTTCTCATTTAAACATTTTTCTGTATTTTCATGACTATGAAAATTGTACATTCACACTGAATGCATCAAAACTATGAATTAACACATGTGGAATTATATACTTAACAAAAAAGTGTGAAACAACTGAAAATATGTCTTATATTCTAGGTTCTTCAAAATAGTCACCTTTTGCTTTGATGACTGCTTTGCACACTCTTGGCATTCTCTTGATGAGCTTCAAGAGGTAGTCACCGGAAATGGTCTTCCAACAATCTTGAAGGAGTTCCCAGAGATGCTTAGCAGGCAGGCTACCTCTGGCGAGCACATGGAGGGCTGTGTGGCCCTCCAAAGAAATGCCACTCCACACCATTACTGACCCACTACCAAACCGGTCATGCTGAAGGATGTTGCAGGCAGCAGATTGCTCTCCACGGCGTCTCCAGACTCTGTCACGTCTGTCATATGTGCTCAGTGTGAACCTGCTTACAACTGTGAAGAGCACAGGGCGCCAGTGGTGACTTTGCCAATTCTTGTGTTCTGTGGCAAATGCAAAGCGTCCTGCACAGTGTTGGGCTGTGAGCACAACCCCCTTCTGTGGACATCGAGCCCTCATACGACCCTCATGGAGTCGGTTTCTCACCGTTTGTGCAGATACATGCACATTTGTGGCCTGCTGGAAGTCATTTTGCAGGGCTCTGGCAGTGCTCCTCCTGTTCCTCCTTGCACAAAGGCGGAGGTAGCGGTTCTGCTGCTGGGTTGTTGTCCTCCTACGGCCCCCTCCACATCTCCTGGTATATTAGCCTGTCTCCCGGTAGCGCCTCCAGCCTCGAGACACTACGCTGACAGAAGCAGCAAACCTTCTTGCCACAGCTCGCATTGATGTGCCATACTGGATGAGCTGCACTACCTGAGCAACTTCTATGGGTTGTAGAGTCCGTCTCATGCTACCACGAGTGTGAAAGCACAACCAGCATTCAAAAGTGACCAAAACATCAGCCAGAAAGCATTGGTACTGAGATGTGGTCTGTGGTCCCCACCTGCAGAACCACTCTTTTATTGAGTGGGTCTTGATAATTGCCAATAATTTCCATCTATTTTCTATTGCATTTGCTCAACAGCATGTGAAATTGATTGTCAATCAGTGTTGCTTCCTAAGTGGACAGTTTGATTTCACAGAAGTTTGATGTACTTGGAGTTATATTCCGTTGCTTAAGTGTTCCCTTTAATTTGTTGAACAGTGTATATATATATATTTATTGAGGTGTGTCCTGACTGAAATTACAGCATACGCAATAACAGTATAGGAGACCCACTTCTTAATAATGGGAAGGACAATTCAAATATATTCTATATTACCTGTCTTATCTGAAATTCATTTACGGGTGAGCTATCGCAGTATGGATAGCGTATTACACCGATCCAGCCAGGTATGATTGCCTTATACTGCGTGCTGCAGAAAAAAAAATACAAATCTATTCTATTTCCTATCGATACCGCTGTTAGATGCATTTGAAATAGAGATAGGTGCTGCTAGGTGGTATAATCAGCTCGTGAAGAGTGTTCATTCTGGTCGCATAAATCTCTTCCACAGTCCATGACTTTCTTCTTTTTTTGTTATTTATTTGGCCTTATATACAAGTCACGACCCTGCAAAGAATGTTTCTTAACATTTCTTCCAGGAAAATCAATTTTAGCTTTGTTTTTGTAAGCTTTATTGTCAGTCCGAAAAAGTGGCGTAATGCTCTGACAACATTGTTCACAGATATACTGTTGGTCAGCGACCAAGGGTAAATGGGTTTGAACAACGCACAACTGGGATAGTTTAAATGGAGTGTAATATCTGGCACGCGCCCAAAAAATTCTGGATTGTTAGCGCAGTAATATCTGATCCCGTCTGATGATCACAGTTTTAAGCAGTGGCGTTAGAGATATGGTATTGGTCAGCAACTAAGTGTGAATAGGCTGAACAACACACAACCGGCAGTCTTTAACTGGAGTCTAATATTGGGTATGCTCCAAAAAATATCACGATTATTACAGCAGTAATATGGGATCATGTCTGATGATGGATAAGTTTCTCTGCTTCCACAATACAGCAATGCGAATAAAAAAAAATAAATAAAAAAATCGAGCTGTATTCTGTTAACAAGCAAATGGAGCAGTAAAATGGTGTACTGTATTGCTTTTTAAGCAAATAATCAGGATTAAGAGCAAAAAAAAAAAATTAGCCCTGATATCTAGAGCTATGGATATCTGTAACAGCAGCAGACAGAACGTGAAATAGATCCTATTCTGCTGTATACAGTGTCCACAAACTCTGCCTGCCTAACTTCTGCTATCACCAGTAATATATGCAGCTGGATTAGTCCTCAGAAGGACTGTTAGTTCAGATAGATATAGATCTTGCTGTGGAATACCTAATACCTCACTAAAAACCACCAATTCTCTCTCTCACTCAGCAGCAGCTCTCTCTATTCTGTCTGTTTCTAGGGTAGACTGACGAGCATAGGTTCACCGGGTCTTATGTAGACCCGATGACGCTATGCGGCCAGCCAATCACTGTAATGTCACAATCAACATGGCTACGGCATTACAGTGAATGTCAGGCAATCCCCGCATGTTTATTCGCTGTCTAAAGAGCGCCAAACATGCGTGGCCCTGAGCACGCTTGTTCCTTACTAGTAACAATGCAAGTTCACTTCTACACTGCCACCCTGCTGTAATTCTTTACCTTTTTTTCAGTCAATAACTGAATATTGGAGAATTATTATGCAGTTACCTAATTTGTTAATGAGAGATCCTTACTAGTGATGAGCGAGTATGTTCAGTTAACCCTTTCGCTGAGTATGCTCGGGCCGAGCACCGAGTAGTTACAGCTGCTCGGTATTATGTTTGAATCGCTCCCGTGTGCATGATTTGCGACTGTTTGACAGCTAGTACATGTAAGGAATGTCTATTTCTTACACATTCCTCACATGTATTAAAGTTGTCAAACAGTCGCAAATCATGCACACGGGAGCGATTCAAACATAATACCGAGCAGCTGTAACTACTCGGTGCTCGGCCCGAGCATAATCGCCGAAAGGGTTAACAGAACATACTCGCTCTTCACTAATCCTTACAGCTTTTAGTATTGGGCTGTACTGAAAATCTACCAGGCAATTTTTATTAAGAAAAAATCTGATTATACATCAGAAAACTTACCTTTGTATCTATGTAGTGATTTACTTAAACAGTAGGGATTAAGGGATCTGCATTTTCTTCCATTTGATGCATGGCTTTGCTCTCTTGAGTCTCATGAGCAATTAAAGTAGCCGAATTAGGTGTTCCATCATTTCCTTGCTGAGCAATCTTTGCAATGGATGCTTTCCAGCAGGTCAGATAGATACAATATCTTTAAACTATGGAAAGATCAGATTTTTCTGATGCTTAATTTGGAGAAAAAAATACTGCTGTATTCCACCTATGAAGTCTAAATTCATCCATCAGTCTAGTCATAACAGTGGTAATCGATGTGACCTATAAAAAGTCATATTTAAAAATCATTTCTGTTTTACATTAAATTCATCAATATGGCTTTTTTCTGAAGTTCCTTAGTCAGGTTGACCACTACTTTTTAATTTATGACCTATCGATAGGTCTTCAATGTCTGATCGGCCGGGGTCCGACACCGGGCACCCCCACCGATCAGCTGTTATCTGTGGCGACAGCAGCCTGTCAGAAATACTCACTTTAGGAGCTGGCTGTCTTCTGATAGTGGCCAAGCAGGGTACTGCACATCTGCCTCCTATTCAAATCAATAGGAGGTGGATTTGCAGTACCCTTCGGTGGCCACTATCGGCCGCTGACACAGATAACAGCTGGCGGGTGTGGCAGTTGTCGGACCCTGGCCGATCAGACATTAATGACCTATCCTAAGGATAGGCCAGCAATGTAAATGTAGTGGACAACCTCTTTAATAAGGTTTTCAGATACTTTTGAATTTTTTACTGATCTTCAGCACAGGTAACATATGCTAAGTGACAACCACAAATACCCATCATTATAGTCACCATAGATGTTGCCACAGACTCCGACATGGCACATTAATCTGCTCTGTAACCCTGCATACAATATATTTTTGTATTTGAGTTGGGAACCATGTAGAAGTTCAAATTAAAGGGGCTTCCAGGAGGAAACCTGGCCAGTAGCACGGAATGTAATAAAATCAAGAAATCAGTATTACTCACGTAATGAATCTCTCACTATTCCAATTCCGTTGCTCCAGTAGTCCCTACAGATCCTGCAGTGATGACATCCTGTTATTCAAGTGACCGCTGCAGCTAAACACTGACCTCAGTGCTCACGTTCCAAGGTCAGTGATTGGCTACAGTGATCACGTGAATGATGTATAGCACATAATGACTATGGGACCATCAGAGCTGCGGCACTAAAACACAGGGGGGCATTAACGGGTAAGTCATGGTTAGTGCTAGTATTGACCTAGTTTCTTAAAAACCTGTTAGAACCCTTTAATTTGTCTAAAACATAAAAAGACTGAATTCAAGACTCTGCATAGGACAATTTATTGTTTTTGACAATTTTTAAAAGGAAATAATATCTACATAGAAAACAAAACTATACCAGAAGTTGTTAGCCTGGGTACATAGACCCACAGAGGAGGCCCATAGATTTCTATCCTCTCTTACAAGGGTGTTCACACAATTCACACAGGCCAGAAGTTTTACTTCTTTACTGGGTTTACAAAGTAATACATAATCTTACCAACAACAATGAAATGAGACAAACTATAAGATTCCACTCAAATGCTTTAGCAATACTCCTCATACACACCTGGCTTTGCTGCGGCATATCAATATAAGCACACAGATCAGGATACAAGTCAGAGCGATGCACACTCCCACCACAATTCCGGTCATGGATTTCTGGTCCAGGTGATAAAGGTAATCTGCAACAAATATATAATTAAAAATCTTTATCATCCGGATATAAATCAAGTAAAGGTAAAATTACAGCGTGGATCCCATCAATGTATACAGTTTCGTATTAAAACAGATGACTGATGACAAAAATTCCCCAAAAGTGTAACCTTAAAGAGGTTACCAGGTTTTTGCCACCTAATCCAAGAACAGAATATTGTGAGACAGAGGTCCTAATTCCAGCGATGCATCACTTACAGGGCTGCTTGCTGTAGTTTAGTAATAATCTACTGTTCATAAAATAGTGATTTTATCAAGAGGACAAGTAAACCTGCTGTCATCTAGTCCTCTGTGCAACCCCACCCCACCACTGACTGGCAGCAGTCTATGCACAGCAGCCACAGAAAGCC
The DNA here is from genome assembly GCF_046119375.1 of Phyllobates terribilis. Taxonomy (NCBI): domain Eukaryota; kingdom Metazoa; phylum Chordata; class Amphibia; order Anura; family Dendrobatidae; genus Phyllobates; species Phyllobates terribilis. Next base: position 622,396 of record NW_027363026.1, read on the forward strand.
GTCAATCAGTGGTGAGGTCTGTAAAGTGCTCCTATTTATTTATTTTAACTTATTTTTTTAAGTTAGTTATTCAGCTGTTCAGTGTTGCCAAATCCCTATATTCAGTTTCAGATTGCTAGTTATGGGCAGGTAGTCTATAGCAGAAGTCCCGGCAGAGTCACATACAGCTTTGCTAATGCAATTATTTTTGTATGTCACTTTGTTGGATATGCTAGGGCCCATAGGCGGATTATAATGAGGGCAATCTGGGCTACTGCCCAGGGCCCCGGGGGGTTCATGGCCAGATTGCCCTCATTATAATATGTGCGGAGCCGCGGCACATACCGGCAGTCAGAGGCGGGGGGCCCCCGGACCGCTCCCCCAGCAGCTGCGCACGGCCGCTGCTTCTTCTTCTTCGGCCCTGTGCGCGGCCGTGTCTGCTAGTGTGACGTCACGCAGTGCGCGCCCTGCACTACTACTTACCACCGGAGAGGAGCTGGACAACGTGAGTGAGTGAGTGAGTGAGTGAGTGTGTGTGTGTGTGTGTGTGTGTGTGTGTGTGTGTGTGTGTGTGTGTGTGTGTGTGTGTGTGTGTGTGTGTGTGCAGATAGCATTTTGTGATGTCTGTTTATATGTATTTTTGTGTTTCAAATGTGTTTATGCGTGTATGTATGTAAAAGTCTGTATATGTTTGTATGTATATGCGTGACTGCGTGCGGCCTCCCGCTGTCTCTGGGGGGGCGCCGTGCGGCCTCCCGCTGTGTACAGACGGCACCGCGCGACCCCCCGCTGTGTACAGATGGCGCCGCGGCCCCCCGCTGTGTACAGATGGCGCCGCGCGGCCCCCCGCTGTGTACAGATGGCGCCGCGCGGCCCCCCGCTGTGTACAGATGGCGCCGCGCGGCCCCCCGCTGTGTACAGATGGCGCCGCGCGGCCCCCCGCTGTGTACAGATGGCGCCGCGCGGCCCCCCGCTGTGTACAGATGGCGCCGCGCGGCCTCCCGCTGTGTACAGATGGCGCCGCGCGGCCTCCCGCTGTGTATGGGAGGATTGTGGCAGCTCATATTGTGTGTAGGGTCTCATACTGTATATAGGGAATGTCAGCACACTTAATTGTGCTCAATATTAAGTCATACAATTAATGTAAAATTATAATTAATATATTAATATTGCGCCAAATTCACGTGAACTATCACATGATCTATCACAGGGGATCATGTGACATGTCACGTGATACATCAGGTGTGTGTGTGTGTGTGTGTGGGGGGGGGGGGGGGGGGCGCGCCTCCTAAACTGCCCGGGGCCCTTGCTACTCTTAATCCACCCCTGGAAACAGCACACTGTGTCTGTGATCGTGGGGGTTATCATACTTTATATATTTGGCCGTGTGGTCTATCATATAGTATGTGGGGAGCTGTGGGATCCATCATACTTTGCAGGTGAGTGTGTGATGTCGTAATACTGTGTACAGGAGAGATGTGAGGTCAATCATACTTTGTGTGATGGTCTGTGATGTCCATCATACTGTTCGGGGAAAGCTGTGGGATCTATCATGGTGTGTGTGGTGAGCTGTGATGTCCATTATACTGTGGATGGGGGCAGGGCTGGTTTTAGACAAAGTGAGGCCCTAGGCAAAAGTTAAAAGTGCTATCATATTTCAGCATCACACACAAACATTTAGGTTGCATTTACATGGGCTGAGTTTAGGCCATTAAATTAGTGTGATCAACAATATTCAAGTCGTTCGGTGCTTGTTTACCGGCCTCTTTAACCCATGGTATGCATGGCACCCCTCATCCCCCAATCCTTGTATGCATGCCACCCCTCATCCCCCAATCCTGGTATGCGTGGCACCCCTCATCCCCCAATCCTGGTATTTATGACCCTTTCACCCCCAATTCTGGTATGCATGACCTCCTTATCCCCCAATCCTGGTATGCATGGCACCCCTCATCCCCCAATCCTGGTATGCATGGCACCCCTCATCCCCCAATCCTGGTATGCATGGCACCCCTCATCCCCCAATCCTGGTATGCATGACACCCCTCATCCCCCAATCCTGGTATGCATGGCACCCCTCATCCCCCAATCCTTGTATGCATGCCACCCCTCATCCCCCAATCCTGGTATGTATGGCACCCCTAATCCCCCAATCCTGCTAAGTATGGCACCCCTCATCGCCCAATCCTGGTATGTGTGGCCCCCTCATCCCTCAATCCTGGTATTTATGGCCATTTCATCCCCAATTCTGGTATGCATGGCCTCATTATCCCATAGTCCTGTTATGTATGGTGCCCCGCGTCCCCAATCCTGGTATGTATGGCACCCCTCATCCTCCAATCCTGGTATGCATGGCACCCCTCATCCCCCAATCCTGGTATGCGTGGCACCCCTCATCCCCCAATCCTGGTATGCATGGCACCCCTCATCCCCCAATCCTGGTATGCATGGCACCCCTCATCCCCCAATCCTTGTATGCATGGCACCCCTCATCCCCCAATCCTGGTATGCATGGCACCCCTCATCCCCCAATCCTGGTATGCGTGGCACCCCTCATCCCCCAATCCTGGTATGCATGGCACCCCTCATCCCCCAATCCTGGTATGCGTGGCACCCCTCATCCCCCAATCCTGGTATGTGTGGCCCCCTCATCCCCCAATCCTGGTATGCATGGCTTAATCACTGCACACATAAAACAAATAAATGCTAAGGCTATTTGCCCACGATGCAGAAAAGCTCAGGATTTTTTCCTGAGCGTTTCTGCATCTCCCTGGCAGAAAAAAAACGCATGCGGATTGTACATGCGTTTTCCTGCCAGGGACATGCGTTAGTCAAGCGTTCTTCACTTGCATTTCCGCATGTGGGTTGACAAGCGCTTTCCAAGTGATCACACTATATAAATCCATGCAAACGGCATGGATTTATATACTGTGACCAAAAGAATGGTAAAAAATAAATATATACTTACCCTCTGATGGCCCGCGCTGTCTTGCTTCCCTCCGTTCTCCCTTGCCCGCAGCGGTACACTGAAGGACCTGACGGCGTCAGCGTCGCGTGACCAGTCACATGACTATGACGTCAGCGCAGGTCCTTCAGTCCATCGTGAACTGCCGGCTTGAAAGGACGAGTGCAGAGGGGGCCGCAATAAGGTAAGTATATATTTATTTTTTAGGTTCTTTTTTTTTTTTTTTTTTTACAGTTTCTATGGTACCCGGGTCCAGAGGAGAGTCTCCTCTCCTCTAGACCTGGGTACCATCCGCACATTAGAAAGCATGGAATGCGCATCTACATATACAGTGATGCGTAATCCATGCGGCCTAATGCAAGTCAATGGCGGCGAAAACGCAGCACTTCCGCAAAATAATTGGTAGTGCTGCGTTTTTTTCCGCAATGATAATCCGCAGTGGAAATTTCCGCAGCATGTGCACAGGACATGCGGATTATCATTGGGGAACATGGGAGACCTTCTACCATACGTTTTTAAGCGTTTCTGCAGCGGTTTTGCCGCTGCTGAAACGCTTAAAAAACGCATCGTGGGCACACAGCCTTATACTCACTTTCCTTCCTTACCTCTGCTCCAGCCCTGCGTCCTATTTGCCAGCAGCTCATGTCAGCATCTGAGCAGCACGCGCTCTCAGACGCTGCTGTGAGCTGCCAGCATATTCACTTTTCTCTACGCCGGGACTATGTGCATGGAGAAGAATGAATATGCATTCTTTTTAGTAGCAGGCACTGTCAGCAGGAGCTGCGGCTCAGCGCTCCTCCGTGCCCGCTGCTAAAAAAAATGAATATTCATTCTTCTCCATGCCCATGGAAGTGGAGAAGAGGGAATATTTATTTCCCTTTAGCAGCAGGCACACGTGGTTGCTGCAGCAGTGGCTACTGTGTGTGCGCGCTCCTTCGCCTCCACAACCTCCCCTGTAAATACAATACTCTCCTATCCTCCTTGTTCCCCCACTGCTTCGGGGCCTCCCGGCTCATGGGCCCCCTGGCTCACAGGCCCCATAGCAGTGGCGTGGCTTGCCACCATTCACGGTACGCCACTGGTGCACAGGAGAAGACGCTGCAGTCAGAGTGTCAGGCTGCAGCAGGAATTGTGTGCCAGCAGAGTGCTGGCAGATTGCAGACAGATCCCAGACGACATCAGATAACATCCGGAGCCCCGACTACGCCAGTCAAGACCCGAGGACCCGACTCAAAGTCCAGACTGAGCTGGTCAAGGCCCAAATTCAAGACCTAGACTGGTCAAGATACCGAACCCTGACAATGCCAGTCAAGATTTGGAGCCCAGACCCATTCTCCCCAGATCTGGGAGACAGTTGTATTTGGTCATGCACCGAAGAGGAGACTCCACCCATAAGAGGATTCCTGCAGTTACAGAAGGATGACACGAGTGAGCCGGGCCATCGCTTCCAGCACTGATGTATGGTACAGGGGTCGGGCTGGGCTAGGACAGCAGACAGAGTGGGGGTCAGTTGGAGCAAAGGAGGCTCAACGTGCATTGGTAGACTTTGTCAGGAGGACTTATGGCCTAGCGGGACAACCCAGCAACTCCCAGTAGGGCCATTAGTTCAGGAGGAGCCAACGTAGTAACTCCCACAAGGATGGATGTATCACCCCTGTCACAGGAACACTACTATAATCCCTGAGAGCCTTTTCTGCCTAATTGTACTTTAATACTCATATGTTCTGCATTGTATAATCTACTTGTAATTACCCGATTTTTTGTCATGGCTCAGTTGTTGGATATCCCGGACTAGGGGCTCCTTTCCTATCCCTACTCTCCAGATTACTTCTAATGGTGAAGACGCTGGGGCCACGTACCTTGCTGAGCTCCTAAATCAGCCATAATCGATCCCCTCCCCACCCAGGGAAGTAAGGAGTTATAGTGTTTAAGAATACACAAACCAGATTTACAACGGAATACCAATCATACAAACATGCAATCACAAACAACAGAGTGGAACACCGAGAAGAATAGGAACGAAAAACCAAATAGGAGAGGATGAGGATATGCACACAGACTAATCACTACACAACAGTTTTGGATAACAGGCTCAGTTTGCCCATTAGACTGTGGATGAAAGGCTGAGGAAAATGATAGCTGTATCCCCAAACAAGCGCAAAACGCTTTCCAAAATTTGGAAATAAATTGCACCGGTAGCGGTAGGAATTCCATGTAATTTTACAATTTAATTGATGAAAATTTGAGCCAAGGTCTTGGCATTGGGTAAGGCGGATATCACAATGAAATGATACATCTTGCTGAACTGTCCACCACCACCAAAATAACTGTATTACCTGCAGACATGGGTAGATCAGTGATGAAATCTACCGAAAAATGAGTAAAAGGTCTAGTGGGAATCGCCAATGGTTGGAGAGACCCGGATGAACGAGTATGAGGGGTCTTAGAATGCTCACACACACTACAGGCAGCTACATACTCCCAAACATCCTGATGCACCCCAGACCATCAAAAATGCAGAGCAAGGAGAACTGTGGTGGGTTTACTACTCGGGTGTCCGACCAAGACCGAATCATGGTGTTGACTTCTAACTTTGAGACAGATATTTACAGTTACAAATAGTTTACCTAATGAACAGGCAGCAGGAGTGTCCCCCTGAGCTTCAGAAACCTACTTCTCAAGATCAGAACCTATAGAAGCAATAACGACCCCTCTTTGTAGTATAGGAACTGGTTTACAATTTTCTCCATCCCCTGGAAAATAACAAGATAAATCAATTGCCTTAATGTTCTTATTCACCAGCCTATACGTCACAAAAAAGTGGAACCTGCTGAAAAACAACGACCATTTTGCCAGTCTAGGCATTAGACGCTTAGAAGATTTTAGTTAAGATCAGTGATTACCATGACCGGATGTACTGCCCCCTCGAGAAAATGACGCCGCTCTTCAGAATTGCCAAGGGTTTCCTATTACAAATGTCATCATTTTTCTCAGCGGACGAGTTTCTTAGAAAAATATGCACATGGACGCCATTTACTAGGAGATGCTCCCTGCGATAATACAACCCCCAGCCCCACCTCAGACAAGTCAACTTCTACAATAAATGGCTGAGTGACGTCAGAATCGGTGCAGATGCAAAACATTTCTTCAAAGTAACAAAAGCCTCCCTGGCCAAACTAGACCATTTGGAAAAGTACGTCACTTTCCTGATCATATCCGTCAGAGATTTGGCCACTACCGAAAAGTTTTTGATGAACTTACGGTAGTAGTTGGAGAAACCTAAAACCCTTAGAAATGTTTGGAATCAATGGGTAGAGATTCTACCAAAATTGTATAATAGTGGTGAAAATGTAACTGTTGATGAGCAACTGGTGGCATTCCGAGGTAGGTGCCCATTCAGACAATATATACCAAGTAAGCCAGCAAAATACGGCATCAAGATCTGGACACTTTGCGACAGCAAAAGTTCACATGCTCTAAATGTTCAAGTGTATACAGGAAAAACCCCCGGTGAAAGACCTGAAAAAAATCAGGGTATGCGTGTTGTTCTCGATTTGACTCATGGACTAAAAGGACAAAATGTCACATGTGGCAACTTTTTTACATCCTATCAACTAGGCCAGATGTTGAAGATAAAACAACTTACCATGCTGGGTACTATAAGAAAAAACAAACCTGAACTACCGCAAGGTATCCTTAGCAAGAGAGAGGTGTACAGTTCTACTTTTTATTTACAAGTGTTGCTTCTTATGTTCCAAAAAAAACAAAACAGGTAATTCTAATGAGCACAATGCACCATGACAATGCCGTAAGTGATAGAGAAGACAGAAAGCCTGACATTATTTTGGATTATAATGCCACAAAGGGAGCAGTTGATACTTTAGACCAAGCAATATCAACATATACATGCAAACGCAAAACCAATCGGTGGCCAATGATTTTATTTTATAACATACTGGACGTTTCTGCATACAATGCATTTGTCTTATGGAGAGAAATCGACCCCGATTGGAACCGGAATAAGCTGCATAAAAGAAGATTATTTCTTGAGGAATTGGGAAAATCCCTGGTTAGACCATATATTGAGAGCAGAAAAGTGACCCCAAGAAGTGAAGGTCAACAGCCATTGTAAAAAGTGTCCAGCATGCTCAAGAAAGAGACTCCACATCCACGGCCTCCACCAGCACAGCTACCAGCAGCACAGCTACCAGCAAAAAAAGGAAGAGATGTAGCTTCTGTCCATCTTCCTGTGACAATAAGACTAATCTGACATGTGCTGGATGTTCAATATATCTGTGTAAAGGACATGTGTCTTATTATTGTGTTCAGTGTAAAAACGCATGAACATGTTCATTTTTTTCTTTTCTTTCTAAAAAGGTTGAAGTTTTTATGATTTTTCATTTGTTGATTTATAAATATTGTTTTCAAAACGTTAAATTTCATGTTTTAGTAATAGTAATGTAAAGCTTCTTTGTTATTTGTGTGCAGAATGTCAACAATCAAAGATAATTGTAAAAAGCCTGTGTAACCTTTTTATGAAAAAAAAAAAAATTAAGTTTGAATTTAAATTTTTCATTTGTTTATGATCAACCATGTTCACATACAGTATAATAATGAAAAAAGTATTCAAATAAAACACTTAGAGTAGCTAAAAATCAAGAATTAATAGGTCGGGTCATATTGACCCGGGAACAGTACAAGTGTATAGCAAATGCGAACAGAACAGCAGGGTTAAATTCTCAGGACGATCCCAATCTACAACCGCCCGGACACTCGCCTGATCCATGAGAAAACCGGTGAACTATAAGAAATAACCCAGAAAAGGGATCTCCTGAACGAAGAACATACATTTCTCTGGTTTGACAAATAATTTATTGTCTCTGAGTATCTGTAAGACCTGCCTGACATGTACCTGATGTGACTCGAGGTCAGGCGAATAAATCAATATGTCATCAAGATACATCACAATAAACCTACCTGCCAGATGATTAAAAATGTCATTAATGAAAGATGGTGGGAGCATTAGTCAACCCAAATGGCATCACAAAGATTTCATAGTACCCATCAGGAGTATTGAATCCACTCATCTTCCTCCTTAATGCGAACAATGTGTCAATTCATGCTGTGGATATTCACTATCTATTTCATCCTTTGTGACACAAAGGATCAAGTCAGTGGTAAAGGTGCACCATTGCGTAGTAGTAAACTCAGCAATATCTGCACAATATCTGTGTGGATATTACCGCTGTTAATTTGCTGTGGGATTTCCATTGTAGAAATTCTGCAGCAAATACATTATGTGAATGTACCCACTAATAGTTGTAGGGGCCCTAACTCACTTATTTATGGAGTTATTAGTGATATCGAAAAAGAGCTTTAACTCACATCCCCCCCATACACTTTTTATGGAAATCTCTCTGCCACGTGTAAGGCTATAACTTTTCATGAAAGGCCTCATTTTCTTAGTGGTGGGGGAAGAGAACCTTTAGTGAGTTAGGGGTGATATATGGGGAGGGAACTTAGTCAGGGGTGATACATGGAAAAGAGGCTGTCAGTCAGGGGTGATACATGGAGAAGGGGCTCAGTCAAGGGTGATACATGGGGAAGGGGTGCAGTCAGGGGTGATAAATGGAGAGCAAACTCGGGGAGAGGAGGAAAGAGCATTGACATGAAGACATCAGGACAGAACAGCGCTTTGTTATATACAAATAGTGAGAGGCAGTTTGCAGCAGAGGAGGGTGTCAGCTGTAATGCGGGCACTGCTCTCCCCGTTTGTCCAACGCTGGGAGGGGAGTAGCGACATACACACAGGGAGGAGTCATGATGTACTGCTTGCTGCTCCTCCCAGAGTGAGACAACCCGGGAGAGAAGTGAGCGCATCACAGCTGACATGCCCACCTGCTGCAGACTGCAGCTCATCATTTGTATACAACAGAGCGCTGCCCATTCCTTGTGTTCTTTAGCCCAAACAAGTCTCTTCTGCTTGTTACCTGTCCTTAGCAGTGGTTTCCTAGCAGCTATTTTACCGTGAAGGCCTGCTGCACAAAGTCTCCTCTTAACAGTTGTTGTAGAGATGTGTCTGCTGCTAGAACTCTGTGTGGCATTGACCTGGTCTCTAATCTGAGATGCTGTTAACCTGCGATTTCTGAGGCTGGTGACTCAGATAAACTTATCCTCAGAAACAGAGGTGACTCTTGGTCTTCCTTTCCTGGGGCGGTCCTCATGTGAGCCAGTTTCTTTGTAGCGCTTGATGGTTTTTGCCACTGCACTTGGGGACACTTTCAAAGTTTTCCCAAATTTTCGGACAGACTGTCCTTCATTTCTAAAAGTAATGATGGCCACTCGTTTTTCTTTACTTAGCTGCTTTTTTCTTGCCATAATACAAATTCTAACAGTCTATTCAGTAGGACTATCAGCTGTGTATCCACCTGACTTCTTCACAACACAACTGATGGTCCCAACCCCATTTATAAGGCAAGAAATCCCACTTATTAAACCTGACAGGGCACACCTGTGAAGTGAAAACCATTTCTGGTGACTACCTCTTGAAGCTCATCAAGAGAATGCCAAGAGTGTGCAAAGCAGTCATCAAAGCAAAAGGTGGCTACTTTGAAGAACCTAGAATATAAGACATATTTTCAGTTGTTTCACACTTTTTTGTTAAGTATATAATTCCACATGTGTTAATTCATAGTTTTGATGCCTTCAGTGTGAATATACAATTTTCATAGTCATGAAAATACAGAAAAATCTTTAAATGAGAAGGAGTGTCCAAACTTTTGGTCTGTACTGTATATATATAAAAAAAAATTATATATATATATATATACATACACTCCTCTTATCTTTTGAAGCATATAAGGAGGGACAAATGATGCGGAGCAGGTCGTTGACCCAAATACGGGACTGTCTGCTGTATCCGTGGCTGTTGGGACTAGAGATGAGAGGATGGATTCACGGGACTCCGGTCCAGCGTCCACATCAGTGCTACCTGGCGGCTGGACGGGAGGCTGTGAATCTCTTACCTGGCATCCCTGGTGCGGCTTTTGATCATCCAGGGCAGCACGACATCATCTGTGCGTCCTGCTCATCTCCAGTTGGGACCTGTAAATTTATTTTTAGTTCATTCATTCACAGTTGGAGCCGCTTCATCTTTATGTAGCATCACTTTATGACATCAGGCTTTTTGGTGTCTTTAAGGCCGTGTTCACACATTGCATAAATACTGTGTTTTTTGTTTTATGCCAGTGTCCGCACCAAACTACACAGTAACAATCTTCTCTGATTAGTGCTTCATTTTTTTTAGGCCTATTCAGCCTTATTTGATACGTTTTTGGTGCAGATGTGAAGTCGCGTTTTTAATGTGTTTTTTTATAGTACAGAAAAGCTTTGATTCTGAACTCAAAATAGTAACTGCCGTTTTTTACATGTGTTTTTTTAGGCTCCACATAGAAGACAAGAGAAAAAAAAAGCACCAAACCGCATAGTTTAGCCGCGTCTTTAGAACACAGGGGGCGCAGTTTTCATGAAATCACATTCACTTTGCTTGGACAGTTAAACACAGCAGAATTTCTGTGCAAAAAAAACAGCAGAAAAAATGCAACATTTACGCTACATGTGAACACGGTCTAAATATCTAAGTAAAGTGGATGTGAGTTCATGAAATCTCCATCCTCGGGGCGTCTAAAGACGCTGCTGAATTCTGCGGTTTTGGTGCATTTTTTCTTTATAGGCTTCTTCTGAAAAAAAAATGAATTAAAAAAAAACACGCCGTTGCAATTTCAAGTGCAGAATCAAACCTTTTCTTTAGTATTAAAAAAGCGTTAAAAACTCTGCTTCATATCTGCCCCAAAATTGCATCAAACAAGGGGGAAAACACACAAAAAAATGCAGCAAACACGCAAAAATCAGAGAAGATTGTTATTGCGTTGTGTGGTTTAGACACCTGCAGAAAACGTGCAGGAAAAAAAGCAGTAGAAATAATGCAGCATATATGCATGGCCTCAGCATCACATTTTTAATACATTTTTATGGGTTTAATAGAGAAAAAATATCAATTACGTCATTTTTTTATGCCATTTATCGATTCCCATAAATAATCTGATTGCTGTGTTGCGCGGGTCGTTACGATTACAGGGACACCGAATATGTAGATGGTATTTGCTGACTGTGATGTTCATTATTAAAAAGGCAAGATTTTAACTGTGCTTTTCATTATTTTTTAGTAATTTTATAGGAAGAAAAATAATCTATTTTATTCTCCCTCTAGGATAGAGTCATAAAAATGCACTGCTGCACTGCTGTGTACAATGTATCAGTACAATCTGCCTGTGGAGTCAGACCCTGCAATACAGATCTAGTACACAAAATTCTCACCATTACGTTACTGGAGCCTGTGGCTCAGTAGCTTTAGATCCTGCCTGTGATGTTGAGGGTTGTGGATTCAAGACCTGTGGAAACTCTCAAAAAAAATTATATTTTTGTAATTGCTTATTATTTTTATTAGTTTCATAGGAACAAAAAAAAATCTGACTTATTCACCTCAGTATACAAATGCAAAGAAATACAAGAAATACACTGCTGTGTACAATGTACATGTAGGTGAACAATCTGCTTCTGGGTTCACTGCCTGCAATAGGGGATGAACTAAACAGAATGAAGAAAAAGAATAAATAAAAAGAATGAAAATAACTTAGAGGTGCAAAAATATGGAGAGGTATTCTAGACTTCTTATGCATCTTGGACATGGAATGAACATGGAATATATGTAGATTACAGGGAACTTAACACATATCCCATATAAAGAGGTGTATATTATATTCCCTGTGCTTGGTAGGTGGGGAGTGAACATGAAATACAGTGGTGTGAAAAAGTGTTTGCCCCCTTCCTGATTTCTTATTCTTTTGTATGTTTGACTTAAATGTTTCAGATCACAAAACAAATTTAAATATTAGACAAAGATAACACAAGTAAACACAAAATGCAGTTTTTACATGAAGGTCTTTATTATTAAGGGAAAAAGAAATTCAAACCTACAGGGCCCTGTGTGAAAAAGTGATTGCCCCACATATTAAAACATTTATTAACTGTGGTTTATCACATCTTTGGGAAGCTAAGTTCAATTTCTCTAATCACACAAAGGCCTGATTACTGCCACACTTGTTCTCAATCCAGAAATCACTTAAATAGGACCTGCCTGACAAAGTGAAGTAGACCAAAAGATCCTTAAAAGCTAGACATCATGCTGCGATCCAAATAAATTTAGGAACAAATGAGAAACAAAGTAATTGAGATCTATCAGTCTGGAAAAAGTTATAAAGCCATTTCTAAACTTTTGAGACTCCAGTGAACCACAGTGAGGGCCATTATCCACAAATGGCGAAAACATGGAACAGTGGTGAACCTTCCCAGGAGTGGCCGACCAATCAAACTTACCCCAAGAGAGTAGCGACGACTCATCCAAGAGATCACAAAAGACCCCACAACAACGTCCAAAGAACTGCAGGCCTTACTTGCCTCAGTTAAGGTCAGTGTTCAAAAATGGCATGCATGGCAGAGTTCCAAGACGAAAATCACTGCTGAGCAAAAAGAACATAAAGGCTCATATCCGTTTTGCCAGAAAACATCTTGATGACTGCCAAGACTTTTGGGAGAATACCCAATGTATTCCCATTACATCTGACATAGAAGTAACAGAGCATTTCAGAAAAGGAACATCATACCAACAGTAAAATATGGTGGTAGTGTGATGGTCTGGGGCGCTTTGCTGCTTCAGGACCTGGAAGACTTGCTGTGGTAAATGGCACCATGAATTCTGCTGTCTACTAAAAAATCCTGTAAGAGAATGTTCAGCCATCTGTTCATGACCTCAAAATGAAACGCACTTGGGTTATGCAGCAGGACAATGATCCAAAACACACCAGCAAGTCCACCTCTGAATGACTTAAGAAAAAACAAAATTAAGACTTTGGAGTGGCCTAGTCAAAGCCCTGCCCTTAATCCGATTGAGATGCTGTGAAAACCCGCCAATGTGGCTGAATTACAACAATTTTGCAATGATGAGTGGGCCAAAATTCCTCCAGAGCGTTGTAAAAGACTCAGTTATCGCAAGCGCTTGATTGCAGCTGTTGCTGCTAAGGGTGGCCCAACCAGTTATTAGGTTTAGGGGTCAATCACTTTTTCACACAGGGCCCTGTAGGTTTGGATTTCTTTTTCCCTTAATAATAAAGACCTCCATTTAAAAACTGCATTTTGTATTTACTTGTGTTATCTTTGACTAATATTTTAATTTGTCTTGTGATCTTAAACATTTAAGTGTGACAAACATGCAAAAGAATAAGAAATCAAGAAGGGGGCAAAGATTGTTTCACACCACTGTATATCACTATTTACACTTAAAAGATACATTAGGGCAGGGCCGTATTTGGAGTTCCGGCTGCCCTAGGCACTGTCAGCGGTGGCGCCCCCTCCCCCCCGTCGCAGCCCTGTTGCGTAAAATCCCCTCCCCCTCGGAAACCCCCAATCGCAGACAGACAATCTCCCCCCCTGTCGTGGCCCAAGTTTCATGTAGCTTCTCCCCCCACATTCCAGGTAGCACATATGAAAGGTTTGTAGGGGTAAAATCCAGCAGACAGACTACCTTGAGATAAATAGAAAAAATAATATTTTAATGATTTTAATTGGTTTATGTGCAAGTTTATTCTCCAAGTGTTTGCATGGGTTTCCAACCACACTACAGAGACATACTGATAGGATGTTTACATTGTGTTGATGATGTCTGTAAAGTGCTGTGGAGTTCATAGTGTAATATAAATGCAAAAAATATTATTCCTAATGTCACAATACCAGGATCTGTGGATCTTCTATTTCGAGGTCAGGAGCTCCCTGATGCGATATTGCTGGCCGTCTCGCTGTCTTCCTCTTGACACTGCATTGCGGTGGACAAGAGAGCATTAACTAGTTAATAAGAAGTATGGAGTGTGTACTAACTGAGCCATAAACCCTCCCCATATCATGTCCAGCAGACATTGCAGGATTACTATATGGATTTTATTATTAGGGTACGGACACACTGGCGTGAAACATGGACGAGCGCAATGCGTGATTTTATCGCATTGCAGTCGGACCAATGTTAATCAATGTCTGAGAGCACATTGGTGAGTGTCAGACGCTTTTTTCTCATCCAGATTCAGAATGAGAAAAAAGTCGCACCATGCTGCGACAGTATGAAACTCGCCAATGCAAGTCTATGGTCTGACAAAATCACGGACCGCACACGGACCATCCGAGAGGCATCCATTTTTTTCACTGATACATTCTCATTCTGCAGCAGAGAACACTGTAAAATGTTCCTGTAAATGATTATACAGTAATAGCTGCTGACAAAAAAACAGATTGAACACGGACAGCACTCGGATGTGATCTGAGGAAAATGTCAGACACTTGCATAGCAGTTGCATGCCAAACAGACCAAAAAACCGATGACACTCATCCGACTCTCCTGGATGACAAACGGACCGATTTTAAGGCGGCGGGAGACTGTGTACCACCATGTCCTCAGCTCTGTGCACAGTGTACCGCCATGTACCACCATGACCAGGGGTGTACATAGGAATCATGGGGCCCCATAGCAGAAGTTCTAATTGGGCCCCCACCCCAAAAGAAAAATGTAAATAATTGTTGGGGGCACAGAAGAGCAGATCTCACAACTTTCCAGCCTTTGCACAGCAATTAATAAATTGGGTACAGTAATTCAATGCAGTTTGTGGGGAATATTTTTTTCAAAATGAAAATGTCCTATAAATGTCTGTCCTATTCCTGATCTAAGGGTCTAGACTTTTAGCTGAGATGAATCTGTGCTACAGTAAATGTATCACTTAAACATGAGCCATGTATGAGGGAGTCGCAGTTGGAGTCTGTGTCATGGAAATTGAGAAGTCGGAGGTTTGGCTTACTGACTCCACAGCTCTGCCTACTGTACCCCACCTCAACTCCCAGGGCAAAGTATGGTGACCCCAACACAGTATAATCCCCCAACTGTGACCCCCACACAGCCTTCCATGCAGTATAGTGGGCCTAAATACAGTATAATGGCCCCCACATCTCTCCACACTCCACTGAGTATAATGCAGTCCCCGTGGCCCTGCACGCAGTAGAATGCAGTCCCCGTGGCCCTGCACGCAGTAGAATGCAGTCCCCGTGGCCCTGCACGCAGTAGAATGCAGTCCCCGTGGCCCTGCACGCAGTAGAATGCAGTCCCCGTGGCCCTGCACGCAGTAGAATGCAGTCCCCGTGGCCCTGCACGCAGTAGAATGCAGTCCCCGTGGCCCTGCACGCAGTAGAATGCAGTCCCCGTGGCCCTGCACGCAGTAGAATGCAGTCCCCGTGGCCCTGCACGCAGTAGAATGCAGTCCCCGTGGCCCTGCACGCAGTATAATGCAGTCCCCGTGGCCCTGCACGCAGTATAATGCAGTCCCCGTGGCCCTGCACGCAGTATAATGCAGTCCCCGTGGCCCTGCACGCAGTATAATGCAGTCCCCGTGGCCCTGCACGCAGTATAATGCACTGCCCGTGGTCCTCCACGCAGTATAATGAACTCCCCATGGTCCTCCACGCAGTATAATGAACTCCCCATGGTCCTCCACACAGTATAATGAACTCCCCATGGTCCTCCACACAGTATAATGAACTTCCCATGGTCCTCCACACAGTATAATGAACTCCCCATGGTCCTCCACGCAGTATAATGAACTCCCCATGGTCCTCCACACAGTATAATGAACTCCCCATGGTCCTCCACACAGTATAATGAACTCCCCATGGTTCTGTATGCAGTATAATGCAGCCCCCCATAGGGTAAAAGGCAGCCCCCACCATAGGGTAAAATGCAGCCCCCACCATAGGGTAAAATGCAGCCCCAGTACTCCAGTATTATCAGTACTCACTGATTTATAAATAAATACATACTTACCGCTCCTCATTCCCTGCTGCTTCAGTCTCTGCAGCGCGTCTCTGTCATCACCTCAGCAGCTGCCAGCTCCACTGTCTGACAGAGCGTGGAGCGTCATCACGCCGCTGCGTCAGAAGTATGGAGGAGTGATGAGAGAGAGAGTGTCATATGACTATCCCTCCTCCATCATTGCTTTCAACCAGGGCCGGCTCCAGGTTTTTGTGGGCCCCGGGCGAAAGTCTCAGTGGCCCCTTTAATACATACAGCATTCATGATGCACAGATACAGCGGAGAAATGTAGGTATACAACACAGGGCAAAGGCTGCCCCCTCACCCTTCACATATGCAAACATGCACGTACACAGCACGCAGACATGCAGATGGTACACAGATATGCACACATACATATGCAGACAAGCACATACACAGATACGTACATATTTGAACACATTCTTAAAAACACATAAAAGACACAAATTTTTTTTATTATATATATATATATATATATATATATATATATATATATATATACACACACAGTCATACACATTAGAAATATATTTAATATGGGGACTGGGGAACCTGGTGGCAAGTCTCACTTACCTGCCCCTTGTCCTGTGTCCGGTCCAGCTGTGCAGGGCCGCTGGCATGTCTGATGGCCATCACAGGTTCTGGACCATCAGAGGGGCCCACTCGCCGTCGGGGCCCAGACCGCTCCCCCAGCACGCCCACAGGGAGGACCTCCGGCGATGTTGGATTGCTTAATCGGGGCCCCCCTCCTGCACCCTCTGCTCCGCCGGCGCTGCTTAATTGCCGACACTTCATCAGGACCCCCGCACCTCCTTTCATCAAGGACCCCCGGGTCACCCTTCATCAAGGACCCCCGCCCCCCGAGCCTCCCTTCATCAAGGACCCCCGCCCTCGGGCCTCCTTTCATCAAGTACCCCCCCGGGCCTCCTTTCATCAAGTACCACCCCAACCCCCCGGGCCTCCTTTCATCAAGTACCACCCCCCGGGCCTCCTTTCATCAAGTACCACCCCTCCCCCCCCGGGCCTCCTTTCATCAAGGACAACCCCCCCCCTCGGGCCTCCTTTCATCAAGGACCCCCCCTCCATCGGGGCCTCCCTTAAACAGGGCCCCCCCTCCATCGGGGCCTCCCTTAAACAGGGCCCCCCACTCCATCGGGGCCTCCCTTAAACAGGGCCCCCCCTCCTGCACCCTCCGCTCCGCTGTTTGATTGACGCCGCCCGCCGACACTGTTTTCAGACATGGCCGCGCGCTGTGCGGCTGTGTCTGATAGTAATGACGCGGCAGGGGCTACACAAGCACAATTAAAGGCGCAGTGTCTCCCCTGCCGTCATTACTACCAGACACCGCCGCCACCACCGCAGCAGCAGCACTTGGGAGCCACCGCGGGACAGGAAGGAAGAGCGCTGTACGGAACCCGGAAGTGCGGGTTCCGTACAGCTCCCAGCAGCTTCCTGTCCGACCAGGCGACAGGAGCGCTCTCAGCGGCGAGGCACTTGCGGGCGGCAATGCAATGCCGGCACCGCGCTCTGCACCGGCGACACCCCCCCTCCCCCACAAAAACTCCGGTTTTCATATGGAGTCTGGGGGAGGAGAGGGAAGTAAAAAAAATAATAAAAAATACCTCTCCCTTGGTGCCGCCCCCTGCGATCTGCCGCCCTAGGCACCGGACCACGAGCGCCTAAGTGTAAATACGGCCCTGCATTAGGGATGAATTTCACAGACACGGCCTGCAAAACCCAATTAATCCCACAATTGCCCATAACAGCCGTTCACATGGAGCTTTCACTTGATCAGAGCAATTTAAAAAATGAAAGCTGATCTCTGCGAGTTGCGACACTACTGGAACGGCGCTGGCACGGGAGGTGAGTATAGGTGTTTTTATTTTAACAAGGGCAAGCAATCAGATTGAGAAGGGGTCGTCCTAGTAGTGGACAACCCCTTTAAGCAAGAGCACAATACCCCCAGTGAGCAGGAAGCCCGGAGGCAGGAGAGCAGCGTCCTCCAGAGGACAAGATGACACAACCACTTTTATAAAGACCACCAGTAGACTCTTTTCACACATCATTTTTTGGCTTGTAAGAAACTCCATTGTTTTCATGCATATTATTACCAGCTTTTCCAAATGGCATTTTATTTAATTCAGATATGTTGGTGTCTTTTTTTATGCCTCTTTAAGTCCTACAAGGAAACTTATGGGAAAACACATGAAAGAAACGCCACACTTAGGGCTTGTCAAAAAACACACCTAAAGTGAGCTGTCACACAATAAAAAAGCCTGATGGTTGTACAGCATTTAATATTACCTGTTGTCTTTTAGGCTACAGATGAAAAAATGCAGAAAAAAAATTAAATAAAAACCCTTGCTGGTTGCTGTATACTATGCTGATGGCACACTGTCACAGGGTGGGTGGCAAGCACCCAGGACAAGACAAGTATGTGCCCCCTAACCCGTGAACCAGTAGCAGTCTGAGTCCTTTCCAAAAGCCCAGTATTGCACATGTATTGTAATTTAAGAAAAATACTGATGTAATTATACTTTATGATTTCAACTCAATTTTTTTTCTGCTTTTTGCTGAAATCAGGTCTCAAATTTTAAATATATAAAACTTTATACATTATTTGTTTGCTTTGTATTTTTTATTACATTTTCTATGTAACAATTTTTTTACCCTAACCCTATTCCTAACTTTAACCATAACCCTATTCCTAATCTGGTCCCTAACCCCAGCCCTAGCCCTAACCATAGACCTAATCCTAAACCAGGCTCTTGCCCTACTTGTAACACTAGTTCGAGTTAGAAACAATGTAAAACTATAAAAGCAGCTCTATAAAATAAAGGAAGACAGTATTGAGCAGCAAAGCGGATGCCCACCCAACGCTACTTATGCCGAGCGCAGAAGTGGAGATGAGTTTGCCAGTGGCTGCTGCTCTCTACATAAGCAAAGATCAAAATTACAAAATTGTAATGAAGTGAGCTTTATCATATAAGTCGCTGCCTAAGCAGAGCACAACAGCCTATGGCAAACTCATCTCGAGCGCTTCACTCTATATAAGCAGAGACTGAGACTACAGAAAATGAGCAGCGAATGAATGAACACTGGTTATATGCCCTGCACATGATTAGAGCTGTCTTCAATAATTAGCTGCTCATTTTCTGCCATTTTAGCCACTGCTTATACATAGCACTGAAGTCAAAATGAATTTGTCATAGACTTCTGTGCTCTGCATAGGCAGCAATCAAAACAAACATTATTATACTTAGCTTTGTTATTTCAGCCGCTGCTTATGCTGAGTACAGCAGTGGATGAGAAACTCATCTCGCTTGCTTTCTTTGCAGCCTGTCGATGCAAATAATATAGAGATGTCAACTATTTCTCAATAAGTACAATGGTCAGAGATACTGCCATACAAAAAAGATAACAAAAGAAAAAATGTTTTTACCTTGCCATCTTACAGGTGGAAGGTCCCCTTGTATAGGGTTCCCCACTAGAGATTGTTCTTATGCTTATTCTATATATTCATATTTATGATTGATATATATATATACAGTACAGACCA
Source organism: Phyllobates terribilis (assembly GCF_046119375.1). Classification (NCBI taxonomy): domain Eukaryota; kingdom Metazoa; phylum Chordata; class Amphibia; order Anura; family Dendrobatidae; genus Phyllobates; species Phyllobates terribilis. The sequence goes on from NW_027363026.1 coordinate 641,878, forward strand.
AAAGTTTGGACAAACCTTCTCATTTAAAGATTTTTCTGTATTTTCATGACTATGAAAATTGTACATTCACACTGAAGGCATCAAAATTATGAATTAACACATGTGGAATTATATACTTAACAAAAAAGTGTGAAACAACTGAAAATATGTCTTATATTCTAGGATCTTCAAAGTAGCCACCTTTTGCTTTGGTGACTGCTTTGCACACTCTTGGCATTCTCTTGATGAGCTTCAAGAGGTAGTCACCGGAAATGGTCTTCCAACAATCTTGAAGGAGTTCCCAGAGATGCTTAGCACTTGTTGGCCCTTTTGCCTTCACTCTGCGGTCCAGCTCACCCCAAACCTTCTCGATTGGGTTCAGGTCTGGTGACTGTGGAGGCCAGATCATCTGGTGTAGCACCCCATCACTCTCCTTCTTGGTCAAATAGCCCTTACACAGCCTGGAGATGTGTTTGGGGTCATTGTCCTGCTGAAAAATAAATGATGGTCCAACTAAACGCAAACCGGATGGAATAGCATGCTGCTGCAAGATGCTGTGGTAGCCATGCTGGTTCAGTATGCCTTCAATTTTGAATAAATCCCCAACAGTGTCACCAGCAAAGCACCCCCACACCATCACACCTCCTCCTCCATGGTTCACGGTGGGAACCAGGCATGTAGAGTCCATCCATTCACCTTTTCTGCGTCGCACAAAGACACGGTGGTTGGAACCAAAGATCTCAAATTTGTACTCATCAGACCAAAGCACAGATTTCCACTGGTCTAATGTCCATTCCTTGTGTTCTTTAGCACAAACAAGTCTCTTCTGCTTGTTGCCTGTACTTAGAAGTGGTTTCCTAGCATCTATTTTACCATGAAGGCCTGCTGCACAAAGTCTCCTCTTAACAGTTGTTGTAGAGATGTGTCTGCTGCTAGAACTCTGTGTGGCATTGACCTGGTCTCTAATCTGAGCTGCTGTTAACCTGCGATTTCTGAGGCTGGTGACACGGATAAACTTATCCTCAGAAGCAGAGGTGACTCTTGGTCTTCCTTTCCTGGGGCGGTCTTCATGTGAGCCAGTTTCTTTGTAGCTCTTGATGGTTTTTGCAACTGCACTTGGGGACACTTTCAAAGTTTTCCCAATTTTTCAGACTGACTGACCTTCATTTCTTAAAGTAATGATGGCCACTCGTTTTTCCTTACTTAGCTGCTTTTTTTCTTGCCATAATAAAAATTCTAACAGTCTATTCAGTAGGACTATCAGCTGTGTATTCACCAGACTTCTGCACAACACGACTGATGGTCCCAACCCCATTTATAAGGCAAGAAATCCCACTTATTAAACCTGACAGGGCACACCTGTGAAGTGAAAACCATCTCCGGTGACTACCTCGTGAAGCTCATCAAGAGTGTGCAAAGCAGTCATCAATGCAAAAGGTGGCTACTTTGAAGAACCTAGAATATAAGACATATTTTCAGTTGTTTCACACTTTTTTGTTAAGTATATAATTTCACATGTGTTAATTCATAGTTTTGATGCCTTCAGTGTGAATGTACAATTTTCATAGTCATGAAAATACCGAAAAATCTTTAAATGAGAAGGTGTGTCCAAACTTTTGGTCTGTACTGTATATATATATATTCTTTGACTACGGGCATTTGTGCAATTTCGTCTATTCCAGGCACCGTTGTTACTATCTTTATACTTGTATGCGCCTGACCCCCTAGCATTTCTTCCATCTAGTCACCCCTTTTTGTCTTTTATATTTTTTTTTCTTCACTTTTGTTTTGATTCAATAAATATACTTTTTCTTGCAATGTTATGCTGGGTTGTTCTCCTTTTTTTCTATATAGTTCATTGATGTGGATAAATAATACAGCATATTGTTAAAATGGGCCCTAAAATCCTAAAATTATCTGTGAGATAATACTGAAGTGATGAAAAATTAGAAAAGATAAAGTTTAAATCAACTAACTAAAAAAAGTAGAACAGAAACAGATTTAATTTTATTACAGCCCTTATATCAAACTGATACATTCCCATCCTTATACTGTAGCATACACCTTGGATTCTTATTGGTCAGTTACTGATCACATGACCAGTGCCATCCAGGTGCCCGTGCGCTCAGTTGACAGTTAGGAAAGTGACAGTTGGATTTGACTGGTGATAGTGAAGAAGCTGTCTGTGGACTGTGATCAAAGCGATATTATGGAGAAGAAGGAGGTTTTAGGGAGGAAGAGAGCGAGGAAAAGAAGACACTTGGACTCATCGGCTGATGAGGAGTCTTCTATCAAAAAAAAAAACAAAAGACGGGAAGAAAGAGTAAAAACACAGACTCAGGACGGAAGATGTCTCCCACCCCAGAGATGGAGCGAGTGGACGAGGACGTCATTGCCAAGAGTGAAGGACTCAAGAACAGAAGACACTTGGACTCATCGGCTGATGAGAAGTCTTCTATCAAAAACCCCAACAGGAAGGGAAAAAAGAGAAAAAAAAGAGACTCAGGAAGGAAGATGTCTCCCACTCCAGAGAAGGAGCGAGTGGATGAAGACGTCATTGGCCAGAGTAAAGGACCGAAGAACAGAAGGATCGACCTGGACTGTTCAGAGGAACGAAAGACACCAATCATTAAGACTAATAGTCAGAAGAAAGAAGACGTGGGAAGCTCAGGTAAGAAGAGAAATGTAACTAGTAATTATAGGGAACGTTATTGAACATGTTTTATACCTCCACATGTAATCCAGGAATAAAGTCAGCAAAATGGTTCCAAATCTACCTTTATAATGAAAAATTACCAAAACCAGTTTTATATTAGAGCAGATGAGTATAGGGGTTGTGGGCAGTTTACCAATATAAAGTGGTAAGAGTTATCTGTTCCCAAATCTTGGTGAAATGTTATCATTGTGTAATGTCCAGGTTCAGTTCTGCTGAGATTTACCACAACACATGGAAAATGCTAACACCTTTTCAAAGGGAATCTGGCAGCAGTTTTGTGTTTTCCTATCTGAGAGCAGTAAGATATAGAGTCAGAGACCTTTGTAACAATGATGTACTACTCATTGGGCTACATTGTATAATTTTGATAAAATCACAGTTTTATCTGCTACAGATTTACCAGTTCTAACAACACTGATTGGCAGCTTTCTGTGTGTGTACACTGTGCATAGGCAGAAAGCTCCCAATGACTGGTGGGGGCGGGGTTATACAGAGCTCATGAATCTAGATGACTACCTGGCAGCAGTCCTTTAGTGATAATCTCCTGCTGATAAAACAGTGATTTTAGCAAAACTACAGCATGCAGCCCAAAAAATGACACATTTCTCTTTAAATATTATATATCTATATATCTCTCTATATATATTATATCTCAGATTAGGTGTCAAAACCTTGGTGACATAGCCCCTTTAAATGCTGCATTGCCTGAAATAAAAAAAAACACATCCCTCCTGGAATGGCGCCATTCCAGCGATGTTGGCATTGAGTCTCTTGGTAAATGTGAAGTGTTTTTCGTTTATTTGAGGCCCTGTAGCATTCCAGAAGGGGATGACAAGTAGTGGACAAACCCACACAGTCCAATTAAATGTCAAATTTATGCAAATGTTAGAATGTTGCAATCTCCTTCTCTACTCCCCTCTTATCCCCTCTTCCCACAATCGCATATATGGTTTCTCCCGTGCTTCCCCCCTACTCTGGAACTGTCTACCCCAACACATCAGACTCTCGCCTACCGTGGAAACCTTCATAAGGAACCTGAAGACCGACCTCTTCTGACAAGCCTACAAGCTGCAGTAACCCTCGCTCCACCATACCGCTACACGACCAGCCCTACCCTCACCTACTGTATCCTCACCCATCCCTTGTAGACTGTGGCCCTCGCGGGCAGGGTCCTCTCTCCTCCTGGACCAGTCTCTGGCTTGTATTGTTCATGATTATTGTGCTTGTCTTTACTATGTATACCCCTTCTCACATGTAAAGCGCCAGGGAATAAATGGCGCCATAATAATAAAGAATAATAATAATCCTAGTGATACGTGTAAAGGATTGTCCGTCTCTTTGGAGGTTTATTTCATGAGTATTGCAGTAGCTTCTCAGCACCGTACATTTAGAGATCCTTGTGTCTGCCTTGTGTACCTGCTGTAGCGGCTGTGCCATGTCTGCGTTATCCTCCATATTGAGGTCTTCTCCTATATGGTTCCTGTAATGCAGCCCACATCACCCATATTACTAGATTCTCATCAGTTGTTCTTGGTCCCGTCTCCTGACAGCAGTGATAGATCAGTGACATGGAGCTGCTGTCCCCTGATGTATAATGCAGAGTCTCACAGACTCATTTATCAAAACTGTTCATTACATTCTCTTTGTTGTCCATAGCAACCAACCAGAACTCAGCTTTCATTTCTCAACCTGCTTTGGTAAAATGAAAGCTGATCTGTGATTGGTTGTTTTGGGTACAGTAGACAGCCCTACTTTAAGAGTATGTGCACACGGTCAGGAGGCGCTGCGGGTTTGAAGCTGCGTGTCATGCAGCGTCATACCCGCAGTGGCTAGATGTTACAGCATAGTGGATGGGATTTCAAGAAATCCCATGTCCACTATGCGTATGTTGGCTGCAGATCACTGGCGGAAACTGACATGCAGCATGTTTTTCAGACCTGCAGCATGTCAATTTCTCTTGCAGGTCCGCATGTGAACTTTCCCCATAGACTAACCTCTATGAAGAAAGTCCGCATGTGAAAAAAAAATGGCGCCACTCATTTACATAATGAGGGGGGAAGCTATTCCACAGTGTCGGGACCGCAGGCGGCTCCTGACCGTATGCACATACCCTAAGGCTGTGTGCACACGTTGTGTTTTTGCTTCGTTTTTTTTCATTGCAGATTTGTCACAAAACTTGAAGGATTTCCTGTTGCAAAGTGAATGAGTGCCCTGAAGACTCCTGCACACGTTGCTTATTTGTGACTGGCAGATTTGGTGCAGATGTAAATAGATAGCGTGGTAAGCGCATGCACTGACTCCGGCACCATTTCATTGAAGTATTGTGCTACAAAATTAAAGGGATCCTTTCATCAGAAATAACGCTATTAACCTGCATATATAACAGTTAATCTGCAGATTAACAATATTACTATGCTGCCCAGCAGCTGAATGCAGCGGGGAGAAAATTAACTCTATTCTCCTCGCCAGCATTCTGTTTCAGTCCTGGGGGCGGGACAGTGCCGGTTCGGTCACCACTCTGAGTATACAGAGCGTCCCCTATAACTGCGCCCCCAGCACAGACTGACACTGGCTCTACATTGAGGCCGGCTGTCAGTCAGGGCCGGGGTTACAGCGGCCGCTCTGTATTCTCAAAGCTATGACTGAACGAGCGCCGGGCCAGACCCCATGACTGAAACTGAATGCTCCCCCATCAGGGTGTATGCTCCCCCATCCTGGTACATGCTCCTCCATCCCGGTATATGCTCCCCCCATCCAGGTCCCCCATTCTGGTATATGCTCCCCCCATCCTGGTATATGGTCTTCTCATCCAGGTCTCCCATCCTGGTACATGGTCTCCTTATCCGGGTCCCCCATCCTGGTACATGCTCCTCCATCCTGGTGTATGCTCCCCCATCCAGGTCTCCCATCCTGGTACATGCTCCTCCATCCTGGTATATGCTCCCCCATCCTGGTCTCCCATCCTGGTAAATGCTCCCCCATTCTGCCTGTTCTGCTGTTCTTTCATTCATAAAAAAAAACAACACTCTGACTCACCTTTCCCCTCTCCATTGCAGCGCGTCCTCGATCTCTGGTGAGGCTGGAGGAGTGTGGCGCCAGAGTTTGTGACTGCACATAGTGCTATGTGAGGATCATACTGTATATAGGGAGCTATGTGGGGCTCATACTGTATATAGGGAGGCTATATGTGGCTCATACTGTATATAGGAAGGCTATGGGGGGCTCATAATGTATATAGGGAGCTATGTGGGGGGCTCATATTGTATATAGGGAGGCTATGGGGGCCTCGTACTGTTTATAGGGAGCTATGTCGGGGTCATACTGTCTATAAGGAGCTATGCGGGGGTTCATACTGTATATAGGTAGGCTATGGGGGGCTCATACCATATATAGGGAGGCTATGGGGGCTCATACCATATATTGGGAGGCTATGGGGGTTCATACTGCATATAGGGAGGCTATGTGGGGCTCATACTGTGTATAAGGAGCTATGCGGGGGTTCATACTGTATATAGGGAGGCTATGTTGGGCTCATACTGTATATAAGGAGCTATGCGGGGCCTCATACTGTATATAGGAGGATATTTGGGAGCTCATACTGTATATTACATGCTATTTGGGGGCTCATACTGTATATAGTGAGCCATGTGGGGCTCATACTGTATATAGTGAGCTATGTGGGGCTCATACTGTATATAGGAGGCTATTTGGGGGCTCATTGTATATAAGGAACTATGTGGGGGGATGATACTGTATATAGGAGGCTATGTGGGGCGATGATACAGTATATAGGACACTATGTGGAGGGATGATACTGCATATAGGAAGCTATGCGGGGGTTCATACTGTACTGTATATAGGGAGGCTATGTGAGGCTCATACTGTATATAGGGAGCTTTGTGGGGCTCATACTGTATATAAGGAGCTATGTGGGGGCTCATACTGTATATAGGGAGGCTATGGGGGACTCATACTGTATATAAGGAGCTATGTGGAGGGCTCATATTGTATATAGGGAGGCTATGGGGGCTCATAAAGTATATAGGGAGGCTATCTGCATATTGGAAGCTTTGTGGGGTTCATCCTGTATATAAGGAAATATGTGGGGGGCTCAAATTGTATATAGGGAGGCTACGGGGGGCTCATACTATATATAAGGAGCTATGTGGGGGGCTCATATTGTATATAGGGAGGCTATGGGGGCTCATACTGTATATAGGGAGGCTATGTGGGGCTCATACTGTTTATAGGGAGCTATGTTGGGCTCATACTGTATATAAGGAGCTATGAGGGGGTTCATACCATATATAGGGAGGCTATGGTGGCTCATACTGTATTTAGGGAGGCTATGGGGGGCTCATATTGTATATAAGGAGCTATGTGGAGGGCTCATATTGTATATAGGGAGGCTATGGGGGCTCATACTGTATATGGGGAGGCTATGTGAGGCTCATACTGTATATAGGAAGCTTTGTGGGGCTCCTACTGTATATAAGGAGCTATGTGGGGGGCTCATATTGTATATAGGGAGGCTATGAGGGCTTATACTGTATATACGGAGGCAATGTGGGGCTCATACTGTTTATAGGGAGCTATGTCGGGCTCATACTGTATATAAGGAGCTATGCAGGGGTTCATACCATATATAGGGAGGCTATGGGGGGCTCATACTGTATATAGGGAGGCTATGGGGGGCTCATACTGTGTATGGGGAGGCTATGGGGGTGTTCATACTGTATATAGGGAGGCTATGTGGGGCTCATACTGTATATAAGGAGCTATGCGGGGGCTCATACTGTATATAGCGAGCTATCTGGGGGCTCATACTGTATATAGGAGGCTATTTGGGGGCTCATACTGTATATAGGAGGCTATCTGGGGGCTCATACTGTATATAGGAGGATATTTGGGAGCTCATACTGTATATTACATGCTATTTGGGGGCTCATACTGTATATAGTGAGCTATGTGGGGCTCATACTGTATATAGTGAGCTATGTGGGGCTCATACTGTATATAGGAGGCTATTTGGGGGCTCATTGTATATAAGGAGCTATGTGGGGGGATGATACTGTATATAGGAGGCTATGTGGGGCGATGATACAGTATATAGGACACTATGTGGAGGGATGATACTGCATATAGGAAGCTATGCGGGGGTTCATACTGTACTGTATATAGGGAGGCTATGTGAGGCTCATACTGTATATAGGGAGCTTTGTGGGGCTCATGCTGTATATAAGGAGCTATGTGGGGGCTCATACTGTATATAGGGAGGCTATGGGGGACTCATACTGTATATAAGGAGCTATGTGGAGGGCTCATATTGTATATAGGGAGGCTATGGGGGCTCATAAAGTATATAGGGAGGCTATCTGAGGCTCATACTGCATATTGGAAGCTTTGTGGGGTTCATCCTGTATATAAGGAAATATGTGGGGGGCTCAAATTGTATATAGGGAGGCTACGGGGGGCTCATACTATATATAAGGAGCTATGTGGGGGGCTCATATTGTATATAGGGAGGCTATGGGGGCTCATACTGTATATAGGGAGGCTATGTGGGGCTCATACTGTTTATAGGGAGCTATGTTGGGCTCATACTGTATATAAGGAGCTATGAGGGGGTTCATACCATATATAGGGAGGCTATGGTGGCTCATACTGTATTTAGGGAGGCTATGGGGGGCTCATATTGTATATAAGGAGCTATGTGGAGGGCTCATATTGTATATAGGGAGGCTATGGGTGCTCATACTGTATATAGGGAGGCTATGTGAGGCTCATACTGTATATAGGAAGCTTTGTGGGGCTTCTACTGTATATAAGGAGCTATGTGGGGGGCTCATATTGTATATAGGGAGGCTATGGGGGCTTATACTGTATATACGGAGGCTATGTGTGGCTCATACTGTTTATAGGGAGCTATGTCGGGCTCATACTGTATATAAGGAGCTATGCAGGGGTTCATACCATATATAGGGAGGCTATGGGGGGCTCATACTGTATATAGGGAGGCTATGGGGGGCTCATACTGTGTATGGGGAGGCTATGGGGGTGTTCATACTGTATATAGGGAGGCTATGTGGGGCTCATACTGTATATAAGGAGCTATGCGGGGGCTCATACTGTATATAGCGAGCTATCTGGGGGCTCATACTGTATATAGGAGGCTATTTGGGGGCTCATACTGTATATAGGAGGCTATCTGGGGGCTCATACTGTATATAGGAGGATATTTGGGAGCTCATACTGTATATTACATGCTATTTGGGGGCTCATACTGTATATAGTGAGCTATGTGGGGCTCATACTGTATATAGTGAGCTATGTGGGGCTCATACTGTATATAGGAGGCTATTTGGGGGCTCATTGTATATAAGGAGCTATGTGGGGGGATGATACTGTATATAGGAGGCTATGTGGGGCGATGATACAGTATATAGGACACTATGTGGAGGGATGATACTGCATATAGGAAGCTATGCGGGGGTTCATACTGTACTGCATATGGGGAGGCTATGTGAGGCTCATACTGTATATAGGGAGCTTTGTGGGGCTCATACTGTATAGAAGGAGCTATGTGGGGGCTCATACTGTATATAGGGAGGCTATGGGGGGCTCATACTGTATATAAGGAGCTATGTGGAGGGCTCATATTGTATATAGGGAGGCTATGGGGGCTCATGAAGTATAAAGGGAGGCTATCTGAGGCTCATACTGCATATTGGAAGCTTTGTGGGGCTCATACTGTATATAAGGAGATATGTGGGGGGCTCAAATTGTATATAGGGAGGCTACGGGGGCTCATACTATATATAAGGAGCTATGTGGGGGGCTCATATTGCATATAGGGAGGCTATGGGGGCTCATACTGTATATAGGGAGGCTATGGGGGCTTATACTGTATATACGGAGGCTATGTGGGGCTCATACTGTTTATAAGGAGGTATGTCGGGCTCATACTGTATATAAGGAGCTATGCGGGGGTTCATACCATATATAGGGAGGCTATGGGGGGCTCATACTGTATATAGGGAGGCTATGGGGGGCTCATACTGTGTATAGGGAGGCTATGCGGGGGTTCATACTGTATATAGGGAGGCTATGTGGGGCTCATACTGTATATAAGGAGCTATGCGGGGGCTCATACTGTATATAGCGAGCTATCTGGGGGCTCATACTGTATTTAGGAGGCTATTTGGGGGCTCATACTGTATATAGGAGGCTATTTGGGGGCTCATACTGTATATAGGAGGCTATCTGGGGGCTCATACTGTATATAGGAGGATATTTGGGAGCTCATACTGTATATTACATGCTATTTGGGGGCTCATACTGTATATAGTGAGCCATGTGGGGCTCATACTGTATATAGTGAGCTATGTGGGGCTCATACTGTATATAGGAGGCTATTTGGGGGCTCATTGTATATAAGGAGCTATGTGGGGGGATGATACTGTATATAGGAGGCTATGTGGGGCGATGATACAGTATATAGGACACTATGTGGAGGGATGATACTGCATATAGGAAGCTATGCGGGGGTTCATACTGTACTTTATATAGGGAGGCTATGTGAGGCTCATACTGTATATAGGGAGCTTTGTGGGGCTCATACTGTATATAAGGAGCTATGTGGGGGCTCATACTGTATATAGGAAGGCTATGGGGGGCTCATACTGTATATAAGGAGCTATGTGGAGGGCTCATATTGTATATAGGGAGGCTATGGGGGCTCATAAAGTATATAGGGAGGCTATCTGAGGCTCATACTGCATATTGGAAGCTTTGTGGGGCTCATACTGTATATAAGGAGATATGTGGGGGGCTCAAATTGTATATAGGGAGGGTACGGGGAGCTCATACTATATATAAGGAGCTATGTGGGGGGATCATATTGTATATAGGGAGGCTATGGGGGCTCATACTGTATATAGGGAGGCTATGTGGGGCTCATACTGTTTATAGGGAGCTATGTTGGGCTCATACTGTATATAAGGAGCTATGAGGGGGTTCATACCATATATAGGGAGGCTATGGTGGCTCATACTGTATATAGGGAGGCTATGGGGGGCTCATACTGTATATAAGGAGCTATGTGGAGGGCTCATATTGTATATAGGGAGGCTATGGGGGCTCATGCTGTATATAGGGAGGCTATGTGAGGCTCATACTGTATATAGGAAGCTTTGTGGGGCTCCTACTGTATATAAGGAGCTATGTGGGGGGCTCATATTGTATATAGGGAGGCTATGGGGGCTTATACTGTATATACGGAGGCTATGTGTGGCTCATACTGTTTATAGGGAGCTATGTCGGGCTCATACTCTATATAAGGAGCTATGCGGGGGTTCATACCATATATAGGGAGGCTATGGGGGGCTCATACTGTATAGGGAGGCTATGGGGGGCTCATACTGTGTATAGGGAGGCTATGCGGGGGTTCATACTGTATATAGGGAGGCTATGTGGGGCTCATACTGTATATAAGGAGCTATGCGGGGGCTCATACTGTATATAGCGAGCTATCTGGGGGCTCATACTGTATATAGGAGGCTATCTGGGGGCTCATACTATATATAGGAGGCTATTTGGGGGCTCAAACTGTATATAGTGAGCTATGTGGGACTCATACTGTATATAGTGAGCTATGTGGGACTCCTACTGCATATAGTGAGCCATGTGGGACTCATACTGTATATAGTGAGCTATGTGGGGGGATGATACTGCATATAGGAGGCTATGTGGGGGCATGATACGGTATATAGGAGGCTATGTGGGGGATGATACGGTATATAGGAGGCTATGTGGAGGGATAATACTGCATATAGGGAGGCTATGGGGTCTCATACTGTATATAGGGAGGCTATGTGGGGCTCATGCTGTATATAGGAGGCTATCTGGGGGCTCACACTGTATATAGGAGGCTATTTGGGGGCTCATACTCTATATAGGAAGCTATGTGGGGCTCATCTATAATATAATGCTACAAGAGTCCCTCTGTCTGAAGCCTTTAAAGACTGCGCAAGCGCGACACGCCTCTGGCTCCAGACAGAAAAACGCATGGAGCCGTTACAGGTAAGAAGAGTGTATGGCGCCGGAGATCGCGGTATGCGTAGACATTGAACGCATACCGCGATCTTCGGTGCCATACTTACATACTTACCTGACCAGGAGGAGCGTTGACGCTATGTGGGGGGCTCATACTGTATATAGTGAGCTATTTGGGGGCTCATACTGTATATAGTGAGCTATGTGGGGCTCATACTGTATATAGTGAGCTATGTGGGACTCATTCTGTATATAGTGAGCTATTTGGGGACTCATACTGTATATAGTGAGCTATGTGGGGCTCATACTGTATATAGTGAGCTATGTGGGACTCATACTGTATATAGAAGGCTTTTTGGGGGCTCATACTGTATATAGTGAGCTATTTGGGGGCTCATACTGTATATAGTGAGCTATGTGGGGCTCATACTGTATATAGTGAGCTATGTGGGACTCATTCTGTATATAGGAGGCTATTTTGGGGCTCATACTGCATATAAGGAGCTATGTGGGGGGATGATACTGTATATAGGAGGCTATGTGTAGGGATGATACTGCATATAGGAAGTTATGCAGGGGTTCATACTGTATATAAGGAGGCTATGGGGGGCTCATACTGTATATAGTGAGCTATGTGGGACTCATACTGTATATAGGAGGCTATTTGGGGGCTCATACTGTATATAGTGAGCTATGTGGGGGCTCATACTGTATATAGTGAGCTATGTGGGGCTCATACTGTATATAATGAGCTATGTGGGACTCATACTGTATATTGAAGGCTTTTTGGGGGCTCATACAATATATAGTGAGCTATTTGGGGGCTCATACTGTATATAGTGAGCTATGTGGGGCTCATACTGTATATAGTGAGCTATGTGGGACTCATTCTGTATATATGGCTATGTGTAGGGATGATACTGCATATAGGAAGTTATGCGGGGGTTCATACTGTATATAAGGAGGCTATGGGGGGCTCATACTGTATATAAGGAGCTTTGTGGAGGGCTCATTGTATATAGGGAGGCTATGGGGGCTCATACTGTATATAGGGAGGCTATGTGAGGCTCATACTGTATACAGGAAGCTTTGTGGGGCTCATACTGTATATAAGGAGCTATTTGGGGGGGCTTATATTGTATATAGGGAGGCCACGGGGGGCTCATACTGTATATAGGGAGGCTATGGGGGCTCATATTCTATATAGGGAGGCTATGTCGGGCTCATACTGTATATAAGGAGCTATGCGGGGGTTCATACCATATATAGGGAGGATATGGGGGGCTCATACTGTACATAGGGAGGCTATGGGGGGCTTATACTATGTATAAGGAGCTATGCGGGGGTTCATACTGTATATAGGGAGGCTATGTGGGGCTCATACTGTATATAAGGAGCTTTGTGAGGCTCATACTGTATATAGCGAAATATGCGGGGGCTCATACTGTATATAGGAGGCTATCTGGGGGCTCATACTGTATATAGGAGGCTATCTGGGGGCTCATACTGTATATAGGAGGCTATCTGGGGGCTCATACTGTATATAGTGAGCTATTTAGGGGCTCATACTGTATATAGGAGGCTATTTTGGGGCTCATATTGTATATAAGGAGCTATGTGGGGGGATGAAACTGCATATAGGAGGGTATGTGGGGCTAATACTGTATATAAGAGGCTATGTGGGGGCATGATACGGTATATAGGATGCTATGTGTGGGGATGATACTGTATATAGGAGGCTATGTGGGGCTAATACTGTATATAAGAGGCTATGTGAGGGGATGATACTGTGTATAGGAGGCTATTTGGGGGCTCAATGTATATAGGGGGCTATGCAGGGCTCATACTGTATATAGCGAGCTATGCGGGGGCTCATACTGTATATACGAGGCTATCTGGGGGCTCACACTGTATATAGGAGGCTATTTGGGGGCTCACACTGTATATAGGAAGCTATGTGGGGCTCATCTATAATATAACGCTATAAGCATCCCTCTGTGTGAAGCCTCTATAGACTGAGCAAGCGCGACTCGCCTCTGGCTCCAGACAGAAAAACGCATGGAGACGTTACAGGTAAGAAGAGTGTATGGCGCCGGAGATCGCGGTATGCGTACACACTGAATGCATACCGCGATCTTCGGTGCCATACTTACATACTTACCTGACCAGGAGGAGCGTTGACGCGCGCCTCTCTTCTCTTCACTGTATATAGTGAGCTATGTGGGGCTCATACTGTATGTAAGGAGCTATGTGGGGGGTTCATATTGGCTATGGGGGGCTCATACTATATATAGGGAGCTATGCGGGGGCTCATACTGTATATAGGAGGCTATCTGGGGGCTCACACTGTATATAGGAGGCTATTTGGGGGCTCATACTGCATATAGGAAGCTATGTGGGGCTCATACTGTATACAGGGGGCTATGCAGGGCTCATACTGTATATAGAATGCTATCTGGGAGCTCACACTGTATATAGGAGGCTATTTGGGGGCTCATCTATAATATAACGCTACAAGAGTCCCTCTCTCTGAAGCCTCTATAGACTGCGCAAGCGCGACACGCCTCTGGCTCCAGACAGAAAAACGCATGGAGCTGTTAGAAGTAAGAAGAGTGTATGGCGCCGGAGATCGCGATATGCGTACACACTGAACGCATACCGCGATCTTCGGCGCCATACTTACATACTTACCTGACCAGGAGGAGGGTTGGCGCGGCGCCTCTCTTCTCTTCACTGTATATAGTGAGCTATGTGGGGCTCATACTGTATATAGTGAGCTATGTGGGACTCATACTGTATATAGGAGGCTATTTTGTGGCTCATATTGTATATAAGGAGCTATGTGGGGGGATGATACTGTATATAGGAGGCTATGTGGAGGGATGATACTGCATATAGGAAGCTATGCGGGGGTTCATACTCTACTGTATATAGGGAGGCTATGTGAGGCTCATACTGTATATAGGAGGCTATTTGGGGGATCACACTGTATATAGGAGGCTATTTGGGCGCTCATACTGTATATAGGAGGCTATTTGGGGGCTCACACTGTATATAGGAGGCTATTTGGGGGCTCACACTCTATATAGGAAGCTATGTGGGTCTCATCTATAATATAACGCTACAAGCGTCCCTCTGTCTGAAGCCTCTATAGACTGCGCAAGCTAGACATGCCTCTGGCTCCAGACAGAAAAACGCATGGAGCCATTACAGGTAAGAAGAGTGTATGGCGCCGGATATCGCGGTATGCGTAGACACTGAACGCATACCGCGATCTTCGGCGCCATACTTACCTGACCAGGAGGAGCGTTGACGAGGCGCCTCTCTTCTCGCCGGAGACCGGGGCAGGAGTGAAGGCTTCGGAGTCGGCGAATGCGCATAGCGCTATCCGGTGCCATTTTACTTTAGACACATTTGCAGTGTGTTTTCAGCAAAATGGCGCCAGACAGCGCGGTATGGGCACGCGCATACTCCGGCACCGCACTTCTCCCCCGGTAGAACAGGACACCACAGCGCTGGAGCACAGGGAAGAAAGGTGAGTATAAGAGGGTTCTTTTGTATGTGTGCAGCGTGAAAGGGATGAGGGGGCCACACATACCAGGATTGGGGGATGAGGGGGCCACACATACCAGGATTGGGGGATGAGGGGGCCACACATACCAGGATTGGGGGATGAGGGGTACCATGCATACCAGGATTGGGAGGTGAGGGGGGCCGTGCATACCGGGGGATTGAGGATGAGGGGTGCCATGCATACTAGGATTGGGAGGTGAGGGGTGCCATGTATACCAGAATGAGGGGTACCATACATACCAGAAAAGGAATGCAGGGTAGCATGCATACCAGGATGTAGGATGGGGTGCCATGCATACCAGTATGAGGGGTACCATACATACCAGGATTGGGGATGAGGGGTGCCATGTATATCAAATTTGGGATGAGGGGGCCATGCATACCAGGATGAGAGATGGTGTGCCATGCAAACCAGGATTGGGGATGAGGGGTGCCATGCATACCAAGATTGGGGATGAGGGGTGCCATGCATACCAAGATTGGGGATGATGGGTGCCATGCATAACAGGATTGAGTATGAGGGGTGCCATGCATACCAGGATTGGGGATGAGGGGTACCATGCATACCAGGATAGGGATATGGGGGAGGGTCATGCATACCAGGATTCGGATGAGGGGCCATGTATACCAGGATAGGGATGAGGGGTACCATGTATATCAGGATGAGGGATGGGGTGCCATGCATACCAGGATTGGGGATGAGGGGTACCATGCATACCAGGATTGGGGATGAGGGGTGCCATGCATACCAGGATTGGGGATGAGGGGTGCCATGCATACCAGGATTTGGGATGAGGGGTGCCATGCATACCAGGATTGGGGATGAGGGGTGCCATGCATGCCAGGATTGGGGATGAGGGGTGCCATGCATACCAGGATTGGGGATGAGGGGTGCCATGCATACCAGGATTGGGGATGAGGGGTGCCATGCATACCAGGATTGGGGATGAGGGGTGCCATGCATACCAGGATTGGGATAAGGGGTACAATGCATACCAGGATAGGGATGAGGGGTACCAAGCATACCAGGATTCGGATGAGGGGCCATGTATACCAGGATAGGGATGAGGGGTACCATGTATATCAGGATGAGGGATGGGGTGCCATGCATATCAGGATGAGGGGTATCATACATACCAGGATAGGGATGAGGTACCATGCATACCAGGATTGGGTATGAGGGAGCCATGCATACCAGGATGAGGGGTGTCATGCATGCCAGGATTGGGGGTGAGGGGTGCCATGCATACCAGGATTGGGGGTGAGGGGTGCCATGCATACCAGGATTTGGGGTGAGGGGTGCCATGCATACCAGGATTGGGGGTGAGGGGTGCCATGCATACCAGGATAGAGATGACGGCAGCACATAACAGGATGGAGGAACAGGATTGGGAAGCACAAATACTAGGATGGGGGCAGCACAAATTACCAAGATGGGAAACCATATACCAATATAAATGTTTGCCACCTGGGCGTAGAGCGGGCTCAATAGCTAGTACTGTATATAGGGATATATATGGGGCTTATACTTTGCATAGGGAGTTATGTGGGGACTCATACTGTATCTAGGGGCTTTGTGGGAACTCATACTGTATGTAGGAGGATATTTGGGGGCTCATCCTGTATATAGGAGGCTATTTGGGGGCTCATACTGTATATAGGAGGTTATTTGGGGGCTCATACTGTATATAGGGAGCTATGTGGGGCTCATATTGTATATAGGTAGCTATGCTGGGGCTCATACTGTATGTAGGAGGTTATTTGGGGACTCACTCTATATAGGGAGGCTATTTGGGGCTCATACTGTATATAGAGAGCTAAATGGGGTTCATACTGTATATAGGGAGCTATGTGGGGCTTATACTGTGCATAGGGAGTTATGTGGGGACTCATACTGTATGAAGGGCCTTTGTGGGGACTCATACTGTATATAGGGGGGTGTCAGCATACTTAATTCTGCTCAATATTAAGTCATACAATTAATATAATTTTTTTTATTATTTTCTTAATATTAATATTGAGCAGAATTAATTTCAGCCTATTGGTTCAGCCTCCACAAGAGTCATGGTCCCTCATGTGGCCCCTCGGGAACATTAATCTCCCACCCTGCTCTGCTATATATAGCGCTATGTTATGTATAGGGTTGTACATAATGTCCGTCATTTTCCGTCTATAGATGTGATCAGAACATCTGTGTGTTACTCACATGACCTATCACATGATCTATCAAAGAGAATCATGTGACATGTCACGTGATACATCTGGTACCTGGGGGGGGCCCACGCCTTCTAAACTGCCCAGGGCCCTGGCTACTCTTAATCCACCCCTGCTTGCAGGTGACAGCCTAAAACTCTATATGCCATCATTAATTACAGCCTGTTTTCTGGATATCTGTGCAGGGACATTGCCAGCTATTCGTATTACAGCTCTATCATCTGGGCGGCTCATGGCCCATATGTGCACGGGTTATACGGTTCCCTTTTAACTTTTATTTTGCATTATGTGTTTTTAATTTATTAATAAAAACTTGATTTTATAATTACCTCTATTCCTCTTCTTGATTTCTGAGCCAGGGATATCGGCTCAGAATAGTATTGATTGAAGTCTTCAAACATATCTTTAGCTGCATGGGAGGACGTACAGAGGGACAAGGAGGCTGAGGCTGGGGGGTGCGGGGAGAGTCTGAGCTGCCAGGAGGGATTTGATAGGTGATGAGGTCATCGTACAGATCACATGACGTCAGAGACTGACTTCCTGTCAACACATTAGTGCATGTACAGGATTAGTTGTCAGATTGGAGATCACATGACCCAATTCCCTATAATGAAGGGGGATGTGTAGATATAACAGATGAGGTGAAATAAAGTTCTTCTACCTGAACCATAGATTATACATTGCTGGGCAGTCCACTCATTACTCTGCAGTGAGGTTCTAAAATGTCAGTGGAGTGTAAGCAATTTGCACAAGATCGTGAAGCTGTGGGGTGGGGAGTGGGCTGTCACACACAGCCAACCAAAAAAACTGATCAGCATATCAAACTAGTGTGTACAGGGGCCAGCTAAGACAATAATTCTAAGAGAAAATATAGCTGCAATCTGAAATACTAAGAATAATACATTTAGAGAATTGGAACAGCATTACTGCCATAGAAAATAGGTAAACGCAATATTATGTACATATGGAATAATGGAAAAAATGGAACTGCAATATTGCTATAAACTTAACTTTACTTTATAAACACTGTATAAGGATTCTAATCTTAAAACATCACTTCTATTTAGATTTAAAATATTTTAGTATCAACTATAGCAGCTATAATCAAATGGCCAAATGTTATTCAAGATCATGCAAGGCAGGTTTGAAACGATAGATAAATCCCTATTATGACCTTAGTCTTACCCTACCTTACCGCGGAGGTTGGAACCCTGAACCTGCGCAATAGCGCCCGAGCGCGGACATCAACTCTCCCTGTCTGACCCTGTATGGCCCTACAGAGAGAAGAAAGGTGGGACAAAACCAACAATGAATGGCTTTTTATCTGAAAAGAACTTTGTCTAAGAAGACTAAATGTGAAATAACCCACTGCATACATATACTGGTATAGTCCTTTATTCAGATTCATCCAATATTTATTATCAGTGTCTCTCTATATTGTCTTGATTTGTATCATAGGGAAACAGGAAATTCCAAGTATCTATCAGACAAACAAAAGATCATAATACCTATAGTTGTCCTAGAAAACCCCTACCTTACTGAAGAGGTTGGCACCCTAAATCTGCACAGTGGCGCCCCCAATCAATGTTGACTTTCCCTATCTGACCCTATTACGCCCTAAGATAGGAGAAATGTAAAGAAAATAACAAAAAAAGTGCAAGAAAAAGATATGCTATATCCTGTAATGAACTAGACAATGACCATTAGTACAATTTTGGTCACTCTCTTTTAACCATAGAGATGGGTTAACTCAATCATATACAAAGAAATCCAAAATTGTTTAACAGTTTATAGAGAAAAAATAGGATAGAAAAGATCAGTTGTCACTAGATTTTAAATATATATATTACGAAAGGATACAGAACCACAAAGCTAGGCACACAAGAGATCAATAATTCATAGGTAGACTATAGGTCATATACAAAAAAACATATAACAAGGTGTATTAATATTGCACTTAGCCCTCAAAAACAAATCTTACATATCAATCTCTTATTGCGCCATGTCCCAATTAATCAAACGACGGAGAGTGGTCATGTATAAGATATCCCCTTATCAATCTATGCAAATACATTGTTCACTTTTGCACCAAGGTGCCATGACTTATGTACATAATTAGCCCACCCCTACTTAGCATGAAATCCATAGTATGCCTAATTTCTTGTGGTGTTTCCACTTCAATGGGTTCATTAGGAGAGCATACATCAAATTGATATATCAAAAACAAGATTCATGGACTTAGATTAAACCCTCATTCAGCCATTGGTTTAATGCAGCTGTGATAGGGAGATCATGTCCTTCTATGTCCACCTCAGGAACAATATGCCACAGGTACTCCTGAGAGTCATGCCTCCTTTTATATTTCCCTCCTTACATTGCCCTTCCGGTTCATAGCATAGCGTCAGCGGTGGGACACATATGCGTTCCATACCGCTGTTATATCCGGCCTCTAGTCCCCCTTACTACAGTGCGATATATGTCCTAACACTTTGCGCATGCGCTATTCTGTCGCCAGTTCCGGTTTAGTATCCCGATGTATGCGTTGAGACACAAATGCGCTCCATATCGCAGCTGCGCACTCCGTGACCAATCACTCTTCTAGTCAGGAGAGTCATACTTTCATATCACATGTCAGCACTTCCAGTTCTGGACTAACACAGGCGATGGAACGCAAATGTGCCCCTCACCCTGCGGCTGCGCACACAGGCACCGGTCACCTGTGCAATGAGATGAGCGGCGCTGAGTTTCCGCACATTCTAGCACATATACACATCACAGTTGGGGCGTCTTATTGCATCAGTAGCAACTCCAGATATCTCTCAATCCATAGCTGCATATTCACGGCTACCAAAGTCTAATGCTACATGCAGATGTTAACAATGAATGTTATGGATCATAAGGTGTGTGTCTAAAAGATTTAATATAATACCTTGTTCCAGTAACCACATACATCTAAGGGGGGAGGTCCTAAGAAGGGAGGTCCAATATAAAGAGATATACAATTCATAAAGAGAATGACATTTTCGTTAGTAGATATCAAGGCAATTATTGAATAATTAATGGATATTACGAATATTACGGAGTAGAATTTTCTTTGATATTCCACATAGAGGCAACGGATCAACAGGAAGCTTAACCTATAGCCTTAGCAAGATAAATCATGTACTTATAATTGAGGCCATACATAAGTGTTTAACTAATAAAATTCAAAACCAAGGTAATGGCCAAACTTCTCTTCGGGACAGTGGCCATATAGCAGGCTCTCAAAATCAGGGAACAGAGCAGCAGTGAGTGTTGACCGGCATTAGGCAGAAGAAAATCTGGCCCAACCAATGTTGGCCAAATAGACAAGGGGGGTCCAAAAGTGGGGACTAAAATGGAAAACACAGAGGGGGTGGGGAGCATTAAGGGTAAATGGAACCATTAGATAAAACCGCCAAAATGCAGTTGGTCATTTAAGCCATATGGTCTAATGCTTTTCATTCCGTAGATCCATCTGGCCTCTTTTTGTAAAATCAAGTGGTCCCAATCCCCGCCTCTGTTGTGTGGTGCAACTACTTAAATCACTGAGAAGCTTATACTATCAAGGTCTCCCCCATGTATATCCCTTACATGGTTAGAGATGGGGGTGTCGCGAGCATTCACAATGTCCCCTATATGCTCCCCCACCCTCCCCCGCAATTCACACTTCATCTTCCCCATATAGTCTTTCGGACAAGTACATTGCACAAGTATACTACTCCCATCATTTTGCAGTTGGCAAAATGTCTGCACTGATATGTTTTTCCAGTACTTGTACTTGAAACATTTTTGATCTACATATATATTTGCAGAATTTACATCTTCCGCACCTAAAAATACCATTTTCTCTCTTCTCTAACCATGTTGTTTGTTGTCTAATCGGAGAGTAGTTACTATGTACCAATTGATCACGAATTAACCTCCACCTTCTTTATGTTATAGATGGATAATCAGGGATGAGGTCACAAATTTCTGGGTCAGTTTTTAATATATTCCAATGTCTCTGAAGCACCCCCCTTACATCTCCTGATTGGTCATCAAAAT
Organism: Phyllobates terribilis; assembly: GCF_046119375.1. Lineage (NCBI taxonomy): Eukaryota > Metazoa > Chordata > Amphibia > Anura > Dendrobatidae > Phyllobates > Phyllobates terribilis. The sequence goes on from NW_027363026.1 coordinate 663,479, forward strand.
TGCCAATAATTCTCATTGAAGATTCAGAGTCATCATACTTTTTGTTACTGAGCAGGGTGGTCCTTTCTCTTCCAATAGATGTTTTGAACGCCTCATTAAGGACTTTTGGTGGGAAACCTCTGCCCAAAAATCTACTTTTTAGGTCTCCAGCCTGTTGGTAAAATCTTGAGACAGAGGAACAATTTCTCCTAATCTGAAGGTACTGTCCCTTCGGTATCCCCCTTCTTAGGCTGGATGGATGATGGCTATCCCATCTTAGAAAGTCATTTGTAGCAGTGGGTTTGTGAAAAGTTTCAGCAGTAATATGTCCTAAGGTATGCCTACCAATTTTAATATCAAGGAAATTAAGGGAAAAAGATCAGGACGATATCCTGTTCCTTTGGTCGGGGGACGCCCTGTCTCTTCTGACTTTGTTGGCGAACTAAATAACAACACTATTGGTTTAAAACTCACTTATGAAATTGCTTACAACTCCATCAATTTCCTTGATATTAAAAAGGGAAGGGATACCTTAGGACATATTACCACTGAAACTTTTCGCAAACTCACTGCTACAAATGACTTGCTAAGGTGGGATAGCCATCATCCACCCAGCCTGAGAAGGGTGATACCGAAGGGACAGTACCTTCGGATTAGGAGAAATTGTTCCTCGGTCTCAAGATGTTACTAATTGGCTGGAGACCTAAAAAATAGATTTTTGGACAGAGGTTACCCATTGAAAGTCCTTAATGAGGCGTTCAAAATATCTATTGGAAGAGAAAGGACTACCCTGCTCAGTAACAGAGAGGATGATGACTCTGAATCTCTAATGAGAATTATTGGCAATTTTGATGACCAATCAGGAGAAGTAAGGGGGGTGATTAAGAAACATTGAAATATATTCAGGGTCCGAATGGCCTGGTGGGGTACCGGTGAAATGCCCGGTAGGACCCAGAGAAAGAAGAAGGAGAGGAAGAGGGTTTTGTTTTAGGGACACGGACCCTTTAAAAGCGTGGGAGTCAGGGTCGTGTGTACGCATGCATGAAGACCTGACCCACCGCGATGACCATGGATGGCAGCACCTACCCGCGCACCAAGGCAAGTGCTGGGGCCCCGGGGGGGAAGGGACACCGGCACGTTATTGGGCCCACAAGCCGAGGGAGGGAGAGCCCCCCCCCAGGAGGGAGAATGACAACTCACCCCCCTCTCTCCTCCTCAAATACTCACCTCTCCTCATTCCACGTAGCTCCTGTGACGTCAGCGTCCTCTGATTCAGATGTGTCGTCTTCTGTCTCAGGGAAGAGGGCGAGGTGATGTCACTACTGCCCTCTGCTCTGAGCACTGCAGTCAGAAGGCGCACTGAGTATACCGGACCGACAGGGAACGGGAGAGGTGAGGATTTCATTTATGTTTTATGTCTGCAGTATTATATATGCCCATTATACACTGTATGCAGCACAATATGGGGCCCATTATATACTGTATACAGCATTATATAGGGCCCATTATACACTGTATACAGCATTATATGGGGCCCATTATACACTGTATACACATTATATGGGGCCCATTATTCACTGTATACAGCATTATGAATGGCCATTATATACTGTATGCAGCAATATATGAGGTCCATTATACACTGTATGCAGCGTTATATGGGGCCCAATATACACTGTATACAGCATTATATGGGGCCCATTATACACTGAATATAGCATTATATATGGCCATTATACACTGTATACAGCATTATATGTGGCCCATTATATACTGTATGCAGCATAATATGGGGACCATTATACACTGTATACACATTATATGGGGCACATTAATCACTGTATACAGCATTATAAATGGCCATTATATACTGTATGCAGCATTATATGGGGCCCATTATATACTGTATACAGCATTATATGGGGCCCATTATATACTGTATACACATTATATGGGGCACATTAATCACTATATACAGCATTATAAATGGCCATTATATACTGAATACAGCACTATATGGGGCCCATTATATACTGTATACAGCATTATATGGGGCACATTATATACTGAATACAGCACTATATGGGGCCCATTATATACTGTATACAGCATTATATTGGGCCCATTATATACTGAATACAGCACTATATGGGGCCCATTATAAACTGTATACAGCATTATATTGGGCCCATTATTCACTGTATACAGCATTATATATGGCCATTATATTCTGTATACAACATTATATGGAGTCCATTATACACTCTATACAGCATTATAAATGGCCATTATATACTGTATGCAGCATTATATGGGGCCCATTATATACTGTATGCAGCATTATATGGGGCAGATATACTGAATACAGCACTATATGGGGCCCATTATATACTGTATACCGCATTATATTGGGCCCATTATATACTGAATACAGCACTATATGGGGCCCATTATAAACTGTATACAGCATTATATTGGGCCGATTATTCACTGTATACAGCATTATTTATGGCCATTATATACTGTATACAACATTATATGGAGCCCATTATACACTCTATACAGCATTATATATGGCCATTATACACTGCATACAGAATTATATATGGCCACTATATACTGTATACAGCATTATATATAGCCATTATATACTGTATACAGCATTAAATGGGGGCTGGGGCACATTATACACTGTATACAACATTATATATGTTCATTATACACTGTATGCAGCATTATATATGGCCATTATATACTGTATGCAGAATTATATGTGTCCCATTATACACTGTATGCAGCGTTATATGGGGCCCAATATACACTGTATATAGCATTATATATGGCCATTATACACTGTATGCAGCATAATATGGGGCCCATTATACACTATATACAGCATTATATGGGGCCCATTATACACCGTATACAGCATTATATGGGGCCCATTATATACTGTATACAGCATTATATGAGGGCTGGGGCCCATTAAACACTGTATACAGCATTATATATGGTCATTATGTACTGTATACAGCATTAAAGGGTGCCCATTATATACTGTGTGCAACATTATATGGGGCCTGGAGCCCATTATATACTGTATACAGCATTATGTGGGGCCCATTATACACTGTATGCAGCATTATATATGGCCATTATATACTGTATGCAGCATTATATGGGGACTATTATATGCTGTATACAGCATTATATATGGCCATTATATACTGTATACAGCATTATATGGGGCCCATTATATACTGTGTGCAACATTATATGGGGGCTGGGGCCCATTATATACTGTATACAGCATTATGTGGGGCCCATTATACACTGTATACAGCATTATATATGGCCATTATATACTGTATGCAGCATTATATGGGGCCCATTATACGCTGTATACACCATTATATATGGCCATTATATACTGTATACAGCATTATATGAGGCCCATTATATACTGTGTGCAACATTATATGGGGGCTGGGACCCATTATATACTGTATACAGCATTATGTGGGGCCCATTATACACTGTATGCAGCATTATATATGGCCATTATATACTGTATACAACATTATATATAGGCATTATATACTGTATACAGCATTAAATGGGGGCTGGGGCACATTATACACTGTATACAACATTATATATGGCCATTATATACTGTATACAGCATTATATATGGCCATTATATACTGTATGCAGAATTATATGGGTCCAATTATACACTGTATGCAGCGTTATATGAGGCCCATTATACAGTGTATAATGCATTATATATGGCCATTATATACTGTATATAGCATTATATGGGGCCAATTAAATACTGTATGCAGCATTATATCAGGCCCATTAAATACTGTATACAGCATTATATGGGGCCCATTATATACTGTATGCAGCATTTTATGGGGACCATTATACGCTATATACAGCATTATATATGGCCATTATATACTGTATACCGCATTATATGGGGCCCATTATACACTGTATATAGCATTATATATGGCCATTATACACTGTAGGCTGCATTATATGGGGCCCATTATATACTGTATGCAGCATTATATGGGGCCCATTATATACTGTGTGCAACATTATATGGGGGCTGGGGCCCATTATATACTGTATACAGCATTATGTGGGGCCCATTATACACTGCATACAGCATTATATATGGCCATTATATACTGTATACAGCATTATATGGTGCCCATTATATACTGTGTGCAACATTATATGGGGGCTGTAGCCCATTATATACTGTATACAGCATTATGTGGGGCCCATTATACACTGTATGCAGCATTATATATGGTCATTATATACTGTATACAGCATTATATGGTGCCCATTATATACTGTGTGCAACATTATATGGGGGCTGTAGCCCATTATATACTGTATACAGCATTATGTGGGGCCCATTTTACACTGTAAACAGCATTATATGGGGCCCATTATATAGTGTATGCAGGATAATATCAGGCCTATTATATACTGTATACATCATTATATGGGGCCCATTATATACTGCATACAGCATTATATATGGCCATTATATACTGTATACCACGTTATATGGGGCCCACTATACACTGTATAAAGCATTATAAATGTCCATTATATACTGTATGCAGCATTATATTGGGCCCATTATATACTGTATGCAGCATTATATGGGGGCTGGGGTCCATTATATACTGTTTACAGCATTATGTGGGGCCCATTATACACTGTATACAACACTATATATGGCCATTATATACTGTATATAGCATTATATGGGGCCAATTAAATACTGTATGCAGCATTATATCAGGCCCATTAAATACTGTATGCAGCATTATATGGGGCCCATTATATACTGTATGCAGCTTTTTATGGGGACCATTATACGCTATATACAGCATTATATATGGCCATTATATACTGTATACCGCATTATATGGGGCCCATTATACACTGTATATAGCATTATATATGGCCATTATACACTGTAGGCTGCATTATATGGGGCCCATTATATACTGTATGCAGCATTATATGGGACCCATTATATACTGTGTGCAACATTATATGGGGCCCATTATATACTGTATACAGCATTATGTGGGGCCCATTATACACTGCATACAGCATTATATATGGCCATTATATACTGTATACAGCATTATATGGTGCCCATTATATACTGTGTGCAACATTATATGGGGGCTGTAGCCCATTATATACTGTATACAGCATTATGTGGGGCCCATTATACACTGTATGCAGCATTATATATGGTCATTATATACTGTATACAGCATTATATGGTGCCCATTATATACTGTGTGCAACATTATATGGGGGCTGTAGCCCATTATATACTGTATACAGCATTATGTGGGGCCCATTTTACACTGTAAACAGCATTATATGGGGCCCATTATATAGTGTATGCAGGATAATATCAGGCCTATTATATACTGTATACATCATTATATGGGGCCCATTATATACTGCATACAGCATTATATATGGCCATTATATACTGTATACCACGTTATATGGGGCCCACTATACACTGTATAAAGCATTATAAATGTCCATTATATACTGTATGCAGCATTATATTGGGCCCATTATATACTGTATGCAGCATTATATGGGGGCTGGGGCCCATTATATACTGTTTACAGCATTATGTGGGGCCCATTATACACTGTATACAACATTATATATGGCCATTATATACTGTGTACAGCATTATATGGGGCCCACTATACACTGTATACAGCATTATATATTGCCATTATATACTGCATGCAGCATTATATGGGACCCATTATATACTGTATGCAGCATTATATGGATCCCATTATACACTGTATACAGCATTATATGGAGCCCACTATACACTGTGTACAGCATTATATATGGCCATTATACACTGTATGCAGCATTATATGGGGCCCACTATACACTGTATACAGCATTATATATGGCCATTATATACTGTATGCAACATTATATTGGGCCCATTATATACTGTATGCAGCATTATATGGGGCCCACTATACACTGTATACAGCATTATATATGGCCATTATATACTGTATGCAGCATTATATTGCGCCCATTATATACTGTATGCAGCATTATATGGAGCCCATTATACACTGTATACAGCATTATATATGGCCATTATTCACTATACGCAGCATTATATGGATCCCATTATACACTGTATACAGCATTATATGGAGCCCACTATACACTGTATACAGCATTATATATGGCCATTATATACAGTATGCAGCATTACATTGGGCCCATTATATACTGTATACAGCATTATATATGGCCATCATACACTGTATGCAGCATTATATGGGGACCACTATACACTGTATACAGCATTATATATGGCCACTATATACTGTATGAAGCATTATATTGGGCCCATTATATACTGTATGCAGCATTATATGGAGCCCATTATACACTGTATACAGCATTATATATGGCCATTATACACTGTATGCAGTATAATATGGGGCACATTATACACTGTATACAACATTATATGGGGCCCATTATATACTGTATACAGCATTATATAGGGCCCATTATATACTGTATACCACATTATATGGGGCCCATTATATTCTGTATACAGCATTATATGGGGTCCATTATACGCTGTATACAGCATTATATATGGCCAATATATACTGTATATAGCATTATATGGTGCCCATTATACACTGTATGCAGCATTACATGGGGTCCATTACACTGTATGGAGGACTATGTGGTGCCCATAATTCTGTATGGGGGACTATGTGGGGCCCATAATTCTGTATGGGGGACTATGTGGGGCCCATAATTCTGTATGGGGGACTGTGTGGCCCATAATTCTGTAACGGAAACTATGTGCGGCCCATAATTCTGTATGGGGGACTATATTGGGCCCATAATTCAGAATGGAGATTGTCACTGTATTACCTGTATATACCTGTTTTTCACATCAGTATTTGTAAGCCAAAACCAGGAGTGGGTGATAAATACAGAAGTGGTGACGTGTTTCTTTTCTACTTTTCCTCTTATTGTTCCACTCTTGGCTTTGGCTTACAAATACTGATGTAAAATACTGAACGTGTGAACGTGGTCAAAGGACAAGTGATAAGTTATTGATTGGTGGGAGACTGACTGCTGGAACCTGCACCGATCGTCAGTATGTGGAGCTTTTATCCCCATTAGTATGGAGCGGTATGTACGACTTGATCACTGATCCATTCATTCCTTGAGTGGCTGCACTTGACTTTTTCTGGAAGCCCCAAAGAGAATGAATGGAGCTGCAGTCAGACGTCCCACCTGCTGCTGCATTTTAAAATGGGGATAAAAGTGACCTGTCAGGTATAAAAGTTCCCCATTCTTCCGATCAATGCAGTTTCCAATGCTCGGATTCCACCGATCAATAAGATATCACCTACCTAACCTGTGGATCGGTGATAACTTGTTTTCATCAAATAACCCTTTAATTCAAACTACCGTAATTGTACTTCCCAGTTATAGTGGTGCACAGTAGATGGGCAGGAGCCGCCTGTGATTTACAGTCGACGCTCCACTATAACGAGAATAACAGCTAACAGGTATTTGCATATAGCTGTAGGGTGGGCCCCTAGGGTCAATTCCCCCTGTGGGCCCCAGACTCCCCAGTCCAACCATGAATATATTAAAAACTGACCCAGAAATTTGTGACCTCATCCCTGATTATCCATCTATAACATATAGAAGGGGAAGATCAATTTGTGATCAATTGGTACATAGTAACTACTCTCCGATTAGACAACAAATAACATGGTTAGAGAATAGAGAAAATAGCACTTTTAGCTGCGGAAGATGTAAATTCTGCAAATTTATATGTAGATCAAAGATTTTTCAAGTGCAAGTACTGGAAAAACATAGTGCAGACATTTTGCCATCTGCCAAACGATGGGAGTAGTATACTTGTGCCAATGTACTTGTCCGAAAGACTATATGGGGAAGACTTAGCGTGAACTGCGGGGGAGGGTGGGGGGAGCATATAAGGGACATTGTGTATGCTCGCGACACCCCCATCTCTAACCATGTAAGGGATATACATGGGGGAGACCTTGATAGTATAAGCTTCTCAGTGATTGAAGTAGTTGCACCACACAACAGAGGCGGGGATTGGGACCACTTGATTTTACAAAAAACGGCCAGATGGATCTACCGAATGAAAAGCATTAGACCATATGGCCTAAACGACCAATTGCATTTTGGCTGTTTTATCTAATGGTTCCATTTACCCTTAATGCTCCCCACCCCCTCTGTGTTTTCCAGTTTAGTCCCCACTTTTGGACCCCCCTTGTCTATTTGGCCAACATTGGTTGGGCCAGATTTTCTTCTGCCTAATGCCGGTCAACACTCACTGCTGCTCTGTTCCCTGATTTTGAGAGCCTGCTATATGGCCACTGTCCCGAAGAGAAGTTTGGCCATTACCTTGGTTTTGAATTGTATTAGTTAAACACTTATGTATGGCCTCAATTATAAGTACATGATTTATCTTGCTAAGGCTATAGGTTAAGCTTCCTGTTGATCCGTTGCCTCTATGTCGAATATCTATTAAAGAAAATTCTACTCCGTAATATTCGTAATATCCAATAATTTCCTTGATATCTACTAAAGAAAATGGCATTCTTTTTATGAATTGTATATATCTTTGCAATACAGTTCTTAGGCCCTCCCCCCTACTTAGATGTATGTGGTTACTGGAACAAGATATCACATTAAATATTTTAGACACACTCCTTATGATCCATAACATTCATTGTTAACATCTGCATGTAGCATTAGACTTTGGTAGCCGTGAATATGCAGCTATGGATTGAGAGATATCTGGAGTTGCTACTGATGCAATAAGACGCCCCAACTGTGATGTGTATATGTGCTAGGATGTGCGGAAACTCAGCGCCGCTCATCTCATTGCACAGGTGACCGGTGCCTGTGTGCGCAGCCGCAGGGTGAGGGGCACATTTGCGTTCCATCGCATACATTGGGATACTAAACCGGAAGTGGCGACATGTGTATCAGGGTGGCGCATGCACAAAATGTTAGGACATATATCGCACTGTAGTTAGGGGGTCTAGAGGCCGGATATAACAGCAGTATGGAACACATATGTGTCCCACCGCTGACGCTATGCTATGAACCGGAAGGGCAATGTAAGGAGGGAAATATAAAAGGAGGCATGACTCTCAGGAGTACCTGTGGCATATTGTTCCTGAGGTGGACATAGAAGGACATGATCTCCCTATCACAGCTGCATTAAACCAATGACTGAATGAGGGTTTAATCTAAGTCCATGAATCTTGTTTTTGATATATCATTTTGATGTATGCTCTCCTGATGAACCCATTGAAGGAGAAACGCCTCGAGAAATTAGGCATACTATGGATTTCATGCTGAGTAGGGGTGGGCTAATTATGTACAATAGTCATGGTACCTTGGTGCAAAAGTGAACAGTGTATTTGCATAGATTGATAAACGGATATCTTATACATGACCACTCTCCGTCGTTTGATTAATTGGGACATGGCGCAATAAGAGATTGATATGTAAGATTTGTTTTTGAGGGCTAAGTGCAATATTAATACACCTTGTTATATGTTTTTTTGTATATGACCTATAGTCTACCTATGAATTATTGATCTCTTGTGTGCCTAGCTTTGTGGTTCTGTATCCTTTCCTAATATATATTTAAAATCTAGTGACAACTGATCTTTTCTACCCTATTTTTTCACTATAAACTGTTTAACAATTTTGGATTTCTTTGTATATGATTGAATAAACCCATCTCTATGGTTAAAAGAGAGTGACCAAAATTGTACTAATGGTCATTGTCTAGTTCATTACAGGATATAGCATATCTTTTTCTTGCACTTTTTTGTCATTCTCTTTACATTTCTCCTATCCTAGGGGATAATAAGGTCAGATAGGGAAAGTCGACGTCGATTGGGGGCGCCATTGCGCAGATTTAGGGTGCCAACCTCTTCAGTAAGGTAGGGGTTTTCTAGGACAACTATAGGTATTACGATCTTTTGTTTGTCTTATAGATACATGGAATTTCCTGTTTCCCTATGACACAAATCAACACAGTATAGAGAGACACTGATAATAAATATTGGATGAATCTGAATAAAGGACTATACCAGTATATGTATGCATTGGGTTATCTCACATTTAGTCTTCTTAGACAAAGGTTTTTTTTAGATAAAAAGCCATGTTTGGTTTAATCCTACCTTTCTTCTCTCTGTAGGGCCATACAGGGTCAGACAAGGACGTACGAGGGGGGTGCCATTGCGCAGGTTCAGGGTGCAACCTCCACGGTAAGGTAGAGTAAGACTAGAGTTATAATAGGGATTTATCTACCATTTCAAACCTGCCTTGCATGATCTTGAATAGCATTTGACCATTTATTTGATTATAGCTGCTACAGTTGATACTAAAATATTTTAAATCATTCTAAATAAAAGTGATGTTTTAAAATTAGAATCATTATACAGTGTTTAAGTTGGTGATTTTTGGTTTTGTTCTTCTTATAATAAGTTATTCACAATCGGTGAAAGTTATAGAAAAATTACAGTAAAAAGAAGGGACTTAGCGAATAAATTGGCCAATATATGTGAGCCCAACAGCCATTGTCAAGACGTACGTAATTATTGGGTCTCTGTCCTGATAAGACACCTTTCCTGGACTAAAAAGCCTACAATTTATGGGGCAGGAAGGAACCAGCTAATTAAAACCACCTAAGGCTGATGGGAGGTGGAGTGCATATGTCAGAGGAGTTTGCTGCAAACAAAAAAACTGACCAGCACATCCAAACTAGTGTGTACAGGTGCCAGCTACCTTCTTTTTACTGTAATTTTTCTATAGCAATATTGCAGTTTCAGTTTTTCCAATATTCCACATGTACATAATGCAGCATTTAGCTTTTTTCCATGGCAGTAATGCAGTTTCCACAGTAGTGAAGCTACCGAGGGGTCAAAGGGTGCGGCCACCCCAGGCCCCGCACTCTGATGGTCCCACCGAAGCTACACTATTTTTAACTGTATCAGCGTGCGCCGATACAGTTAAACTCTGCGGCAGAGCAGAGAGACAACTCCCTGCACTGCCACTATGGGGCCCGTGATCCGGGGGCCCCCCGCAAGTTCAACTGTATTGGCATTCTCCGATACAGATGAAAGCGATGGAGGAGGGAGCGTCAGCTGATACTTCCTCCTCCATCATTCTTCCTTGGTGTCTGACGTCTCAGCGCGATGACGCCAGTATGTGGTGTCATTTATTCTGAGATGTGTGATGCTTAGAACACAAGCTGCCACCACCGGATCAGCGGGGAGCGAGGAGTAGAGGTGAGTATTGTATTTTAGTATTTTATTTAGAACATTGTGGGGGCAATTAAACTGTACTGAGGACTATGGGGTGCATTATACTGAATGGGTTGCATTATACTGAACGGGCTACTGGGTGCATTATACTATATGGTGGTGTATTATTCTGTATAGACTATGGGGTGCATTATACTGAATACGCTATGGGATGCATTATATTATATGGAGGTTCATTATACTGTATGGGCTATGGGGTGTATTATAATATATGGGGTGCATTATACTGAATGGGCTATGGGGTGCATTATACTTTATGGGGGTGCATTATGCTGAATGGGCTATGGGGTGTATTATACTGTATGGGCTATGGGGTGCATTATACTATATGGGGGTGCATTATGCTGTATGGGCTGTGGGGTGTATTATACTGTATGGGCTATGGGGTGCATTATACTGTACGTGTTATGGGGGTGCATTATGCTGTATGGGCTGTGGGGTGTATTATGCTGTATGGACTATGAGGTGCATTATGCTGTATGGAGGACTATGTGGGGGCCTTTAAACTATATGTAAGCAGTTATACAGTGAAGGTTTGTGTGGGGTCCATCATGCAGTTTGGTGGCCATTATACAGTGTGGAGAGGTGTGGGGCAATTATATTGTATGGGGTACAGTATGGTCATCATACTTTACGAATGCAATGAAAGAGAAATCTAGGGCTCCAGTAGGAGGAAAAATAGAGGGCACACAGTACCACACAGCAGGTGCAGTAATAGGGACACATACGGCAGCAGTGGCTCAGTATTGGGGTATCAGCAGGATAAGGAGTTTATGCAGGTTGGAGGTAGATGGAGATGGAGCCTGAAGCGTGAGACGTCTAATGTGTCTGTGCTGTAATCTCTGCAGACAAGTCCTGGCTGGAAGAAGTTGCTGTGTCGGTCTGGACCAGATGGAAAAGATGGGAAAAAGTGAACGACTCCCCCAGAAAGAACATTAGCTGTAAGTCACTATCTATAACTGTACTGTAATCATTTATATGTTCTGCAGAGCTGGTATCTACCACTATATGTCACCATATGGTGGTAATATCTATATTGGTCTTTGTATGGAGATTTCTTTTAGTAACAGCTGTGTCATCTGCTGAGGTTCTCCTACATCCACTAGTAGGGTGCGTCACCATAGCTGTAATCATGGTTTTCTGGTTAGGGGCCCACTCAGAAGTTTTGCCTCCCCTGAACCCAACCCCTAGCTACGCCTATGAGTTCCTATTTTCTAAATTTATTATTCTTGGTATTTCAGAGTGCAGCTATATATCAAGGACAACATTATCAAGGAGTTTGTATGTTCTCCCCGTGTTTGTGTGGGTTTCCTCTGGGTTCTCCTGTTTCCTCTCACACTCCAAAGACATAATCTAGGGAATCTAGATTGTGAGACCCAATGGGGACAGTGATGATGTCTGTAAAGCGCTGTGGAATTAATGGCGCTATATAACTAAGTAAAATAAATACATGAATATTGTCATACACAGCCATACTTCCGAGACAGAAGGTAAAACATGGCTTAGTAGCATACTAACCATCTCTATAGCTGTATACACAGTGCTAAACCAGTAATTTTGTATGCCGATTAAGAAGAGATTAGGAAGCACTGACCATGCTGCCAGATCCAGGAAACATGTGATCGCTAGCTGTAGGGAGGGAACAGGAGCAGCTGGGTTGTAGGAGATCAGGTCAGCTGTACCATGCAGGCAGGAGGCTGAAATTCTCCTGCAACTGGTGCTAATATACCAACCTCAGTTACAGGGAAAATTAGAAATAACAAGAATATTAATATGTTAAAATGTCACTCAAAGGCCTTTAAGGCCGTATGGTGGGCATAATGTGTAAAATATATGAAACAATAAATGAAAAAAGCAAAAATAAAATAGAAAAAAAATTCATAAATAAAAAACGAAACTAAAAAAAAGAGACCCTGCCAGTCTGAATCACTGAAGAAAATATGTTCAATATCTAAAATTCATTTCTATGAAAAGGGGAATGCAATTTAAAAATGTTTTACTCATCCTTTGTGGGAAAAAAAAGTGAAAAATAGACACATATTTCCTACTTTTATTTATGATGATATCAACTAGAAAAAAGGAATATAAAAATGACATAAAAATTAAGCCCCTTGTGTTGCAAAAAAAACGGCAAAAATTTGAATATCTGAGCAAGAACATTCTTTTTAGATCTCTTAAAAGTGCATGTATGATAAAACCTGAACATGTGTATGGTCAGGAATAGGAGGATACATCCTGGGCGGAAACTGGTTAAACAGCTAGAATATTGATGGCGAGTAATCTTTATATATGGGGAAAAAAATGCTGGAGTGATTTTCTAAAAAGGAATCTGTCAGCAGGTTTGTCTGCAAATTTAAATGTTTAGCAGCATCGTGACTGAGAAAATGTAGCTTTAATCAGGTGAACGTTGATCCCGTTTTTTGTGAGTTCTGTGACTCTGAAATGCTCTTGGCATTCTGCAGTAAGTGCTTTACCACATCTCTGCTCTGGAGTGACGGTTGCAGCATCCTTCTAAATGGTCGACCACATGCCCGTCCACATGCCTAGAGCGAGGGAACTCCTAGAAAGCATTTGTGGCTAGCGCTGTGCTCCAGATTAACAATAAACTGCTGCAAAAGCCCTACACAGAGGTACAACATGGTTCAACATCTTTTCAGGTGTCCCATCTAGAGTTGCCAGCAGAATACTGTAGCACTTTGCTGTTTCCATCACTCCATAAATATTGAGTTGTAAATAGCAATATGCATTTTTCACCACCACCCTATCAAATCCCTCTTCACTGGTCGACTGCGGGTGTCTTGTTCTTTTGATCATGAGGGTCCCAGAATAATATAGGTGATAATTAGAGTTGGGAGAATTTATTCAAGTGAAGTTGACTTTTACAAAAATCACTATTCTTTTCCATATTTTTTGTAGTATGCTCAGAAGGAATTCAGTAAAATGGTCGCCACCATCTTGTTGAGCTGTACAGGGCCAGCAAAAGGTTAAAAAAATGAATGTCTCTGCTGCTCGTTGTCCCCCCTACGGTCCTCAACACCTCTACTTACCATCACGGTGTACTGACACCTCAGGCATCTTTACGCTAGGCTGTGAGTAGACCCTGGATGTCCCATTGTCTGGAAGTCCTGGTCTAGAGTGCTTGCTGTAAGGTCGTGGTGCAGGTCGTAACATCATGACTTGCTTCTTGACTCTAGACCAGGACTTCCAGCTGCGAGTAGGCTTGGGATATGCTTGGGATATTCCTTTGCATGCGCAGGGACATGCCAGGCCGAGTCAAGGCCGGAAGTCCTGGCCTAGTGTGAAGAGGACCGGGTTCCATCAGTGCACGCTGGCAGTAATGAGTAAGGTCAAGGATCTTGTGAGGGACAGAGAGCAGAATAAGTGAGAAGTGAGATATTAGTTTTTTGGATCTTTTTTTTTCTACATCTTACCTTTACTATGCTTTGGGAGTTTTATTATACTCCAATACTCCAGAGCTGAATGAAGGAAATTGAATTTGCTGAGAATAAATTCACTGTAAATGCAATGTCCCGGTAAAATCCATGCGATTTGTCTCTAGTGAAAAGTGTCATTATGGAAAAACCCTTTAAATGTTCATATTGACCAACCTCATCCCAGCCAAGTGTATAATGGAAATATAATAATTTTATGACTTCTGCTTTTTAACAGACAAAACCATGTAAGATTGATTGCATGAATACTAAGTTGCTTATTAATAAAATCCATTTACACAGTTTATAAAATGAAGTACAAGCTTTACTTAGAACAGAAGATTTCCTCAGTCTGAATAATGTCCTGTAAACGTTAGATTTATTGTAATATTTCCCATTTTTCTCCCCTGATAGGATGCAGCGGTGTTCGGCCATCCAGCTCCAGCACAATCTCTCATTCCATCAAGGAGAGATTATTATTCCACCATGTGCTCGGCTTCGGCAGCTTTGGAAAGGTCCTGATGGCGGAAGATACTTTAACCCGCCAAGAATTTGCTGTTAAGATCATCAGCAAAAGAGCCCTGCTAGCCGGAGGTGATAGGCTGGATGTCATGGTGGAGAGGCGAGTTCTTCAGCTGGCATCTGGAAGCCCCTTCCTCGTCCACGCGGACTTTGGATTCCAGACCAAGGTAGAATTGTGACTGCTTAGTGCTAAAAGGTTTTGCCACTTCTTTGATGTTGATGACCTATTTGCCTGAATAGGAGCCGTCCTGCAGTACCAGGAGTGACCACTAAACCTTGTTTGCGCCATATACTGTTTACATCCAACTTTTGGGAGAGATGGTAACAGCTGATCGGACCCTACCAATCTGATATTAATGACCTATTCTAAGGATAGGTACATCATAAGAGTGAAAATCTACAGACTTCACTGCTCAATGGACAATACCTCTGCCAGGGACAAATTTTACAGAGGTGTTGTAGAGGGTCCAAAGGTGATATAGAGGGTACAGAGGTGGTATAGAGGGTACAGAGGTGATACAGAGGGTACAGAGGTGGTAAAGAGGGTACAGAGGTGATATAGAGGGTACAGAGATGGTATAGAGCAGGGTTCCCCAACTCCAGTCCTCAAGGCCCACCAACAGGTCATGTTTTCAGGATTTCCTTAGTATTACACAGGTGATAATTCCATCACCTGCACAGGCAATAATTCCATCACCTGTGCAATACTAAGGAAATCCTGAAAACATGACCTGTTGGTGGGCCTTGAGGACTGGAGTTGGGGAACCCTGGTTTAGAGGGTACAGCGGTGATATAGAGGGTACAGAGGTGGTAAAGAGGGTACAGAGGTGATATAGAGGGTACAGAGGTGGTATAGAGGGTACAGAGGTGATATAGAGGGTACAGAGGTGGTAAAGAGGGTACAGAGGTGATATAGAGGGTACAGAGGTGGTATAGAGGGTACAGAGGTTATATAGAGGGTATTATTGTTCAGAACAAAATGGCTCTCTATAGTCTTGAATGTGGCTGAGCTGAAATACCAAGCGCAGCTCATGGGCAGCAGTACTTTTTTTCTGGAAGAAAAGTGAGTATTTTTTCTATCCTGAACAACGCCTTTATCCCCACAAAGAAGCAGCCGAGGCTGTAAGAGAGCAGCAATTTTCATTTTGTTTTTTCTTCTCTACAGCCTAAAAGCTGTGACTTTTGTATTCTTCTGTCACTTTTGCTGTTTGAAGATCTATATTTAATGTTGTATTTTGAATTGCAGCATTTTAGAGTGCACATATTGTATTGGATGACTTTTATTCAATTTGTCTTTACTGTATAATAAATGGAAATGTTCCATGTTACAGATGAATGTTTTTCTTGGTATGGAATACATGAGCTGCGGGGACTTTTACCAACTTCTACACAGGAAGGGGCCGCTTGACATCACCAGTGCCAGGTAATGTGTTCAAGGAGTTGTCCGGTCTCAGAAGAAAAGTCAGCAGTCACTCTACAAGACTGCAGGCTGCCAAATTGTGAGCAATGGTCCCGATTTCCCTGTATTCCCCATTCAGGTGGGCGATCCTTTTATCACACGTGTACAATTTACATACTTGTGATCACATGTCGACTAGTCTCACCGGCTTCTTTCAATAGGAGAGAATTGAGAGACGTTCCCGAGTATAGTCGGCATATAAGCATAAGTATGTAATTTTCAGACATGTATTCCCGAGACTGCAATAGTGACAGTGTGCGCTTTTTACACGTCACGATTCGGCAGTCACATAGAGTGACTGCAGACTTTTCTTCTGAGATCACATAACCCCTTAAAAAAAACTCTAATCCACGTTGTATATAAAAGACCAGTTAGATACTGGAGGTCACAGTGTTACTTCCACTACTGACTTGTCGGTCCTGAGAGTCTCTCTACTTCTGAATGTGGAAATACTTTATAACAGTCTCTTCAGGAGCTCAGATTCATTCTGATTGTTGGGTAAAGTAACTGAAATGAAAATGCTTAGCGTAATGATAGAAAATGGTCCTATGAGGGAATAATATAGAATAATGCTCCTATTGACTAATATGAATTCCCAAGTTTACTTTCTATGGGATCTGATACTTATTCATTTTCTCTTTGTCAGATTCTATGCCGCCGAACTAGTGTGTGGGATCCAGTTCCTCCATTCTAAGGGCATCATCCACAGGTAATGTAGTCAGTGTGAGGCTGGGTCACACCAGCGTATAGTCTCTCATCTAAGAGAATCTGGATGATTATGCACATCACACTTTCATTAAACTCTGAACAGAATTAAATTAGAGTGTGATCAGTGTGATCAAATTTATTTTTGATGACGAGAAGATGGAAAAAAAAATCTCCATCTTCTCCATTCTGTCAGTCCTTGGAAATCGGACTGCACTCAGATATCATCCGAGTGCAGTCCGATGTTTTCCATGGACTCTTTGACTTGCATGGCCGAGTGTGACCTGTTCATTTGATCCAACAAGGGAATGCTGCGATCGGTGAGAGGAAAAAAATCGCACATGTACACGGCCCATAGAATGATATTGGTCCGAGTGCTATCCGATGTTTTGTTGCATCGCATTCAGACCGAAAATATGATCATGTGCACGAGACCTTAAAGCTTAGCTGCACGCAGTCCCTCCACCCTGGTGACCTGCAGACTGATGCCCTGTATCTGGTGTCTAGTAGTCCTATATGGTATCACTGTCAGGAAGCTGCAGCTGAGCGGCCGTCACATGCAACACAGTGATCCCTACAGTGGTACAGGGAATACAGTAAAGGAGTTATCTCATAGGAAAGTGCAACACTAAGAGAAAATATGTTTATTCTCGTATGCCATCATTTCACCACAGATATAGGAAGAACACTTACTTTATACTCAGGTTACTTTTCTTTTTCTTACAGAGACCTAAAGCCCGAGAACATCCTGGTGACTGATACGGGCCACGTTAAGATCACGGATTACGGTCTTGCACTTGAGAACATGCACGGAGACCGGACAGCCACCAGTTTCGCTGGGACCGTGGGTTACATGGCTCCTGAGGTGAGAATAGAATGTTTTTATTTTTTGGATTTAAAAGTTTTTTTGGATACTTTCACATTGATGAGCTTTATTTAGGCTAGTTCATCAATATAAAATCATTTGGGGTCCGATCACACTGATTAGCTGTTCTTACCTTTGGCGGAAACCTGATGTAAACAGAGCAGAACATCGCACCTCTGTACTGTTTAGTGGGTAGTACAGAGATCTGCAGATCAGTGGGACTGCTGGGTGTTGGCCCCCACCAATCTTATATTGATGACCTGTTCTGGTCATCAATATAAAAGTACTGGAAAACCCTTTTAAAGGATTGTCAATATATCACCAATCCCCAGAACAGGTGAAAAATGTGTGAACTCTGGGTGCTTCACTGCTATGTACCCCACAATCACCAAATGGGAGGAGCAACATCTCCTATTCCTCCTAGCCTGCATGTCTACATGGATAGTGTATAACACTGCTCCCCCTGCGGCTGTTAACCTGTTAAATCTCGCTTTCAATCTCTGACAGTGGCATTTAACACGTGCCGGGCGCGCTAACAAGGACGCGCTTTTTTCCACACGTTCATTGGCACGCCCATGACATGATCACAGGGCGCCGATGGGTTACCATGACAGTCAGGGGTTTTTGAAGATCTCCGTGCTTGTCATGTCAGTACTCCTGTGAAAACCAGCATTTATCAAAATATAAAATTAATTAATCTGATCAGTAAAAGGCATAATGTGAAAAAAATCAAAACACCAGAATTACATTTTTTGGCCACTGCAACATTGTAATAAAATGCAATAAAAGGTGATTAAAACACTGTATCTACCCCAAAATGGTATCAATAAAAAGTCATTTCAGGGCGCAAAAAATAATCCATCACACAGCACAATATCCTGAAAATTTAAAGCGTTAGGGGTGTCACAAAGGGCGACACAAGCAAAGGGTTTTATTTTTACAAATGTCAGAATTTTTTTTCACCACTTAAAAAAAAAAATACTATACTTTTGGTATCTGTGTAATTGTACTGTCCTGGATAATCAAATTGCTAGGTCAGTTTTACCGAATAGTGAACATGGTAAATTAAGAAAACAAATTGAAATTGCACTTTTTTTTTTTGAAACTTCAACTCGCTTGGAAAAAATTTTCCGCTTTCCAGTGCATCACATAATAAAATGATTGGTGTCATTCAAAAGTACAACCCGTCCTGCAAAAAACAAGCCCTCATACGGTTAAGTGCATGGAAAAATAAAAAAGTTATGGCTCTTGGAAGAAGGGGAGGAACAAACGAAAACAATGTACTTAACAATGTACTTAAACTTATGTAGTAAGACGTACTGTCATTGTCTATGGACTCACATAACAATATGAGTGACATATAAGTACGGTGACATACAAGAGGTAGCACTACTAATAATGCTTCTCTATGGCAGATCCTGGACAAGGAGGAGTATAATGCCGGAGTAGACTGGTACTCGTTTGGTGTCATCTTAAACGAAATGCTGACCAGTGAGTGTAACTACCATCCGTCACTCTTTGATGAATCTTCCTCCGGCGCCAAAGACATCATTGAACAGCTCCTCCAGGAAGATCCTGTCCAGAGATTAGGAGTCAATGGTAACATCCGAGAACACCCCTTCTTCCAGCGAATTGATTGGGTCTCAGTGGAAGCCCTTAGGATGGCCCCACCATACATCCATGTAGTAAGTATATGTACAGAATTGTCACATGCATTTGAATAAGATACTCTCCCACAATCTTTCATGCTTTTGGCTCTGTGATACATTATGTTTAATGTCAGGGTTGGAAAATTATTTGGATGGCGTTAATCTTTACATTACTATTATAGATGATCAGGCTGATTGGACAATTTAATTTATTAACGGTGCATGTCTCATCTATATTATTGCACTTCTTTCAGACTCTTTTGCAGGCTATATGCAAATAATTAACTAGTTATATATTCTGTCAGGTGCAAGCCATTTAATCTGGCAAAGAATTACATAAGCATCAGTAGCTGGAGCTAGAGAAGACAACCCTTCACTAAAAAAAATTGAAATGGGCTCTCCATAAGGACCAGTTCACAACATTTTGATAATTTTTTTAGACAGACTTGCAAGTGAATCTAAAGATTAGTTTACATTTTCAATAATACTTCTTTTTATAGCCTCCACTGCTGATTTTGCCCAGAAGAAAAATAAAACAAAAAAACAAGAACCAATTTTGTCAAAAACAAAATTGATAGAGCTGTCCCAATTCGGAAAGTTTCTGTTAACAGGTCAAAGTGTTCAGAGATGAAGTGACAAGTAATGATTGTACTTATTTAGAAACCTCTCGTTCTAACCATAATTGAGCTATTGCATGTAATTCTGCAACCTATACATGATGACACAGACGTATGATTGGCCATAGAGATTATTAGTGGCACTGCAGCTCATTGAAGTGATTAGACTTGAACTGCAATGCTTGTGGTGCTGGTTTTGATATTGTAAGATATAATATTTACATTTGAAAACATTCCTTTAATTTTTTTTCAATACTTCAAGTTGAGACTGTTTTGATTAGTCACCAATTTCACCATGACTTTTTTCTGCATTTTTTTCTGTAGCCAACTAAGCCTAAACCCAGGTTCCGCGCTTTTAAGCTTGACAAGATCCAAGCGGCAGAGGCTGCATTATCGATAACACCAGAGGACCAGGCTGTATTCAGAGGGTTTTCATTTGCCAACTAGAAAACCCTCAACAAGACACCAGCTCAATAATATCAGAGCAAGCTGTGTACCTGAGCTTCCAGAAGACCATGCAGAGAAGATCAGAAGATCGGATGTCCAACATCATCAGGGACCACCATAAGGATAACTAAAATTATAAGTATAGGTAAGTATAGGTAAAAAGGATAAGAATATTAAAAATTCAATAAAAAGAAGAAAAAAAAGATAAGTATAGGTAAGTAAGGATGCGTGTAAGTAAGCATAAAGTATAAAAAAAAAAAAGTAAAAAAGGATAAGTTTAGGTAAGATGAGTATAGGGGTAAAAAAGGATATCAATAGGTAAGAATTTTTTTGTATTTTTAAAATTCAACAAAATTCAAAAAAGGTTAAGCATGGGTAAGAAAGGATAAATATAGGTAAGAAACTAAAATTATAGGTAAAACAGGTAAAAAGCATAAGTATAGGTAAAAAAGATAAGTATTTTTAAAATTCAACAAAAAAAATAAAAGACATAAGTATAGGTGAGAAAAGATAAGTATAAGTAAGAAAGGATAAGCATAGGTAAGTAATAGTAAGTATAGGTTAAAAAGGATATGTATAAGTAAAAAAGATTAAGTATAGGTACGAAAGGGTAAATATACGTAAGAAAAGATAGGTATATATAAAATTCAATAAAAAAAAGAAAAAAAGATAAGCATAGGTAAGTAGAGATAATAAAGATAATAAGTATAGGTAAGTATAGGTCTCTTCAGAATTCACCATAGGTCTATGATTGAATTCAGATCAGGAGACATGCTTGCCACTAAATCATGTTCACTCTCTTATCTTCAGAAATGCAACGATGACCTAAGATATGTGTTTTGGATAATAGTCATGTTGGAAAAGTGCACGTCTACAAAGGGCACGGGGTGATGGTAATATCTTCTATATCACTATAGAGCAGTGCATCTAAAAATGTATAATACCCTCAATAAATCTAGCTCCCCGACAACAGCAGCACTCATGTAACCCCACATAAGGACACAGTCACCACTATGTTTCACAGTAGGTTCCATGCATTTAGAACAATGAATTTAGAAGAATACATGGAGCCTACAGTGAAACATGGTGATTGCAGTGTTCTTATGTGGGGCTACATGAGTGCTGCTGATGTAGGGGAATTACAGTTCATGGAGGGTATTATAAATTCACAGATGTACTGCTCTATATTGATAGATAAAATGCTACTATCACTCAGTGCCATTGTAGACATGCTCTTTTCCAACATGACGATCCAAAACACACATCTGTTGCTTTTCTGAAGAACAGGATGAACGTGATTCAGTGGCCAAGTCTTCTGATCTGAACCCAATCAAACAGCTATGGTGAATTCTGAAGACACATAATTAGAGCATATGAATGGGATAACAAAAATGGTGCCTATACATGTACAGATATTTTTACAATTTCTACCTAATCAGATTGACATCAGTCTCAGGGTACAGCCACACAGTGCGGCTGCAGACCACATACACACGTGGGGCAGAACGAGCACATAATTATTAAGCAACCAACCTTTTGTTTGTTGGTTGGGTGATCGCCTGCCTGTTTACACTGCACAATTATCGGAAAATAACTGTTCCTAAGAACGCCCATTCCTGATAATCGAACAGTGTAAGTGCCCCCTTAGTTAGACATAAGCTTTAAATAGTCTAGATATGAAGATAAGATAGAAATATAAGTATGCTATATGTATAAAAGGTGTGACAGGGCCCCATCCAGAGCTGACACTGCAGTGAACCAGGGATTAGCCGATCGCCAGTACTTGGGGTCAGGAAGGAATTTTTCCCCACTCATGGGGTTGTTTTGCCTTCCTCTGGTTCACATCCTTTTATGCAGTAAATCCTATTAATGGCACTGGATGATTAAATTAAACTAAATTTGATGATAAGAATAAAAATTATTAAACTCTATTCATTGTGTCTGTGTCTTCTTTATATTCTGCTCTCTCTTCTGATACTATTTTAATTTTGGACTGCTGTGGTGAATGTTACAAATAACAAGGAATGAAGAATTAATCAGATTTTTTTTGTGGGCAGCTGGTCCACATGATCTTGCTGCTGATTCTTTTCCATCATGACAGTGATGTTATGGCCATCTGTCATATGGCTTCCCAAGACTAATGTCACTGCCCCAATATGCACCACATCATCAATTATGTGTTGTACATGGGATAGGGAGAACATCATCAGCTACTTCTCTGTAACCCAAGTGTAGTCTCCTCCACTAAAGTTCCTGCATATCACAGATCATAGAGGACGGTCATATTCCATAGTCGCTTACTTACCCCGCAATAACTCCACACCATGCACCATTCAGTAGCCTCCAGCCCTTCACATATGGAAAGGTGGACCTGGTGCAAGGGGATGTAATGGGAATAGAATATATTAATGCAGCAAGAGATGTATTCAGTGGATAGAAATGGAAAAAGGAGGTGTCGTTGGCCTTACAGAACAAGGAGGTATAGTGGCAGGAGAAAGATGGTGGGAATGGGAAACCACAATGTAAAGTTATAATTGTACTAAGCTGAACTGGCTACATGACCCCAAACCTGAAAGTAAATGAGTGGCATGCGCCAAGGTTAATGGAACCAGAAAAAAAAACATCAAAGCAAGAAAAAAATGCATTGAAATTATTTTCATCACAAAAACAATTTTCAACACTAAAAGCAGGATAGAGAACACCCATCCTGAAAAAAGGTGTGGACTATATATGTGAAAACGGCATTTGTCAGACCTTTACAGCATATTCTACGGACACAAATGTTTAAGATGGGAATACATCTTAAAAGTGGATCTGTTAGCAGCTTTCACATTACGCACTGCAAAACTCATTATGTCTCTTAAATCTGATGAGACTGGTGTTGTTACCATGAAAATCAATATCAAAATGACAGTCTTTCAAAGATCACAACCTGAAAGGTCACGCAGATCCACCCACTGTTATCTTTTTGTCACGAACAGCTCTCTGCTGTCCCATACCATGCAGACAATTACGCGAATGACCGACGATCAACATGTGGCCGCAGGCCGTGTCCATTAATAGGCCGGTTATTGGGAAACTAACAGTGAGTGTATGGTCTATACACCTCCGATTCCAGCGAATGGAATATGTGTATATACCCTCGGTACGGTAACTGCTAATTCCACAATAACCCACGACTACTCGCTGCCACCATCAGTCTTTTATACAGACTGACTGGACGACTGATTTCAGGTAGCGTATGGCTTCGTGGTGCAGGACAATT
Source organism: Phyllobates terribilis (assembly GCF_046119375.1). NCBI lineage: Eukaryota > Metazoa > Chordata > Amphibia > Anura > Dendrobatidae > Phyllobates > Phyllobates terribilis. Next base: position 687,889 of record NW_027363026.1, read on the forward strand.
GCCCTGCAAACAAATGTGGAAAGGAAAATGACTTGAATCGGTTCTTTCATCATAGCAATCATGGTAAAATAGGAAGTAAATGAATAACATAAAAATGTTAACAGTGCCCTCACAGAGACTGAGGCTTACTACTTCCAGATCAGTTAAAAATTTAACCCACAGAGCATGGGGCAGAGTACCCACCCCTACATTAGAAGATAACAAATTTCAACCACAGAGCATGGGGCAGAGTACCCCTACATTAGCAGCTTACAAATTTCACCCTCAGAGCATGGGGCAAAGTACCCCTACATTAGCAGCTTACAAATTTCACCCACAGAGCATGGGGCAAAGTACCCCTACATTAGCAGCTTACAAATTTCACCCACAGAGCATGTTCCCACATTTATCCTACAGAAGCGAATCACAAATTTCACTCACAGAGCAGGTTTCCACATTTATCCCACAGAAGCTGATAACTAATTTTACTCACAGAGCATTTTTCCACATTTCCCTAAGAAAGAGGATTAAAAATTTCACACCCAGACAATGGGGCACAGTACTCCCACAGCTCAAAAATATCTTCTCTAGTAGCGTATGTTACAAATGCCGCAAATGAAAAGCTGGTAATATGATTTTGGATCGAGCTGACGGTCCGCAGCAAGGCTTTCTACCGGCAGTCCAGTTAAAAATTTCATCCACATAGCATATTTATACATTTCCTCCACAGAAGTGAATAATAAATTTCACCCACAGGCAGGGTTGCAGAGTACACACAGCGGCTCCAAAGCACATTACTCCCACAGATATGGGTTCAATAATACACACAGTGGCTTAAAGGCACATTACTCCCACAGACATGGGGAATACACACAGCGGCTACGCACGGTACTATAATAGACATGTGTGCAGAGTACACAGACAGTGTTTTTGTAAAACTGTGCACACGCAAAACCCAATGCTGTTCCTCAATACAGCTGCATCCTGTCTCTACGCTAAGCATAGTAGAAATAAAAAATAAGAATCTTGAACCAGAAGGAATAGGTCCAAGTGGATTAGGAGGTGGATGTGGTTGTGTAGGTAGAAGACGTGGAGGAGGAAGTTGCGAACACAGCTTTTTTTATTTGGGGAGGAGGCTCCCAAATGTAACAAATGGCAAATAGAGTTGAAGGCTGGCTGGGTGCGGCTATTATAGTTGTCTAGTCATCCAAAGGTATGGACAATCGTTTGGGATCCACGCCTGGTTCATTTTAACGAATGTTCATTTACCCACATTAGATGTGGACAGTCGGATGTCCCTGTATTTCACACCGTCCATCTCCCCCTTGACCCTGTTGAATAATATCCCCAAGGCATGATACTGCCATCACCATGTTTCACTGTGGGGATGGTGTTCTTGGGGTGATGAGCTGTGTCGGTTTTGCGCCAGACATAGAGTTTATCTTTTTGGCCAAAAAGTTCAATTTTGGTCTCATCTGACCATAGCACCTTCCTCCATATATTTTGGGAGTCTCCCACGTCTTTTGGAAAACTCAAAACGAGCCTTACAATTTTTGTGTGTAAGTAAAGACTTTTTTTCTGCCCACTCTTCTATAAAGGCCATCTCTATGGAGTGTATGGCTTATTGTTGTCATGTGGACAGATACTCCAGTCTCTGCTTGGGAACTCTGCAGCTCCTTCAGGGTTACCTTTTGTCTCTGTGCAGCCTCTCTAATTAATGCCCTCCTTGCTCGGGCTGAGAGTTTTGGTGGGTGGCGGTCTCTTGGCAGGTTTGTTGTGGTACCATGTTTCTTCCAGTTGATAATGGATTTGATGGTGCTTTGGGGGATCATCAAAGATTTTTTTTTATAATCCAACACTTCTCAACAACTTTGTCTCACACTTGTTTGGAGATCTCCTTGGCCTTCATGGTGTTGTTTGGTTAGTGGTGCCTCTGTGGCCTTTCAGAGAAGGTGTGTATATATACTGACAGACCATGCGACACTTAGATTGCACACAGGTGGACTTCCTTTCACTAAGCATGTCACTTATGAAGGTAGTTGCTTGCACCGGAAATTTTTAGGGGCTTCGTAGCAAAAGGGTTGAATATATATGCACATGCCAATTTTAAATTATTGGATCCCATAAATGTAATTTATGTTTATATTTTTCTCACTTCACCATCTTAGACTATTTAGTGTTGATTAGTGATGAGCACAAGTGCTCGTTACTCGAGTTTGCCTAGGGTGCTTGGGTACGCATAGAGTACGCGGTGACACGTTCGAGTCCCCGCGTTAGCATGTTTCGCGGCTGTTAGACTGCCACAAAACATGTGTGGATTGCCTGGCAAACACAAGCAATCCCCAGATGTTGTGGCTGTCTGACAGTCGTGGGGACTCAAACATGTCACTCAAGCACCTGCGATACTCGGTGTATACCAGAGCAAAGAGCACTTGCATCAGCACTAGTGATGAGTGCATCATACACAAATCAGATTACAAAAATATTTTAGCACAGATTGTAATATCGCAAAATACAGATGCATCTCACTAAATGAGAATATCATCCAAAAGTTAATTTATTTCAGTTCTTCAATGCAAAAAGTGAAACTCATATATTACATAGAGTCATTACAAGCAGAGTGATCTATTTCAAGTGTTTATTTTGGTTAATGTTGATGATTATGGCTTACAGCCCATGAAAACACAAAAGTCATTATCTCAGTAAATTAAAATAATTAACAAAAAACACCTGCAAAGGCTTCCTACGCGTTTAAAAAGGTCCCTTAGTCTGTTTCAGTAGGCTCCACAATCATGGGGAAGCCTGCTGACTTGACAGATGTCCAGAAGACTGTCATTGACACACTTCACAAGGTCCCAGAGTTACAATTTTCATTTGGAAATCAAGCTCCCAGAGTCTGGACAAAGAGTGGAGAGGCCTACAATCCAATCTGCTTGAGGTCTAGTGTGAAGTTTCCACAATCAGTGATGGTTTGGGGAGCCATGTCATCTGCTGTTGTAGGTCCACTGTGCTTTATCAAGACCAAAGTCAGCGCAGCCGTCGACTAGGAAATTTTAGAGCACTTCATGCTTCCCTCTGCCGACAAGCTTTTTGGAAATGGAAATTTCATTCTCCAGCAGGACTTGGTACCTGCCCACACTGCGAAAAGTACCAATACCTGGTTTACAAACAACAGTATCTCTGTGCTTGATTGGCCAGCAAGCTCGCCTGACCTTAACCCCATAGAGAAACTATGGGGTATTGTCAAGAGGAAGATGAGAGACACCAGACCCAACAATGCAGACGAGCTGAAGGCTGCTATCAAAGCAACCTGGGCTTCCTTAACACCTCAGCAGTGCCACAGGCTGATCGCCTCCATGCCACGCCGCATTGATGCAGTAATTGATGCAAAAGGAGCCCGAAAAAGGAGTGCATTTACTAAACATACATTTCAGTAGAAAAACATTTTGGACTTTAAAATAATTTTTCAAGTTGTTTGTTATAAACTATTCTAATTTACTGAGATAATGACTTCTGTGTTTTCATGGGCTGTAAGCCATAATCATCAACATTAACAGAAATAAACAATTGAAATAGATCACTCTGTTTGTAATGACTCTATATAATATATGAGTTTCACTTTTTGTATTGAAGAACTGAAATAAATTAACTTTTTAATGATATTCTAATTTAGTGAGATGAACCTGTAAGTAAAAAGCCAAGGGAGTGAATATTTTCGCAAACCATCAGTCTTTTTGGATCTGATATATAGGATCTCATCCACACCCCTCAACCCTCCCTCCTGGCCAGGTGAGGAGAATGGCTAATTGTACGCAAAGACATGGGTGAACACATATATTAGAATGTCATATCTTCAGAAACCTCCTAGTGGAATCATATGTTATATTTTCGAAAATACTTTCACCATTTTAGATGCGCACAATAATAGAGCCATAATTTGGATTTATATTAAAATATTGGGGTTTTCAAGGTTGAAAATCCTGGCACACACAGAAGCAATAATGTCCACAGATCGCATATATATCCATGGATGGAAAAAATATGCACCTTTAAAATAATTGCTAAACCTCCAATGTTTTCATAGGATTTACTAAACTTAGAAAAACACTTAAAGGGGTTGTCTGGTCAAAAGTGATAAGTCTGCAGTCACTCTGTGCGACTGCAGACTTATAAATTTCCCAAAGCGCACGCACTGTGCGCTGCGGGGATTCGACGGTATGAGACCCGGTACCGGAGGTTACGTATGTGCTATACATACCCCCGGCCAAGGGGCGTGGTCTAGCTCTACATAAACTTGTATTGAGCGAGGCCTTCTAGTCGGATGCCCCCACTGGCCGTCCATGTCACTAGACGGGGCGTGGCCTCTTGGGGGTATGTATATTGTGCATACATACCCTCCGGTCCCGGGTCTCATACTGGCGAATCCCCGCAGCGCACAGAGCTTGCACTGGGGAAATTCATACATCTGGAGTGAGGTGGCGCTGAATGGCCGGTGGTATGTATAGTTTTTACATACCTTCTATTACCGGGTCTGAAACCCGCAAATCCCAGAGGCGCACAGTGCGAGCGCTGGGGGGAGTCATAAGTCTGCAGTCACACAGAGTGACTGCAGTCTTATCACTTTGACCGTACAACCCCTTTAACATTTTTAAGTTGGAATAGATTAATGAAATAATTAACACCATAATTCATCCAAGTTTAATAAAAAAAAAAAAACTTTATTAGAACTGTGCAACTCACTGATATTTTGACTTATCACAGCATAAACAAACATTTGGCATTTCAATAGTTATACTTTTTGGCAAGACTCATGGAGCAATTCATTTCTCCAATAAAATGAATAATTAAACAAAAGGCAGAGTAAAACAGCTAAAACCATTCTCTATTTATATAAAAAAAACAATGTAAAAAAATATTTAACAGAACACAATAATAAAAGAATTATAGTAAAGCAGAAAATATGAGTTACATTCACTATTCAAGGAGAACATCGAGTAGAATGAGGTAGAGTGTCAGAACGGATCCCCTGAGAAGAGTTCATACTAAATTAGCTCTGTTACCTACCATAAACTACCAGTATCACCTTTACATAAAGAAAGAAACGGTGAAAACAAATAAAAAAAAAATGGGTGTAAAGGTAAAGAACAAAAACAAAATACATTGCAAAGGTAAACATACTAAAATATTTGAAACTTCTTTATATATTGTACATATATAATGCCACACTATTTCCATATTAATGGCTAGCACACTTGTTAGAAATGGTTATCAGTGCTCTTAGTTGAAGGTAACCTAAAATACTTTGCATAATAATGCTGTACAATTCCAAAAATGTTGGCACAATGTGTAAAATGTAATGAAAATAAGAATGGAATGATTTGGAAATCTCCCATAGTAATATTTTATTCACAACAGAACACAGATCACAAGAAGAAAGTTGGACATTTTTCTATTTAATTTTAAAAAATTAACTCATCTAAAAATGAATGGCATCGAAAAAAAAAAATTGGGACAAGGTTAACAAAAGTCTGAGAAAGTAAGCGGTACTAAGGAAAAATAGCTCAAGGGTTAATTTTCAACTTAATCATGTGAATTTGTATAAAAAGGGCATGTTAGAAAGGCAGAGTCTCTCAGAAGCAAAGATTGTCAGAGGTTCACCAATCTGTGAACAACTGTGTCTAAAAATTGTGGAACAATTTCAGAAAAATGTTCATCAACCTGAAATTGTAAAAACTTTCAATATCCCACCACCTATAGCACATTATTTCATCAAAAGATTCAGAGATTCTGGAGAAATCCATGTGCACAAGAGACAAAGCGGACGATCAATATTGGATGATTGTGAGCCACGTGCCCTCAGGCAGAACTGCATTGAAATAACCGCTATGGCCCTGGCCAAACTTTGATGGCAGCAACTCATCTCAGTTTGTAAATTAGATAATTATTTTTTGCAAATGAAATGGAAAAATGTGTAACTTTTATCTTCTACTATATGTTCTATCATCTGGTGTGAATAAAATATGGCTATAAGACTTCAAATCATTGCATTCTTGTTTTCTTTATATTTACACAACATCACAACTTATATTGAATTATGGTTGTACATTTGGTGCCTGTCTAAAGGAATGGTAAAGTAAAGACATGCAAAAGTGCAAAATGAGTGTGAACTGGTGTGATTGACTTAAAAAGAAATCTTTTGTTTTAATACCAAAGAATCCTTTTATTGAACGCCCACAATAATGTTTGTACATAATTCCAGAATTGTCACTTCTAGCTATGAATGAAGGAGCCGTATCCATCCTTTGATGGTGAAATTACCCATATGCCAGCTTGATGAATTAGAAACCAAAGGAGAGAAGTTTACTTAAAATGGTTATATTTTTCTTTTTGGCACAAATCCTATATTTTAATAACCCTTGTGGCTTGATTTCATGTGAACACATTAATTATGATTAATAATAGGAAATGTTTCACAGGTGCCAGTATTTCATAAAATAATCTACATTGTATCCAGCTTAATTACCATATACAAGAAACTGTAAGGCTATGTTCACACGTTGCATTTTTGTTGCTTTTTTTTCTGCAGGCAAAACCTGCTCTCTTGGCAGTAAAGAAGCTGCTTACAAAAAGCAGGTTTAGCTGCATACTTTAGGATCACAAAGTTCAGCTTTGCTTCCACCACAGAAGCATGAACAATGCAAGGTGTTAGGTCACGAATGAAAGACCCATAAAATTATTTTGGAAAAAAAGGCAATTTGATCAATTTATTTAGTGTAGTGGGAAAATATTTTTATATGTGAAGAAATAGTGACTATTCTGAACAAAAAAGAAAAAGTTTACATGAGTTCATGAAAAAATACACAATTACAAACATAACAGGGGGGGGTGAATTGATCAGGAGTTGTTTTCCTAAGACATTGGCAGAGCATTGAGATTGTAGGACACGTTACTTTCACAATTTGGTCAGTCCTTGAGTTGGTTGGGTATTGTTTAATTTCACACCTTGGTCAGCCAATGTTTACTTTATGCATATCACTAAATTTAATTAAACTGTACTAATCCTAACTGCCATTCTAAGGTGAGGAGACCAAGACATTATGGTTAAAAGCTGTGAAGATCACAAAAATAAATGCGTTTCACATTCTGCTGTACCTGCTTTTTTCACACAGCAAAACCTGATACCAGTATTTTTTGCTGAATTTTTGTTGTGTTTTTGCACAAACGCTGCAAAAATGCTGAAAGAAGAGACATGCTGCAGTTTTCAAAAACGCAGCAGTTTTCCAATTCATTCAGGAAAAAAAAACAATGTGTGTGCATGAGATTTCTGAAATATCATAGCTTTTGCTGGTACTGTAAAATGAAGCTTAAAATTTGCATAAAAAAACAGCAAAAAAATGCAACATGTGAACATAGCCTAAGGATTCGTTCACTACTTGCGGACGCAATTTATGACAACATATTTCCGTTCTACCATGATTGTGGGAAAAAAACAAAACATACTACACACTGTGGCCACAACGTGTGAACGCAGCCTACAACAGTTTACGTGAGCGTATCTTCGGTCTGTATGATACACTTGCCCTCATCTCTATGTTTGAGCATCTTAAGAAATAATGTAACTCAATGTTCCAGAAAAACACTTCCAAGGACATTATGACGAGAATTCACAAATAAATCATCAGATCCTCTATGTAGACATAACACGTTTTACATACAAACCAAAACCCAAGGACACTGGCTGGGTGACTATGGCGGTATATACACAAGTAATAGTCTGGCTTTATCCAGAGGATTCACAGCTGGTTCATGGAAAGTTCATTACACAACTATGAGGCACACACATGAACTAGTAGGTTTCTGTTACTGCCTGAGCCAAATGATATGAGATGATGATTGGCTCTAATCTACATTTGCACTTTGACCAAATACAGCTTTATGTAATTTTTGAGTAACCCTGAACATAATACAGTACATCTGTGTAATAATATGTACACACTCAAATATGCTGGAATTGTTGCCTTCAGCTTGCCAAAGGAAACCTGGTTCAGACCGGAGATTTGGAAGGGGTGAGACTCTTGGGTTTTAAAGTGCTCACAGTTACCACACACTGTACTTTATGTTAAATCAGGATGTATGTATAATGGCTGCAGAGAAACTAAACTCCTCTCTGCCTGCCCCTCCATAGCTCTGTAGCCTATTCACATGGAAAGTGTGAGCATCAAGTATATTGGAGGCTTCGCATTAGAGAAGCTCATTCCAAACACATTTATTCCCAATTAATTTACTTTTTGTGCCTGTTGTACTCTAATTTCAGGTCATTGTCTGTGCTAAGAGGCAGGAATTTCAACAAGGAATTTCTTTAAGGGAATCAGTCACCATGTTTTTGCTACCCCAATCTGAGAGCTCCATGATTTACGGACAAAGGCCCTAATTCTAGCAATATGTCACTTTACTGGGTTTCTTGCTTAAATTTTGATAAAATCACAGAGCATAACTATAACCTCGCCCACACCACTGATCGACAGTTTTCTGTATACACTGTGCATAGGCAGAAAACTGCCAATCAGTGATGTGGACGTGGTTACACAGTGCTCATGAATAGTTACACATAGCTTACAACTAGACTTCTAGTGACAATCCCCTGCTGATTAATTAGCAAAAACTTGTAGACAAATTCCCTTTAAGGAACTGTTTTATTCATGTGAAGCCCTTCTATTTTATAAAACGCACATGAAAACTGATGATTCTAAACTATTACAGGGCAGCACCCTCTGTCATAGATGGTTGGTTTCTAATAGATTGCTGCAGTATAAGGTATTATATAATCACACACAGATTATCTCATTTACAGATGCTATGGTCAGGTGCATATCCGTGATCATAGTAATATACAAGGAAAAGACCTGCCAGAGACAAGGACACTAAGGTAGTGAACGCTAAATAAACCTTGGAACTAATAGTGTACATTACATATATACATATATACCAAACATGTAATCTTCACTTATAAAATGAAAAAAAAAAACCAACATCAAATAGTTGTAATACAGAGATGTCACTGTCCTTCAAAAGATGAGACACCCAAAAAACATGATACCTCTATCACAGTAGTACTGGACTTAAAGGAACTCTAGTTATAATTGCTAAACATATGCCCCCTCCCCCCCCCCCAAAAAAAAAAATCCAACAAAATTGTAAAGCCACTGGCAGTATGGTCTGGAAATTCAGTATATACAACATGGTGTCAATTCATCTCTTGAAGGTTTAGTTACACTAATTGACATATTGGTAGAACACAACCACTGTGATAAGACTAAAGTCCATTTTACCTAGAAATGGCTCTTCAGTATATAAACAATACATTTGGCCAACAAGAGCAACATACTTTTAAAGCCTTATCATCTAATATGCAGGGGATTAACCATAATTATCTTTGGTATAAATTGTTAATCGAGGAAGGCAATGTTCATGGGAATAATTAGCACAACATAAAGCAGCAATTTATCACCTAATCAGAATGAGTGGTACGGTGCAGCAGAGAACCACAATATCATATTACTGAGTGGGATGAGGTGCAATTTTTTCCTCTGGTTTAAAAACAAAAAAAAACACCCACAATTTCAGAAGTGCCTAGCAAAACTGAAATTATGTGAAGTTTTGAATTCTACTGCCCCATTTCACTTTTAGGTTATGTTCACACTAGGAGCACAAACTCTACAAAACCACAAAGGGTTATCTGGGACTATTTTATTTTTTTCTAATAACTGACAGGCAAGTAGTTGCTAACTACCTTGTTAATCATCTGGGACCGCTCTAAGTTGGCAGAGATTGGTGCTGGGCAGAACAGGCAGGTAGGTTGCAAATACCTGCCTGTCAGTTCTTAGGCCCATAAGAAAACAATACAATAGTCCCGGATAACTTCTTTAAAAAAAAATTGAGTTTTGATTGGGAAATTGTAAAGTTTCTGCTTCAAAAACTCAGAAAAAAAACTACGTGTGAACACACACTTAAGAGCAGATTTTCAAAGCTTCATATACATGATACATCTGTAACCTGCTGATTTCTACGATTTAGGAAACACTAATGTGAAACTATTCCAAGCTTTAAAAAGACAGTTTGCTGCAAGGAACAATAATTTGGCATCTTAACAGCATGTATATATAGTAGCCTTTAAATGCTATAAACCACTATTACAATGGCAAGGCTGCATAGGTTTGTAATATGAACTATCAAACACTGTCAAAGTCTTCAAAAGAGTTTTATGAGGTCAGATGTTTTGGGCAACACATGCCATAATACTTGTTTTGTGATATATTGGGGAAAAAACATGAAAAATTACTTGCTATTTGACAGATATATGACTCAGGGGACCAATTGTCCTTGAAGACATAACTAGATGACACTGATGTACTGCCATAGCCAGCCATTGGGGTAAAGATGCAGCCAGCACAGATTACATTTTTCCAGTTCCCTCTGAACATTGTCCTCCTGCAGTGATTTCATCCCTCCATTTCCAGAAGATGGGTGGACACTAGTGTTGAGCGATACCTTCCGATATCGGGAAATATCGGATCGGATTGGATCGGACCGATACCCAAAAAATATCGGATATCGCCGATTCCGATACCGGAAACCAATGCAAGTCAATAGGACACAAATATCGGAATGAAAATAAACCCTTTCTTTCCTTGTAGGTTAATTCTACATGAAGGAAAACAACTAAGAATAATGTAGAATGTATTACATGAAAAGCCGGCAATTCAGCAGCGGCATACACTGGTACCCGACAATTTAGAACAGAAAAAATAGAGCATCACACATAGATTAGATAGATAGAAACATGTCAGTCACATATATAAGAAGTACAGTGACAGTGTTGCTTACTGTACTTGTCATTTAGTGTTAAAGGATTTATTAAAAAAAATAATAGTGTTTTCATGCACCGTCTTTTTAAAAAAGCCGGCCGGCAATTCAGCATCGGTACACGACAATTTAGAATAGAAAGAATAGAGCATCACACATAGATTAGCTACATAGAAACATGCCAGTCACATATATAAGAAGTACAGTGATAGTGTTGATTACTGTACTTGTCATTTAGTGTTAAAAGAAAGGATTTATTAAAAAAAAAATTGGCGTGGGGTTCCCCGTAATTTTAGTCTCTAGCGGAGGTTAAGCAGACGGCTGGGGCAGATGTTTGAAGCCTGGGAAGGGGGTAATACCCACTGAGCTTCCCAGGCTACTAATATCAGCCCCCAGCTGAATATCTAGCCTTTACTAGCTAATAAAATGGGGGACCCCCAAAAAAATGACGTGAGGTCCCCCCTATTTTAATAGCTAGCAAAGGCTAGGCAGCCAGCTGGAGGCTGATATTAATAGCCCAGGAAGGGTGCCATGAATATTGGCCCCCTCCCAGGCTAGAAACACCAGCCGTCAGCCGCCCCAGAAATGCCGCATCCATAGGATGCGCCAATTCTGGCACTTAGCCTCGCTCTTCCCACTGCCCTGTAGCGGTGGCAGTGGGGTAATAGGTCTGGGGTTGATGTCAGCTTATAATGCCAGCTGACATCAAGCCCAGGTTAGTAATGGAGAGGCGTCTATAAGACACCCCCATTACTAACCCCATAGTCAAAGATAAAAAAAAAAACACAAACACCCAGAATAAAGTCCTTTAATTGAAATAAACACACAATTCTTTATTGTTCTAAATTAAACCATATTTACCATCACGCCCATTCCAGCTGTAGCCAATGTCTTCTGCAATAAAAGTAAAATAATAAAGCAACCTCATCCTTACCTTTCCATGGTTCCCAGGACAGCTTCAGCTTTGCTACATTCACATGCCTGCGCTTCTCAGTGTCTGCGGCATGGCAAGCTGGATGGCAGCTTTCGGCTGTGATCCAGCCTGTCATGTGAATGTAGCAGAGCTGAAACTGTCCTGGGAACCATGAAAAGGTAAGGATGAGGTTGCTTTATTATTTTACTTTTATTGCAGAAGACATTGGCTTCAGCTGGAATGGGCGTGATGGTAAGTAGGGTTTAATTTAGAACAGTAAAGAATTGTGTGTTTATTTCAATTAAAGGACTTTATTCTGGGTGTTTGTGTTTTTTTTTAACTTTGACTATGGGGTTAGTAATAGGGGTGTCTTATAGACGCCTCTCCATTACTAACCTGGGCTTGATGTCAGCTGACATTACACTGTGTTCCAAATTATTATGCAAATAATATTTTCTCATATTTTCCCAAATTACCTATATGAATTGCAGTCATTGTAATTTTCCAGTCAAATAACTATTAGAGTACAATTGAAAGGTTTTTGTACAAACTGCCTATGATAACAGTATATTTAAAAAAAAATAAAAAACTCAAACTGCACTCAAAATGCATGTTTCAAATTATTATGCACAGCAGAGTTTTCAACCTTTTCATTTTAATAAAGAACAAAAATATGGTCATTTTTGAAATTATAAGCATTAGCAGGTTATTACAAACTGAAATCAAACAGTTTTCAACTCAAAACTTTATTCTAGGTGATGTTACATTTGCACATAGGACCCCTTGTTCGAAAGGAGCTTCTGAACTCTCTCGTCCATTGAATTTATTTATTCATGGCACTCTTCCTGGGCTATTAATATCAGCCCCCAGCTGGCTGCCTAGCCTTTGCTAGCTATTAAAATAGGGGGGACCCCACGTCATTTTTTTGGGGGTCCCCCATTTTATTAGCTAGTAAAGGCTAGATATTCAGCTGGGGGCTGATATTAGTTGCCCGGGAAGCTCCGTGGGTATTACCCCCTTCCCAGGCTTCAAACATCTGCCCCAGCCGTCTGATTAACCTCCGCTAGAGACTAAAATTACGGGGAACCCCACGCCAATTTTTTTTTTAATAAATCCTTTATTTTAACACTAAATGACAAGTACAGTAATCAACACTATCACTGTACTTATTATATATGTGACTGACATGTTTCTATCTATCTAATCTATGTGTGATGCTCTATTCTTTCTATTCTAAATTGTAGGGTACCGACGCTGAATTGCCGGCCGGCTTTTTTAAAGAGACGGTGCATGAAAACACTATTATTTTTTTTAATAAATCCTTTAACACTAAATGACAAGTACAGTAAGCTGAGCGCTGCCATCCAGCTTGTCATCCTTCAGAGACACTGCAGAGCGCAGGCATTATGGGAACTTCCGATTCCGGTATTCGATATTCTAAAAGTATCGGAACTCAGTATCGGAACTCCGATACCGCGAATATTGGTCGATACCCGATATTTCAGTATCAGAATGCTCAACACTAGTGGACACATATAACTTTTGTTTGCTAGACACTGCGCACAGACATGGCACCTGGTGTGCCATATCATAGATCATAGAATCATAGAATGGAAGAGTTGGAAGGGACCTCCTGGGTCATCTGGTCCAACCCCCTGCTCAAAGCAGGATTCACTAGATCATCTCAGACAGATGTCTGTCCAGCCTCTGTTTGAAGACGTCCATTGAAGGGGAACTCACCACCTCTCGTGGCAGCCTGTTCCACTCATTAATCACCCTAACTGTCAAAAAGTTTTTTCTAATATCTAATCTGTGTCTCCTCCCATTTAGTTTCATCCCATTGCTTCTAGTCTTTCCCTGTGCAAATGAGAATAAAGATGATCCTTCTACAATGTGACAGCCCTTGACATATTTGTAGACAGCTATTAAGTCTCCTCTCAGTCTTCTTTTTTGCAAGCTAATGATAATTTGATAATTTCATGATAATTTGCGCACACTTTCCAATAGCAAACCTGTCTGAACGATTAACAAAGTAAAGGATTATGGTTTTTAATTACCCCTGCATGTCATCTGGTTAACATTAACTGATGATCACAAGATATGAACAGTTATACACAAAGCATCTAAAACTACTCAGTTTTTATAGCAAAAGCTGCTTTCTGTACACTAAAATAGCAAGACACGACCGAAAAATACATCTTTGGTTACAATTTTTCCCTTAGTATATAAAGCAATTTGTTCAAAAATAGGTCATCTAATACTGTTATAATAAAGAGCTAACCCCCGAGGGTGGTTTGCACGTTAATGACCAGGCCAATTTTTACAATTCTGACCACTGTCATTTTATGAGGTAATTACTCTGGAACGATTCAACGGATCCCCCTGATTCTGAGATTGTTTTTTCGTGACATATTGTACTTCATGATTGTGCTAAAATTTCTTCGATATCACTTGGGTTTATTTGTGAAAAAAATGGAAATTTGGCTAAAATTTTGAAAATTTTGCAATTTTCAAACTTTGAATTTTTATGCCCTTAAATCAGAGAGATATGTCATACAAAATAGTTAATAAATAACATTTCCCACATGTCTACTTTACATCAGCACAATTTTGGACCAAAATTTTTTTTTGTTAGGGAGCTAAAAGGGTTAAAAGTTGACCAGCGATTTCTAATTTTTCCAACAAAATTTACAAAACCATTTTTTAGGGACCACATCACATTTGAAGTCACTTTGAGAGGTCTTTATGACAAAAAATACCCAAAAGTGACACCATTCTAAAACTGCACCCCTCAAAGTGCTCAAAACCACATTCAAGAACTTTATTAACCCTTCAGGTGCTTCACAGGAATTTTTGGAATGTGGAAGGAAAAAATTAACATTTAACTTTTTTCACAAAAATGTTACTTTAGACCCAATTTTTTTTATTTTCACAGGGGTACCAAGAAAAAATGGACCCAAAAATTTGTTGTGCAATTTCCCCTGAGCACGCAGATACCCCATATGTGGGGAAAAAACACTGGGCGCACGGCAGGGCTCGGAAGGGAAGGAGCGCCATTTGACTTTCTGATTGTAAAATTTGCTTGAATAATTAGCGGACGCCATGTTGCGTTTGGAGAGCCCCTCATGTGCCTAAACATTGGAGCTCCCCCACAAATGACCCCATTTTGGAAACTAGACCCCCCAAGGCACCTATCTAGATGCATAGTGAGCACTTGGAACCCCCAGGTGCTTCACAAATTGATTTGTAAAAATGAAAAAGTGAAAAAAAAACACTTTCATTTTTATGAATCAATTTGTGAAGCACCTGGGGGTTCCAAGTGCTCACTATGCATCTAGATAGGTGCCTTGGGGGGTCTAGTTTCCAAAATGGGGTCACTTGTGGGGGAGCTCCAATGTTTAGGCACGCAGGGGCTCTCCAAACGCAACATGGCGTCCGCTAACAATTTGAGCCGATTTTCCATTCAATTTGTTAGCGGACACCATGTCGCGTTTGGAGAGCCCCTGATGTGCCTAAACAGTGGAGCTCCCCCACAAGTGACCCCATTTTGGAAACTATACCCCTCAAGGATTTTATTAAGGTGTATAGTGAACATTTTGAACCCAGAGGTACGACACAGAATTTGATAACATTAGGTCATCATATTGAATAAGTTGTCATTAGTATCGAGCGCAAGTGCTCGCTACTTGAGTTTGCATCGGGTACTCAGGTATGCACCATGTACTGCGTGTGCTTGAGTGACATGCTCGAGTCCCTGCCCCGCATGTTTCACCGTTATTAGACACCCAAAAAAAAACATGCGGGGATCGCTCGTGCATGGCAAGCAATCCCCGCAAAGTTTTTTTGGCCACGAAGCATATGCGGCGGAGACTCGAGCATGTCACTCAAATACCCACGATACTCAATGCATACCTGAGCACCCGATGCAAACTCAAGTAGCGAGCACTTGCGCTCAACACTAGTCGCCATATCGTCATCTTTTTTTCTTACTTTTGAAAAATATAACAACCCCATCAGAACCCTAACCCCAAACCCAGCCCTAACCCTAGCTCTAACCGTAGCCCAGCCCTAACCCGAGAGTTTATTTTTTACGCCGTTCCTCGTGCGGTATAAGTGATTAGATGACTTTATTCTTCGGGTCGGTGCGATTACAGTGGTATCAGAATCATATTGGGTTTTTATGACTGACAGCTGTCACACACTAAAAGACGCATTTTTTGTAAAATCTAGTTTTTGCATCGCCATATTTTGAGAGCTATAATTTTTCCAGATTTTGTCAGACAGTCATGTGACGGCTTGTTTTTTGCGGGATGAGTTGACGTTGTTATTGGTGCCATTTTCAGGCATGTAACATTTTTTGATCGCTTTCTATTCCGATTTTTGGGAGGCAGAATAAACAAAAAACAACAATTCAGGAATTGTTTTTTTTTTTTTTTTTAATTTATTCTGTTCCGCGTGTGGTAAAATTGATAACGCAGCTTTATTCTTCAGGTCAGTACGTTTACAGCGGTACCACATTTATATAGTTTCTCTATGTTTTGCACTTTTACATAATAAAAGCAATTTTATAGAAAAAAATATTTTTTAGCATAGCTTTATTCTGAGAGCTAAACTTTTTTATTTTTCGGCTGATGGAGCTATATTGTGGCTTGTTTTTTGCGGGACAAGATGACGCTTTCAGCGGTACCATTTTTATTTATATTCGTCTTTTTGATCGCGTGTTATTCCATTTTTTGTTTGGCGGTATGATGATAAAGCATTGTTTTTTGCTTCATTTTTTTTTTTTTTTTTACTGTGTTCACTGAAGGGGTTAACTAGTGGGACAGTTTTATAGGTCAGGTTGTTCCGGACGCGGTGATACCAAATATGTGTACTTTTATTGTTTTTTTATAATAATATTTATTGATGGGTACATTATATTTTTATTTTTGGTGGATTATTTTTTTTATTTTTTTTTAATATTTTTACAATTTTTTTTTTAATTTTTTTTTCACTTTATGACAGTTTTTACACTTTTTTACTCTGTCCCACTCTGGGATTTTCACTTTTTTTTATTCTGATCGCCTGCATGGCACAGGAATGAAGCACCATTCCTGTGCTATGCAGGCTGTCAGCGCTGGACAGGGAGAAGATAGTTTGGAGATGCACTGCGCATGTCCAAACAATCTTCCTGTTGTCTGGTGACCAGGATGTTGTCATGACGACATCGGGTCGTCATGGCAACAACCTGGAAGCCACGGCAGACAGCGCTGGAGGCCGGAAGAGGAGGTGAGTATCTGCGATCACCTCCCCTTGCCACCGCAATGCTGCGATCGACTTCGCTGGGGTTAATGTGCTGGGAGCGGTGCAGGACCACTCCCTGCACATAGTACCGGGTGTCAGCTGTGACAATCAGCTGACACCCGGCGGCGATCGCGCCCCCACAGCCTGTGTGCGCGCGCGATCGCGATGACGTACTAATACGGGTCTGGCTCTTAAGTCCCAGGGCACAGACGCGTATTAGTACGTCTAATGTTGTTAAGGGGTTAAAATGCATTTCTGCACTAATACAGTCACTACTACTACTTGGCAGCTATGCCAACAACGAAATAGTAGATTTTTTTTTCTTTTGGGAAAAAAAATATTTTATCCCTTAAGCTATAAAGAACAATCTTTGGTACGAAAAGGCAAAATAAAAAAAGCAAGCACAGTTTTTGAAGACTGTATATAATTTACCAGTCACATACGAAGTAAAGAGATTATGGGAACTTATTTTGTGATAAAGCAAAGTTCAATTCAATACAGGGGTGGCCAAAAGTATTAGCACCCCTGCAATTCTGTCAGATAATACTCAGTTTCTTCCTGAAAATGATTGCAATCACAAATTATTTGGTATTATTATCTTCATTTAATTTGTCTTCAATGAAAAAACACAAAAAGAATTGTCCTAAAGCCAAATTGGATATAATTCCACACCAAACCTAAAAAGGGGGTGGACAAAAGTATTGGCACTGTTTGAAAAATCATGTGATGCTTCTCTAATTCGTGTAATAAACAGCACCTGTAACTTACCTGAGGTGTTGGCAATAACTAAATCACACTTGCAGCCAGTTAACATGGATTAAAGTTGACTCAAGCTCTGTCCTGTGTCCTTGTGTGTACCACATTGAGCATGGAGAAAAGAAAGAAGACCAAAGAACTGTCTGAGGACTTGAGAAACCAAATTGTGAGGAAGCATGAGCAATCTCAAGGCTACAAGTCCATCTCCAAAGACCTGAATGTTCCTGTGTCTTCCGTGCGCAGTGTCATGAAGAAGTTTAAAGCCCATGGCACTGTGGCTAACCTCCCTAGATGTGGACGGAAAAGAAAAATTGACGAGAGATTTCAACGCAAGATTGTGCGGATGGTGGATAAAGAACCTCGACTAACATCCAAACAAGTTCAAGCTGCCCTGCAGTCCGAGGGTACAACAGTGTCAACCCGTACTATCCGTCGGCGTCTGAATGAAAAGGGACTGTATGGTAGGATACCCAGGAAGACCCCACTTCTTACCCCGAGACATAAAAAAGCCAGGCTGGAGTTTGCCAAAACTTACCTGAGAAAGCCTAAAACATTTTGGAAGAATGTTCTCTGGTCAGATGAGACAAAAGTAGAGCTTTTTGGGAAAAAGCATCAACATAGAGTGTACAGGAAAAAAAAAAGAGGCATTCAAAGAAAAGAACACGGTCCCTACAGTCAAACATGGCGGAGGTTCCCTGATGTTTTGGGGTTGCTTTGCTGCCTCTGGCACTGGACTGCTTGACCGTGTGCATGGCATTATGAAGTCTGAAGACTACCAACAAATTTTGCAGCATAATGTAGGGCCCAGTGTGAGAAAGCTGGGTCTCCCTCAGAGGTCATGGGTCTTCCAGCAGGACAATGACCCAAAACACACTTCCAAAAGCACTATAAAATGGTTTGAGAGAAAGCACTGGAGATTTCTAAGGTGGCCAGCAATGAGTCCAGACCTTAATCCCATAGAACACCTGTGGAGAGATCTCAAAATGGCAGTTTGGAGAAGGCACCCTTCAAATATCAGGGACCTGGAGCAGTTTGCCAAAGAAGAATGGTCTACAACTCCAGCAGAGCATTGTAAGAAACTCAATGATGGTTACCGGAAGCGGTTGTTCGCAGTTATTTTGGCTAAAGGTTGTGCAACCAAGTATTAGGCTGAGGGTGTCAATACTTTTGTCTGGCCCATTTTTGGAGTTTTGTGTGAAATGATCAATGATTTGATTTTTGCTTCATTCTCTTTTTGTGTTTTTTCCTTGCAAGCAAATTAAATGAAGATAATAATACCAAAGAATTTGTGATTGCAATCATTTTCAGGAAGAAACTGAGTATTATCTGACAGAATAGCAGGGGTGCCAATACTAAAAACATGACTGAGGAATGAAGTACCTAATGAACTTAAAAAAATATTACTTTATCAAAAGTATTCACCAAAAGTATTCACCAAATAATTCATACTCTCAGGAGCTGCAGTAGCTGAGATATTGGGTGTCCTTCCGCAGGGTCTTTACACTAGAGAGCTGGCTTATGCCTGAAAACACCACTGATCACCTTGTCCTTTAGTTCTCCTCCATACTATAGGCTTCCATACTCATTACCTGAAAGTAGTCGGAACCCACTTATTTTGATGGGACCAGCTCAGGCCCAATCACAGGTGTCAGGAAAGAGAAAGATTGGGCAGATTGGAATCAAATTCCCAGTCCTCTTATTCTCCTGTCAGATAAACCAAGTTTTCATGTGTTTGGGGGAGACAGGAAGGAGCGGATAGCCAAAATGCCAGTTCAGTGGGCAAATATTTCATGTGTACAGGCATCATCAAAAAATGACCTATTGTTTAAATCAGGTTTTTTGTGTTAAGTGTAAACATTTTGCAATCTGTATTAACCGGTTCAGGACCGCCCACTGTACATAAACGTCGGCGCTGCCCTAGCTCTGTGCAGCGCCGACGTTTAAAAACGGTGGGTGGTCCCGCAGCGCTCAGGACCCCCAGGGTCCTGCTAGCGCTGCGGTACCGGTTCAGAGCGATAGCTCTGACATGTGGCATCATGGGGACCTGAATGGATCAGGTCCCCATGATGTTAACCTGTTCCTATCTTCTAGATGCCGCGATCCATAGCGATCGCGGCATTTAAAAGATAGTGACAGCTGGTGGTCGGCGATCGGGACCCCCCACATACCTCAGGAGCGGCGGGGATCCCGGTGCTGTGACCTCTGACATCATCGAGACCTGATTGGCTCAGGTCTCGATGATGTCAGCGTCACACCAGCCAATCAGAGAGATCACCAGGGAAGTTTGTTTTAGCAACAAACTTTCCCGGGCGATCTGCCTGATAAATACACTGTTTCTCCTCCGATCTCAGTGAGAGAGCAGAGGAGAAACAGTGTGACAAGAGCTGTGTCAGCCTTGCCACTGTGAAAGTAAAAAAAAAAAAGAAAAAAGAAAGTAAGAGTTAGGGTTAGTCAGTCCTGTCAGATCTATCAGTCAGTCAGTCCTGTCAGATCTATCAGTCAGTCAGTCCTGTCAGATCAGTCAGTCAGTCCTGTCAGATCAGTCAGTCAGTCAGTCCTGTCAGATCAGTCAGTCAGTCCTGTCAGATCTGTCAGTCAGTCAGATCTGTCAGATCAGTCAGTCCTGTCAGATCTGTCAGTCAGTCAGTCAGTCAGTCCTGTCAGATCTGTCAGTCAGTCAGTCCTGTCAGATCTGTCAGTCAGTCAGTCCTGTCAGATCTGTCAGTCAGTCAGTCCTGTCAGATCTGTCAGTCAGTCAGTCCTGTCAGATCTGTCAGTCAGTCAGTCCTGTCAGATCAGTCATTCCTGTCAGATCAGTCCAGTCAGTCAGTCCTGTCAGATCAGTCCAGTCAGTCAGTCCTGTCAGATCTGTCAGTCAGTCAGTCCTGTCAGATCTGTCAGTCAGTCAGTCCTGTCAGATCAGTCAGTCCTGTCAGATCAGTCCTGTCAGATCTGTCAGTCAGTCAGTCCTGTCAGATCAGTCAGTCAGTCCTGTCAGATCAGTCAGTCCTGTCATGTCAGTCAGTCCTGTCAGATCAGTCCGGTCAGTCCAGTCCCATCCGTTCAGTCCGGTCCGTTCAGTCCGGTCCGTTCAGTCCGGTCCGTTCAGTCCGGTCCGTTCAGTCCAGTCAAAAAATCTAAAAATAAAATGGCCCGTCAGACTTATACCGCAGAAGAGGTGTATGCCCTGCTGTGTTCTGACACTGATGACAGCGCAATCTCAGATGGCGATGTGGATTTTGAGGGCTTTAGTAGCGGCGACACTGAGAGCTCAGAAATGAGCAGTGATTCTGTTCCATCCTCAAGCCCAAGGACCAGTACAGCAATAGGTGCAAATAGCGCTACTGGAGAAACGTCTCCAAATCAGGGAACACTGCCCAGTACAAGCGCTGTCCCTGCTACTAGTGAATTGGCGCACCCCAGTGTACAAGGGGCTTTGCCACATGATCTAGCATTTCCCAGATGGGAGGCTTCGCATTCGGCTGCTCCATTCAGCCCTGATTTCAACGCCACTCCTGGTATAAATGTGGAGGTGGAAGATTTTGGACCAATTCATTTTTTTAATTTGTTTTTTACAGACAGCTTGCTAGAGCATATTGTCGTGCAAACAAATTTATATGCATCCCAATTCATAAGCCAGAATCCCCGATCTTACTATGCTAGGGCAAATTTATGGACACCAACTAATGTCCCGGAAATAAAAAATTTTTTAGGACTTACATTTGCCATGGGGCTTGTTAAAAAACCGAGCATTCGATCCTACTGGTCCAACCACCCTGTTCAAGCCACCCCTATGTTTTCAGTCATTCTGCCTAGGACCCGTTATGAAATGCTCATGCGGTTTTGGCATTTTAACGACAATAGTCAATGTCTGCCCAGAAATGCCCCAGAACATGACAGGTTATATAAAATTAGACCCATCATTGAAAATTTGTCAGAAAAATTCTTAAGCCTCTACACCCCAACACAAAATATTTCTATAGATGAGTCCCTTGTAAAATTCAAAGGAAGACTGCACCTCAAGCAATTTATCCCATCTAAAAGGGCAAGGTTTGGAATAAAGCTCTATAAAATGTGCGAAAGTTTAACCGGATACACATCCGCTTTTCGCATATACGAGGGGAAAGACAGCCAACTAAACCCACCAGGATGCCCTACTTATCTGGGGACATCTGGAAAAATTGTTTGGGAGCTGATAAGTCCATTTTTTCAAAAAGGCTACAATCTATATGTGGACAATTATTACACCAGCATACCCCTATTTAAAAGTCTGGTTGAACACAACATCGGGGCTTGTGGGACCATCCGTAAAAACCGTCAGGGGTTTCCACAACCATTGGTCAACCAAAAGTTTCAAAAGGGGCAGTCAGGGGCTGTACGCAACGGAGAGCTGCTTTCCCTGAAATATAGGGATAAGAGGGATATTTTTGTCCTCAGCTCGATCCACACAGATGCCACAAGGGCCACTGTAGAACTAGGATCCACCACTCCGAAGCAAAAACCTGTGTCAGTCATTGACTACAACAAACACATGGGGGGTGTGGACCTTGCAGACCAGGTTCTACAGCCATACCAGGTATCAAGAAAGTCCTATACCTGGTATAAAAAGTTGGTTATTTATTTGTTTCAGGTGGCCACATACAATTCTTTTGTGTTGTACAAAAAAAGCAGGAAATTCAGATCCTTTTCTTGATTATCAAGAAAAGGTAATTGAAAATCTTGTCTTTCAAAGTGTTAGCCCCGCTCATCCATTAGAATCTGAGGATGTGAAAAGACTCACTGAGCGACATTTTATTGCACTTATTCCAGCAACGGAAACAAGAAGGAACCCCCAGAAAAGATGTCGTGTATGTACTAAGAGAGGAATGAGGCGTGATACCCGCTACTATTGCCCACAATGCCCATCATTGCCAGCCTTATGCGTCACTGACTGCTTTAAAATCTACCACACAGAACCACGTTTTTAAACTGTAAAAATGTATCCCAATTTGTCATTCAAACATTTGGTTCATTTAGTGAATGACATATTTGAGTAGAGCTCACTTAATTTCCAGGGGGGGTTCTCCAGAATCTAAACCTTCCATTGCGTGCTTGTTTCTGGAAATCATCCATCGAGTTAAAATGGTCACTAAACCCATAGATGAATTCCCAGAGGGGTGTCATTTCCAAAATGGGGTCACTTCAGGGGGGATTCTTTAGCTCTGGTACTCTGAAAAGTGCCAGAACAGCATAATCCCCCCTGAAGTGACCCCATTATGGAAATGACACCTCTGTGGGAATTCATTTATGGGTTTAGTGACCATTTACCTATCTACTTATTTTCCCACCACTAGATTAATTTATACAGAGGAGTAGATTGTAAAATTCGGTCACTTGTTGTGGTTTTCCTCTGTTTAGGCACCTCAGGGGCTCTCCAAATGCAACATGGCGTCCGCTATCCATTCCAGTCAAATTTCCATTCCAAAAGTCAAATGGCGCTCCTTACCTTCCGAGCTATGCCGTGCGCCCAAACAGTGGCTTTGCACCACATATGGGGTATCAGCGTGCTCAGGAGAAATTGCACAACACATTTTGGGGTCCATTTTTTCTGGCTGCCCTTGTGAAAATTAAAAATTTGAGGCTAAAGTAGCAGTTTTGTGTTAAAAATGTGTTTTTTTTATTTTCACCCTTCAACATTATAAAATTCTGTGAAGCCCCTGGGGGTTCAAGGTGCTCACCACACATCTAGATAAGTTCCTTGAGGGGTCTAGTTTCCAAAATGGGGTGACTTGTTGGGGGTTTCCTCTGTTTAGGCACCTCAGGGGCTCTCCAAATGCAACATGGCGTCCGCTATCGATTCCAGTCAAATTTCCATTCCAAAAGTCAAATGGCGCTCCTTACCTTCCGAGCCATGCCGTGCGCCCAAACAGTGGCTTTGCACCACATATGGGGTATCAGCGTGCTCAGGAGAAATTGCACAACACATTTTGGGGTCCATTTTTTCTGGATGCCCTTGTGAAAATTAAAAATTTGAGGCTAAAGTAGCAGTTTTGTGTTAAAAATGTGTTTTTTTATTTTCACCCTTCAACATTATAAAATTCTGTGAAGCCCCTGGGGGTTCAAGGTGCTCACCACACATCTAGATAAGTTCCTTGAGGGGTCTAGTTTCCAAAATGGGGTGACTTGTTGGGGGTTTCCTCTGTTTAGGCACCTCAGGGGCTCTCCAAATGCAACATGGCGTCCGCTATCGATTCCAGTCAAATTTCCATTCCAAAAGTCAAATGGCGCTCCTTACCTTCCGAGCCATGCCGTGCGCCCAAACAGTGGCTTTGCACCACATATGGGGTATCAGCGTGCTCAGGAGAAATTGCACAACACATTTTGGGGTCCATTTTTTCTGGCTGCCCTTGTGAAAATTAAAAATTTGAGGCTAAAGTAGCAGTTTTGTGTTAAAAATGTGTTTTTTTATTTTCACCCTTCAACATTATAAAATTCTGTGAAGCCCCTGGGGGTTCAAGGTGCTCACCACACATCTAGATAAGTTCCTTGAGGGGTCTAGTTTCCAAAATGGGGTGACTTGTTGGGGGTTTCCTCTGTTTAGGCACCTCAGGGGCTCTCCAAATGCAACATGGCGTCCGCTATCGATTCCAGTCAATTTCCATTCCAAAAGTCAAATGGCGCTCCTTACCTTCCGAGCCATGCCGTGCGCCCAAACAGTGGCTTTGCACCACATATGGGGTATCAGCGTGCTCAGGAGAAATTGCACAACACATTTTGGGGTCCATTTTTTCTGGCTGCCCTTGTGAAAATTAAAAATTTGAGGCTAAAGTAGCAGTTTTGTGTTAAAAATGTGTTTTTTTATTTTCACCCTTCAACATTATAAAATTCTGTGAAGCCCCTGGGGGTTCAAGGTGCTCACCACACATCTAGATAAGTTCCTTGAGGGGTCTAGTTTCCAAAATGGGGTGACTTGTTGGGGGTTTCCTCTGTTTAGGCACCTCAGGGGCTCTCCAAATGCAACATGGCGTCCGCTATCGATTCCAGTCAAATTTCCATTCCAAAAGTCAAATGGCGCTCCTTACCTTCCGAGCCATGCCGTGCGCCCAAACAGTGGCTTTGCACCACATATGGGGTATCAGCGTGCTCAGGAGAAATTTCACAACACATTTTGGGGTCCATTTTTTCTGGATGCCCTTGTGAAAATTAAAAATTTGAGGCTAAAGTAGCAGTTTTGTGTTAAAAATGTGTTTTTTTATTTTCACCCTTCAACATTATAAAATTCTGTGAAGCCCCTGGGGGTTCAAGGTGCTCACCACACATCTAGATAAGTTCCTTGAGGGGTCTAGTTTCCAAAATGGGGTGACTTGTTGGGGGTTTCCTCTGTTTAGGCACCTCAGGGGCTCTCCAAATGCAACATGGCGTCCGCTATCGATTCCAGTCAAATTTCCATTCCAAAAGTCAAATGGCGCTCCTTACCTTCCGAGCCATGCCGTGCGCCCAAACAGTGGCTTTGCACCACATATGGGGTATCAGCGTGCTCAGGAGAAATTGCACAACACATTTTGGGGTCCATTTTTTCTGGCTGCCCTTGTGAAAATTAAAAATTTGAGGCTAAAGTAGCAGTTTTGTGTTAAAAATGTGTTTTTTTATTTTCACCCTTCAACATTATAAAATTCTGTGAAGCCCCTGGGGGTTCAAGGTGCTCACCACACATCTAGATAAGTTCCTTGAGGGGTCTAGTTTCCAAAATGGGGTGACTTGTTGGGGGTTTCCTCTGTTTAGGCACCTCAGGGGCTCTCCAAATGCAACATGGCGTCCGCTATCGATTCCAGTCAATTTCCATTCCAAAAGTCAAATGGCGCTCCTTACCTTCCGAGCCATGCCGTGCGCCCAAACAGTGGCTTTGCACCACATATGGGGTATCAGCGTGCTCAGGAGAAATTGCACAACACATTTTGGGGTCCATTTTTTCTGGCTGCCCTTGTGAAAATTAAAAATTTGAGGCTAAAGTAGCAGTTTTGTGTTAAAAATGTGTTTTTTTATTTTCACCCTTCAACATTATAAAATTATGTGAAGCCCCTGGGGGTTCAAGGTGCTCACCACACATCTAGATAAGTTCCTTGAGGGGTCTAGTTTCCAAAATGGGGTGACTTGTTGGGGGTTTCCTCTGTTTAGGCACCTCAGGGGCACTCCAAATGCAACATGGCGTCCGCTATCGATTCCAGTCAAATTTCCATTCCAAAAGTCAAATGGCGCTCCTTACCTTCTGAGCCATGCCGTGCGCCCAAACAGTGGCTTTGCACCACATATGGGGTATCAGCGTGCTCAGGAGAAATTGCACAACACACTTTGGGGTCCATTTTTTCTGGCTGCCCTTGTGTAAATTAAAAATTTGAGGCTAAAGTAGCAGTTTTGTGAAAAAAAGTTAAATGTTCATTGTTTTCTTCCACATTCCAAAAATTCCTGTGAAGCACCTGAAGGGTTAATAAACTTCTTGAATGTGGTTTTGAGCACCTTGAGGGGTGCAGTTTTTAGAATGGTATTATTTTTGGGTATTTTCTGTCATAAAGGTTCCTCAAAGTCACTTCAAACAAGATGTGGTCCCAAAAAAAAATGTTTTTGTAAATTTTGTTGTAAAAATGAGAAATCGCTGGTCAACTTTTAACCCTTATAGCTTCCTAACAGAAAAAAATTTTGGTTCCAAAATTGTGCTGATGTGAAGTAGACATGTGCGAAATGTTATTCATTAACTATTTTGTGTGATATATCTCTCTGATTAAAGGGCATGAAAATTCAAAGTTTGAAAATTGCAAAATTTTCAAAATTTTCGCCAAATTTCTGATTTTTTCACAAATAAACGCAAGTGATATCGAAGAAATTTTACCACTATCATGAAGTACAATATGTCATGAAAAAACAATCTCAGAATCAGGGGGATCCGCTGAAGCGTTCCAGAGTAATTACCTCATAAAGTGACAGTGGTCAGAATTGAAAAAATTGGCCCGGTCACGAAGGCAAAAACAGGCTCTGGCGCGAAGTGGTTAAAAAAATGTAAAAAAAAAAGAAATCTTGCAATTTTCACAATGGGCTTTTTAGACTATTGATTCAGGAACCACAATGGTCCGCTACCGACTATCTTTTGTATTGAAGTGTCAGATGATCCTGTGCAAAGTGACATTGTGAAGGGAGGTGAAATCACTACTGTGAATGGTGGAACTTGTGTTATCAGCTGTGTATAAAGTTGTTAGCTGTCATTGTAATAATGTCTGATGATAAGGAGCCTCCTGAAAACCCTTAGTAAAAGGACAAGAAAGTAGAAGTCTAAAAAAGCCCAAGTGACCAGTGTTAAAATTTCAGAAAAAACAAAACAAAAAAAAATTACCCGTTTTGTTTTTTTAGATACATGCAGCAGAAAAACTGGATTTAAACAGGATAATTTCTGATGACAGACTCCCATTAATGCAGTGTAAGGACTCCTCAGATCCCAGCTTCCAGAACTGCTGTACAGAAGAATTTTGGATAGTTGGAAATGAGATTATCTGCTCCCACATCTTAACTATCAGGTGTTAAGCTGCTTATAGACATTAAATATGCAGGATGGACGATATAACTTCTATACGACTTGTCCAAAGTGTCTGGCAACTGCTCCCGTTCTCCTCCATGGAACGAAGATGCTCATCAGACCCAACCAAACAGGCACATGAAGGAATCCGTCACCGTTTAGGCTGAAAGCAGCATTGTCCTGCACATTCCTAATGTCTATAGAAGGCTTTGCGTCTTAATTTTAGCCACGTTATCTCTGCTCTCAATGAGTCACACGTGACAGGTAATCTTTTATAATGTAGCCAAGTAACTGACCTACTTCATCTCCTTTCAAAATCAAATATGAGCCTGATACCCTGTCACATTAGCCCCATATATTTATGGGATAGACACAAAAAACACTATTCCCTGAGTCCAGGAAATGTACATAAAAGTAAAAAAGAGGTCGTATAAAACAGGAATTGTAAAGGCAGCATTCAGTAATAGCCATGTAAAAAGTCATTTTCTAAAGCCTCTGCTTAACACTGAATCAGCAATGAACAGTCTAATTGCTGGTTTTTACACCATCCACTGAAAAGAAGTGAAAGGGCTATTGTAAAAACACTGACCACCCTTGGTCAACCTGAGACTCGGTAGAAACATGGATTTTACATCTTTTAAATAGCAAAAAAAAAGAATAAAATACATTGACTTGTGTCTCCATGTAATTTCCACTGTCCTTGTGGGGATCACTGGTGGATGTCCAGGTTACTGATCCCAGCGGTAAGGCTGGCTTGTGCCATGGGGACATCGTAGTTGTAGTGTTACACAGGTAGCAGATGGGAACTATGGACTGAGCAATATGGGTAAGCTCAGCACAGACCAGCATAGGTAGATCACTGCCTCATTAAAACTCAGCATCTGTAAACTGTAAGATATGGTTTGATTTCATCGTTTCCAATATATTTCTAGGAGTTAAGGCATCTTGTCATCGTCCTGAGTGATGTCCTGAATTCCTCGCAGTAAGGCAGTTCTGTGTAACGGAGATACTTGAAGGCACAGTTGTTACAAGGTAGTGACTGTTCATGAGAAAAGTTGGTCTCCTTAAAGACACATATAGAGGTAGTCATCAATTCATTAAGGTAGAGATGGTTCATAGCATTATCCATTTGTAATACGTTAGCAGAGCTTTAGAAAAAGCCATGTAATGGGTGTTGCCTTTACAACTCCTTAAGTAACACATTCATCACACATAAAAAGCAATAATAATAAAAACCCACAAACATACATACATTTAGGAAGTACCTTGGATGAAGGTTAAGGGGAGACAAACAAGCACAAATGTGGGTAAAGCAGCGAAATGAAGTCCATAATGTGACCAGCTGAGGTAGACATAAATCAAAGAGACTGCTTGACGTCTCTTTACAACAAAGACAAATGGCATAAAACCTGGAGAGTTTCAGAGCCATTCACCATCCAGCAAAGCAACCTTCAATGTCAATAGATTTACTCAGCGAAACATTCTGAAGAAAAATGATAGATTTGATCTGAGACACCAGATTTCACAAACATTTTCTTTTTTTTTTGCTCTGTCATTGTCCTTCGAACAGGCAAATGGCTGGAATATCTGGCTTCAGGAATTTTTTTTTCTTGAAATGTTTAGGAAATATGGATAATTTGAGGTATTGAGGAAATGCGCTCCTCAAGAATTGACACTGGGAGATTTTCCATGTTTGCTTAAGGAAGGGTCCTTTCCACATTCTTCAACACTGAATGAGTCGGGTGTGGGCGGTGAGGTACTGATCACAGAGCAGAGGTGAATTTCATCAGTAGACTCATGGGAATACCGCCCAGAATCACTGATTTCATGACTTTCCTCGCTGTTCCCAGAATGTTCTGTATCTGCTGCTATGCTATGTCACATCTGGAATGTGCCAGGATGACCAGGTGATGTGGGAGACCCGTCCTCTCCCATCAGGACCGTTGTGCCAGGACAATATACAGAAGTCTTAGTTTTTCTTTTGTACTGCGTAAAAAAAAAAAAAAATTAAATATAATGCACTATTTTTATATATACCGTATTTTTCGGACTATAAGACGCACCGGACCATAAGACGCACCTAGGTTTTAAAGGAGGAAAATAGGAAAAAAAATTCAAGCAAAAAATGTGGTCATGATGCCCTGTTATGGGGGAGGGGGTCTGCTGCTGACAATGGTATTGGGGTAATGTCCCCCAATTCTGTTAATATCCTCCATCCTGGTATGTATGGCCCCTCCTTCCTGATATAAGTGCCCCCCCATCCCACCCTGGTATGCATGGAACCCCTTTATCCCCCATCCTGGTATGCATGGCACCCCTTTATACCCCATCCTGGTATGCATGGCACCCCTTGAGCCCCCATCCTGTTATGCATGGCACCCCTTGAGCCCCCATCCTGGTATGCATGGCACCTCTTGAGCCCCCATCCTGGTATGCATGGCACCTCTTGAGCCCCCATCCTGGTATGCATGGCACCCTCTGAGCCACCATCATGGTATGCATGGCACCCCTCTGAGCCCCCATTCTGGTATGTATGGCACCCTCTGAGCCCCCATCACACTGCCTACAAAAAAAACAAACAAAAACAATCATACTCACCTCCTCTCTCCTCCAGCGCTGTCCCGCTCTGCTGCCGACATTCTCACTGTGTGAGCCGCGCATGACAGGGTGCGCATGGCGTCCCTGCCATGCGCCCTCACACAGTGTGAGACGCTGTGCTGGAGTAGTCACTACTCCCCGCACCGGGACTCTGTGCGTGGGGAGCAGTGACAATTCAGTCTGTTCAATAGCCGGTACACTGTACCACAGCGCGGCTCCTGTTGCCGCTCTGTGGTCAGTGTGCCTGCGATTAAAGACCATGGATATTCACTACAACCCATGGGAGTGGGTTGTAGCGAATATTCATGAGCTTTAATAGCGGGCACACTGACCGCAGAGCGGCAGCAAGAGCCGTGCTGTGGCTCCAGTGTGCCGGCTACTAAGAGAAATGAATACTCATTGCTCTCCACGCCCATGGGCGTGGGGAGCAAGGAATATTCCTTTTCTTTAGTAGCGGGCACAGTGTAGGCTGCAGCAGGCGGCTGCTGCCTCCTGTGCCCCGCTGATCCCCCGCTGCCGCACCCCCACACCCACCACCATGCGACCATACAATAATATAGCATTCGGACTATAAGACGCACTCCCCACTTTCCGCCAAAATTTTGGAGGAAAAAAGTGCGCCTTATAGTCCGAAAAATACGGTAAATACAGAAATGTATTCAACATTGGCACCATAAATGCTTACTTGTCCTGCATTGTCTTTAGTATTGCCCTTGAAAAATAACCATTTATTCTTTGTGCTTTGCTTGACAATCGGTCCATATCCATTAATGATTAGATCTGAACCACCCTGCAATAAAAAAAATGCATTTTAACATACTTTTAAATATTATCTCAAGCAGATAAATTACAAGATGCAGTCTGCATATGAGATCCATACTAATGATTACCAGTGGTAGACAACTGTTAAGGTGCATTTACACTAGCTGATAATCGTTCAGAGTCGAACGCTAACGACCCATTATTTACGATAATTGTGTAATGTGAGTGGGTTGAGCAACTGATCGATGTGTCTAAAAAAAAAAGCTTACACAATTTTGTAATGTAAATGAAGATTGTTCCCTTGAAACACAATGCTCGATGTTACGATGTAACTATCACTATTCAACTGTTTCATTCATGATTCTCATCCTATATAAACACTGTTTGTGCGTCGTGAGTTCAGATTGCATTGCTCATCATTTAAATCACACATATCAAACTCTGGCCCTCGGGCCAAATCTGGCCCACGGGGCGGGCATATTTGGCCTGCAACTCCGGGCAGACCACCCCCTGCCCAGCATCACATTTTCAACTGTATCGGCATCCTGGATGCTGATATAGTTGAAAGCAATGACAACAGAGGGAGCTGTCAGCTGACACTCCCGCAGCCATCATTCTCTCTCTGTGTCTGATGTTTCAGTGCATAGGGCGTGATGATGTCACTAATTCGCGCCCGCAGTGCCGAGTGTGATGCCTCGCTCCCGCTCGCTGGCCCTACCCTGAGAGATGGGGGTACTCGGAACCGGGCCTCCTGGTGTACGGTGGATGCAGTCGTGGCCTAGGCCCGGCCCGTGCCCAGGGTCATCACAGTAAAAATAAGAGGCCAGGAGGGACGGTGGTAATCGAGTGGATGTAATGACTACGCCATCTGTGGTGCCTGGTGATTCGCCACCAGCGCTGCGGCAGTCCTCTGAGGCGGGATGTCGTGGCAGCAGAAGATGGTACTACTCCCCACAGGCGGAGCAGGGCCTCAGGGCAGAGAAGATGGATCAGGGGGGGGTCGTAGTGGGTGGTGTGGTGTCGCGCTGAAATGAGGAACCGGAGGCAATGGATGCAGTCTTCCAAGCTTTACTCACGTTGTTAGGTGTCAGCTGCAAGGCTTCTCCTTGCTCCTCGCGGTGCGCTGCGGCCACCAGGAAGGGGTTCAGCACACTCCGGGTAGTTTGGGTGCCTCAATCAGGACTCTCTGCACCAGAGTGTTCCTAGACTTTCCCACTAGGTCCTCTCCTGTCCGTATGTGGTGCGTGTTACAAGGCTGGGTCTCCCTCTGGCTATACACAGAACAAGGGTACGGGTGGCGACTCCGCTCTGTCCGTTACCCGGTGGGATCCTCTAAGTCTCCGGGCTTTTCTGACTAGGACATGAAGTAGCAAAGCCAGATATTGGGGGCCGGTACCCCTTTTGCAGCAGGAGTGCCTCTGACTAGGCCAGAATAGTGAGGACAGGTGGCGTATGCCGCTCCGTCTGCATCCCCCTGGGATCCTTTTGCCTGTGGAGCTTGTCTCCTCTGCTCCCCTCCAGGCCTTCTTAGGTAGGGACATTGACCGGGTAGAGACAGCTGTTAACTCTAGCCCGCTCCTCGTTTCAAGGCCAGAGAGCGAGGACCATGTATCTTCAATCAGCTGCAGTTTCCACCGGAAAGCCACGTTCAGTGATGAAGACCACAATCAAAAGACCTTGAACCTAAGATGGCCGTTGATTAAATATGATTGAATGAGTGTAACCTAAAGTGCGTCCTCCACCCTCACCCACTACATGGTTCCCCCCATCTCCTCTATCCCGGCTGGGGCAGCACTATGGTGCCTTAAAGCCCCCCTCAGGACAGGAGTGGTGTAGTGTTGAATGGATGGCTGAGTCCTGAGAGGTGCTCCACCCTTACCTCGGAGAGGAGATACCACTCCTCGGTCTGGAGGTGCAGTACCCCTGTTGCGACTGTACCCTCAGGGGCGCCACACCTAGCACTGAAGAGCTTCAGATTGCTCGTGCCAAGACTGAAGCAGCGAGGGACCGGGGAGAGGTGAATAATTGTTTACTTGTATGGAGGACTATGCGGGGCCCATTACACTGTGTGGAGCCCATTATACTATGTGGAGGACTATGTGGGGCCACCATTTATTTGACCATATACTGAGCAAAGAGGAAAGGTAAGGAATAGTGATGAGTGAGCACTAAAATGCTCCGGTGCTTGTGTCAAGCAAATCGCAATGCTCGGGTGCTCGACCCGACTAACGAGCCCAATGTAAGTCAATGGGAAACGCAAGCATTTTCCGGTGCCCCCCCCCCCCTATCGGAAGTCTGGAGGGGGCCTAAAAATTGAACAAATCGATGGGAGCAGTGCTAAAATGATATGGGAGCAGCATGGGGAAGACCCCTGGAAGCATCTCTGACTCCCAGGTCACTGCTGTGAACAATGTGGTCAGAGTATTACGCCACTTTTACGGACTCACAATAATACATACAAAAACAAAGCCAAAATGGATTTTCCTGGAAAAAATGTTAAGGAACATTCTTTCCAGGGTAATGACTTGTATATAAGGCAAAATAAATAGCCAAAAACAAAAATGCTCCTCCACACCTTGGCCTATGTTCACATGTAGCGTTTTTGATGTGTTTCTGCATTGCTTTCAACGGTGAAAAATACATTCACCGGTAAATGTAATTTTAACATTTTACTATCTTAATTGGTCATGTGTGTGAGACATGATCAGACACATCCACCATACAGTGCTGAAATGACATGGGAACAGTATGGGCAAGACCCCTGGAAGCATCTCTGACTCCCAGGTCACTGCCTAAAACTGTGGTCATTAGACATGATCCTATATTATTGCGGTAATAATACAGACATTTTTGGCAACGTGACAAATATTAAACTCCATTTAAAATGGGCAAGGTGCATGGCAAGGGATCTGGAAGTGGACGTAATGGTGACGGTGCACGCAGAGGCCGAGGCCATGGGCAAGATGAAACTGTGCCTGCTGAGGGAGCACAACAAGCACCCACATCATGTCGATCTAGCTTCCTGTCCCACTTTCTACGAGGCCGTGGAATACCACTCTTGAAGGCAGACTAGTGTGAAAGGGTTGTTGGTTGGATAGCAGATAAAAAGATAATGCTTCCAGTCAGTTTGCAACCATCACCACCCTGTCTTCCACACGGTCCAGTCTCCGTAGCGTGAGTCTGGACCACATTATTATTATTATAGCGCCTTACATGTGAAAAAGGGGTATAGATAGCAAAAACAATTACAATAATCTTGTAGGCTTGTCGGAAGATGTAAGTCTTCAGGTTCCTTTTGAAGGTTTCCACGGTAGAAGAGAGCCTGATATGTTGGGGTAAAGAGTTAGAAAGTAGGGGGGGATGCACGGGACAAATCTTGTATGCGATTGTGGGCAGAGGAGAAAAGAGGGGAGTAGAGAAGGAGATCTTGTGAGGATCGGAGATTGCGTGCAGTAAGTATCGGGAGACTAGGTCACAGATGTATGCAGAAGAAAGGTTGTGGATGGCTTTGTATGCCAAGGTTAGGGTTTTGAACTGGAGTCTCTGGGCAATGGGGAGTCAGCGAAGGGATTGACAGAAAGGAGAGATCGGGGAATAGCGGAGGGGGGCGTGGATTAGTCGGGCACCAGAGTTTAGGATAGATTGAAGGGGTGCGAGAAGGGAGGCCGCAGAGCAGAAGGTTGCAGTAGTCGAGGCGGGAGATGATGAGGGCAAGAGCAATTGTTTTTGCAGATTCTTGTTTGAGGAATGTGCGTATCAGGGAGATTTTTTTTTTTTGCTTGGAGTCGGCATATTCCTCAGTTGTCCTTCAGCATTCAGTTGTCCCTACCCCAGTCCTTGGAATGCAAGCGCATATACGAGCCAAACAGGCTACAATACTAAACTGCCACATTTCTCGACCTGCTTGCACTAGAAATTTTGCCTTTTATGGTCGTGGAGGCGGAAGCTTTCCGCAACCTCGTGGCGGCTGTCCCTCGGTACTCAGTCCTCAGCCGCCACTATTTCTCCCGGTGTGCTGTCCCTGCCTTATACAAGCACGGGTCCCAGAACATTACCCGTACCCTCACCAACGCAGTTACAGGGAAGGACCACCTAACCACAGACACATGGACAAGTGCTTGTGGCCAGGGATGGTACATCTCACTGACGGCACACTGAGTTAATATAGTGGAAGCCGGGACCCAGTCGGACCCTGGGATAGAACACATCCTCCCAACCCAGAGGATTGTGGGCCCTGGGTCAATAAAGCTTCAACACTATGTTCACAAGGTAAACAGCAGTGGTGGTCGGTCTACTAGACAACGAGCAAACTCCTTCATAATGGTAGAGGCCAACATCTCCTTAGCTTGCTGGTTGTCACAAATAATTTGGAGATTCGTGGCAGCTCTGGTTATGCTGTAATTTAAATGTATTTTTTTCCTTTTTCCTTTTGGTCCAGCAAGGGATAATGTTAGTCTCTTGGTGGCAGCCTTTTGTTAACGGTCAGCTGATGTTGGTTGGTGACACTCCCACCTCCCTTTAAATAGCCACATGATCCATCAGCTGACCACTGGTTATAGTTCATTCTATGCTGACCTCTTTGAAGGAGCCAGTCTTTGGAGAAGCTGTGGTGTTCGTTGCTATTGTAGAGGTGAAGTTTTCTGTTGGTGAGATAAGTGTATTTTATGTTGTTATCTTCCTATTGTTAGTCTTCCCTTTCTTGTGTGTCCTATTGCAGTGGTGAGACTAGTGTCTCGCTGGCCTGCGAACTAGCCAGGTTAAGTCCAGGACCAGCGAGGGCTTAGGCACGTGATCGCGCACTGGGAGAAAGACCCGTCTAGGGACGATAGGGGGGAAAATAGGGACAGACACAGGTTGGTGTCAGGAGGTGTCCCTTCCCTTGTTCCCTACCGCTAGGGCCCTCCTTCCCCCCTCTATCTCCCATTGTGCCGTCCGCCGGACGTGTGTTGTGCCGTCCGCCGGACATCCCCTTGTTGTTCCATGACACTGGTACTTTTCTGTGGGAATGAGCGTCTCCAACCAGCCTGGAATATCCAGAGAATGGCACGGCATGGTATGGTATTAGCACCCAGTGCCAGAAGTGAAGCCATCCACAATTTCCATCTCAGGAATTTTATTTGGTAGACTGGCTGCCCAAACATTAGTTTCTCACAAAGGAGCTGAAGACACTAAGTGGCAGTAGGTGCAAGTTTCTCCAGCATGACCTGTTTGTTAGATATCAGAGGGAAAACAGAATTGGGATTTTGCCAAGGTGCCAGATTGCATCTTAAGTCTTATAGATTGCTGGAGCCAGTCGACAGTAAAAAAAAAAAAAAAGAACCCACAGAGTGTCTGGGAACCTTCACACAGGCTTTTCTTAGCCAGGGTGAGAGTTGTAATTCACCACAGCCATATTCTTTAGGTAGGTGAAAGGACTGGCATAGAGGGAAACTGTATCTACTCCGGCTGTCATTTCTCCGCCACTATGTTCTGGCCATTGTCACACATGACCATGCCTGGCTGTATGTTCAGCTGTGAGAGACACAGATCTCCTTGCTCTGTTTCAGCTTTCAACAACTCTGCAGCGGTGTGCGGTTTGTCACCTAAGCATATTATCTTCAGCACAGCTTGTTGCCGCTTGACCGAGGCAGTGCTGCAGTGCTTCCAGCTTGCGACTGATGTTGTCATTTCGGAGATGGAGGCCGAAGAGGAGGAGGAGGTGAAGGAGCTGTACAATGTGATTACATTGAGGTTACATTGGCGAGTCTGGTTTTTATACCAAAGACCCTGCTGTGTTTCTATTATAATATATATATATATATACACACGTACAGTACAAACCAAAAGTTTGGACACACCTTCTCATTTAAAGATTTTTCTGTATTTTCATGACTTTGAAAATTGTACATTCACTCTGAAGGCACCAAAACTATGAATTAACACATGTGGAATTATATACTTAACAAAAAAGTGTGAAACAACTGAAAATATGTCTTATATTCTAGGTTCTTCAAAGTAGCCACCTTTTGCTTTGATGACTGCTTTGCACACTCTTGGCATTCTCTTGATGAGCTTCAAAAGGTAGTCACCGGAAATGGTTTTCACTTCACAGGTGTGCCCTGTCAGGTTTAATAAGTGGGATTTCTTGCCTTATAAATGGGGTTGGGACCATCAGTTGTGTTGTGCAGAAGTCAAGTGGATACACAGCTGATAGTCCTACTGAATAGACTGTTAGAATTTGTATTATGGCAAGAAAAAAGCAGCTAAGTAAAGAAAAACGAGTGGCCATCATTACTTTAAGAAATGAAGGTCAGTCAGTCCGAAAAATTGGGCAAACTTTGAATGTGTCCCCAAGTGCAGTTGCAAAAACCATCAAGCGCTACAAAGAAACTGGCTCACATGAGGACCGCCCCAGGAAAGGAAGACCAAGAGTCACCTCTGCTTCTGAGGATAAGTTTATCCGAGTCACCAGCCTCAGAAATTGCAGGTTATCAGCAGCTCAGATTAGAGACCAGGTCAATGCCACACAGAGTTCTAGTAGCAGACTCATCTCTACAACAACTTTTAAGAGGAGACTTTGTGCAGCAGGCCTTCATGGTAAAATAGTTGCTAGGAAACCACTGCTAAGGACAGGCAACAAGCAGAAGAGACTTGTTTGGGCTAAAGAACACAAGGAATGGAGATTAGACCAGTGGAAATCTGTGCTTTGGTCTGATGAGTCCAAATTTGAGATCTTTGGTTCCAACCACCGTGTCTTTGTGCGACGCAGAAAAGGTGAAAAGATGGACTCTACATGCCTGGTTCCCACCGTGAAGCATGGATTAGGAGGTGTGATGGTGTGGGGGTGCTTTGCTGGTGACACTGTTGGAGACTTATTCAAAACTGAAGGCATACTTAACCAGCATAGCTACCACAGCATCTTGCAGCAGCATGCTATTCCATCCGACTTGCGTTTAGTTTGACCATCATTTATTTTTCAACAGGACAATGACCCCAAACACACCTCCAGGCTGTGTAAGGGCTATTTGACCAAGAAGGAAAGTGATGGTGTGCTACGCCAGATGACCTGGCTTCCAAAGTCACCAGACCTGAACCCAATCGAGATGGTTTGGGGTGAGCTGGACCGCAGAGTGAAGGCAAAAGGGCCAACAAGTGCTAAGCATCTCTGGGAACTCCTTCAAGATTGTTGGAAGACCATTTCCGGTGACTAACTCTTGAAGCTCATCAAGAGAATAATGCCAAGAGTGCAAAGCAGTCATCAAAGCAAATGGTGGCTACTTTGAAGAACCTAGAATATAAGACATATTTTCAGTTGTTTCACACTTTTTGTTAAGTATATAATTCCACATGTGTTAATTCATAGTTTTGATGCCTTCAGTGTAAATGTACAATTTTCATAGTCATGAAAATACAGAAAAATCTTTAAATGAGAAGGTGTGTCCAAACTTTTGGTCTGTACTGTATATGTGATACGTGTGATGAAAAATCAGTTTTAAATAACTGGCCTGTTGGTTACTATTTTTCAAAGCGACCTGTTGTCATTAACTTCACTGGCACACTGCAACAAAATTTAAATTGATGCCAGAAATGGCTGAAAATGGAGCAAACTTATATGTGAATCGGGAGACGGAAAACCACAGTTTTAAACAGCTGACCTGTAAGTTACTATTTTTCACAGCGACGTCGTGTCAATAACTTCACTGACACACTGCAACAGAATTTAAATGGAGGCCAGAAATAGCTAAATATGGAGTGCATTTATATGTGATACGTTTGATGGAAAACCAGTTTTAAATAACTGGCCTGTATTTTACTATTTTTCACAGTGACTTGGTATCAAAAACTACTAATACACTGCAACAAAATTTAAATGGGGGCCATAAATGGCTGAATTTGGAGCTAACTTATATGCGATACGTGAGACGGAAACCCACAGTTTTAAATAGCTGGCCTGTAGGTTACTATTTTTCACAGCGACCTCGTGTCAGTAACTTCACTGACACACTGCAACGGAATTTAAATGGAGGCCAGAAATGCCTGAATTTGGAGCACAACGATATCTGATACTTGTGACAGAAAAGAACAGTTTTAAATAGCTCGACTGTAAGTTACTATTTTTCACAGCGACCTGGTGTCATTAATTTCACTGACACAATGCAATAAAATTTAAATGAAGCCCAGAAATGGCTGAAGTTGGAGGACAATTATATGTGATATGTGTGATGGAAACCCACAGTTTTAAATAGCTGGCCTGTAGGTTACTATATTTCACAGCGACCAGGTGTCAATAACTTCACTGACACACTGCAACAAAATTTAAATTGAGGCCAGAAATGGCAGAATTTGGAGCACACTTATTTGTGATACGGGAGACAGAAAACCACAGTTTTAAACAGCTGACCTGTAAGTTACCATTTTTCACAGCGACGTCGTGTCAATAACTTCACTGGCACACTGCAACAGAATTTAAATGGAGGCCAGAAATGGCTGAATTTAGAGCACACTTTTATGTGATAC
The DNA here is from genome assembly GCF_046119375.1 of Phyllobates terribilis. Lineage (NCBI taxonomy): Eukaryota > Metazoa > Chordata > Amphibia > Anura > Dendrobatidae > Phyllobates > Phyllobates terribilis. The sequence goes on from NW_027363026.1 coordinate 727,080, forward strand.
ATGTGATGAAAAACCACAGTTTTAAATAGCTGGCCTGTAACTTACTAATTTTCAAAGCAAAGTGGTGTCAATAACTACACTGACACACTGCAACAAAATTTAAATGGGGGCCAGAAATGGCTGAATTTGGAGCACACTTACATGTGATACGTGAGACTTAAAACCACAGTTTTAAATAGCTGACCTGTAGGTTACTATTTTTCACAGCGACCTGGTATTAATAACTTCACTAACACACTGCAACAAAATTTAAATGGAGGCCAAAAATGGCTGAATTTGTAGCACACTTATATGTGATACGTGTGATGGAAAACCACAGTTTTAAATAACTGGCCTGTAGGTTACTATTTTTCACAGCGACCTGGTGTCATTAACTTTACTAACACACTGTAACAAAATTTAAATTGAGGCCAGAAATGGCTGAATTTGGAGCAAACTTATATGTGATACGGGAGACGGAAAACCACAGTTTTAAATAGCTGACCTGTAAGTTACTACAACCCCTGGCAAAAATTATGGAATCACCGTGCTCGGAGGATGTTCATTCAGTTGTTTAATGTTTTTGAGAAAAAGCAGATCACAGACATGGCACAGAACTAAAGTAATTTCAAATGGAAACTTTAGGGCTTTAACCGGTTCCCGACCGCCCACTGTAGATAAACGTCGGCGCTTGCTGGGCTCTGTGCAGCGCCGACGTTTAAAAACGGTGGGTGGTCTCGCAGCGCTCAGGACCCCCAGGGTCCTGCAAGCGCTGCGATTCCGGTGCAGAGCGTTAGCTCTGACAGGGAACATTATCGGGACATGATTAGATCAGGTCCCAGTGATGTTAACCCTTTGCTGTCTTCTATATGCTGCGATCTATAGTGATCGCGGCATATAGGAGACAGCAGGAGGAGAGGAGGTCGTCAACTTACCTCTCCAAAGACCTCCGAGTCCTTCCAGGACCTGGGGTTGCTATGGCAGCTGGAGGTCACATGACCGCCTCCAGCTCTGCCATATATGGTGTCCTGTCTGGCTCAGCTGCAGCTGTAGCCAGACAGGAGACTCTGACTGAAACAGTCAGGGAAGATCTCATGTAATGTAATGTGATTACATTACATGAGATCAGTGATCAGAAAAATAAAAATTAATGTGCCATACAGGGACTAAGAAAAAATGTAAAAAAAAAGTAAAAAAAAAGTTTTTAAACTATTAAAAAAATAAATAAAAATAAATAAATAAAATATTAAACCAATAAATCCGTATATTTTTACAAAACCAAAAAAAGTACACATATTTGTTATCGTCGCGTCCTAAACAACCCGAGCTATAAAACTGTCACACTAATTAACTCCTTCTGTGCACACCGTAATAAAAATAAATAAAAAAAGGAGCAAAAAAATATGCTTTTTCATCATATCGCCAAACAAAAAGTGGAAAAAAATGCGATCAAAAAACAAAATAGAAATAAAAATGGTACCACTGAAAACGTCATCTTGTTCCGCAAAACAAAAGCCGCCATACAGCTCAATCAGCCGAAAAATAAAAAAGTTATAGCGCTCAGAATAAAGCAATGCAAAAAAAATTTTTTTTTCTATAAAATTGTTTTATTGTGTAAAAGCGCCAAAACATAAAAAAAATACAGTAAGTGTAGTATCGCTGTAAATGTACTGACCCAAAGAATAACGCTGCCTGATCACTTTTACCACACGCAGAACGCCATAAAAAAAACCCTCAAAAAACAATTCCTGAATTGCTTGTTTTTGTTAATTTTACCTCCCAAAAAACGGAATAGAAAGCGATCAAAAAATGTCACGTACCCAAAAATGGTACCAATAAAAATGTCAACTCGTCCCGCAAAAAACAAGCTGTCACATGACTCTATCGGCCGAAATATGGAAAAATTAGCTCTCAAAATATGGTGATGCAAAAACTAGATTTTGCAAAAAAGGCGTCTTTTAGTGTGTGACAGCTGTCAGCCATAAAAACCCGATATAAATCTGGTATCTCTGTAATCGCACCAACCCGAAGAATAAAGTAATCTAATCAGTTATATCACACTAGGAACGGCGTAAAAAATAAATAAAACCAATTCTTCACCTGCTACTGATTTGTTTATTATGTCCCCAAAGATCCCAGTAAGGCTCTGCCCACATTTATCCTGTGCTCTGCGCGGAGCACTTACACCAGAGTTTCCGTGTAAATCTCTGAAATACATGATTCAGCCGGAACCCATGACAGAAGATTCCCTGTAATGAGGCAGATATAGGCCACTGTGGACGCCGTCTAGCCTGGGATCCCACGGTGTCATTTGTTTTAGGCGTGCATAAAAGTGCGGTTGGCCACAGTTTTGTGCACTTCTGAAAAAAAGGACACCGCTAAACAGAGGCCAGTCGGTGTCCAGAGTAACTCTGCTGCCTCATTACAGTGAATGGATCCCGCAGGGGTTTCATCTGAATTACATCACTTGGAAATTTAGATGTAAACCCCGATGTAAGTGCTCAGCCTAGAGCGCCGGATAAATGTTACGTAAAATGTTCCCAATAAAAGCTTCAACTCAGTCCTCAAAAAAAGCTAGTCCCCACTCAGGTCCGTCATCTGTTAAAAATATAAGGGACTTCCAAGTTACTGGTAGCAGAAAGGCTCTGGAAAAGCAAAATGACCCTTGCCCCCCAAAAGAAATTCAGAAAATTTTGTGCTCCCAAATCCAAATGCCTATTCTACAATAATTTGTTCTCCAATTGTCAAATAGCACTCCGTCCCCCCCAGATCTCACCGTATGGCTAAGCGGTACGATACAGCCACATATGGGGTATTGACACTTTTAGAAGAAATTGTGTGACACATTTCGGCACCATTTTTACCCATTGCCCTGTGTGAAAATGTAAAATCTGAGGGTAAAACATTTTTTTGTGGTAAAAATATAATTATGCTTTTTTCACTGCCCAATGGTATAAATTTAAAAATTAAAAAATACTCACTATTTCCCTAGATGAATTCCTTGAGAGGTGTAGTTTACAAAATGGGGTCACTTGTGGGGGTTTCTGCTGTTTCGGCATGTCAGCGACTCTTCAAATGTGACATGGTGTCTGCTGCCTATCCTTTCTCTTCCGAACCCTGCCGTACACCAAAGCAGTGGTTTTCCCCCACATATGGGGTATCGGCGTACTCAGGAGAAATTGTACAACAAATTTCATGGTGCAATTTATCCTGTTACCCTTATGATAATGCAAAATTAGGGAATGAAAAACATTTTTTATGGGAAAAATGTGAAAATTTTATTTTTACGGCTCAATATTATAAACTTCTGTGAAGCAGCTGGGGGTGCAAGGTGCTCACCACACATCTAGATAAGTTCCCTAAGGGGTCTAGTTTCCAAAATGGTGGCACTTTTTGGGGGTTTCCACTGTTTAGGCACATTAGGGGCTCCCCAATGTGACATGGCGTCCGCTAATTATTCAAACAAATTTTACATTCAAAAAGTCAAATGGCGCTCCTTCCCTTTCAAACCCTGTCATGTGCCCAAACAGTAATTTGCCTCCACATATGGGGTATCGGCGTGTTCAGGAGAAATTGCACAACAAATTTCATGGTGCAATTTATCCTGTTACCCTTATGATAATACAAAATTAGGGAATGAAAAACATTTTTTGTGGGAAAAATGTGAAAATTGTATTTTTACGGCTCAATATTATAAACTTCTGTGAAGCAGCTGGGGGTGCAAGGTGCTCACCACACATCTAGATAAGTTCCCTAAGGGGTCTAGTTTCCAAAATGGTGGCACTTGTGGGGGGTTTCCACTGTTTAGGCACATTAGGGGCTCCCCAAATGCGACATGGCGTCTGCTAATTATTCAAACAAATTTTACATTCAAAAAGTCAAATGGCGCTCCTTCCCTTTCAAACCCTGCCATGCGCCCAAACAGTAATTTGCCTCCACATATGGGGTATCAGCGTGTTCAGGAGAAATTGCACAACAAATTTCATGGTGCAATTTATCCTATTACCCTTATGATAATGCAAAATTAAGGGATGAAAAACAGTTTTGTGGGAAAAATGTGAAAATTTTATTTTTACAGCTCAATGTTATAAACTTCTGTGAAGCACCTTGGGGTTCAAGGTGCTCACCACACATCTAGATAAGTTCCCTAAGGGGTCTAGCTTCCAAAATGGTGTCACTTGTTGGGGGTTTCCACTGTTTAGGCACATCAGGAGCTCTCCAAACGCAACATGGCGTCTGCTAATTATTCAGACAAATTTTACATTCAAAAAGTCTAATGGCGCTCCTTCCCTTCCGAACCCTGCAGTGCGCCAAAACAGTGGTTTTCCCTCACATATGGGGTATCAGCACGCTCAAGAGAAATTGCACAAAAAAATTTGGGGTCCATTTTTTCCTGTTACCCCTGTGAAAATAAAAAAAATTGGGTCTAAAGTAACATTTTTGTGAAAAAAGTTAAATGTTAATTTTTTTCTTCCACATTCCAAAAATTCCTGTGAAGCACCTGAAGGGTTAATAAAGTTCTTGAATGTGGTTTTGAGCACCTTGAGGGGTGCAGTTTTTAGAATGGTGTCACTTTTGGATATTTTCTGTCATATAGACCCCTCAAAGTGACTTCAAATATGATGTGGTCCCTAAAAAAATGTTTTCTTAAATTTTGTTGGAAAAATGAGAAATCGCTGGTCAACTTTTAACCCTTATAGCTCCCTAACAAAAAAAAAGTTTGGTTCCAAAATTGTGCTGATGTAAAGTAGACATGTGGGAAATGTTATTTATTAACTATTTTGTGTGACATATCTCTCTGATTTAAGGGCATGAAAATTCAAAGTTTGAAAATTGCAAAATTTTCAACATTTTTGCCAAATTTCTGATTTTTTCACAAATAAACGCAAGTTATATCGAAGAAATTTTACTACTATCATGAAGTACAATATGTCATGAAAAAACAATCTCAGAATCAGGGGAATACGTTGAAGCGTTCCAGAGTAATTACCTCATAAAGTGACAGTGGTCAGAATTGAAAAAATTGGCCCGGTCACGAAGGCAAAAACAGGCTCTGGCGCAAAGTGGTTAAGAAACACTAAAAATAATCAAGATTAAAAATGTGGTACTCAGTAAGGGTAATTTTTTTAAGACCAAGCAGAGGGAAAAAATTATGGAATCACTCAATTCTGAGTAAAAAATTATGGAATCATGAAAAACAAATACACTAAAAACACTCCAATACATCACCAGTATTTTGTTGCACCACCTCTGGCTTTAATAACAGCTTGCAATCCTTGAGGCATGGACTTAATGAGTGACAAACAGTACTCTTCATCAATCTGGCTCCAACTTTCTCTGATTGCTGTTGCCAGATCAGCTTTGCAGGTTGGAGCCTTGTCATTGACCATTTTCTTCAACTTCCACTAAAGATTTTCAATTGGATTGAGATCCGGACTATTTGCAGACCATGACATTGACGTTATGTGTCTTCTTTCAAGGAATGTTTTCACAGTTTTTGCTCTATGGCAGGATGCATTATCATCTTGAAAAATGATGTCATCATCCCCAAACATCCTTTCAATTGATGGGATAAGAAATCTGTCCAAAATATCAATGTAAACTTGGGCATTTATTGAAGATGTAATGACAGCTATCTCCCCAGTGCCTTCACCTGACATGCAGCCCCATATCATCAATGACTGTGGAAATTTGCATGTTCTCTTCATGCAGTCATATTTATAAATCTCATTGGAACGGCACCAAACAAAAATTCCAGCATCATCACCTTGCCCAATGCAGAATCGTGATTCATCACTGAATATGACTTTCATCCACTCATCCACAGTCCACGATTGCTTTTCCTTAGCCCATTGTAACCTTGTTTTTTTCTGTTTAGGTGTTAATGATGGCTTATGTTTAGATTTTCTGTATGTAAATTCCATTTCCTTTAGGGGGTGTCTTACAGTTCGGTCACAGACATTGACTCCGGTTTCCTCCCATTCGTTCCTCATTTGTTTTGTTGTGCATTTCCTATTTTGGAGACATATTGCTTTAAGTTTCCAGTCTTGACGCTTTGATGTCTTCCTTGGTCTACCAGTATGTTTGCCTTTAACAACCTTCCCGTGTTGTTTGTATTTGGTCCAGATTTTATACACAGCCGACTGCGAACAACCAACATCTTTTGCAACATTGCGTGATGATGTACCTTCTTTTAAGAGTTTGATAATCCTCTCCTTTGTTTCAATTGACATCTCTCATGTTGGAGCCATGATTTATGTCAGTCCTGCAACATCCGTGGCGGAGTGCTGGCATGGCTTACCACCTCCCACCATGCAAGACCGCCATCTTACCTGTCAGACCAGACTGCACACTTTGCTCCAGTACCTGCTGTGTGCATGTCTCTTGTCTGATTGCTTAGGGCGGCGGCGCAGTTGCTGCCTGTTTCTTATAGTTACTGTGTGCAAAGTCCTAATGCGTCCCCAGCCTATTGCTGTGAGTCACTGGATACTTAAACCCCCTCCACCCAGTAGGAGGTGCCTGAGCAACACTTTCTTTCAGTGTGTTCTGTGCAACTGAGGTGCCAGGTCCTGTCCTTTATATTGTCCATTTCCACCACCCCTGGGGGCTGTATACCCAGGCCTGTTACCTGTATCTGTGACTTCTAGTCTGTTTCCGCCACCCTGGGGGCTGAGTTCCCAGGCTCGTTCCTGTATCTTGTTCCTGGTTCAGTTCCTGTCTGAAAAGTGTCCTAGCCCGTTACTTGTTTGTCTCTATGTCCATATCTTCCCTTTTCCTGCAGTGTCTGAACATGCACCTAACTCCAACTCGTTGTCTCTGTACTTCTGTTTGTGAGTTTAGTGTCCACTCGCTACTTCATTCTAAGTACCTTGTGTGTATTTGCTCTGCTCGGGTTTTGCTCTGCTCTGCTTGTCTACTGCACCTGCAGGTTTTGCTCTGCTCTGCTTGTCTACCGCACCTGCGTGCTTTGCTCTGCTCGGCTTGTCTACCGCACCTGCGGGTTTTGCTCTGCTCTGCTAGTCTACCGCACCGGCGGGTTTTGCTCTGCTCTGCTTGTCTACCGCACCTGCGGGTTTTGCTCTGCTCTGCTTGTCTACCGCACCCGCGGGTTTTGCTCGGCTCTGCTTGTCTACCGCACCTGCGGGTTTTGCTCTGCTCTGCTTGTCCACCGCACCTGCGGGTTTTGCTCTGCTCTTCTTGTCTACCGCACCTGCGGGTTTTGCTCTGCTCTGCTTGTCTACCGCACCTGCGGCTCTGTTCCTGTATCTCAGTCTGTACTGGTCCCTATCCTGCCTGCGTTCCTACCTGCCAGTACTCACCTGTCTGCATACCAGCCATGCTTGCCAGTACCCACCTGTCTGCATACCAGCTGTGCCTGCCAGTACCCACCTGTCTGTATGCCAGCCTAACTTGCCTGTTCCTGCATTCCCCGGTGTGGGTCAACAGCTGTGACCGGGGTCTGACCTGGAGTAGCACCTGGTCCCTCTGCTCGGTTCCTCCCTGGTTCAAGGAGTCAACTGAGCCACCGTGCGACCTTGGTCGGGCCGAGTTGATACTTAGTCACGCCCCTCCAGGCACTCCTCGGTTCATGGTCCAGTGGGATCACTAACCACGCTCACGCCAGTCAGTCCGGGCATGTGCGTAACAAGTCCACTTGGTGCAACAGCTCTCCAAGGTGTGATCACTCCTTTTTGGATGCAGACTAACGAGCAGATCTAATTTGATTCAGGTGTTAGTTTTGGAAATGAAAATTTACAGGGTGATTCCATAATTTTTTCCTCAGAATTGAGTGATTCCATAATTTTTTCCCTCTGCTTGGTCTGAAAAAAGTTCCCCTTACTGAATACCACATTTTTAATCTTGATTTCATTTAGTGTTTTTTAAAGCCCTAAAGTTGCCATTGGAGCGAACTTATGTGTGATACGTGTGAAGGAAAACCATAGTTGTAAATAACTGGCCTGTAAGTTACTATTTTTCATAGCGACCTCGTGTCAATAACTTCACTGACACAGTGTAACACAATTTAAGTAGAGGCCAGAAATGGCTGAATTTGAAGCGAACTTATACGTGATATGTAGTGTTGAGCCACCCCCCGTAGGGTTCGGTTCGTCGAACACCGGGATGTTCGTGGAACTGTTCGTCGAACACCTTAGAACACTGTCGAACACCGTTAAAACCAATGTCAGACAAACAAAAACACATAGAAACACATAGAAAACACCTTCAAAGGTGTCCAAAAGCTGACAAACTGCTCAGAAGACACTCTCTTTAAAAAAGCCGGCCGGCAATTCAGCAGCGGCATACACCGGTACCCGACAATTTAGAACAGAAAGAATAGAGCATCACACATAGATTAGATAGATAGAAACATGTCAGTCACATATATAATAAGTACAGTGATAGTGTTGATTACTGTACTTGTCATTTAGTGTTAAAATAAAGGATTTATTAAAAAAAAATTGGCATGGGGTTCCCCGTAATTTTAGTCTCTAGCGGAGGTTAAGCAGACAGCTGGGGCAGATGTTTGAAGCCTGGGAAGGGGTTAATACCCACGGAGCTTCCCAGGCTACTAATATCAGCCCCCAGCAGAATACCTAGCCTTTACTAGCTATTAAAATAGGGGACCCCCCCAAAAAAAATGACATGGGGTCCCCCCTATTTTAATAGCTAGCAAAGGCTAGGCAGAAATGGCGCTTCCATAGGATGTGCCAATTCTGGCACTTAGCCTCGCTCTTCCCACTGCCCTGTAGCGGTGGCAGCGGGGTAATAGGGTTGGGGTTGATGTCAGCTTATAATGCCAGCTGACATCAAGCCCAGGTTAGTAATGGAGAGGCGTCTATAAGACACCCCCATTACTAACTTCATAGTGAAAGTTAAAAAAAAACACAAACACCCAGAATAAAGTCCTTTAATTAAAATAAGCACATAATTCTTTAATGTTCTAAATTAAACTCTACTTACCGTCACACCCATTCCAGCTGAAGCCAATGTCTTCTGCAATAAAATTAAAATAATAAACCAACCTCATCCTTACCTTTCCTTGGTTCCCAGGACAGCTTCAGCTCTGCTACATCGAGATGTAGAACGCTGCCATCCAGCTTGCCATGCCGCAGACACTGAGAAGCTTCTCAGTGAAGCTCAACAGGTTCTAGTTTTGGACATCCGACCCGATGTCCGAAAAAAAAAAGTAGAAGCGTCTTCACGCGAAACAGCTGTTGTCTGCTTTTTTTTCCCGCTCTCCCTGCTTGGAATAAAGATACTGCTTTTAAGGACTGGTGAGTGTGTGGTGCCCCTGAGGGTTCGACCGCCACAGGGATGCTGCACTTCTTTAATGGAGTGTGGTGTTCCTCCTCTGAGGTAAGGCCAGTGTGATAGTCGTGACCTAACCTTTTGCATCCAACACCACACTTCTCCACCAGAGGGAGCTAGTATGCACTAGGTGCTGCTCCCCTGGTTACAGGGAGACTGGGGAACACAAAGTGGTAGGAACCAGTTAGTGGGTGAGGGTGGAGGACTTACAAGTTAGTGACCCTTTAGAATTCATATTTAATAAAAAGCCATCTTTGATCTTGGTCCAGAGTTCTTCTTCCTTTTGGTGCAACCTGGTTAGTCGGCCTTGGTCGTGCTGTGCTGTCAAAAATACTGTGTGTAATGTGACTTCCCTCCGGGAGCGCAGATCCTGTGTGGGCCTGCACCGGAATGGGACACAGCCCTCGTACCCTGGTCTTGGGACGAGAGGTAGGTTGTAGACACGGAATGTCTCAACCCGGCCAAGGACCAAGATGAAGAAGGCCGGGAGCCTAAGATCGGGGCTCCACAGCAAATGGATCCCAGGCAGGATGCAGACGGAGCGGTGTACGCCACCTGTCCTCGCCATGCTGATATAGTCAGAGGGACTCCGGCTGCAAGAGGGGTACCGGCCCCCGACACCCGACCTTGCTACTTTACGTCCTGGACGGGAAAGCCCGGTGAGGCCCTGAGGATCCCACCGGGTATTGGATGGAGAGGAATTGCCACCCGTACCCTTGTTCTGAGAGGAACTCAGAGGGAGACCCGGCCTATCTACGTACACATGGACAGGAAAGGATTCGGTCTGTAGTTCAGGAACACTCTGTTGTAGGGTCGCGACTGAATGCTGGACTTACTCAGAGGTTGTCGGACCCCCGTCCCTGGTGACCGCAGGACCCCGTGAGGAGCAGGGAGTCGCCTTCCTTCTGCCATCTCTAAAGTGAGTAAAGCCTTGGAAGTTCACCCCTATGGCCTCTGGACTGTTTATTCTGCGCTACACCGCGAGATGCGGCGCCCGTTTACCTTTACTACTACCCCCATCCTCCTGTCCCGCTGCCCTGGGGCCTTGCTCCGCCTGTGGGGAGCAGTGAGAACTTAGGCCGCCATGACACCAGGCCTCAGCGGACTGTAGCGGCGCTGGTGGCCCTTCACCAGGCACCACAGGTGGCGTAGTCGTTAATCAGCCACTCAACCCGGACAAGCCCACACCATCTCTTTCTAATGTAACGGCCCTGAGCACGAGTCGGGCCCGGGCCACGGCTGCATCCCACCTCTCCATCACAGGGCCCGACACCGAGTCCCCCAACACCCAGGGTAAAACACGAGCTTTACGAGTAGAGGCGTCACAACCGCAACTCATTTTTCTTTCTTATGGTTATTTTGGACTGTTTAAACTTTATGAGCTTTTGCACCTGAAATGTTACCAAGTCCTATTTAGGTGTCTGCATTGTACATGTTCAGCTTTGCACTGACTATTGCAGCTGCTTGCAGGTGGTGCAGGTTTTTCACTTTCCTTGCTGTAAGATTTATCGACTTTATTATCCTAGCACACCTGTTTTTGCTCCTTGAGATTGGTTCAGCAGCTTTCCACTGATAATGGACACTCCTAACATAGATATGCAGGAGTTGCAGGCAAACCGGTCTTAATGCAGGTCGAGAAAATGCGGAGGAATTTTTTTCTGCTTGTAATTCTCAAAACGAAATTCAGGCCCTGGGTCTTAAAACACTTGAATGGAAGGTGTCTTCCCTGTGTGAAAGAGAAATAAGGCTGTTTTGGACCATTCACTCTCTGAAATCGTACAATGACTGTGGTCGGGTACCAAGAGGTCTAAGAGTGTTTAAAGAAATATCTTAATTTCGAGAGGACCCTGACTTCCAGAAGGAATGGGAAGCCATTCATTTGAAATGCTCCATGGACTTGATGCATATAGTTCTTAAACGGAGCGAAAATAAAAATGAGTTGGAAGCTGCCGAAACAGAAATTCGTTCCAGGCTCTCAACAACACAGGTGTCTTCTTTTTTAAGTCGACTGAATAAGAAATTGTTGCCGATCCAAGCGGATATTAAGTCCAGAAAGAAAGACAAATTTATCCGAGACAAAGTCGACTTTGAAACAGGCAATGTGTTTTCATGGAATAAAAATAAAAATTCGGGTCATAAACAGTCCCGTTCCAATAACAGACACGCTGCCAATAAGAGGAATCGGTTTTATAACAACAAAGGAACACCACAAGAGTTCTGGACCACGGATTCAGACTCTAGTATCAACAATGAATCTAATGATCTTTCTGAATCTGAAATTGCGGCTTCTCCAACTGCTTTGTGCTCCCTCCCTTTAGAAGAAAGATCAGGAGAGGTGGAAAGAAAAAGAAAAAGATATCCAAACCGCAAGAGAAAGAAAGTTTCCTGGAAGAACTAGTTCCCACTGACTGTGTCCTTAATCTTACAGATCATGGCCTATCTCAGTTGCATCTGTCTGTGCTGTCCAAGGGACTAAATTTTTGTTTACTTGAAGCTTTTGATCCAGTGGATTTCAGAGTCAATTTGTTCAAAGCCGTCAGAAAGAGACATCTGCACAAATTTTTTTCCAGCAAAAAAAGTGATACCCGTGTTTATGCACCTCTTGAGTGTGAGACTCCTTGCAGTTCTGACATCCTTGGCTTTTATGTCAATGATCCTACAGACCACCATATTATGGATGATGAGCTTGTTTTGGCTAATTTGAATACCATTCCACCAGCTGATTTTGATGCTGATTATGAGGTTTTGTCTGACTTACCTGCCGGTAATGAGAATGCAGCCTTCACTGGTGGCATCTTGTCTTCTTTTCTACCTCCCATTAGTCCTGGTAATATTATTGACACCTTTCAGGATCGCGTTATTCGGGAGTTGAATCATTGATTTATGTACCCCCGCTTTCTAATTTGTCACAAAATGAGAAATCGGCTTTGAATGAAATTAAATCTTGGAAGGATGTTGTTGTACGTAAACCAGATAAAGGTGGTAAAATAGTATTACTTAATAGAGATTTCTATGTGGCAGAGTCATTGTCGCAATTGGCAGATTCCAATACTTATACACCTTTACCTAGTGACCCCACATTTAAAAATAAAAATTTATTGAGATCTTTATTAAGAAAATACATAGAGAAAGGCGTTCTATCTAAATCTACTGCTGAAAAGCTTCTGCCAGAATTCCTATTGAGACCTTATTGGTATACTATACCAAAAATTCATAAGTGTACCAAAATGCCCCCAGGCCGCCCTATTGTCTCGGGGGTGGGCTCCCTTTTGGAGCCTCTCTCGAGATCTATAGATTGGCTTTTAAAACTGTTTCTGCAAAAAATATCTTCATTCATAAAGGACACTGATAGTTTTCTGGTTGCTCTAAAGGAGGTAAACTGGCAACCTGATTTTTCTCTATGTTCTATAGATGTTACCAGTTTATACACTCGCATCCCCAAAGCACTAGGGTTGGAGGCAGTAAAAAAAATCCTGATGCAGTCTAATAAAAGTGAGGAATTTTCCTCCTTTATTTTAGAAAGCCTTGATTTTGTGCTCTCAAATAACTGTTTTCAGTTCCAGAACCAATGGTACCACCAGAATATTGGGAATGCGATGGGCACACCCGCAGCGTGTGTCTATGCAATTTTTTTTTATCTTTTTTTGAAACGCAATTTATCATTTCCTGCAAAAATCCGTTTGTTAAGTATATTATATCTTTTTTAAGATATATTGATGATATTTTCATCGTTTGGTCGGGTACCGCAGAAGATTTTACGGCTTTTGTTCAGTCTTTGAACACCACAAATACAGCTAATATGAATCTTACTGTGAATTTTGGAGGACTTTTTCTTGATTTTCTGGACGTTTCCATTTCAATTGAAAATAATACCATTCACACAGAATTATTTAAAAAACCTTCAGCTGGTAACACTTTGTTATATTATAATAGTGCTCATCCAGTGCATATGACTAGCCCAGGGGATGGGGATGACTCGGTACCCGGGCCTTTGCCTGGCCTTGGGTATGTCGCGGTGGTCGGCTCCCGGGGACCGTACCCTGGGGTCACTCTTTAAAAGGGTGATAGTTTGCTAATTTTATGAAAGTTCGTGACGCCACCTGTGGTTTCTGGTGAGAATCACCAGCGCTGCTGCAGTCCACTGAGGCCGGTGATAAGGCAGCTCGATGGTATAGCTCCCCACAGGTGGAGCTAGGCCTCAGGGCAGCATACGGAGAGGGGGATGCAGGACAGACTAGACCCAGCCGGGTCAGAGCAAGAACGGGGATGGACACGATAGTCACTTCAGTACCTTTTACTGATGAAAATTCAGGCACATCCCGGAGCACTGTAGGGTGAAGGGTGCATATCCGGATCCTCCCCAAGGAGCGGGTGTAGGGCCTCCTGTTTCTTGCCTCTTGCGTAGTAAGTTTCTGACCTGCCTGGAGCTAGCCCTAACTTTGTCTCTGTCCAGCGCTGGCTGACCTTGTGGTAGGGCCTTTCCTTGGAGTACACGCTCCCTGCTTGCGGGGCCTATGTGTCTCCTGGCTCTGTTACGTATCAGCGCTTTAGCGATCCTGGGACTTGTAGTTCTCCAGGGATTCCGGTTATGCCTTACTGGGTCATAGAGATCCCGGTAAGCTTCGGACCCGGTGTCCGGTGTATACTTTGGGGTGAGCTAGTTAAGCTCCTCTGCCCCCTATGTACTAACTCTCCACTCGCCTTCGGCCTACTCGGGCTTCACCGATCTTATGGCGCCGGCACACCTAAAGCTCACTATTCTGAGCTACAACTGAGTCTAGACTGGCCTTACCTCTGCAGACAGACTTCTGCAGGAACTGAACTGAGAACTCTGTCCCTCTCTGACTGTGAGCAGGAACTCTGTTCTGGCTATACTGAACTGCCTGGCTCCACCTTCCCTAGTTACCTACCTAACGGGCTCCCTCTGCTGGTCTGAGGTGGAAGGTGGAGATGTGTGAATGTTTATGGGGGCCTCTTGTGGAGGAATCCATCAATGCACTCTTCTAGGATCTGTGATACCAAGCGCAGCTGGGCATCACACATACTAAATCTGGGGTTCCATACAGCCAATTTCTCCGTCTGCGCGAATTGAATACTTCTGACCAAACCTTTCTTGATCAGGCTTCAGAGTTGAATAACAACTTTCTTGCTCGTGGTTATCCTAGACATGAACTAAATACCTGTTATGCACACGCCCGGGCTAAGCGGCGTGTGCGTGTGATTGGTAGTGATTCCACTGGACCGTGCCGGAGAGTGAATGCCTGGAGGGGCGTAACTAGGTATTCACCCGATCCGACCAGGGTCGCACGACGGCATACGACGCCAGTGCACCAAGGAGGAACCGAGCAGAGGGACCAGGTGCTACTCCAGGACAGACCCCGGACACGGCTGTTGACCCACACAGGGGAATACAGGAACAGACTGGTAGGCTGGCACACTGACTGGTGGGTATAGGCAGGCACGACTGGTATGCAGGCAGGCGGGTAAGCAGGCAGGGGGGTATAGGCAAGCACAGCAAGAGTGCAGACAGGGAGGCACTAGCAGGTAGGAACACAGGCGGGATAGGACCCAGTACACACCGGGACTCAGGAACAATACAGGCAGAAGGGTACAGGCAGGGCAGGACAGGACTGCCGGAGCAGCGGGCAGAAGCAGGGCAGGACAGGACTGCCGGAGCAGCGGGCAGAAGCAGGGCAGGACAGGACTGCCGGAGCAGCGGGCAGAAGCAGGGCAGGACAGGACTGCCGGAGCAGCGGGCAGAAGCAGGGCAGGACAGGACTGCCGGAGCAGCGGGCAGAAGCAGGGCAGGACAGGACTGCCGGAGCAGCGGGCAGAAGCTGGGCAGGACAGGACTGCCGGAGCAGCGGGCAGAAGCAGGGCAGGACAGGACTGCCGGAGCAGCGGGCAGAAGCAGGGCAGGACAGGACTGCCGGAGCAGCGGGCAGAAACAGGGCAGGACAGGACTCTGTTCACACGGAACAGACAGGAAGGGAAAGACAGAGCCAGACACCCACAGGGTACTTGCAGTGAAGTAGCGAGTGGACCACAAACTCACAAACGGGAGTACAGAGACAACAGGCAGGAGTTAGGTACGAGTTCAGACTCTGCAGAAAAAGGAAGGGAACGGACATAGAGGAAAAACAGGTAAAGGATAGGAGAGAGTTCAGACTGGAACTGAGTGTACGGAGGAGACCGACACTGCAGCGGGATACAGGAGCGGGTCTGGGAATACTGCCCCCAGAGAGGCGGGACGAACAGGCAAGGAGCGTGTTCAGACAGGACAGACAAGATACAGGAGCGGGTCTAGGTAATCGGCCCCTAGAAGGCGGGAGGAACAGGCTAGGAGCGTGTTCAGACAGGACAGACAAGATACACAGAAAGGACTCAGTTCAGACACGGGAACTAATACCGCAAAGCAGGAGACATACAGGACTCAGTTCAGACACGGGAACTAATACCGCAAAGCAGGAGACATACAGGACACAGTTCAGACACGGGCGCTGATACCGCAAAGCAGGAGACATACAGGACTAAGTTCAGACAGGCCTGGAAATACAGCCTCCAGGAAAGGCAGACAAGGAAACAAAGACGGGACCTGGCACCTTCAGAGTGCAAACACACACTGAAGGAAAACACTATGCTCAGGCAGGGATAGAAGGGAGCTGCTGAGCTATATACCAAGTGTCAGACAGCAATAGGCTGAGGACGCACAAGGGGTGTGACCCACAGCAGGTACAAAAAGCAGGAAGTGATCGGGCGCCGCCCTTAAGCAGCAGAGACAGACACAAACAGACAGCATGGAGGGAAGCCAGAGAGACATTCTGGACAGGAGATCAAGTGCGCGCTCCTGCACAGTGGGAGATGGACCACTATGCAAGGACGCCGCCAGGTATGTTACAGTACCTCCCCCCTTACGCCCCCTCTTCTTCAGGCCTGCCAGAATCTTCCGCAGGGAATTCGAGGACCAGTCGTTCACTGGGTTGGAGGGGGACAGAGACTTGAGGGTAATCTCTGCTTCGAGGTACATCTTGTCAAGCTCACAGGAAAAAATAGACGGGTTATCAGGTACATAATGAGGAAAAGTCACTGTCTCTTTGTTATCTGGTGGTACCCCGGAGGATTCAGGAAACAACTGGAGGTCCTCCGCCGGGTCAGAAGAGTGCAGAGGCTCAGAGAAAACAACTGCTTCAGAGTACACTAGGTCGGACTCACTGGAGGAAGCAGGCGAGGTATCGGGTACCGAGTATAGGAAATTCTCTGTCCATTCACCACCAGGTGGCACCCCGAAGGGTTCTGAACACAACTGGAGGTCCTCCGCCTGGTCGGAGGGGTGTAGAGACTCGGGAGTAACCTCTGCTTCGGAGTACACTAGGTTGGACTCACTGGAGGAAGCAGGCGAGGTATCGGGTACCGAGTATAGGAAAGTCTCTGTCCATTCACCACCAGGTGGCACCCCGAAGGGTTCTGGAGACAGCTGGCGGTCCTCCGCCTGGTCAGAGGGGTGTAGAGACTCACAGGTAACCTCTGCTTCAGAGTACACTAGGTCGGACTCACTGGACGAAGCAAGCGAGGTATCAGATCCAGGATATAGGAAAGTCTCTGTCCATTCACCACCAGGTGGCACCCCGAAGGATTCTGAACACAACTGGAGGTCCTCCGCCTGGTCGGAGGGGTGTAGAGACTCAGGAGTAACCTCTGCTTCGGAGTATACTAAGTTGGACTCACTGTACGAAGCGAGCGAGGTATCAGGTACAGAGTATAGGAGAGTCTCTGTCCTTTCGCTACCAGGTAGCACCCCGAAGGGTTCAGGAGACAACTGGAGATCCTCCGCCTGGTCGGAGGGGTGTAGAGACTCGGAGGTAACTACCACTTTGGGGTACCCATTGTCAGGCTCACAGGACGAAGCGGACAAAGTATTGAGTACCGGGTGTAGAGAAGTCTCTCTCCATTTGTCATCGAGTGGTATCCCGGAGGATTCAGGAGGCAACAGGGGATCCTCCGCCAGGTAGTAGAGGTGCACAGACTCAGAGGTAACCACAGCTTTGGAGCATCCTTGGACATGCACACCGGTTAAAGAGAGAGAAGCATCTGATGCCGGGTGCAGGAAGTTCTCCTGTGTGGAGTCTGGATGGGCAGAAGTCTCTTCGGGCAGGAGAACTGGTGCACTACCCACGCACATTACCCATTGGGGTTTCTCCGGGATACAGGGAGGTGAAGCTTCAGTAGGGACTTCAAGGTTGGGGTCAGGAGGTCTCAGGGAGGACAGACCCTGGCGTGACGGCTTGCCTCTAAGTCTAGCACGTCTGGACTGCCTCTTGAGGTTGAGAGAAGTATTCCGGAAAGCGTAGTCACCCTGTGAGGATTCTGGGTGGGCAGTAGTCTCATTGGGCTGGAGGACTATTGCGCTACCCACACACATTACCCATCGGGGCTGCTCCGGGATATTGGGAGGTGAAGCTTCAGCAGGAGCCTCCGGGTTAGGATCATCGAAGACCATTAGAAAGGCCACCAGGAAGGCCATTAGGTCCCGGAGGATCGGATCCTGTGTTTCATATAGGGGGTTGATCCATTCCAAGGCATCACCCGCCAGGTAAGACATAATAAAGGCCACTTTAGCCCAATCGGAAGGAAAATAGAGAGGGTAGGCCTTAAAGTGTAGCATGCATTGCTCCACAAATGCACGACACTGTCTTGGATCCCCATAGTAACGTGGCGGATCCGCAGGAACGAGAGCTGATAGATCCATCTGGACGGTGCGTAATTTTGCCTGGAACTCAGCTAAGAGAAAAAAATTTATTTATTTATTTTAATGCATATATTCGCTGGAAAACTTCTCAGAGGGCGAAGGCCGTGGGGCTCAACGGGAACCATGGCCTGAGCATGCTGTTATGCACACGCCCGGGCTAAGCGGCGTGTGCG
Source organism: Phyllobates terribilis (assembly GCF_046119375.1). Taxonomy (NCBI): domain Eukaryota; kingdom Metazoa; phylum Chordata; class Amphibia; order Anura; family Dendrobatidae; genus Phyllobates; species Phyllobates terribilis. Next base: position 745,287 of record NW_027363026.1, read on the forward strand.
TGTGATTGGTAGTGATTCCACTGGACCGTGCCGGAGAGTGAATGCCTGGAGGGGCGTAACTAGGTATTCACCCGATCCGACCAGGGTCGCACGACGGCATACGACGCCAGTGCACCAAGGAGGAACCGAGCAGAGGGACCAGGTGCTACTCCAGGACAGACCCCGGACACGGCTGTTGACCCACACAGGGGAATACAGGAACAGACTGGTAGGCTGGCACACTGACTGGTGGGTATAGGCAGGCACGACTGGTATGCAGGCAGGCGGGTAAGCAGGCAGGGGGGTATAGGCAAGCACAGCAAGAGTGCAGACAGGGAGGCACTAGCAGGTAGGAACACAGGCGGGATAGGACCCAGTACACACCGGGACTCAGGAACAATACAGGCAGAAGGGTACAGGCAGGGCAGGACAGGACTGCCGGAGCAGCGGGCAGAAGCAGGGCAGGACAGGACTGCCGGAGCAGCGGGCAGAAGCAGGGCAGGACAGGACTGCCGGAGCAGCGGGCAGAAGCAGGGCAGGACAGGACTGCCGGAGCAGCGGGCAGAAGCAGGGCAGGACAGGACTGCCGGAGCAGCGGGCAGAAGCAGGGCAGGACAGGACTGCCGGAGCAGCGGGCAGAAGCTGGGCAGGACAGGACTGCCGGAGCAGCGGGCAGAAGCAGGGCAGGACAGGACTGCCGGAGCAGCGGGCAGAAGCAGGGCAGGACAGGACTGCCGGAGCAGCGGGCAGAAACAGGGCAGGACAGGACTCTGTTCACACGGAACAGACAGGAAGGGAAAGACAGAGCCAGACACCCACAGGGTACTTGCAGTGAAGTAGCGAGTGGACCACAAACTCACAAACGGGAGTACAGAGACAACAGGCAGGAGTTAGGTACGAGTTCAGACTCTGCAGAAAAAGGAAGGGAACGGACATAGAGGAAAAACAGGTAAAGGATAGGAGAGAGTTCAGACTGGAACTGAGTGTACGGAGGAGACCGACACTGCAGCGGGATACAGGAGCGGGTCTGGGAATACTGCCCCCAGAGAGGCGGGACGAACAGGCAAGGAGCGTGTTCAGACAGGACAGACAAGATACAGGAGCGGGTCTAGGTAATCGGCCCCTAGAAGGCGGGAGGAACAGGCTAGGAGCGTGTTCAGACAGGACAGACAAGATACACAGAAAGGACTCAGTTCAGACACGGGAACTAATACCGCAAAGCAGGAGACATACAGGACTCAGTTCAGACACGGGAACTAATACCGCAAAGCAGGAGACATACAGGACACAGTTCAGACACGGGCGCTGATACCGCAAAGCAGGAGACATACAGGACTAAGTTCAGACAGGCCTGGAAATACAGCCTCCAGGAAAGGCAGACAAGGAAACAAAGACGGGACCTGGCACCTTCAGAGTGCAAACACACACTGAAGGAAAACACTATGCTCAGGCAGGGATAGAAGGGAGCTGCTGAGCTATATACCAAGTGTCAGACAGCAATAGGCTGAGGACGCACAAGGGGTGTGACCCACAGCAGGTACAAAAAGCAGGAAGTGATCGGGCGCCGCCCTTAAGCAGCAGAGACAGACACAAACAGACAGCATGGAGGGAAGCCAGAGAGACATTCTGGACAGGAGATCAAGTGCGCGCTCCTGCACAGTGGGAGATGGACCACTATGCAAGGACGCCGCCAGGTATGTTACAATACCGCACTTGAGAAAGCAGAAAAATTTACACGAGATAGTCTTTTATTAAAACGCAATAAGTCACCCTCCCATCATGCACAAACGGCTACTAAAAGGTTTGATTTTCATTTCAAACATAGTCCCATTAATAACACGATTAAAAAAGCCATTTTGAACAATTGGCATCTTTTGGAGTCTGATCCAGATTTATTATCAGTGGCCAAAAACAAACCTATGTATCCTACATGCGTAGTCAGAATATAGGAGACTTAGTCAGTAGACACAGACTTCCAGTGGAATCTAAAAATTGGTTGCAGAAAAACATTTCCTCTGGGAATTTTAGATGCGGTTCTCGTTCTTTTTGTAATCTGCACCTCACGACTAATCCCTTGCGTATTGGTCCGATTACACATTTTGTTAAGGATTTCATTACCTGTAGGTCCAAAGAATATTGTTTATGTAATTTTTTGTCCTTGTAATTTTTTTTTACATAGGGAAGACTATACGTTCTTTATTTATTAGGATCAGGGAGCATTTACATTCCCTAGAAACCCAAAAGGGCTCCAAAAGATTTATTAAGCATGTTACTGAATTTCATAATGCTAACCCTAAATCATTGAGATTTGCTGGCTTAGAACAGCTTCATTTTCCCAGTAGAGGCGGCAATCTGAATAAGCTGATGCTTCAAATCGAAACTAAATGGATCATTCGCTTGAATGCTAATGGTCCATTGGGCTTAAATGATCGTCTGGATTTTTCTATGTTTTTATGATTCTGTTCTGATTTGTGTTTTTTTATTTTTGTGATCATGTGTTTTTATTAAATTTGCATATAAAGGATGTGATGTCATGTTTTGTGTGTAACACAGACCTGTAGAAGCGTCTTCACGCGAAACAGCTGTTGTCTGCTTTTTTCTTCCCCGCTCTCCCTGCTTGCCGGACTTTTTATCCTCATGGAATAAAGATACTGCTTTTAAGGACTGGTGAGTGCAGCTCATTTTCCTTTCTTATGGTTAAGTCCTATATACTGCCCTGGGGCTTAGCTCTGCCCGTGGAGACCTGCACTATCTCTATCTCTGCTGCGTCACTAACAGCCCCAGTGGATCTGCACCGCCGCGGCGGCCCCCTATAGCCGCATACCACGGGTGGCATCACAAACTTTATTCCCCTTTTCTTTATTCCCAAATTGACTTTCCCAATTCAGTTTATTATATTGACCGCCCTGGGCCACGGACCGGGTCACTACCACTGTGACTATCCCAATACAGGACCGACCCGGCTACCGAGTACCCCACGGCCCAGGGGGCGTGTCATACTTGGCGTCACGAACAGGATGAACCAACCTGTTAACCAGGTCTTGTGTGTCACAAAGACTGTGTACAACTGTATAAACCGCAGCCATTACTGTAGCATATGTGGAGTTAATGATATGTGGGGTGTCCCATCATGGGCGGAGCCTCAAAAATTGTGCCAAAATAGGCCCCTCCCACTTGCATAGACTGTAAAAGAGTTGTCTGTCACTCAGGCTGAAAGGTGCCAGCCTTCCCCTTTGCATCAGACTGAGGGGGGAGATTGTCGCCTCCCCCTGCAGAGGGCTGTGTAATCCCATCCATCCAGCCACTGCAGCCCTGTGCTGTGTGATCCCAGCTGCTGCAGCTCTGTGAATACAACACAAGTGTGAGCAGCTGTGCAGCAAGAGTGCGGCTGTACAGTGACCAGCAGCAGTCTCATTGACCGGCTGTGCAAGGAGTGACGACATAAGCATCCGGAGTGGTGAGTCCTACCCCGGCAAGGGTGAACTAAGGGGGAAGAAAGATGCCCAACTTAGGTGAAGCTTCAACAGCAGGGGCTGCCGCAGCCCCCATAATGCCACTGTCTATGCCATATATCCCAGGAGCAGCCTGGTTACCACAATACTCAGGGGAGTCGCATACCCTTAGCGATTTCAACGAGAGACTGCGTAGCCTGTTTGACGTTTATCCCTTGGCCGAAGGGCAGAAGGTCAGCATTCTAATTGGTCAGTTAACTGGTGTCGCTGACCCTGGCCACCCACAAGCAGCTTCTGCGCTGGCTGCAGCTAAGTACACTGGAGACAGGGTCACTTACACCCATCATCATGGAGAACGTGGGTGGTACACAATACATGTGTGTAGAGAGGAGGAGAGTGCACCCCTGCTATCGGAGGCTGATGACCAGGCTGGGCCATCCAGTGGTGGACAGGTGTTTCCCCGGAGGGAGCACCATTACTGAACTAAACAGAGTTGAAAAATCTGAAACTGTATATAGTTACCTGGAAGGGTATCAGTACAATTCATGTGTGAAAAGTTTTTGTTCATTTTGTGTGGACCCAGTTAAAAAAAGGACATTGTGGTTAAGGACAATGATTAACCTGCAAACTTTAATTGTAAAAAGTTAGCACTTCTTAAGGTGCTTCTTTTTTTTTTTTATAGACCACTGAACAAAATCCCGTTTGGCATGACCGAAGACGTGGTCCAATGAGTGGATCAGATATGCCCTGCAGCCACGCCCAGGGCCTACGTTGGGGGTTTGTTGTGGACGGGTCCCCCCACTTTGCACTTACACCAGTGAGATGGACACCCTGATAAGGATCTCACTACGGCCTACTGAACTTGTTTGATAAAATGTTATTTAAAATGATCTTATATTGAATTATATACTAAGTAGTTATGTGTAACGTTTAAGAGAAAGTGCCTCCCATAAAGGGAAGAAAAAGTTTTACTGTCTTCTATGTGGATGCATCCGAAAAGTTTTTACATGTCTTACAAACCTTTTTATTCTGTTCCAGCCCGCGGACGTGCTGTGTTTAACAAGGGGGGTATGTGGCGCCCCTGCGGGTCCAGTTGCCACAGAGGTGTGGTACCCCACTCCCAGGTAAGGAAGGAACACTACCCGGGACCGACACACCTGCATCCAGCTCTACACCACTCCAGACCAGCAGATGGGGCAAGATGCACTTGGTCACGGCTGAGTCCTGTCCCTGGCTGAAGGGGGGGGGGACCAAAGGAGAGGGAACCATGTAATGGGTGTGGATGGAGGAAGCAGCAAAGAGGAGCACCCTAGAAGAGGGTATAAGAAGAAGGAGAACCTTCTAGAAGGAGTTCAGTACAGTCAGGGCTGTAAGCCCAGGAGGGAGGTCCTGCTAGTGACAATTCCAGACAGGAGGGGGCCCACAGTAAGGGGCCCAGAAGAAGGAAGAAGAGACAGAGGGGGTCTCAGGGGCACGGGAGCGCGGACTCTCTCCGTGGGGACCCGCATCCACCCGACCGCCGTCGAGTAGAGGGACCAGGCCGCAGAAGGGGACCGGCCACAGACTAGTGGAGAACAACCAGGCTCAGCTAGCCAACCGGAGGCCGCAGCATTTTCAAGGTGTTGCAGTCGAAATCCACAATTACAACCCCCAAAAAGGTGGCCACATAGGGTCCAGGGGACTGAGAGTAAGTCGCCCGACAAGGCCCGAGGCCACTCGGCTTGGGACACTGATTGTGAGGTGCAGGGCAGGAGGGCGAGAGCCAGAGCAGGGAGACGGCCAGAGAGGCACAGAAGAAGGGGATCCTGACTAAGTGTACCTGAACTGCCTGGGAGTTGGCTGCATCCCTTCCTTGGAGAACACAGGATGACGTGGGGGGTTATAACCGGCTGCAGCGGTAACCTGGAACTGCCTAAGAACTGTGAGTAAAGCCTGAAGACTGCACCCCAGTGTCCTTGATTTATTGCTGCATCACCGGGCCTGCACTACAATGTCCCTGCCAACAACATCTACCTCATCAAGTCCTATGTACTGCCCTGGGGCTTAGCTCTGCCCGTGGAGACCTGCACTATCTCTGCTGTGTCACCAACAGCCCCAGTGGATCTGCACCGCAGCGGCGGCCCCCTATAGCCGCATACCACGGGTGGCGTCACAAACTTTATTCCCCTTTTCTTTATTCCCAAATTGACTTTCCCAATTCACTTTATTATATTGACCGCCCTGGGCCACGGACCGGGTCACTGCCACCATGACTACCCCAATACAGGACCGGCCCGGCTACCGAATACCCCACGGCCCAGGGGGCGCGTCACTGGCATGCAGAGTGAGGCCTGCAGCGCTGAGGGCGAGATATCGGCAGCACCAAAACAGACAAAAAGAGGCGGAGGGGTGACCAGATGGAGGAGGCGGGAAACTGTTCCACAAAGCACAGACACTTGGGAATTTCTCCGTCATAGAGTTAGGTGTTCCCCAGTCTGGGACTTTTTAAAGAGAGTTCTGAGAGTAACAAAATAGCCATTTGCAACCTGTGCCATGCCAAGATCAGCAGGGGCTTGACCACTAAGAACCTAACAACCACCAGCATGATCAGGCACATAATCTAAGCACCCGACTTGGTGGGCCGAATGCCTGGGTCCATGATTGGTGCCAGTGGGTGACATCACTGCTTTTTTCCCTGTGCTAGGTGCATGCCAATCCCCAGTCCATGACATTGGTGCAGATGCCTTCCACCTTGCACCTGTCCTTGCACATTCTGAGGCACCTTCATCAGTCACTTCCAAATCCTTGTCCCAGCACAGGGTTCAGCTGTCCCTACCCCAGGCCTTGGAATGAAAAAAAAAGTTCCCAGCCACCCACCCAAACGCTAAATGGGCACATTTTCAGGCTACTTGCCATGGAAATGTTGCCATTTAGGCTGGTAGACACGGAGGATTTCCACTGACTCATGGCGGCAGCCGTGAGTAGGTACTCGGTCCCCAGCCACCACTTTTTCTCCTGCTGTGGCATCTCTGCCTTGTACCAGCATGTGTCCAGAAACATCACCCATGCCCTTACCAAAGCACTTACTAGTATTGTCTACTTAATGACTTACAAGTGAACAAGCGCTTAAGGCCAGGAATGCTACTTTTCCCTGATGGCACACTGAGTGAACATTGTGGAGGCTGGTGCCGAGTCACACCCTGGCATGTGCTCCCGATGCCGAGAATTGCTGGCCCTATTTCTATCGGAGTTTTCTCCACGTCCTACATCAGTTCCAGCACCCCCTTTGGCTCCTCCTCATCCTCAATCTCTGATGTACTATTTAAGAGGACATCGTCCACATCAGCTGGAAGCTCTGCAGCAGTACCTCAGGAAAGCGTCAACAGACTCTGCTGAAGCTAATTTGTCTAGGAGACAAACCGCACACCGTGGCAGAGTTACTTAAAGGAATAACAGACCAGGCAGATCTGTGTTTTTTGCCGCTGACATAACCAGAAAAAAAAACCTTTCTAAAATTATTCTTTATTATATATTGTATTAAAAGTTTATACAAAGTCAGAACACACAAATACATTAAACTGTTAGGCAGCTAAAATACTAGGGGACTCAAAAATACTGAAAGGTCCCTAGTAGGAGACTTATTCTTGCCCATGCCTGCCAGCTGAGGTTGGAACCCTAATGTGGGTCAAAATGGCGCCCCCGATCCACGTTGGCTGACCCTATTGGTCCTTGAAAGTCCCTATATCCTCAATTAGTTATGAGCAGAGGGATATGTATATGTGTAACTCGTGGTGTCTCGTCACCCAATCTCACCCAGACACTTGTTGAATTGGTGTCAGGTAACAAGGTCAGAAAGGTGATTTAGAAAAAGGAAAAAAAACTATCTGAGGCCTAAGTCCAACCCTATAGTTGCCCCTACCTGTCAGCGGAGGTTGGCACCCCTGCTCCTCGTCGACTAGTCCTATAATTCCTTATAAGGCCCTTAATAGAAAGGAAAGGGAACCAGTCAGACAGGACAGAAAAAAGGGGGTGAATGTTATTAATGGCCCCACATTATCATTGACAGCTCAGATATCAACAAAGACAAGAAAATACAAGATACACAAGTCGCACTACATTGGAGGTATCTAAATATTCGGGACTCCTTTCTGTCCTCCATTTACAAATAAATACATAATGATTATTACAGCTCAAAAAGGACAAAGGGTATCAAATTTCCCCTCTAATATATGTGCATGCAATGACACTTCAATAAGTGTATAATATAGAAAAGGTGACACTTATCTTAGTTAGCAGAAACACCAAAACCCAATGCGTTTTCCCCCTTCCTCATTGTAGAGGTTCATCAGGGGTGGCAGAGAAAGTCACCTAGTTGCTCCAATGTGCACCCAAGTGCACAGCAAGTGACACAGTGGAACGCTGCGTGCACTCCGCCTGTGGCACGTGGATCATACATAGAAGGGAGGAAGTGACCTCACTTCCTACCGGAGCATCGTGAATGTTAGAACGCAAAACCCTGTCTTGCTGTTTGCGTCAGCAGAAATGACCTATGTACCTTGCCCGGAAGTGACGCGATCCTCTGCGTACTGGAGCACAGATCGAGTTCCACATCAGTCTTCCTGGCTTGACACTGTGGGCGTTACATGTCTCCCCATCCAGAGGTGATGTAGTCCATAGTGTACAGGAAGCATTAAAGTGTAGATACAGGGGTATATAACACACCTTTAACACATAAAATGAAGGATCCTATAGGATCATTATTAGCAATCCTATCTTTCTTATTGTCAATCTATGTTTTTCCATAATAATCATTGGGACAGAAACTAGATAGTTTCTTTAGGGTTTCAAGCCATCCTATTTTTATATTTTATATTGGCTAGATTTTTATATGCTCAGAGTAATATACAAGTAAAAAATGACCAAAGGGTTGGTGATTAAATGAAACTAATAAAACTTAGATGTTTGTTTAATCTCTTAGGAGACACTGTGTCAAGCCAATAAGTCAATCTGGCCTCCTGCTGTAGGATTTTTCTATCCCAGTCGCCCAAACGCACAGAGCGGGGAACAACCTCTAGTACCGCAAACGAGATAGACCTAAGATCACCGTTGTGTATTTGCGTGACATGGCGAGCCAGAGGCGTGTCCCTGAAGTTTCTGATGTTGCCCAAATGCTCGCTTATTTGGATCCTTAATTGTCTCTTTGTTTTCCCTACATAGTTGATGGGACATGAGCATGTGTACAAATAGATGACCCCAGTAGTTCTACAACTAGCAAAGCTACTCATGTTGTAGGTCCTCCCTGTGGAAGCGCTTGTAAACGTTTTTGATGTTCCAATAATGCCCCCAAAAAATCAGATGGTATCGGCCCCTTAAAAAACGGTAACAACAAGATAATTATAGAGGACAAAGAAAAGGCTGAGATTTTAAACAGGCACTTTTCATCCATGTTCACCAACAAAACGTCCATTTCAGGGATCTTTCAAAAGGGCAAAAATCAAAGTTCACCAAATAATAAATATAGATTAACTCAAAAAGAAGTACGCCTGCGTCTGAGAAAATTAAACATTGATAAATCCCCAGTCCAGATGGTATTCATCCACGGATACTGAGGGAATTAAGCTCAGTAATTGACAAACCGCTGTATCTCATATTCTTAGACTATCTGGTAACAGGGGTAGTGCCATAGGATTGGAGGATAGCCGATGTGGTACCGATATTTAAGAAAGATAAAAAGGTGGATACAGGTAACTACCGTCCGATAAGTCTGACATCAGTAGTGTGCAAAGTTTTTGAGGGCATCGTAAGAGAGAAAAACAGGTTGTGTCTAAGCAACATCTTGGGGTTCCATGAGGAGGTAAGTGCAAATCTGGATGTTGGTAATGTGGGTGATGTGATTTATCTGGACTTTGCAAAGGCATTTGATACTGTACCACATATCAGCCTTATACTGAAGCTACAGAAGCAAGGACTTGGGGGATCTATATGCAGATGGGTAAGGAATTGGCTAAATGATAAGAAACAAAGAGTCGTCATAAATGGTAGGTTCTCTAAATGGGATATAGTCAGCAGTGGGGTGCCGCAGGGATCTGAGCTAGGACCGATTCTTTTTAACCTCTTTATTAATGACCTTGGGGATGGGATTGAGAGTAAAGTGTCGGTTTTTGCTGATGACACCAAACTATGTAGGATATTAAAATCTGATCTTGACATTACAATATTCGAGAACGGTCTGGGTAAGATGACTGTATGGGCAAACACTTGGCAGATGAGGTTTAATGTAGATAAATGTAGAGTAATGCACCTAGGACGGAGTAATCCTGTTGCTGCATACAGATTAAATAGGAGTATACTTGGGACTACAGAACAGGAGAAAGACTTGGATATTCTGGTTACAAGTAAGCTGAGCAGCAGTACTCAATGTCAAGCAGCAGCCGCAAAACAAACAAGATTTTAGGATGTATAAGAACAGAAATAAAATCTGGCAATCCCAATGTACTGTTACCCCTTTATAAATCACTGGTGAGGTCAAATCGGGAATATGGGATCCAGTTTTGGACTCCACATTTTCAAAAGGATATTCAAACGTTAGTCAGTTCAAAGGCGGGCAACCAGATTATTACTAGGGATGGAAGGCCTCTCATATGATGAGAGGTTGAAAAAGTTGAGTCTGTTTAGCTTAGAAAAACGACGCCTCAGAGATCTCATTTACATGTATAAATATATTAGTATACACAAATCGGCCTTATACATACTCAAAAAGAGAGGAACATTACTGACAAACTGGACAGTGCCAGAATCAGCATAAGTATACCAACTCCAGGAACATGGTCAAAAAGGAGGAACGAGGGAGCTTAAATGGTAGAAAACAATGAACAATTTTATTACATCAAATAATTTAACACCATATAATAAATAGTGTAAGCTCCCTCGTTCCTCCTTTATGACCATGTATAAATATATGTGTGGTCAGTAGAAAGGACTAGCACATGACTCATTCCTTCCAAAGACTATACTAAGGACCAGGGGGCACTCATTACAGGTGGAAGAATGGCATACACTATAACAGCTTTCAAAAAATGGCTGGACAATTTCCTTGATACACATAACATTGTGGGTTACAGTTAAATTAGACAAAATATTACACCTATAAGGCTATGTGCTCACGATGCTGAAATGCTCTGGATTTTTCCTGAGCATTTCTGCATCTCCCTGGCAGAAAAAAATGCCAGGGACATGCGGATGAGAAGCGTTCTTCACATGCGGGTTGACCAGCGCTTTCCAAGCGATTTTAGCATCACTTGGAAAGTGCTTGACAACTTGGTCACACTATATAAATCCATGCAAAAGGCATGGATTTATATAGTGTGACCTGAGAGAATGTATAAAAATAAAAAATAAATCTATACTTACCCTCCGATGGCCCCCGCAGTCTTGCTTCACTCGGTGCTCACTGCCGGCAGCTCGCGGTACACTGCACTGAAGGACCTGACGACGTCAGCATCGCGTGACCCGTCACATGACTATGACGTCAGCGCAGGTCCTTCAGTCCATCGTGATCTGCCGGCATGGGAGGAGGAGCGCAGCGGGGGCCGTCAGAAGGTAAGTATCATATATATTTTTTATTTCATTCTTTTTTTCACAGTTTCTATGGTACCCGGGTCCGGAGGAGAGTCTCCTCTCCTCTAGACCGCACATTGGAACGTGTGGATTGCGCATCTACATATACAGTGATGCGTAATCCATGCGTTCTAATGCAAGTCAATGGTGGCGAAAACGCAGCACTTCCGCAAAATAATTGGTAGTGCTGCGCTTTTTTCCGCAATGATAATATGCAGCGGAAATTTCCGCAGCATTTGCACAGCACATGCGGATTATCATTGGGGAACATGGCAGGCCTTCTACCATGCCTTTTTTAAGCGTTTCTGCAGCGTTTTTGCCGCTGCGGAAACGCTTAAAAAATGCATCGTGGGCACACAGCCTAATAGTACATTTAATACGATAATAGTAATTACATAACTAGTATCATATTTAGGTTTGATCCAAGGTACTAGGACTGATCGCCTTTTCTCAGGGTCAAGAAGGAAATTTTCCCTGTGATGCAAATTGGCTGAATGTGTCCTGGGGTTTTGGCCTTCTTCTGGATCAACAGCTTTAGGCCTAGTAATTTTAGTAATACCATTATTAGAATCACAAGAGTAATACAAAATATAAACCTAATTAAAACATTATAAACAGGTTAATTTTTAATTGTAATAATACAGTAATAATAAAAATGGTAATAATACATTTGAGAGGCCTAGTCCCAGTAAGTTAGTATGTTAGTGTAGGGAGTACAATTGGGAGAGAAAGGTTGAACTGGATGGACATAGGTCTTTATTCAACCTACGTTACTATATTATATATTGACAGAAGCTGCAGAAACCGCATCTAAATGTGCCAACCACACCTCTGTCAAGTCACGTCCCCATCGACCTCAAGGCGTCCTAGTGGCTGTGAACAAGGTGATCCTTGAGTGATTTTCCTCGCCTAAACGTGACTGATGGTGTAGATGGAATACAGTTGCTAATATCCGGATTGGCTTTCAAGATCCCCTAATGGCGTCTTAGAATATTTATCACCTGGTCCACATGGTCATCATACATCCCTATGATCAGGGTAAGTGATTCAGTACTTTGTTTGGGTTTAGGTATCAGTAGAGTTGTCCTATCTTCTTTGCGTGCTTGATGAAAAACTGTGTCTATGACCATCTGCGGGTTTCCTTTTCTCTAAATCTCCTTTTGAGCTGTTTTTTGCTGTTGGTTTCCTGTATATTGATGTACCAAGGGAGCTATCCTCGCCCTTTGTCACAAAGACATCCAAGAAGGGAAGTTTATCCTTCTTGATCTCGAATGTGAAGGAGAGGCTAATGTAATTAGAATTAAGATGTGACACGAAGGATTCGAATTATGTCTTTGCAACTGCCCAAATCACAAAGACATTGTCGATGTATCTGCCCCAATAGATGATTTGGGGACCTCAGACTGTCTCTTCATCCCTGAACACTACTGTGTCCTCCCACCAGCCCAGAAATAGATTGGCATATGTGGGGGCGCCGGGGCTCCTCATTGCCATGCCCCTGAGCTGGTGGTAATATTTGCCATGAAATTTCAGTAGTTCAAGGATGAATCTATTATGTGGTTTTAAATGCAGACCTCTGGTGTTGAGGTAGTATTCCACAGCTTTTTTCCACGACCTATGTGGTATGCTGCTGTACAGCACCTTGTAGACAAGTATAGCTTACTTGTGTACAACCATACCCTCTAATTTGTTTATTAGGTCCATAGTATCCCATAAATGTGAGGGCGAAGCTGTAACATAGGGAAGCAGTATCTGGTCCAAACAAACAGTGGAATTCTGACAAAGGGCATCAATCCAGGACACTATTGGGCGCCCTTTGATGGGGTTTATTCTTTTCATTACCTAAAAAAAGAGACGGTCTGGGGTCCCCAAGAAATCATCTATTGGGGCAGATACATCGACTATGTCTTTGAGATTTGGACAGGTAGAGAGACATCGTTCGAATCCTTTGTATCACATCTTAATTCTAATGACATTGGCCTCTCCTTCACATTCGAGATCGGGAGGGATAAACTTCCCTTCTTGGATGTCTTGTGACAAAGGGCAAGTATGGTTCCCTTGGTACATCAATATACAGGAAACCAACAGCAACAAATATCTTGTTGCATTGGGAGAGCCACCACCCGACTAATTTGAAACGAGGCATCCAGAAGGATCAGTTCTGTAGATTACGCAGAAATAGTTCAAGTTTGAGGGACATCTGTGGTGAGAGTAGAGATCTCAAAATGAGATTTAGAGAAAGGGGATACCCGCAGACGGTCATAGACACAGCTTATCATCAAGCACACAAAGAGAATAGGACAACTTTACTAATACCTAAACCCAAACAAAATACTGAATCAATTACCCGAATCATAGGGACGTATGATGACCATGTGGACCAGGTGATGAATATTCTCAGACGTCATTAGGGGATCTTGAAAGCCAATCCGGATATTAGCAACTGTATTCCAACTACACCATCAGTCACGTTTAGGCAAGGAAAATCACTCAAAGATCAGCTTGTTCACAGTCGCTATGTCGCCCTGAGGCCAACGGGGACGTGGCTTGACAGAGGCTAGGTTGGCACCTATAGATGCTGTTCCTGCAGCTTCTGCAGATATATTGGAACAGCGAAAACCTTTACAAGCGCTTTCACAGGGAGGACCTACAACATGAGGATGTTTGCTAATTGTAGAACTGCTAGGGTCGTCTATTTGTGCACATGCTCATGTCCCCTCAACTATGTAGGGAAAACAAAGAGACAATTAAGGATCTGAATAAGCGAGCATTTGGGCGACATCAGAAACTGCAGGGACACGCATCTGGCTCGCCATGTCACGCAAATACACGATGGTGATGCTAGGTCTATCTCGTTTATGGTACTAGAGGTTGTCCCCCCTCCTCTGTGCATTTGGGCGACTGGGATGGAAAACAATCCTACAGCGGGAGGCCAGATGGACTTACTGTCTTGAAACAGTATCTCCTAAGGCAGGGTTGGGCAATTAATTTTCCCGAGGGGAGGGCCAAACAAATAGGCTGAAATTAATTCTGCTCAATATTAATATTAACATATTAATTTTAAATATTATATTATTAATGATTATATTCATATTAATTGTCACTTAATATTGAGTAGAATTAAGTATGCTGACATCCCGCTATATACAGTTTGAGCGCCACACAGCCTCCCCTATGTTCAGCAAAAGAGCCTCCCCCAATGTCCAGCATGAGTCTCCCCCAATGTCCAGCATGAGAGCCTCCCCCAATGTCCAGCATGAAAGTCTCCCCCAATGTCCAGCATGACAGCCTCCCCCAATGTCCAGCATGAGAGCCTCCCCTTATGTCCAGCCAAACATTCCAAACACATAAAGACCACCACATACTCACCTCGTTCCTATTAGCCCGGCGCTCTTCCTCTGCTCCTGTCTGCGACGCACTGAAATTACGTCATCGCGTCACCTGTTTCTCATGCTGATTGGTGGAAGAGGGGGGGCGGTCCCACCTCCACCATTGCATTCACTGCGGACAGAGATTCACCGCGGTTGGAGACATTGAAGTGTCATTGCATGCACATATATTAGAGGGGACATTTGATCCCTTTTGTCCTTTTGGAGCTGCAATAATCATTATGTATTTATTTGTAAATGGAGGACAGAAAGGAGTCCCGAATATTTAGATACCTCAATGTAGCATGACTTGTGTATCTTGTATTCTCATGTCTTTGTTGATATCTGAGCTGTCAATGATAAATGTGGGACCATTAATAACACTGCCCCCAACCTTTTTCTGTCCTGTCTGGTTCCCTTTTCCTTTCTGTTAAGGGCCTTATAGGGAATTATAGGACTAGCCGACGACGAGCCGGGGCGCCAATAAAAATTAGGGTGCCAACCTCTGCTGACAGATAGGGGCAAATATAAGGTTGGATTTAGGCCTCAGATAGTTTTCTTTCCTTTTTCTAAATCACCTGTCTGACCTTGTTACCTGACACCAATTCAACAAGTGTTTGGGTGAGATTGTGTGAGGTGACACCACGAGATACTTGTATACATATCGCTTTGCTCATATCTAATTGAGGATATAGGGACTTTCAGGGACCTATAGGGTCAGCCTACGTGGAGCGGGGGCGCCATTTCGACCACACGTTAGGGTGCCAACCTCAGCTAGCAGGCAGGGGCAAGAATAGGTTTCCTGCTAGGGACCTTTCAGTGTTTTTGAGTCCTCTGGTATTTTAGTTACCTAACAGTTTCATGCCTGTGTGTGCTGTGTCTTTGTATAAATTTTTAATATAATATATAATAAAGAATAATTTTAGAGAGGTGTTTTTTTTCTGGTTTCAGGCACTGACTAAGGACCCCTTAATTTATCTGTTTTGGTTTTCTGTTTTTGCCGCTGAACCTCCAACCAGGCATGGTCATGTGTGATAATGTGGGTAACTTGGTGGCGGCTGTGAAGCTTGGCAAGCTCATACACATACCATGCTTGACACATGTGCTCAACTTGGTAGTTCAGCATTTTCTGAAAACCTGCCCAGATGTGCTAAAGCTTCTGCTCAAGATATGCCGCATCAGCGCCCATTCACACAAGTCTGCTCTGGCAGTGCTGCAGCAGTGCACTCAAGTGCCAGCTCACTGACTGGTGTGCGACATGGCAACACACTGGAACTCCACACTGCACATGCTGGGTAGGCTTTGTGAGCATCAGAGGCCAGTTGTGGATATCAGCTCCAACACGCCTGTCGGTATTCTGGTCAGCCTCCGCACATAATAACTTAAGAGTGGGCATGGATGTCTGACATTTGTGTAGTTCTCCAAGACTTTGAGGACTCCACAAAGATGATGAGCGACGATGACGCCCATCATCTGTGCAATGATCCCGCTTCTGTGACTATTTAAACAGTGGCTGGTGACAAACATGAAGCTTTGCAAGCGGACCAGGTGGAAATGGAGAAAGACATGAGACCGAGAGATAATACCCAGCCTCATCTCATCTGCTGAGCACGGATTGGCTAACAATGAGGAGGTGGAGGCTGAGGAGGAGGAACAGGAGCTGGCGTAAAAGACGGTAGTACCCACACAAGCTTCATCCCATCTCTCCGACGTGGATGGCCTGAGGATGTGAATGAAGAGGCAGACAGGGAGATGGAGAGTCGTCATCATAGTGGAGACTGGGAATTGTTGGTTGTTGGGAGCTTGGCACTTATGGCCGACTTTATGTACTGCTGCCTTTCCCTAGACCCTAGCATTACATTCATCTTGTCAAAAAAAAGAGTACTGGTTGTTCACCAAGCTAGACACAAGCTAAGAGAAGAACTTTGCATCTCTTCTTCCTGAGAGGTTTTCTAAAATTGTGCTATACCAGAAGGCCATTGTGGAAAATTTGTTGAAAAAATTCCCATCAGACAATGCTAGGAGCAGGGAGCAAGCTTCATTGCACAACCATTGAGGAGAAGTGAGAGAGACACCCACCAACTACAGCAGAGGCAGGGGTACACTGTCAAAGGGCTGGGCCAATTTCATGACACCCTCCCAGCGTTCTTGCCCTTTTTGACAAGGAGGGAAAAGTTTTAAAAGATGGTCAAGCAATACCTGGCTGACCAAAACAAAGTACTCCCTAATTGCTCTGCGACATTCAGCTATTTGGTCTCAAAGCTGGATACTTGGCATGAGCTGTCCCTCTATGTCTTTGGAGGTGCTGTGCTGCCTTGCCGCTAGCCTCTTGTCTGAGCGGATTTTTAATGCTGCCGGGGGGGAAGTCATAACAGACAGGCGCTTTCACATGTCAACAGAAAGTTCTGACAGGCTCACTCTGATAACAATGAACAAAGCATGGCTTAGACCCGACTTTTACACACTACCAGATTATAGCAGCACATGAAGTGTTTTAATGTTTTATATGAATAAGGCCCGCCAGTTGTTGTCTTCTAGGGTCTATGGAGGACCCTACTTATATTTTTTTCCTTGCTTTGCACTTTGTGCAAAGCCTTTATGAGTATAGGAGTACCACAACTACACTTTGTTCACAAAATTTCAATAAGGCTCTACAGTTGGTGCCTTCAATGGTGTATGGATGACCCTGCATGTAATTTTTGGCAGCATTTGCACTTAGTGCATAGCCTTTATGAGTTTAGGAGTACCACTATATGACAATTTGAACAGAATATGTATGAGGCCCTCCTTTATGTCTAATACAGGGTGTATCAAAGTCTCTCTAAGTGCCTAATTTCTTGCTTCCTTTAGAAATTACACTGAAATTTTCTATTTTTTTTAATAATTCCATTTTGGAACCTTAAATAATATTTTTTTAATCCTTTTTAAATTTAGCCTTATATACAAGTCATTATACAAGAAAAAGTGTTTCTTAACATTTTTTCCTGTAAACTGCAATTTCCCATCGATTTGGAATGTTTAATTGTCAGTCCTTAAAGTGGAGTAAGGTTATGTGCCCATGATGCAGATTTGAAGCAGACATTTCCTGAGCATTTCTGCATCTCCTTGGCAGAAAAAAAGCATGCGGATTTTACATGCGTTTTTTCAGCGTTTTCAAGCGTTTTTACATGCGTTTATGCTTGCGCTTTTTTCAAGCACTTTTCCAAGCGATTTTGAGCATCACTTGGAAAAGGGCTTGACAAGTTGGTCACACAATATAAATCCATGCAACTGGCATGGATTTATATTGTGCGACCAACTTATGAGGAGATTTCTGCTTCAAATGGTGCATCTAGTGTAAATAAAAAGAATTAAAAAGTAAAAAGAAAAAAAAAACCTTATTCTCACCTCTCTGGCGGCCCCCGGTCTCCTCCCGGTGGCGATCCTCTCTCCTCGGCGGCCCGCGGTGTACTGGCAGGACATGCGGTGACGTCATTTAGTCAGCTGATGGTCACACGAAATCGTGCCCAAATTGGTTGTGCTTTGGATTTTTCCGCAATGATAATTTGGGAAACATGGCAGACATCTTAACAAGCGATTTTAATGAGTTAAATCTGCATCGTGGGCACACAGCCTAAAAGTGTGACAGCATTGTTCTCGGCAGCAATCTGGGAGTCAGACATGTTTCCAGGGGTCTTCCTTCCATTCAGCACTTTTTCACTGCCCCTCAGACCTCCTTGTAGGGTCTGCTGGAAAAATGCTCAAATTTTCTATTAACTTCCATTATACTCGTTACTCGAAACGAGCATGAATGTATTAGGAATTGCTCGGTCCGAATAATGAGCATTTTAGTGCTCGCACATCTCTAGTTCTAATCTTGACTGAACTTGTGACACTGACTTTTGTGACACTTTTTTTGCTCTGAAATCCTCCTGACTCTGACCCCAGCTAGCCTGACTTCTGATTTCACTGAACACCTAGCTGACCTTGGCTGTAACCCTGACTAAATTGGACCCTGTAGTAAGTGCAGATCCCTTTATGGTGGTTAAAGTGTGAAGGCTGGGGTTCCTCTGGGCTCTGTTAACTGGAATGGCTTGAGCCAAGTCTGTGCGAGGTAGCCTTTTTGGCAGACAGTTTCTGACAGACTTTAGATACAGTATATGAACAAAAGAATTTAGAAACACCCCTTAGTATTTCTAAACATTAAGTCATGCAGTCTGCCGCTACAGACATTTGTGAAAGAATGGGTTATAATAAAGAGCTCACTGAATTCAAGCATGGTCCTGTAATAGGATGACACCATTTTAACAAGTCATTTCATGAAATTTCTTCCCTAAAATATATTTCACAATAAACTTTGAGTCATATTATTGAAAAGTTAATACAAAAGAGTTGAATCAATTGGTGTGTTATACCCCTACATGAAATGTGCAGTGCAGATTATCTGCAACTATCACCGGGTATCCCAAACCACCATGGAAAAGGGTTCAGTACCAGAGAAACTCAATTCATATAAAAATAAAGTACTCAAGAACCAATATATAAAATGTAGAATATTTTATGAAATACAAAGAATCAACCAACTAAAACACATAACATTAAAAGTTACAGTGGGAAACCACAAGATGGCAGCAAAAGCCTATAATAGTGAAAGCAAGAGAAGGGAAGTAAAGTTTGTAGTGTAGCAGGGAACATAAGTCAAGGGAAGAAACCTAGTTTCTAATATAGACATACAGGACAATCCGTTGTCCTTGCACAAAAGTATAAACTAAACAATCAAAAAAGGATCATACATTACCTATTACTGGGCAGTGTTACTAGCCCCTATACACGTTTCGGAATAAGCCTTCTTCTGGGGGTGGTATCACACCAGTAAGATCAGGTATTTAAACTCTTAGATGACCAATCATCACAAGGAACACATAGTAAGCATAAAATCAGACCAGTCAAATCGCTCAGTGCAATCCACGATGTGTAAACATGGCCGGAGCTACATATGTAAATCTTTAAAATGGTGACTACTTGGTTTGGGGAGGATCTTCAGACAACAGGCTTACTAATGGGAGTATATAAACATCTAGGTGGCCAATCAGCAAAGAGAAGGGGCGTGTTTCAAAATGAGCACACATTGATGATCATTCCTCCGTATTTGCACATCAAGGAGAAGTTCAGAGGCTTTTAACGGATCACCATCAGGTAATGTGCATGTTGCGCTGCCGCACGGAAAAGGGGCGCATCCCACGAATGCGTCAAGGCCAGCGGCACTACCACGGGACCCAGGCCCCGCTCACGCCAGCACGTGAGCACAGGCCTGGTCACGTGATCGGATACCCCCATCCCTGGACGATAATACTACAATAAATAATAATAATAATACACATGTATATAAAAATATATGATAAGAAAGTGAATAAACATTGCACATATATGTCCACATGTAGAAGCAATGCACATACACATACAGTACAGACCAAAAGTTTGGACACAACTCATTTAAAAATTTTTCTGTATTTTCACAACTATGAAAATTGTACATTCACACTGACGGCATCAAGACTATGAATTAACACATGTGGAATTGTATACTTAACAAAAAAGTGTAAAACAACTGAAAATATGGCTTTGCACACTCTTGGCATTCTCTTGATGAGCTTCAAAAGGCAGTCGCCGGAAATGGTCTTCCAACAATCTTGAAGGGGTTCCCAGAGATGCTTAGCACTTGTTGGCCCTTTTGACTTCACTCTGCGGTCCAGCTCACCCCAAATCATCTCGATTGGGTTCAGGTCTGGTGACTGTGGAGGCCAGATCATCTGGCGTAGCACCCCATCACTCTCCATCTTGGTCAAATAGCCCTTACACAGCCTGGAGTTGTGTTTGGGGTCATTGTCATGTTGAAAAATAAATGATGGTCCAACGAAACGCAAACCGGATGGAATAGCATGCCGCTGCAAGATGCTGTGGTAGCTATGCTGGTTCAGTATGCCTTCAATTTTGAATAAATCCCCAACAGTGTCACCAGTAAAGCAGCCCCACACCATCACACCTCCTCCTCCATGCTTCACGGTGGGAACCAGGCATGTAGAGTCCATCCGTTCACCTTTTCAGCGTCGCACAAAGACACGGTGGTTGGAACCAAAGATCTCAAATTTGGACTCATCAGACCAAAGCACAGATTTCCACTGGTCTAATGTCCATTCCTTGTGTTCTTTAGCCCAAACAAGTCTCTTCTGCTTGTTGCCTGTCCTTAGCAGTGGTTTCCTAGCAGCTATTTTACCATGAAGGCCTGCTGCACAAAGTCTCCTCTTAACAGTTGTTGTAGAGATGTGTCTGCTGCTAGAACTCTGTGTGGCATTGACCTGGTCTCTAATCTGAGCTGCTGTCAGCCTGCGATTTCTGAGGCTGGTGACTCGGATAAACTTATCAGAGGCAGAGGTGACTCTTGGTCTTCCTTTCCTGGGGCGGTCTTCATGTGAGCCAGTTTCTTTGTAGCACTTGATGGTTTTTGCAGCTGCACTTGGGGACACTTTCAAAGTTTTCCCAATTTTTCGGACTGACTGTCCTTCATTTCTTAAAGTAATGATGGCCACTCGTTTTTCTTAACTTAGCTGTTTTTTCTTGCCAAAATACAAGTTCTAACAGTCTATTCAGTAGGACTATCAGCTGTGTATCCACCTGACTTCTGCACAACACAACTGATGGTCCCAACCCCATTTATAAGGCAAGAAATCCCACTTGTTAAACCTGACAGGGCACACCTGTGAAGTGAAAACCATTATCGGTGACTACCTCTTGGAGCTCATCAAGAAAATGCCAAGAGTGTGCAAAGCAGTCATCAAAGCAATATCAGACATATATTCAGTTGTTTCACACTTTTTTGTTAAGTATATAATTTCACATGTGTTAATTCATAGTTTTGATGCCTTCAGTGTGAATGTACAATTTTCATAGTCATGAAAATACAGAAAAATCTTTAAATGAGAAGGTGTGTCCAAACTTTTGAAGAGACTAGTTTGGGCTAAAAAAACACAAGGAATGGACATTAGACCAGTGAAAATCTGTGCTTTGGTCTGATGAGTCCAAATTTGAGATCTTTGGATCCAACCACCGTGTCTTTGTGCGACGCAGAAAAGGTGAACGGATGGACTCTACATGCCTGGTTCCCACCGTCAAGCATGGAGGAGGAGGTGTGATGGTGTGGGGGTGCTTTGCTGGTGACACTGTTGGGGATTTATTCAAAATTGAAGGCATACTGAACCAGCATGGCTACCACAGCATCTTGCAGCGGCATGCTATTCCATCCGGTTTGCGTTTAGTTGGACCATCATTTATTTTTCAACAGGACAATAACCCCAAACACACCTCTAGGCAGTGTAAGGGCTATTTGACCAGGGAGAGTGATGGGGTGCTACACCAGATGACCTGGCCTCCACAGTCACCAGACCTGAACCCAATCAAGATGGTTTGGGGTGAGCTGGACCGCAGAGTGAAGTCAAAAGGGCCAACAAGTGCTAAGCATCTCTGGGAACCCCTTCAAGATTGTTGGAAGACCATTTCTTGAAGCTCATCAAGAGAATGCCAAGAGTGTGCAAAGCAGTCATCAAAGCAAAAGGTGACTACTTTGAAGAACCTAGAATATAAGACATATTTTCAGTTGTTTCACACTTTTTTGTTGAGTATATAATTCCACATGTGTTAATTCATAGTTTTGATGCCTTCAGTGAGAATGTACAATTTTCAAATTCATGAAAATACAGAAAAATCTTTAAATGAGAAGGTGTGTCCAAACTTTTGGTCTGTACTGTAAATCTCATCTAATGTACACAGGCATAATCACATTTGGAAATTAATGGATTGGTACACTGCTGTGTTAAATGCTATTAAAATAAGGTCAGTCTTACTTCTGCCAGACATAGCCCACAATTCATCAATGCCTGTCTGCCTGTTTTTTGTTCTAGTTTTGTGCCTTTTTTTTTCTTTGATCTCATTTTATATGTGCTCACCTGTTTTGTTTTTGTAGCTAGAGTCTAGCAATTCCAGATGTTTTAGCCTGATTCATCAATTGCGACTTTTTAAAAAGTTGAAAAATTAGGTGCATCTTCACTTCAGTTTGGTGCAATCTTTGCAACTTTTGGTGCCGAAAGTCGTAAATACAGCTAAAGACAGCAGCAAAGCCTATTTTTAACTTTGCACCAAATTAATGAATCACATTCTCCATTTCAATGCAACTAATACCACAAGCCAAAAAAAGAAAGTGCCTTTTCAAAAAAATCGCAAATGATTAATCGCCCCATTAGATATTCTATGCTTTTTATTTATTTATTTATTTAAGTCCTTTTATTATGCTCACAGGTCCGGACCGATGGGCATCTCTGGTCTTGATCCGACGTCTCCTCTCTTACAATCACAGTCTTCCTTCCCTGCTTCATAAGGATGACGTGTCCTACTTCATCCACATGGTGTCCCCCACTGTGCTCCAGCGTAGGTGCATGTCTCTCTGCCCTGTCGAGTCCAGAGCAAAGTACTGTAGTGCACATGCACTGGAAAAGGCCAAAGAGCACAGATAACCTCTAGGTAAAGCCGGCATATGCGCACTACAGTGCTTTGCTCTTCCCTCGGCAGGGAAGAGAGAAGGGCGCCTGTGCAGGAGCGCGATGGATGACACTGTGTGGATGACATAGGACACGTCATCCACATGAAGCAGTTAGGACGGAGACTGAAGGAAGAGAGGAGGCACCGGATCAAGACCAGTGACACCCATTAAACTGGATCAAGCTGTCTAAGTATAATAAAAGGTCTGTCTTGTGCCTTGCATAGGGGATTGGAGACATACTTACAGCATACTAGAATGCTGTAAAAGAGGGCTTAAAGGTGCAGGCCATAATTTATATTGGGAAAACTTGATGACTGGTTCCCTTTAATGTCAGAACAAAAATTGTGCATCAGGAGCTTAATGAAATGAGTTTTAATAGCTGAGCAGCCGCATGCAAACTTTACATCATCCAACACAAGGCCAAAATTGGTTACTGCCTCCAAGCCAAACATCCCTGACCAAGATAAAATGAATTTGGGTGACCCCTGAATAAATTACAAGGAAATGTTCCAATATTTCCTCCAGGGAATAACTGGTTAATTGATAATCTGTAAGTATGGAAAATCTTCACTTACCAAACCAAGGTTTAGAAGCTTGGAAACAATCTTGTCAAAGACTCCTTTGTCATTCTCTTCATACTGTATATTCTCATAGCAATCTTCAGAACAATATCTTCTGCGGTGAGAGGAGTTCCATCTAACTGGAGGTCATTTCTGGAGAGCTGCACTTAATGTCTCCTTCATTGATGCTGAGTGCTTAAACTTAAAGCCCCCATTGACTCAATCAGGCATTCATTTCCATTCATAAAATAGTAACCTAAATAGAGAAAAATCTATGTGCTATTAAATTGGTTATTAGGGATAGCCATGAAAAGAAATTAATCTACAGTATGATTTATAATAAGAGAAGTTTCATTAGCTTATTCTATCTTTCCAACTAAAATTAATCTTATTTAACCTCTTAACGACATGTGCCATACATGTACGGCACATGGCGTGTCTTTCCCTTTGGCGCGGGCTCCGGAACTGAGCCCGCACCTTTCCGGGGAAATGACAGCTGAACTGATCAGCTGTCATGTGCCCCTAGCAGCCACGGGTGGAATCGCCATCCACCCAGGCTGTTACCATGTTAAATGCAGCTGTTAATCCCTGACAGTGGCATTTAACATGGCCGCGGCGGAAGGACGTCACTGGTCCCACCCATTAGCGTCCGTATCACATGATCGCGGGTCGCCGATGGGTTGGCATGACAACCCAGGGTCTGCAGGAGACTCCTGCTGTAGTCATTGCCAGGATGCTATGAGCGCTGCCCAGGAGTCAGCGCTCATAGCCAGTGAGCATTTCTGCTACACACAGGCGATCTGATGCAATCAGAACAAGCAATCAGAACGTCATAGCTTCTAGTCTCCCATGGAGACTATAGAAGGCAGTAAAAAATGTTTTTAAAAAGTTTAAAAAAATAAAAAAAAATATAAAAGTTTAAATTACCCCCTTTCGCCCCATTCAAAATAAAACAATAAAAAAAATCAAATACCCACATTTAGTATAGCCGCGTTCAGAATCGCCCGATCTATCAATATAAAAAACAATTAATCTGATTGGGAAACGGCGTAATGAGAAGAAAAATCAAAACACCAGAATTAAGTTTTTTGGTCGCTGTAACATTGCAATAAAAATACAATACTGGGCGATCAAAGCATGTTATCTACCCCAAAATGGTATCAGTAAAAACGTCAGCTCGGTGCGCAAAAAATAAGCCCTCACCTGGCCCCAGATCCCGAAAAATGGAGACGCTACGGGTCTCAGAAAATTGTGCCATTTTTTTTTTTTTTTTTAAAACAATGTGTTTATTGAATTTTGCACAAAAATCAGAACATACAATCTATAGGGCCAACAGATGCCCAAAACTGTATCCCAACCTCTGGGCTTACAAAATGTACAAAGTGAACAGTATAGAGATAAAATAAAAGGAAAATACATATTCATAAAAGAAAACAAAAGAAAAAAGAATGGATTAATTACATTAATTTCCCCATATATTAGATGGTTGTGAGAAATAATTTATATCCGTAAGTGCTGTGAATGTCGCATGGCTCATATTTACACTATTGCAAGATCGGAGGTGCAAGGTAGGGAGAGGGGCCCAGAATCGTCCCGCGCGTCACCCAAACTCAGAACGGCACACAAAATATCCCACTTCCTCAACGTTCCCCATGTATAGACAATGGGCTGTTTAACCAAGGTTCCCATATTTTATCAGTTTTCTTCTTTGCCTTGAGTGTGTGAGCCAGAGCCCTTTCATATTGACAGTTCGTGTTCAGTCTGGTCACTATCTCCTGCACCGTAGGGATGCCCACTCCTTTCCATTTAGCCGCGATAGCTGATCTAACTGAGATCAGAATATGTTACAAAATTCCTCTAATTTCCCAGGGGACATCCATTAATCCTATATGAAGTATTCCCATACTAGGTGTTATCTCTAGGTGAGTCCCCAGTACATCCCATATCAAACTATCCAATGCCCCCCATAGTGATTGAAGTTTTGGACAAAACCACCACATGTGGCCCAACGAGCCTTCCCCATTGCATCCTCTCCAACATAAAGATGATGATTCTGACCCGAAGTGTACCATCTGTGCCGAGTAGTAGTACCATCTCATGTGCGTCTTTTTAAGCTGCTCTAGGTGGTTTAAACACGACGAAACTCGCTGGACCTCATCCAAACCATCCCGCCAGTCCTGAGGGTCCGTCGAAATTCTTAGATCCCGTTCCCAACGAGTCATATACGTCAATTTATCGTCCAGATCTGGGTCGTTTAGAGCCCTATAAAGTATAGAAACCCCCTTAGAACGGTCTTAGAGTGGAGAAAGTAACCCATAGCTTTTTTATCCTTAGGTAGAATAAAAAAGGGGGATGTCTGTGTAGAGTGGAGTAAATGCCTTATTTGCAAATACTGGTAAAACAAGGGCCGTAGGTCCGGGAATCTCATAACTAGTTTATCAAAAGGAATTATTACATTGTCCTCCAACAGGTCTGCTAGGGATTGAACTCCAGCTGTCACCCAACGTTGAAGGTTAATATATGGAATATGATATTCTAGAGCTCGTAAAGAGATCTCAGTCCTGGGGAGTAACAGCAGTTTGGGTGCCAAATTCCTCCAACAATGCATAGTAGCCTCCGATGTTGGTAACTCGGCGACCATAGTGCTTCGCTTAACTACTTCTATCTCCAATATCAATCTGGTAGAATGGTTTCGGGCAAGTAAGGACTCTATTTGCAACCATTTGTGGCCACTGTCCATGTTACACCAGTCCCTGATTCCCGTCAAGACGGCCGCTCTATAGTAGGCTATGTGATTGGGCATGCCCAACCCTCCCATGTCATATGGATAATACAGAAGTCTACTAGACACCCTCGGTCTCCTATTGTCCCAAACGTAATTATTAGCCAGTCTTTGAAGGGTATTTATGATTTTAGAATGGATTTTAATTGGTAAATAGTATAAAATTTTTGGAAGGACCTTTATTTTAAAAATATTTATCCTGGCTATCCACGATGCAACAACGTTTTGTAATAGCGCCAGTTCCTCCCGCACCGTATTTATCAGTCTAGTAAAATTTACTTCCACCAATTGTTTTGAAAGGGTTAAGGTGATACCCAAATACATCATTCCTTCCTGCGCCCACTGAAAAGGGTATGCCCCTTCCAGTCTTTGCCTAAGTGACAACGGAACAAGAATCGGCAGGACAACTGTCTTAGCTGCATTCAGTTTACAATACGAGATGTTTGTAAACGTTTTGAGATCGGACATAATGGCAGAGAAGGACCAGTCCAGATCAGTGCACGGGATAACCACATCGTCTGCATATAGACCGATTTTGTGGGAGGACCCCCCCACCGAGATGCCAGAAAATCTCTGAGTTATTTCTAATCTTTTCAGCCAAGGGCTCCATACATAAAGCAAATATGACTGGAGATAAGGGGCAGCCCTGCCGTGTCCCGTTTGTTATGGGGAAGGATTCAGAGAGGAAACCAGACGTCAAAATCTTAGCGGAAGGAGTGGAGTACAATGCGTTAATCGCAGACAGAATAGGTCCTTTTAGTCCAAATTTAAGCAAAACACTTTTAAGGTATCCCTAGTGCACCCTATCAAACGCTTTCTCAGCATCTAGCGACAGGAGTGCACTGGGGAGGCCGCTCAACTCTGCCACTTTAATCAGATCCAACATCCTCCTGGTACCATCTTTAGTTTCCCTACCAGCTACAAAACATACTTGATCCGAGGATATCAGGGAAGGAACGACACGATTTAGTCTAACAGCCAAGAGCTTGGTAAAGATCTTTACATCACTATTCAAAAGTGCTATTGGTCTAAAATTACCTGGAGAATCAGGGGTCTTTCCAGGCTTAGGCAATGTGACGAGCCATTTTTTTTTAACATACTCTGGATTTTTTTTTCACCACTTAAATAAAAAAAGAACCTATACATGTTTGATATCTACAAACTCGTAATGACCTGGAGAATCATAATGGCAGGTCAGTTTTCGCATTTAGTGAACATGGTTAAAAACAACAACAAAAAAACAACTGTGGAATTGCACTCTTGTTGCAATTTCACCGCACTTGGAATTATTTCCCGTTTTCCAGTACACAATATGGTAAAACCAATGGTGCCGTTCAAAACTACAACTTGTCCCGCAAACAATAAGCCCTCACACGGCCATATTTACCAAAAAATAAAAATGGTATAGTACTGGGAAGAAGGAGAGCAAAAATTGAAAGCAAAAAAATGGGAAAAGGCCCGGGAGTGAAGGGGTTAAAAAGTACATGTCTATGAAACTTTGGTCCCAAATTCATCATTTGCTGCTTTTGTTGCCACTTTCCTTTTTTGTTTTGTGATATTAGTACTCGTTATTGTTGCTAAATTGTTCAAAATGCCGCACAGGATTCATGAATTTGGCATTTGATGAGTTAAAAATTATCTTTTTGAACTGTTTTTAATACTTTTTGATGCCAAAAGTCACACGTTCAGCAACATGACTTAAAAAATGCAACAAAAATACACCAGGAGGGACTGGAGTTGAGTTGTGCCAAATTTTGTGACTTTTACATCTGTAATTGCCAAACTCGGCCCACAAAGTAGAAAAAAACAAACAAGCGAGCACATACAGTATATAATACACTACAAAAAAGGCAAAATAGAATAATGAATTGGGTTCAAAGAACAAAAAAAGCGCAAAACAGACATGCATTATATTTAATTTACAGGAATGAATCCTTAAGGGGAAATCCACCCATAAGTGATCATATATTTTATGTGTACCGCTACTGTATTTAGTCTTTGACTATGGTGGTGACTTTTTTTTTGATATGGTAGTTTAAAGAAGATGGCCACAACTTTTTATTATGCCCCCAATGTATTCTCCCGGGTCCCATAAGTGTCTTTGTAATTACCTTCTGTTGCAGTTACTGCCGCTCACAGGCATCACGTGACCCACCACTGATGTCACGTCAACTGAGGCGTGACATCAGTGATGCGGTCCCCGTGGTGGATGCTGGGTTGTGGGCGAGGTTTCCCCGCGTGTCACACCCAGCATCCACCGTGGAACGCAGAAGTAAGTCACCCCCGGCTACATCCGGAACCATGACGTGACATCAGCGGATGTCAGCGCCGGCTGCAGCCGGGGGTCACATGATGCCTGTGAGCGGCCAGTGATAGCGCCACTCACAGGCAGTAACAGCAACAGAAGGTATTTACAGAAACCCTTATGGGCCCTGGGGGGATACATTGAGGGGATAATAAAAAGTAGTGGACAACTCCTTTAATTTTTATTATTACTACATAATATCAGTATTATTAAAAAAAGAGCTTGATCAGTTTCCAATTGTTTAGTGCAATAAACCCTTCGAGCATCACTGAGAGATTTCTTTTATCACTGGAACACTCTAAACACATGGCTAGTCTCACGAATGATGAGATTTCCAGTAACTGAAATATCAGAGCAGATAAAGTGGATTAATCATTACTTAGAGCCACTTTATTCATAAAATCAATACCATTCTGAATCACAGCCCGCACTAATGTTGTCGTCCCATCTGTGTCCTATGAGAAGATAATTTTTGTTGGCTTTCTCATGTACATGATAACTGATTCCACTAATGAAGTAGATGGATTAATCATCAACTACAGTGTTGAGCAAGGTTACCATCTTTTAATAAAAAAACGAAAACAAAACATGATTTTGTGATGCTCTGTCATGAGATGTATATGCTATATGTCTGGCCACCCAGTTATGTTGTGATCTGCGGCCTGTCAAGCGTTCTACTTTTATGTTGTGATGTCTGTTTTTTGAGAAATTGAAGTCCTAAACCAAATTCAAAAGATGTACAGCAATATATAACGTTTGGAAGAGTATTTTATCACTGGAAATAATATGACATGGCTGTGATAATTATCAAATACCTTCATATTTATCATCCAATCCACTTTTAGTGGAATCACAATACTCCACTGGCTTTAAGCTTTTTGTTGAGTCTGCCTCATCCATTGGGGTCTTGTGGTCACTGCCTGTGGTCTTTATCCCACCTCTTCTTTTGACATTTTTTTCTTTCTCCGCTACTGACATCAAGAAGCTTAAGTCATCCACAAGGAATCATTTTTTACTTTATCTACAGGATGGAAAAACAGGAAAAACTGTAGCTCTTACTGTTGCTGCTCACTTTTAGTAGCAATGAATGGCTGTAGTTAATATATTTTACCTTTACTTGCTCCTCTGCTTACTGTATCCGCTTCAGCAATCTAAGGAGAAATAATGAAAAACAGACAAACATTAGCACAGTCTCCAGAGTTCATAGCTCCATCCTCCACAACACAGCTGCATGGAGC
Source organism: Phyllobates terribilis (assembly GCF_046119375.1). Classification (NCBI taxonomy): domain Eukaryota; kingdom Metazoa; phylum Chordata; class Amphibia; order Anura; family Dendrobatidae; genus Phyllobates; species Phyllobates terribilis. Next base: position 775,136 of record NW_027363026.1, read on the forward strand.
TGACGCACTGCCAAATTATAATAGATCCCACTACCCAAAGTATATATGCTCCTAAATGCAAATGTTTGTTTGCAAGAATATTGTTGTATCCGACAGTAGGGCAATAGTAGTCTAGTCCAGGCTTGGACTGGCCCACAGGAGAACAGGAGAATAATCCGGTGGGCCCTGTGCAGGAGTGAGCCAGCACCCTCTTATATGAGCAGTACTTGGCACTATATACATGAATCACTATGTACAGACAAAGGCAGCATCTTATTCATGTAACAATCTACCAGTTCATTGTTATATAAATTTGTGATTGAGGATAATGTCACATTTGCATGTAGCTGAAAAGTGAGGCCCTGGAGTTGGTTACTGGTGGGCCCTTGGCACCCCAGTCCGACACTGGTCTAGTCTGTACATCTGTTGCATGACATATTAGTGCATCTGTTTTAGAAACAATCTAGGTTGTATAATAATTATGGTAATTTGGCTAACAGTTACAGTATACGTTATATATATGATATTATTAATAAACAATACATCTGTTTGGAAATGTTTTGTATAAATTCTCTGCACAAAATGCAGTAAACCATGCAAAAGTCTGGAAACTTGCCTGTTCTTCCAGTGGTCTCTCTACACTTAATTCTCTGTTATGCAGAGCCTTGTCTAGAAGGGATAAAGAGGCAAAAAAAATTCAATTAACTCATCACCGAGTTCATATATGTAAATTAAATATGCATAAATTCTGAAATAATTACTGAATATAAATTATAGAAGAAGGATTCTAAATACACAAATACACGTTTCGAAGACTGCTTTCTACAGAAAAAGTGCTTTATTCCTTTAAGAGTTGATTCGTGAACATGGATTTAGTTGGATTACAGAGAACATGTCAGCTGCATTCTCCCCATACATTCTGTCTTACCTCTTTCTAGAGGGCAATACACATTTTAGCACACAGGATCTGGTTCATAGTTACTATTGAACATCTGGCCCATAAACACTATGTAAGCGATGCTAAATGATAGCAATAATTGCATATTTAGAAGTAGATTTACCTTGTCTACTTTCTGGTTTAGGAAATCCATGAACAAAACATATCACTCCGATAAGTGCACAGAAGGAAAGGACAGGCTTAAGAGCCATTTCCCTCCAATACAAATATCCTTCTCCAATCCTGCTGTGTACTTGGATTCGGTCCATGACTTATTATTGGGCCAATAACCAGTGCATTGGTTTATAATTGATGATATCAGAGAGGGGGGAGAGGAGAAGGACAGGTTCTTCAAGGTAGAGGTGAAGATGCTGGAGCTGTCCTAGGCAGAAGTGCTGAAACTGTTGTATCCAGAAGCACCAGAGCTGGCCACAAGCGTGGTGCTGAATCTGGATGGCACTGCCCTCCAACGTTGTGCTGTTGAACGAAAATGCTACTATAATGTCCTGGTGACAAGCCGTCCATTGCTGTGGTGCTGAATCTAGACAGTTCTTCCCATATAAAAGCTGTCCACTTCTGTGGTGCTGAATCTAGACAGTACTGCCCAGATCAGAGCTGCCCACCGTTGTGGTGCTGAATCTAGGACTGTAGTGCCCAGAGGAGAGCTGCCCACCACTGTGGTACTGAACCAATACTAAAGAAGGGAGAGAACACAGGAGCTCACCCCCGCGGTTGAGCAGAGATGCTAAATGTGCTGTAGCTGTCTTCTATTGTTCATCAGCAGATCGCATCATGCTATGAATGGGATGTGCTCTGCTATATCCCTGCAGCTTGTAGATCAGGAATCAGGGCTTCAGTGTGCATCACCTGAATGACAGCAGTCTGGCACCACCAATGCTGCTATGCGGGACATTGCGCCCTTTACTACTGCCTGCGACGAGGGGTCTGTGATTGGTTATTGAAGACACACCCTCGTACATGGTGGACTTGTCTGTTCCCTTTAAACATATGAGCGGTTCTCACATGTTGTGGCTGATGCCTGATAACATAAGTGCTATCCTCTCATTCTGCATCACGGCAGCTGTCATCTGATGGGCGGCTGATGTATTCCATCACTATAGTACGAGATCACAGCCATCTGTAGGAACAAAACACCATCTCATCCGTGTCATGTACAGAAGCATGTCACTATGCAAGTTGCCCCTGTACTCCTAAACATCAGCAATAAAGCAGGAAGGAGTGTGTCACTGAATGCAAGATGTGACGAGATAAAACCAACCTTGTAAGGATACATGTGTAGTGGTCATAGCCACCTCCAGTTATTTTCACATAAAATTCCTGGTGCCAGTGATAAAGGAGGGGAGATCTCCGTAATAGGGTATCTGTGCATGTTTAGTCCACCAGTGTCAGGAAGACATGTTGAGCTCAGCTATGCTGCTCATGAGAGAGCAGGACCTAATGTCCACCATTACCACTCCGTTTTTAGTCATTTTACATATCATTTGATCAATGTGTTTCATCTGACATTAACCTTATTCATTATATTTTCAATTAAACACTTTATTAATAATATCTAAAGATTTAAAAAAAGAGAAGTATAGGATAAGCTATATGTCGGTTGTGAGTAAATGTACTAGTGAATTTACTCTGCATCTCAAGTGTCATATCTATAGTGTCAAAGGTTTTCTTACTGGATCTTATTGATATTCCTTCTGTGCACTACATCTTCTAATTAGGAGTGCAAAACATCTAACGCTTTACACTATGATAAACTGATATATAAGTACTCATATATACACTATTAGGACAAAACTTATAACAGCGTATAAGAACTGTTCATATAGTTAAGTGGCTTAGCAACAGTACAGGGCATAAGATAAGGATAAAAGCTTTAGTCTTTAGGATAGGATATAGTTAATGGATAGAGACTGCAAGATGTCGGTGAGTGGAGCGAAAGGGTGAGACGGACCCTTCCCATCGTGTGTGTAAGAGAAGTGAAAAAGCCTGGGAAATGGCTTGTTTTGAGAGGATGGCCTCTAGTGAGTGATGCCCGCCCCCAATGGGCACGGTGGAAGAAAAATAAATCATGCCCATAGCAGCGAGCCAAGGGAGAACGGGTAGAGACTCCCAGGAAACGCGCAGGTGAGCCAGAAGCGGCCTCCCCCAAGAATGGGCAGAGCAACGTAAGAGCACACCCACAGCAGAGTGGGGTGGAACCATTGTTGGTGAGGAGGTGAAGCGGCAAGAGAAGATGTAGTGCTACGGCTTACCTATGGAAAGCGATGGTCGGTGCTACGGCATTGTGCTCCGCAGTGGGCATAGGAAAGGTCGAGTGGAAAAGAAAGATGACTCAGCTGGAGCAAGAGGTACAGCCAGGTGGACTGACATCAGTAGAGGCACCAACCAAGGTCCGGGGAAGGCCTAGAATCCAATGCCTGACCTCAAGACAAAGGATCGCCCGCAGGTCCCAAAACCGGAACCCGATTCCAAGGCGGAGGCAGCAGTGTCAGCGTGGCTGAGGTCCTGTGACTAGGCAGTGCGACTGAAAGTTATGGTGGCAGCCCTGGCCGTGAGTACACCTAAGCATCCTGGAGAGGTATCAGCCTGGGAAACAGCCCTCATCCCCTGGCCACGGAGTACATGGAAGAGACACCAGCCCTGGACGCCGCTAAGGCCAGATGGGTGGTGAAGGTCATTGAGGGAAAGAAGGAGTGGGAGAAATGGGTGAGGGCCCAACTCGAGCACACAGGAGGTGGTGAAGTCATTGACCAAATGTCACATCCAATATTTCAGCCCTCAGTGGGAAGACCATATCCAGCAATGACTCCTCCACGGGCAGTACCACAGCCTCAGGCCTGACCGTTGCAGCGAGCGCTGCGGCTGCAGTGTGCGTTTTCCAGGGCCCCTACTGTAAAAGCTGTGTGTGGTCTTCCAGATTCCAGAATGGTCAAGGATGACCATGTCCAAAGAGGGAATATAAGAGTGATGGACTGTTCTGCTGCATTTCTACCCTTGAAGGCAACCATCATGTTATGTGTACAGTGCCATGCGGTTTTATGAGTAATGTAAATAGCGATGTGCGTCTCTTACAGTGACATGTAAAACTTTAGGCACCCCTGGTTAAAAATTACTGTTATTTAGTGATGAGCGAGCATACTTGCAAGTACTCGGTACTCACTCGAGCATCTCAGTACTCGAGATGCTCGGAGCTCGCCGAGTACTTGCGAGATGCTCGGGCAGATGCTCTTTAGAGCGCCAATCAACAGGTAGGGATTGCCTGCCACTCACTGTAATGCCACAGCCATGTTGGTTATGGCATTACAGTGATTGGCTGGCTGCACAGCGTCATCGGGTCTATATAAGACCTGGCGCCGCGGTGCTCGACAGTCTACTCTGCAATCAGGCAGTGTAGGCAGGTGCTGATGAGCTAGGGAGAGATTTGGTTGTGTATTAGGTAGTGTAGGGAGAAAACAAGTACATTACACATCTCAACCAACAGACCTTCTGAGGACTAATCCATCTGCAGAGATATCAGGCAGGCAGTGTATATAGCAGACTGCAGTGCATATAGCACAAGAGGCTCCATTCCAGTTCTGCCTTCTGCTGCTGTTACAGAAAAACAACCTGGCACTCAGAAGACTCATGGGTTCTTTTAGTGATTTTTAATAGAGTAATGTAGTAAATAACAAATAAACAGACGTTTCGGTCACAATAGACCTTCATCGGTGTACGGATTTATTAAAGGCGTGATGCATTTGGGCCACTGTCTGTAGAAATTTGTAAACCGTTGCTTGCGGTAGGTACTTAAAGGTAATGGCCTGGTCGGTGCCGTAAGCCGTAGAAGAAAATAAATAACCAGAGGCAGTAGCCCGGTAGGAAGTTGTATGCTGTATTTTAAAGGACGCAGGACGCGGTATCCACCGTTTGTCCAAGAGCATGTTCTGCTGCTGTTAGACATTTCTAGACAAAGGCCTAGGTCTCAGGGGCCAGAAATAATTTTTTTTGGATCTTAATCCTCATTATTTGCTTGAAAAGCAATCCAAAGAACACGCCATTTGCTTGTTGGCACTGCAGAATTCAGCCAGGTCCTTTCCATATTACAGCGCTAAAAATCCAGCTATTTAAAACTGTGGTTTGTCCATCACACGGATCACATATAATTGCGCTGAAAATACTGCCATTTTTGGCCTCCATTCAAATTTTTTTTCAGTGTGTCAGCAAAGTTTTTGACACCGGTTTGCTGTTCAAAATAGTTACATACAGGCCAGGTATTTAAAACTGTGGTTTGTCTGTCACACGGATCACATATACGTTTTCTGAAAATTCTGCCATTTCTGGCCTCCATTCTAATTTTTTTTCAGTGTGTCAGCAAAGTTTTCAACACCGGTTTGCTGTTCAAAATAGTTACCTAAAGGCCAGGTATTTAAAACTGTGGTTTCTCCATCACACGGATTACATATAACTTCGCTCCAAATTCAGCCATTTGTAGTAAGCGTGGAAGATATTGTCCTCCATTTAAAATGGGCAAGAAGCTTGGCAAGGGACGGGGAACTGGATGTGATGTTGATGGTGATGGTGCATGCAGAGGCCGAGGCCGTGGGCAAGCTAAAATTGTGCCACAACAAACACCCACATCTTCTCACCCGACCTTCCTGTCCCAATTCCTAGGGGACCGCAGCACACCACTAATGAACTCAGAGCAGTGTCAAAAGGTTGTTGGTTGGATAGCGGATAATGTTTCCAGTCACTCAGCCACCACCACCACCACCTTCCACACAACACCGTTAAGTCTCAGTAGCCATGAGTATGGACAGCATATTCCTCACCCTGATCCTCCTTCCTCCCACCATTCCAAGTGCCTGGAGACAACTGATCCCACACTTGGACACTCTGAATAGCTGTTCACTTTGCCATTTATAGATTCGGCCTCTCACCCGGTCCACTTGAAGAGGGGGAAGAGGAGATCGCATGTAGCGATGACCAAATATTTGAGCAGCCACGGTCACACGAAGGTGACGATGGGAAAGTGTCACAAGAGGTGAACAATGATGAGACACAATTGCCAGAAAGTCAGGAGGAGGACCAGGGTGTGGAAGTGGAAGACGAGGTGGTGGATGATATAGTAACTGACCCAACCTGTCAGGAGAACATGCAGAGTGAGGACAGCAGCACACAGGGGGGGGGGGAGGTAGAGCACCCCAACAGGCAGGAAGAAGCAGCGTAGTGGCCACAGACAAATGGTAGGCAACCGTTCCCCGTAACACCAACACGAAGGAAGTTGTCAGTACAACTGTTAGATCTTCCCGAGTCTGGTTGTTTTTTAAAGACTCTGCTGATAACCCCAAAAAGGCCATTTTGCACCACCTGCCAGGCCAGCATCAGTAAGGGTGGCAAAACTAGAAGCCTGACCACCATCAGCATGATCAGGCACATGGCAGTAAAGCACCCGACTTTGTGGGCCGAACCCCAGGGTCCAGGAACAGTGTCTGCGGGTGGCACAATTGCTTCTTCCGCTGTTGTGCATGCAAGCCAATCCCCTGTCCATGGTGCATGCGAAGATGCCACCTGCCTCCTGCCCTGCACCTGTCGTTGCACGCTCTCAAGATTAGCAGCATCAAGAAGCACGTCCACATCCTTGTCCCAGCGCAGTATTCAGTTGTCCATACTCCAGTCGTTGGAACGCAAGCGCAAATACGCAGCCAACGCCCCACAGGCCACACTACTAAATTCCCACATTTCACGACTGCTTGCGCTCGATATGTTGCCTTTTAAGCTCGTGGAGATGGAAGCATTCCGCAACCTGATGGCGGCGACCATCCCTCGGAAGCCACTATTTTTCCCGGTGTGCCGTCCCCGCATTACACAAGCAGGTGTCCCAAAACATTAGCCATGCCCTCAACAACGTAGTTACATGGAAAGTCCACCTAACCACGGACACATGGACAAGTGCTTGTGGGCAAGGATGGTACATCTCGCTGACGGCACACTGGGTTAACATAGTGGAAGCCGGGACCCAGTCAGACCTTGGGACGGAACACGTCCTCCCGACGCCAAGGATTGCAAGCCCTAGGTCAATCAGGTTGCCCCCAGAGTCTACAGCTCCTGCACCTCATCCTCCTCAGCCTCCTCCTCCTCTTCAGCCTCCATCTCCGAAATGACCACATCAGTCACAAGCTGGAAGCACTGCAGCACTGCCTCGGCCAAGTGGCAACAGGCTGTGCTGAAGCTAATATGATTAGGTGACAGACCGCACAATGCTGAAGAGTTGTGGACAGCTCTGAAAGAGCAGGCAGATCTGTGGCTCACACCGCCGAACCTACAGCCAGGCATGGTCGTGTGTGACAATGGCCAGAACCTTGTGGCGGCTCTGAGGCGAGGCGAGCTCACACACGTACCATGCCTGGCCCATGTGCTTAACCACATGGTTCAGCGGTTTCTCAAATCCTACACAGAGCTGCCGGATCTGCTTGTTAAAGTATGCCGCCTGTGTGCCCATTTTAGAAAGTCACCTACAGCTTCCGCCGCCCTTGCCGTGTTTCAGCAGCGTTTGCAGCTTCCGGCTCACAGACAGGTATGTGATGTCCCCACGCGTTGGAACTCTATACTGCAGATGTTGGGAAGGATTTGTGAGCAGAAGAGGGCAGTTGTTGAGTACCAGCATTAACAAGGCCATCGGTATTCAGTTCAGACTCCACACATAAGACCTCAGGAGTGGACATGGATGTCAGACATATGTACCATCCTCCAAAACTTTGAGGACTCCACCAAGATAGTGAGCGGCGATGACGCCATAATTAGAGTCACCAGCCCGCTTCTCTGTCTTCTGAAATGCTCTCTGCTCACAATCAAAGAGGATGCATTGCAGGCGGAGCACGATGAGATGGAGCAAGGAACCATAAAGGGTGATTACACACAGCCCAGCCTCATCTCATCCCAACATGGATTGGGTGACAATGAGGAAGAGGAGGAGGAAGAACAGGAGCTAGTTTCATGCGCTATAGACGGTACTACCTGCACAACTGTCATACCATCTGTTCAGCGTGGATGGCCAGAGGACAGAGAGGAGGAGGAAGAGGAGAGCATGGTCAGTCATCCTCTTGGTGAGGACACGGAGGTCTTGCCTGTTAGCAGTCTGGCACACATGGCTGAGTTTATGTTAGTTTTAGGTGACAGTCATTACTGGTTGGTGACACTTCTAGACCCACGCTATAAGGTGAACTTTATATCTCTTATTCCTGAGGAAGACAGGTCTACAAAAATGGGGCAGTACCAGAAGGCCCTTGTTGCGGAACTATTAAAAAAATTCTCATCTGAAAGTACTGGGGGCAGAGGTCACAGGTCTTTGGATAACCAAGGAGTACAGGCAAGAGAGGCACAACTTCAATCCAGCAGAGGCAGGGGAACACCATCAAAGTTCTGGGAGAATTTTCTCAGCCCCTCCCATCGCACAGGCCCTGAGGCACGGGGTACTCTCACAAGGAGTGCAAAGTTTGGGAAGATCCTGACCGTACCAACGTCCTCCGTGATTCCTCTGTGCCTTATAATTATTGGGTATCCAAGCTGGATACGTGGAATGAACTGGTTCTCTACGCCTTGGAAGTCCTGGGCTGCCCTGCCGCTAGTGTTTTATCAGAGCGGGTTTTTAGTGCCGCTGGTGGAATTATAACTGATAAGCGCATCCGCCTGTCAACTGAAAATGCTGACAGGCTGACTCTTATAAAAATGAACAAGCGCTGGATTGGGCCAGACTTCTCAACACCACCGAATGATAGCAGCGTAACATAAACTCAAATCCAGTGTCTTTTTTTGGGAGGTATATTCCCATGCACCTCTTCACACCCACACATGGGTATACGCTTCCTTATTTTGGCTATTTGCTCTTGTCCTCCTGCTTCTCCACATCCTGATCCTCCACCATCATATTACCAGGGTGACCGTGGTCCGTGATGCAACACCCACATAATTTTTTTAAAGGCTGTTTATGATGCCCGTAAAAAAATTTTTTATACAGTATGTTCATGTATACCCCCAGGGGTAAATGTTTGTCAGCCCATACACTTAGTGCATGGGCATTACAAGTATAGGAGACCTGCTCCTTTCTAATGGGAACATTTTTTATGAGGCCCTCCTCCATGTCTCTTCCAAGGGGCATTTGAGTGCCTCCCAATTTTTTGGCAACCCTTACATTTACTGCATAGGCAAACACAATGGGAGACCCACTTCCTAATAATGGGAACATTGTTTTCAGGAGGCCCTCCTCTAAGTCTCTTCAAAGGGGTATTGGGGTGTGTCCAAATTTTGGGCAGCCCTGCCATTCACTGCATATGCAATAACAGTATAGGAGACCCACTGTTTAGTAATGGGAACAATAAAACATAGCCGGCTGATGGCTCTCTAAGAATAGTGAGGGCCGACTGCTGACCCTTTAAGAATAGTAAAGACCGCCCTATAAAATAGGCTTTGTGACTTTCAGAGTCCCTCCTTCATAAATGAAACACGATGTGTCTGATGATATCTCACCCACCACATGGCCAGATAAGGTTGTAAAATGTTAAAATGACATTTCCTGGTGAATGCATTTGTCACGGTTGAAAGCAATGCAAAAGTGCAAAAACGCATCAAAAACGCTAAGTGTGAACATAGCCCAAGGTGTGGAGGAGTATTTTTGTTAAGAAAATTAAATGGACCCCACCCCATTTTTTCCAAAATAAATACCTAAATTTGTAAGGATGTAAAACAACGCCAAAACGTTGTAGACTAAACTATATATGAAAAGACAATATAAGATCCTAAGTCATCACTGCTGTAGCCCTACTTATGTATCTGAAGTCCCCCTTTCTCAAAATCTTTATAATAAATTTAATTTACCCAAGATTATTGTGAAAATCATATACCCTTGAACATTACATTTAACCTTTTTTATAAGGTGGCAAAGAATAAAACAAGCAGATAGGAAAAAACAAACTGAATTTATTAAAAAAAACAATGAAAAAGGGATATTTCTGTCATGCGCCAAAACATGCAAAATAAAACAAATAAACATTACAAATTATAATAAGGTGTGGAACTGGAATCAGGGCCAGGATTGGGTGTTGAAAAATTTGGGGGATCAGCAACATGAGTGGAGACGTAGAGGGTAAGTGAGGGAAGTGGACTAAAGGGTTGAAATACACCATGGTCCGGAGGGTTTGGTAGGTATGGCTGGTCCTGGCCATAGATACCACCCTACTGCTGTGGTTCATTATCCCAGCCCAGGAAGCTCATCTTTTGGGACAAGAGTTGTTATAAAGTGATCAAAAAAACACGCCTCCATGGAAACAAACAACATGGCTCATACCATTGATGTCGAAATGATGCTGGTTCTGGTTCAGCAAAGGCCAGAATTGTGAGACAGAAAAGATGATGGCTATGGGGACCAGAGTCGACGGAAAGCACTGTGGAACTATATTTGCTGCCAACTATATCCTAATTTGGAAGGCAGCTCACAGCAGGTTCAAGATGATATAAGTATGGCAAATACAGACGGTATATTAGGATTGTCTGAATATGTGTTATTTTGTAGGTGAGCTTTAACACGAATAACTATTGAAGCCAGAACATTATGTGTCTAATTTTTTGTCCAAAAAATATCGCCACCAAAAGGGAAAATTTGGCAAGCAAAACTGTGTCGCACGGGCCACACCATACTCTCCCCTATCCCGATATCACTGGTATCTGCATCCTCAGGATGCAGACTGTGCTGAATACGTTGGTGGAAGACGGAGCCACCGGTTCCTACTTCCACAGATCAGCTCGTGCGACAGACACAGCAAACATGACGACATCACTACATCACATCTGCTGTGCGGAGAGTCAGAGCACCAGAGACCAGAACAGACTGTGGGGGAACGAGAGTGAGGGGAGTATGTCTTCTTTTTTTTTTTATTTTTTCGTATGTGCATGGAATGTGTGCCTGCATATAGGGGGCTATGTGAGGACTCCTATTGTATATAGGAGGCTATGTGAGGGCTCACACTGTATATAGGAGGCTATGTGAGAGCTCACACTGTATATAGGTGGCTATGTGCGGCCTTACACTGTATATAAGAGGTTATGTGAGAATCATACTGTATATAGGAGGCTATTTGAGGGCTCATATTGTGTATATAGAGAGACTATGTGCAGGATCACACTGTATATAGGAAGCTATGTGGATGATGTCGTGTGATGATTGTGCCCACTGTGTGTATGATGTCTGTGTGATGATTGAGCCCGCTGTATGTATGATATCTGTGTGATGATTGAGCCCGCTGTATGTATGATGTCTGTGTGATGATTGTGTCCGCTGTGTATGATGTCCATGTGATGGTTGTGCCCGCTGTGTGTATGATGTCTGTGTGATGGTTGTGCCCGCTGTGTGTATGATGTCTGTGTGATGGTTGTGCCCGCTGTGTGTATGATGTCCGTGTGATGGTTGTGCCCGCTGTGTGTATGATGTCCGTATGATGGTTGTGCCCGCTGTGTGTATGATGTCCATGTGATGGTTGTGCCCACTGTATGATGTCGTGTGATGATTGTGCCCTCTGTATGTATGATGTCTGTGTGATGATTGTGCCCGCTGTGTGTATGATGTCAGTGTGATGGTTGTGCCCGCTGTGTGTATGATGTCGTGTGATGATTGTGCCCTCTGTATATTTGATGTCTGTGTGATGATTGTGCCCACTGTGTGTATGATGTATGTGTGATGATTGTGCCCGCTGTGTGTATAATGTCTGTGTGATGATTCTGCCCGCTGTGTATGATGTCCATGTGATGATTGAGCCCGCTGTGTGCATGATGTCGTGTGATGGTTGTGCCCGCTGTGTGTATGATGTTGTGTGATGATTGTGCCCTCTGTATGTATGATGTCTGTGTGATGATTGTGCCCGCTGTGTGTATGATGTCCGTGTGATGGTTGTGCCCGCTGTGTGTATGATGTCGTGTGATGATTGTGCCCTCTGTATGTATGATGTCTGTGTGATGATTGTGCCCGCTGTGTGTATGATGTCCGTGTGATGATTGTGCCCGCTGTGTGTATAATGTCTGTGTGATGATTGTGCCCGCTGTGTATGATGTCTGTTTGATGATTGTGCCCGCTGTGTGTATGATGTCTGTGTGATGATTGTGCCCACTGTGTGTATAATGTCCGTGTGATGGTGGTTGTGCCCGCTGTGTGTATGATGTCCGTGTGATGATTGTGCCCGCTGTGTGTATAATGTCTGTGTGATGATTGTGCCCGCTGTGTATGATGTCTGTTTGATGATTGAGCCCGCTGTATGTAGGATGTCTGTGTGATGATTGAGCCCACTGTGTGTATAATGTCCGTGTCATGGTGGTTATGCCCGCTGTGTGTATGATGTCGTGTGATGAATGTGCCCTCTGTATGTATGATGTCTGTGTAATGATTGTGCCCGCTGTGTGTATGATGTCCGTGTGACGGTTGTGCCCGCTGTGTGTATGATGTCATGTGATGATTGTGCCCGCTGTGTGTATAATGTCTGTGTGATGATTCTGCCCACTGTGTATGATGTCTGTTTGATGATTGTGCCCGCTGTGTGTATGATGTCTGTGTGATGATTGTGCCCGCTGTGTGTATAATGTCCGTGTGATGGTGGTTGTGCCCGCTGTGTGTATGATGTCCGTGTGATGATTGCGCCCGCTGTGTGTATGATGTCCATGTGATGATTGAGCCCGCTGTGTGTATGATGTCGTGTGATGGTTGTGCCCGCTGTGTGTATGATGTCGTGTGATGATTGTGCCCTCTGTATGTATGATGTCTGTGTGATGATTGTGCCCGCTGTGTGTATGATGTCCGTGTGATGGTTGTGCCCGCTGTGTGTATGATGTCGTGTGATGATTGTGCCCTCTGTATGTATGATGTCTGTGCCCGCTGTGTGTATGATGTCCGTGTGATGATTGTGACCGCTGTGTGTATGATGTCCGTGTGATGATTGTGCCCGCTGTGTGTATAATGTCTGTGTGATGATTGTGCCCACAGTGTGTATAATGTCCGTGTGATGATTGTGCCCGCTGTGTGTATGATGTCCGTGTGATGATTGTGCCCGCTGTGTGTATGATGTCTGTGTGATGATTGTGCCCACGGTGTGTATAATGTCCGTGTGATGGTGGTAGTGACCGCTGTGTGTATGATGTCCGTGTGATGATTGCGCCCGCTGTGTGTATAATGTCTGTGTGATGATTGTGCCCACGGTGTGTATAATGTCCGTGTGATGATTGTGCCCGCTGTGTGTATGATGTCCGTGTGATGATTGTGCCCGCTGTGTGTATGATGTCTGTGTGATGATTGTGCCCGCTGCGTGTATGATGTCTGTGTGATGATTGTGCCCACAGTGTGTATGATGTCCGTGTGATGATTGTGCCCGCTGCGTGTATGATGTCTGTGTGATGATTGTGCCCACAGTGTGTATGATGTCCGTGTGATGATTGTGCCCGCTGTGTGTATGATGTCTGTGTGATGATTGTGCCCGCTGCGTGTATGATGTCTGTGTGATGATTGTGTCCGCTGTGTGTATAATGTCCGTGTGATGATTGTGCCCACAGTGTGTATGATGTCCGTGTGATGGTGGTTGTGACCGCTGTGTGTATGATGTCCATGTGATGGTGGTTGTGACCGCTGTGTGTATGATGTCTGTGTGATGATTGTGCCCGCTGTGTGTATAATGTCCGTGTGATGATTGTGCCCGCTGTGTGTATAATGTCCGTGTGATGATTGTGCCCGCTGTGTGTATGATGTCCGTGTGATGGTGGTTGTGACCGCTGTGTGTATGATGTCTGTGTGATGATTGTGCCCGCTGCGTGTATGATGTCCGTGTGATGTATAGCATAGCGCTATATAAAATAGAGCAGTGGTGGGAGATTAATTTTCCCAAGGGACCACATGAGCGACCGTGACTGTTGTGGAGGCCGAACCAATAGGTTCAAATAAAATCTGCTCAATATTAATATTAACTATATATTTTTTGTATATTTATATTATCACTTAATATTAAGCAGATTTAAGTATGCTGACATCCCCCTATATACAGTATGAGCCCCCACACATCCCCATACATACAGTATTAGCACACACCACCCCTACCTACAGTATGAGCCCTTGCATAGCCCCCAATATACAGTATGAGCCCCCACAAAAAAGCCAGATGTCGTGTAATGAAGCTACATAAAGATGAGAAAGTTCTGGCGGCTCCAACTGTGAATGAGGGAACAAAAAATAATCCTCAGGTCCCAACGAGAGATGAGCAGGACGCACAGATCACACCGCACTGCACCGGAAAATAGGAGATTCGCCGCCTCCAGTCCAGCCGCCAGGTAACACTGATCTGGACGCTGGACTGGAGAGCCGTGAATCCATCCGCTTATCTCTAGTCCCAACTGTCCTGTTTACACTGGACAGTCCTGGATTTGGGTCTGAGCCCTGCAGTCTCGGACGTCTCCCTCTCTGCCAGTGCCCCTCTGACAACTCATCCTGCCGGGGGAGAAAGCTAATGCTAAATGGGTGGGAATTGGGGTGTGGCCAGGGGCGTGGCCAAAATGCGCCGCACATAGCCTCTTTCTGTTCTTCAAAAGTTGAGAGGTATGAATATCTGATGTTTGTATCACAGTATATCGCATACCATCACATATTATGCTGTATACTGGAAGTGATGTACTTTGATACAGGCATCCAATGTTATACAGAGGATAATATGTCACTGGTGTAATATCTGATGTCTGTGCTCATAGTGTGGTATATAATTGTTACATGCTATCCTGTATGTAATATCTGATGTGTGTAGTCATAATATATCGTATTCCAGTACAGATGAGTCAATTGATTCGCAGGACACTGGTCAAACAGTCCCGTCAGTAGTCTGTGCCCACCAGCCTGGAGCCCCGCGAGCCTCCGCCTACCTTCCGGCATCTTTGACTCCTCTTTTGATTATAGTCCTTGCATGATGTCATCTTTTTGGCGTGACACATACATGACACTGCGCCTGGCTACAAATCAAAGGATGAGAAAGAGAATGGTGTCAGGTAGGAGGCTCTCAGGGCTCCTATCCAGCAGCCACTGAATATTCATCTGACCACTGGACCAGGGTCCTGCAAATTAAGTTGCTCATCTATATATATAATCGTCTTATCCCGTCTGTCTGTCTGTCTTTCTGTCTGTCCTGGAAATCCTGCGTCGCTCATTGGTCCAGCAGCGGCCAATCAGCGCCGCAGGATTTCTGAAAAAAGATGGCGGCCGTTAGCGGCTCATCAGCGGGACGGAGATGCAGCCGGGAGATGACCGGCGAGAGGCGCTCATCTCCCGGCCGGTAGCAGCAGAAGGACCTCAACCTCCATGCGGAAGGGAGGACTGGGGAGCGGCGCTGCGGGTCGGGATACTTCTGCTGCGAGCAGTCGCTCATCTCCCAGCTGCTCGCAGCGGAAGTAGCCACACAGGCAGCGGCGCTGACATCCATGCGGCTAGGGTGTCAAGGGAGGACCGGGGAGCGGCGCTGAGGGTCGGGATACTTCTGCTGCGAGCAGTCGCTCATCTCCCGGCTTCTCGCAGCGGAAGTACCCGCACAGGCAGCGATTCGCTGATTGGTTGCGCTCTCCGGCCGCGACCAATCAGTGATCTTGCCGCAAAAGTTAAACACCGCTGTGCTGATTGGTCGCGGCAGCTGCCCGCGACCAATCACCGATTTGGGCGCCACATTTAAATAGCGGCCGCGACCAATCACCGATCTTGGCGCCACATTTAAACACTGCTGTGCTGATTGGTCGTGGACGCTGCCCGCGACCAATCAGCGATTTTGGCGCCAAATTTAAACAACGCTCTGCTGATTGGTTGCGGTTGCCGGCCGCGACCAATCAGCAGTATTGGCGGCAAATTTGAACAACGCTCTGCTGATTGGTCACGGTTGCCGGCCGCGACCAATCAGCAGTATTGGCGCCAAATTTAAACCCCACTCTGCTGATTGGTCACTGCCGGTGGTTGCGACTAATCAGCAATATTGTCGCCAAATTTAAACACCGCTTCGCTGATTGGTGGCGGTGGCCGGCCGCGACCAAGCAGCGATATTGGCGCCAAATTTTAACACCGATCTGCTGATTGGTCGCAGTTGCCGGCCGCGACTAATCAGCATTATTGGTGCCAAATTTAAACACTGCTTTACTGATTTGTCCCGGTGGCCGGCCGCAAACAATCAGCGATATTGGCGCCAAATTTTAACACCGCTATGCTGATTGGTCGCGGTTACTGGTCGCGAATAATCAGCATTATTGGCGCAAAATTTAAACACCGCTCTGCTGATTGGTCGCGTTCGCTGGCCGCGACCAATCAGCATTATTGGCGCCAAATTTAAACCACGCTCTGCTGATTGGTTGCGTTCGCTGGCCGCGACCAATCAGCATTATTGGCGCCCAATTTAAACCCCGCTCTGCTAATTAGTCGTGACCGCCGACCGTGACCAATCTGCGATATAGCCGCCAAATTTTAACACCGCTTTGCTGATTGTTCACGGTTGCCGGCCTCGACCAATCAGCGATTTTGGCGCCAAATTTAAACACCGCTCTGCTGATTGCGCCCGGTCGGCCGGATACATATTCTAGAATACCCGATGCGTTAGAATTGGGCCACCATCTAGTCTCTATATACCAGTCATATATTCTCCTATGTATATTGTACTGTATGTGGTATAATATATTCACTGTGTGCACAGACATCAGATGGGACACACATGACAATTAGTGACTCGTACATCATATATTAAATGTGGAGTTGACGTCTACATTGATGACTTGCTCGAACAAGTCTGTAGGAAAAAATACACAAAATAATAATTCATAGGTATCTATCTGGCAGACCTGTGCTTATGTGTGGCCACTAGTGTTGAGCGAGCACTAAAATGCTCGGGTGCTCGAAGCTCGGGCCGAGCTCGCCGTGATACTCGGGTGCTCGACCCGAGCAACGAGCCCAATGTTAGTCTATGGGAGATCCGAGCATTTTTGCGGCGGCACCCCCGGCAGTCTTTTAAAAGCCTAACAAGTGCCAAAAACGATAGGGACAGTGCTCAAATGACATGGGGACAGCATGGGGATCGCCCCAGGAAGCATTTTTGACCCCCAGGTCACTGCTCACAACAACGTGGTCAGAGGTATTAAGCCACTTTTAAGGGCTCACAATAAAACGTTCAAAAACAAAACTGAAACTGCTTTCCTGTGAAATATGTTAAGGAAGTTCCTTTCCAGGGTAAAGACTTGTGTATAAGGTAAAATAAATAACCCCCCCAAAAAATACTCCTCCACACCTTGGGCTATGTTCACAAGTAGCATCTTTTATGCGTTTTTGCACTTTTGTATTGCTTTCAACCGTGACAAATGCATTCACCGGGAAATGTCATTTTAACATTTTACAACCTTATCTGGCCATGTGCTGTGTGACACATGCATACAGTGCTGAAAAGACATGGGAACAGCATGGGGAAGACCCCTGGAAGCATCTCTGACACCCAGGTCACTGCCTAAAAATGTGCCCATCAGAAGTCATCCTTGCAGCATCAGAAGATGCAGACTTGCCACTATCTCCGTGCAAGTTCTTGTCGCAGGGCAGTATTCAATTGTACCTCCCCCATTCCTTGCAATGCAAGCGCAAATATGCAGCCAACCACCCACCCACCCCCAGGCTGCAATACCATACTGCTTGCTTGCACTTGAAATTGGGCCGTTTAGGTATGTGGAGGCGGAATATGGCCACCAAGTCATGGCTGCGTTGGCGGCCTGGTATCCATACTCAGTCCCCAGCCGCCCGGCAGCCGGGTGTCCACACACGGTCCCCAGCCGCCCCTATTTCTCCTTGGAACATCCCCCCACACTTTTCTTAGCCCGACGAGCCCACCAGAAAACCAGACTCCTCCGGTGGGCCCTGGCTTCTCCATCAGGGGAGTTGAGAGTGCCAAGGTGAGGAGCATGATGATGGTGATAGAAGTTAGCATCCGCTTTGTTTTCTTGGAATGCAAGCGCATGTATGTAGTAGCGGCTAGGCCTGAGGTGGTCAGCGTTTTGGCGCATATCCTACCTCCTCCGAGGATTGCTGGATGTTTTTCTGCTACTATCCCAGTTCTATGACTCCCGTTAAAACAAAGCTTCAGGTGATAAATGATGGATGAGGTGGTGGCAAAGGAGAAAGAGCAGGAGGAACAGGGACCATTCACATCAATATCAGGCCAGTCAACCACATATGTCTTGTAGGATATGTTTCTGTACCAAAAGGAGCGGTTCGGCTACACAGTTATAGGGCATATGGTGAGTGCAATGCCTACCAAAAATTTTGAGCCACTTCAATGCCCCTTGAAAATGACATGGAGGTCAGAGGGCCTTAACTAAACAGTTTTTTCCATTTTATAGCAACTGGGTCTCCTGTACACTGTTGGCCTAAGGAGTGAATGGAAGGCTTTCCAAAAATGATGAGGAACTGCAATGCCCCTTGAAACAGAAGTGGATTACAGCGTACTAAAAACCTTCTACCCATTATTGGGGAGTGGGTCTCCCTTAGTTTTCGCCTTTGCATTGAAAAGCAAAAGCTGACTAAAATTAGGAGGCAATGCAATGCCCGTTGGAAGAGTCGTGGAGGTTAGAGGAAATTAAAAACAACATTTCAATGCTCCTTGGAAGAGCTGTGGAGTTCAGAATGGCTTAAGAAGACGCTTTTAATGCCCCTTTGAAGAGACGTGGAGGTCACAGTAGCTTAACAAGACGGTTTTAATGCCCCTTGGAAGAGACGTGGAGGTCGCAGTAGCTTAACAAGACGGTTTTAATGCCCCTTACAAGAGCAATACAGTACAGCATCTTGGGGAGTGTGTCTCCCATAGTCTTTGCTTATGCCTTCCAAGCAAAAGCTGCCAAAAATTAGGACGGAGGAACTTGCAATGCCCCTTACAAGAGCCATGCAGTACAGCATATTACAAACATTATTCCCATTATTGGGGAGTGTGTCTCCCATAGTCTTTGCTTATGCCTTCCAAGCAAAAGCTGCAGAAAATTAGGACGGAGGAACTTGCAATGCCCCTTACAAGAGACATGCAGTACAGCATATTACAAACATTATTCCCATTATTGGGGAATGTGTCTCCCATAGTCTTTGCTTATGCCTTCCAAGCAAAAGCTGCCAAAAATTCGGACGGAGGAACTTGCAATGCCCCTTACAAGAGCCATGCAGTACAGCATATTACAAACATTATTCCCATTATTGGGGAGTGTGTCTCTCATAGTCTTTGCTTATGCCTTCCAAGCAAAAGCTGCCAAAAATTAGGAGGAAATGCAATGCCCGTTCGAAGAGTCGTGGAGGTTAGAGTTAATTAAAAACAACATTTCAATGCCCCTTGGAAGAGCTGTGGAGTTCAGAGTGGTTTAACAAGACGCTTTTAATGCCCCTTGGAAAAGTGGTGGAGGTCGCAGTAGCTTAACAAGATGGTTTGAATGCCCCTCGGAAAAGTGGTGGAGGTCGCAGTAGCTTAACAAGACGCTTTTAATGCCCCTTCCGAGAGCCATACAGTACAGCATCTTAAAAATATTATTCCCATTATTGGGGAGTGGGTCTCCCATAGTCTTTGCTTAAGCCTTCCAAGCAAAAGCTGACAAAAATAAGGACAGAGGAACTTTCAAAAATGGCAACACGGACCACGGTCACCCTGGTGGTATAGTGGAGGTGGAGGCTGAGGATAAGGAGAAAAACATAAAACAACCGAAATGAGGAAGTGTATACCCATGTGTGGGTGTGAAGCGGTGCATGTGAATATACCTCCCGAAATAACACAGTTGATTTGAATTTATGTTACTCTCCTGTCATTTGGTGGTGATGAGAAGTCTGGCCCAGTCCAGCCCTTGTTCATTTTGATAAGGGTCAGCTTGTCAGCATTGTCAGTTGACAGGCGAGTGCGCTTATCAGTTATAATTCCCCCAGCAGCACTAAAAACACGCTCTGATAACACGCTAGCGGCAGGGCAGGCCAAGACCTCCAAGGCGTACAGCGAGAGTTCATTCCAAGTGTCCAGCTTGGATACCCAATAATTAAAAGGCACAGAGGAATCACAGAGGACACTGGTACGGTCGGCAAGGTAAATCCCTCATCATCTTTTGAAACTTTCCACTCATTGTGAGAGTACCTCGCACCTCAGGGTCTGTCCGAAGGGAGGGTCTGAGAAAACTGTCCCAGAACGTTGACAGTGTTCCCCTGCCTCTGCTGGATTAGAGTTGCCTCTCTCTCGCTTGTACGCCTTGGTTGGTCAATGAACTGTGACCTCTGCCGCTAGAGTGTTCAGATGGGAATTTTTTTAACAGTTCTGCAGCAAGGGCCTTCTGGTACTGCCCCATTTTTGTAGACCTCTCCATCTCAGGAATAAGAGAGTGAAAGTTCTCCTTGTAGTGGGGGTCTAAAAGTGTCACCAACCAGTAATGACTGTCACCCAACACTTTGACAACGCGAGGGTCACGGTTAAGGCAGCGTAACATAAAGTCAGCCATGCGTGCCAGACTGGTAACGGGCAAGACTTCCGTGTCCTCACCAAGATGACGACTGACCATGGTCTCCTCCTCCTCCCCCTTGTCCTCAGGCCACCCATGCTGAACCGACGGTATGACAGTTGTACAGGTACTACCATCTACAGCGCATGATACAAGCTCCTGTTCTTCCTCTTCCTCCTCTCCCTCATTGTCCCCCAATGCACGTTGGGATGAGATGAGGCTGGGCTGTGTGTAATCGACCGCTACAGCTTCTTGATCCATCTCATCATACTCTGGCTGCAATGCCTCCTCTTTAATTCTCTGCAGAGAGCGTTGCAAAAGACAGTCAAGTGGAATGCTGACGCTAATGATGGCGTCATCGCCACTCACCATCTTGGTGGACTCCTCATAGTTTGTCAAGATGGTACATATATCAGACATCCAGGTCCACTCCTGAGGTCTTATGTGTGGAGTCTGACCTGAATATCGACGGCCTTGTTGCAGCTGGTACTCCACAACTGCTCTCTTCTGCTCACAAATCCTTTGCAACATGTCGGTGTGACGGAAGCTGCAAACGCTGCTGCAACACAGCAAGGGCGGTGGAAGCTGTAGCCGACTTGCGAAAATGAGCTGACAGGCGGCGTACTTTGACGAGCAGATCTGGCAACTCGGGGTACGATTTAAGAAACCGCTGAACCACGAGGTTAAGCACATGAGCCAGGCATGGTACGTGTGTGATCTCGCCTCGCCTCAGAGCCGCCACCAGGTTACGGCCATTGTCACACACGACCATGCCTGGATGTAGGTTCAGCGGTCTCAGCCACAGATCTGCCTGCTCTTTCACAGCTGTCCACAACTCACAAGCAGTGTGAGGTCTCTCCCCTAAGCTTATGAGTTTCAGCACAGCCTGTTGCCGCTTGGCGGAGGCAGTACTGCAGTGCTTCCAGCTTGTAACTGATGTGGTGATATCTGAGATGGAGGCTGAACATGAGGAGGAGGAGGATGATGCACTCTGACTGACATAGGGCCTGCAATCCTCGGTGTGGGGAGGATGTGTTCCGTCCCAAGGTCCGACTGGGTCCCGGCTTCCACTATGTTTACCCAGTGTGCCGCCAGGGAAATGTACCGTCCCTGGCCACAAGCACTTGTCCACGTGTTTGTTGTCAGGTGGACTCTCCCAGTAACTGCGTTGTTGAGGGCACGGCAGATGCTTTGGGACACGTGTGTCACGGGTGTGTTGCCACGAAGATCGTCACGAGTACACAGCCTGACTTCTCGCAGCTGACTTGTTGGTGCTTTGTGTTTTTTCGGCAGTGAAGGAGTTAATTCTCTCTCTCTCTGGGCTAGCTGAGGTCCAGCCTCGCCCAGCTGCAATCAATGCTTCTTTAGTGAGACTCCTTCATATTCCTGCAGGTCTGTTTGGGAGGTGTCGGTGACAGCTTTTCATTCAGACTTACAGAGCGGATCGTGGTGTTTGGAGTTGCTGAGATAAGTGTATTTGGAAGTGTTTTTTCCCTTTCCTCGCTTTATCATTTATCTCCTTTCCCGTTGGTGTTCCCTCTGTTGTAGTTGTGTAGAAGTTGTATGCAAGGTGGCATTCCGTCTTGACCTCCCCCCTACGTTTAAAATTCACAACGTGTTTCACAGATCATTGCTTAAGAGGTATGTGGCGCCGGTGGTACCGTCACCTTTACCTCCCCCTCCTGTGGTTGTCAATGGTAACTTGGAGTTCCAGGTATCGAGGGTCATTGATTCACGCTTTAATCGCCGGTCCCTTCAGTACTTGGTTCATTGGAAGGGGTATGGTCCTGAGGAGAGGATGTGGGTTCCTGCGTCGGATATTAACGCAGACCGATTAGTTCGGGCCTTCCACACGACTCACCCGAATAAACCTGGCCCTGAGGGTCCGGAGGCCCCTCGTAGAAGGGGGGGTACTGTCACGGGTGTGTTGCCACGAAGATCGTCACGAGTACACAGCCTGACTTCTCGCAGCTGACTTGTTGGTGCTTTGTGTTTTTTCGGCAGTGAAGGAGTTAATTCTCTCTCTCTCTGGGCTAGCTGAGGTCCAGCCTCGCCCAGCTGCAATCAATGCTTCTTTAGTGAGACTCCTTCATATTCCTGCAGGTCTGTTTGGGAGGTGTCGGTGACAGCTTTTCATTCAGACTTACAGAGCGGATCGTGGTGTTTGGAGTTGCTGAGATAAGTGTATTTGGAAGTGTTTTTTCCCTTTCCTCGCTTTATCATTTATCTCCTTTCCCGTTGGTGTTCCCTCTGTTGTAGTTGTGTAGAAGTTGTATGCAAGGTGGTTTTGGTTTTTCCCTTGTACTGTCTCGTTCGTCTTAATACTGTGTGTGGGCATATTATTTCTGGTTCCCAATTGTTGTGATCGGGGTCCTTCTCAGGACTAGATTACTGAGGTGCAGGGATCCTCAGGAGGTAGGGGTTACGCTGGCGGCCTGGACCTCTGTACCTTTAACAGTACCTCCAGGTTGAGGGATTAGTCAGGGCCCCAGCTTAGGGTCAGCTTAGGCCCCCTACCTCCAGTATTCTGTGACAGTGTGACATTGTGCTTGTGTAGTGCGGGGATGGCACACCGGGCAAAATAGTGTCGGCTGGGGACCGAGTACCGAGGGACGGCCACCGCCATAAGGTTGCGGACGGATTCCGTCTCCACCAGCCTAAAAGGCAGCATTTCCAACGCAAGCAGTCATGAAATGTGCGAATTTAGGACTGTGGCCTGTGGGGCGTTAGCTGCGAATTTCCGCTCTCATTCAAAGGTCTGGTATATGGACAATTGAACGCTGCGGTGGGACGTGGACGTTGATGCTGTTTCTTGAGAAACTGCCATAACAAGTGAAGACTGAGAGGAGGGGGCATCTTTGCATGCAGTATGGACAGGGGATTGCCTTGCACACACAACAGGGGGTTCTATTGCACGCACAACAGCGGAAAAAGCAGTAGTGACACCCGCTGACACTGGTCGTGGACCCTGGGGTTCGCCCCACAAAGTCGGGTGCTTTGCTGCCATGTGCCTGATCATGCTGATGGTGGTCAGGCTGGTAGTTTTGTCACCACTGCTGATGTTGGCATGGCAGATGGTACAAATGGCCTTTTTGGGGTTATCAGCAGAGTCTTTAAAAAAATTCCAGACTCTGGAAGACCTACAGGTTGTACTGGCAACGTCCCTCGTGTTGGTGTTACGGGGAACTGTTGCCCGCCTTCTGTGTGCGGCCACCACACTGCTTCTTCCTGCCTGTTGGGGTACTCGGCCTCCCTCACCCTGTGTGCTGCTGGCCTCGCTCTGCATGTCCTCCTGCCACGTTGGGTCAGTTACTAGATCATCCACCACCTCCTCCTCTTCCACTTGCGCACCACGATCCTCCTCCTCACTTCCTGGCAATTGTGTCTCGTCATCGTCCACCTCTTGTGACAAATTGCCAGTGCCGACTTCTTGTGGCCGTGGCTGTTCAAATATTTGGGCATCGCTACATGGGATCTCCTCTTCCACCACTTCAAGAGGAGCAGGCGAGGGGCACGAATCTGGAAATGGACCAGTGAACAGCTCTTCAGAGTGTCCAAGTGTGGGATCAGTTGCTGTCTGACGACACTCGGCATGGTGGGAGGAAGGAGCATCAGGGTGAGGAGGAGTATGCGGTCGAGACTCACGGCTACTAAGAGTTGACCGTGTGGAAGACTGAACGGAGGTGGTGGTGCCCAGGTAACTGGAAGTATTATCTGCTATCCAATTAATAACCTGTTCACACTGATCAGTTCGCAATACTGGTGTTGTTCTGTGCTTCCCTAGTAATTCGGTCAAGAAGTGGAAGCGAGAAGATGTGGCTGTTGGTTGTGGCACATTTTCACCTTGGCCACGGCTCCGTCCACTGCACGCACCATCACCAGAACGTCCAGTTCCACGTCCCTTGCCCATTGTAAAGGAAGTAAAATAGCTTACACTCGCACTATCAATGGAAAAGGGGTAATAAAAAGTAGATTAGAACCGTGGAAGAGGAAAACCACAGTTCTATTTCTCTGGCCTACACCCGACTCTTTTAAACAATCTGAACAATCAGGGAGAAACTATTACTGTTTTTCTTTATGGAAAAAATACCAAAAGCTGAATAATAGAAATTTTTTACAGTGGAATGGCAAAACCACAGTTATTGTTTACTGGGGTATACCAGAAAATTTTAAATAGATATATTTGCGGCTGAACAGTGAGCGACACACTCAAACTGTTTTTTTTTAGGTAAAAATGGCCCAAAAGTGGATAATACAGAGATTTGACCCATGGAACTGCAAAATCACACTTCTATTTCTCTAGCCTACACCAGACTATTTTCAACAGATATATTTGTGTCTGAAAAATCAGAGACACACTTTTCTTTTGGGGGGGGGACACCAAAAGGTTAATAAGACCGGTATTTGTACAGTGTGAAGGAGGAAAAAAAAAAAAAGAGGATTTAGATGAAGAAAAAAAAGGATTTTTCCTGGCCCTCGAGACCTGGAGCTAAGTCCAGCAATTTCAGCAACAGGAGCACACAGTACTGTAATGCAGGGTTTGCTGGTATAACCACTGCGTCTCCTATACAGCCTGCCTGCCTGATATCTGGGATGGATATTAGTCCTGAGAAGGACTGTTTGTTTGATCTGGCAGCCTTTACAGACCCTACACTAACTATTTCGCAGGATATATCTCTCCCTAAATCAGCAGCGCTGTCCATACACTGTCTGATCCGGAGCGACTGTGTCCAAGATGGGGGTGCCCGGTTTTAAATACTCGAGGTGACGCTGTGCGTCCAGCCAATCACTGTAATGCCCACAAACAACATGGCTGCGGCTTTACAGTGACTGGCTGGCAATCCCTGCATGTTCATTGGCTCTGTAAAGAGCGCCAAACATGCAGGGCGGAGACCCGAGCTCCCGCCCGAGTAACCTGGAAATGCTCAGTGCTCGCCGAACATCCCGAGTAGCGTGATGCTCGGGTGAGTACCGAGCAGTGTCGAGCATGCTCGCTCAACACTAGTGGCCACCTTTACTCTGTGTTTAGGAGTGTAGAAAAGCACAGCGTACCTTGGATTACTTGCATTACACCTCTAACAACCTAAATCTGCTTTGTAGTGGTCAGACATTGTACATATTATGCTTATGTATTACCATTTTTAAATACTCACCTGAACTGGACCAAGTGCTGTCATTTTTTTCCACGGGCAGCACTTAGACAATACGTTTTTGTGAATATAGCCTATAAGAATAATAATAATATTCTTTATTTTTTTTTTTTATATAGCGCTAACATATTCCGCAGCGCTTTACATACATTATCGTCACTGTCCCCATCGGGGCTCACAATCTAGATTCCCTATCAGTATGTCTTTGGAGTGTGAGAGGAAACCGGAGAACCCGGAGGAAACCCACACAAACACATGGAGAACATACAAACTCCTTGCAGATGTTGTCCTTGGTGGGATTTGAACCCAGGACCCCAGCGCTGCAAGGCTGCAGTGCTAACCACTGCGCCACCGTGCCGCCCAGCCTATGAAGCAGCTGGTAATAAACTTGTTAAAGAGGTTTTCCGAGAACAAAAGTATATTTTAATCAATAGATCTTGGAATAATAATACGTTCCACAATTGGATGTGTTTAAATAAAATGTCCCTGTACTGAGATAATCTTATAAATGTGTCCCTGCTGTGTACTGTGTAATGATTGTGTCTTACCATACAGGGACATGGTCTGATCATACCACAGCTCCTGGGCAGGAGAGGAAGTAAAAGAGTATATAGCGTAGATTAAATCACTGCACACTCTAGTTTCAAGATGCAAACGAAGGGTCGAAACGTTCATTTACTGTTGCATTATTCCCTGCACCCTAAATGTGTCTTATTGCACGTCTTCAAATAGACCTTAGTTTGCATCTTGAAACTAGAATGTGCAGTGATTTAATCTACGCCGATTCTGGGGATTCCACATCCCGTGTACTTGCACCTTGACCTATAGACTGTGTGCACGCTAATCTTCTATATATAAAGAGAGTATATAGATATTACATCAGGGGATCACAGCTGAGTCTTTCTTTGAGCTAAAATATTGTTTAAAAACAGGCAGTGAAATGTTTTACTCACAAAAAGAATCAGCTATAATCCCCTACTGTCTTGCCTGTATCCTCTCTTTTTCTCCCGCCCTGCCCAGGAGATGTGGTATGATCAGACCCTGTTCCAGCATAGCATGGTCAGACACAGCCACTACACAGTACACAGTAGGAGCACATTTATAGATTATCTCAGCACAGGAACATTATTATATCACATCCAATTGTGGAAATTATTATTACTCCAAGATCTATTGATTAAAATATACTTTTGTTCGTGGGAAAACCCCTTTAAGGATGGGCCGCTACTCATGGACCGCTGCTGTGTGCTTGCCCCCAAGGCTAAAATTTGCCAGCTAGCCCCTGCTAGCAGTGATATTAGAATACACACTATATATGTTATTACATATAGCATCCTTTACCTATAAAAATTTTATATAATCTCTTCCACTTTTCTTTCCAGTGGGTGTAGTGACAAGATTATGGAGCAGTTGCCGGGACCAGTGCCGCCGCGAGCGACAACAGGGTAGGAAGAGTGATGATGTCGCTCTTAAAAAGAAAGGCCATACCTATATTATGACCGGCTCCAGTTTTTGACCCTAGTCCTAGATTTTCACCCGCAAGTTGCTATCCTTTTCAGTTTTATTTGTTGTAATGGT
The DNA here is from genome assembly GCF_046119375.1 of Phyllobates terribilis. Classification (NCBI taxonomy): domain Eukaryota; kingdom Metazoa; phylum Chordata; class Amphibia; order Anura; family Dendrobatidae; genus Phyllobates; species Phyllobates terribilis. The sequence continues at coordinate 802,307 of NW_027363026.1, forward strand.
TTTATTAGGATTTTGCATACTAAAAGTGCTTTTTTCTCTGTCATCGCTGACCTTACAGATCTGACTGGGCCAAAAAGGGAAATACCTCTAGCTCGGAGGTGCTGGAGGCCAGAGAGGAATCTGAAGTGGAGGCCGGAGCTGGGGGCCAGAAAGAAGAAGAGCCTGCGGAGAGCACCAGTATACCACAGCCCCTCGACACCTCCCCTCATGCACTAATAAGCCAGCATTGCTACCGCCGAAGGAGGTTTACCCCACCATCACTGGCGTACGTGACATGGGAATGCCTGTGAGTGATGATGATGAGGAGAGTTTTTGTCTGAGCTTGGCCCGTTATTTCAGGCATGTTCCTTTTCATTGAGGCTGCAGACCAGGGCTGCCCTCCAAATTGTTTTGTCTTAAGCCATGCCACCAAATTCACCAATGGCCGTTTTTTAATTCCTCGAAAGGTAGCAGCTTTCTGAGGACAACAAAAAACGGTCATTAGATCCCCAAGAAGGGCACTCAGCAGACCCACCATCACGGCAGTCACCACCACCACTTCCAGTACCAGCATCACAGCAGTCACCACCACCACCTCCAGTATCAGCATCACAGCAGTCATCACCACTACCTCCAGTCACAGCATCACAGCAGCCACCACCACCTACAGTGACACCATCACGGCAGTCACCACCACCTCCAGTACCAGCATCACAGCAGTCATCACCACTACCTCCAGTCACAGCATCACAGCAGCCACCACCACCTACAGTGACACCATCACGGCAGCCACCTCCAGTGCCAGCATCATGGCAGCCAACAACCTTCTCACCAGCATGTCTCTTGCCTCAATCACCCTTGTCTTGTTGGCATGATGGCCAAAACACAGAAGACAAGGCCAGACAAAGATCTGAGACACAGGATTTGTGTGCTGAGATGCTGCCACAGCCACTGAAAGGTGTTACATAGATGCGTATTATACAGACGCTATACGGATGGCATAAGCATGGTCCGTGAGCTGTGCGTTTTTTTTCTCGCACACATTGACTTGCATTGGTGAGTCTCGTCTGATATATGCGGCCACTTACAGCATGCTGCGATTTTTATTTTCCTCAGTCCGATCCGAGCTGGGAAAAAAAAAAAATCACAGATGAACACATAATCATTCAATAACAAGAGTCAAGGTGCAATCTGATTTTTTTTTTTATCGGATTGCACTCGTGTGATTCAAACACAGATGAGTATGAGCCCTTAGGGTATATGCCCACGGTGCAGAAATGAAGCAGAAAATTTCTGCAGCGTTTCTGCATGTTCCTGGCAGTCAAAAACGTTTGCGGATTTTACACGTGTTTTTGAGGCGTTTTTGCAGCATTTTTACATGAGGATTTGACTTGCTTTTTTCAAATGCATTGGGACCTCAAATCCGCATGCAGAAACGCACAAATAATGGACATGCTGCGGATTTTTCCGCAAGGAAAATCCGCTGCGGAAAATTCCACAGCATGGGCACAGAACATGCAGATTTTCATTGGGGATCATGGGGCCTAATTTTGACAACCTCTCTGGGTATTCTAGTCCCTCCATTCCCTTTATTACCTTAGTCGCCCTCCTTTGTACCCTCTCTAGCTCCAATATGTCTTTCCTGAGCACCGGAGCCCAGAACTGTGCACAATATTCTAAGTGCCGCCTTACCAGCGCTTTATACAGAGGAAGAACAATGTTCTCATCATATGCCCCTATTCCTCTTCTGATGCATGCCATGACTCTATTTGCCTTCGCAGCTGCTGCCTGACACTGGGCACTCCAATTTAATTTGCTGTTAACCAAGATGCCCAGGTCCTTCTCCATGTCAGATTTCCCCAACGGTTTCCCATTTAATATGTATGGGTGACTGCTGTTTTTCTTTCCCATGTGCATGACCTTACATTTATCGGCATTGAACCGCATTTGCCATTTTTTGGCCCAACTCCCCAATTTATCTAAATCCTCCTGTAGCTGTGCCCTATCCTCATCTGTATTAACTACTTTACAAAGTTTAGTATCATCTGCAAATATTGCTATTTTACTATGCAACCCTTCCACTAGATCATTAATAAATATATTAAATAATATATGGCCCAAGACAGACCGTTGAGGCACCCCGCTAGTAACCCTGACACACCCTGAGCTTACTCCATTGATAACCACCCTCTGCTATCACTCAGCCAGCTATTTACCCACTTGCACACATTATCCCCCAGACCAAGCATTCTCATTTTACATACCAACCTTTGTGTGGCATGGTATCAAACGCTTTGGAGAAGTCAAGGTATACAACATCCACTGACTCTCCCCGGTCCAGCTGTGAGCTCACCTCCTCGTAGAAGGCGATCAGGTTTGTTTGGCAGGAGCGATCCCTCATGAATCCATGTTGATATGGAGTTAGACAGTTATTATCATTAAGATATTCTACAATAGCATCTCTAAGAAATCCTTCAAACAATTTACCCACAACAGACGTTAAGCTTACTGGTCTATAGTTCCCAGGGTCACTTTTAGACCCCTTTTTGAATATTGGTACCACATTTGCTTGGCGCCAGTCTAGTGGGACAGTCCCTGTCCATAAAGAGTGCTTGAATATAAGATACAGCGGTCTATCACATTAGTTAATTCTTTTAGTACCCGGGGGTGTATGCCATCTGGCCCTGGTGACTTGTCTATTTTTATATTATTTAGGCGTTTCTGAACTTCCTCCTGGGTTAGGTGGGTGATATTTAGTGTAGGGTTTACTTTATCACTCTGCATTTCCTCCGATAAATTGTTTTCTTTTTTTGTTTTTCTTTCTTTTTGTCATGTTTTGTTTTGTTTTTTCTCATATTGCAGTCACTGATGACGGTCATGTTGACCGAAACACTTTTCTTTGCTGTGGACTGCTATTAAATTATATTTTCTGATGAACATAAGCCTTTGAATGCCGAGATTTTCTCTATACAATCACGGTATTGGACCCTACTCGTGCACCTTGGTCCAGTAGTGCAGTGTTTTTTTGCACTATCACAGGTCATGTAACATCATTGACATTCTATGACATTACAGGAATAGAATGTACAAATTTCTAAACCTGAATTATTTTGTGTCTTTAGACAAAAGGAGCAGGACATCGTAGACATCACAATTGGAGTAAGTTGTATAAAGTTCTGCACGGGAGCCATCTTGTGTCACTAGAACCTGACAGTTGGAAGGGGACAATTCCAGGTAGGCCGCTCTTTACTTTTAAGTTTTGGTATACTTATAGCGTATCCACCGGATTTATCATGGATTGCCGGGAACACTGTCATAACACATTTTCAGAATAACTCCTTGCCTAAATGAGGAGTTGCTGATGATCAGTTGATATTAAAGGGTATGGCAGCTAAATCCCCTAGCAATTAGCTGCTCTATTGCTGAGGAAGTAACAACCCCTACAGGACACCTATAGTAGGAGGATGACAATGTAATAAAACATGTTTGTAAGGAGTCTTTCAGCTCTGTGCACTGGCTCCCCACTATGGAAGTCTTCAATGTAGCTCACCCTCTATGCAATCCCTATGCTCTAGTAAGGCATGTAGAAAGGGGGTGATCAAGTTGGGACATCTTTATGTGGCTCCATTTTTGGGTAGTTTTGCCATTTACGTGGACAAATTATATTATTATCATTCTCTGTTTTCAGCTCTTTTGTTCCTATTGAATTAGGGGCTGACATTGGAGTTGTAGTTTAACCCCTTAACGACCAGTGACGCGTATACATGTCATAGGTCGCCTCCCTCTCTTTGGTGCGGGCTCCGTCGATGAACCCGCACCTCTTCCGGCACATTACAGCTGATCACTAATCTGATCAGCTGTCATGGGCCTCTAACAGCCACGGTTGGATTCGCGATCCAACCGCAGCTGTTAGCTAGTTAAATGCCGCTGTCAATCTCTGACAGCGGCATTTAACTTGAGCAAACTGGATGTGCGTCCCTGTCACATGATCACGGGGCACTGATGGGTTGGCATGACCCCTATGGTTCTCATTGCCAAACTGCCCGGTGGTTGGTGCTCATAGCAGAGGAGCATTTTTGTTACACAAATGGTAACACAAGCGATCAGAAGATCGCAGCTTCTAGTCTCCCATGAAGACTATTGGAGGAGGTAAAAAGTAAAAAAAAAAAATATGTTTAAAAATATAAAAATTTCAAATCACCCCTTTTTGCCCTATTCAAAATAAATACAATTTAAAAAAATAAATACACATATTTGGTATCGCCGTGTTTAGAATCACCCGATCTAACAAAATATAAAAAGAATTAATCCGGTCTGTAAACAGCATAACGGGGAAAAAAGTCAACACGTCAGAATTAAGTTTCTTTGGTCTTCGCAACATTGCAATAAAATATAATAACGGGCGATCAAAACATTGTATCTACCCTAAATTGGTATCAATAAAAACGTCAGCTTTGCGCGCAAAAAATAAACTCTCCCCAAACACCAGATCACAAAAAATGGAGAAGCTACGGATCTCGGAAAATGGCGCCATTTTTTTTTACATACTTTAATAATAACCTATACATGTTTGCTATCTAAGAACTCAGAATGACCTGGGAATCATAATGGCAGGTCAGTTTCAGCAATTAATGCATATGGTAAAAAAAAAAAAAATTGTGGAATTGCACTTTTTTTGCAATTTCACCGCATTTGGAATTTTTTTCCTGTTTTCCAGTACAAAATATGGTAAAAGCAATGGTGTAGTTCAAAAGTACAACTCGTCCCACAAAAAACAAGGCCTGACATGGCCATATTGATGGAAAAATCAAAAAAGTTATGGCTCTGGGAAGAAGGGGGGGATAAAAAACAAATGTCAAAAAAAATCCCATAGTCTTTAAAAGGTTAATGTGGTCAGAATGGCAGTAAGAAGTCCTGTGTTTTCTTTTAGTACATAGAGCAGTAGGTAATATACATAAAATAAAAAGGCCTCTTTAAATGTGTATTATAATTATAGAAGGGGGCAGGGTTTTTTGTCTTTTTATTAAATTAATTTCTTGTTAATCTTGAAATATGGATCCATAAAAAACAGTGATAGTAATGATGACATCACAGGGCACGTGACATCATCAACAGTCCATTACATCACTTGCCTTTGCACAGTGATCCCTTTACAGAAATACATTTCCAAGAAAATGTCTCTTGGACCTCATTCAGACAACCAGGTTTGCGCTTTTGTGTCCAAGAAAAAAATCAGACAGACCAATTTTCAACCTGGTCCATGTCTCTATTTCTACCATCAATATGGAAATGTTTTTTTCTTTTATGCAAAAAAATGCTAATAACGTACCGGTAATATGATTTTCCTGAAACTTTGGAAGCGCCTGAGAGAATGAGATCTGCCCCTATCACTGGACAAGAAGCCAAAAGCACAAAATATAAAGACCACTCCTACTCCCTCCTTCAGGAGGACCCGGGGTGGGCAAATCCAACCCAGGAGACACTGGGCCAGGGGCCAACCAGGACACAAGCTTTAAAGGGAATGTGTCACCCCCTAGGACTTATCAGACCTCTACTATGGGCATACAGGTGATAGACATGTAAATCTATACTTACCTGTATGGCCCACAGTAGAGGTCTGCTTGCTTTGAAATATCTTTTTATAAAATCCCTATTCTTGGGGTCTGGGTGACGCCAAGAAATTCCTGCCTACCTACTTAATTTAAATATTCCCTCCTTCCCCTGCCATGGCTGCAGAACCCGCGCATGCGCAATGCGCCTATAACGCAAGGCGCGTTCTTTTTTCTCCCTTCCCGGTTTTACACTGCTGGGCTCTAGTGCGCAGGCGCCGGGGAGTCACTGCGACTTCCACTCCAGTGACCTCCAGCGTGCTCAACAATAAGGTTTGGTGCCCGCTTCCTCCCGACATCCTGATAGTTAGGAACTATATTGTATATATTTATACACGAGTATATACAACATAGTTCCTAACTATCAGGATGTCGGGAGGAAGCGGGGACCAAACCTTATTGTTGAGCACGCCGGAGGTCGCAGTGACTCCCGGCGCCTGCGCACTAGAGCCCAGCAGTGTAAAATATGCCAGAGAGAAAAAAATGCTCCTTACGTTATAGGCGCATTGCACATGCGCTGGATCTCCAGACCTAGACTGCACGTCACAGGGCGCGGTGACGTGCGGGAAGGGCAGTGGAGGGGGGGGTATTTAAATTAAGTAGGTAGGAGAAAAACTCCCTTTCTTGCACGAGCCTCTGATCCAACTGAGCGACTTCAGCTGAAGTCTCCTCCAGGCAGGGATGGGGATTCCCCGGCTTCTCTGCTGTGCTGACGTCACTCTCCCATGATGCAGTGCATCAAGGAAAGTGAACGGCAGTCTGCCGGTCTGAGCCCAGGCACTGTGACTGGACTGGATGTGTTCAGTCCAGCGTGCGGCTCTGGGTATGTGCTGACTGTGCTCCATAAGTCAGTGAGCTGGAGGCTTCTCCTGTGCTTCCTCCTTCACATCCTCCTCCTCCTCCCCGTTTCCCTTGCTCACACTATTAAGCGCTGATGCCTGCTGGAGTAGTGATTGTGCCCCTCCCCCATGTCACCACAACATGACAGAGAAACTAAACCTGAATAAGCTACAAGTATGTGCCAGGAAAGAGGGGCGTTATTTATTTCATATGGTTAGTGTATGTATAATTGTGTAATTGTGTGTATACATGTGTGAAATGGCTGCATATATGTTAATAGTGCATGAGTGTGTATGGTGAGTTTTTGAACTGTATGTAAACATATGCAGTGTATATATGCAAATATATATATGTGTATGTCTGTGTGTGTGTGTGTATATATATATATATATATATATATATATATATATATATATATATTAGTACAGACCAAACGTTTGGACACACCTCATTTAAAGATTTTTCTGTATTTTCTTGACTATGAAAATTGTGCATTCACACTGAAGGCATCAAAACTATGAATTAACACATGTGGAATTATATACTTAACAAAAAAGTGTGAAACAACTGAAAATATGTCTTATATTCTAGGTTGTTCAAAGTAGCCACCTTTTGCTTTGATGACTTCTTTGCACACTCTTGGCATTCTCTTGATGAGCTTCAAGAGGTAGTCACCGGAAATGGTTTTCCAACAATCTTGAAGGCTTTCCCAGAGATGCTTAGCACTAGTGTTGAGCGAAAATGTTCTGTCCGAGTATGCTCGGGCCGAGCTACGAGTATTTACAGCTGCTTGGTGATATAGTTGAATTGCTCCCGTGTGCATGATTTGCAACTGTTTGACAGCCTTATTACATGTGAGGAATGTGTAAGAAATAGACATTCCTCCCATGTGTTAAAACTGTCAAACAGTCGCAAATCATGCAGACGGGAGCGATTCAAACATATCACCGAACAGCTGTAAATACTCGGAGCTCAGCCCGAGCATACTCGGCGAAAGGGTTAATAGAACATACTCGCTCAACACTACTTGGCACTTGTTGGCCCTTTTGCCTTCACTCTGCGGTCCAGCTCACCGCAAACCATCTGGATTGGGTGGAGACAAACAGTAGAGCCCGAGTGAAGCCAAGGTTAAAGCCAGCAGGGCAACCAGTATGGCCTGAGACAGGCCAAGACCAAAGCGACAGGTCCCGAGACAACCAATAGGACCCGAGAAAGGTCAAGGCCAAAGCTAGCAGGGCTCGAGACAACCAGTAGGGCCTGAGACAGGCCAATGTCAAAGTTAGCAGGGCCCGAGACAAGCCAAGGCCAAAGCCAGCAGGGCCTGAGACAACCAGTAGGGCCCGAGACAAGCCAAGATCAAAGCCAGCAGGGCCCGAGGCAACCAGTAGGGCCCGAGAGAGGCCGAGGCCAAAACCAGCAGGACCGGAAACGACCAGTAGAGCCCGAGAGAAGCCGAGGCCAAAACATGCTGGGCCTGAGAGAGGCCGAGGCCAAAACCAGCAGCGCCTGAGGCAACCAGTAGGGTCTGAGAGAGGCCGAGGCCAAAACCACAGGGCCTGAGATGGCCAGCAGCACCCGATAGAGGCCGAGGCCAAAACTAGCAGAACTCGAGAGAGGCCTAGGCCAAAATCAGCAGGGCCCGAGACGACCAGTAGGGCCGAGAGAGGACGAGGTCAAAATAGCTGTAAACGTCATAGAGAGGCCGAGGCCAAAGCCAGCAGGGCCTGAGATGACTAGTAGTGCCAGAGAGAGGCTGAGGCCAAAACCAGCAGGGCCCGAGAAGACCAGTAGGGCCTGACACAGGAAAAGCCAAAACCAGCAGGGATCGACACATGCCAAGGCCAAAACCAGCAGGACCCAAGATAAGTAGTAGGACCCGAGACAAAAACCAAGAAAAAACCAGCAGGGCCCAAGATGAGCAGTAGGGCCCAAGAGAGGCCGAGGCCAAGACCAGCAGGGCCCCGTGATGCCAGTAGGGCCCGAGACAAGCCAAGGAAACAGCCATCAGGGCCCGAGACAACCAGAAAGGTCCGATAAAGGCCAAGGCCAACAACAGCAGGGTCCGAGATGACCACTAGGGCATGAGAGGCGGAGGCCAAAACCAGCAGGGCTCGAGATGACCAGTAGGGCCTGAGAGAGGCCGAGACCAAAACCAGCATGGCCCAAGATGACCCGTAGGACCAAAGAGAGGTCGAGGTCAAAATCAGAAAGGCCCAAGACGACCAGTAGGGCCCGAGACGGGCAAGTCCAAATCCTGCAGAGCCCGAGACAACCAGTAGGACCCGAGACAAACCAAAGCAACAGCCAGCAGGGCCCGAGACAACCAGTAGGGCCCAAGAAAGGTCAAAGCCAGCAGGGCCTAAAACAATCTGCAGGGCCCGAGACAAGTCAAAGCCAGCAGAGCCCGAGGCAACCAGTAGGGCCCGAGACAAGCCAAGGCTAAAGCCAGCAGGGCCCGAGACAACCAGTAGGGACCAAGACAAGCCAAAGCCAGCAGGGCCCGAGACAACCAGTAGGGCCCAAAACAGGCCAAAGCCAGCAGTGCCCGAGACAACCAGTAGGGCCCGAAACAGGCCAATGCCAAAGCCAGCATGGCCCAAGATAACCAATAGGGCCCGAGACAGGCCAAGGCCAAATCCAACAGCGCCTGAGATAACAAGTAGGGCCCGAGACAGGCCAAGGCCGAAGCCAGCAGAGCCCGAGACAACCAGTAGGACCCGAGACAAACCAAGGAAACAGCCAGCAGGGCCCGAGACAACCAGTAGGGCCCAAGAAAGGCCAAATCCAGCAGGGTCCGAGGTAGGCCAATGCTAAAGCCAGCAGGGCCTGAGACAACCAGTAGGGCCCAATACAGGCTACGACCATAGCCAGCAGGGCCTGAAACAATCTGCAGGGCCTGAGACAAGCCAAGGCCAAAGCCAGCAGGGCTCGAGACAACCAGTACGACCCGAGAAAGGCCAAAGCCAGCAGAGCCTGAGACAACAAGTAGGGCCCAAGACAGGCCACGGCCAAAGCCAGCAGGGCCCAAGACAAGCCAAGATTAAAGCCAGCAGGGCCCGAGACAACCAGTAGGTCCCGAGACAGGCCAAGGTCAAAGCCAGTAGGGCCACAGACAGGCCAAGGCTAAAGCCAGCAGGGCTAGAGACAACCAGTGATGCCCGAGACAGGCCAACGCCAAAGCTAGCAGGGCCCGAGACAACCAGTAAGGCCGAAGACAAGCCAAAGCTAAAGCCAGCAGGGCCCGAGACAACCAGTAGGGCCCAAGAAAAGCCAAAGCCAGCAAGCCCTACACAACCAGTAAGACCCCAGACAGGCCAAGGTCAAAGCCAGCAGGGCCCGAGATGACCAGTAGGGCCCGAGACTGGCAAGGCCAACAGCCAGCAGGGCTCGAGACAACCACTAGGGCCCAAGAAAGGCCAAATCCAGCAGGGTCCGAGGTAGGCCAATGCTAAAGCCAGCTGGGCCTGAGACAACCAGTAGGGCCCAAGACAGGCTACGACCACCGCCAGCAGGGCCTGAAACAATCTGCAGGGCCTGAGACAAGACAAGGCCAAAGCCAGCAGGGCTCGAGACAACCAGTACGGCCCGAGAAAGGCCAAAGCCAGCAAGCCCTAGACAACCAGTAAGACCCGAGACAGGACAAGGTCAAAGCCAGCAGGGCCCGAGACAAACAGAACGGCCTGAGAAAGGCCTAAGCCAGAAGGGCCTGAGACAACCAGTAGGGCCCGAGACAGGCCAAGGCCAAAGACAGCATGGCCCGAAAAAACACGTACAGCCCGAGACAGGCCAAAACTAGCAGGGCCCGAGACATCCAGTAGGGCCCGAGCCAAGCCAACGCAACAGCCAGCAGAGCCCGAGACAACCAGAAGGGCCCGAGAAAGGCCAAGGCCAACAACAGCAGGGCCCGAGACGACCAGTAGGGCCCGAGAGAGGCCGAGGCCAAAGCCAGGAGGGCTCGAGATGACCACTAACACCTGAGAGAGGCGGAGGCCAGCGCCAGCAAGGCCCTAGACGACCAGTAGGGCCCGAGACAGGCAAGGACAACACCAGCAGGGTCTGAGACAGGCCAAAGCCAGGAGGGCCTGAGTCAGGCCAATGCCAGCAGAGCCCGAGACAACCAGTAGTGCCCGAGACAATCCAAGGCAACAGCCAGCAGGGCCCGAGACAACCAGTAGGGCCCAAGAAAGGCCAAAGCCAGCAGGGTCCGAGGTAGGCCAATGATAAAGCCAGCAGGACCCGAGACAACCAGTAGGGCCCAAGACAGGCCACGTCCACAGCCAGCAGTGCCTGAGACAAGCCAAGGTTAAAGCCAGCAGAGCCTGAGACATCCAGTGGGGCCCGAGACAGGCTAACACCAAAGCCAGCAAGGCCCGAGACAAACCAAGGGTAAAGCTAGCAGAGCCCGAGACAACCAGTAGGGCCCAAGAAAAGCCAAGGCCAAAGCCAGGAGGACCCATTACAACCAGTAGGGCCCGAAACAGGCCAAAGCCAGCAGCGCCCGAGACAACCAGTAGGGCCCGAGACAGGCCAAGCCCAAAGCCAACAGCGCCCGAGGCAACCAGTATGGCCCGAGACAGGCCAAGGCTAAAGACAGCAGGGCCTGAGACAACCAGTAGGGCCCAAGAAAGGCCAAAGCCAGCAGAGCCCGAGACAACCAGCAGAGCCCGAGACAGGCCACGGCCAAAGCCAGCAGGGCCCGAGACAAGCCAGGGTTAAAGCCAGCAGGGACCGAGACAACCAGTAGGGCACGAGACAAGCCAAGGCCGAAGCCAGCAGGGCCAGAGATAACCAGTAGGGCTCGAGACAGGCTAAGGCCAAGGACAGCAGGGCCTGAGACAGGCCAAGGCTAAAGCCAGCAGGGCTAGAGACAACCAGTGATGCCCGAGACAGGCCAAGCCTAAAGCCAGCAGGGCCCGAGACAACCAGTAGGGCCTAAGGAAAGCCAAAGCCAGCAAGGCCCTAGACAACCTGTAAGGCCCGAGATAAACAGCACTGCCCGAGAAATACCAAAGCCAGCAGGGCCTGAGACAACCTTTAGGGCCCGAGACAGGCCAAGGCAAAAGCCAGCATGGCCTCAGACAGTCCAAGGCCAGCATGGCCCGAAAAAACACATACGGTCCGAGAAAGACGAAAGCCAGCAGGGCCTTAGACAACTAGTAGGGCCCGAGACATGCCAAGGTTAAAGCCAGCAGGACCTGAGACAATCATTAGGGCCCGAGACAAGCCAAGGCCAAAGCCAATAGGGCCCGAGACAGGCCAAGGTCAAAGCCAGCAGGGCCTCAGACAGTCCAAGGCCAGCACGGCCCGAAAAAACACATACGGTCCGAGAAAGACGAAAGCCAGCAGGGCCTTAGACAACCAGTAGGGCCCGAGACATGCCAAGGTCAAAGCCAGCAGGGCCTGAGACAACAAGTAGGGCCCGAGACAAGACAAGCATAAAGCCATCAGGGCCCGAGACAACCAGTAAGGCCCGAGACAGGCCACGGCCAAAGCCAGCAGGGTCCGATACAAGCCAAGGTTAAAGCCAGCTGGGCCCGAGACAACCAGTAGGGCCCAAGACAAGCCAAGGCGAAAGCGAGCAGGGCCCGAGACAGGACAAGGTCAAAGCCAGTAGGGCCACAGAGAGGCCAAAGCCTGCAGGGCCAGAGACAACTAGTGATGCCTGAGAAAGGCCAACGGCAAAGCCAGCAGGGCCCGAGACCATAGGGCCGGAGACAAGCCAAGGGTAAAGCCAGCAGGGCCTGAGACAACCAGTAGGGCCCAAGAAAAGCCAAAGCCAGCAGGGCCCGAGACAAACCAGTAGGGCCCGAGACAGGCCAAACCCAAAGCCAATAGTGCCCGAGACAACCAGTAAGGGCCTAAACAGGCCAAGGTCAAAGCTTGCAGGGACCGAAACAACCAGTAGTGTCTGAGACACAACAAAGCCAAAGCCAGCAGGGCTCGAGACAACCAGTAAGGCCCAAGACAGGACAAGGCCAACAGGACCCGACACAACCAGTAGGGCCTGAGACACGGCAGGGCCAAAGCCAGCAGGGGCCAAAACAACCAGTAGGGCATGAGACAAGCAAAGGCCAAAGCCAGCAGCGCCTGAGACTACCAGTAGGGCCAGAGACAGGCCAAGGCCAAAGCCAGGAGGGCCCGAGACTGGCCAAAGCCAGCAGAGACCGAGAAAACCAGTAGGACCCGAGACAAACCAAGGCATCAGCCAGTAGGCCCCAGACAACCAGTAGGGCCCAAGAAAGGCCAAAGCCAGCAGGGCCCGAGGTAGGCCAATGCTAAAGCCAGCAGGACCCGAGACAACCAGTAGGGCCTTAGACAGACCAACGGTAAAGTCAGCAAGGCCCCAGACAACCAGTAAGACCCGAGACAGGCCAAGATCAAAGCCAGCAGGGCCTGAAACAATCTGTAGGGCCCAAGACAAGCCAAGGCAAAAGCCAGCAGGGCCCGAGATTAGCCAAGGTTAAAGCCAGCAGAGCCTGAGACATCCAGTGGGGCCCGAGACAAGCCAAGACTTAAGCCAACAGGGCCCGAGACAACCAGTAGGGCCCAAGAAATGCCAAGGCCAAAGCTAGCAGTGCCCGAGACAACCAGTAGGGCCCGAGACAGGCCAAGGCCAAAGCCAGCAGGGCCCGAGATAAGCCAAGGTTTAAGCCAGCAGAGCCTGATACATCCAGTGGGGCCCGAAACAAGCCAAGACTAAAGCCAGCAGGGCTCGAGACAACCAGTAGGGCCCGAGACAGGCCAAAGCCAACAGGGCCCAAGACAACCAATAGGGCCCGAGACAGGCCAAGACCAAAGCCAACAGTGCCTGAGATAGCCAGAAGGGCCTGAGACAGGCCAATGCCAAAGCCAACAGCGTCCAAGACAAACTGTAGGGCCCGGAACAGGCCAAGGTCAAAGCTAGCAGGGACCCAAACAACCAGTAAGGCCCGAGACAGGACAAGGCCAACAGGGCCCAAGACAACCTGTAGGGTCCGAGACAGGGCGCGGCCAAAACCAGCAGGGCCCAAGACAACCAGTAGGGCCCGAGACAGGGCAAGGCCAAAGCCAGCAGGGCCCAAAACAACCAGTAGGACGTGAGACAAGCAAAGCCCAAAGCCAGCAGCGCCCGAGACTACCAGTAGGGCCCAAGACAGGCCAAGGCCAAAGCCTGGAGGGCCCGAGACTCACCAAGGCCAAAGCCAGCAGAGCCCGAGACAACCAATAGGGCCCGAGACAAGCCAAGGCTAAAGCCAGCATGGCCCGAGACAACCAGTAGGGCCCAAGAAAGGCCAAAGCCAGCAGAGCCCAAGACAACCAGTAGGACCCAAGACAGGCCACTGCCAAAGCCAGCAGGGCCCGAGATAAGCCAAGTTTTAAGCCAGCAGAGCCTGATACATCCAGTGGGGCCGGAGACAAGCCAAGGCTAAAGCCAGCATGGCCCGAGACAACCAGTAGGGCCCAAGAAAGGCTAAGGCCAAAGCCAGCAGAGCACGACACAACCAGTAGGACCCAAGACAGGCCACGGCCAAAGCCACCATGGCCCGAGACAAGCCAAGGTTGAAGCCAGCAGTGCACGAGACAGGCCAAGGTCATTACCAGTAGGGCCACAGAGAGGCCAAAGCCAGGAGGGCCTATGACAGGCCAAGGCCAAAGCCAGCAGGGCCACAGACAACCAGTGTTGACCAAGATAGGCCAAAGCCAGCAGGGCCCAAGACAACCAATAGGGGCGGGAGACAAGTCAAGGGTAATGGCAGCAGGGCCCGAGACAACTAGTAGGGCCTAAGAAAAGCCAATGCCAAAGCCAACAGCGCCTTAGACAACCAGTAGGGCCCGAGTCAGTCCAAGGTCATAGCCGACAGCGCCCAAGACAATCAGTGGGGCCCGAGACAGGGTAAGGCCAAAAGGCCAAAGCCAGCAGGGCCCAAAACAACCAGTAGGGCCCGAGACAGGCCAGACAAAGCCAGCAGGTCCCAAGACAAACACTAGGGCCCGAAACAGTTGAAGGCCAAAACCAGTATGGACCGAGACAACCAGTAGGGGCACAGACAGGCGAAGGCCAAAGCCAGCAGGGCCCGAGCTAGGCCAATGCTAAAGCCAGCAGGACCCGATACAACCAGTAGGGCCCGAGACTGGCCAAGGATAAAGCCAGCAAGGCCCTAGACAACCAGTCAGACCCAAGACAGGCCAAAATCAAAGCCATCAGGGCTTGAAACAATCTGTAGGGCCCAAGACTAGCCTAGACCAAAGCCAGCAAGGCTTGAGGCAACCAGTCTGGCCCGAGAAATGCCAAAGCCAGCAGGGCCTGAAACAACCAGTAGGGCCCGAGACAGGCCAGGGCCAAAGCCAGCATGGCCCGAGACAAGCCAAGGTCAATGCCAGCAGGGACCGAAACAACCAGTAGGGCCAGAGACAACCAGTAGGGCCCGAGACAGGCCAAGGTCAAAGCCAGTAGGGCCACAGACAGGCCAAGGCCAAACCAGCAGGGCCTGAGACAGGCCAAGGCTAAAGCCATCAGGGCCTGGACAGGCCAAGGCTAAAGCCAGCTGAGCCGGAGACAACCAGTAGGGCCGGAGACAAGCCAAGGCTAAAGCCGGCAGGGCCTGAGACAACCAGTAGGGCCAAAAAAGGCCAAAGCCAGCGGGGCCTGAGACAACTAGCAGGGGCCAAGACCAAAGCCAGCAGGGCGCAAGACAAGCTAAGGCCAAAGCCAACAGCACCCGAGACAACCAATAGGGCCCGAGACAGGACAAGACCAACAGGGCCCAAGGCTACCTGTAGGGCCCGAGACAGGGCACAGCCAAAGCCAGCAGGGCCCGAGACAACCCGAAGGGCCCGACACAGGGCAAGGCCAAAGCCAGCAGGGCCTGAGACAACCAGTAGGGCCTGAAACACGCCACGGCTAAAGTCAGCTGGGCCCGAGACAACCAGTAGGTAGGGTCCAAGAAAGGCCAAGGCCAAAGTCAGCAGGGCCCGAGACAACAAGTAAGGCCCGAGAAAAGCCAAGGCCAAAGTCAGCAGGGCCCGAAGCAACCAGTAGGGTGCGTGACAAGCCATGCCAAAATCCAGTAGGGCCCGTGACAACCATTAGGGCCTGAGACAGAAGAAGGCCAAAGCCAGCAGGGCCCAAGAAAACCAGTAGGGCCCGATACAGGCCAAGGCCATAGCCAGCAGGGTCCGAGACAACCAGTAGAGCCCGAAACAGGCCAAGGCCAAAGCCAGCAGGGCCCGAGACAGAATAAGGCAAAAGTCAGGAAAGCCCGAGACAACCAGTAGGGCTCGAGACAAGTCTAGGCCAAGCCAGCAATGCCCGAGACAACCAGTAGGGCCCGAGACAAGTCTAGTCCAAGCCAGCAAGGCCCAAGACAACCAGTAGGGCCCTAGACAAGCCAAGCCCAAAGCCAGCATGTCCCCAGACAATCAGTACGGTTTGAGACAAGATAAAGCCAACAGTCCCCGAGACAAACAATATGGCCCGAGACAGGCCAAGGCTAAAGCCAGCAGTGCCCGAGACAAGTATTAGGACCTGAGACAGGCCAAGTCCAATGCCAGCAGATCACGAGACTGGCTAAAGCTAAAGCCAGCAGGGCCCGCGACAACCAGTAGGACCCGAGACAAGCCAAGGCCAAAGCCAGAAGTGCCCGAGACAACCAGTAGGGCCTGAGACAAGCCAAGGTTAAATCCAGCAGGGTCCGAGACAACCAGTAGGACCCAAGACAAGCCAAAGCCAATGCCAGAAGGGCCCGAGACAAGCCAAGTCCAAAGCCAACAGGGCCCGAGACAACCATTAGGGTGCAAGACAAGCCATGCCAAAAGCCATCAGGGCCCGTGACAACCAGTAGGGCCCGAGACAGAAGAAGGCCAAAGCTAGCAGGGCCCAAGAAAACCAGTAGGGCCCGAGACAGCCAAAGCCAAAAGGGCCCGACACAGGCGAAGGCCAAAGCCAGCAGGGCCCGGGACAGACCAAGGCCAAAGTCTGCATGACACGAGACATGCCAAGGCCAAAGCTAGCAAGGCCCGGGACAAGCCAAAGCCCATGCCAGCAAGTCCCAAAACAACTGACACAGGCCAAGGCTAAAGACAACAGGGCCCGAGACAACCAGTAGCGCCCGAGACAGGCCAAAGCCAGCAGGGCAGGAGACAGGCCAAGACAAAAGCCAACAGACCCCAAGGCAACCAGTAGGACCCGAAACAACCAGTGGGGCCCAAAACAGGCCTAGGCCAAAGGCCCGACACAACCGGTAGGGTCCGAAACAGGCGAAGGCCAAAGCCAGCAGGGCCCGAGAAAAGTCAAGGTCAAAGCCAGCTGGACCCAAGATAACCAGTAGGGCCCGAGAAAAGCCAAGCTCAAAGCCAGCTGGACCCAAGACAACCAGTAGGGCCCGAGAAAAGCCAAGGTCAAAGCCAGCTGGACCCAAGACAACCAGTAGGGCCCGAGAAAAGCCAAGGTCAAAGCCAGCTGGACCCAAGACAACCAGTAGGGCCCGAGAAAAGCCAAGGTCAAAGCCAGCTGGACCCAAGACAACCAGTAGGGCCCGAGACAAGCCAAGACCAAAACCAGAAGGGCCCGAGACAACCAGTAGGGCCCGAGACAAGCCAAGGTCAAAGCCAGCAGGGTCCGAGACAACCAGTAAGACCCGAGACAAGCCAAAGCCAATGCCAGAAGGGCCTGAGCCAACCGGTAGGGCTCGAGACAAGCCAAGGCCAAATCCAGCAGGGCCCGAGGCAACCAGTAGGGTGCGAGACAAGCCATGCCAAAATCCAGTAGGGCCCGAGACATCCAGTAAGGCCCAAGCTAAGCCATGGTCAATGTCAGTAGGGCCCGAGACAACCAGTAGGGCCCGAGACAAGTCAAGGCCAAAGCCAGCAGGGCCCGAGACAACTTGTAGGGCCCGAAACAGGCAAAGGTCAAAACCATTAGGGCCATAGTCAGGCCAAAGTCAGCAGGGCCTGAGACAGGCCAAGGCCAAAGCCAGCAGCGCCTGAGACTACCAGTGGGTCCTGAGACAAGCCAAGGCCAAAGCCAGCAGGACCGGAGACAACCAGTTGGGCTGGAGACAGGCCAAGGCCAAAGCAAGTGGGGCAGGTGAGAACTAGTAGAGCCCGAGAAAATCCGAGGCTAAAGTCAGTTGGGCCAAAGACAGGCCAACGATAAAGCCAGCAGAGCCCGAGACAAACAGTTGGGCCAAAGTCAGGACAAGGTCTTGAGACAAGCCAAGGTCAAAACTAGCAGGGCCCAAGACAACCAGCAGTGCCTTAGACAAGGCCAGAGCCAGTAGGGCCCCGAGACAAGCTAAGACCAAAGGCAGCAGGGCCAGAGACAACCAGTAGGAACCGAGACAGGCCAAGGCCAAAGCAAGCAGGACCGATACAACCAGTAGGGTAAGAGAATATCCAATACCAAAACCAGCCGGGCCCGAGACAACCAGTTAGACCTGAGAGAAGCCAAGGCCAAAGCCAGCATGGCCTGAGACAACCAGTAGGGCCCGAGATAGGCCAAGGCCATAGCCTGCAGGGCCCGAGACAACCAGTAGCACCTGAGACAGGCCAATACTAGAGTCAGCAGGGCCCAAGACAACCAGTTGGGCCAGAGTCAGGCCAAGGCCACAGCCAACAGGGCCCGAGACAATCAGTAGGGCCAAAAACAGGACAAGTACAAAGGCCCGAGACAACCAGAAGGGCCTGAGATAGGCCATGGGAAAAGCCAGCAGGGCCCATGACAGGCCAAGGCCAAAGCTAGCAGGGCATGTTTCAGGCCAAGGCCAAAGCCAGCAGGGCATGAGACAACCAGTAGGGCCCAAGACAAGCCAAGGCCAAAGCCAGAAGGGAACGAGATAGGCCAAGGGCAAAGCCAGCATGCCCCGAGACTACCAGTAGGACCTGAGACAATCCGAATCCACAGCTAGCGGGGCCTGAGACAACCAGTAGGGCCAAAAACAGGCCAAGGACCAGTAAGGCCCGAGAAAGGCCAAGGCGAAAGCCAGCAGGGCGCGAGACAACCAGTAGGGCCCTAGAAAAGCCAAGGTCAAAGCCAACAGGGCCTGTGATGACCATTGTTGCCCGAGACACGACAAGTCCAATGCCAGAAGGGCACAAGACAGGCCAAGATCAAAGCCAGCAGGGCCCGAGACAACCAGTAGGGCCAAAAACAAGGCCGAGGCCAAAGACCCGAGACAACCAGAACTGCCCAGGCCATGGGAAAAGCCAGCAGGGCCCGAGACAACCATAAGGGCCCGAAACAGCCAAAGCCAGAAGGGCCCAAAACAGGCGAAGGCCAAAGCCAGCAGGGCCCGAGGCAATCAGTAGGGCCCGAGAAAAGCCAAGGTCAAAGCCAGCTGGAACCAATACATCCAGTAGGGCCCGAGACAAGCCAAGGCCAAAGCCAGAAGGGCTCGAGACAACGAGTAGGGCCTGAGACAAGCCAAGGTCAAAGCCAGCAGGGTCCGAGACAACTAGTAGGACCCGAGACAAGCCAAGGCCAAAGCCAGCCCGGCCCGAGACAACAAGTAGGGCCCGAGAAAAGCCAAGGCCAAAGCCAGTAGGGCCCAATGCAACCAGTAGGGTGCGAGACAAGCCATGCCAAAATCCAGCAGGGCCCGTGACAACCAGTAGGGCCCAAGATAGAAGAAGCCCAAAGCCAGCAGAGTCCGAGACAACCAGTAGAGCCCGAGACAGGCCAAGGCCAAAGCAAGCAGGGCCCGAGACAACCAGTAAGGAACGAGACAGGACAAGGCAAAAGTCAGCAAAGCCCGAGACAACCAGTACGGCTCGAGAGAGGTCTAGGCCAAGCCAGCAAGGCCCGAGACAACCAGTAGGGTCCGAGACAGGTCTAGTCAAAGCCAGCTAGGCCCAAGACAATCAGGAGGGCCCTAGACAAGCGAAGGCCAAAGCCTACAGTGCCCGAGACAACCAATAGGGCCCGAGACAGGCCAAGGCTAAAGCCAACAGGGCCCAAGACAAGTAGTAGGGCTTGAGATAGGCAAAGGTCAATGCCAACAGGGCAGGAGACTGGCTAAAGCTAAAGCCGGCAGGGCCCGCGACAACCAGTAGGACCCGAAACAAGCCAAGGCCACAATCAGGAGGGCCCGAGACAACCAGTAGGGCCCAAAACAGGCCAAGGCCAAAGCTAGCAGGACCTGAGACAACCAGTAGGACCCGAGACAAGCCAAGGCCAAAGCCAGAAGGGCCCGAGACTACTAGTAGGGCCTGAGACTAGCCAAGGTTAAAGCCAGCAGGGTCCGAGACAACCAGTAGGACCCAAGACAAGCCGAAGCCAATGCCAGAAGGGCCCGAGACAACCAGTAGGGCTCGAGATAAGCCAAGGCCAAAGCCAGCAGGACCCAAGACAAAAAGTAGGACCCGAGAAAAGCCAAGGCCTAAGCCAGCAGGACAGGGACATCCAGTAGGGCCCGAGACAAGCCAAGGTCAAAGTCAGCAGGGCCCGAGACAACTAGTAGGTCCCGAGACAAGCCAAGGTTAATGCCAGTAGGGCCACAGACAGGCCAAAGCCAGCAGGGCCTCTGACAACCAATGGGTCCCAAAACAGGCCAAAACCAGCAGGGACCGATGCAACCAGTAGGGCCTGAGGCAGGCCAAGATCAAAGTCAGTATGGCCACAGACAGGCCAAGGCCAAAGCCAGCAGGGTTCGAGACAAGCCAAGGCTAAAGCCAGCAGGGCCCGAGACAACCAATAGGGCTTGAGACATGCCAAGGCCAAAGCCAGCAGGGCATGAGACAACCAGTAGTGCCCAAGACAAGCCAAGGCCAAAGCCAGAAGGGCACAAGATAGGCCAAGGGCAAAGCCAGCATGGCCCGAGACTACCAGTAGGACCTGAGACAATCCGAAGCCACAGCTAGCGGGGCCTGAGACAACCAGTAGGGCCAAAAACAGGCCAAGGTAAAAATGGCCTACTCAACCAGTAAGGCCCGAGAAAGGCCAAGGCGAAAGCCAGCAGGGCGCGAGACAACCAGTAGGGCCCTAGACAAGCCAAGGTCAAAGCCAGCAGGGCCTGTGATGACCATTGTTGCCCGAGACACAACAAGTCCAATGCCAGAAGGGCACAAGACAGGCCAAGATCAAAGCCAGCAGGGCCCGAGACAACCAGTAGGGCCAAAAACAAGGCCGAGGCCAAAGACCCGAGACAATCAGAACTGCCCAAGGCTGGCCATGGGAAAAGCCAGCAGGGCCCGAGACAACCAGTAGGGCCCGAGACAGCCAAAGCCAGAAGGGCCCGAAACAGGTGAAGGCCAAAGCCAGCAGGGCCCGAGGCAACCAGTAGGGCCCGAGAAAAGCCAAGGTCAAAGCCAGCTGGAACCAATACATCCAGTAGGGCCCGAGACAAGCCAAGGCCAAAGCCAGAAGGGCTCGAGACAACGAGTAGGGCCTGAGACAAGCCAAGGTCAAAGCCAGCAGGGTCCGAGACAACTAGTAGGACCCGAGACAAGCCAAGGCCAAAGCCAGCCGGGCCCGAGACAACAAGTAGGGCCTGAGAAAAGCCAAGGCCAAAGCCAGTAGGGCCCAATGCAACCAGTAGGGTGCGAGACAAGCCATGCCAAAATCCAGCAGGGCCCGTGACAACCAGTAGGGCCCAAGATAGAAGAAGGCCAAAGCCAGCAGAGTCTGAGACAACCAGTAGAGCCCGAGACAGGCCAAGGCCAAAGCCAGCAGGGCCCGAGACAACCAGTAAGGCCCGAGACAGGACAAGGCAAAAGTCAGCAAAGCCCGAGACAACCAGTACGGCTCGAGAGAGGTCTAGGCCAAGCCAGCAAGGCCCGAGACAACCAGTAGGGTCCGAGACAGGTCTAGTCTAAGCCAGCTAGGCCCAAGACAACCAGGAGGGCCCTAGACAAGCCAAGGCCAAAGCCTACAGTGCCCGAGACAACCAATAGGGCCCGAGACAGGCCAAGGCTAAAGCCAGCATTGCCCAAGACAAGTAGTAGGGCTTGAGATAGGCCAAGGTCAATGCCAGCAGGGCAGGAGACTGGCTAAAGCTAAAGCCGGCAGGGCCCGCGACAACCAGTAGGACCCGAAACAAGCCAAGGCCACAGTCAGGAGGGCCCGAGACAACCAGTAGGGCCCAAAACAGGCAAAGGCCAAAGCTAGCAGGGCCTGAGACAACCAGTAGGACCCGAGACAAGCCAAGGCCAAAGCCAGAAGGGCCCGAGACAACCAGTAGGGCCTGAGACTAGCCAAGGTTAAAGCCAGCAGGGTCCGAGACAACCAGTAGGACCCAAGACAAGCCGAAGCCAATGCCAGAAGGGCCCGAGACAACCAGTAGGGCTCGAGTTAAGACATGGCCAAAGCCAGCAGGACCCAAGACAAAAAGTAGGACCCAAGAAAAGCCAAGGCCAAAGCCAGCAGGACAGGGACATCCAGTAGGGCCCGAGACAAGCCAAGGTCAAAGTAAGCAGGGTCCGATACAACTAGTAGGTCCCGAGACAAGCCAAGGTTAATGCCAGTAGGGCCACAGACAGGCCAAAGCCAGCAGGGCCTCTGACAACCAATGGGTCCCAAAAGAGGCCAAAACCAGCAGGGCCCGATGCAACCAGTAGGGCCTGAGGCAGGCCAAGATCAAAGTCAGTATGGCCACAGACAGGCCAAGGCCAAAGCCAGCAGAGTACGAGACAAGCCAAGGCTAAAGCCAGCAGGGCCCGAGACAACCAGTAGGACCCAAGAAAGGCCAAGTCCAAAGCCAGCGGGGCCCGAGCCAACCGGTAGGGCTCGAGACAAGCCAAGGCCAAAGCCAGCAGGTCCGGAGACAACAAGTAGGGCCCAAGAAAAGCCAAGGCCAAAACCAGCTGGACAGGGACATCCAGTAAGGCCCGAGACACGTCAAGGTCAAAGTCAGCAGTGCCTGAGACAACTAGTAGGTCCCGAGACAAGCCAAGGTCAATGCCAGTAGGGCCACAGACAGACCAAAGCCAGCAGGGCCTCGAGACAACCAATGGGGCCCAAAACAGGCCAAAGCTAGCAGGGCCCGATGAGACAAGTAGGGCACGAGACAGGCCAAGGTCAAAGTCAGTATGGCCACAGACAGGCCAAGGCCAAAGCCAGCAGGGTCCGAGACAAGCCAAGGCTAAAGCCAGCAGAGCCCGAGACAACCAATAGGGCTCGAGACATGCCAAGGCCAGAGCCAGCAGGACCCGAGACAACAAGTAGGGCCCAATGAAAGCTAAGGCCAAAGCCAGAAGGGCCCAAGACAACCAGTAGGACCTGAGACAAGCCAAGGTTAAAGCCAGTAGAGCCCGAGACAACCAATAGGACCCGAGATGAGCCAAGGCCAATGCCAGAAGAGCCCAAGACAATCAGTAGGGCCTGAGACAAGCCAAAGCCAAATCTAGCAGGGCCCGAGACAGGCCAAAGCCAGGAGGGCCCGAGACAATCAGTTGGGCCCAAGAAAATCCAACGTCTAAGCCAGCAGGGCTCAAGACAACTAGTAGGGCCTGAGACAAACCAAGGCCAAAGTGAGCAGGGCCCGAGACAACCAGTAGGGCCCGAGACAGGTCTAGTCCAAGCCAGCAAGGCCCAAGACAACCAGTAGGGCCGCAGACAAGCCAAGGCCAATGCCAGCAGGGCCCCAGACAATCAGTAGCGCTTGAGACAAGCCAAAGCCAACAGTGCCCGAGACAACCAATAGGGCCCGATACAGGCCAAGGCTAAAGCCAACAGTGCCTGAGAAAAGTAGTAGGGCCTGAGACAGGCTAAGACTAATGCCAGCAGGGCACGAGACTGGCTAAAGCTAAAGCCAGAAGGGCCCGCGACAACCAGTAGGACCCGAGACAAGCGAAGGCCGCAGTCAACAGGGCTCGAGACAACCAGTAGGGCCCAAAACAGGCCAAGACCAAAGGCCCGAAACAACCAGTAGGGCCCGAGACAGGCCAAGGCCAAAGCCAGCAGGGCCCGAGACAGCCAGTAGGGCTTGAGACAAGCCAAGGCCAAAGGCAGCAGGACCTGAGACAACAAGTAGGGCCCAAGAGAAGCCAAGGCCAAAGCCAGCAGGGCCCGAGACAACCAGTATGGTGCAGCACAAGCCATGCCAAAATCCAGCAGGGCCCATGACAACCAGTAGGGCCCGAGACAGAAGAAGGCCAAAACTAGCAGGGCCCAAGAAAACCAGTAGGACCCGAGACAGCCAAAGCAAGAAGGGCCCGACACAGGCCAAGGCCAAAGCCAGCACGGCCCGGGACAGACCATGGCCAAAGTCTGTAGGGCCCGAGACAGGCCAAAGCTAGCAGGGCCCGGGACAAGCCAAAGCCAATGCCAGCAAGGCCCAAAACAACCGACACAGGCCAAGGCTAAAGACAGCAGGGCCCGAGACAACCAGTAGGGCCCGAGACAGGCCAAAGCCAGCAGGGCACGAGATAGGCCAAGGTCAAAGCCAGCTGGACCCAAGATAATGAGGAGGGCCCGAGAAAAGCCAACGTCAAAGCCAGCTGGACCCAAGACAACCAGTAGGGCCCGAGACAAGCCAAGACCAAAGCCAGAAGGGCCCGAGACAACCAGTAGTGCCTGAGACAAGCCAAGGTCAAAGCCAGCAGGGTCTGAGACAACCAGTAGGACCCGATACAAGCCAAAGCCAATACCAGAAGGGCCCGAGCCAACCGGTAGGGCTCGAGATAAGCCAAAGCCAAAGCCAGCAGGGCCCGAGACAAAAAGTAGGGCCCAAGAAAGGCCAAGGCCAAAGCCAGCGGAGCCCGAGCCAACCGGTAGGGCTTGAAACAAGCCAAGGCCAAAGCCAGCAGGGCCCGAGACTACAAGTCGGGCCCGAGAAAAGCCAAAGCCAGCAGTGCCCGAGGCAACCAGTAGGGTGCGTGACAAGCCATGCCAAAATCCAGCAGGGCCCGTGACAACCAGTAGGGCCCGAGACAGAAAAAGGCCAAAGCAAGCAGGGCCCAAGAAAAACAGTAGGGCCCGAGACAGGCCAAGGCCAAAGCCAGCAGGGTCCAAGACAACCAGTAGAACCCGAGACAGGCCAAGGCCAAAGCTAGCAAGGCCCGAGACAACCAGTAAAGCCCGAGACAGAACAAGGCAAAAGTCAGCAAAGCCCGAGATAACCAGTAGGGCTCGAGACAGGTCTATGCCAAGCCAACAAAGCCCGAGACAACCAGTAGGGCCCTAGACAAGCCAAGGCTAAAGCCAGCAGGGCCCCAGGCAATCAGTAGCGCTTTAGACAAGCCAAAGCCAACAGTGCCTGAGACAACCAGTAAGGCCCGAGACAGAACAAGGCAAAAGTCAGGAAAGCCCGAGACAACAAGTAGGGCTTGAGACAGGTCTAGGCCAAGACCGCAAGGCCCGAGACAACCAGTAGGGCCTGAGACAGGTCTAGTCCAAGCCAGCAAGGCCCAAGACAACCAGTAGGGCCCGCGACAGGCCAAGGCCAAAGCCAGAAGGGCCCCAGACAATCAGTAGGGCTTGAGACAAGCCAAAGCCTACAGTGCCCGAGACAACCAATAGGGCCCCAGACACGCCAAGGCTTAAGCCAGCATGCCCAAGACAAGTAGTAGGGCCTGAGACAGGCCAAAGCCAGCAGGGCACAACATAGGCCAATACCAAAGCCATCACAGCCCAAGACAACCAATAGAACCTGAAACAACCAGTGGGGCCCAAAAAAGACCTAGGCCAAAGGCCCGAGTGGACCGATAGGGCCCGAAACAGGCGAAGGTCAAAGCCAACTGGGCCCAAGACAACCAGTAGGGCCCGAGAAAAGCCAAGGTCAAAGCCAGCTGGACCCAAGACAACCAGTATGGCCCGAGAAAAGCCAAGGTCAAAGCCAGCTGGACCCAAGACAACCAATAGGGCCCGAGAAAAGCCAAGGTCAAAGCCAGCTGGACCCAAGACAACCAGTAGGGCCCGAGACAAGCCAAGACCAAATCCAGAAGGTCCCGAGACAACCAGTAGGGCCTGAGGCAAGCCACGGTCAAAGCCAGCAGTGTACGAGACAACCAGTAGGACCCGAGACAAGCCAAAGCCAATGCCAGAAGGGCCCGAGCCAACCGGTAGGGCCCGAGAAAAGCCAAGGCCAAAGCCAGCAGGGCCCGAGGCAACCAGTAGGGTGCGAGACAAGCCATGCCAAAGCCAGCAGGGCCTGAGACAACCAGTAGGACCCGAGACAAGCCAAGGCCAAAGCTAGAAGGGCCCGAGACAACCAGTAGGGCCTGAGACAAGCCAAGGTTAATGCCAGCAGGGTCCGAGGCAACCAGTAGGACCCGAGACAAGCCAAAGCCAATGCCAAATGGGCCCGAGACAACCAGTAGGGCTCGAGACAAGCCAAGGCCAGAGCCAGCAGGACCCGTCACAACAAGTAGGGCCCGATAAAAGCCAAGGCCAAAGCCAGAAGGAAATGAGACAACCAGTAGGGCCTGAGACAAGCCAAGGTTAAAGCCATTAGGGCCCGAGACTACCAGTAGGACCCGAGACAAGCCAAGCCTAAAAGCCAGAAGGGCCCAAGACAACCAGTAGGGCCTGAGACAAGCCAAAGCCAAATCTAGCAGGGCCCGAGACAGGCCAAAGCCAGGAGGGCCAGAGACAACCAGTTGGGCCAAAGAAAATCTAAGGTCTAAGCCAGAAGGACTCAAGACAACTAGTAGGGCCTGGGACAAGCCAAGGCCAAAGTCAGCAGGGCCCGAAACAACCAGTAGGGTCTGAGACAAGCCATAGCTATCAGGGCCCAAGACAACCAGTAGGGCCCGAGACTGGTCTAGTTCAAGGCAGCAAGGCCCAAGACAACCAGTAGGGCCCTAGACAAGCCAAGGACAAAGCCAGCAGTGCCCCAGATAATCAGTAGTGCTTGAGACAAGCCAAAGCCAACAGTGCCCGAGACAACCAATAGGGCCCAAGACAGGCCAAGGCTAAAGCGAACAGTGCCTGAGACAAGTAGTAGGGCCTGAGACAGTCCAAGACTAATGCCAGCAGGGCACGAGACTGGCTAAAGCTAAAGCCAGCAGGGCCTGCGACAACCAGTAGGACCCTAGACAAGCCAAGGCCACAGTCAAGAGGGCTCGAGACAGCCAGTAGGGCCCAAAGCAGGCCAAAGGCCGAAACAAACAATAGGGCCTGAGACAGGCCAAGGCCAAAGCCATCAGGGCCTGAGACAACAAGTAGGGCTTGAGACAAGCCAAGGCCAAAGCCAGCAGGACCTGAGACAACAAGTAGGGCCCGAGAAAAGCCAAGGCCAAAGCCAGCAGGGCCCGAGACAACCAGTATGGCGCAAGACAAGTCATGCCAAAAGCCAGCAGGGCCCATGACAACCAGTAGGGCCCGAGACAGAAGAAGGCCAAAACTAGCAGGGCCCAAGAAAACCAGTAGGACCCGAGACAGCCAAAGCCAGAAGGGCCCGACACAGGCCAAGGCCAAAGCCAGCAGGGCCCGGGACAGAACAAGACCAAAGTCTGCAGGGCCCGAGACAGGCCAAGGCCAAAGCTAGCTGGGGCCGGGACAAGCCAAAGCCAATGCCAGAAAGGCCCAAAACAACCGACACAGGCCAAGGCTAAAGACAGCAGGGTCTGAGACAACCAGTAGGGCCCGAGACAGGCCAAAGCCAGCAGGGCACGAGACAGGCCAAGACCAAAGCCAACAGAGCCCAAGACAACCAGTAGGACCCGAGACAAGCCAAAGCCAATGCCAGAAGGGCCCAAGCCAACCAGTAGGGCTCGAGACAAGCCAAGGCCAAAGCCAGCAAGGCCCAAGACAACCAGTAGGGCCCGAGACATGCCAAGGCCAAAGCCAGAAGGGCCCCAGACAATCAGTGGGGCTTGAAACAAGCCAAAGCCTACAGTGCCCGAGACAACCAATAGGGTCCGAGACAGGCTAAGGCTTAAGCCAGCAGTGCCGGAGATAAGTAGTAGGGCCTGATACAGGCCAAAGCCAGCAGGGCACAAGACAGGCCAAGACCAAAGCCAACAGGGCCAAAGACAACCAATAGGACCCGAAACAACCAGTGGGGCCCAAAACAGGCCTAGGCCAAAGGCCCGAGACAACCGGTAGGGCCCGAAACAGGCGAAAGCCAAAGCCAGCACGGCCCGAGGCAACCAGTAGGGCCCGAGAAAAGCCAAGGTCAAAGCCAGCTGGACCCAAGACAACCAGTAGGGCCAGAGACAAGCCAATGCCAAAGCCAGAAGGGCCCGAGACAATCAGTAGGGCCTGAGACAAGCCAAGGTCAAAGCCAGCAGGGTCCGAGACAACTAGCAGGACCCGAGACACGCCAAAGCCAATGCCAGAAGGGCCCGAGACAAGCCGAGGCCAAAGCCAGCTGGGTCTGAGACAACCAGTAGGGTGTGAGACAAGCCATGGCAAAATCCAGCAGGGCCCGTGACATCCAGTAGGGCCCGAGACAGAAGAAGGCCAAAGCTAGCAGGGCCCAAGAAAACCAGTAGGGCCTGAGACAGGCCAAGTGCAAAGCCAGCAGAGTCCGAGACAACCAGTATAGCCCGAGACATGCCAAGGCCAAAGCCAGCAGGGCCCGAGAAAACCAGTAAGGCCCGAGACAGAAGAGGTCAAAAGTCAGCAAAGCCCGAGACAACCAGTAGGGCTCGAGACCGGTCTAGGCCAAGCCAGCAAGACCCGAGACAACCAGTAGGGCCCTAGACAAGTCAAGGCCAAAGCCAGCAGGGCCCCAAACAATCAGTAGGGTTTGAAACAAGCCAAAGCCTACAGTGCCTGCGACAACCAATAGGGCCCGACACAGGCCAAGGCTAAAGCCAGCAGGGCCCGAGACAAGTAGTAGGGCCTGAGACAGGCCAAGGTCAATGCCAGCAGGGTAGGAGACTGGCTAAAGCTAAAGCCAGCAGGGCCCGCGACAACCAGTAGGACCCGAGACAAGCCCAGGCCACAGTCAGCAGGGCCCAAGACAACCAGTAGGGCCCGAGACAGGCCAAGGCCAAAGCTAGCAGGGCCTGAGACTACCAGTAGTACCCGAGACAAGCCAAGGCCTAAGCCAGAAGGGCCTGAGACAACCAGTAGGACCCAAGACAAGCCGAAGCCAATGCCAGAAGGGTCCGAGACAACCAGTAGGGCTCGAGACAAGCCAAGGCCAAAGCCAGCAGGACCCGAGACAAAAAGTACGACCCGAGAAAAGCCAAGGCCAAAGCCAGCAGGACAGGGACATCCAGTAAGGCCCGGGACAAGCCAAGGTCAAAGTCAGCAGTGCCCGAGACAACAAGTCGGGCCGATAAAAGCCAAGGCCAAAGCCAGAAGGGCCCGAGACAATAAGTAGGGCCTGAGTCAATCCAAGGTCTAAGCCAGTAGGGCCCAAGAAAACCAGTAGGACCCGAGACAGCCAAAGCCAGCAGGGCCCGGGACAGAACAAGACCAAAGTCTGCAGGGCCCGAGACAGGCTAAGGCCAAAGCCAGCAGGGCACGAGACCCGCCAAGACCAAAGCCAACAGAGCCCAAGACAACCAGTAGGACCTGAAACAACCAGTGGTGCCCAAAACAGGCCTAGGCCAAAGGCCCGAGACAACCGGTAGGGCCCGAAACAGGTGAAGGCCAAAGCCAGCAGGGCCCGAGAAAAGCCAAGGTCAAAGCCAGCTGGACCCAAGATAATGAGTAGGGCCCGAGAAAAGCCAAGGTCAAAGCCAGCTGGACCCAAGACAACCTGTGGGGCCAGAGAAAAGCCAAGGTCAAAGCCAGCTGGACCCAAGACAGCCAGTAGGGCCCGAGAAAAGCCAAGGTCAAAGCCAGCTGGACCCAAGACAACCAGTAGGGCCTGAGAAAAGCCAAGGTCAAAGCCAGCTGGACCCAAGACAACCAGTAGGGCCCGAAACAAGCCAAGACCAAAGCCAGAAGGGCCCGAGACAACCAGTAGGGCCTGAGACAAGCCAAGGTCAAAGCCAGCAGGGTCCGAGACAACCAGTAGGACCCGAGACAAGCCAAAGCTAATGCCAGAAGGGCCCGAGCCAACCGGTAGGGCTCGAGACAAGCCAAGGCCAAAGCTAGCAGGGCCCGAGACAACAAGTAGGGCCCAAGAAAAGCCAAGGCCAAAGCCAGCAGGGAACGAGGCAACCAGTAGGGTGCGAGACAAGCCATGCCAAAGCCAGCAGGGCCCTTAACAACCAGTAGGGCCCGAGACAAAAGAAGGCCAAAGCCAGCAGGGCCCAAGAAAACCAGTAGGGCCTGAGACAGGCCAAGGCCAAAGCCAGTAATGTCCGAGACAACCAGTAGAGCCCGAGACAGGCCAAGGCCAAAGCCAGCAGGGCCCGAGACAACCATTAAGGCAAAAGTTAGGAAAGCCCGAGACAACCAGTAGGGCTTGAGACAGGTCTAGGCCAAGCCCGCAAGGCCCGAGACAACCAGTAGTGCCCCAGACAGGTCTAGTCCAAGCCAGCAAGGCCCAAGATAACCAGTAGAGCCCTAGACAAGCCAAGGCCAAAGCCAGCAGGGCCCCAGACATTCAGTAGGGCTCGAGACAAGCCAAAGCCTACAGTGCCCGAGACAACCAATAGGGCCTGAGACAGGCCAAGGCTTAAGCCAGCAGTGCCCGAGACAAGTAGTAGGGCCTGAGACAGGCCAAGACTAATGCCAGCAGGGCACGAGACTGGCTAAAGCTAAAGTCAGCAGGGCCCGCGACAACCAGTAGGACCCGAGACAAGCCAAAGCCACAGTCTGCAGGACTCGAGACAACCAGTAGGGCCCAAAACAGGCCAAAGCCAGCAGGGCCTGAGACAACCAGTAGGACCTGAGACAAGCCAAGGCCAAAGCCAGAAAGGCCCGACACAACCAGTAGAGCCTGAGACAAGCCAAGGTTAAAGCCAGCAAGGCCCGAAACAACCAATAGGACCCTAGACGAGCCAAGGCCAAAGCCAGAAGTGCCCGAGACAACCAGTAGGGCCTGAGACAAGCCAAAGCCAAATCTAGCAGGGCCCTAGACAGGCCAAAGCCAGGAGGACCCGAGACAACCAGTTCGGCCCAAGAAAATCCAACGTCTAAGCCTGCAGGGCTCAAGACAACTAGTAGGGCCTGAGACAAACCAAGGCCAAAGTCAGCAGTGCCCGAGACAACTAGTAGGGTCTGAGACAAGCCATAACTAGCAGGGCCCAAGTCAACCAGTAGGGCCCGAGACAGGTCTAGTCCAAGCCAGCAAGGTCCAAGACAACCAGTAGGGCCCTAGACAAGCCAAGGCCAAAGCCAGCAGGGCTCCAGACAATCAGTAGGGCTTGAGACAAGCCAAAACCCGAGACAACCAATAGGGCCCGAGACAGGCAAGGCTAAAGCCAGCAGTACCCGAGACAAGTAGTAGGGCCTGAAACAGGCCAAGACCAATGCCAGCAGGGCACGAGAGTGGCTGAAGCTAAAGCCAGCAGGGCCCGCGACAACCAGTAGGACCCGAGACAAGCCAAGGCCACAATCAGCAGGGCTCGAGACAACCAGTAGGGCCCAAAACAGGCCAAGGCCAAAGGCCCGAAACAAACAGTAGGGCCCGAGACAGGCCAATGCCAAAGCCAGCAGGGCACGAGGCTGGCTAAAGCTATAGCCAGCAAGGCCCACGACGACCAGTAGGACCCGAGACAAGCCAAGGCCACAGTCAGCTGGGATCGAGACAACCAGTAGGGCCTAAAACAGGCCAAGGCCAAAGGCCCGAAACAACCAGTAGGGCCCGAGGCAGGCCAAGGCCAAAACCAGCAAGGCACGAGACTGGCTAATGCCAAAGCCAACTGGTAGGGCTTGAGGCAAGCCAAAGCCAGCAGGGCCCGAGGCAATCAGTAGGGTGCGTGACAAGCCATGCCAAAATCTAGCAGGGCCCGTGACAACCAGTAGGGACCGAGACAGAAGAAGGCCAAAGCCAGCAGGGCCCAAGAAAACCAGTAGGGCCCGAGACAGGCCAAGGCCAAAACAAGCAGGGACCGAGACAACCAGTAGAACCCGAGACAGGCCAAGGCCAAAGCTAGCAGGGCCCAAGACAACCAGAAAGGCCCGAGACAGAACAAGGCAAAGGTCAGCAAAGCCCGAGACAACCAGTAGAGCTCGAGACAGGTCTATTCCAAGCCAGCAAGGCCCGAGACAACCAGTAGGGCCCTAGACAAGCCAAGGCTAAAGCCAGCAGGGCCCCAGACAATCAGTAGCGCTGTAGACAAGCCAAAGCCAACAGTGCCTGAGACAACCAGTAAGGCCCGAGACAGAACAAGGGAAAAGTCAGGAAAGCCCGAGACAACAAGTAGGGCTTGAGACAGGTCTAGGCCAACCTACCAAGGCCCGAGAAAACCAGTAGGGCCCGAGACAGGTCTAGTCCAGGCCAGCAAGGCCCAAGACAACCAGTATGGCCCGAGACAGGCCAAGGCCAAAGCCAGAAGGGCCCCAGACAATCAGTAGGGTTTGAGACAAGCCAAAAGCCTACAGTGCCCGAGACAACCAATAGGGCCCGAGACAGGCCAAGGCTTAAGCCAGCAGTGCCCAAGACAAGTAGTAGGGCTTGAGACAGGCCAAAGCCAGCAGGGCACAAGACAGGCGAAGACCGAAGCCAAGAGAGCCCAAGACAACCAATAGGACCCGAAACAACCAGTGGGGCCCAAAACAGGCCTAGGCCAAAGGCCCGAGACAACTTATAGGGCCTGAAACAGGCGAAGGCCAAAGCCAGCAGGGCCCGAGAAAAGCTAAGGTCAAAGCCAGCTGGGCTCAAGACAAGCAGTAGGGCCCGAGAAAAGCCAAGGTCAAAGCCAGCTGGACCCAAGAAAACCAGTAGGACCCGAGAAAAGCCAAGGTCAAAGCCAGCTGGACCCAAGACGACCAGTAGGGCCCGAGAAAAGCCAAGGTCAAAGCCAGCTGGACCCAAGACAACCAGTAGGGCCCGAGAAAAGCCAAGGTCAAAGCCAGCTGGACCCAAAACAACCAATAGGGCCCGAGACAAGCCAAGACCAAAGCCAAAAGGGCCCGAGACAACCAGTAGGGCCTGAGACAAGCCAAGGTCAAAGCCAGCAGGGTCCGAGACAACCAGTAGGACCTGAGACAAGCCAAAGCCAATGCCATAAGGGCCCGAGCCAACCGCTAGGGTTCGAGACAAGCCAAGGCCAAAGCCAGCAGGGCCCGAGACAACAAGTAGGGCCCAAGAAAAGCCATGGTCAAAGCCATCAGGGCACGAGGCAACCAGTAGGGTGTGAGATAAGCCATGCCAAAGCCAGCAGGGCCCGTGACAACCAGTAGGGCCCGAGACAGAAGAAGGCCAAAGCCAGCAGGGCCCAAGAAAACCAGTAGGGCCTGAGACAGGCCAAGGCAAAAGCCAGTAGGGTCCGAGACAACCAGCAGAGCCTGAGACAGGCCAAGACCAAAGCCAGCAGGGCCCGAGACAACCAATAAAGCCCGAGACAGAACAAGTCAAAAGTCAGGAAAGCCCGAGACAACCAGTAGGGCTTGAGACAGGTCTAGGCCAAGCCCGCAAGGCCCGAGACAACCAGTAGTGCCCCAGACAGGTCTAGTCCAAGCCAGCAAGGCCCAAGATAACCAGTAGGGCCCTAGACAAGCCAAGGCCAAAGCCAGCAGGGCCCCAGACATAAAGTAGGGCTCAAGACAAGCCAAAGCCTACAGTGCCCTAGACTACCAATAGGGCCCGATACAGGCCAAGGCTTAAGCCAGCAGTGCCCGAGACAAGTAGTAGGACCTGAGACAGGCCAAGACCAATGCCAGCAGGGCACGAGACTGGCTAAAGCTAAAGCCAGCAGGGCCCGTAACAACCAGTAGGACCCGAGACAAGCCAAAGCCACAGTCTGCAGGGCTCGAGACAACCAGTAGGGCCCAAAACAGGCCAAGGCCAAAGCCAGCAGGGCCTGTGACAACCAGTAGGACCCGAGACAAGCCAAAGCCAAAGCCAGAAGGGCCCGAGACAACCAGTAGGGCC
Source organism: Phyllobates terribilis (assembly GCF_046119375.1). Taxonomy (NCBI): domain Eukaryota; kingdom Metazoa; phylum Chordata; class Amphibia; order Anura; family Dendrobatidae; genus Phyllobates; species Phyllobates terribilis. Next base: position 835,536 of record NW_027363026.1, read on the forward strand.
TGAGACAAGCCAAGGTTAAAGCCAACAGGGTCCGAGACAACCAGTAGGACCCGAGACGAGCCAAAGTCAATGCCAGAAGGGCCCGAGACAACCAGTAGGGCTTGAGACAAGCCAAGGCCAGAGCCAGCAGGACCCGAGACAACAAGTAGGGCACAATAAAAGCCAAGGCCAAAGCCAGCAGGGCCCGCGACAACCAGTAGGACCCGAGACAAGCCAAAGCCACAGTCTGCAGGGCTCGAGACAACCAGTAGGGCCCAAAACAGGCCAAGGCCAAAGCCAGCAGGGCTTGAGACAACCAGTAGGACCCGAGACAAGCCAAGGCCAAAGCCAGAAGGGCCCAAGACAACCAGTAGGGCCTGAGACAAGCCAAGGTTAAAGCCAACAGGGTCCGAGACAACCAGTAGGACCCGAGACGAGCCAAAGTCAATGCCAGAAGGGCCCGAGACAACCAGTAGGGCTTGAGACTAGCCAAGGCCAGAGCCAGAAGGGCCCGAGACAACCAGTAGGGCCTGAGACAAACCAAGGTTAAAGCCAGCAGGGCCCGAGACACCAATAGGACCCGAGACGAGCCAAGGCCAAAGCCAGAAGGGCCCGAGACAACCATTAGGGCCTGAGACAAGCCAAAGCCAAATCTAGCAGGGGCCGAGACAGGCCAAAGCCAGGAGGGCCCGAGACAACCAGTTGGGCCCAAGAAAATCCAACGTCTAAGCCAGCAGGGCTCAAGACAACTAGTAGGGCCTGAGACAAACCAAGGCCAAAGTCAGCAGGGCCAGAGACAACCAGTAGCGTCTGAGACAAGCCATAGCTAGCAGGGCCCAAGACAACCAGTAGGGCCCGAGACAGGTCTAGTCCAAGCCAGCAAGGCCCAAGACAACCAGTAGGGCCCTAGACAAGCCAAGGCCAAAGCCAGCAGGGCTCCAGACAATCAGTAGGGCTTGAGACAAGCCAAAGCCTGCAGTGCCCGAGACAACCAATAGGGCCCGAGACAGCCAAGGCTAAAGCCAGCAGTACCCGAGACAAGTAGTAGGGCCTGAAACAGGCCAAGACCAATGCCAGCAGGGCACGAGACTGGCTAAAGTTAAACCCAGCAGGGCCCGCTACAACCAGTAGGACCTGAGACAAGCCAAGGCCACAGTGAGCAGGGCTCAAGACAAGCAGTAGGGCCCAAAACAGGTCAAGGCCAAAGGCCCGAAACAAACAGTAGGGCCCGAGACAGGCCAAGGCCAAAGCCAGCAGGGTACGAGACTGGCTAAAGCTAAAGCCAGCAGGGCCCACGACAACCAGTAGGACCCGAGACAAGCCAAGGCCACAGTCAGCAGGGCTCATGACAACCAGTAGGGCCCAAAATAGGCCAAGGCTAAAGGCCTGAAACAACCTGTAGGGCCCGAGACAGGCCAAGGCCAAAGCCAGCAGGGCCTGAGACAACCAGTAGGACCCGAGACAAGCCAAGGCCAAAGCCAGAAGGGCCCGAGTCAACCAGTAGGGCTGAGACAAGCCAAGGTTAAAGCCAGCAGGGTCCGAGACAACCAGTAGGACCCGAAACAAGCCAAAGCCAATGCCAGAAGGGCCCGAGGTAACCAGTAGCTTCGAGACAAGCCAAGGCCAAAGCAAGCAGGACCCGAGACAACAAGTAGGGCCCGATAAAAGCCAAGGCCAAGCCAGAAGGGCCCGAGACAACCAGTAGGGCCTGAGCCAAGCCAAGGCTAAAGCCAGTAGGGCCCGAGACAACCAGTAGGACCCGAGTCAAGCCAAGGCTAAAAGCCAGAAGGGCCCAAGACAACCAGTAGGGCATGAGACAAGCCAAAGCCAAATCTAGCAGGGCCCGAGACAGGCCAAAGCCAGGAGGGCCCGAGACAAACAGTTGGGCCCAAGAAAATCCAAGGTCTAAGCCAGCAGGGATCAAGACAACTAGTAGGGCCTGTGACAAGCCAAGGCCAAAGTCAGCAGGGCCCGAGACAACCAGTAGAGTCTGAGACTAGCCATAGGTAGCAGGGCCCTAGACAACCAGTAGGGCCCGAGACAGGTCTAGTCGAAGCCAGCAAGGCCCAAGACAACCAGTAGGGCCCTAGACAAGCCAAGGCCAAAGCCAGCAGGGCCCCAGATAATCAGTAGCGCTTGAGACAAGCCAAAGCCAACAGTGCCCGAGACAACCAATAGGGCCCAAGACAGGCCAAGGCTAAAGCCAACACTGCCTGAGACAAGTAGTAGGGCCTGAGACAGTCCAAGACTAATGCCAGCAGGGCACAAGACAGGCTAAAGCTAAAGCCAGCAGGGCCCGCGACAACCAGTAGAACCCAAGACAAGCCAAGGCCACAGTCAAGAGGGCTCGAGACAACCAGTAGGGCCCAAAACAGGCCAAAGGCCCGAAACAACCAATAGGGCCTGAGACAGGCCAAGGCCAAAGCCAGCATAGCCTGAGACAACCAGTGGGGCTTGAGACAAGCCAAGGCCAAAGCCAGCAGGACCTGAGACAACAAGTAGGGCCCGAGAAAAGCCAAGGCCAAAGCCAGCAGGGCCTGAGACAACCAGTAGGACCCGAGACAGAAGAAGGCCAAAACTAGCATGGCCCAAGAAAACCAGTAGGACCCAAGACAGCCAAAGCCAGAAGGGCCCGACACAGGCCAAGGCCAAAGCCAGCATGGCCTGAGATAACGAGTAGGGCTTGAGACAAGCCAAGGCCAAAGCCAGCAGGACCTGAGACAACAAGTAGGGCCCGAGAAAAGCCAAGGCCAAAGCCAGCAGGGCCCGAGACAACCAGTAAGGCCTGAGACAGAACAAGTCAAAAGTCAGCAAAGCCCGAGACAACCAGTAGGGCTCGAGACAGGTCTAGGCCAATCCAGCAAGGCCTGAGACAACCATTAGGGCCCGAGACAGGTGTAGTCCAAACCAGCAAGGCCCAAGACAACCAGTAGGGCCCTAGACAAGCCAAGGCCAAAGCCAGCAGGGCCCGAGACAACCAGTAGGACCCGAGACAAGCCAAATCCAATGCCAGAAGGGCCCGAGACAACCAGTAGAACCCGAGACAGGCCAAGGGTAAAGCCAGCATGGCCCAAGACAACTAGAAGGGCCAAAAACAGGCCAAGGCCAAAGGCCCGAGACAACCAAAAGGACACGATACAGGCCAAGCGCAAAGCCAGCATGGCCCGAGACAACCAGTAGGACCCGAGACAAGCCAAAGCCAATCCCAGAAGGGCCCAAGTCAACCAGTAGGGCTCGAGACAAGCCAAGGCCAAAGCCAGCAGGGCCGGAGACAACAAGTAGGGCCCGAGAAAAGCCAAGGCCAAAGCCAGCAGGGCCCGAGGCATCCAGTAGGGTGCAAGACAAGCCAAGGCCAAAATCCAGCAGGGCCCGTGACAACCAGTAGGACCCGAGACAGAAGAAGGCCAAAGCCAGCAGGGTCCAAGAAAACCAGCAGGGCCTGAGACATGCCAAGGCCAAAGCCAGCAGGGTCCGAGACAACCAGTAGAGCCCGAGACAGGCCAAGGCCAAAGCCAGCAGGGCCCGATACAACCAGTAAGGCCCGAGACAGGTCTGTTTCAAGCCAGCAAGGCCCAAGACAACCAGTAGAGCCCGAGACAGGCCAAGGCCAAAGCCAGAAGGGCCCCAGACATTCAGTAGGGCTTGAGACAAGCCAAAGCCTACAGTGTCCGAGACAACCAGTAGGGCCTAAAACAGGCCAAGGCCAAAGGCCCGCAACAAACAGTAGGGCCTGAGACAGGCCAAGGCCAAAGCCAGCAGGGCCCGAGACAACCAGTATGGCTTGAGACAAGCCAAGGCCAAAGCCAGCAGGACCTGAGACAACAAGTAGGGCCCGAGAAAAGCAAAGGCCAAAACCAGCAGGGCCCGAGACAACCAGTATGGTGCAAGACAAGTCATGCTAAAAGCCAGCAGGGCCCATGACAACCAGTAGGGCCCAAGACAGAAGAAGGCCAAAACTAGCAGGGCCCAAGAATCCCAGTAGGATCCAAGACTGCCAAAGCCAGAAGGGCCCGACACAGTCCAAGGCCAAAGCCAGCAGGGCCCGGGACAGAACAAGGCCAAAGTCTGCAGGGCCCGAGACAGGCCAAGGCCAAAGCTAGCAGGGCCCGAGACAAGCCAAAGCCAATGCCAGCAAGGCCCAAAACAACCGACACAGGCCAAGGCTAAAGACAGCAGGGCCAGAGACAACCAGTAGGGCCCGAGACAGGCCAAAGCCAGCAGGGCATGAGACAGGCCAAGACCAAAGCCAACAGAGCCCAAGACAACCAGTAGGACCTGAAACAAACAGTGGTGCCGAAGGCCCGAGTCAGCCGGTAGGGCCCGAAATAGGCGAAGGCCAAAGCCAGCAGGGCCCGAGAAAAGCCAAGGTCAAAGCCAGCTGGACCCAAGACAACCAGTAGGGCCCGACACAAGCCAAGACCAAAGCCAGAAAGGCCCGAGACAACCAGTAGGGCCTGAGACAAGCCAAGGTCATAGCCAGCAGGGTCCGAGACAACCAGTAGGTCCCGAGACAAGCCAAAGCCAATGCCAGAAGGGCCCGAGCCAACCTCTAGGGCTCGAGACAAGCCAAGGCCAAAGCCAGCAGGGCCCGAGACAACAAGTAGGGCCTAAGAAAAGCCAAGGCCAAAGCCAGCAGGGCCCGAGGTAACCAGTAGGGTGCAAGACAAGCCATGCCAAAATCCAGCAGGGCCCGTGACAACCAGTAGGGCCCAAGACAGAAGAAGGCCAAAGTCAGCAGGGCCCATGAAAACCAGTAGGGCCTTAGACAGGCCAAGTTCAAAGCCAGCAGGGTCCGAGACAACCAGTAGAACCCGAGACAGGCCAAGGCGAAAGCCAGCAGGGCCCGAGACAACCAGTAAGGCCTGAGACAGAAAAAGGAAAAAGTCAGGAAAGCCCGAGACAACAAGTACGGTTTGAGACAGGTCTAGGCAAAGCCAGCAGGGCCCGAGACAACCAGTAGGGCCCGAGACACGTCTAGTCCAAGCCAGGAAGGCCCAAGACAACCAGTAGGGCCCGAGACAGGCCAAGGCCAAAGCCAGAAGGGCCCCAATCAGTAGGGCTTGAGACAAGCCAAAGCCTACAGTGCCCGAGACAACCAATAGGGCCTGAGACAGGCTAAGGCTTAAGCCAGCAGTGCCCGAGAAGAGTAGTAGGGCCTGAGAGAGGCCAAAGCCAGCAGGGCACAAGACAGGCCAAGACCAAAGCCAACAGAGCCCAAGACAACTAATAGGGCCCGAAACAACCAGTGGGGCCCAAAACAGGCCTATGCCAAAGGCCCGAGACAACCGGTAGGGCCCGAAACATGCGAAGGCCAAAGCCAGCAGGGCCCGAGGAAACCAGTAGGGCCCGAGAAAAGCCAAGGTCAAAGCCAGCTGGACCCAAGACAACCAGTAGGGCCTGAGATAAGCGAAGGCCAAAGCCAGAAGGGCCCGAGACAACCAGTAGGACCTGAGACAAGCCATGGTCCAAGCCAGCAGGGTCCGAGACAACTAGTAGGACCCGAGACAAACCAAAGCCAATGCCAGAAGGGCCCGAGCCAACTGGTAGGGCCCGAGACAAGCCAAAGCCAGCTGGGCCCGAGACAACAAGTAGGGCCTTAGAAAAGCCAAGGCTAAAGCCAGCATGGTCCGAGACAACCAGTAGGGTGCGAGACAAGCCATGGCAAAATCCAGCAGGGCCCGTGACATCCAATAGGGCCCGAGACAGAAGAAGGCCAAAGCTAGCAGGGCCCAAGAAAACCAGTAGGGCCTAAGGGCAAAGCCAGCAGGGTCCGAGACAACCAGTAGAGCCCGAGACAGGCCAAGGCCAAAGCCAGAAGGTCCTGAGAAAACCAGTAAGGCCCAAGACAGAAGAAGGCAAAAGTCAGCAAAGCCCGAGACAACCAGTAGGGCTCGAAACAGGTCTAGGCCAAGCCAGCAAGGCCCGAGACAACTAGAAGGATCCGAGACAGGTCTAGTCTAAGCCAGCAAGGCCCGAGACAAACAGTAGGGCCCTAGACAAGCCAAGGCCAAAGCCAGCAGGGCCCCAAACAATCAGTAGGGCTTGAGACAAGCCAAAGCCTACAGTGCCCGCGACAACCAATATTGCCTGACACAGGCCAAGGCTAAAGCCAGCAGGGCCCCAGACAAGTAGTAGGGCCTGAGACAGGCCAAGGTCAATGCCAGCAGGGTAGGAGACTGGCTAGAGATAAAGCCAGCAGGAACCGAGACAAAAAGTAGGACCCGAGAAAAGACAAGGCCAAAGCCAGCAGGACAGGGACATCGAGTAAGGCCCGAGACAAGACAAGGTCAAAGTCAGCAGTGCCCGAGACAACAAGTAGGGCTCGATAAAAGCCAAGGCCAAAGCCAGGACGGCCCGAGACAACCAGTTGGGCCCAAGAAATCCAAGGTCTAAACCAGCAGGGCTCAAGACAACTAGTAGGGCCTGAGACAAGCCAAGGCCAAAGTCGGCAGGGCCCGAGATAACCAGTAGGGTCTGAGACATGCCATAGCTAGCAGGGCCCAAGACAGCCAGTAGGGCCCGAGACAGGTCTAGTCCAAGCCAGCAAGGCCCAAGACAACCAGTAGGGCCCTAGACAAGCCAAGGCCAAAGCCAGCAAGGCGCCAGACAATCAGTAGGGCTTGAGACAAGCCAAAACCTACAGTGGCCGAGACAACCAATAGGGCCCGAAACAGGCCAAGGCTAAAGCCAGCAGTGCCCGAGACAAGTAGTAGGGCCTGAGACAGGCCAAGACCAATGCCAGCAGGGCACGAGACTGGCTAGAGCTAATGCCAGCAGGGCCCGCGACAACCAGTAGGACCCGATACATGCCAAGGTCACAGTCAGCAGGGCTCGAGACAACCAGTAGGGCCCAAAACAAGCCAAGGCCAAAGGCCCGAAACAACCAGTAGGGCCCGAGACAGGCGAAGGCCAAAGCCAGCAAGGCACGAGACTGGCTAAAGCTAAAGCCAGCAGGGCCCACGACAACCAGTAGGACCCGAGACAAGCCAAGGCCACAGTCAGCAGGGCTCGAGACAACCAGTAGAGCCCAAAACAGGCCAATACCAAAGGCCTGAAACAACCAGTAGGGCCCGAGACAGGCCAAGGCCAAAGCCAGCAGGGTCTGAGACAACCAAAAGGACCCGAGACAAGCCAAGGCCAAAGCCAGAAGGGCCCGAGATAACCAGTAGGGTCTGATACAAGCCAAGGGGAAAGCCAGCAGGGTACGAGTCAACCAGTAGGACCCGAGACAAGCCAAAGCCAATGCCAGAAGGGCCCGATACAACCAGTAGGGCTCGAGACAAGCCAAGGCCAAAGCCAGCAGGACCCGAGACAACAAGTAGGGCCCGAGAAAAGCCAAGGCCAAAGTCAGCAGGGCCCGAGACAACCAGTATGGTGCAAGACAAGTCATGCCAAAAGCCAGCAGGGCCCATGACAACCAGAAGGGCCCAAGACAGAAGGCCAAAACTAGCAGGGCCCAAGAAAACCAGTAGGACCCAAGACAGCCAAAGCCAGAAGGGCCCGACACAGGCCAATGTCAAAGCCTGCAGGGCCCGGGACAGAACAAGGCCAAAGCTAGCAGGGCCCGGGACAAGCCAAAGCCAATGCTCAAAACAACCGACACAAGCCAAGGCTAAAGACAGCAGGGCCCGAGACAACCAGTAGGGCCCGAGACAGGCCAAAGCGAGCAGGGCACGAGATAGGCTAAGACCAAAGCCAACAGAGCCCAAGGCAACCAGTAGGACCTGAAACAACCAGTGGTGCCCAAAACAGGCCTAGGCCAAAGGCCCGAGACAACCGGTAGGGCCCGAAACAGGTGAACGCCAAAGCCAGAAGGGCCCGAGAAAAGCCAAGGTCAAAGCCAGCTGGACCCAAGACAACCAGTAGGGCCCGAGACAAGCCAAGACCAAAGCCAGAAGGGCCTTAGACAACCAGTAGGGCCTGAGACAAGCCAAGGTCAAAGCCAGCAGGGTCCGAGACAACCAGTAGGACCCGAGACAAGCGAAAGCCAATGCCAGAAGGGCCCGAGTCAACCGGTAGGGCTCGAGACAAGTCAAGGCCAATGCCAGTAGCGCCCGAAACAACAAGTAGGGCCCGAGAAAAGCCAAGGCCAAAGCAAGCAGGGCCCGAAGCAACCAGTAGGGTGCAAGACAAGCCATGCCAAAATCCAGCAGGGCCCGTGACAACCAGTAGGGCCCAAGACAGAAGAAGGCCAAAGCCAGCAGGGCCCAAGAAAACCAGTAGGGCCTGTGACAGGCCAAGGCCAAAGCCAGCAGGGTCCGAGACAACCAGTAGAGCCCGAGACAAGCCAAGGCCAAAGTCAGCAGGGCCTGAGACAACCAGAAGGACCCGAGACAAGCCAAGGCTAAAGCCAGAAGGGCCCGAGACAACCAGTAGGGTCTGAGACAAGCCAAGGTTAAAGCCAGCAGGGTCCGAGACAACCAGAAGGACCCGAGACAAGCCAAAGCCGATGCCAGAAGGGCCCGAGACAACCATTAGGGCTCGAGACAAGCCAAGGCCAAAGCCAGCAGGACCTGAGACAACAAGTAGGGCCCGATAAAAGCCAAGGCTAAATCCAGAAGGGCCCGAGACAACTAGTAGGGCCTGAGACAAGCCAAGGTTAAAGCCAGTAGGGCTCGAGACAACCAGTAGGACCCGAGACAAGCCAAGGCTAAAAGCCAGAAGGGCCCGAGACAGCCAGTAGGGCCTGAGACAAGCCAAAGCCAAATCTAGCAGGGCCCGAGACAGGCCAAAGCCAGGAGGGCCCGAGACAACTAGTTGGGCCCAAGAAAATCCAAGGTCTAAGCCAGCAGGGCTCAAGACAACTAGTAGGGCCTGAGACAAGCTAAGGCCAAAGTCCAGCAGGGCCCGAGACAACCAGTAGGGTCTGAGACAAGCCATAGCTAGCAGGGCCCAAGACCACCAGTAGGACCAGAGACAGGTCTAGTCCAAGCCAGCAAGGCCCAAGACAACCAGTAGGGCCCTAGACATGCCAAGGCCAAAGCCAGCAGGGCTCCAGACAATCAGTAGCGCTTGAGACAAGCCAAAACCAACAGTGCCCGAGACAACCAATAGAGCCCGAGACAGGCCAAGGCTAAAGCCAACAGGGCACGAGACTGGCTAAAGCTAAAGCCAGCAGGGCCCGCGACAACCAGTAGGACCCGAGAGAAGCCAAGGCCACAGTCAACAGAGCTCGAGACAACAAGTAGGGCCCAAAACAGGCCAAGGCCAAAGGCCCGAAACAACCAGTAGGGCCTGAGACAGGCCAAGGCCAAAGCCAGTAGGGCCCCAGACAATCAGTAGGGCTTGAGACATGCCAAGGCCAAAGCCAGCAGGGCCCAAGACTACAAGTAGGGCCCGAGAAAAGCCAAAGCCAGCAGGGCCCGAGGCAACCAGTAGGGTGCGTGACAAGCCATGCCAAAATCCAGCAGGGCCCGTGACAACCAGTAGGGCCCGAGACAGAAGAAGGCCAAAGCCAGCAGGGCCCGAGAAAACCAGTAGGGCCTGAGACAGGCCAAGGCCAAAGCCAACAGGGTCCGAGACAACCAGTAGAGCCCGAGACAGGCCAAGGCCAAAGCTAGTAGGGCCCGAGACAACCATTAGGGCTCGAGACAAGCCAAGGCCAAAGCCAGCAGGACCTGAGACAACAAGTAGGGCCCGATAAAAGCCAAGGCTAAATCCAGAAGGGCCCGAGACAACCAGTAGGGCCTGAGACAAGCCAAGGTTAAAGCCAGTAGGGCTCGAGACAACCAGTAGGACCCGAGACAAGCCAAGGCTAAAAGCCAGAAGGGCCCGAGACAGCCAGTACGGCCTGAGACAAGCCAAAGCCAAATCTAGCAGGGCCCGAGACAGGCCAAAGCCAGGAGGGCCCGAGACAACTAGTTGGGCCCAAGAAAATCCAAGGTCTAAGCCAGCAGGGCTCAAGACAACTAGTAGGGCCTGAGACAAGCTAAGGCCAAAGTCCAGCAGGGCCCGAGACAATCAGTAGGGTCTGAGACAAGCCATAGCTAGCAGGGCCCAAGACCACCAGTAGGACCAGAGACAGGTCTAGTCCAAGCCAGCAAGGCCCAAGACAACCAGTAGGGCCCTAGACATGCGAAGGCCAAAGCCAGCAGGGCTCCAGACAATCAGTAGCGCTTGAGACAAGCCAAAACCAACAGTGCCCGAGACAACCAATAGAGCCCGAGACAGGCCAAGGCTAAAGCCAACAGGGCACGAGACTGGCTAAAGCTAAAGCCAGCAGGGCCCGCGACAACCAGTAGGACCCGAGAGAAGCCAAGGCCACAGTCAACAGAGCTCGAGACAACAAGTAGGGCCCAAAACAGGCCAAGGCCAAAGGCCCGAAACAACCAGTAGGGCCCGAGACAGGCCAAGGCCAAAGCCAGTAGGGCCCCAGACAATCAGTAGGGCTTGAGACATGCCAAGGCCAAAGCCAGCAGGGTCCGAGACAACCAGTAGAGCCCGAGACAGGCCAAGACCAAAGCTAGCAGGGTCCGAGACAACCAGTAAGGCCCGAGACAGAACAAGGCAAAAGTCAGCAAAGCCCGAGACAACCAGTATGGCTCGAGACAGGTCTAGTCCAAGCCAGCAAGGCCCAAGACAACCAGTAGGGCCTTAGACAAGCCAAGATCAAAGCCAGCAGGGCCCCAGACAATCAGTAGGGATTGGGACAAGCCAAAGCCTACAGTGCCCAAGACAACCAATAGGGCCTGAGACAGGCCAAGGCATAAGCCAGCAGTGCCCGAGACAAGTAGTAGGGCCTGAGACAGGCCAAGACCAATGCCAGCACGGCACGAGACTGGCTAAAGCTAAAGCCAGCAGGGCCCACGACAACCAATAGGACCCGAGACAAGCCAAGGCCACAGTCAGAAGGGCCCGAGACAACCAGTAGGGTCTGAGACAAGCCATAGCTAGCTGGGCCCAAGACAACCAGTAGGGCCCGAGACAGGTCTAGTCCATGCCAGCAATGCCCAAGACAACCAGTAGGGCCCTAGACAAGCCAAGGCAAAAGCCAGGAGGGCCCCAGACAATCAGTAGGGCTTGAGACAAGCCAAAGCCTACAGTGCCTGAGACAACCAATAGGGCCCGAGACAGGCCAAGGCTATAGCCAGCAGTGTCCGAGACAAGTAGTAGGGCCTGAGACAGGGCAAGACCAGTGACAGCAGTGCACGAGACTGGCTGAAGCCAGCAGGGCCCGCGACAACCTGTAGGACCCGAGACAAGCCAAAACCAATGCCAGAAGGGCCCGAGACAACCCGTAGGGCTCGAGACAAGCCAAGGCCAAAGCCAGCAGGACCCGAAACAACCAGTAGGATCCGAGGCAAGCCAAGGCCAAAGCCAGAAGGGCCCGAGACAATCAGTAGGGCCTGAGACAAGCCAAAGGCAAATCTAGCAGGGCCCGAGACATGCCAAAGCCAGGAGGGCCCGAGACAACCAGTAGGGCCTGAGACAAGCCAAGGCCAAAGTCAGCAGGGCCCGAGACAACCAGTAGGGCCAGAGACAGTCCAAGGCCAAAGCCAGCAGGGCCTGAGACAACCTGTAGGACCCGAGACAAGCCAAGGCCAAAGCCAGAAGGGCCCGAGACAACCAGTAGGGCCTGAGATAAGCCAAGGTTAAAGCCAGCGGGGTCCGAGACAACCAGTAGGACTCGAGACAAGCCAAAGCCCATGACAGAAGGGCCTGAGACTACAAGTAGGGCTCGAGACAAGCAGTAGGGCCCAAGACAGGCCAAGGCTTAAGCCAGCAGGACCTGAGACAACCAGTAGGATCCGAGACAAGCCAAGGCCAAAGTCAGCAGGGCCCGAGACAACCAGTAAGGCCCGACACAGTCCAAGGCTAAAGACAGCAGGGCCTGAGACAGCCAGTAGGGCCCGAGACCGATGAAGGCCAAAGCCATCAGGGCACGAGATAGACCAATGCCAAAGCCAGCAGAGCCCGAGACAACCAGTACTCCCCGAGACAAGCCAAGGCCTCAGCTACCAGGGCCCGAAACAACCAGTAGGGCCCAAAACAAGCCAAGACCAAAGACCCGAGATAACCAGTAGGGCCCGAGACAGGCCAAGGCCAAAGCCAGCAGGGCCCGAGACAACCAGTAGGGCCCGAGACAGGCCAAGGCCAAAGCTAGCAGGGACCGAGACAACCAGTAGGGCTCGAAACAGGCTAAGGCCAAAGCCAGCAGGGCCCGAGACATCCAGGAGAGCCCGAGACAGGCCAAGGCCAAAGCCAGCAGGGCACGAGACAACGAGTAGGGCCAGAGACAGGCCAAGACAAAAACCAGCAGGGCCCGAGACATCCAGAAGGGCCTTAGACAATCCAAAGTAAAAGCCAGCAGGGCCCGAGACATCCAAAAGGGCCCGAGACAGGCCAAAGCCTGCATGGCCTGAGAAAATCAGTAGGGCCTGAGACAGGCCAAGACGAAGCCCTCAGGGCCCGAGACAAGCCAAGGTCAAAGCCACTGGGCCCGAGACAAGCCAAGACCAAAGTCAGTAGGGCCCAAGACAACCGGTAGGGTCCGAGAAAAGCCAAGGCCAAAGCCAACAAGGCCCGAGACAACGAGTGGTGGCTGAGAGAAGCCAAATCCAAAGCCAGCAGGGCCTGAGACAACCAGCAGTGCCGGAGATAAGTCAAGGCCAAAGCCAGCAGGGCCAAAAACAACCAGTAGGCCCGAGACAAGTCAAGGATAAAGCCAACAGGGCCCGAGACAACCAGTAGGGCCTGAGACAGGCAAAAGCCAGAGCCAGCAGGGCCCGAGACAACCAGTAGGGCCCGAGACAGGCAAGGCCAACACCAGCAGGGTCTGAGACAGGCCAAGGTCAACAACCAGTAGCCCCGAGACAGGTCAAGGCTAAAGCCAACAGGGCCCGAGACAACCAGTAGGGCCTGAGACAGGCAAGGTCAAAGCCAGCTGGACCCAAGATAACGAGTAGGGCCCGAGAAAAGCCAAGATCAAAGCCAGCTGGACCCAAGACAACCAGTAGGGCCAGAGACAAGCCAAGGTCAAAGCCAGCAGGGTCCGAGACAACCAGTAGGACCCGAGACAAGCCAATGCCAGAAGGGCCCGAGCCAACGGGTAGGGCCCGAGAAAAGCCAAGGCCAAAGCCAGCAGGGCCCGAGGCAACCAGTAGGGTGCAAGACAAGCCATGCCAAAATCCAGCAGGGCCCGTGACAACCAGTAGGGCCCGAGACAGAAGAAGGCCAAAGCCAGCAGGGCCCAAGAAAACCAGTAGGGTCTGAGGCAGGCCAAGGCCTAAGCCAGCAGGGTCCGAGACAACCAGTAGAGCCCGAGACAGGCCAAGGCCAAAGCCAGCAGGGCCCGAGACAACTAGTAAGGCCCGAGACAGAACAAGGCAAAAGTCAGGAAAGCCCAAGACAACAAGTAGGGCTTGAGACAGGTCTAGGCCAAGTCAGCAAGGCCCAAGACAACCAGTAGGGCCCTAGACAGGCCAAAGCCAGAAGGGCCCCAGACAATCAGTATGGCTTGAGACAAGCCAAAGCCTACAGTGCCCGAGACAACCAATAGGGCCCGAGACAGGCCAAGGCTTAAGCCAGCAGTGTCCGTCACAAGTTGTAGGGCCTGAGACAGGCCAAAGTCAGCAGGGCACAAAACTGGCCAAGACCAAAGCCAACAGAGCCCAAGACAATCAATAGGACCCGAAACAACCAGTGGGGCCCAAAACAGGCCTAGGCCAAATGCCCGAGACAATCGGTAGGGCCCAAACAGGCGAAGGCCAAAGCCAGCAGGGCCCGAGTCAACCAGTAGGGCCCGAGAAAAAGCCAAGGTCAAAGCCAGCTGGACCCAAGACAACCTGTAGGGCCCGAGACAACCAGTAGGGCCTGAGACAAGCCAATGCCAGAAGGGCCCGACCCAACCGGTAGGGCCCGAGACAAGCCAAGGCCAAAGCCAGCTGGGCCCGAGACAACAAGTAGGGCCCGAGAAAAGCCAAGGCCAAACCCAGCAGGGCCCGAGGCAACCAGTAGGGTGCGAGACAAGCCATGGCAAAATCCAGCAGGGCCCGTGACATCTAGTAGGGCCCGAGACAGAAGAAGGCCAAACCTAGCAGGGCCCTAGAAAACCAGTAGGGCCTGAGACAGGCCAAGGCCAAAGCCAGCAGGGTCCGAGACAACCAGTAGAGCCCGAGACAGGCCAAGGCCAAAGCCAGCAGGGCCCGAGACAACCAGTAAGGCCCGAGACAGAACAAGGTAAAAGTCAGCGAAGCCCGAGACAACCAGTAGGGCTCGAGACAGGTCTAGGCCAAGCCAGCAAGGCCCGAGACAACTAGTAGGGTCCGAGACAGGTCTAGTCTAATCCAGTAACGCCCGAGACAACCAGTAGGGCCCTAGACAAGACAAGGCCAAAGCCAGCAGGGCCCCAGACAATCAGTAGGGCTTGAGACAAGCCAAAGCCTACAGTGCCCGAGAAAACCAATAGGGCCCGACACACTCCAAGGCTAAAGCCAGCAGGGCCCGAGACAAGTAGTTGGGCCTGAGACAGGCCAAGGTCAATGCCAGCAGGGTAGGAGACTGGCTAAAGCTAAAGCCAGCAGGGCCCGCGACAACCAGTAGGACTCGAGACAAGCCCAGGCCACAGTCAGCAGGGCCCGAGACATACCAGTAGGGCCCAAAACAGGCCAAGGCCAAAGGCCCGAAACAACCGGTAGGGCCGGAGACAGGCCAAGGCCAAAGCTAGCAGGGCCCGAGACAACCAGTAGGGCTTGAGACAAGCTAAGGCCAAAGCCAGCAGGGCCCGAAACAACCAGTAGGGCTTGAGAGTAGCCAAGGCTAAAGCCAGCAGGACCTGAGACAACAAGTAGGGCCCGAGAAAAGCCAAGGCCAAAGCCAGCAGGGCCCGAGTCAACCAGTATGGTGCAAGGCAAGCCATGCCAAAAGCCAGCAGGGCCCGTGACAACCAGTAGGGCACGAGACAGAAGAAGGACAAAACTAACAGGGCCCAAGAAAACCAATAGGACCCGAGACAGCCAAAGCCAGCAGAGCCCGGGACACAACAAGGCCAAAGTCTGCAGGGCCCGAGACAGGCAAAGGCCAAAGCTAGCAGGTCCCGGGACAAGCCAAAGCCAATGCCACCAAGGCCCAAAACAACCGACACAGGCCAAGGCTAAAGACAGCAGGGCCCGAGACAACCAGTAGGGCCCGAGACAGGCCAAAGCCAGCAGGGCACGAGAAAAGCCAAGAACAAAGCCAGCTGGACTCAAGATAATGAGTAGGGCCCGAGAAAAGCCAAGGTCAATGCCAGAAGGGCCCGAGCCAACCGGTAGGGCTCGAGACAAGCCAAGGCCAAAGCCAGCAGGGCCCGAGACAAGCCAAGACCAAAGCCAGAAGGACCCGAGACAACAAATAGGGCCTGACACAAGCCAAGGTTAAAGCCAGCAGGGTCTGAGACTACCAGTAGGACCCGAGACAAGCCAAAGCCAATGCCAGAAGGGCCCGAGCCAACCGGTAGGGCTCGAGACAAGCCAAGGCCAAAGCCAGCAGGGCCCGAGACAACAAGTAGGGCCCGAGACAAACCAAGACCAAAGCCAGAAGGGCCCGAGCCAACCGGTAGGGCTCGAGACAAGCCAAGGCCAAAGCCAGCAATGCCCGAGACAACAAGTAGGGCCCGAGACAAACCAAGACCAAAGCCAGAAGGGCCCGAGCCAACCGGTAGGGCTCGAGACAAGCCAAGGCCAAAGCCAGCAGGGTCGGAGACAACAAGTAGGGCCCGAGACAAGCCAAGACCAAAGCCAGAAGGGCCCGAGACAACCAGTAGGGCCTGAGACAAGCCAAGGTCAAAGCCAGCAGGGTCTGAGACAACCAGTAGGACCCGAGACAAGCCAAAGCCAGCAGTGCCCGAGACAACAAGTAGGGCCCGAGAAAAGCCAAGGCCAAAGCCAGCAGGACCCGAGGCAACCAGTAGAGCCCGAGACAGGCCAAGGCCAAAGCCAGCAGGGCCCCAGACAACCAGTAAGGCACGAGACAGAAAAAGGCAAAAGTCAGGAAAGCCCGAGACAACCAGTAGGGCTTGAGACAGGTCTAGGCCAAGCCAGAAGGGCCCGAGACAACCAGTAGGGCCTGACACAAGCCAAGGTTAAAGCCAGCAGGGTCTTAAACAACCAGTAGGACCCGAGACAAGCCAAAGCCAATGCCAGAAGGGTCCGAGCCAACCGGTAGGGCTCGAGACAAGCCAAGGCCAAAGCCAG
This sequence comes from Phyllobates terribilis, assembly GCF_046119375.1. Lineage (NCBI taxonomy): Eukaryota > Metazoa > Chordata > Amphibia > Anura > Dendrobatidae > Phyllobates > Phyllobates terribilis. Next base: position 851,687 of record NW_027363026.1, read on the forward strand.
CAGAGCCCGAGACAACAAGTAAGGCCCGAGACAAACCAAGACCAAAGCCAAAAGGGCCCGAGCCAACCGGTAGGGCTCGAGACAAGCCAAGGCCAAAGCCAGCAGGGTCCGAGACAACAATTAGGGCCCGAGACAAGCCAAGACCAAAGCCAGAAGGGCCCGAGACAACCAGTAGGGCCTGAGACAAGCCAAGGTCAAAGCCAGCAGGGTCTGAGACAACCAGTAGGACCCGAGACAAGCCAAAGCCAGCAGGGCCCGAGAAAACAAGTAGGGCCCGAGAAAAGCCAAGGCCAAAGCCAGCAGCGCCCGAGGCAACCAGTAGAGCCTGAGACAGGCCAAGGCCAAAGCCAGCAGGGCCCCAGACAACCAGTAAGGCACAAGACAGAAAAAGGCAAAAGTCAGGAAAGCTCGAGACAACGAGTAGGGCTTGAGACAGGTCTAGGCCAAGCCAGCAAGTCTCGAGACAACCAGTAGGGCCCAAGACAGCTCTAGTCCAAGCCAGCAAGGCCCCAGACAATCAGTAGGGCTTGAGCCAAGCCAAAGCCTACAGTGCCCGAGACAACCAATATGGCCCAAGACAGGCCAAGGCTTAAGCCAGCAGTGCCCGAGACAAGTAGTAGGGCCTGACACAGGCCAAAGCCAGCAGGGCACAAGACAGGTCAAGATCAAAGCCAACAGAGCCCAAGACAACTAATAGGACCGGAAACAACCAGTGAGGCCCGAAACAGGCGAAGGCCAAAGCCAGCAGGGCCCGAGGCAACCAGTAGGGCCCGAGAAAAGCAAAGGTCAAAGTCAGCTGGACCCAAGACAACCAGTAGGGCCTGACACGAGTCAAGGCCAAAGCCAGAAGGGCCCGGGACAACCAGTAGGACCTGAGACAAGCCAAGGTCAAAGCCAGCAGGATCCGAAACAACTAGTAGGACCCGAGACAAGCCAAAGCCAATGCCAGAAGGGCCCGAGCCAACCGGTAGGGCTCGAAACAAGCCAACGCCAAAGCCAGCTGGGCCCGAGACAACAAGTAGGGCCCGAGAAAAGCCAAGTCCAAAGCCAGCAGGGCCCGAGGCAACCAGTAGGGTCCGAGACAAGCCATGGCAAAATCCAGCAGGGCCCGTGACATCCAGTAGGGCCCGAGACAGAAGAAGGCCAAAGCTAGCAGGGCCCATGAAAACCAGTAGGGCCTGAGACAGGCCAAGGCCAAAGCCAGCAGGATCCGAAACGACCAGTAGAGCCCGAGACAGAACAAGGCAAAAGTCAGCAAAGCCCGAGATAACCAGTAGGGCTTGAGACAGCTCTAGACCAAGCCACCAAGGCCCGAGACAACCAGTAGGGCCCTAGACAAGCCAAAGCTAGAGCCAACAGGGCCCCAGACAATCAGTAGGGCTTGAGACAAGCTAAAGCCTACAGTGCCCGAGACAACCAATAGGGCCCGACACAGGCCAAGGCTAAAGCCAGCAGGGCCCGAGACAAGTAGTAGGGCCTGAGACAGGCCCAGGTCAATGCCAGCAGGGTAGGAGACTGGCTAAAGCTAAAGCCAGCAGGGCTCTCGACAACTAGTTGGACCCCAGACAAGCCCAGGCCACAATCAGCAGGGCCCGAGTCAGCCAGTAGGGCCCAAAACAGGCCAAGGCCAAAGGCCTGAAACAACCAGTAGGGCCCGAGACAGGCCAAGGCCAAAGCTAGCAGGGCCTGAGACAACCAGTAGGGCCCGAGACAAGCCAAGGCCAAAGCCAGAAGGGCCCGAGACAACCAGTAGTACCCAAGACAAGCCGAAGCCAATGCCAGAAAGGCCCGAGACAACTAGTAGGGCTCGAGACAAGCCAAGGCCAAAGCCAGCAAGACCCGAGACAAAAAGTAGGACCCGAGATAAGCCAACGCCAAAGGGACATCCAGTAAGGCCCGAGACAAGCCAAGGTCAAAGTCTGCAGTGCCCGAGACAACTAGTAGGTCCCGAGACAAGCCAAGGTCAATGCCAGTAGGGCCACAGACAGGCCAAAGCCAGCAGGGCCTCAGACAACCAATGGGGCCCAAAACAGGCCAAAGGCAGCAGGGCCCGATGCAACCAGTAGGGCACGAGGCATGCCAAGGTCAAAGACAGAATGGCCACAGACAGGCCAAGGCCAAAACCAGCAAGGTCCGAGGCAAGCCAAGGCTAAAGCCAGCGGGGCCCGAGACAACCAGTAGGGCCCAATAAAGGCTAAGGCCAAAGCCAGCGGGGCCCGAGCCAACTGGTAGGGCTTGAGACAAGCCAAAGGCAAAGCCAGCAGGGCCCGAGACTACAAGTAGGGCCCGAGAAAAGCCAAAACCAGCAGGGCCCGAGGCAACCAGTAGGGTGCGTGACAAGCCATGTCAAAATCTAGCAGGGCCCGTGACAACCAGTAGGGCCCGAGAGAGAAGAAGGCCAAAGCCAGCAGGGCCGAAGAAAACCAGTAGGGCCCGAGACAGGCCAAGGCCAAAGCCAGCAGGGTCCGAGACAACCAGTAGAGCCCGAGACAGGCCAAGGCCAAAGCTAGCAGGGCCCAAGACAACCAGTAAGGCCCGAGACAGAACAAGGCAAAAGTCAGGAAAGCCCGAGACAACCAGTATGGCTCGAGACAGGTTTAGGCCAAGCCAGCAAGGGCCGAGACAGGTCTAGTCCAAGCTAGCAAGGCCCAAGACAACCAGTGTGGCCCTAGACAAGCCAAGGTCAAAGCCAGCAGGGCCCCAGACAATCAGTAGGGCTTGGGACAAGCCAAAGCCTACAGTGACCAAGACAACAGATAGGGCCCGAGACAGGCCAAGGCTTAAGCCAGCAGTGCCCGAGACAAGTAGTAGGGCCTGAGACAGGCCAACACCAATGCCAGCATGGCACAAGACTGGCTAAAGCTAAAGCCAGCAGGGCCCACGACAACCAGTAGGACCCGAGACAAGCCAAGGCCACTGTCAAAAGGGCCCAAGACAACCAGTAGGGTCTGAGACAAGCCAAAGCTAGCAGGGCCCAAGACAACCAGTAGGGCCCGAGACAGCTCTAGTCCAAGCCAGCAACGCCAAGACAACCAGTAGGGCCCTTGACAAGCCAAGGCCAAAGCCAGCAGGGCCCCAGACAATCAGTAGGGCTTGAGACAAGCCAAAGCCTACAGTGCCCAAGACAACCAATAGGGCCCTAGAAAGGCCAAGGCTAAAGCCAGCAGTGCCCAAGACAAGTAGTAGGGCCTGAGACAGGACAAGACCAATGCCAGCAGTGCACGAGACTGGCTAAAGCCAGCAGTGCCCGCGACAACCAGTAGGACCCGAGACAAGCCAAAACTTATGCCACAAGGGCCCGAGACAATCAGTAGGGCTCGAGACAAGCCAAGGCCAAAGGGAGCAGAACCCAAGACAACCAGTAGGACCCGAGACAAGCCAAGGCCAAAGCCAGAAGGGCCCGAGACAACCAGTAGGGCCTGAGACAAGCCAAAGGTAAATCTAGCAGGGCCTGAGACAGGCCAAAGCCAGGAGGGCCCGAGACAACCAGTTGGGCCCAAGAAAATCCAAGGTCTAAGCCAGCAGGGCTCAACACAACTAGTAGGGCCTGAGACAAGCCATAGCTAGGAGGGCCCAAGACAACCAGTAGGGCCCGAGACAGGTCTAATCCAAGCCAGCAAGACCCAAGACAACCAGTAGGGCCCTAGACAAGCCAAGGCCAAAGCCAGCAGGGCCCCAGACAATCAGTAGGGCTTGAGACAAGCCAAGGCCAAAGCCAGCAGGGCCCGAGACTACAAGTAGGGCCCGAGAAAAGCTAAAGCCAGCAGGGCCCGAGGAAACCAGTAGGGTGCGTGACAAGCCATGCCAAAATCCAGCAGGGCCTGAGACAGAAGAAGGCCAAAGCCAGCAGGGCCCAAGAAAACCAGTAGGGCCCGAGACAGGCCAAGGCCAAAGCCAGCAGGGTCTGAGACAACCAGTAGAGCCCGAGACAGGCCAAGGCCAAAGCCAGCAGGGCCCCAGACAATCAGTAGGGCTTGAGACAAGCCAAGGCCAAAGCCAGCAGGGCCCGAGACTACAAGTAGGGCCCGAGAAAAGCTAAAGCCAGCAGGGCCCGAGGCAACCAGTAGGGTGCGTGACAAGCCATGCCAAAATCCAGCAGGGCCTGAGACAGAAGAAGGCCAAAGCCAGCAGGGCCCAAGAAAACCAGTAGGGCCCGAGACAGGCCAAGGCCAAAGCCAGCAGGGTCTGAGACAACCAGTAGAGCCCGAGACAGGCCAAGGCCAAAGCTAACAGGGCCCGAGAAAACCAGTAAGGCCCGAGACAGAACAAGGGAAAAGTTAGGAAAGCCCGAGACAGGTCTAGGCCAAGTCAGCAAGGCCTAAGACAACCAGTAGGGCCCGAGACAGGTCTAGTCCAAGCCAGCAAGGCCCAAGACAACCAGTAGGGCCCTAGACAAGCCAAGGTCAAAGCCAGCAGGTTCCCAGACAATCAGTAGGGCTTGGGACAAGCCAAAGCCTACAGTGCCCAAGACAACCAATAGGGACCGAGACAGGCCAAGGCTTAAGCCTGCAGTGCCCGAGACAAGTAGTAGGGCCTGATACAGGCCAAGACCAATGCCAGCACGGCACGAGCCTGGCTAAATCTAAAGCCAGCAGGGCCCACGACAACCAGTAGGACCCGAGACAAGCCAAGGCTACAGTCAGAAGGGCCCGAGACAACCAGTAGGATCTGAGACAAGCCATAGCTAACAGGGCCCAAGACAACCAGTAGGGCCCGAGACAGGTCTAGTCCAATCCAGCAATGCCCAAGACAACCAGTAGGGCCCTTGACAAGCCAAGGCCAAAGCCAGCAGGGCCCCAGACAATCAGTAGGGCTTGAGACAAGCCAAAGCCTACAGTGCCCGAGACAACCAACAGGGCCCGAGACCGGCCAAGGCTAAAGCCAGCAGGGCCCGAGACAAGTAGTGGGGCCTGAGACAGGGCAAGACCAATGACAGCAGTGCACGAGACTGGCTGAAGCCAGCAGGGCCCGCGACAACCAGTAGGACCCGAGACAAGCCAAAACCAATGCCAGAAGGGCCCGAGACAACCAGTAGGGCTCGAGACAAGCCAAGGCCAAAGCCAGCAGGACCCGAGACAACCAGTAGGACCCGAGACAAGCCAAGGCCAAAGCCAGAAGGGCCCGAGACAACCAGTAGGGCCTGAGACAAGCCAAAGGCAAATCTAGCAGGGCCCGAGACAGGCCAAAGCCAGGAGGGCCCGAGACAACAAGTTAGGCCCAAGAAAATCCAAGGTCTAAGCCAGCAGGGCTCAAGACAACTAGTAGGGCCTGAGAGAAGCCAAGGCCAAAGTCAGCAGGGCCCGAGACAACCAGTAGGGTCTGAGACAAGCCAAGGCCAAAGCCAGCAGGGCCCGCGACAACCAGTAGGGCCCGAGACAGGCCAAGACTAAAGCCAGCAGTGCCCGAGACAAGTAGTAGGGCCTGAGACAGGCCAAGACCAATGCCAGCAGGGCACGAGACTGGCTAAAGCTAAAGCCAGCAGGGCACGCGACAACCAGTAGGACCTGAGACAAGCCAAGGCCACAATCAGCAGGGCTTGAGACAACCAGTAGGGCCCAAAACAGGCTAAGGCCAAGGGCCCGAGACAACCAGTAGGGCCGGAGACAGTCCAAGGCCAAAGCCAGCAGGGCCTGAGACAACCTGTAGGACCCCAGACAAGCCAAGGCCAAAGCCAGAAGGGCCCAAGACAACCAGTAGGGCCTGAGATACGCCAAAGTTAAAGCCAGCGGGGTCCGAGACAACCAGTAGGACCCGAGACAAGCCAAAGCCCATGACAGAAGGGCCCGAGACTACGAGTATTGCTCGAGACAAGCAGTGGGGCCCAAGACAGGCCAATGCCTAAGCCAGCAGGGCCTGAGACAACCAGTAGGATCCGAGACAAGCCAAGGCCAAAGTCAGCAGGGCCCGAGACAACCAGTAAGACCCGACACAGTCCAAGGCTAAAGACAGCAGGGCCTGAGACAGCCAGTAGGGCCCGAGACCGATGAAGGCCAAAGCCATCAGGGCACGAGACAGACCAATGCCAAAGCCAGCAGAGTCCGAGACAACCAGTACTACCCGAGACAAGCCAAGGCCTCAGCTACCAGGGCCCGAAACAACCAGTATGGCCCAAAACAAGCCAAGAGCAAAGACCCGAGATAACCAGTAGGGCCCGAGACAGGCCAAGGCCAAAGGCATCAGGGCCCGAGACAACCAGTAGGGCCCGAGATAGGCCAAGGCCAAAGCTAGCAGGGACCGAGACAACCAGTAGGTCCCGAAACAGGCTAAGGCCAAAGCCAGCAGGGCCCGAGACATCCAGTAGGGCCCGAGACAGGCCAAGGCCAAAGCCAGCTGGGCACGAGACAACGAGTAGGGCCAGAGACAGGCCAAGACAAAAACCAGAAGCGCCCGAGACATCCAGAAGGGCCTTAGACAATCCAAGGTAAAAGCCAGCAGGGCCCGAGACATCCAAAAGGGCCCGAGACAGGCCAAAGCCTGCATGGCCTGAGAAAATCAGTAGGGCCTGAGACAGGCCAAGACCAAGCCCTCAGGGCCCGAGACAAGCCAAGGTCAAAGCCACTGGGCCCGAGACAAGCCAAGACCAAAGTCAGTAGGGCCCAAGACAACCGGTAGGGTCCGAGAAAAGCCAAGGCCAAAGCCAGCAAGGCCCAAGACAACGAGTGGTGGCTGAGAGAAGCCAAATCCAAAGCCAGCAGGGCCTGAGACAACCAGTAGTGCCGGAGAGAAGTCAAGGCCAAAGCCAGCAGGGCCAAAAACAACCAGCAGGCCCGAGACAAGTCAAGGCTAAAGCCAACAGGGCCCGATACAACCAGTAGGGCCTGAGACAGGCAAAAGCCAAAGCCAGCAGGGCTCGAGACAACCAGTAGGGCCCGAGACAGGCAAGGCCGACACCAGCAGGGTCTGAGACAGGCCAAGGTCAACAACCAGTAGCCCCGAGACAGGTCAAGGCTAAAGTCAACAGGGCCCGAGACAACCAGTTGGGCCTGAGACAGGCCAAGGCTAAAGCCAGCAGTGACCGAGACAAGTAGTAGGGCCTGAGACAGGGCAAGACCAATGACAGCAGTGCACGAGACTGGCTGAAGCCAGCAGGGCCCGCGACAACCAGTAGGACCCCAGACAAGCCAAAGCCAATGCCAGAAGGGCCAGAGAAAACCAGTAGGGCTCGAGACAAGCCAAGGCCAAAGCCAGCAGGACCCGAGACAACCAGTAGGACCCGAGACAAGCCAAGGCCAAAGCCAGAAGGGCCCGAGACAACCAGTAGGACCTGAGACAAGCCAAAGGCAAATCTAGCAGGGCCCGAGACAGGCCAAAGCCAGGAGGGCCCGAGACAACCAGTTGGGCCCAAGAAAATCCAAGGTCTAAGCCAGCAGGGCTCAAGACAACTAGTAGGGCCTGAGACAAGCCAAGGCCAAAGCCAGCAGGGTCCGAGACAACCAGTAGAGCCCGAGACAGGCCAAGGCCAAAGCTAGCAGGGCCCAAGACAACCAGTAAGGCCCGAGACAGAACAAGGCAAAAGTCAGGAAAGCCCGAGACAACCAGTATGGCTCGAGACAGGTTTAGGCCAAGCCAGCAAGGGCCGAGACAGGTCTAGTCCAAGCTAGCAAGGCCCAAGACAACCAGTGTGGCCCTAGACAAGCCAAGGTCAAAGCCAGCAGGGCCCCAGACAATCAGTAGGGCTTGGGACAAGCCAAAGCCTACAGTGACCAAGACAACAGATAGGGCCCGAGACAGGCCAAGGCTTAAGCCAGCAGTGCCCGAGACAAGTAGTAGGGCCTGAGACAGGCCAACACCAATGCCAGCATGGCACAAGACTGGCTAAAGCTAAAGCCAGCAGGGCCCACGACAACCAGTAGGACCCGAGACAAGCCAAGGCCACTGTCAAAAGGGCCCAAGACAACCAGTAGGGTCTGAGACAAGCCAAAGCTAGCAGGGCCCAAGACAACCAGTAGGGCCCGAGACAGCTCTAGTCCAAGCCAGCAACGCCAAGACAACCAGTAGGGCCCTTGACAAGCCAAGGCCAAAGCCAGCAGGGCCCCAGACAATCAGTAGGGCTTGAGACAAGCCAAAGCCTACAGTGCCCAAGACAACCAATAGGGCCCTAGAAAGGCCAAGGCTAAAGCCAGCAGTGCCCAAGACAAGTAGTAGGGCCTGAGACAGGACAAGACCAATGCCAGCAGTGCACGAGACTGGCTAAAGCCAGCAGTGCCCGCGACAACCAGTAGGACCCGAGACAAGCCAAAACTTATGCCACAAGGGCCCGAGACAATCAGTAGGGCTCGAGACAAGCCAAGGCCAAAGGGAGCAGAACCCAAGACAACCAGTAGGACCCGAGACAAGCCAAGGCCAAAGCCAGAAGGGCCCGAGACAACCAGTAGGGCCTGAGACAAGCCAAAGGTAAATCTAGCAGGGCCTGAGACAGGCCAAAGCCAGGAGGGCCCGAGACAACCAGTTGGGCCCAAGAAAATCCAAGGTCTAAGCCAGCAGGGCTCAACACAACTAGTAGGGCCTGAGACAAGCCATAGCTAGGAGGGCCCAAGACAACCAGTAGGGCCCGAGACAGGTCTAATCCAAGCCAGCAAGACCCAAGACAACCAGTAGGGCCCTAGACAAGCCAAGGCCAAAGCCAGCAGGGCCCCAGACAATCAGTAGGGCTTGAGACAAGCCAAGGCCAAAGCCAGCAGGGCCCGAGACTACAAGTAGGGCCCGAGAAAAGCTAAAGCCAGCAGGGCCCGAGGAAACCAGTAGGGTGCATGACAAGCCATGCCAAAATCCAGCAGGGCCTGAGACAGAAGAAGGCCAAAGCCAGCAGGGCCCAAGAAAACCAGTAGGGCCCGAGACAGGCCAAGGCCAAAGCCAGCAGGGTCTGAGACAACCAGTAGAGCCCGAGACAGGCCAAGGCCAAAGCCAGCAGGGCCCCAGACAATCAGTAGGGCTTGAGACAAGCCAAGGCCAAAGCCAGCAGGGCCCGAGACTACAAGTAGGGCCCGAGAAAAGCTAAAGCCAGCAGGGCCCGAGGCAACCAGTAGGGTGCGTGACAAGCCATGCCAAAATCCAGCAGGGCCTGAGACAGAAGAAGGCCAAAGCCAGCAGGGCCCAAGAAAACCAGTAGGGCCCGAGACAGGCCAAGGCCAAAGCCAGCAGGGTCTGAGACAACCAGTAGAGCCCGAGACAGGCCAAGGCCAAAGCTAACAGGGCCCGAGAAAACCAGTAAGGCCCGAGACAGAACAAGGGAAAAGTTAGGAAAGCCCGAGACAGGTCTAGGCCAAGTCAGCAAGGCCTAAGACAACCAGTAGGGCCCGAGACAGGTCTAGTCCAAGCCAGCAAGGCCCAAGACAACCAGTAGGGCCCTAGACAAGCCAAGGTCAAAGCCAGCAGGTTCCCAGACAATCAGTAGGGCTTGGGACAAGCCAAAGCCTACAGTGCCCAAGACAACCAATAGGGACCGAGACAGGCCAAGGCTTAAGCCTGCAGTGCCCGAGACAAGTAGTAGGGCCTGATACAGGCCAAGACCAATGCCAGCACGGCACGAGCCTGGCTAAATCTAAAGCCAGCAGGGCCCACGACAACCAGTAGGACCCGAGACAAGCCAAGGCTACAGTCAGAAGGGCCCGAGACAACCAGTAGGATCTGAGACAAGCCATAGCTAACAGGGCCCAAGACAACCAGTAGGGCCCGAGACAGGTCTAGTCCAATCCAGCAATGCCCAAGACAACCAGTAGGGCCCTTGACAAGCCAAGGCCAAAGCCAGCAGGGCCCCAGACAATCAGTAGGGCTTGAGACAAGCCAAAGCCTACAGTGCCCGAGACAACCAACAGGGCCCGAGACCGGCCAAGGCTAAAGCCAGCAGGGCCCGAGACAAGTAGTGGGGCCTGAGACAGGGCAAGACCAATGACAGCAGTGCACGAGACTGGCTGAAGCCAGCAGGGCCCGCGACAACCAGTAGGACCCGAGACAAGCCAAAACCAATGCCAGAAGGGCCAGAGACAACCAGTAGGGCTCGAGACAAGCCAAGGCCAAAGCCAGCAGGACCCGAGACAACCAGTAGGACCCGAGACAAGCCAAGGCCAAAGCCAGAAGGGCCCGAGACAACCAGTAGGGCCTGAGACAAGCCAAAGGCAAATCTAGCAGGGCCCGAGACAGGCCAAAGCCAGGAGGGCCCGAGACAACAAGTTAGGCCCAAGAAAATCCAAGGTCTAAGCCAGCAGGGCTCAAGACAACTAGTAGGGCCTGAGAGAAGCCAAGGCCAAAGTCAGCAGGGCCCGAGACAACCAGTAGGGTCTGAGACAAGCCAAGGCCAAAGCCAGCAGGGCCCGCGACAACCAGTAGGGCCCGAGACAGGCCAAGACTAAAGCCAGCAGTGCCCGAGACAAGTAGTAGGGCCTGAGACAGGCCAAGACCAATGCCAGCAGGGCACGAGACTGGCTAAAGCTAAAGCCAGCAGGGCACGCGACAACCAGTAGGACCTGAGACAAGCCAAGGCCACAATCAGCAGGGCTTGAGACAACCAGTAGGGCCCAAAACAGGCTAAGGCCAAGGGCCCGAGACAACCAGTAGGGCCGGAGACAGTCCAAGGCCAAAGCCAGCAGGGCCTGAGACAACCTGTAGGACCCCAGACAAGCCAAGGCCAAAGCCAGAAGGGCCCAAGACAACCAGTAGGGCCTGAGATACGCCAAAGTTAAAGCCAGCGGGGTCCGAGACAACCAGTAGGACCCGAGACAAGCCAAAGCCCATGACAGAAGGGCCCGAGACTACGAGTATTGCTCGAGACAAGCAGTGGGGCCCAAGACAGGCCAATGCCTAAGCCAGCAGGGCCTGAGACAACCAGTAGGATCCGAGACAAGCCAAGGCCAAAGTCAGCAGGGCCCGAGACAACCAGTAAGACCCGACACAGTCCAAGGCTAAAGACAGCAGGGCCTGAGACAGCCAGTAGGGCCCGAGACCGATGAAGGCCAAAGCCATCAGGGCACGAGACAGACCAATGCCAAAGCCAGCAGAGTCCGAGACAACCAGTACTACCCGAGACAAGCCAAGGCCTCAGCTACCAGGGCCCGAAACAACCAGTATGGCCCAAAACAAGCCAAGAGCAAAGACCCGAGATAACCAGTAGGGCCCGAGACAGGCCAAGGCCAAAGGCATCAGGGCCCGAGACAACCAGTAGGGCCCGAGATAGGCCAAGGCCAAAGCTAGCAGGGACCGAGACAACCAGTAGGTCCCGAAACAGGCTAAGGCCAAAGCCAGCAGGGCCCGAGACATCCAGTAGGGCCCGAGACAGGCCAAGGCCAAAGCCAGCTGGGCACGAGACAACGAGTAGGGCCAGAGACAGGCCAAGACAAAAACCAGAAGCGCCCGAGACATCCAGAAGGGCCTTAGACAATCCAAGGTAAAAGCCAGCAGGGCCCGAGACATCCAAAAGGGCCCGAGACAGGCCAAAGCCTGCATGGCCTGAGAAAATCAGTAGGGCCTGAGACAGGCCAAGACCAAGCCCTCAGGGCCCGAGACAAGCCAAGGTCAAAGCCACTGGGCCCGAGACAAGCCAAGACCAAAGTCAGTAGGGCCCAAGACAACCGGTAGGGTCCGAGAAAAGCCAAGGCCAAAGCCAGCAAGGCCCAAGACAACGAGTGGTGGCTGAGAGAAGCCAAATCCAAAGCCAGCAGGGCCTGAGACAACCAGTAGTGCCGGAGAGAAGTCAAGGCCAAAGCCAGCAGGGCCAAAAACAACCAGCAGGCCCGAGACAAGTCAAGGCTAAAGCCAACAGGGCCCGATACAACCAGTAGGGCCTGAGACAGGCAAAAGCCAAAGCCAGCAGGGCTTGAGACAACCAGTAGGGCCCGAGACAGTAGGGCCCCAGACAAGCCAAAGCCAATGCCAGAAGGGCCAGAGAAAACCAGTAGGGCTCGAGACAAGCCAAGGCCAAAGCCAGCAGGACCCGAGACAACCAGTAGGACCCGAGACAAGCCAAGGCCAAAGCCAGAAGGGCCCGAGACAACCAGTAGGACCTGAGACAAGCCAAAGGCAAATCTAGCAGGGCCCGAGACAGGCCAAAGCCAGGAGGGCCCGAGACAACCAGTTGGGCCCAAGAAAATCCAAGGTCTAAGCCAGCAGGGCTCAAGACAACTAGTAGGGCCTGAGACAAGCCAAGGCCAAAGTCAGCAGGGCCCGAGACAACCAATAGGGTCTGAGACAAGCCATGGCGAAAGCCAGCAGGGCCCGCGACAACCAGTAGGACCCGAGACAAGCCAAGGCCACAATCAGCAGGGCTCGAGACAACCAGTAGGGCCCAAAACAGGCAAAAGCCAAAGGCCCGAAAGAACCAGTAGGGCCTGAGGCAGGCCAAGGTCAAAGCCAGCAGGGCCTGAGACAACCAGTAGGACCCGAAACAAGCCAAGGCCAAAGCCAGAAGGGCCCAAGACAACCAGTAGGGCCCTAGACAAGCCAAGGCCAAAGCCAGCAGGGCCCCAGACAATCAGTAGGGCTTGAGGCAAGCCAAAGCCTACAGTGCCCGAGACAACCAATAGGGCCCGAGACAGGCCAAGGCCAAAGCCAGAAGGGCCCAAGACAACCAGTAGGGCCTGATACAAGCCAAGGTTAAAGCCAGCAGGGTCCGAGACAACCAGTAGGGCCCGAGACAGGCCAAGACTAAAGCCAGCAGTGCCCGAGACAAGTAGTAGGGCCTGAGACAGGCCAAGACCAATGCCAGCAGGGCACAAGACTGGCTAATGCTAAAGCCAGTAGGGCACGCGACAACCAGTAGGACCCGAGACAAGCCAAGGCCACAGTCAGCAGGGCTTGAGACAACCAGTAGGGCCCAAAACAGGCCAAGGGCCCGAAACAACCAGTAGGGCCAAAGACAGTCCAAGGCCAAAGCCAGCAGGGCCTGAGACAACCTGTAGGACCCGAGACAAGCCAACGCCAAAGCCAGAAGGGCCCGAGACAACCAGTAGGGCCTGAGATAAGCCAAGGTTAAAGCCAGCAGGGTCCGAGACAACCAGTAGGACCCGAGACAAGTCAAAGCCCATGACAGAAGGGTCCGAGACTACGAGTAGGGCTCGAGACAAGCAGTAGGGCCCAAGACAGGCCAAGGCCTAAGCCAGCAGGGCCTGAAACAACCAGTAGGATCCGAGACAAGCCAAGGCCAAAGTCAGCAGGGCCCGACACAACCAGTAAAGCCTGACACAGTCCAAGGCTAAAGACAGCAGGGCCTGAGACAGCCAGTAGGGCCCGAGACCGATGAAGGCCAAAGCCATCAGGGCACGAGACAGACCAATGCCAAAGCCAGCAGAGCCCGAGACAACCAGTACTCCCCGAGACAAGCCAAGGCCTCAGCGACCAGGGCCCGAAACAACCAGTAGGGCCCAAAACAAGTCAAGACCAAAGACCCGAGATAACCAGTAGGGCCCGAGACAGGCCAAGGCCAAAGCTAACAGGGACAGAGACAACCAGTAGGGCCCGAAACAGGCTAAGGCCAAAGCCAGCAGGGCCCGAGACATCCAGTAGGGCCCGAGACAGGCCAAGGCCAAAGCCAGCAGGGCACGAGACAACAAGTAGGGCCAGAGACAGGCCAAGACAAAAACCAGCAGGGCCCGAGACATCCAGAAGGGCCTTAGACAATCCAAGGTAAAAGCCAGCAGGGCCCGAGACATCCAAAAGGGCCCGGGCAGGCCAAAGCCTGCATGGCCTGAGAAAATCAGTAGGGCCTGAGACAGGCCAAGACCAAGCCCTCAGGGCCCGAGACAAGCCAAAGTCAAAGCCACTGGGCCCGAGACAAGCCAAGACCAAAGTCAGTAGGGCCCAAGACAACCGGTAGGGTCCGAGAAAAGCCAAGGCCAAAGCCAGCAAGGCCCGAGACAACGAGTGGTGGCTGACAGAAGCCAAATCCAAAGCCAGCAGGGCCTGAGACAACCAGCAGTGCCAGAGAGAAGTCAAGGCCAATGCCAGCAGGGCCAAAAACAACCAGTAGGCCCGAGACAAGTCAAGGCTAAAGCCAACAGGGCCCGAGACAACCAGTAGGGCCTGAGACAGGCAAAAGCCAAAGCCAGCAGGGCCCGAGACAACCAGTAGGGCCCGAGACAGGCAAGGCCAACACCAGTAGGGCCTGAGACAGGCCAAGGCCAAAACCAGCAGGGCCCAAGATAAATAGTAGGGCCCGAGACAGGCCAAGGCCAAAGCCAGTAGGTCCTGAGACAGGCCTAGGTCAAAACCAGCAGGGCCTGAGACAGGCCAAAACAAGCCGTGCCCGAGAAAACCACTAGGGCCTGAGACAGGCCAATTCCAAAGCCTGCAGGGCCCGAGACAGGCCAAGACCACAAGGGCCCGAGACAACCAGTAGGGCTTGAGACAAGCCAAGGCCAAAGCCAGCAGGACCTGAGACAACAAGTAGGGACCGAGAAAAGCCAAGGCCAAAGCCTGCAGGGCCCGAGACAACCAGTAGGGCCCGAGACAGAAGAAGACCAAAACAACCAACACAGGCCAAGGCTAAAGACAGCCAAAGGCCCGAAACAACCAGTAGGGCCCAAGACAGGCCAAGGCCATAGCCAGCAGGGCCTGAGACAACCAGTAGGACCCGAGACAAGCCAAGGCCAAAGTCAGAAGGGCCCGAGACAACCAGTAGGGCCTGAGACAAGCCAAGCTTAAAGCCAGCAAGGTCCGAGACAACCAGTAGGACCCGAGACAAGCCAAAGCCAATGCCAGAAGGGCCCGAGAAAACCAGCTGGGCTCGGGACAAGCCAAGACCAAAGCCAGCAGGACCCGAGACAACAAGTAGGCCACAATAAAAGCCAAGGCCAAAGCCTGAAGGGACCGAGACAACCAGTAGGGCCTGAAACAAGCCAAGGTTTAATGCCAGTAGGGCTCGAGACAACCAGTAGGACCTGAGACAAGCAAAGGCTAAAAGCCAGAAGGGCGTAAGACAGCCAGTAGGGCCTGAGATAAGCCAAAGCCAAATCTAGCAGGTCCCGAGACAGGCCATAGCCAGGAGGGCCCGAGACAACCAGTTGGGCCCAAGAAAATCCAAGGTCTAAGCCAGAAGGGCTCAAGACAACTAGTAGGGCCTGGGACAAGCCAAGGCCAAAGTCAGCAGGGCCCGAAACAACCAGTAGGGTCTGAGACAAGCCATAGCTAGCTGGGCCCAAGACAACCAGTAGGGCCCGAGACAGGTCTAGTCCAAGCCAGCAAGGCCCAAGACAACCAGTAGGGCCCTAGACAAGCCAATGCCAAAGCCAGCAGGGCCCCAGACAATCAGTAGGGCTTGAGATAAGCCAAAGCCTACAGTGCTCGAGACAACCAATAGGGCCCGAGACAGGCCAAGGCTAAAGCCAGCAAAGCACAAGACTGGCTAAAGCTAAAGCCAGGAGGGCCGATGACAACCAGTAGGACCTGAGGCAAGCCAAGGCCACAGTCAGCAGGGCTCGAGACAACCAGTAGGGTCCAAAACAGGCCAAGGCCAAAGGCCTGAAACAACCAGTAGGGCCCGAGACAGGCCAAGGCCAAAGCCAGCAGGGCCTGAGACAACCAGAAGGACCCGAGACAAGCCAAGGCCAAAGCCAGAAGGGCCCGATACAACCAGTAGGGTCCAAGACAAGCCAAGGTTAAAGCCAGCAGGGTTCGGGACAACCAGAAGGACTCGAGATAAGCCAAGGCCAATGCCAGAAGGGCCCGAGACAACCAGTAGGGCTCAAGACAAGCCAAGGCCAAAGCCAGCAGGACCCTAGACAACAAATAGGGCCCGATAAAAGCCAAGGCCAAAGCCAGAAGGGCCCGAGACAACCAGTAGGGCCAGAGACAAGCCAAGGTTAAAGCCAGCAGGGCCTGAGACGACCAGTAGGACCCGAGACAAGCCAAGGTTAAAAGCCAGAAGAGCCCGAGACAACCAGTAGTGCCTGAGACAAGCCAAAGCCAAATCTAGCAGGGCCCGAGACAGGCCAAAGTCAGAAGGGCCTGAGACCACCAGTAGGGCCTGAGACAAACCAAGGTCAAAGCCAGCAGGGTCCGAGACAACTAGTAGGATCCGAGACAAGCCAAAGCCAATGCCAGAAGGGCCCGAGGCAACCGGTAGGGCCCGAGACAAGCCAAGGCCAAAGCCAGCAGGGCCCGAGGCAACCAGTAAGGTGCGAGACAAGCCATGGCAACATCCAGCAGGGCCCGTGACATCCAGTAGGCCCCGAGACAGAGGAAGTCCAAAGCTAGCAGGGCCCAAGAAAACTAGTAGGGCCTGAAACAGGCCAAGGCCAAAGCCAGCAGGGTCCGAGACAACCAGTAGAGCCCGAGACAGGCCAAGGCCAAAGCCAGCAGGGCCCTAGACAACCAGTAAGGGCCGAGACAGAACAAGGCAAAAGTCAGCAAAGCCCGAGACAACCAGTAGGGCTCGAGACTGGTCTAGGCCAAGCCAGCAAGGCCCGAGACAACTAGTAGGGTCCGAGACAGGTCTAGTCTAAGCCAGCAAGGCCCGAGACAACCAGTAGGGCCCTAGACAAGCCAAGGCCAAAGCCAGCAGGGCCCCACACAATCAGTAGGGCTTGAGACAAGCCAAAGCCTACAGTGCCCGAGACAACCAATAGGGCCCGACACAGGCCAAGGCTAAAGCCAGCAGGGCCCGAGACAAGTAGTAGGGCCTGAGACAGGCCAAGGTCAATGCCAGCTGGGTCAGAGACTGGCTAAAGCTAAATCCAGTAGGGCTCGCAACAACCAGTAGGACCCGAGACAAGCCCAGGCCACAGTCAGCAGGGCCCGAGACGACCAGTAAGGCCCAAAACAGGCCAAGGCCAAAGGCCCGAAACAACCAGTAGGGCCCGAGACAGGCCAAGGCCAAAGCTAGCAGGGCCTGAGACAACAAGTAGGACCCGAGACAAGCCAAAGCCAGAAGGGCCCGAGACAACCAGTAAGGCCTGAGACAAGCCAAGGTTAACGCCAGCAGGCAAAGGCTAAAGGCCCGAAACAACCAGTAGGACCCAAGACAGGACAAGGCCAAAGCCAGCAGGGCCTGAGACAACCAGTAGGACCCGAGACTAGCTAAGGCAAAGCCAGAAGGGCCCGAAACAACCAGTAGGGCCTGAGGCAAGCCAAGGCTAAAGCCAGCAGTGCCCGAGACAAGTAGTAGGGCCTGAGACAGGCCAAGACCAATGCCAGCAGGACACGAAACTGGCTAAAGTTAAAGCCAGCAGGGCACGCGACAACCTGTAGGAGCCGAGACAAGCCAAGGCCACAGTCAGCAGTGCTCTTTTCAACCAGTAGGGCCCAAAACAGGCCAAGGCCAAAAGGCCCGAAACAACCAGTAGGGCCTGAGACAGGCCAAGGTCAAAGCCAGCAGGGCCTGAGACAACCAGTACGACCCGAGACAAGCCAAAGCCAGAAGGGCCCGAGACAACCAGTAAGGCCTGAGACAAGCCAAGGTTAAAGCCAGCAAGGTCCGAGACAACCATTAGGGCCCGAGACAGGCCAAGACTAAAGCCAGCAGTGCCCGAGACAAGTAGTAGGGCCTGAGACAGACCAAGACCAATGCCAGCAGGGCACGAGACTAGCTAAAGCTAAAGCCAGCAGGGCACGCGACAACCAGTACGACCCGAGACAAGCCAAGGTCACAGTCAGCAGGGTTTGAGACAACCAGTAGGGCCCAAAACAGGCCAAGGCCAAGGGCTCGAAACAACCAGTAGGGCCCGAGACAGTCCAAGGCCAAAGCCAGCAGGGCCTGAGACAACCAGTAGGACCCGAGACAAGCCAAAGCCAGAAGGGCCCGAGACAACCAGTAAGGCCTGAGACAAGCCAAGGTTAACGCCAGCAGGGTCCGAGACAACCAGTAGGACCCGAGACAAGCCAAAGCCAATGCCAGAAGGGCCCGAGACTAACAGTAGTGCTCGAGACAAGCAGTAGAGCCCGAGACAGGCCAAGGCCAAAGCCAGCAGGGCCTTAGACAACCAGTAGGATCCGAGACAAGCCAAGGCCAAAGTCAGCAGGGCCCGAGACAACTAGTAGGGCTTGAGACAAGCTAAGGCCAAAGCCAGCAGGGCCCGAGACAACTAGTAGGGCCCGAGACAAGTCAAAGCCAATGCCATAAGGGCCCGAGCCAACCGGTAGGGTGCAAGACAAGCCATGGCAAAATCCAGCAGGGCCTGAGGCAACCAGTAGGGTGCGAGATAAGCCATGGCAAAATCCAGCAGGGCCCGTGACATCCAGTAGGGCCCAAGACAGAAGAAGGCCAAAGCTAGCAGGGCCCAAGAAAACATGTAGGGCCTGAGACAGGCCAAGGCCAAACCCAGCAGGGTCCGAGACAACCAGTAGAGCCCGAGACAGGCCAAGGCCAAAGCCAGCAGGGCCCGAGACAACCAGTAAGGCCCGAGACAGAACAAGGCAAAAGTCAGCAAAGCCCGAGACAACCAGTAGGGCTCGAGACAGGTCTAGGCCGAGCCAGCAAGGCCCGAGACAACTAGTAGGGTCTGAGACAGGTCTTGTCTAAGCCAGTAAGGCCTGAGACAACCAGTAGGGCCTTAGACAAGCCAAGGCCAAAGCCAGCAGGGCCCCAGACAATCAGTAGGGCTTGAGACAAACCAAAGCCTACAGAGCCCGAGACAACCAATAGGGCCCGACACAGGCCATGGCTAAAGCCTGCAGGGCCCGAGACAAGTAGTAGGGCCTGAGACAGGCCAAGGTCAATGCCAGCAGGGTAGGAGACTGGCTAAAGCCAGCAGGGCCCGCGACAACCAGTAGGACCCGAGACAAGCCCTGAACTACTGAACATACATTTCAGTAGAAAAACATTTCAGATTTTAAAATATTTTTTTCAAGTTGTTTGTTATAAAGTATTCTAATTTACTGAGATAATGACTTCTGTGCTTTCATGGGCTGTAAGCCATAATCATCAACATTAACAGAAATAAACACGTGAAATAGATCACTCTGTTTGTAATGACTATATAATATATGAGTTTCACTTTTTGTATTGAAGAACTGAAATAAATTAACTTTTTAATGATATTCTAATTTAGTGAGATGAACCTGTAAGTAAAAAGCCAAGGGAGTGAATATTTTCGCAAACCACCAGACTTTTTGGATCTAATATATAGGATCTCATCCACACCCCTCAACCCTCCCTCCTGGCCAGGTGAGGAGAATGGCTAATTGTATGCAAAGACATGGGAGAACACATATATTAGAATGTCATATCTTCAGAAACCTCCTAGTGGAATCATATGTTATATTTTCGAAAATACTTTCACCATTTTAGACGCGCACAATAATAGAGCCATAATTTGGATTTATATTAAAATATTGGGGTTTTCAAGGCTTAACCCCTTAACAACCCTTGCCGTATTAGTACGCACATTTGCGTACCCCCCATTCAGTGAGGGCTGCTGCGCTGAGCCCTCACTGAACCGAGCACATGTCAGCTGATTCTTACAGCTGACATGTGCCCGCAACAGCCCCGGGTGGAATCGCGATCCACCCGCGGCTGTTAACATGTTAAATGCCACGGTCAATCTCCGACAGCGGCATTTAACGCGCGCTTCAGGGTAGCGTGTCATAAGCCCCGCCCATTGGTGACCCCGTCACGTGATCGCGGGTCACCGATGGGCGTGCATGACAACCCAGGGTCTGCAGCAGACGCCTGCAGTAGTCATGAGCTGGTCGCTATGAGCGCCACCTAGTAGTTGGCGCTCATAGCACAGGACCAATTCTGCTATATGCAGGGGATCTGCTGATCCCCTGTATGTAGCAGAGGTGATCGGATAGTTGCTGCTTCTAGTCTCCTATGGAGACTATTGAAGCATGCAAAAAGTAAAAAAAAAAAGAAGTTTTTAAAAATATAAAAAAAAATAAAAAAATATAAAAGTTTAAATCACCCCCCTTTCGCCCCATTCAAAATAAAATATAAAAAAACAAAACCCTACATAGACATATTTGGTATCGCCGCGTTCAGAATCGCCCGATCTATCAATATAAAAAAAGAATTAATCCGATCGGTAAACGGCGTAACGAGAAAAAAATTCTAAACGCCAGAATTACGTTTTTTGATCGCCGCAAAATTGCAATAAAATGCAATAACGGGCGATCAAAACATCGGATCTACCCCAAAATGTTATCAATAAAAACGTCAGCCCGGCGCGCAAAAAATAAGCCCTCACCCAGCCCCAGAAAAATGGAAACGCTGCAGGTCTCGGAAAATGGCGCTATTTTTTTTACCAAATTTTGGAATTTTTTTTCACCACTTAAATATAAAAGAACCTATACATGTTTGGTGTCTATGAACTCATAATGACCTGTAGAATAAGAATGGCAGGTCAGTTTTAGCATTCAGTGAACGTGGTAAAAAAAATAAATAAAAAACAACTGTGGTATTGCACTTTTTTTGCAATTTTACCGCACTTGGAATTTTTTTCCCATTTTCCCGTACATGATATGGTAAAACTAGTAATGGCGTTGAAAAGTACAACTCGTCCCGCAAAAAATAAGCCCTCACATGGTCATATTGACCAAAAAATAAAAACGCTATGGCTCTGGGAACAAAGGGAGCAAAAAACGAAAATGCAAAAACGGAAAATGCTCCGGGGCTTAAGGGGTTAAAATCCTTGCACTTGAATACACAGAAGCAATAATGTCCACAGATCGCATAAATATCCATGGATGGAAAAAATATGCACCTTTAAAATAATTGCTAAACCTCCAATGTTTTCATAGGATTTACTAAACTTAGAAAAACACTTAAAGAGGTTGTCAGGTCAAAAGTGATTTGTCTGCAGTCACTCTGTGCGACTGTAGACTTATAAATTTCCCCAGCGCACACACTGTGCGCTGCGGGGATTCGACAGTATGAGACCCGGGACCGGAGGGTACGTATGTGCTATACATACCCCCGGTCAAGGGGCGTGGTCTAGCTCTCCATAAACTTGTATTGAGCGAGGCCTTCTAGTCGGATGCCCCCACTGGCCGTCCATGTCACTAGACGGGGCGCGGCCTCGCTCCATACAAGTTTATGGAGACCGAGACCGCGCCCCTTGGCCAGGGGTATGTATAGTGCGCATACATACCCTCCGGTCCCGGGTCTCATACTGGCGAATCCCCGCAGCGCACAGTGTGTGCACTGGGGAAATTCATACATCTGGAGCGAGGCGGCGCTGAATGGCCGGTGGTATGTATAGTTTTTACATACCTTCTATTACCGGGTCTGAAACCAGCAAATCCCAGAGGCGCACAGTGCGAGCGCTGGGGGGAGTCATAAGTCAGCAGTCACACAGAGTGACTGCAGTCTTATCACTTTGACCGGACAACCCCTTTAACATTGTTTAAGTTGGAACACATTAATAAAATAATTAACACCATAATTCATCCAAGTTTAATAAAAAAATTTAAAAAAACTTTATTAGAACTGTGCAACTCACTGATATTTTGACTTATCACAGCATAAACAAACATTTGGCATTTCAATAGTTATACTTTTTGGCAAGACTCATGGAGCAATTCATTTCTCCAATAAAATGAATAATTAAACAAAAGGCAGAGTAAAACAGCTAAAACCATTCTCTATTTATATATAAAAAAAAAAACAATGTAAAAAAATATTTAACAGAACACAATAATAAAAGAATTATAGTAAAGCAGGAAATATGAGTTACATTCACTATTCAAGGAGAACATCGGGTAGAATGAGGTAGAGTGTCAAAACGGATCCCCTGAGAAGAGTTCATACTAAATTAGCTCTGTTACCTACCATAAACTACCAGTATCACCTTTACATAAAGAAAGAAACGGTGAAAACAAATAAAAAAAAAATGGGTGTAAAGGTAAAGAACAAAAACAAAATACATTGCAAAGGTAAACATACTAAAATATTTGAAACTTCTTTATATATTGTACATATATAATGCCACACTATTTCCATATTAATGGCTAGCACACTTGTTAGAAATGGTTATCAGTGCTCTTAGTTGAAGGTAGCCTAAAATACTTTGCATAATAATGCTGTACAATTCCAAAAATGTTGGCACAATGTGTAAAATGTAATGAAAATAAGAATGGAATGATTTGGAAATCTCCCATAGTAATATTTTATTCACAACAGAACATAGATCACAAGAAGAAAGTTGGACATTTTTCTATTTAATTTTAAAAAATTAACTCATCTAAAAATGAATGGCATCTAAAAAAAAAAAGTTGGGACAAGGTTAACAAAAGTCTGAAAAAGTAAGCGGTACTAAGGAAAAACAGCTCAAGGGTTAATTTTCAACTTAATCATGTGAATTTGTATAAAAATGGCATGTTAGAAAGGCAGAGTCTCTCAGAAGCAAAGATTGTCAGAGGTTGTAAACAACTGTGTCTAAAAATTGTGGAACAATTTCAGAAAAATGTCCATCAACCTGAAATTGCAAAAACTTTCAATATCCCACCACCTATAGCACATTATTTCATCAAAAGATTCAGAGATTCTGGAGAAATCCATGTGCACAAGAGACAAAGCGGACGGTCAATATTGGATGATTGTGAGCCACGTGCCCTCAGGCAGTACTGCATTGAAATAACCGCTATGGCCCTGGCCAAACTTTGATGGCAGCAACCAGGGGCGTACATAGAAGTCATGGGGCCCCATAGAAGAAGCTCTAATTGGGCCCCCCCCTACAAAAAATAAATATTTGTCTGTGTCACAGAAAAGCAGATCTCATAACTTTCCAGCCTTTACATAGTAATTTACCTCTTTCTGAAGTCGTAGATTCCTTCTTCATTGCCCTCATAAAGTATGATGCCAACAAAAGTGCCCCCCAAACAGTATGATACCCCTATGGTGCATTCCTCCACATGCACAGTATAATGACCCTATTGTACCCCACTTCAACTCCCCCGGCAAAGTATGGTGACCCTAACACAGTATAATCCCCCACCTGTGAACCCCACAGAGCCCTCCATACACTCTCATGGCCCCACACAGCCCTCCAAACAGTATAATGGCCCCCACACAGCCCTCCAAACAGTATAATGACCCCACACAAACATTCACACTGTATAATTGCTTTCAAACAGTATAATGGCCCCCACATAGCCCTCAAAATATTATAATGGCCCCACATAGCCTTCCATGTAGTATAATGCACCACCAATAATCTTCCATATAGTATAATGCGCCCCCATAATCCTCCATATAGTATAATGCTCCCCCCATAAACCTCCATATAGTATAATGCGCCCCCCATAAACCTCCATATAGTATAATGAACTTCCCATGGTCCTCCATAGAATATAATCCACTCCCCATAGTCCTCCATACAGTATATTACACACCCCATAGGGTAAAATGCAGCCCCCATATAGTATAATGCACGCCACAGTCCTGCAGTATTATGGGCACCACGTACTCACTGATTTTAAAATACCGTATATTTTAAATACGCCGACCCGAGTATAAGCCGAGGCCCCTAATTTTACCACATAAAAATGGGAAAACCTATTGACTTGAGTATAAGCCTAGGGTGGGAAATGCAGCAGCTACTGGTAAATTTCCCCATCCTCATATGTGTGGCTCCCTCAATCCCACAATCCCTGGTATGTGTGGCCCCCTCAATCCCATAATCCCTATGTGTGGCCTCTTCAATCCCACAATCCCTGGTATGTGTGGCCTCTTCAATCCCACAATCCCTGGTATGTGTGGCCTCTTCAATCCCACAATCCCTGGTATGTGTGGCCTCTTCAATCCCACAATCCCTGATATGTGTGGCCTCCTCAATCCCCCAATCCTGGTAAGTGTGGCCTCCTAAATCCCCCAATCCTGGTAAGTGTGGCCTCCTCAATCCCCAAATCCTGGTATGTGTGGCCTCCTCAATCCCCAAATCCTGGTATGTGTGGCCTCCTCAATCCCCAAATCCTGGTATGTGTGGCCTCCTCAATCCCCCAATTCTGGTATGTGTGGCTTCCTCAATCCCCCAATCCTGGTATGTGTGGCCTCCTCAATTCCTGAATCCTGGTATGTTTGGCCTCCTCAATCCCCCAATCCTGGTATGTGTGGCTTCCTCAATCCCCAAATCCTGGTATGTGTGGCCTCCTCAATCCCCAAATCCTGGTATGTGTGGCCTCCTCAATCCCCAAATCCTGGTATGTGTGGCCTCCTCAATCCCCCAATCCCTGGTATGTGTGGCCTCCTCAATCCCTAAATCCTGGTAAGTGTGGCCTCCTCAATCCCCCATTACTGGTATGTGTGGCCTCCTCAATCCCCCATTCCTGGTATGTGTGGCCTCCTCAATCCCCCATTCCTGGTATGTGTGGCCTCCTCATTTCCCCATTCCTGGTATGTGTGGCCTCCTCAATCCAAGTATCCTGGTATGTGTGGCCCCCTCATCCCCCAATCACTGCACATAAAACAATAAACACTTATACTCACCTTCCTTCCCCACCTCTGCTCCAGCGCTGCGTCCTGTCTGCAGCAGCTCATGTCGGCATCTGAGCTGCGCGCGCTCTCAGAAGCCGAGGTGAGCGACTGCCGGCACATTCACTCCTCTCCACGCCGGGACTATGGGCGTGAAGCGTGAATATGCTTTCTCTTCAGCAGCAGGCACTGACAGGAGCCGCTGCTCTGCGCTCCTCCCTGCCGCTACTAAAGAGAACGAATATTCCGTCTTCTCCACGCCCATGGGAGTGGAGAAGAGGGAATATTCATGTCTCTTTAGCAGCGGGCACACGTGGTAGCTGCAGCAGCGGCTACTGTGTGTGCTCCGCTCCTCCACTGCCGCAACCCGCTCCTCTGCCGCCGCAACCTCCTACTCACCTATCCTCCTCGTTCCCACGCTGCTTGGGGCCCTCATGAGCCCCCTCCGGCCACGGGCCCCATAGCAGTGGCGTGGTCTGCCGCCATTGGCGGTACGCCACTGGCAGCAACTCATCTCAGTTTCTAAATTAGATAATTATTTTTTGCAAATGAAATGGAAAAATGTGTAACTTTTATCTTCTACTATATGTTCTATCATCTGGTGTGAATAAAATATGGCTATAAGACTTCAAATCATTGCATTCTTGTTTTCTTTATATTTACACAACATCACAACTTATAATGAATTATGGTTGTACATTTGGTGCCTGTCTAAAGGAATGGTAAAGTAAAGACATGCAAAAGTGCAAAATGAGTATGAACTGGTGTGATTGACTTAAAAAGAAATCTTTTGTTTTAATACCAAAGAATCCTTTTATTGAACGCCCACAATAATGTTTGTACATAATTCCAGAATTGTCACTTCTAGCTATGAATGAAGGAGCCGTATCCAACCTTTGATGGTGAAATTACCCATATGCCAGCTTGATGAATTAGAAACCAAAGGAGAGAAGTTTACTTAAAATGGTTATATTTTTCTTTTTGGCACAAATCCTATATTTTTAATAACCCTTGTGGCTTGATTTCATGTGAACATATAAATTATGATTAATAGTAGGAAATGTTTCACAGGTGCCAGTATTTAATAAAATAATCTACATTGTATCCAGCTTAATTACCATATACAAGAAACTGTAAGGCTATGTTCACACATTGGTTTTTGTTGCTTTTTTTCTGCAGGCAAAACCTGCTCTCTTGGCAGTAAAGAAGTTGCTTACAAAAAGCAGGTTTAGCTGCATACTTTAGGATCACAAAGTTCAGCTTTGCTTCCACCACAGAAGCATGAACAATGCAAGGTGCTAGGTCACGAATGAAAGACCCATAAAACTATTTTGGAAAAAAAGGCAATTTGATCAATTTATTTAGTGTAGTGGGAAAATATTTTTATATGTGAAGAAATAGTGACTATTCTGAACAAAAAAAAAGTTTACATGAGTTCATGAAAAAATACACAATTACAAACATAACAGGGGGTGGTGAATTGATCAGGAGTTGGTTTCCTAAGACATTGGCAGAGCATTGAGTTTGTAGGACACTTTACTTTCACAATTTGGTCAGTCCTTGAGTTGGTTGGGTATTGTTTAATTTCACACCTTGGTCAGCCAATGTTTACTTTATGCATATGACTAATTTAATTAAATTGTACTAATCCTAACTGCCATTCTAAGGTGAGGAGACCAAGACATTATGGTTAAAAGTTGGGAAGATCACAAAAATAAATGCGTTTCACATTCTGCTGTACCAGCTTTTTTCACACAGCAAAACCTGATACCAGTATTTTTTGCTGCATTTTTGTTGTGTTTTTGCACAAACGCTGCAAAAACGCTGAAAGAAGAGACATGCTGCAGTTTTCAAAAATGCATGAGGTGAGCTGAGTTCATTGGACATGACCTCGGCTCGTCACAGCCAGACACTGAGGAGCGCAAGCATGCCTGCGCTTCTCAGTGTCTGCGGCATGGCAAGCTGGATGGCAGCTTTCGGCTGTGATCCAGCCTGTCATGTGAATTTAGCAGAGCTGAAGCTGTCCTGGGAACCATGGAAAGGTAAGGATGAGGTTGCTTTATTATTTTACTTTTATTGCAGAAGACATTGGCTTCAGCTGGAATGGGTGTGATGGTAAGTAGGGTTTAATTTAGAACAGTAAAGAATTGTGTGTTTATTTCAATTAAAGGACTTTATTCTGGGTGTTTGTGTTATTTTTTAACTTTGACTAAGGGGTTAGTAATGGGGGTGTCTTATAGACGCCTCTCCATTACTAACCTGGGCTTGATGTCAGCTGGCATTATAAGCTGACATCAACCCCAACCCTATTACCCCACTGCCACCGCTACAGGGCAGTGGGAAGAGCGAGGCTAAGTGCCAGAATTGGCGCATCCTATGGTTGCTCCATTTCTGGGGCAGCTGACGGCTGGTGTTTCTAGCCTGGGAGGGGGCCAATATTCATGGCACCCTTCCTGGGCTAGTAATATCAGCCCCCAGCTGGCTGCCTAGCCTTCGCTAGCTATTAAAATAGGGGGGACCCCACGTCATTTTTTTGGGGGTCCCCCATTTTAATAGCTAATAAAGGCTAGGTATTCAGCTGGGGGCTGATATTAGTAGCCTGCGAAGCTCCGTGGGTATTACCCCCTTCCCAGGCTTCAAACATCTGCCCCAGCAGTCTGCTTAACCTCCGCTAGAGACTAAAATTACGGGGAACCCCACGCCAATTTTTTTTTTAATAAATCCTTTAACACTAAATGACAAGTACAGTAAGCTGAGCGCTGCCATCCAGCTTGTCATCCTTCAGAGACACTGCAGAGCGCAGGCATTATGGGAACTTCCGATTCCGGTATTCGATATTCTAAAAGTATCGGAACTCCGATACCGCGAATATCGGTCGATACCCGATATTTCAGTATCAGAATGCTCAACACTAGTGGACACATATAACTTATGTTTGCTAGACACTGCGCACAGACATGGCACCTGGCGTGCCATATCATGATAATTTGCGCACACTTTCCAATAGCAAACCTGTCTGAACGATTAACAAAGTAAAGGATTATGATTTTTAATTACCCCTGCATGTCATCTGGTTAACATTAAGTGATGATCACAAGATATGAACAGTTATACGCAAAGCATCTAAAACTACTCAGTTTTTATAGCAAAAGCTGCTTTCTGTACACTAAAATAGCAAGACACGACCGAAAAATACATCTTTGGTTACAATTTTTCCCTTAGTATATAAAGCAATATGTTAAAAAATAGGTCATCTAATACTGTTATAATAAAGAGCTAATAGCTAAATACTAAACTTGTAACTTGGAAGTTTTTGGACTTGACTAGTTAAAGTCTAAGGTAGTTTAAAATGCATTTCTGCACTAATACAGTCACTACTACTACTTGGCAGCTATGCCAACAACAAAATAGCAGATTTTTTTTTCTTTTGGGAAAAAAAATATTTTATCCCTTAAGCAATAAAGAACAATCTTTGGTATGATAAGGCAAAAAAAAAAAAAGCAAGCACAGTTTTTGAAGACTGTATATAATTTACCAGTCACATACGAAGTAAAGAGATTATGGGAACTTATTTTGTGATAAAGCAAAGTTCAATTCAATACAGTGGTGGCCAAAAGTATTGGCACCCCTGCAATTCTGTCAGATAATACTCAGTTTCTTCCTGAAAATGATTGCAATCACAAATTCTTTGGTATTATTATCTTCATTTAATTTGTCTTCAATGAAAAAAAACACAAAAAGAATTGTCCTAAAGCCAAATTGGATATAATTCCACACCAAACCTAAAAAAGGGGGTGGACAAAAGTATTGGCACTGTTTGAAAAATCATGTGATGCTCCTCTAATTCGTGTAATTAACAGCACCTGTAACTTACCTGTGGCACCTAACAGGTGTTGGCAATAACTAAATCACACTTGCAGCCAGTTAACATGGATTAAAGTTGACTCAACCTCTGTCCTGTTTCCTTGTGTGTACCACATTGAGCAAGGAGAAAAGAAAGAAGACCAAAGAACTGTCTGAGGAATTGAGGAACCAAATTGTGAGGAAGCATGAGCAATCTCAAGGCTACAAGTCCATCTCCAAAGACCTGAATGTTCCTGTGTCTTACGTGCGCAGTGTCATCAAGAAGTTTAAAGCCGATGGCACTGTGGCTAACCTCCCTAGATGTGGACGGAAAAGAAAAATTGACGAGAGATTTCAGCGCAAGATTGTGCGGATGGTGGATAAAGAACCTCGACTAACATCCAAACAAGTTCAAGCTGCCCTGCAGTCCGAGGGTACAACAGTGTCAACCCGTACTATTCGTCGGCGTCTGAATGAAAAGGGACTGTATGGTAGGATACCCAGGAAGACCCCACTTCTTACCCCGAGACATAAAAAAGCAAGGCTGAATTTGCCAAAACTTACCTGAGAAAGCCTAAAATGTTTTGGAAGAATGTTCTCTGGTCAGATGAGACAAAAGTAGAGCTTTTTGGGAAAAAGCATCAACATAGAGTATACAGGAAAAAAAAAGAGGCATTCAAAGAAAAGAACACGGTCCCTACAGTCAAACATGGCGGAGGTTTCCTGATGTTTTGGGGTTGCTTTTCTGCTTCTGGGACTGGACTGCTTGACCGTGTGCATGGCATTATGAAGTCTGAAGACTACCAACAAATTTTGCAGCATAATGTAGGGCCCAGTGTGAGAAAGCTGGGTCTCCCTCAGAGGTCATGGGTCTTTCAGCAGGACAATGACCCAAAACACACTTCCAAAAGCACTATAAAATGGTTTGAGAGAAAGCACTGGAGATTTCTAAGGTGGCCAGCAATGAGTCCAGACCTGAATCCCATAGAACACCTGTGGAGAGATCTCAAAATGGCAGTTTGGAGAAGGCACCCTTCAAATATCAGGGACCTGGAGCAGTTTGCCAAAGAAGAATGGTCTACAATTCCAGCAGAGCATTGTAAGAAACTCATTGATGGTTACCGGAAGCGGTTGTTCGCAGTTATTTTGGCTAAAGGTTGTGCAACCAAGTATTAGGCTGAGGGTGACAATACTTTTGTCTGGCCCATTTTTGGAGTTTTGTGTGAAATGATCAATGATTTGATTTTTGCTTCATTCTCTTTTGTGTTTTTTCCTTGCAAGCAAATTAAATGAAGATAATAATACCAAAGAATTTGTGATTGCAATCATTTTCAGGAAGAAACGGAGTATTATCTGACAGAATTGCATGGGTGCCAATACTTTTGGCCACCACTGTAGGTACTAAAAACATGACTGAGGAATGAAGTACCTAATGAACTTAAAAAAATATTACTTTATCAAAAGTATTCACCAAATAATTCATACTCTCAGGAGCTGCAGTAGCTGAGATATTGGGTGTCCTTCCGCAGGGTCTTTACACTAGAGAGCTGGCTTATGCCTGAAAACACCACTGATCACCTTGTCCTTTAGTTCTCCTCCATACTATAGGCTTCCATACTCATTACCTGAAAGTAGTCGGAACCCACATATTTTGATGGGACCAGCTCAGGCCCAATCACAGGTGTCAGGAAAGAGAAAGATTGGGCAGATTGGAATCAAATTCCCAGTCCTCTTATTCTCCTGCCAGATAAACCAAGTGTTCATGTGTTTGGGGGAGGCAGGAAGGAGCGGATAGCCAAAATGCCAGTTCAGTGGGCAAATATTTCATGTGTACAGGCATCATCAAAAAATGACCTATTGTTTAAATCAGGTTTTTTGTGTTAAGTGTAAACATTTTGCAATCTGTTTTAAAAAAATGTAAAAAAAAAAGAAATCTTGCAATTTTCACAATGGGCTTTTTAGACTATTGATTCAGGAACCACAATGGTCCGCTACCGACTATCTTTTGTATTGAAGTGTCAGATGATCCTGTGCAAAGTGACATTGTGAAGGGAGGTGAAATCACTACTGTGAATGGTGGAACTTGTGTTATCAGCTGTGTATAAAGTTGTTAGCTGTCATTGTAATAATGTCTGATGATAAGGAGCCTCCTGAAAACCCTTAGTAAAAGGACAAGAAAGTAGAAGTCTAAAAAAGCCCAAGTGACCAGTGTTAAAATTTCAGAAAAAACAAAACAAAAAAAAATTACCCGTTTTGTTTTTTTAGATACATGCAGCAGAAAAACTGGATTTAAACAGGATAATTTCTGATGACAGACTCCCATTAATGCAGTGTAAGGACTCCTCAGATCCCAGCTTCCTGAACTGCTGTACAGAAGAATTTTGGATAGTTGGAAATGAGATTATCTGCTCCCACATCTTAACTATCAGGTGTTAAGCTGCTTATAGACATTAAATATGCAGGATGGACGATATAACTTCTATACGACTTGTCCAAAGTGTCTGGCAACTGCTCCCGTTCTCCTCCATGGAACGAAGATGCTCATTAGACCCAACCAAACAGGCACATGAAGGAATCCGTCACCGTTTAGGCTGAAAGCAGCATTGTCCTGCACATTCCTAATGTCTATAGAAGGCTTTGCGTCTTAATTTTAGCCACGTTATCTCTGCTCTCAATGAGTCACACGTGACAGGTAATCTTTTATAATGTAGCCAAGTAACTGACCTACTTCATCTCCTTTCAAAATCAAATATGAGCATGATACCCTGTCACATTAGCCCCATATATTTATGGGATAGACACAAAAAACACTATTCCCTGAGTCCAGGAAATGTACATAAATGTAAAAAAGAGATAGTATAAAACAGGGATTGTAAAGGCAGCATTCAGTAATAGCCATGTAAGAAGTCATTTTCTAAAGCCTCTGCTTAACACTGAATCAGCAATGAACAGTCTAATTGCTGGTTTTTACACCATCCACTGAAAAGAAGTGAAAGGGCTATTGTAAAAACACTGACCACCCTTGGTCAACCTGAGACTCGGTAGAAACATGGATTTTACATCTTTTAAATAGCATAAAAAGAATAAAATACATTGACTTGTGTCTCCATGTAATTTCCACTGTCCTTGTGGGGATCACTGGTGGATGTCCAGGTTACTGATCCCAGCGGTAAGGCTGGCTTGTGCCATGGGGACATCGTAGTTGTAGTGTTACACAGGTAGCAGATGGGAACTATGGACTGAGCAATATGGGTAAGCTCAGCACAGACCAGCATAGGTAGATCACTGCCTCATTAAAACTCAGCATCTGTAAACGGTAAGATATGGTTTGATTTCATCGTTTCCAATATATTTCTAGGAGTTAAGGCATCTTGTCATCGTCCTGAGTGATGTCCTGAATTCCTCGCAGTAAGGCAGTTCTGTGTAACGGAGATACTTGAAGGCACAGTTGTTACAAGGTAGTGACTGTTCATGAGAAAAGTTGGTCTCCTTAAAGACACATATAGAGGCAGTCATCAATTCATTAAGGTAGAGATGGTTCATAGCATTATCCATTTGTAATACGTTAGCAGAGCTTTAGAAAAAGCCATGTAATGGGTGTTGCCTTTACAACTCCTTAAGTAACACATTCATCACACATAAAAAGCAATAATAATAAAAACCCACAAACATACATACATTTAGGAAGTACCTTGGATGAAGGTTAAGGGGAGACAAACAAACACAAATGTGGGTAAAGCAGCGAAATGAAGTCCATAATGTGACCAGCTGAGGTAGACATAAATCAAAGAGACTGCTTGACGTCTCTTTACAACAAAGACAAATGGCATAAAACCTGGAGAGTTTCAGAGCCATTCACCATCCAGCAAAGCAACCTTCAATGTCAATAGATTTACTCAGCGAAACATTCTGAAGAAAAATGATAGATTTGATCTGAGACACCAGATTTCACAAACATTTTCTTTTTTTTTTGCTCTGTCATTGTCCTTCGAACAGGCAAATGGCTGGAATATCTGGCTTCAGGAATTTTTTTTTCTTGAAATGTTTAGGAAATATGGATAATTTGAGGTATTGAGGAAATGCGCTCCTCAAGAATTGACACTGGGAGATTTTCCATGTTTGCTTAAGGCAGGGTCCTTTCCACATTCTTCAACACTGAATGAGTCGGGTGTGGGCGGTGAGGTACTGATCACAGAGCAGAGGTGAATTTCATCAGTAGACTCATGGGAATACCGCCCAGAATCACTGGTTTCATGACTTTCCTCGCTGTTCCCAGAATGTTCTGTGTCTGCTGCTATGCTATGTCGCATCTGGAATGTGCCAGGATGACCAGGTGATGTGGGAGACCCGTCCTCTCCCATCAGGACCGTTGTGCCAGGACAATATACAGAAGTCTTAGTTTTTCTTTTGTACTGCGTAAAAAAAAAAAAAAATTAAATATAAAGCACTATTTTTATATATACCGTATTTTTCGGACTATAAGACGCACCGGACCATAAGACGCACCTAGGTTTTAAAGGAGGAAAATAGGAAAAAAAATGTAAGCAAAAAATGTGGTCATGATGCCCTGTTATGGGGGAGGGGGTCTGCTGCTGACAATGGTATTGGGGTAATGTCCCCCAATTCTGTTAATATCCTCCATCCTGGTATGTATGGCCCCTCCTTCCTGATATAAGTGGCCCCCATCCCATTCTGGTATGCTTGGCACCCCTTTATACCCCATCCTGGTATGCATGGCACCCCTTTACACCCCATCCTGGTATGCATGGCACGCCTTGAGCCCCCATCCTGGTATGCATGGCACCCCTTGAGCCCCATCCTGGTATGCATGGCACCCCTTGAGTCCCCATCCTGGTATGCATGGCACCCCTTGAGCCCCCATCCTCTTATGCATGGCACCCCTTGAGCCCCCATCCTGGTAAGCATGGCACCCCTTGAGCCCCCATCCTGGTATACATGGCACCCCTTTATACCCCATCCTGGTATGCATGGCACCCCTTGAGCCCCCATCCTGGAAGGCATGGCACCCCTTGAGCCCCCATCCTGGAAGGCATGGCACCCCTTTATACCCCATCCTGGTATGCATGGCACCCCTTGAGCCCCCATCCTGGTATGCATGGCACCCCTTGAGCCCCCATCCTGGTATGCATGGCACCCCTTGAGCCCCCATCCTGGTATGCATGGCACCCCTTTATAACCAATCCTGGTATGCATGGCACCCATTTATACCCCATCTTGGTATGCATGGCACCCCTTGAGCCCCCATCCTGGTATGCATGGCACCCCTTGAGCCCCCATCCTGGTATGCATGGCACCCCTTTATACCCCATCTTGGTATGCATGGCACCCCTTGAGCCCCCATCCTGGTATGCATGGCACCCCTTGAGCCCCCATCCTGGTATGCATGGCACCCCTTGAGCCCCCATCCTGGTATGCATGGCACCTCTTGAGCCCCCATCCTGGTATGCATGGCACCCCTTCAGCCCCCATCCTGGTATGCATGGCACCTCTTGAGTCCCCATCCTGGTATGCATGGCACCCTCTGAGCCACCATCCTGGTATGCATGGCACCCCTTGAGCCCCCATTCTGGTATGTATGGCACCCTCTGAGCCCCCATGCGCCCTCACACAGTGTGAGATGCTGTGCTGGAATAGTCACTGCTCCTCGCACCGGGACTCTGTGCGTGGGGAGCAGTGACAATTCAGTCTGTTCAATAGCCGGTACACTGTACCACAGCGCGGCTCCTGTTGCCGCTCTGTGGTCAGTGTGCCTGCTATTAAAGACCATGGATATTCACTACAACCCACGGGCGTGGGTTGTAGCGAATATTCATGAGCTTTAATAGCGGGCACACTGACCGCAGAGCGGCAGCAGGAGCCGTGCTGCGGCTCCAGTGTGCCGGCTATTAAGAGAAATGAATATTCATTGCTCTCCACGCCCATGGGCGTGGGGAGCAGGGAATATTCATTTTCCTTAGTAGCGGGCACAGTGTAGGCTGCAGCAGGCGGCTGCTGCCTCCTGTGCCCCGCTGATCCCCCGCTGCCGCTCCCCCACACCCACCACCATGCGGCCATACAATAATATAGTATTCGGACTATAAGACGCAACCCCCACTTTCCTCCAAAATTTTGGAGGAAAAAAGTGCGCCTTATAGTCCGAAAAATACGGTAAATACAGAAATGTATTAAACATTGACACCATAAATGCTTACTTGTCCTGCATTGTCTTTAGTATTGCCCTTGAAAAATAACCATTTATTCTTTGTGCTTTGCTTGACAATCTGTCCATATCCATTAATGATTAGATCTGAACCACCCTGCAATAAAAAAATGCATTTTAACATATTTTTAAATATTATCTCAAGCAGATAAATTACAAGATACAATCAGCATATGAGATCTATACTAATGATTACCAGTGGTAGACAACTGTTAAGGTGCATTTACACTAGCTGATAATCGTTCAGAGTCGAACGCTAACGACCCATTATTTACGATAATTGTGTAATGTGAGTGGGTTGAGCAACTGATCGATGTGTCTAAAAAAAAAAAGCTTACACAATTGTGTAATGTAAATGAAGATTGTTCACTTGAAACACAATGCTCGATGTTACGATGTAACTATCACTATTCAACTGTTTCATTCATGATTCTCATCCTATATAAACACTGTTTGTGCGTCGTGAGTTATGATTGCATTGCTCATCATTTAAATCACACATATCAAACTCTGGCCCTCGGGCCAAATCTGGCCCACGGGGCGGGCATATTTGGCCTGCAACTCCGGGCAGGCCACCCCCTGCCCAGCATCAAATTTTCAACTATATCGGCATCCTGGATGCCGATATAGTTGAAAGCAATGACAACAGAGGGAGCTGTCAGCTGACACTCCCGCAGCCATCATTCTCTCTCTGTGTCTGATGTTTCAGTGCATAGGGCGTGATCATGTCACTAATTTGCGCCCGCAGTGCCGAGCACTGAAGAGCTTCAGATTGCTCGTGCCAAGACTGGAGCAGCGAGGGACCGGGGAGAGGTGAATAATTGTTTACTTGTATGGAGGACTATGCGGTGCCCATTACACTGTGTGGAGCCATATTATACCATGTGGAGGACTATGTGGGGCCACCATTTATTTGACCATATAGAAAGGTAAGGAATAGTGATGAGTGAGCACTAAAATGCTCGGGTGCTCGACTCGACTAACGAGCCCAATGTAAGTCAATGGGAAACGCAAGCATTTTCCGATGCCCCTCCCCCCCATCGGAGGTCTGGAGGGGGCCTAAAAATTGAACAAATCGATGGGAACAGTGCTAAAATGATATGGGAGCAGCATGGGGAAGACCCCTGGAAGCATCTCTGACTCCCAGGTCACTGCTGTGAACAATGTGGTCAGAGTATTATGCCACTTTTATGGACTCACAATAATACATACAAAAACAAAGCGAAAATGGATTTTCCTGGAAAAAATGTTAAGGAACATTCTTTCCAGGGTAATGACTTGTATATAAGGCAAAATAAATAACCAAAAACTAAAATGCTCCTCCACACCTTGGCCTATGTTCACATGTAGCGTTTTTGATGCGTTTCTGCATTGCTTTCAATGGCGAAAAATACATTCACCGGTAAATGTAATTTTAACATTTTACTATCTTAAACTGGTCATGTGTGTGAGACATG
The DNA here is from genome assembly GCF_046119375.1 of Phyllobates terribilis. Classification (NCBI taxonomy): domain Eukaryota; kingdom Metazoa; phylum Chordata; class Amphibia; order Anura; family Dendrobatidae; genus Phyllobates; species Phyllobates terribilis. The sequence continues at coordinate 887,541 of NW_027363026.1, forward strand.
ATCAGACACATCCACCATACAGTGCTGAAATGACATGGGAACAGTATGGGCAAGACCCCTGGAAGCATCTCTGATTCCCAGGTCACTGCCTAAAACTGTGGTCATTAGACATGATCCTATATTATTGCGGTAATAATACAGACATTTTTGGCAACGTGACAAATATTAAACTTCATTTAAAATGGGAAAGGTGCATGGCAAGGGACCTGGAAGTGGACGTAATGGTGACGGTGCACGCAGAGGCCGAGGCCATGGGCAAGATGAAACTGTGCCTGCTGAGGGAGCACAACAAGCACCCACATCATGTCGATCTAGCTTCCTGTCCCACTTTCTACAAGGCCGTGGAATACCACTCTTGAAGGCAGATTAGTGTGAAAGGGTTGTTGGTTGGATAGCAGATAAAAAGATAATGCTTCCAGTCAGTTTGCAACCATCACCACCCTGTATTCCACACGGTCCAGTCTCCGTAGCGTGAGTCTGGACCATATTATTATTATTATTATAGCGCCTTACATGTGAAAAAGGGGTATAGATAGCAAAAACAATTACAATAATCTTGTAGGCTTGTCGGAAGATGTAAGTCTTCAGGTTCCTTTTGAAGGTTTCCACGGTAGAAGAGAGCCTGATATGTTGGGGTAAAGAGTTAGAAAGTAGGGGGGGATGCACGGGACAAATCTTGTATGCGATTGTGGGCAGAGGAGAAAAGAGGGGAGTAGAGAAGGAGATCTTGTGAGGATCGGAGATTGCGTGCAGTAAGTATCGGGAGACTAGGTCACAGATGTATGCAGGAGACAGGTTGTGGATGGCTTTGTATGCCAAGGTTAGGGTTTTGAACTAGAGTCTCTGGGCAATGGGGAGTCAGTGAAGGGATTGACAGAAAGGAGAGACCGGGGAATAGCAGAGGGGGGCGTGGATTAGTCGGGCACCAGAGTTTAGGATAGATTGGAGGGGTGCGAGAAGGGAGGCCGCAGAGCAGAAGGTTGCAGTAGTCGAGGCGGGAGATGATGAGGGCAAGAGCAATTGTTTTTGCAGATTCTTGTTTGAGGAATGTGCGGATCAGGGAGATTTTTTTTTCTTGCTTGGAGTCGGCATATTCCTCAGTTGTCCTTCAGCATTCAGTTGTCCCTACCCCAGTCCTTGGAATGCAAGCGCATATACGAGCCAAACAGGCTACAATACTAAACTGCCACATTTCTCGACTGCTCGCACTAGAAATTTTGCCTTTTATGGTCGTGGAGGCGGAAGCTTTCCGCAACCTCGTGGCGGCTGTCCCTCGGTACTCAGTCCTCAGCCGCCACTATTTCTCCCGGTGTGCCGTCCCTGCCTTATACAAGCACGGGTCCCAGAACATTACCCGTACCCTCACCAACGCAGTTACGGGGAAGGACCACCTAAGCAGACACATGGACAAGTGCTTGTGGCCAGGGATGGTACATCTCACTGACGGCACACTGAGTTAATATAGTGGAAGCAGGGACCCAGTCGGACCCTGGGATAGAACACATCCTCCCGACCCAGAGGATTATGGACCCTGGGTCAATAAAGCTTCAACACTATGTTCACAAGGTAAACAGCAGTGGTGGTCGGTCTCCTAGACAACGAGCAAACTCCTTCATGATGGTAGAGGCCACCATCTCCTTAGCTTGCTGGTTGTCACAAATAATTTGGAGATTCGTGGCAGCTCTGGTTATGCTGTAATTTAAATGTATTTTTTTCCTTTTTGTCCAGCAAGGGATAATGTTAGTCTCTTGGTGGCAGCCTTTTGTTAACGGTCAGTTGATGTTGGTTGGTGACACTCCCACCTCCCTTTAAATAGCCACATAATCCATCAGCTGACCACTGGTTATAGTTCATTCTATGCTGACCTCTTTGAAGGAGCCAGTCTTTGGAGAAGCTGCGGTGTTCGTTGCTGTTGTAGAGGTGAAGTTTTCTGTTGGTGAGATAAGTGTATTTTATGTTGTTATCTTCCTATTGTTAGTCTTCCCTTTCTTGTGTGTCCTATTGCAGTGGTGAGACTAGTGTCTCGCTGGCCTGCGAACTAGCCAGGTTAAGTCCAGGACCAGCGAGGGCTTAGGCACGTGATCACGCACTGGGAGAAAGACCCGTCTAGGGACGATAGGGGGGAAAATAGGGACAGACACAGGTTGGTGTCAGGAGGTGTCCCTTCACTTGTTCCCTAACGCTAGGGCCCTCCTTCCCCCCTCTATCTCCCATTGCATCCGTGTGTTCTGCCGTCTGCCGGACATCCCCTTGTTGTTCCATGACACTGGTACTTTTCTGTGGGAATGAGCGTCTCCAACCAGCCTGGAATATCCAGAGAATGGCACGGCATGGTTTGGTATTAGCACCCAGTACCAGAAGTGAAGCCATCCACAATTTCCATCTCAGGAATTGTATTTGGTAGATTGGCTGCCCAAACATTAGTTTCTCACAAAGGATCTGAAGACATTGAGTGGCAGTAGGTGCAAGTTTCTCCAGCATGACCTGTTTGTTAGATATCAGAGGGAAAACAGAATTGGGATTTTGCCAAGGTGCCAGATTGCATCTTAAGTCTTATAGATTGCTGTAGCCAGTCCACAGTAAAAAACAAAAACAAAAACACCCATAGAGTGTCTGGGAACCTTCACACAGGCTTTTCTTAGCCAGGGTGAGAGTTGTAATTCACCACAGCCATATTCTTTAGGTAGGTGAAAGGGCTGGCATAGAGGGAAACTGTGTCTACTCCGGCTGTCATTTCTCCGCCACTAGGTTCTGGCCATTGTCACACATGACCATGCCTGGCTGTATGTTCAGCGGTGAGAGACACAGATCTGCTTGCTCTGTTTCAGCTTTCAACAACTCTGCATCGGTGTGCGGTTTGTCACCTAAGCATATAATCTTCAGCACAGCTTGTTGCCACTTGATCGAGGCAGTGCTGCAGTGCTTCCAGCTTGCGACTGATGTTGTCATTTCGGAGATGGAGGCCGAAGAGGAGGAGGAGGTGCAGGAGCTGTACAATGTGATTACATTGAGGTTACATTTGGTTTTTATACCAAAGACCCTGCTATGTTTCTATTATAATATATATACATACATATATATATATATATATATATATATATATATACACACGTATGTATATATATTTTACACATATACATATATACACAGTGGTTACGGAAACCCCTTTAAAGTTTTCACTCTTTTTTTCATTGCAGCCATTTGGTAAATTCTAAAAAGTTCATTTTTTTTCTCATTAAAGTACACTTTGCACTAGTGTTGAGCGAGTATGTTCTGTCCGAGTATGCTCGGGCCGAACTACGAGTATTTATAGCTGCTCGGTGATAAGGTTAAATCGCTCCCGTGTGCATGATTTCCAACTGTTTGACAGTTTTATTACATGTGAGGAATGTGTAAGAAATAGACATTCCTCACATGTAATAAAACTGTCAAACAAGCGCAAATCATGCACACGGGAGCGATTCAACCATATCACCGAGCAGCTATAAATACTCGGTGCTCGGCCCGAGCATACTCTTCGAAAGGGTTAATAGAACATACTTGCTCAACACTACTCTGCACCCCATCTTGACTGAAAAAAAAACAGAAATTTAGACAGTTTTGCAAATTTGTTGAAAAAGAAAAACTGAAATATCACATAGTCTATTCAGACCCTTTGCTCAGACACTCATATTTAAGTCACATGCTGTCCATTTTCTTGTGATCCTCCTTGAGATGGTTCTACTCCTTCATTGCAGTCTAGCTGTGTTTCATTAAACTGATAGGACTTGATTTGGAAAGGCACACACCTGTCTATATAAGACCTCACAGCTCACAGTGCATGTCAGACCAAATGAGAATTTTGAGCTCAAAGGAACTGCCCAAGAAGCTCAGAGACAGAATTGTGGCAAGGCACAGATCTGGCCAAGGTTACAAAAGAATTTCTGCATTACTTAAGGTTCCTAAGAGCACAGTGGCCTCCATAATCCTTAAATGGAATAAGTTTGGGACCACCAGAAGTTTTCCTAGACCTGGCCGTCCAGTCAAACTGAGCAATCATGGGAGAAGAGCCTTGGTGAGAGAGGTAAAGAAGAACCCCAAGATCACTGTGGCTGAGCTCTAGAGATGCAGTAGGAAGATGGGAGAGAGTTCCACAAAGTCAACTACTGTATCACTGCAGCCCTCCACCAGTCGGGCCTTTATGGCAGAGTGGCCCGACGGAAGCCTCTCCTCAGTGCAAGACATATGAAAGCCCGCATAGAGTTTGCTCAAAAACACATTAAGAACTCCCAGACTATGAGAAATAAGATTCTCTGGTCTGATGAGAGGAAGATAGAACTTTTTGGTGATAATTGTTAGAACCTTGCTCTTAGGTTTTTTTCTATTGCTGGTCACATGACCTTGTTGGCCTATTTAGTCCTGCTCCGCCCTTCTGGCTTTGCTGGACTTCATTGTATTACTACTCTTTAGCTAGCCGGTGCTCAGTATCTAACTCTGTTAGTTTGCTTGGTCTTCGGACCTCGGTGTTCTATATTATTTGTTTGTTCGTCTGTCTGCTACTATTTCTGTTAGGAGGTGTCCATTTTGCTTCCAGTCCCTAGAACTTGTAGGGATTCCTTCCCCACATCTATAGGTCTCCGTACAGACTAGCTGAGGACTTTAGCAGGTCTGATCGCAGGATCAGGTCCCCTGTTACATCATAGGGATCAAGCTGAGTTCTATCGTAGGGACAGATCTCCTCTCTTTCCTTCGCTCTGGTAGCAGAACATAACAGTAAGTCCAGCCTGCAAATTCTCTAAGGAAAGATTTTTCTGTTCCATCATGGTGTCGGTTCAGGATTTGGCTCAACGCCTGCAGGGACTCTCTCTGGAGGTGGCCGAGCTCCGTCAGCACGTGAGTAACTGTCCTGGAGCACATTTCTTGGAGCCTAAGGTACGTTTGCCTGATTTATTTTTTGGTGAACATCAAGAATTTTTTTCATTTAAAAATGCTTGCTTATTGTATTTTCGTTTGAGACCCAGGTCCTCTGGGGATGAATCCCAGAGCATAGGGTTCATAATGTCACTTTTGCGCAAAGAGCCTCAGGAGTGGGCCTTTTCTTTGCAACTTAGTGATTCATGCTTTAGATCAGTGGATAGTTTTTTTTCTGCTTTGGGGCTATTATATGATGATCCTGACCGTGTCTCATCTGCTGAGACTGAGTTGAGACGTTTGAGACAGGGATCAGGTAATGTGGAAAAATATTGTACTCATTTCCGTCGGTGGTCTACTCAAATAGGGTGGAACGATTCTGCTCTGAAGAGTCTGTTTCTTGCTGGGCTTAGTGAAAGGGTTAAAGACTTGCTAATTGCTTATCCCACACCTGAAGATTTGCAACAGGCTATGCAATTAGCTATACGGGTGGATAGGAGACTGCGTGCAAGGGTTAATGAGAGCAAATCCTCTGCTATGTCAGTTTCTGGTCATGAGAATGTGTGTACTGACAGTGGAGAGCCGATGGAGATTGGAGCGATGGCACCTCGCTCTCAAGAAAAGGACCGCAGATTTTCTGAAGGTTTGTGTTTCTATTGCGGAAATTCTGGTCATTTCATTAAAAGCTGTGTGCTTCGTATGAAGAAAGAAAAAAAATGGTCAGTCATGCCCGTATTGCCTGTTTAAATTCCAAGGGTGTATTTTTAGCTGCTTCCACTATTGCTCAGGAAAAATTAATGGAATTTCGGGTGTTTGTCGATTGTGGGTCTACTCTGAATGTTATTGATGGGGGATTCTTGGAAAAACTCAATTTAAAACCCGAACCTTTGTCATCCCCTATTGCTGTGGTTTCTGTGGATGGCTCCCCTTTGAAGAATGTTACTCTCAAGGTCTGTGAATTTCCCCTCACTATTAATGGTGTTCACCATGAGAATTTGGATTTGGTAGTTTTGAATAACTTGCCTTCTCCGGTGGTGTTGGGATTGCCCTGGTTAAAATTGCACAATCCTGTATTGGATTGGTCTACCAATGAAATTAAATCCTGGAGCCATAAATGTTATGACAAGTGTTGTAACGGGCGCATTGCAGCTGTGGATAGGGGGGAATTGCCTGTTCCTATTCAGGATTTTTGGAGAGTTTTTTCTGAGAAGGAATCGCAGGTTTTGCCTCCCCATAGAGACTATGATTGTACTATTGAATTTGTCCCTGGAGCGACTCTTCCTAAAAGTCGTTTATTTAACCTTACTATTCCTGAGAGAAAGGCTTTGGAGGAATACATACAGACAAGTTTGGCCGCCGGTCACATTAGGCCCTCTAAGTCTCCTGTGGCGGTTGGATTTTTTTTTGTAAAAAAAAAAGGACGGCGGTTTACGTCCTTGTCTGGATTTTCGTGAGGTTAACAAAATTACTGTACGCAATCCTTACCCACTGCCATTGATTCCTGATCTGTTTAACCAGTTAGTGGGGGCCAAGTGGTTCTCTAAAATTGACCTTCGGGGGGCATACAATCTGTTGCGCATGAAGGAGGGTGACGAATGGAAGACTGCTTTTAACACTCCTGTGGGTCATTTTGAGAATTTGGTTATGCCTTTTGGTCTTACTAATGCTCCTGCATTTTTTCAGAATCTTATTAATGACATCCTTAGACCTTTGATCGGCAAAAATGTGGTTGTGTATTTGGATGACATTTTGATTTATTCGCCGGATCTGGAATCTCATTGGCGGAGCGTACGTGAAGTATTACAGTTATTGATTGACAATTCGCTTTTTGCTAAGCTGGAGAAATGTGAGTTCGCTGTACAGAGAATTAGTTTTTTGGGCTACATTATCTCCAGTGAAGGTTTTGAGATGGACCCGGTGAAAGTTCAAGCTGTGCAGGAATGGCCTAGGCCTATTGGTTTGAAATCGATACAGAGGTTTTTGGGTTTCGCCAATTATTATAGAAAATTCATTAAAAATTTTTCTATTATTGTCAAACCTCTGACCGATCTCACCAGGAAAGGTGCTGATGCGGTTCAGTGGACTTCTGAGGCCATTGAAGCTTTTGTGTATCTCAAGGAGAGGTTCACCTCTGCTCCCATCCTTATGCAGCCTGATGTGACTAAGCCGTTTTTGGTTGAGGTTGATGCTTCCTCTGTGGGGGTTGGCGCAGTATTGTCTCAGGATAACGGGGATGGAGTACATCCCTGTGCCTTTTTTTCAAAAAATTTTTCGGAGACTGAACTGAATTACGATGTTGGTAATCGGGAATTATTGGCTATTAAACTCGCATTTGAACACTGGCGCCACCTCTTGGAAGGTGCTGAATTTCCCGTTCAGGTTTTTACGGATCATAAAAATCTGATATATCTTGATGCTGCCAAGCGACTGAATGCCCGTCAGGCTAGGTGGGCACTGTTTTTCTCACGGTTTAATTTTTCCGTTACTTACATCCCAGGTACTAAGAATGTTAAGGCGGATGCCTTGTCTCGCAGATTTTTTCCCATAGTCGGTGCTGAGAAAGAGGAGAACATTTTACAAGAAGGTGTTGTGATTGCTGATTTGGACTCCATTTTGGAGGATGAGATTCTTAAAGCACAGGAGAATGCCCCATCTAACACTCCCCATGGGAGGTTGTTTGTGCCTGGGACCTTTAGGAGAGATTTGTTTGTGGAGTGTCACGAATCTCGGTTGGCAGGTCATCCCGGAATCTCTGAGACCAAGAGACTGGTGGGTCGCAGTTTTTGGTGGCCTGGATGGCAGAAGGAAGTCATTAAGTGGGTGCGTCAATGTACTATATGTGCTAGATCTAAGTCCTCACATACTCCTGCTGCGGGGTTGCTTTGCCCTCTGGAGGTTCCCAGTGCTCCTTGGACACATTTGGCTATGGACTTTATAACTGACCTTCCCCCCTCTGAAGGTTTTACTGTCATCTGGGTGGTCGTGGACCGTTTTAGCAAGATGTGTCACTTGGTTCCCTTCGTCAAACTGCCCTGCGCTAAGACTCTCGCTAAGGCCTTTGTCAAGGAAATTGTCAGACTTCATGGCGTTCCTACTGACATTGTTTCTGATAGGGGACCTCAGTTCATGGCTCGTTTTTGGCGCGCCTTTTGTGACAGGTTGGGAGTTCATTTGTCGTTCTCATCCGGATATCATCCTGAATCTAATGGCCAGACAGAAAGGAAAAACCAGGATGTTGAGCAGTTCTTGCATTGTTTTGTGGCAGACAATCAAGAGGGGTGGTCTGAGTTTCTGCCACTTGCTGAATTTGCTCTTAACAACCATACATCTTCTTCTGCTGGTTGTTCGCCTTTTTTTTGTTGTTCTGGGAGACATCCGTCGTTTGGGTCGTTCTCCAAGTTGGGATCTGCCGTGCCTGAGGAGGAGAATTTTTCCGGCGATTTGGAGAGAGTTTGGACGGATGTGCGTGGTAATCTTCAGGAGGCTAACAGAAAATCTAAAGACTACTTTGATAGGAAACGACAGGAGGTTTTGTTCGCTGTTGGTGACATGGTTTGGTTGTCCTCTAGGAATCTGCGGTTGAGGATTCCTTCTAAGAAATTGGGTCCCAAGTTTGTAGGGCCCTTTAAGGTGCTTCAGGTTGTCAACCAATCTGCTGTTAGGTTGGAGGTTCCTACCTCCTGGAGAATTAATCCCGTGTTTCATGTCTCTCTGTTGAAAAAAGCTGTTGTGTCGGATTGTGACGCCTCTGCCTCTGTTCCCCCGGTGGTGGAGGACGGGGAATATGAAATTTCTCGCATCCTTAATTCTAGACGGTATAGAGGTAGTTTCCAGTATCTCGTGGCCTGGAAAGGTTTCGGTCCCGAGGATAACTCATGGGTGAGGTCGGATGATGTTTCCGCGTCCAGACTTATCAGAGCGTTTCACAGGAGATTTCCTGATAAGCCTGGTCCTAGGGGATCCGGACGATCCTCTTAGAAGGGGGGGTACTGTTAGAACCTTGCTCTTAGGTTTTTTTCTATTGCTGGTCACATGACCTTGTTGGCCTATTTAGTCCTGCTCCGCCCTTCTGGCTTTGCTGGACTTCATTGTATTACTACTCTTTAGCTAGCCGGTGCTCAGTATCTAACTCTGTTAGTTTGCTTGGTCTTCGGACCTCGGTGTTCTATATTATTTGTTTGTTCGTCTGTCTGCTACTATTTCTGTTAGGAGGTGTCCATTTTGCTTCCAGTCCCTAGAACTTGTAGGGATTCCTTCCCCACATCTATAGGTCTCCGTACAGACTAGCTGAGGACTTTAGCAGGTCTGATCGCAGGATCAGGTCCCCTGTTACATCGTAGGGATCAAGCTGAGTTCTATCGTAGGGACAGATCTCCTCTCTTTCCTTAGCTCTGGTAGCAGAACATAACAATAATTCTAACTGGTATGTGTGGAGAAAACCAGGCACTGCTCATCACCTGCCCATTACAATCCCAACAGTGAAACATGGTGGTGGCAGCATCATGCTATGGGGGTGTTTTTAAGCTGAAGGGACAGGACATCTGGTTGCAATTGAAGGAAACATGAATGCTGCCAAGTACAGAGATATCCTGTATGAAAACCTCTTCCAGACCACTTCCAGAGTGCTCTGGACCTCAGACTTGGCCGAAGGTTCACCTTCCAACTAGACAATGACCCTAAGCACACAGCTAAACTAACAAAGGAGTGGCTTCAGAGCAACTCTGTGACCATTGTTGACTGGCCCAGCCAGAGCCCTGACCTAAACCCAATTGAGCATCTCTGGAGAGACCTGAAAATGGCTGTCCACCAACGTTCACCATCAAACCTGACAGAACTGGAGAGGATCACCAAATCCAGGGATGAAAAACTTGTTGCATCATTCCCAAGACGACTCATGGCTGTACTAGTTCAAAAGGGTGCTTCTACTCAATACTGAGCAAAGGGTCTGAATACTTATGACCATGTGATATTTCCGTTATTCTTTTCAGTCAAGACGGGACACAGAGTGTACATTAATGCGAAAAAAATGAACTTTACCAAATGGAAAGGGGTCTGAATACTTTCCGTACCCACTGTATATGTACATGTATGTATGTATGTGTATATATACAGTACAGACCAAAAGTTTGGCCACACCTTCTCATTTAAAGATTTTTCTGTATTTTCATGACTATGAAAATTGTACATTCACACTGAAGGCATCAAAACTATGAATTAACACATGTGGAATTATATACTTAACAAAAAAGTGTGAAACAACTGAAAATATGTCTTATATTCTAGGTTCTTCAAAATAGTCACCTTTTGCTTTGATGACTGCTTTGCACACTCTTGGCATTCTCTTGATGAGCTTCAAGAGGTAGTCACCGGAAATGGTCTTCCAACAATCTTGAAGGAGTTCCCAGAGAAGCTTAGCAGGCAGGCTACCTCTGGCGAGCACATGGAGGGCTGTGTGGCCCTCCAAAGAAATGCCACTCCACACCATTACTGACCCACTACCAAACCGGTCATGCTGAAGGATGTTGCAGGCAGCAGATTGCTCTCCACGGCGTCTCCAGACTCTGTCACGTCTGTCATATGTGCTCAGTGTGAACCTGCTTACAACTGTGAAGAGCACAGGGCGCCAGTGGTGACTTTGCCAATTCTTGTGTTCTGTGGCAAATGCAAAGCGTCCTGCACAGTGTTGGGCTGTGAGCACAACTCCCTTCTGTGGACGTCGAGCCCTCATACGACCCTCATGGAGTCGGTTTCTCACCGTTTGTGCAGACACATGCACATTTGTGGCCTGCTGGAGGTCATTTTGCAGGGCTCTGGCAGTGCTCCTCCTGTTCCTCCTTGCACAAAGGCGGAGGTAGCGGTTCTGCTGCTGGGTTGTTGTCCTCCTACGGCCCCCTCCACATCTCCTGGTATATTAGCCTGTCTCCTGGTAGCGCCTCCAGCCTCGAGACACTACGCTGACAGAAGCAGCAAACCTTCTTGCCACAGCTCGCATTGATGTGCCATACTGGATGAGCTGCACTACCTGAGCAACTTCTATGGGTTGTAGAGTCCGTCTCATGCTACCACGAGTGTGAAAGCACAACCAGCATTCAAAAGTGACCAAAACATCAGCCAGAAAGCATTGGTACTGAGATGTGGTCTGTGGTCCCCACCTGCAGAACCACTCTTTTATTGAGTGGGTCTTGATAATTGCCAATAATTTCCATCTATTTTCTATTGCATTTGCTCAACAGCATGTGAAATTGATTGTCAATCAGTGTTGCTTCCTAAGTGGACAGTTTGATTTCACAGAAGTTTGATGTACTTGGAGTTATATTCCGTTGCTTAAGTGTTCCCTTTAATTTGTTGAACAGTGTATATATATATATATATATTTATTGAGGTGTGTCCTGACTGAAATTACAGCATACGCAATAACAGTATAGGAGACCCACTTCTTAATAATGGGAAGGACAATTCAAATATATTCTATATTCTACATTACCTGTCTTATCTGAAATTCATTTACGGGTGAGCTATCGCAGTATGGATAGCGTATTACACCGATCCAGCCAGGTATGATTGCCTTATACTGCGTGCTGCAGAAAAAAAAATACAAATCTATTCTATTTCCTATCGATACCGCTGTTAGATGCATTTGAAATAGAGATAGGTGCTGCTAGGTGGTATAATCAGCTCGTGAAGAGTGTTCATTCTGGTCGCATAAATCTCTTCCACAGTCCATGACTTTCTTCTTTTTTTGTTATTTATTTGGCCTTATATACAAGTCACGACCCTGCAAAGAATGTTTCTTAACATTTCTTCCAGGAAAATCAATTTTAGCTTTGTTTTTGTAAGCTTTATTGTCAGTCCGAAAAAGTGGCATAATGCTCTGACAACATTGTTCACAGATATACTGTTGGTCAGCGACCAAGGGTAAATGGGTTTGAACAACGCACAACTGGGATAGTTTAAATGGAGTGTAATATCTGGCACGCGCCCAAAAAATTCTGGATTGTTAGCGCAGTAATATCTGATCCCGTCTGATGATCACAGTTTTAAGCAGTGGCGTTAGAGATATGGTATTGGTCAGCAACTAAGTGTGAATAGGCTGAACAACACACAACCGGCAGTCTTTAACTGGAGTCTAATATTGGGTATGCTCCAAAAAATATCACGATTATTACAGCAGTAATATGGGATCATGTCTGATGATGGATAAGTTTCTCTGCTTCCACAATACAGCAATGCGAATAAAAAAAAATAAATAAAAATATCGAGCTGTATTCTGTTAACAAGCAAATGGAGCAGTAAAATGGTGTACTGTATTGCTTTTTAAGCAAATAATCAGGATTAAGAGCAAAAAAAAAAAATTAGCCCTGATATCTAGAGCTATGGATATCTGTAACAGCAGCAGACAGAACGTGAAATAGATCCTATTCTGCTGTATACAGTGTCCACAAACTCTGCCTGCCTAACTCCTGCTATCACCAGTAATATATGCAGCTGGATTAGTCCTCAGAAGGACTGTTAGTTCAGATGGATATAGATCTTGCTGTGGAATACCTAATACCTCACTAAAAACCACCAATTCTCTCTCTCACTCAGCAGCAGCTCTCTCTATTCTGTCTGTTTCTAGGGTAGACTGACGAGCATAGGTTCACCGGGTCTTATGTAGACCCGATGACGCTATGCGGCCAGCCAATCACTGTAATGTCACAATCAACATGGCTACGGCATTACAGTGAATGTCAGGCAATCCCCGCATGTTTATTCGCTGTCTAAAGAGCGCCAAACATGCGTGGCCCTGAGCACGCTTGTTCCTTACTAGTAACAATGCAAGTTCACTTCTACACTGCCACCCTGCTGTAATTCTTTACCTTTTTTTCAGTCAATAACTGAATATTGGAGAATTATTATGCAGTTACCTAATTTGTTAATGAGAGATCCTTACTAGTGATGAGCGAGTATGTTCAGTTAACCCTTTCGCTGAGTATGCTCGGGCCGAGCACCGAGTAGTTACAGCTGCTCGGTATTATGTTTGAATCGCTCCCGTGTGCATGATTTGCGACTGTTTGACAGCTAGTACATGTAAGGAATGTCTATTTCTTACACATTCCTCACATGTATTAAAGTTGTCAAACAGTCGCAAATCATGCACACGGGAGCGATTCAAACATAATACCGAGCAGCTGTAACTACTCGGTGCTCGGCCCGAGCATACTCGCCGAAAGGGTTAACAGAACATACTCGCTCTTCACTAATCCTTACAGCTTTTAGTATTGGGCTGTACTGAAAATCTACCAGGCAATTTTTATTAAGAAAAAATCTGATTATACATCAGAAAACTTACCTTTGTATCTATGTAGTGATTTACTTAAACAGTAGGGATTAAGGGATCTGCATTTTCTTCCATTTGATGCATGGCTTTGCTCTCTTGAGTCTCATGAGCAATTAAAGTAGCCGAATTAGGTGTTCCATCATTTCCTTGCTGAGCAATCTTTGCAATGGATGCTTTCCTGCAGGTCAGATAGATACAATATCTTTAAACTATGGAAAGATCAGATTTTTCTGATGCTTAATTTGGAGAAAAAAATACTGCTGTATTCCACCTATGAAGTCTAAATTCATCCATCAGTCTAGTCATAACAGTGGTAATCGATGTGACCTATAAAAGTCATATTTAAAAATCATTTCTGTTTTACATTAAATTCATCAATATGGCTTTTTTCTGAAGTTCCTTAGTCAGGTTGACCACTACTTTTTAATTTATGACCTATCGATAGGTCTTCAATGTCTGATCGGCCGGGGTCCGACACTGGGCACCCCCACCGATCAGCTGTTATCTGTGGCGACAGCAGCCTGTCAGAAATACTCACTTTAGGAGCTGGCTGTCTTCTGATAGTGGCCAAGCAGGGTACTGCACATCTGCCTCCTATTCAAATCAATAGGAGGTGGATTTGCAGTACCCTTCGGTGGCCACTATCGGCCGCTGACACAGATAACAGCTGGCGGGGGTGGCAGTTGTCGGACCCTGGCCGATCAGACATTAATGACCTATCCTAAGGATAGGCCAGCAATGTAAATGTAGTGGACAACCTCTTTAATAAGGTTTTCAGATACTTTTGAATTTTTTACTGATCTTCAGCACAGGTAACATATGCTAAGTGACAACCACAAATACCCATCATTATAGCCATCATAGATGTTGCCACAGACTCCGACATGGCACATTAATCTGCTCTGTAACCCTGCATACAATACATTTTTGTATTTGTGTTGGCCAGTAGCACGGAATGTAATAAAATAAAGAAATCAGTATTACTCACGCAATGAATCTCTCACTATTCCAATGCCGTTGCTCCAGTAGTCCCTACAGATCCTGCAGTGATGACATCCTGTTATTCAAGTGACCGCTGCAGCTAAACACTGACCTCAGTGCTCACGTTCCAAGGTCAGTGATTGGCTACAGTGATCACGTGAATGATGTATAGCACATAATGACTATGGGACCATCAGAGCTGCGGCACTAAAACACAGGGGGGCATTAACGGGTAAGTCATGGTTAGTGCTAGTATTGACCTAGTTTCTTAAAAACCTGGAAGAACCCTTTAATTTGTCTAAAACATAAAAAGACTGAATTCAAGACTCTGCATAGGACAATTTATTGTTTTTGACAATTTTTAAAAGGAAATAATATCTACATAGAAAACAAAACTATACCAGAAGTTGTTAGCCTGGGTACATAGACCCACAGAGGAGGCCCATAGATTTCTATCCTCTCTTACAAGGGTGTTCACACAATTCACACAGGCCAGAAGTTTTACTTCTTTACCGGGTTTACAAAGTAATACATAATCTTACCAACAACAATGAAATGAGACAAACTATAAGATTCCACTCAAATGCTTTAGCAATACTCCTCATACACACCTGGCTTTGCTGCGGCATATCAATATAAGCACACAGATCAGGATACAAGTCAGAGCGATGCACACTCCCACCACAATTCCGGTCATGGATTTCTGGTCCAGGTGATAAAGGTAATCTGCAACAAATATATAATTAAAAGTCTTTATCATCCGGATATAAATCAAGTAAAGGTAAAATTACAGCGTGGATCCCATCAATGTATACAGTTTCGTATTAAAACAGTGCAAATGACTGATGACAAAAATTCCCCGAAAGTGTAACCTTAAAGAGGTTACCAGGTTTTTGCCACCTAATCCAAGAACAGAATATTGTGAGACAGAGGTCCTAATTCCAGCGATGCATCACTTACAGGGCTGCTTGCTGTAGTTTAGTAATAATCTACTGTTTATAAAATAGTGATTTTATCAAGAGGACAAGTAAACCTGCTGTCATCTAGTCCTCTGTGCAACCCAACCCCACCACTGACTGGCAGCAGTCTATGCACAGCAGCCACAGAAAGCCGTCAATCAGTGGTGAGGTCTGTAAAGTGCTGTGGAATTAATAGCACCACATAAACAAGAAAAATATGGGTTAGGAACCTCCTATTTATTTATTTTAACTTATTTTTTTAAGTTAGTTATTCAGCTGTTCAGTGTTGCCAAATCCCTACATTCAGTTTCAGATTGCTAGTTATGGGCAGGTAGTCTATAGCAGAACTCCCGGCAGAGTCACATACAGCTTTGCTAATGCAATTATTTTTGTATGTCGCTTTGTTGGATATGCTAGGGCCCATAGGCGGATTATAATGAGGGCATTATAATATGTGCGGAGCCGCGGCACATACCGGCAGTCAGAGGCGGGAGGCCCCCGGACCGCTCCCCCCAGCAGCTGCGCACGGTCGCTGCTTCTTCTTCTTCGGCCCTGTGCGCGGCCGTGTCTGCTAGTGTGACGTCACGCAGTGCGCGCCCTGCACTGCTACTTACCACCGGAGAGGAGCTGGACGACGGGAGACGGTGAGTGTGTGTGTGAGTGTGCAGATATCATTTTGTGATGTCTGTTTATATGTATTTTTGTGTTTCAAATGTGTTTATGCGTGTATGTATGTAAAAGTCTGTATATGTTTGTGTATATGCGTGACTGCGTGCGGCCTCCCGCTGTCCCTGGGGGGGCGTCGTGCAGCCTCCCGCTGTCTCTGGGGGGGGCGTCGTGCAGCCTCCCGCTGTCTCTGGGGGGGCGTCGTGCAGCCTCCCGCTGTGTCTGGGGGGGCGTCGTGCAGCCTCCCGCTGTCTCTGGGGGGGCGTCGTGCAGCCTCCCGCTGTCTCTGGGGGGGCGTCGTGCAGCCTCCCGCTGTCTCTGGGGGGGCGTCGTGCAGCCTCCCGCTGTTTCTGGGGGGGGCGTCGTGCAGCCTCCCGCTGTCTCTGGGGGGGCGTCGTGCAGCCTCCCGCTGTCTCTGGGGGGGCGTCGTGCAGCCTCCCGCTGTCTCTGGGGGGGCGTCGTGCAGCCTCCCGCTGTTTCTGGGGGGGCGTCGTGCAGCCTCCCGCTGTCTCTGGGGGGGGCGTCGTGCAGCCTCCCGCTGTCTCTGGGGGGGGCGTCGTGCAGCCTCCCGCTGTCTCTGGGGGGGCGTCGTGCAGCCTCCCGCTGTCTCTGGGGGGGCGTCGTGGAGCCTCCCGCTGTCTCTGGGGGGGCGTCGTGGAGCATCCCGCTGTCTCTGGGGGGGCGTCGTGGAGCCTCCCGCTGTCTCTGGGGGGGCGTCGTGCAGCCTCCCGCTGTCTCTGGGGGGGCGTCGTGCTTCTTCCCGCTGTCTCTGGGGGGGGAGTCGTGCAGCCTCCCGCTGTCTCTGGGGGGGGAGTCGTGCTTCTTCCCGCTGTCTCTGGGGGGCAGTCGTGCAGCCTCCCGCTGTCTCTGGGGGGGAGTCGTGCAGCCTCCCGCTGTCTCTGGGGGGGAGTCGTGCAGCCTCCCGCTGTCTCTGGGGGGGGAGTCGTGCAGCCTCCCGCTGTCTCTGGGGTGGGGGGGGGGGGAGTCGTGCAGCCTCCCGCTGTCTCTAGGGGGGCGCCGCGCGACCCCCCGCTGTGTACAGACGGCGCCGCGCGACCCCCTGCTGTGTACAGACGGCGCCGCGCGACCCCCCGCTGTGTACAGACGGCGCCGCGCGACCCCCCGCTGTGTACAGACGGCGCCGCGCGACCCCCCGCTGTGTACAGACGGCGCCGCGCGGCCCCCCGCTGTGTACAGACGGCGCCGCGCGGCCCCCCGCTGTGTACAGACGGCGCCGCGCGGCCCCCCGCTGTGTACAGACGGCGCCGCGCGGCCCCCCGCTGTGTACAGACGGCGCCGCGCGGCCCCCCGCTGTGTACAGACGGCGCCGCGCGGCCCCCCGCTGTGTACAGACGGCGCCGCGCGGCCCCCCGCTGTGTACAGACGGCGCCGCGCGGCCCCCCGCTGTGTACAGACGGCGCCGCGCGGCCCCCCGCTGTGTACAGACGGCGCCGCGCGGCCCCCCGCTGTGTACAGACGGCGCCGCGCGGCCTCCCGCTGTGTATAGATGGCTACGTTCGGCCTCCTGCTGTGTATGGGAGGATTGTGGCAGCTCATATTGTGTGTAGGGTCTCATACTGTATATAGGGAATGTCAGCACACTTAATTGTGCTCAATATTAAGTCATACAATTAATGTAAAATTATAATTAATATATTAATATTGTGCCAAATTAATTTCACGTGAACTATCACATGATCTATCACAGGGGATCATGTGACATGTCACATGATACATCACGTGTGTGTGTGTGGGGGGGGTGGGCGCGCCTCCTAAACTGCCCGGGGCTCTTGCTACTCTTAATCCACCCCTGGAAACAGCACACTGTGTCTGTGATCGTGGGGGTCATCATACTTTATATATTTGGCCGTGTGGTCTATCATATAGTATGTGGGGAGCTGTGGGATCCATCATACTTTGCAGGTGAGTGTGTGATGTCGTAATACTGTGTACAGGAGAGATGTGAGGTCAATCATACTTTGTGTGATGGTCTGTGATGTCCATCATACTGTTCGGGGAAAGCTGTGGGATCTATCATGGTGTGTGTGGTGAGCTGTGATGTCCATTATACTGTGGATGGGGGCAGGGCTGGTTTTAGACAAAGTGAGGCCCTAGGCAAAAGTTAAAAGTGCTATCATATTTCAGCATCACACACAAACATTTAGGTTGCATTTACATGGGCTGAGTTTAGGCCATTAAATTAGTGTGATCAACAATATTCAAGTCGTTCGGTGCTTGTTTACCGGCCTCTTTAACCCATGGTATGCATGGCACCCCTCATCCCCCAATCCTTGTATGCATGGCACCCCTCATCCCCCAATCCTGGTATGTATGGCACCCCTCATCCCCCAATCCTGCTAAGTATGGCACCCCTCATCGCCCAATCCTGGTATGTGTGGCCCCCTCATCCCTCAATCCTGGTATTTATGGCCATTTCACCCCCAATTCTGGTATGCATGGCCTCATTATCCCACAGTCCTGTTATGTATGGTGCCCCGCGTCCCCAATCCTGGTATGTATGGCACCCCTCATCCCCCAATCCTGGTATGCATGGCACCCCTCATCCCCCAATCCTGGTATGCATGGCACCTCTCATCCCCCAATCCTGGTATGCATGACACCCCTCATCCCCCAATCCTGGTATGCATGGCACCCCTCATCCCCCAATCCTGGTATGCACGACACCCCTCATCCCCCAATCCTGGTATGCATGGCATCCCTCATCCCCTAATCCTGGTATGCATGGCACCCCTCATCCCCCAATCCTGGTATGCGTGGTACCCCTCATCCCCCAATCCTGGAATGTGTGGCCCCCTCATCCCCCAATCCTGGTATTTATGGCCATTTCATCCCCAATTCTGGTATGCATGACCTCCTTATCCCCCAATCTTGGTATGTATGGCCTCATCCCACAGTCCTGTTATGTATGGTGCCCCGCGTCCCCAATCCTGGTATGTATGGCACCCATCCCCCAATCCTGGTATGCATGGCATCCCTCATCCCCCAATCCTGGTATGCGTGGCACCCCTCATCCCCCAATCCTGGTATGCGTGGCACCCCTCATCCCCCAATCCTGGTATACGTGGCCTCCTCATCCCCAATTCTGGTATGCGTGGCACCCCTCATCCCCCAATCCTGGTATGCGTGGCACCCCTCATCCCCCAATCCTGGTATTTATGACCCTTTCACCCCCAATTCTGGTATGCATGACCTCCTTATCCCCCAATCCTGGTATGCATGGCACCCCTCATCCCCCAATCCTGGTATGCATGGCACCCCTCATCCCCCAATCCTGGTATGCATGACACCCCTCATCCCCCAATCCTGGTATGCGTGACACCCCTCATCCCCCAATCCTGGTATGCGTGGCACCCCTCATCCCCCAATCCTGGTATGCGTGGCACCCCTCATCCCCCAATCCTGGTATGCGTGGCACCCCTCATCCCCCAATCCTGGTATGTGTGGCCCCCTCATCCCCCAATCCTGGTATTTATGGCCCTTTCATCCCCAATTCTGGTATGCATGACCTCCTTATCCCCCAATCTTGGTATGTATGGCTTCATTATCCCACAGTCCTGTTATGTATGGTGCACCGCGTCCCCAATCCGGGTATGTATGGCACCCCTCATCCCCCAATCCTGGTATGCATGGCACCCCTCATCCCCCAATCCTGGTATGCATGGCACCCCTCATCCCCCAATCCGGGTATGCATGGTATGCAAATGTTTCTAAAATGTCTATTGACTGACACTGTGAATACATATCTTTACAACTATTCTTTTCTTTTCCAAACTTACATAAAAATGTTTCGAAAAAGGATATTGACTGACGCTGAATTGGAAGAGCTTGTCAACGCCTCTGATTCAGAAGATGATGTCCCACAGGAAATAATGTCCGAAGAGGAGGACCACATAAGCGAGATGGAAAGCAATGTTGAAAATTCGGATTCTGAAGTGGAGTATGAAGAGGAACATGATACCCAGACAACTAGCCGGATGCAAGAAATCCCTTCTAAAAACAAGTGTGTAATTTGGAACTTGCAGCCTAGTCAGGCTGGTAGATTGTCCTCTGAAAAGATCATAAAAGCTACTCCTGGTCCTACAAGGTAAGCTACATCAAGAATATCTGATATAGGATCAGCATTCGCATTGTTCCTAAATATGACTATCCTAAATATTATAATACAAATGACAAACAATGAGGGACAAGTAGTTTATGGTGATAAATGGAAAAAAATAGATGTGACAGCTCTAAATGCTTATATTGGTTTACTTCTTTTAGCGGGAGTATACAAATCTTATGGTGAATCAACTAAAAGTTTGTGGAATTGCGAAACCGGTCGCCACATATTTAGAGCTACAATGTGTCGTGAAAGGTTTCATGAAATTTCTAGAGTACTGCGGTTTGATTCTAAAACAGATAGAATGGAAAGAATAGCTAAAGATAATCTAGCACCTATTAGAAATGTTTGGAATCAATGGGTAGAGATTCTACCAAAATTGTATAATAGTGGTGAAAATGTAACTGTTGATGAGCAACTGGTGGCATTCCGAGGTAGGTGCCCATTCAGACAATATATACCAAGTAAGCCAGCAAAATACGGCATCAAGATCTGGACACTTTGCGACAGCAAAAGTTCACATGCTCTAAATGTTCAAGTGTATACAGGAAAAACCCCTGGTGAAAGACCTGAAAAAAATCAGGGTATGCGTGTTGTTCTCGATTTGACTCATGGACTAAAAGGACAAAATGTCACATGTGGCAACTTTTTTACATCCTATCAACTAGGCCAGATGTTGAAGATAAAACAACTTACCATGCTGGGTACTATAAGAAAAAACAAACCTGAACTACTGCAAGGTATCCTTAGCAAGAGAGAGGTGTACAGTTCTACTTTTTATTTACAAGTGTTGCTTCTTATGTTCCAAAAAAAACAAAACAGGTAATTCTAATGAGCACAATGCACCATGACAATGCCGTAAGTGATAGAGAAGACAGAAAGCCTGACATTATTTTGGATTATAATGCCACAAAGGGAGCAGTTGATACTTTAGACCAAGCAATATCAACATATACATGCAAACGCAAAACCAATCGGTGGCCAATGATTTTATTTTATAACATACTGGACGTTTCTGCATACAATGCATTTGTCTTATGGAGAGAAATCGACCCCGATTGGAACCGGAATAAGCTGCATAAAAGAAGATTATTTCTTGAGGAATTGGGAAAATCCCTGGTTAGACCATATATTGAGAGCAGAAAAGTGACCCCAAGAAGTGAAGGTCAACAGCCATTGTAAAAAGTGTCCAGCATGCTCAAGAAAGAGACTCCACATCCACGGCCTCCACCAGCACAGCTACCAGCAGCACAGCTACCAGCAAAAAAAGGAAGAGATGTAGCTTCTGTCCATCTTCCTGTGACAATAAGACTAATCTGACATGTGCTGGATGTTCAAAATATCTGTGTAAAGGACATGTGTCTTATTATTGTGTTCAGTGTAAAAACGCATGAACATGTTCAGTTTTTTCTTTTTTCTTTCTAAAAAGGTTGAAGTTTTTAGGATTTTTCATTTGTTGATTTATAAATATTGCTTTCAAAAAGTTAAATTTCATGTTTTAGTAATAGTAATGTAAAGCTTCTTTGTTATTTATGTGCAGAATGCCAACAATCAAAGATAATTGTAAAAAGCCTGTGTAACCTTTTTATGAAAAAAAAATAAATTATTAAGTTTTAATTTAAATTTTTCATTTGTTTATGATCAACCATGTTCACATACAGTATAATAATGAAAAAAAGTATTCAAATAAAACACTTAGAGTAGCTAAAAATCAAGAATTAATAGGTCGGGTCATATTGACCCAGGAACAGTACAAGTGTATAGCAAATGCGAACAGAACAGCAGGGTTAAATTCTCAGGACGATCCCAATCTACAACCGCCCGGACACTCGCCTGATCCATGAGAAAACCGGTGAACTATAAGAAATAACCCAGAAAAGGAATCTCCTGAACTAAGAACATACATTTCTCTGGTTTGACAAATAATTTATTGTCTCTGAGTATCTGTAAGACCTGCCTGACATGTACCTGATGTGACTCGAGGTCAGGCGAATAAATCAATATGTCATCAAGATACATCACAATAAACCTACCTGCCAGATGATTAAAAATGTCATTAATAAAGTGTTGAAAGATGGTGGGAGCATTAGTCAACCCAAATGGCATCACAAAGATTTCATAGTACCCATCAGGAGTATTGAATCCACTCATCTTCCTCCTTAATGCGAACAATGTGTCAATTCATGCTGTGGATATTCACTATTAGTGTTGAGCATTCCGATACTGAAATATCGGGTATCGGCCGATATTCGCGGTATCGGAATTCCGATACTTAATTCCGATACTATTGCAATATCGTATACCGGAATCGGAAGTTCCCATAATGCAATGAGACATTTTCATTTTATTCAGCCAATGAGGATCCTAAGAAGTGTGGGCACATCCTGTTAGGCATGTAGGCATCTTAACTAATGGCATGGCTGTGATTGGCTGCTGAAATGATGTCATGATGCACTATAAAAGCCACCGCCGCCATTTTGAGCTCACTCTGCTGTGAATTCAGTTAGGGATAGGACGCTGTTGTTCTGAGGGACAGTTTTAGCTACCTATTTGCTCTATACTGCTTTACCCAAGCTACTTTCTAAATCACTGTGCCTTGCAGTGCTAGTGCACAGTTCCCTGTGCTGTTCACCGCTATCTGCAAGGTCTGTGTGTGTGAGTGCAGCTCACCCTGTAGTGTGTGCTTCAGCCAAGTCTGGTTGTAGTGCACTCAGTGTGTGTCACTGCCTCATACATTGTCCTTTTTTGCCAATTCATAATTTTTCCTGATATCTCCTATTAGTGTGGTGGTTCCATCTGTATTCAGCTAAATTGGTTCCAAACACACTATATAGGAGTAGATAGAGAAATTTTTTTCCGTCTTGCAGCACTAGTGCACAGTGCTCTGCATCTGTACTGTTCACCGCTGTCTGCAAGGTCTGGTGTGTGAGTGCAGCTCACCCTGTAGTGTGTGCTTCAACCCCGTCTGGTTGTAGTGCACTCAGTGTGTGTCACTGCCTCATACATTGTCCTTTATTGCCAATTCATAATTTTTCCTGATATCTCCTATTAGTGTGGTGGTTCCATCTGTATTCAGCTAAATTGGTTCCAAACACACTATATAGGAGTAGATAGAGAAATTTTTTTCCGTCTTGCAGCACTAGTGCACAGTGCTCTGCATCTGTACTGTTCACCGCTGTCTGCAAGGTCTGGTGTGTGAGTGCAGCTCACCCTGTAGTGTGTGCTTCAACCCCGTCTGGTTGTAGTGCACTCAGTGTGTGTCACTGCCTCATACATTGTCCTTTATTGCCAATTCATAATTTTTCCTGATATCTCCTATTAGTGTGGTGGTTCCATCTGTATTCAGCTAAATTGGTTCCAAACACACTATATAGGAGTAGATAGAGAATTTTTTTTCCGTCTTGCAGCACTAGTGCACAGTGCTCTGCATCTGTACTGTTCACCGCTGTCTGCAAGGTCTGGTGTGTGAGTGCAGCTCACCCTGTAGTGTGTGCTTCAACCCCGTCTGGTTGTAGTGCACTCAGTGTGTGTCACTGCCTCATACATTGTCCTTTATTGCCAATTCATAATTTTTCCTGATATCTCCTATTAGTGTGGTGGTTCCATCCATATTCAGCTAAATTGATTCCAAACACACTATATAGGAGTAGATAGAGGAGCCTTTCTGCAGCATTGGGCCCTGCAGCCCCAGCCAGATTAGTATTAGCCTATTTTTTGCAGCCTCATCTATTGCATTGTAGGTTACCTTCCTACATTGTAATAGCTACAAAAAGTTTGTGATACTATCGTTATTACATCTTTAGGCACATCCAGTGTCTTTTTGTGACAAAAAAAACCTAAATAAAGTTCACCAAACACTCCACTTTACAGTTGTGTAGGCCACATTAGCTCATATTAAAGTCTAGTCCACACTTTATAAAATTAGTGTTTCTTATACCTGTTAGCAGCTGTTCAGGAATAAGCACACTAAGCCCTTAGTACTTTTCTGCCTATCTTTATCAGTCTACCAAGATGAAGAAGGCAGGGAGTAAGGCATGTGGTCGTGGTCGTGGGCGTGGGCGTGGAGTTTCTGCAGGGAGAGGACGTGAGGATTCTGTGCCTGCAGGGAGAGGACGTGGGGATTCTGTGCCTGCTGCGGGCACCAGTGACTCAGCATCCCCCAGTTTTACCAGGGAACAGTCCTTTATGCGCAGCTTTGTAGGAGCTAGCCGTACCCCACTGCTGCGCGAGGACCAAATTGAAGCCGTTGTCGGATGGATGGCAGCTAACGCATCGACTTCAATTAGTTCCAGATCCTCTCAGGTCCTGAGCACTGAAGAGCACCCATCTGTCTCTTCACCACCTGCCAAATTGCCCAGGCAGTCAGAGAGCCCTGGACAGGAGCCATCTCTACTTCTGTTCTCTGAATCTCTTGGCTTGGAAAGAGGGGGCCAGCCAAGCAGAATTCGAGAATTTGAAGAAGAGGTAGTATGCAGTGATGCGCAACCGTTTTGTCTCTCTGAATCTGAAGAGGCGGGTGGGCCAGTGCCTATGGTCAGCAGCACACCTCAGTACGCATCTGATGATGAGACTCAGGTGCCACTTTCTGGTGCGTACTGTGCTGTCGAGACTACCCAGGAGAAGCAGTTGTTTGAAGAGGGTGGTGTAGATGATGAGGTCCTTGACCCATCATGGCGTGAGGGACAGGAAGGTGGTGGGAGCAGCTCTGAGGAAGAGATTCCCCGAACGGCCCAAAAAGGAGGGAGAGGGAGGGGGCAGACTTGGTTGCCTGTAGCCTCCACTTCGGCACCCATTAGGAGCATGGCTCTTCCAAAATCCAAAGCGGGCGCTCCCAAGACTTGCAGTGCCTGGTCCTTTTTTGACACAGTTGCAGATGACATTTGCTTTGTCAAATGCAAGCTGTGTAATCAGAAGGTGAAAAGAGGGAAAAGTGTCAGCAACCTCAATACCACAAATATGTGGAAACATGTGCGGACCAAGCACGTGGTGGAGTTACACAAACACACTGAAGACCTAGGCCAACCTACAGCGCCACCTACCACCTCTTCAGCTCGTGTTGTAGCCTCTTCCTCCAGCTCACACACAGCTGGTTCGGCTTCCTCACAGGATCGCCATGGAAGAATCTCTGGCACTGTTGTACAGAGACACAGTGTAATTCCACCCACAGCACCACTTTCCCAGTCATCCTCACACTCCCAGGCCAGTCTACAGCCATCGTTAGCACAGGCATGGGAGAAAAGGCGCCCATACTCGGCAAACCACCCCCGAGCACAGGCTCTGAATGCTGGCATTGCTAAACTACTGGCCCTTGAAATGCTATCATTCAGGCTGGTGGAGACTGACACATTCCGTAACTTTATGGCATTGGCAGTCCCACAATACAACGTGCCCAGCCGCTTTTATTTCAGCAGGCAAGCCGTCCCTGCCCTGCAACATCATGTGGAGGGAAAAATTAAACATGCGCTACAAAACGCCGTCAGTAGCAAGGTCCACCTGACCACTGATGCGTGGACCAGTAAGCATGGACAGGGACGATACCTTTCCCTCACTGCCCATTGGGTAAATGTTGTGGAGCCGGGTACAGATCTTGAGAGTGGCGCTGTACGTGTTCTGCCAACTCCAAGGATTGCAGGAATCCAGTCTGCAGGAATCCAGTCTGTACACATTGACTCCTCCTCATACTCCAGTTCCTCTGAATCAGCGCTGCAGGAGCCGTCACGGTCTACCTCCACATCGACCCGTGAACGGTTACCTGTTATGATGACCGATATGAGCACAGCCGTGGCCAAACGTCAACAGGCCGTATTAAAATTAATTTCTTTGGGGAATCGAAGCCACACAGCGCAGGAGCTCTGGAATGCCATCAAGCAGCAGAGTGACGTGTGGTTTGTGCCAGCGAATCTCCAGCCAGGCATGGTAGTGTGTGACAATGGCCGAAATCTGGTGGCAGCTCTGAGCCTAGGCAACCTCACTCACATCCCATGTCTGGCACATGTGCTCAACTTGGTCGTGCAGAGTTTTTTGAGGGACTATCCGGATCTTGATGCACTGCTTCACAAGGTCCGCATAGAGTGCGCTCACTTGCGGCGTTCCAGCAATGCAAGATCACGCATTGCAGCTCTGCAGCGCCGATTATGTCTTCCGGAACATCGCATCATATGTGACCTACCCACCAGGTGGAATTCAACGTTACATATGTTGGAGAGGTTGTGTGAGCAGCAGGCAGCAGTAATGGAGTACCAGCTGCAGCAGGCGCAAACAAGTCGCAGTGCGCGCCGTTCACACTTCACCACCACTGAGTGGGCCTCTATGAAGGACATTTGCCACGTTTTGCGTGCCTTCGATTATTCCACGCGGATGGCGAGTGCAGATGATGCACTAGTCAGCATGACTATCCCCCTTATCTGCCTGCTTGAAAAAACACTGCAAGCACTAAGGGACGAGGTTTTGGAAGAGGTGGAGGATGAGGAGTCACAAATGCCATCTGCTTCTCTACAGTCTGCGCAATGTGGTTCCTCACAAAGGCCTAGGCAGGGGACACTTTGTGAGGAGGATGAGGAGGAGTCAATGGATGAGGAAGACATCTGTCCAGAGGAGGGAGGTACACAATGCTCTAGTAGTCAGTATCTAGAGCGAGGGTGGGGTGATGCAGAGCAGGCAGAGATCACGCCTCAAGCAGGGGACAGCGTTTCTTGGCCAGTTGGCAGTCTGCAGCACATGGTTGATTTCATGCTGCAGTGCCTCAGAAACGACCGCCGCATCGCCCACATTCTCAACACGGCTGATTATTGGGTGTCCACCCTCCTAGATCCTCGCTACCGGGACAACTTACAAAGCCTCATAACACCATTGAACCGGGAGCGTAAAATGCGGGAGTACCAAGACGCACTGGTGCATTCCATCATGTTCTCCATTCCAACCGAGAGCAGTGCTGCTAGTGCTTTACAAAGCAGCTCAGTGCGTCGAGGCAGTGGAGGAAGCTCTGCACAAAGAGGGAGCAGAAGCAGCGCCTCAGCACAAGGCAAGACCAGTATGGCCGAAATGTGGCAAAGTTTTGTGTCCCCGCCGCCACAAATGTCTACACCATCACAGACAGCTCCAGTCAGCAGGAGGCAACGTTTCCGTCAGATGGTGACAGACTACATGTCTTGCCCTCTTAGTGTACTCCCAGACGGCTCTTCTCCCTTCAAGTTTTGGGTCTGTAAGCTGGATACATGGCCAGAGCTTAGTCAGTATGCACTGGAGGTGCTAGCTTGCCCTGCTGCTAGTGTATTATCGGAACGCGTCTTTAGTGCCGCAGGTGGTGTACTAACAGACCGTCGCATGCGACTATCCTCCGATAACGTTGACCGGCTTACTTTTCTCAAAATGAACAAGGCCTGGATCTCTCATGAATTTGCCAGTCCTCTTCCAGAATAAATAATTGGTTGGCAACAGTATCCAGGTCTCCTGTTCTGTTCATGTTTCTACCACCTGAACTGTAATCCCTGAGCTCCAACACCGCCAGTTGGCGCTCGGAAGTGCCGTCTGCACAGTCAACACTTGCTGCCGTGTTATTGGGGTTCAGTAACGTCAGCTGTTCTCCTGCTGTGCGGACGGCAATTTCTCCTGATTTGTCCACATCCACTGTACTACACATTTTAAAGTTGCTCCAATTACTCCTCTGGCTCCTCTGTTTTCATTCTTATCCCTGGGCTCCAGCACCGCCAGTTGGCGCTCGGAAGTGCTGTCTGCACAGTCAACACTTGCTACCATGTTATTGGGGTTCAGTAACGTCAGCTGTTCCCCTGCTGTGCGGACGGCAATTTCTCCTGCTCTGTCCACATTCTCACTACTACAGATTTTAAAGTTGCTCCAATTACACCTCTGGCTCCTCTGTTTTCAGTATTATCCCTGAGCTCCAACACCGCCAGTTGGCGCACGGAAGTGCCGTCTGCACAGTCAACACTTGCTGCCGTGTTATTGGGGTTCAGTAACGTCAGCTGTTCTCCTGCTGTGCGGACGGCAATTTCTCCTGCTTTGTCCAAATCCACTGTACTACAGATTTTAAAGTTGCTCGAATTACACCTCTGGCTCCTCTGTTTTCATTCTTATCCCTGGGCTCCAGCACCGCCAGTTGGCGCTCGGAAGTGCCGTCTGCACAGTCAACACTTGCTGCCGTGTTATTGGGGTTCAGTAACGTCAGCTGTTCCCCTGCTGTGCGGACGGCAATTTCTCCTGCTCTGTCCACATTCTCACTACTACAGATTTTAAAGTTGCTCCAATTACACCTCTGGCTCCTCTGTTTTCATTCTTATCCCTGGGCTCCAGCACCGCCAGTTGGCGCTCGGAAGTGCTGTCTGCACAGTCAACACTTGCTACCATGTTATTGGGGTTCAGTAACGTCAGCTGTTCCCCTGCTGTGCGGACGGCAATTTCTCCTGCTCTGTCCACATTCTCACTACTACAGATTTTAAAGTTGCTCCAATTACACCTCTGGCTCCTCTGTTTTCATTCTTATCCCTGGGCTCCAGCACCGCCAGTTGGCGCTCGGAAGTGCCGTCTGCACAGTCAACACTTGCTGCCGTGTTATTGGGGTTCAGTAACGTCAGCTGTTCTCCTGCTGTGCGGACGGCAATTTCTCCTGATTTGTCCACATCCACTGTACTACACATTTTAAAGTTGCTCCAATTACTCCTCTGGCTCCTCTGTTTTCATTCTTATCCCTGGGCTCCAGCACCGCCAGTTGGCGCTCGGAAGTGCTGTCTGCACAGTCAACACTTGCTACCATGTTATTGGGGTTCAGTAACGTCAGCTGTTCCCCTGCTGTGCGGACGGCAATTTCTCCTGCTCTGTCCACATTCTCACTACTACAGATTTTAAAGTTGCTCCAATTACACCTCTGGCTCCTCTGTTTTCAGTATTATCCCTGAGCTCCAACACCGCCAGTTGGCGCACGGAAGTGCCGTCTGCACAGTCAACACTTGCTGCCGTGTTATTGGGGTTCAGTAACGTCAGCTGTTCTCCTGCTGTGCGGACGGCAATTTCTCCTGCTTTGTCCAAATCCACTGTACTACACATTTTAAAGTTGCTCGAATTACACCTCTGGCTCCTCTGTTTTCATTCTTATCCCTGGGCTCCAGCACCGCCAGTTGGCGCTCGGAAGTGCCGTCTGCACAGTCAACACTTGCTGCCGTGTTATTGGGGTTCAGTAACGTCAGCTGTTCTCCTGCTGTGCGGACGGCAATTTCTCCTGATTTGTCCACATCCACTGTACTACACATTTTAAAGTTGCTCCAATTACTCCTCTGGCTCCTCTGTTTTCATTCTTATCCCTGGGCTCCAGCACCGCCAGTTGGCGCTCGGAAGTGCTGTCTGCACAGTCAACACTTGCTACCATGTTATTGGGGTTCAGTAACGTCAGCTGTTCCCCTGCTGTGCGGACGGCAATTTCTCCTGCTCTGTCCACATTCTCACTACTACAGATTTTAAAGTTGCTCCAATTACACCTCTGGCTCCTCTGTTTTCAGTATTATCCCTGAGCTCCAACACCGCCAGTTGGCGCACGGAAGTGCCGTCTGCACAGTCAACACTTGCTACCATGTTATTGGGGTTCAGTAACGTCAGCTGTTCCCCTGCTGTGCGGACGGCAATTTCTCCTGCTCTGTCCACATTCTCACTACTACAGATTTTAAAGTTGCTCCAATTACACCTCTGGCTCCTCTGTTTTCATTCTTATCCCTGGGCTCCAGCACCGCCAGTTGGCGCTCGGAAGTGCCGTCTGCACAGTCAACACTTGCTGCCGTGTTATTGGGGTTCAGTAACGTCAGCTGTTCTCCTGCTGTGCGGACGGCAATTTCTCCTGATTTGTCCACATCCACTGTACTACACATTTTAAAGTTGCTCCAATTACTCCTCTGGCTCCTCTGTTTTCATTCTTATCCCTGGGCTCCAGCACCGCCAGTTGGCGCTCGGAAGTGCTGTCTGCACAGTCAACACTTGCTACCATGTTATTGGGGTTCAGTAACGTCAGCTGTTCCCCTGCTGTGCGGACGGCAATTTCTCCTGCTCTGTCCACATTCTCACTACTACAGATTTTAAAGTTGCTCCAATTACACCTCTGGCTCCTCTGTTTTCAGTATTATCCCTGAGCTCCAACACCGCCAGTTGGCGCACGGAAGTGCCGTCTGCACAGTCAACACTTGCTGCCGTGTTATTGGGGTTCAGTAACGTCAGCTGTTCTCCTGCTGTGCGGACGGCAATTTCTCCTGCTTTGTCCAAATCCACTGTACTACACATTTTAAAGTTGCTCGAATTACACCTCTGGCTCCTCTGTTTTCATTCTTATCCCTGGGCTCCAGCACCGCCAGTTGGCGCTCGGAAGTGCCGTCTGCACAGTCAACACTTGCTGCCGTGTTATTGGGGTTCAGTAACGTCAGCTGTTCCCCTGCTGTGCGGACGGCAATTTCTCCTGCTCTGTCCACATTCTCACTACTACAGATTTTAAAGTTGCTCCAATTACACCTCTGGCTCCTCTGTTTTCATTCTTATCCCTGGGCTCCAGCACCGCCAGTTGGCGCTCGGAAGTGCTGTCTGCACAGTCAACACTTGCTACCATGTTATTGGGGTTCAGTAACGTCAGCTGTTCCCCTGCTGTGCGGACGGCAATTTCTCCTGCTCTGTCCACATTCTCACTACTACAGATTTTAAAGTTGCTCGAATTACACCTCTGGCTCCTCTGTTTTCATTCTTATCCCTGGGCTCCAGCACCGCCAGTTGGCGCTCGGAAGTGCCGTCTGCACAGTCAACACTTGCTGCCGTGTTATTGGGGTTCAGTAACGTCAGCTGTTCTCCTGCTGTGCGGACGGCAATTTCTCCTGCTTTGTCCACATCCACTGTACTACACATTTTAAAGTTGCTCGAATTACACCTCTGGCTCCTCTGTTTTCATTCTTATCCCTGGGCTCCAGCACCGCCAGTTGGCGCTCGGAAGTGCCGTCTGCACAGTCAACACTTGCTACCATGTTATTGGGGTTCAGTAACGTCAGCTGTTCCCCTGCTGTGTTCACGGCAATTTCTCCTGCTCTGTCCATATTCACTGTGCTACTTATTTAAAACTTGCTCCAATTACACCTCTGGCTCCTCCGTTTTTAGTATTTACCCTGGG
Source organism: Phyllobates terribilis (assembly GCF_046119375.1). NCBI lineage: Eukaryota > Metazoa > Chordata > Amphibia > Anura > Dendrobatidae > Phyllobates > Phyllobates terribilis. Next base: position 918,623 of record NW_027363026.1, read on the forward strand.
CTCCAACACCGCCAGTTGGCGCTCGGAAGTGCTGTCTGCACAGTCAACACTTGCTGCCGTGTTATTGGGGTTCAGTAACGTCAGCTGTTCCCCTGCTGTGCGGACGGCAATTTCTCCTGCTCTGTCCACATTCTCACTACTACAGATTTTAAAGTTGCTCGAATTACACCTCTGGCTCCTCTGTTTTCATTCTTATCCCTGGGCTCCAGCACCGCCAGTTGGCGCTCGGAAGTGCTGTCTGCACAGTCAACACTTGCTACCATGTTATTGGGGTTCAGTAACGTCAGCTGTTCCCCTGCTGTGCGGACGGCAATTTCTCCTGCTCTGTCCACATTCTCACTACTACAGATTTTAAAGTTGCTCCAATTACACCTCTGGCTCCTCTGTTTTCATTCTTATCCCTGGGCTCCAGCACCGCCAGTTGGCGCTCGGAAGTGCCGTCTGCACAGTCAACACTTGCTGCGGTGTTATTGGGGTTCGGTAACGTCAGCTGTTCCCCTGCTGTGTTCACGGCAATTTCTCCTGCTCTGTCCATATTCACTGTGCTACTTATTTAAAACTTGTTCCAATTACACCTCTGGCTCCTCCGTTTTTAGTATTTACCCTGGGCTCCAATACCGCTAGTTGCTGCTCAGAAGTGCCGTCTGCACAGTCAACGCTTGCTCCAGTGTTATTGGGATTCAGTAACGTCAGCTGATCCCCAGCTGTGTGTCCGGCAAATTCTCCTGCTTTGTCCACATCCACTGTAGTACGGATTTAAAACCTCCTCCAAATACACCTCTGGCTCTTCTGTTTTTAGTATTTACCCTGGGCTCCAGCACCGCCAGCTGGTTCTCGGCAGTTCCATTGGCTCTTGTACCTTCTGCTACCCATCCGGGTTCCAGTACCGTCAGCTGGTTCTCGGCAGTGTCTTTGGCACGGGTACTCCCTCCTGCCCAGCCTGGTTCCAGCACGCCAGCTGTTTCCGGGTAGTGTCAACGTCACTTTGCCTCCAATGCGTTGTCCTGTCGTGTTGCGGTCGGGTTAGCCGACTCTATGGTGCCTGCAGTTTAGGTGACTCCTATGTGGGCTGCGGGATCTGGCAATGAAGGCTGGTTCCATAGTGCCAATAGGACAAGCACCCTCTGTAGGACTGTGGGTTTTGGTAACTGCGGCCGGCTCGCGGCCTTGAACTTTTTTTTTACATGGGTACCTTCTGCTACCCATCCGGGTTCCAGTACCGTCAGCTGGTTCTCGGCAGTGCCTTTGGATTAGGTGCCTCCTTCTCGGTATCCAAGTTCCACCAACGTCTGCTGGTCCTTGGTAGTGCTTTCTGGCACAGGTACCTCCTGCTTAGTAACCGAGTTCCAGTAACATCAGCTGGTCCTCGGTAGTTCCATTGGCTCTTGTACCTTCTGCTACCCATCCGGGTTCCAGTACCGTCAGCTGGTCCTCGGTAGTTCCATTTGCTCTTGTATCTTCTGCTACCCATCCGGGTTCCAGTACCGTCAGCTGGTTCTCGGCAGTGCCTTTGGATTAGGTGCCTCCTTCTCGGTATCCAAGTTCCACCAACGTCTGCTGGTCCTTGGTAGTGCTTTCTGGCACAGGTACCTCCTGCTTAGTAACCGAGTTCCAGTAACATCAGCTGGTCCTCGGTAGTTCCATTGGCTCTTGTACCTTCTGCTACCCATCCGGGTTCCAGTACCGTCAGCTGGTCCTCGGTAGTTCCATTTGCTCTTGTATCTTCTGCTACCCATCCGGGTTCCAGTACCGTCAGCTGGTTCTCGGCAGTGTCTTTGGCACGGGTACTCCCTCCTGCCCAGCCTGGTTCCAGCACGCCAGCTGTTTCCGGGTAGTGTCAACGTCACTTTGCCTCCAATGCGTTGTCCTGTCGTGTTGCGGTCGGGTTAGCCGACTCTATGGTGCCTGCAGTTTAGGTGACTCCTATGTGGGCTGCGGGATCTGGCAATGAAGGCTGGTTCCATAGTGCCAATAGGACAAGCACCCTCTGTAGGACTGTGGGTTTTGGTAACTGCGGCCGGCTCGCGGCCTTGAACTTTTTTTTTACATGGGTACCTTCTGCTACCCATCCGGGTTCCAGTACCGTCAGCTGGTTCTCGGCAGTGCCTTTGGATTAGGTGCCTCCTTCTCGGTATCCAAGTTCCACCAACGTCTGCTGGTCCTTGGTAGTGCTTTCTGGCACAGGTACCTCCTGCTTAGTAACCGAGTTCCAGTAACATCAGCTGGTCCTCGGTAGTTCCATTGGCTCTTGTACCTTCTGCTACCCATCCGGGTTCCAGTACCGTCAGCTGGTCCTCGGTAGTTCCATTTGCTCTTGTATCTTCTGCTACCCATCCGGGTTCCAGTACCGTCAGCTGGTTCTCGGCAGTGTCTTTGGCACGGGTACTCCCTCCTGCCCAGCCTGGTTCCAGCACGCCAGCTGTTTCCGGGTAGTGTCAACGTCACTTTGCCTCCAATGCGTTGTCCTGTCGTGTTGCGGTCGGGTTAGCCGACTCTATGGTGCCTGCAGTTTAGGTGACTCCTATGTGGGCTGCGGGATCTGGCAATGAAGGCTGGTTCCATAGTGCCAATAGGACAAGCACCCTCTGTAGGACTGTGGGTTTTGGTAACTGCGGCCGGCTCGCGGCCTTGAACTTTTTTTTTACATGGGTACCTTCTGCTACCCATCCGGGTTCCAGTACCGTCAGCTGGTTCTCGGCAGTGCCTTTGGATTAGGTGCCTCCTTCTCGGTATCCAAGTTCCACCAACGTCTGCTGGTCCTTGGTAGTGCTTTCTGGCACAGGTACCTCCTGCTTAGTAACCGAGTTCCAGTAACATCAGCTGGTCCTCGGTAGTTCCATTGGCTCTTGTACCTTCTGCTACCCATCCGGGTTCCAGTAACATCAGCTGGTCCTCGGTAGTTCCATTGGCTCTTGTACCTTCTGCTACCCATCCGGGTTCCAGTACCGTCAGCTGGTTCTCGGCAGTGCCTTTGGATTAGGTGCCTCCTTCTCGGTATCCAAGTTCCACCAACGTCTGCTGGTCCTTGGTAGTGCTTTCTGGCACAGGTACCTCCTGCTTAGTAACCGAGTTCCAGTAACATCAGCTGGTCCTCGGTAGTTCCATTGGCTCTTGTACCTTCTGCTATCCATCCGGGTTCCAGTACCGTCAGCTGGTCCTCGGTAGTTCCTCAGCTTTCTTGTACCTTCTGCTACATTTCCAAGTTCAAGCTTTTTGAAATGGTTCTTGGTAATCACTCTGGATCTCCCTGACGAGGACCCTGAAGACGAGGACCCTGAAGACCAACCCTAAGAAGACGAGGACCCCGAAGACAATGACCCTGAAGACGAGGACCCTGAAGACCACCCCGAAGAAGACGAGGACCCTGAAGACCACCCCGAAGAAGACGAGGACCCTGAAGACCACCCCGAAGAAGACGAGGACCCCGAAGACGAGGACCCAGAAGACCAACCCGAAGAAGACGAGGACCCCGAAGACGAGGACCCCCGAAGACGACGACCCTGAAGACCACCCCGAAGAAGACCAAGAAGATGACCCTGAAGAAGTTGACCAAGAAGACAAAGAAGAGAAGACAAGCACCAAGATACAGAAAAACAAGAGACAGAAAACCAAGAAGCAGAAATACAAGAAGCTGCAGAACAAAAAGCGGAAGAACATTAAGCATAAGACTAAAAATCAGAGCAAAAGATAATATCTAAATTATAAGCAGAAGATGACTAAGCAGTGTATGGGGGTGAGTCCGTTCCTCCTCGTGGTGCCCCTGGAAAAGACCTGCTGCTGCAGGCCAAACTGAACGCGGACAAATCCTGTTGTAAATCTTTTGTGACGGGCAGAACGAAAGGTGTAATGTCCAACCTTTTATAGATAACAACTACAGGAATGCCTGTCACAAATAAGAATATGATGAAGAAGAAGAATATGAAGAAGATGAAGAAGTAGAATATGAAGAATGTAAAAAAAAGAATAATACGAAGAAGGTGAAGAAGAAGAAGGTGAAGAAGAAGTGGATGAAAAAGATGCTGAGGATGATGAAGGAGAAAGTGTGGGAGAAGTAAAAAAGAAGGTGAAGAGCATGGAAGTAGTGAAACATAAATATCTGACAAAATATAAAAATACTTAACATAGTTAATATTTCCGTAACTCAGAACATAATAAAAAAATATTAATTCCTGCTATTCCATTTGACTGGGCTAAACCTCTATGCCTTTATTGTCTCCCCCACCTCCCCCAATACATTCTACATTATTCTTAGTTGTTTTCCTTCATGTAGAAATAACCTACAAGGAAAGAAAGGGTTTATTTTAATTCCGATATTTATGTCCCATTGACTTGCATTGGTTTCCGGTATCGGAATCGGCGATATCCGATACTTTTTCGGTATCGGTCCGATCCAATCCGATCCGATATTTCCCGATATCGGAAGGTATCGCTCAACACTATTCACTATCTATTTCATCCTTTGTGATACAAAGGATCAAGTCAGTGGTAAAGGTGCACCATTGCGTAGTAGTAAACTCAGCAATATCTGCACAATATCTGTGTGGATATTACCGCTGTTAATTTGCTGTGGGATTTCCATTGTAGAAATTCTGCAGCAAATACATTATGTGAATGTACCCACTAATAGTGGTAGGGGCCCTAACTCACTTATTTATAGAGTTATTAGTGATATCGAAAAAGAGCTTTCCCTCACATCCCCCCCATACACTTTTTATGGAAATCTCTCTGCCACCTATAAGGCTATAACTTTTCATGAAAGGCCTCATTTTCTTAGTGGTGGGGGAAGAGAACCTTTAGTGAGTTAGGGGTGATATATGGGGAGCGAACTTAGTCAGGGGTGATACATGGAAAAGAGGCTGTCAGTCAGGGGTGATACATGGAGAAGGGGCTCAGTCAAGGGTGATACATGGGGAAGGGGTGCAGTCAGGGGTGATAAATGGAGAAGGTGCTCAGTCAGTCAGGGGTGATACATGGGGAGCAAACTCGGGGAGAGGAGGAAAGAGCATTGACATGAAGACATCAGGACAGAACAGTGCTTTGTTATATACAAATAGTGAGAGGCAGTTTGCAGCAGAGGAGGGTGTCAGCTGTGATGCGGGCACTGCTCTCCCCGTTTGTCCAACGCTGGGAGGGGAGTAGCGACATACACACAGGGAGGAGTCATGATGTACTGCTTGCTGCTCCTCCCAGCGTGAGACAACCCAGGAGAGAAGTGAGCGCATCACAGCTGACATGCCCGCCTGCTGCAGACTGCAGCTCATCATTTGTATACAACAGAGCGCTGCCCATTCCTTGTGTTCTTTAGCCCAAACAAGTCTCTTCTGCTTGTTGCCTGTCCTTAGCAGTGGTTTCCTAGCATCTATTTTACCATGAAGGCCTGCTGCACAAAGTCTCCTCTTAACAGTTGTTGTAGAGATGTGTCTGCTGCTAGAACTCTGTGTGGCATTGACCTGATCTCTAATCTGAGCTGCTGTTAACATGCGATTTCTGAGGCTGGTGACTCGGATAAACTTATCCTCAGAAACAGAGGTGACTCTTGGTCTTCCTTTCCTGGGGCGGTCCTCATGTGAGCCAGTTTCTTTGTAGCACTTGATGGTTTTTGCCACTGCACTTGGGGACACTTTCAAAGTTTTCCCAATTTTTCGGACTGACTGTCCTTCATTTCTTAAAGTAATGATGGCCACTCGTTTTTCTTTACTTAGCTGCTTTTTTCTTGCCATAATACAAATTCTAACAGTCTATTCAGTAGGACTATCAGTTGTGTATCCACCTGACTTCTTCACAACACAACTGATGGTCCCAACCCCATTTATAAGGCAAGAAATCCCACTTATTAAACCTGACAGGGCACACCTGTGAAGTGAAAACCATTTCTGGTGACTACCTCTTGAAGCTCATCAAGAGAATGCCAAGAGTGTGCAAAGCAGCCATCAAAGCAAAAGGTGGCTACTTTGAAGAACCTAGAATATAAGACATATTTTCAGTTGTTTCACACTTTTTTGTTAAGTATATAATTCCACATGTGTTAATTCATAGTTTTGATGCCTTCAGTGTGAATGTACAATTTTCATAGTCATGAAAATACAGAAAAATCTTTAAATGAGAAGGTGTGTCCAAACTTTTGGTCTGTACTGTATATACTGTATATATATAAAAAAAAATTATATATATATTATATATACACATACACACACACACACACACTCCTCTCATCTTTTGAAGCATATAAGGAGGGACAAATGATGCGGAGCATAACTCGCTGCGGCAAATTTGTACCACATCCCAAACCACTCCCATTTATCATTATTTTGTACCCTGGCAGGAGGAGTTGTCAGAGGGGCGGTGGTAGTGAGTGAAATTCAGCAGACCCCTGAGACTGCAGGTCGTTGACCCAAATACGGCACTATCTGCTGTATCCGTGGCTGTTGGGACTAGAGATGAGAGGATGGATTCACGGGACTCCGGTCCAGCGTCCAGATCAGTGCTACCTGGCGGCTGGACGGGAGGCTGTGAATCTCTTACCTGGCATCCCTGGTGCGGCTTTTGATCATCCAGGGCAGCACGACGTCATCTGTGCATCCTGCTCATCTCTAGTTGGGACCTGTAAATTTATTTTTAGTTCATTCATTCACAGTTGGAGCCGCTTCATCTTTATGTAGCATCACTTTATGACATCAGGCTTTTTGGTGTCTTTAAGGTCGTGTTCCCACATTGCATAAATACTGTGTTTTTTGTTTTATGCCGGTGTCCGCACCAAACTACACAGTAACAATCTTCTCTGATTAGTGCTGCATTTTTTTAGGCCTATTCAGCCTTATTTGATACGTTTTTGGTGCAGATGTGAAGTCGCGTTTTTAATGTGTTTTTTTTTTATAGTACAGAAAAGCTTTGATTCTGCACTCAAAATAGTAACTGCCGTTTTTTACATGTGTTTTTTTAGGCTCCACATAGAAGACAAGAGAAAAAAAAAGCACCAAACCGCATAGTTTAGCCGCGTCTTTAGAACACAGGGGGCGCAGTTTTCATGAAATCACATTCACTTTGCTTGGACAGTTTAACACAGCAGAATTTCAGTGCAAAAAAACCAGCAGAAAAAATGCAACATTTACGCTACATGTGAACACGGTCTAAATATCTAAGTAAAGTGGATGTGAGTTCATGAAATCTCCATCCTCGGGGCGTCTTTATAGGCTTCTTCTGAAAAAAAAATGAATTAAAAAAAAACACGCCGTTGCAATTTCAAGTGCAGAATCAAACCTTTTCTTTAGTATTAACCGGTTCAGGACCACCCACTGTACATAAACGTCGGCGCTGCCCTAGCTCTGTGCAGCGCCGACGTTTAAAAACGGTGGGTGGTCCCGCAGCGCTCAGGACCCCCAGGGTCCTGCTAGCGCTGCGGTACCGGTTCAGAGCGATAGCTCTGACATGTGGCATCATGGGGACCTGAATGGATCAGGTCCCCATGATGTTAACCTGTTCCTATCTTCTAGATGCCGAGATCCATAGCGATCGCGGCATTTAAAAGATAGTAACAGCTGGTGGTCGGCGATCGGGACCCCCCACATACCTCAGGAGCGGCGGGGATCCCGGTGCTGTGACCTCTGACATCATTGAGACCTGATTGGCTCAGGTCTCGATGATGTTAGCGTCACACCAGCCAATCAGAGAGATCACCAGGGAAGTTTGTTTTAGCAACAAACTTTCCCGGGCGATCTGCCTGATAAATACACTGTTTCTCCTCCGATCTCAGTGAGAGAGCAGAGGAGAAACAGTGTGACAAGAGCTGTGTCAGCCTTGCCACTGTGAAAGTAAAAAAAAAAAAGAAAAAAGAAAGTAAGAGTTAGGGTTAGTGAGTCTGTCAGATCAGTCAGTCCTGTCAGATCAGTCCTGTCAGATCTGTCAGTCAGTCAGTCCTGTCAGATCTGTCAGTCAGTCAGTCCTGTCAGATCTGTCAGTCAGTCAGTCCTGTCAGATCAGTCAGTCAGTCCTGTCAGATCTGTCAGTCAGTCAGTCCTGTCAGATCAGTCAGTCAGTCCTGTCAGATCTGTCAGATCAGTCAGTCCTGTCAGATCTGTCAGTCAGTCAGTCAGTCAGTCCTGTCAGATCTGTCAGTCAGTCAGTCCTGTCAGATCTGTCAGTCAGTCAGTCCTGTCAGATCTGTCAGTCAGTCAGTCCTGTCAGGTCAGTCAGTCAGTCAGTCCTGTCAGGTCAGTCAGTCCTGTCAGGTCAGTCAGTCCTGTCAGATCTGTCAGTCAGTCAGTCCTGTCAGATCTGTCAGTCAGTCAGTCCTGTCAGATCTGTCAGTCAGTCAGTCCTGTCAGATCTGTCAGTCAGTCAGTCCTGTCAGATCTGTCAGTCAGTCAGTCCTGTCAGATCAGTCAGTCAGTCAGTCCTGTCAGATCAGTCAGTCAGTCAGTCCTGTCAGATCAGTCAGTCAGTCAGTCCTGTCAGATCAGTCAGTCAGTCCTGTCAGATCAGTCTGTCCTGTCAGATCAGTCAGTCCTGTCAGATCAGTCAGTCCTGTCAGATCAGTCCCGTCCGTTCAGTCCGGTCCGTTCAGTCCAGTCAAAAAATCTAAAAATAAAATGGCCCGTCAGACTTATACCGCAGAGGAGGTGTATGCCCTGCTGTGTTCTGACACTGATGACAGCGCAATCTCAGATGGCGATGTGGATTTTGAGGGCTTTAGTAGCGGCGACACTGAGAGCTCAGAAATGAGCAGTGATTCTGTTCCATCCTCAAGCCCAAGGACCAGTACAGCAATAGGTGCAAATAGCGCTACTGGAGAAACGTCTCCAAATCAGGGAACACTGCCCAGTACAAGCGCTGTCCCTGCTACTAGTGAATTGGCGCACCCCAGTGTACAAGGGGCTTTGCCACATGATCTAGCATTTCCCAGATGGGAGGCTTCGGATTCGGCTGCTCCATTCAGCCCTGATTTCAACGCCACTCCTGGTATAAATGTGGAGGTGGAAGATTTTGGACCAATTCATTTTTTTAATTTGTTTTTTACAGACAGCTTGCTAGAGCATATTGTCGTGCAAACAAATTTATATGCATCCCAATTCATAAGCCAGAATCCCCGATCTTACTATGCTAGGGCAAATTTATGGACACCAACTAATGTCCCGGAAATAAAAAATTTTTTAGGACTTACATTTGCCATGGGGCTTGTTAAAAAACCGAGCATTCGATCCTACTGGTCCAACCACCCTGTTCAAGCCACCCCTATGTTTTCAGTCATTCTGCCTAGGACCCGTTATGAAATGCTCATGCGGTTTTGGCATTTTAACGACAATAGTCAATGCCTGCCCAGAAATGCCCCAGAACATGACAGGTTATATAAAATTAGACCCATCATTGAAAATTTGTCAGAAAAATTCTTAAGCCTCTACACCCCAACACAAAATATTTCTATAGATGAGTCCCTTGTAAAATTCAAAGGAAGACTGCACCTCAAGCAATTTATCCCATCTAAAAGGGCAAGGTTTGGAATAAAGATCTATAAAATGTGCGAAAGTTCAACCGGATACACATCCGCTTTCCACATATATGAGGGGAAAGACAGCCAACTAAACCCACCAGGATGCCCTACTTACAGTGCCTACAAGTAGTATTCAACCCCCTGCAGATTTAGCTGGTTGACACATGCGGAATTAACTTGGCATTGTGACATTTGTACTGTAGATCAGCCTGGAAGTGGGAAATGCACTGCAGCAAATATTGTTTGTGGTTTTTTTTTTTTTTTTTTTTTTAAACGTTAAAAGTTAATTCAGAGTGTCATTTATTATTCAACCCCTCAAACCACAAGAATTCTGTTTGGTCCCCCTAAAGTATTAAGAAGTAGTTCAGGCACCAAGAATAATAAGTTTCACATGTGTGGATTAAAGATCTCTTTTGCCAGCCTTTTCTGACTATTTAAGACCCTCCCCAAACTTGTGAACAGCACTCAGACATGGTCAACATGGGAAAGACAAAAGAGCATTCCAAGGCCATCAGAGACAAGATCGTGGAGGGTCACAAGGCTGGCAAGGGGTACAAAACCCTTTCCAAGGAGTTGGGCCTACCTGTCTCCACTGTTGGGAGCATCATCCGTAAGTGGAAGGCTTATGGAACTACTGTTAGCCTTCCACGGCCTGGACAGCCTTTGAAAGTGTCCTCCCGTGCCGAGGCCAGGCTTGTCCGAAGAGTCAAGGCTAACCCAAGGACAACAAGGAAGGAGCTCCAGGAAGATCTCATGGCAGTGGGGACATTGGTTTCGGTCAATACCATAAGTAACGTACTCCACCGCAATGGTCTCCGTTCCAGACGAGCCCGTAAGGTACCTTTACTTTCAAAGCGTCATGTCAAGGCTCGTCTACAGTTTGCTCATGATCACTTGGGGGACTCTGAGACAGACTGGTTCAAGGTTCTATGGTCTGATGAGACCAAGATCGAGATCTTTGGTGCCAACCACACACGTGACGTTTGGAGACTGGATGGCACTGCATACGACCCCAAGAATACCATCCCTACAGTCAAGCATGGTGGTGGCAGCATCATGCTGTGGGGTTGTTTCTCAGCCAAGGGGCCTGGCCATCTGGTCCGCATCCATGGGAAGATGGATAGCACGGCCTACCTGGAGATTTTGGCCAAGAACCTCCGCTCCTCCATCAAGGATCTTAAGATGGGTCGTAATTTCATCTTCCAACAAGACAACGACCCAAAGCACACAGCCAAGAAAACCAAGGCCTGGTTCAAGAGGAAAAAAGTCAAGGTGTTGGAGTGGCCTAGTCAGTCTCCTGACCTTAACCCAATTGAAAACTTGTGGAAGGAGCTCAAGAATAAAGTCCACATGAGACACCCAAAGAACCTAGATAACTTGGAGAAGATCTGCATGGAGGAGTGGGCCAAGATAACTCCACAGACCTGTGCCGGCCTGATCAGATCTTATAAAAGACGATTATTAGCTGTAATTGCAAACAAGGGTTATTCCACAAAATATTAAACATAGGGGTTGAATAATAATTGACCCACACTTTTATGTTTAAAATTTAATAAAATTCAACTGAGCAACATAACTTTTGGGTTTGTAAGATTTATGCTTCTGTTCATAAATCCTACTCTCGTTTGCAGTTTGAAGGCTCTAACTTATTTGCATCTTATCAAACCAGCTAAATCTGCAGGGGGTTGAATACTACTTGTAGGCACTGTATCTGGGGACATCTGCAAAAATTGTTTGGGAGCTGATAAGTCCATTTTTTCAAAAAGGCTACAATCTATATGTGGACAATTATTACACCAGCATACCCCTATTTAAAAGTCTGGTTGAACACAACATCGGGGCTTGTAGGACCATCCGTAAAAACCATCAGGGGTTTCCACAACCATTGGTCAACCAAAAGTTCCAAAAGGGGCAGTCAGGGGCTGTACGCAACGGAGAGCTGCTTGCCCTGAAATATAGGGATAAGAGGGATATTTTTGTCCTCAGCTCGATCCACACAGATGCCACAAGGGCCACTGTAGAACTAGGATCCACCACTCCGAAGCAAAAACCTGTGTCAGTCATTGACTACAACAAACACATGGGGGGTGTGGACCTTGCAGACCAGGTTCTACAGCCATACCAGGTATCAAGAAAGTCCTATACCTGGTATAAAAAGTTGGTTATTTATTTGTTTCAGGTGGCCACATACAATTCTTTTGTGTTGTACAAAAAAAGCAGGAAATTCAGATCCTTTTCTTGATTATCAAGAAAAGGTAATTGAAAATCTTGTCTTTCAAAGTGTTAGCCCCGCTCATCCATTAGAATCTGAGGATGTGAAAAGACTCACTGAGCGACATTTTATTGCACTTATTCCAGCAACGGAAACAAGAAGGAACCCCCAGAAAAGATGTCGTGTATGTACTAAGAGAGGAATGAGGCGTGATACCCGCTACTATTGCCCACGGTCACTTGTTGTGGGTTTCCTCTGTTTAGGCACCTCAGGGGCTCTCCAAATGCAACATGGCGTCCGCTATCCATTCCAGTCAAATTTCCATTCCAAAAGTCAAATGGCGCTCCTTACCTTCCGAGCCATGCCGTGCGCCCAAACAGTGGCTTTGCACCACATATGGGGTATCAGCGTGCTCAGGAGAAATTGCACAACACATTTTGGGGTCCATTTTTTCTGGCTGCCCTTGTGAAAATTAAAAATTTGAGGCTAAAGTAGCAGTTTTGTGATAAAAATGTGTTTTTTTATTTTCACCCTTCAACATTATAAAATTGTGTGAAGCCCCTGGGGGTTCAAGGTGCTCACCACACATCTAGATAAGTTCCTTGAGGGGTCTAGTTTCCAAAATGGGGTGACTTGTTGGGGGTTTCCTCTGTTTAGGCACCTCAGGGGCTCTCCAAATGCAACATGGCGTCCGCTATCGATTCCAGTCAAATTTCCATTCCAAAAGTCAAATGGCGCTCCTTACCTTCCGAGCCATGCCGTGCGCCCAAACAGTGGCTTTGCACCACATATGGGGTATCAGCGTGCTCAGGAGAAATTGCACAACACATTTTGGGGTCCATTTTTTCTGGCTGCCCTTGTGAAAATTAAAAATTTGAGGCTAAAGTAGCAGTTTTGTGAAAAAAAGTTAAATGTTCATTGTTTTCTTCCACATTCCAAAAATTCCTGTGAAGCACCTGAAGGGTTAATAAACTTCTTGAATGTGGTTTTGAGCACCTTGAGGGGTGCAGTTTTTAGAATGGTATCACTTTTGGGTGTTTTCTGTCATAAAGGCTCCTCAAAGTCACTTCAAATAAGATGTGGTCCCAAAAAAAATGTTTTTGTAAATTTTGTTGTAAAAATGAGAAATCGCTGGTCAATTTTAACCCTTATAGCTTCCTAACAGAAAAAAATTTTGGTTCCAAAATTGTGCTGATGTGAAGTAGACATGTGGGAAATGTTATTCATTAACTATTTTGTGTGACATATCTCTCTGATTAAAGGGCATGAAAATTCAAAGTTTGAAAATTGCAAAATTTTCTAAATTTTCGCCAAATTTCCGATTTTTTCACAAATAAACGCAAGTGATATCGAATAAATTTTACCACTATCAAGAAGTACAATATGTCACAAAAAAACAATCTCAGAATCAGGGGGATCCGTTGAAGCGTTCCAGAGTAATTACCTCATAAAGTGACAGTGGTCAGAATTGAAAAAATTGGCCCGGTCACGAAGGCAAAAACAGGCTCTGGCGCGAAGTGGTTAAAAAAGCGTTAAAAACTCTGTTTCATATCTGCCCCAAAATCGCATCAAATAAGGGGGAAAACACACAAAAAATGCAGCAAACACGCAATAATCAGAGAAGATTGTTATTGCGTTGTGTGGTTTAGACACCTGCAGAAAACGTGCAGGAAAAAAAGCAGTAGAAATAATGCAGCATATATGCACGGCCTCAGCATTACATTTTTAATACATTTTTATGGGTTTAATAGAGAAAAAATATCAATTACGTCATTTTTTTATGCCATTTATCGATTCCCATAAATAATCTGATTGCTGTGTTGCGCGGGTCGTTACGATTACAGGGACACCGAATATGTAGATGGTATTTGCTGACTGTGATGTTCATTATTAAAAAATATATATATATATATATTAAAAAAGACAAGATTTTAACTGTGTTTTTCATTATTTTTTAGTAATTTTATAGGAAGAAAAATAATCTATTTTATTCTCCCTCTAGGATAGAGTCATAAAAATCCACTGCTGCACTGCTGTGTACAATGTATCAGTACAATCTGCCTGTGGAGTCAGACCCTGCAATACAGATCTAGTACACAAAATTCTCACCATTACGTTACTGGAGCCTGTGGCTCAGTAGCTTTAGATCCTGCCTGTGATGTTGAGGGTTGTGGATTCAAGACCTGTGGAAACTCTCAAAAAAAATTATATTTTTGTAATTGCTTATTATTTTTATTAGTTTCATAGGAACAAAAAAAAATCTGACTTATTCACCTCAGTATACAAATACAAAGAAATACAAGAAATACACTGCTGTGTACAATGTACATGTAGGTGAACAATCTGCTTCTGGGTTCACTGCCTGCAATAGGGGATGAACTAAACAGAATGAAGAAAAAGAATAAATAAAAAGAATGAAAATAACTTATAGGTGCAAAAATATGGAGAGGTATTCTAGACTTCTTATGCATCTTGGACATGGAATGAACATGGAATATATGTAGATTACAGGGAACTTAACACATATCCCATATAAAGAGGTGTATATTATATTCCCTGTGCTTGGTAGGTGGGGAGTGAACATGAAATACAGTGGTGTGAAAAAGTGTTTGCCCCCTTCCTGATTTCTTATTCTTTTGTATGTTTGACTTAAATGTTTCAGATCACAAAACAAATTTAAATATTAGACAAAGATAACACAAGTAAAACACAAAATGCAGTTTTTACATGAAGGTCTTTTTTATTAAGGGAAAAAGAAATTCAAACCTACAGGGCCCTGTGTGAAAAAGTGATTGCCCCACATATTAAAACATTTATTAACTGTGGTTTATCACATCTTTGGGAAGCTAAGTTCAATTTCTCTAATCACACAAAGGCCTGATTACTGCCACACTTGTTCTCAATCCAGATGTTAGGATCATTCAGCCATGGAGGGTCCTTGTTGGAGTCGGGGTATCCCCGTAACAAGAAATACACAGACACGTAGTGTATAATCAAGTACTGGGAAGCCCCTGAGCGCGTCTGCCTCTATAGGTGCTGTCCCTTTATTTATACTAATAATCATAGTTTTTTTTTTTTTTTTGTCACACATGCGCAGTAAAATGCCTTTGTTTCACAAGCAGTGAAGTGATGATTCATAACAGTGGAATGTTGATAAGAAAGTTTCATAAACAGAAAAGTGATAGCAGTAGAAGGTTGCTGAGACAGCTAAAAACAAGTTACAATCTAATTTCTGGGCGTCAGTCCAAATGTCCAGATAAGGGAAGAATAACTTCATCTGTGTCTTACATCGTAGTCTTGGGTGAAGTATAACTCCTATCATCCTCTCAGTCCCCCCTTTGATTCTTCCTTATGGACTTTTGGTAGAAAACCTGGTCCGGGAGTTCTTTTCTTTCATATTCTTGAGTCCGTGTTACAAAGCTTATTTATGCATATTAAAATAATTTTTAATCCTATTTTAAACACTACATATATGACTACTATAATTAGCACAATCTGTAATATACCTTGCAGAATTCCAGCCACCCAACCTCCAATACCCTTAAACCAGTTCTTTGGGTTGAGAAAGGAGAAGGTGTCTGACCACCAGCTATCTTTATTTTGGTCATTGTGTCTGTCATATTCATCCCGTAATCGTTGTATATCTGCCAGCTTGAACCTCATACTCATTGTACTGTTTGGATCTATGTAATGACAACAGGTTGGACCAATAATTTGACACATTCCTCCCTGGGCCGCAGTTAGGTAGTCTAACACTACAGTATGTTGATTAGTAACAATTATAAGTTGATTTTGGACAGCTATACTAGTATTAAGTATATCCATAATATCCCATATCTGATCATCTAGATAGTCGGTGGCCTGAACTAATTTATCCCACATCTGCATCAACATTGGATACACAAAGAAAGTGCTGAATATTTTATTAGGAATTCCCATTTGGACCACATGTGGCCTACCTGAAGGTCTAGGCGAGTTGTCGGCTGCTCTTTTGTATAGTGTGTGTTTAGGTACTGCTTGCATATCTACCTGCTGATTCTGAACTATAAATGTGGCCGGTGTTAAGCGTCCTAGAGTACATGCACCTTTTATTCCTACTGGGAGCCATTTGTATGCTCCATTTCCACAAATCCAGAAGGTTCCTTCAGGCAGATCCCATATTGCAGAGTGTTGGAGCACCAACCTATGTACCAAATCTAAAAATTTAGATACATTCTGAAGTATACACCAAGGGGGTTTTTGACCTAATGGACTACAGTATCCTGCATCTGGATTTTCACAAGTCGGTGTACCTGGGTCATATGCACTTGATTCATTACATAATATATTACCTGGTATCTTTGAACATGTATCATTGTTTCCATCGGGGAATAATTGTGAATATTTCCAACCATTATTGTGTATGTATTTTTCTACTATATCAGGTTTAAAAGGTTGAGAAGAAGATACTGTGCTACTAAAACTGAGTTGTATATTTTCTGTAGGAATTAACCCTAAGTCTGTTAGTCCCGTCTTATTTCTAGGAACCCATACACCTCCTTTAAACGCTAAATATTGTAAGTTGTTTATTTTTCCGGTCATATTACCTTGCCACCAGGGAAATCCCACCCACCCCACAACTGGGATGGCAACAGTGGTGTTCCATAATCTAGA
Source organism: Phyllobates terribilis (assembly GCF_046119375.1). Classification (NCBI taxonomy): domain Eukaryota; kingdom Metazoa; phylum Chordata; class Amphibia; order Anura; family Dendrobatidae; genus Phyllobates; species Phyllobates terribilis. The sequence goes on from NW_027363026.1 coordinate 934,972, forward strand.
ATTAACGGTTTGGTTATTTGCTAATTTGTCTGAGCAATTAGTCCATGTAAACACTTCCTCAGGGGTCATGGGTACGGCCAGGAAGGGTATGCTCGTGGCTGATATTGGAGAATGCGTACAAATCCAACAGTCTGCTATTTTCTGTCCGCCATCGAGCAGCCCGTTTACCAATGTCTCATGATGTTTTATAAATTTATTATCTGCAGGTTTTGGGGAACTTAGTTTATCCCACAGGTCTCCCTGATCTATCGTTATAGCTAACACAAGTACAATCACCACTATTTCTTTTTGCAATGGCTTGCATGTACCCATGCTGATTTTCCTTCCAATTTTACTGCAGTTGGAGTTGTCAATAACACCTGATATGGACCCTCAAATCTGGGTTCTAGCGTTCTTCTGTTATGTCTTTTTACGTAAACTTCGTCTCCTGGTTGCAGCTTGTGCGTTCCCTCAATGGAATCAGGATCTGGAATGGAAGAGAACACTAAAGAGTGTATTTTAGACACATGCTTACATAAATTTTGTACATAAGCAGTTAAGCTTTCAGTTTCTAACATTAAAGTCTGTGGGAAATACAATCCTGTATTGGCAACTCTACCAAACAATATTTCATGGGGGGTGAGTTTGCTCTTTCCCTGGGGGGTGTTTCTGACTGAATACAATGCTATTGGGAGACACTCAGTCCATGGTTTCTGTGTTTCTGCCATGGCTTTCTGTATTTTTAACTTAAGTGTTCCATTCATTCTCTCAACCTTACCAGAACTCTGTGGGTGGTAAGGGGTGTGTAGTTCACTTTTTATACACAACATTTTCATTACATTCTGAAAGATCTCTCCAGTAAAATGTGTACCTCTATCTGACTCGATCACTTCTGGGATACCATAACGGGGTACCAGTTCATGTGCTATTTTTACTGCAGTGACTTTAGCCGTGGCTGTATGAACTGGATAAGCCTCTGGCCACCCCGAAAACATGTCCACACATACCAGTACATACTCATAGTGTCCATGCTTAGGCATCTGGATGTAATCGATCTGAAGTCTCTGGAACGGATATAGTGGTCTTACATGGTGCTTCTGGGGGGTCTTAACAGTCTGTCCTGGATTGTGGGCTAAACAGATTTCACAAGAACCACATTTTGCTCGAGCTACCTGGCCGAACCCTGGGGCTAACCACTTCTGTCTGACCCTCTGTATCATACCGTTTGCAGACACATGTGTAGGTCCGTGGGCTTCACTGACCACAACAGGGTACCACGCTCGGGGGAGACAAAGCTCATCTCCTTTTCTCCATAGTCCTTCTTTTTCTTCTGCCCCCTGTTTCTGCCACTCTTCTTTTTCTTCTCTACTCACCTGCTGGTGGGCTTCTTTGAGCCGTGTAATTAAGTCAAATTCTGATACTGCACTAATAGTGTGGTCAGTTGTCAGAGGTTTTACTGCAGCTCGCTTAGCAGCCTTGTCGGCTCGGTCATTACCCCTAGCTATCTCGGTGTCGAGTCTTACATGTGCAGGTACTTTTATTACTGCTACTTGTTTGGTTGAGGCAGCTGATTCTAGGATTTGTCTAATCATTGAAATGTGTTTTGGCAATACCTGATTCAGTATGCCATGTACATCATGTGTAGTTTGTACTATTAAGGCATGGTCTAGTACTATTTCTGAGGCTTTTTCTACCAAAAGAGAGACAGCTGCTACTACTCTGACACATGATGGTGCAGCTTTGGTAACATTATCTAATTGAGCAGAATAGTATGCGACAGGTCTTTGTTTATTTTCATGTTTCTGTGTTAGTACTCCTGTAGCATGATTAGACATTTCCGCAGCCATTAATTGGAATGGTTTGGCGTAGTCTGGGATTCCCAAGGCCGGGGCTGACATGAGACCTTTCTTGAGGTCTTGAAAGGCTATGAGCGCTGATTCAGTTAACTGAAAAGGCTCGATTTTTAAACAATCATATAGAGGTTGCATAAGCTGACTAGCATGTATAACCCATTGTCTGCAGTGTGATACTATTCCCAAAAATGCTCTTAATGTTTTGTAGTTCTTGGGAGGAACAAGATCTCTAATGATTTTTAGTCTGTCGGCGGTGAGGTGCCGAATACCTTGTGAAATGCAGTGTCCTAGAAATACTACCGTAGTCATACAAAGTTGTACTTTTTTCTTGTTAACTTTACAGCCCATGTCTGCTAGAAATATTAACAATCTTATTGTGTTGCTGTTTGCGGACTCTTGAGCAGGGGCACATAATAATAGGTCATCAACATATTGAAGAATTACAACCTCATCCGTAGGTTTGAAATTTTGAAGAACTGATCTCATAGCTTCTGAGTACAAGGTAGGTGAATGTATCATACCCTGTGGTAATCTTGTCCATGCTAATTGTCTATTCTTAAATGTAAATGCAAACAGTTTGTAACAGTCTGGGTGTAATGGTACTGAAAAAAATGCATTTGATAAGTCTATGACAGAAAATACTCGTGCTGTTGCTGGGATCTGTGATAGCAACGTGTGTGGATTTGGCACAACAGGAGTAATAGGTTCCAAAATTTTATTTATCTCTCTTAAATCATGTACCATCCGGTATCTAGCAGCTGACCCCTCAGTAGATTTCTTTTTTACGGGGTACAACGGTGTATTGGCTGGTGACTTTACTTCTATCAGTACTCCAGTTTTTAGATAATCTTTTATCTGTTCTCCTATGGCGTGTTCTTGTTGGGCACTAATAGGATACTGTCTCAATTGGGGTAGTGTCACACCTGGAACAGGAGTGACTTTTACTGGAGCTATTGGCATTAGTCCTACATCGGTGTCATGTTGTGCCCATAATTTTTCTGGTACCTCAGAAAGATCTAAAATAATTTGGGTAGGGGCAGGATATTTCTCATCCTCTAAGGCTTGGACTTTTACAATGTTTTCTAGAGACTCTTGGTCATCAGGCACCAAAATTTGGACTCTACCATCCTCCAAAAATTGGATATTCATTTCTGTCTGCTTTAATAGGTCTGTACCTAGAAGACAAGTAGGTGCCCCTTTGACAAAAAGAAATTTAGATAAAAATATTTTAGATCCTATCTTTGTTTCAAGGGGAATACTATATGGGAGTGGCCTGATTCCTCCATCATACCCTTCGGTATAGGTTACATCATCTGATAAACAATCAGCATTTGGTAAGGCGTCTTCATTGAGGACGGAGGAAGTTGCTCCGGTATCTATTAGAAAAGGGCATTGTTTTCCTGCTACTTTTACCTGAATTATTGGGCGCCTTCCAGTCAAAGTGGTTTGCATCACGTCTAGACACTCGCTTGCTGCAGGAGCAGAAGCCTGTACTGTCTTTTCTTGTGATTCTCTTGGGACATAGGTACCATCTTCTATATCCCTGGCTTTTTTCCTGCATTCTCTAATCCAATGTCCTGGTTTCTTACAGTAGTGACATGGATTAGTTTTCTTATCCAAGTTCCCTTTGTCATAGGTCTGATTTGATCTGTTGTTTTTATTGACCAGACTATTATTTGCTGCTACTCTGACGGGTTTGGATGCTGCCTCACGCATATCCATTTCTATCCCTAATAGTTTTTGTCTGACTATCTGGGGATCATCTAAGGTTCTCCAATCAGGAGTTGCAGCCTTGAACTTTTCCCTAAGTTTTGGGTTAAGATTCTCTATAAAAGTTTTTGTCATCAGTCGAATGACTCCTTCATTGGTAAGGTCCATTCCCTCGTCTCTGTAACTGTTTTCTACCGCTAAGTAGTATTCATCTACAGGCTGTCCTGACTTCTGGGAGACAGTTCCTGAAGTCCCTCTCATTCGTTGTTTAGTTCTCATAAACTCCATAAGTCTGATCATAAAATTCTGTCCTGACAGTGCGGTATTTGGATCCTCACCATCTACTGGTTGAGGTCTATGAGGTTCTATAACTGTCATCAATTCCTGATACAACCCTGATGTCATTTTCATTCTACATAATTCTGTCCCATCTGACCATGTTCCATTATGGGTGTGTATTATCTGCTGTATGTACGTAGCAAATCTTAGTGGGCATTGTATTGGATCTGGTGCATTCTGAAGTAGGGACATTCCCTCAGCGGGGGTCCATGGAAAATATTGTCTAGTCTGATGGTATCTAGTTACTCTACGCGGTGGATTGCCACCATCTTCTTCTCTGTATGGTCGACTGAGGATACGCACTGGTGCCAACATATCATGTGGTCGTGGTGCTCCACATCCTGCACATGTGTCTCTCCAGTCTGGATTCTGGAGTCCACAGTTTGTACATGTCCATCCACCCGGACCCCGAAAATCAGGATACAGTGTGGGTTCTGACCTGGGCTGATATGGTGGTGCCAATGGGTTCATTTGTTTACTGTTTTCTGTTTGTACAATGGGACCCTGTCTGACTGGAGTTCTCCATAATCCATTGTCTTTATTAAAAGTCCAATGGTCTGTCTCTGCTGTTTTTGATAGTTCGACCATGGCCTCTACTTGTTCCTGCCATCCTTTGTCTCTTATCACTCCTGCTTTTCTAACCCGAATGTCCTCCCATAGTTTCCTGTTGAACCTGTCATGCCTTGCTACCTGAAAAGTTTTGCAAACTTTCCCTAAATTCTTAGTTGCTTCTACACCACACCTTTCTTTCACGATTGTATAGACATCTTGTTCATCATTTGTGGTCTTAGTCTGTTTGTTGCCCATTTTTCCTGACTATTCCTACCTTAGGAGGCTTTTTGGGTTAGATAAAATATATTCTATATTTTACCTTTCCTCGTTACCTATTCTGTCCTAAGGAGCCAGTATCTGAAACGGTTTCTCTGGACCGTTTTGTCTGAAGTGTAGAGTAATTCTAACACATATATATATGGCAACAAGGGCAAGACCAACAATACATAAAATGAACCATACAGTCTCCATTATATATCGTGTCCCTGGAGTATTATCATTACTTCCATGGGCTCATTCTGTCAATCTCTTATCCGTCAAAAAGGAGGACAAAGGTTCGGGAGTTAAGCGTGAGCGAAGGTTTCCCCGAAAGGACACAACCTTATGACTCAGGCAATCTCCGTAATACTTATGTCATCTACCTTAGTGCGGCTTATGAGGCTATTCCCGACATCCACATCTCTTTCATACCATCCGTTTCATAACCTTCTCTGACCTCTCCTTCGGCAGATCCTACAGTATATACATGAATGACCCGAGCTATAGGTATCCTTCTCTACTAGTTCCTCAATCCCAACACAAGATATGCATGAAATTTACGGACTATCGCAGAGCAGATGTAAGAGAACTAACAGTGTCTCTTACCTGGCCAGGTTTGTCATCTGCTGTTCCGATGTCCCAATCTCAGCGGTTACTCGTGCCGGTTGATGAACTTGAAGGAATACGCAGACCTCGGGTCCCTGTTCGGGCGCCAGGAATTGTTAGGATCATTCAGCCATGGAGGGTCCTTGTTGGAGTCGGGGTATCCCCGTAACAAGAAATACACAGACACGTAGTGTATAATCAAGTACTGGGAAGCCCCTGAGCGCGTCTGCCTCTATAGGTGCTGTCCCTTTATTTATACTAATAATCATAGTTTTGTTTTTTTTTTTGTCACACATGCGCAGTAAAATGCCTTTGTTTCACAAGCAGTGAAGTGATGATTCATAACAGTGGAATGTTGATAAGAAAGTTTCATAAACAGAAAAGTGATAGCAGTAGAAGGTTGCTGAGACAGCTAAAAACAAGTTACAATCTAATTTCTGGGCGTCAGTCCAAATGTCCAGATAAGGGAAGAATAACTTCATCTGTGTCTTACATCGTAGTCTTGGGTGAAGTATAACTCCTATCATCCTCTCACAGAAATCACTTAAATAGGACCTGCCTGACAAAGTGAAGTAGACCAAAAGATCCTTAAAAGCTAGACATCATGCTGCGATCCAAATAAATTTAGGAACAAATGAGAAACAAAGTAATTGAGATCTATCAGTCTGGAAAAAGTTATAAAGCCATTTCTAAACTTTTGAGACTCCAGTGAACCACAGTGAGAGCCATTATCCACAAATGGCGAAAACATGCAACAGTGGTGAACCTTCCCAGGAGTGGCCGACCAATCAAACTTACCCCAAGAGAGTAGCGACGACTCATCCAAGAGATCACAAAAGACCCCACAACAACGTCCAAAGAACTGCAGGCCTCACTTGCCTCAGTGTTCAAAAATGGCATGCATGGCAGAGTTCCAAGACTAAAAGCACTGCTGAGCAAAAAGAACATAAAGGCTCATATCCGTTTTGCCAGAAAACATCTTGATGACTGCCAAGACTTTTGGGAGAATACCCAATGTATTCCCATTACATCTGACATAGAAGTAACAGAGCATTTCAGAAAACGAACATCATATCAACAGTAAAATATGGTGGTAGTGTGATGGTCTGGGGCGCTTTGCTGCTTCAGGACCTGGAAGACTTGCTGTGGTAAATGGCACCATGAATTCTGCTGTCTACTAAAAAATCCTGTAGAAGAATGTTCAGCCATCTGTTCATGACCTCAAGATGAAACGCACTTGGGTTATGCAGCAGGACAATGATCCAAAACACACCAGCAAGTCCACCTCTGAATGACTTAAGAAAAAACAAAATTAAGACTTTGGAGTGGCCTAGTCAAAGCCCTGCCCTTAATCCGATTGACATGCTGTGAAAACCCGCCAATGTGGCTGAATTACAACAATTTTGCAATGATGAGTGGGCCAAAATTCCTCCAGAGCGTTGTAAAAGACTCAGTTATCGCAAGCGCTTGATTGCAGCTGTTGCTGCTAAGGGTGGCCCAACCAGTTATTAGGTTTAGGGGTCAATCACTTTTTCACACAGGGCCCTGTAGGTTTGGATTTCTTTTTCCCTTAATAATAAAGACCTCCATTTAAAAACTGCATTTTGTATTTACTTGTGTTATCTTTGACTAATATTTTAATTTGTCTTGTGTTCTTAAACATTTAAGTGTGACAAACATGCAAAAGAATAAGAAATCAAGAAGGGGGCAAAGACTGTTTCACACCACTGTATATCACTATTTACACTTAAAAGATACATTAGGGCAGGGCCGTATTTGGAGTTCCTGCTGCCCTAGGCACTGTCAGCGGTGGCGCCCCCTCCCCCGTCGCAGCCCTCCCCCGTCGCAGCCCTGTTGCGTACAATCCCCTCCCCCTCAGAAACCCCCAATCGCAGACAGACAATCTCCCCCCCTGTCGTGGCCCAAGTTTCATGTAGCTTCTCCCCCCACATTCCAGGTAGCACATATGAAAGGTTTGTAGGGGTAAAATCCTGCAGACAGACTACCTTGAGATAAATAGAAAAAATAATATTTTAATGATTTTAATTGGTTTATGTTCAAGTTTATTCTCCAAGTGTTTGCATGGGTTTCCAAACACACTACAGAGACATATTGATAGGATGTTTACATTGTGAACCCCAATGGGGAGAGTGTTGATGATGTCTGTAAAGTGCTGTGGAGTTCATAGTGTAATATAAATGCAAAAAATATTATTCCTAATATTATGTCACAATACCAGGATCTGAGGATCTTCTATTTCGAGGTCAGGGGCTCCCTGATGCGATATTGCTGGCCGTCTCGCTGTCTTCCTCTTGACACTGCATTGCGGTGGACAAGAGAGCATTAACTAGTTAATAAGAAGTATGGAGTGTGTACTAACTGAGCCATAAACCCTCCCCATATCATGTCCAGCAGACATTGCAGGATTACTATATGGATTTTATTATTAGGGTACGGACACACTGGCGTGAAACTTGGACGAGCGCAATGCAGTCGGACCAATGTTAATCAATGTCTGAGAGCACATTGGTGAGTGTCGGACGCTTTTTTCTCACCCAGATTCAGGATGAGAAAAAAGTCGCAACATGCTGCGACAGTATGAGACTCGCCAATGCAAGTCTATGGTCCGACAAAAATCACGGACCGCACACGGACCATCCGAGAGGCATCCATTTTTTTCACTGATACATTCTCATTCTGCAGCAGAGAACACTGTAAAATGTTCCTGTAAATGATTATACAGTAATAGCTGCTGACAAAAAAACAGATTGAACACGGACAGCACTCGGATGTGATCTGAGGAAAATGTCAGACACTTGCATAGCAGTTGCATGCTAAACAGACCAAAAAACCGATGACACTCATCCGACTCTCCTGGATGAGAAACGGACCGATTTTAAGGCGGCAGGAGACTGTGTACCACCATGTCCTCAGCTCTGTGCACAGGGTACCGCCATGTACCACCATGACCAGGGGCGTACATAGGAATCATGGGGCCCCATAGCAGAAGTTCTAATTGGGCCCCCACCCCAAAAGAAAAATGTAAATAATTGTTGGGGGCACAGAAGAGCAGATCTCACAACTTTCCAGCCTTTGCACAGCAATTAATAAATTGGGTACAGTAATTCAATGCAGTTTGTGGGGAATATTTTTTTCATAAGAATTTGGGAAAGTTATGAAATGTCCTATAAATGTCTGTCCTATTCCTAATCTAAGGGTCTAGACTTTTAGCTGAGATGAATCTGTGCTACAGTAAATGTATCACTTAAACATGAGCCATGTATGAGGGAGTCGCAGTTGGAGTCTGTGTCATGGAAATTGAGGAGTCGGAGGTTTGGCTTACTGACTCCACAGCTCTGCCTACTGTACCCCACCTCAACTCCCAGGGCAAAGTATGGTGACCCCAACACAGTATAATCCCCCAACTGTGACCCCCACACAGCCTTCCATGCAGTATAGTGGGCCTACATACAGTATAATGGCCCCCACATCTCTCCACACTCCACTGAGTATAATGCAGTCGCCATGGTCCTGCACGCAGTAGAATGCAGTCCCCGTGGCCCTGCACGCAGTAGAATGCAGTCCCCGTGGCCCTGCACGCAGTAGAATGCAGTCCCCGTGGCCCTGCACGCAGTAGAATGCAGTCCCCGTGGCCCTGCACGCAGTAGAATGCAGTCCCCGTGGCCCTGCACGCAGTAGAATGCAGTCCCCGTGGCCCTGCACGCAGTAGAATGCAGTCCCCGTGGCCCTGCACGCAGTAGAATGCAGTCCCCGTGGCCCTGCACGCAGTAGAATGCAGTCCCCGTGGCCCTGCACGCAGTAGAATGCAGTCCCCGTGGCCCTGCACGCAGTAGAATGCAGTCCCCGTGGCCCTGCACGCAGTAGAATGCAGTCCCCGTGGCCCTGCACGCAGTAGAATGCAGTCCCCGTGGCCCTGCACGCAGTAGAATGCAGTCCCCGTGGCCCTGCACGCAGTAGAATGCACTCCCCATGGTCCTCCACACAGTATAATGAACTCCCCATGGTCCTCCACACAGTATAATGAACTTCCCATGGTCCTCCACACAGTATAATGAACTCCCCATGGTCCTCCACGCAGTATAATGAACTCCCCATGGTCCTCCACGCAGTATAATGAACTCCCCATGGTCCTCCACACAGTATAATGAACTCCCCATGGTTCTGTATGCAGTATAATGCAGCCCCCCATAGGGTAAAAGGCAGCCCCCACCATAGGGTAAAATGCAGCCCCAGTCCTCCAGTATTATCAGTACTCACTGATTTATAAATAAATACATACTTACCGCTTCTCATTCCCTGCTGCTTCAGTCTCTGCAGCGCGTCTCTGTCATCACCTCAGCAGCTGCCAGCTCCACTGTCTGACAGAGCGTGGAGCGTCATCACGCCGCTGCGTCAGAAGTATGGAGGAGTGATGAGAGAGAGAGTGTCATATGACTATCCCTCCTCCATCATTGCTTTCAACCAGGGCTGGCTCCAGGTTTTTGTGGGCCCCGGGCGAAAGTCTCAGTGGCCCCTTTAATACATACAGCATTCATGATGCACAGATACAGCGGAGAAATGTAGGTATACAACACAGGGCAAAGGCTGCCCCCTCACCCTTCACATATGCAAACATGCACGTACACAGCACGCAGACATGCAGATGGTACACAGATATGCACACATACATTTGCAGACCAGCACATACACAGATACGTACATATTTGAACACATTCTTAAAAACACATAAAACAGACATAAATATATATATATACACTAGATGGTGGCCCGATTGTAATGCACCGGGTATTCTAGAATAGGTATGCGGCCGACCGGGTGCAATCAGCAGAGCTGTGTTTAAATTTGGCGCCAAAATCGCTGATTGGTTGCGTTCGGCAACCGCGACCAATCAGCAAAGCGGTGTTTAAATTTGGCGGCAATATCGATGATTGGTCGAGGGCGGCGGCCGCGACCAATCAGCCAAACCGTGTTAGTGAGGACTGGAGAGCGTGTTTAAATTTGGCACCAAAATCGCTGATTAGTCGCGACCAATCAGCAGAGCGGTGTTTAAATTTGGCGGCAATACTGCTGACTGGTTGCGGCCGCCAACCGCGACCAATCAGCAGAGCGATGCAGTGCGGTGTTTAAATTTGGCACCAAAATCGCTGATTAGTCGCGACCAATCAGCAAAGAGGTGTTAAAATTTGGCGCCAATACTGCTGACTGGTCGCGGCCGCCGACCGCGACCAATCAGCAGAGCGATGCAGAGCGGTGTTTAAATTTGGCACAAAAAGCGCCGATTGGTCGCGGCCGGTGGTTGCGACCAATCAGCAGAGTGAGGTTTAAATTTGGCGCCAATACTGCTGATGGGTCGAGGCCGGCGACCGCTACCAATCAGCAGAGTGAGGTTTACATTTGGCACAAAAAATGCAGACAGGTGGCGGCCGGTGGTTGCGACCAATCAGCAGAGTGAGGTTTAAATTTGGCGCCAATCTCGCCGATTGGACGCGGACGCCGGACGCTTCCAATCAGCACAGCAGTGTTTAAATGTGGCGGCAAGATCGGTGATTGGTCGCGGCCGCTATTTAAATGTGGCGCCCAAATCGGTGATTGGTTGCGGGCAGCGGCCGCGACCAATCAGCAGAGCGGTGTTTAACTTTGGCGCCAAGATCACTGATTGGTCGGGTGTGGAGAGCGCGACCAATCAGTGAATCGTATTGGTGAGGAGCGGGGAGCGGAATAGTATTAGTGAGGACCGGGGAGCGCCGCTGCCTGTGCGGCTACTTCCACTGCGAGAACCCGGGACATGAGCGGGCGCTCGCAGCAGAAGTATCCCGACCCGCAGCGCTGCTCCCCGGTCCTCCCTTCACACCCTACCGCTGATGTCCCCACAGTATCCGCATGGTGTTACAAAGGTCCGGACATTTGTGTTAAAAATCGCTGATTGGTCGCTGGCGCTGCTCGCGACCAATCACCGATTTGGGCGCCAAATTTAAATATCGGCCGCGACCAATCACCGATCTTGGCTCCACATTTAAACACCGCTGTGCTGATTGGTCGCGGCCGATATTTAAATTTGGCGCCCAAATAGGTGATTGGTCGCGGGCAGCGCCAGCGACCAATCAGCGATTTTTAACACAAATTTCCGGACCTTTGTAACACCATGCGGATACAGTGGGAACATCAGCGGCTAGGGTGTGAAGGGAGGACCGGGGAGCAGCGCTGCGGGTCGGGATACTTCTGCTGCGAGCGCCCGCTCATGTCCCTGGTTCTTGCAGCGGAAGTATCGGCACAGGCAGCAGCGCTGACATCCAATTGGTCCCGGACGCTATTTAAAAGTGCCGCACAAATCGGTTATTGGTCGCTGTCTTGGCCCGCGACCAATAACTGATCTTGGCGCCAAAGTTAAACACTATTGTGCTGATTGGTCACGGACGCTGACCGCGACCAATCACCGATTTGGGCGCCAAATTTAAATATCGGCCGCGACCAATCACCGATCTTGGCTCCACATTTAAACACCGCTGTGGTGATTGGTCGCGGCCGATATTTAAATTTGGCGCCAAAATCGGTGATTGGTCGCGGGCAGCGTCGGCGACCAATCAGCACAGCGGTGTTTAAGTTTTGCGCTAAGATCAGTGATTGGTCGGGTCCGAAGACCGCGGCCAATCATCGAATCGTCTTGGTGAGGACCGGGGAGCGGCGCTGCCTGTGCAGCTACTTACGCTGCGAGAACCCGGGACATAGCGGGCGCTCGCAGGAGAAGTATCCCGACCCGCAGCGCCGCTCCCCGGTCCTCCCTTCCGCATGGAGGTCAGCGGCGCCGGCGGTCCTTCCGCTGCTACCGGCCGGGAGATGAGCGCCTCGCGCCGCTCATCTCCCGGCTGCATCTCCGTCCCGCAGATGGGTCCGGCAGTCGGGTTCCTTCTGCTGTTGCCGGCCGGGAGATGAGCGCCTCGCGGCGCTCATCTTCCGGCTGCATCGCCGCTCAGCTCCGCCCCGCAGATGAGCCGCTAACGGCCGCCATCTTTTTTTAGAAATCCCCCGGCGCTGATTGGCCGCTGCCGGACCAATGAGCAACGCGGGATTTCCTGCATAGATAGACACACAGACAGACAGACGGGATAAGACGATTATATATATAGATACACAGTCATACACATTAGAAATATATTTAATATGGGGACTGGGGAACCTGGTGGCAAGTCTCACTTACCTGCCCCTTGTCCTGTGTCCGGTCCAGCTGTGCAGGGCCGCTGGCATGTCTGATGGCCATCACAGCCTCTTACCATCAGAGGGGCCCACTCGCCCCCCCAGCATGTCCACAGGGAGGACCTCCGGCGGTGTTTGATTGCTTACTCGGGGCCCCCCTCCTGCACTCTCTGCTCCACCGGCGCTGCTTAATTGCCGACACTTCATCAGGGCCTCCCCCCCGGGCCTCCTTTCACCAAGGACCCCCGCCCCCCGGGCCTCCCTTCATCAAGGACCCCCCCCCGGGCCTCCTTTCATCAAGGTCCCCCGCCCCCCGGGCCTCCCTTCATCAAAGACCCCCGCCCCCCGGGCCTCCCTTCATCAAGGACCCCCGCCCCCCCGGGCCTCCCTTCATCAAGGTCCCCCGCCCCCCGGGCCTCCCTTCATCAAGGACCCCCCCCCGCCCCCCCTCCTGCACCCCCACCCCCCGCTCCGCTGTTTGATTGACGCCGCCCGCCGACACTGTTTTCAGACATGGCCGCGCGCTGTGCGGCTGTGTCTGATAGTAATGACGCGGCAGGGGCGACACAAGCACAATTAAAGGCGCACTGTCTCCCCTGCCGTCATTACTACCAGACACCGCCGCCACCACCGCAGCAGCAGCACTTGGGAGCCACCGCGGGACAGGAAGGAAGAGAGCTGTACGGAACCCGGAAGTGCGGGTTCCGTACAGCTCCCAGCAGCTTCCTGTCCGACCAGGCGACAGGAGCGCTCTCAGCGGCGAGGCACTTGCGGGCGGCAATGCAATGCCGGCACCGCGCTCTGCACCGGCGACACCCCCCCTCCCCCACAAAAACTCCGGTTTTCATATGGAGTCTGGGGGAGGAGAGGGAAGTAAAAAAAAGAATAATAAATTATACCTCTCCCCTGGCGCCGCCCCCTGCGATCTGCCGCCCTAGGCACCGGACCACGAGCGCCTAAGTGTAAATACGGCCCTGCATTAGGGATGAATTTCACAGACACGGCCTGCAAAACCCAATTAATCCCACAATTGCCCATAACAGCCGTTCACATGGAGCTTTCACTTGATCAGAGCAATTTGAAAAATGAAAGCTGATCTCTGCGAGTTGCGACACTACTGGAACGGCGCTGGCACGGGAGGTGAGTATAGGTGTTTTTATTTTAACAAGGGCAAGCAATCAGATTGAGAAGGGGTTGTCCTAGTAGTGGACAACCCCTTTAAGCAAGAGCACAATACCCCCAGTGAGCAGGAAGCCCGGAGGCAGGAGAGCAGCGTCCTCCAGAGGACAAGATGACACAACCACTTTTATAAAGACCACCAGTAGACTCTTTTCACACATCATTTTTTGGCTTGTAAGAAACTCCATTGTTTTCATGCATATTATTACCAGCTTTTCCAAATGGCATTTTATTTAATTCAGATATGTTGGTGTCTTTTTTATGCCTTTTTAAGTCCTACAAGGAAACTTATGGGAAAACACATGAAAGAAACGCCACACTTAGGGCTTGTCAAAAAACACACCTAAAGTGAGCTGTCACACAATAAAAAAGCCTGATGGTTGTACAGCATTTAATATTACCTGTTGTCTTTTAGGCTACAGATGAAAAAATGCAGAAAAAAAATTGAATAAAAACCCTTGCTGGTTGCTGTATACTATGCTGATGGCACACTGTCACAGGGTGGGTGGCAAGCACCCAGGACAAGACAAGTATGTGCCCCCTAACCCGTGAACCAGTAGCAGTCCCTGAGTCCTTTCCAAAAGCCCAGTATTGCACATGTATTGTAATTTAAGAAAAATACTGATGTAATTATACTTTATGATTTCAACTCAATTTTTTTTCTGCTTTTTGTTGAAATCAGGTCTCAAATTTTAAATATATAAAACTTTATACATTATTTGTTTGCTTTGTATTTTTTATTACATTTTCTATGTAACAATTTTATTACCCTAACCCTATTCCTAACTTTAACCATAACCCTATTCCTAATCTGGTCCCTAACCCCAGCCCTAGCCCTAACCATAGACCTAATCCTAAACCAGGCTCTTGCCCTACTTGTAACACTAGTTCGAGTTAGAAAAAATGTAAAACTATAAAAGCAGCTCTATAAAATAAAGGAAGACAGTATTGAGCAGCAAAGCGGATGCCCACCCAACGCTACTTATGCCGAGCGCAGAAGTGGAGATGAGTTTGCCAGTGGCTGCTGCTCTCTACATAAGCAAAGATCAAAATTACAAAATTGTAATGAAGTGAGCTTTATCATATAAGTCGCTGCCTAAGCAGAGCACAACAGCCTATGGCAAACTCATCTCGAGCGCTTCACTCTATATAAGAGACTGAGACTACAGAAAATGAGCTGCGAATGAATGAACACTGGTTCAATAATTAGCTGCTCATTTTCTGCCATTTTAGCCACTGCTTATACATAGCACTGAAGTCAAAATGAATTTGTCATAGACTTCTGTGCTCTGCATAGGCAGCAATCAAAACAAACATTATTATACTTAGCTTTGTTATTTCAGCCGCTGCTTATGCTGAGTACAGCAGTGGATGAGAAACTCATCTCGCTTGCTTTGTTTGCAGCCTGTCGATGCAAATAATATAGAGATGTCAACTATTTCTCAATAAGTACAATGGTCAGAGATACTGCCATACAAAAAAGATAACAAAAGAAAAAATGTTTTTACCTTGCCATCTTACAGGTGGAAGGTCCCCTTGTATAGGGTTCCCCACTAGAGATTGTTCTTATGCTTATTCTATATATTCATCTTTATGATTGATATATATATATACAGTACAGACCAAAAGTTTGGACAAACCTTCTCATTTAAAGATTTTTCTGTATTTTCATGACTATGAAAATTGTACATTCACACTGAAGGCATCAAAATTATGAATTAACACATGTGGAATTATATACTTAACAAAAAAGTGTGAAACAACTGAAAATATGTCTTATATTCTAGGATCTTCAAAGTAGCCACCTTTTGCTTTGATGACTGCTTTGCACACTCTTGGCATTCTCTTGATGAGCTTCAAGAGGTAGTCACCGGAAATGGTCTTCCAACAATCTTGAAGGAGTTCCCAGAGATGCTTAGCACTTGTTGGCCCTTTTGCCTTCACTCTGCGGTCCAGCTCACCCCAAACCTTCTCAATTGGGTTCAGGTCTGGTGACTGTGGAGGCCAGATCATCTGGTGTAGCACCCCATCACTCTCCTTCTTGGTCAAATAGCCCTTACACAGCCTGGAGGTGTGTTTGGGGTCATTGTCCTGCTGAAAAATAAATGATGGTCCAACTAAACGCAAACCGGATGGAATAGCATGCTGCTGCAAGATGCTGTGGTAGCCATGCTGGTTCAGTATGCCTTCAATTTTGAATAAATCCCCAACAGTGTCACCAGCAAAGCACCCCCACACCATCACACCTCCTCCTCCATGCTTCACGGTGGGAACCAGGCATGTAGAGTCCATCCATTCACCTTTTCTGCGTCGCACAAAGACACGGTGGTTGGAACCAAAGATCTCAAATTTGTACTCATCAGACCAAAGCACAGATTTCCACTGGTCTAATGTCCATTCCTTGTGTTCTTTAGCACAAACAAGTCTCTTCTGCTTGTTGCCTGTACTTAGAAGTGGTTTCCTAGCATCTATTTTACCATGAAGGCCTGCTGCACAAAGTCTCCTCTTAACAGTTGTTGTAGAGATGTGTCTGCTGCTAGAACTCTGTGTGGCATTGACCTGGTCTCTAATCTGAGCTGCTGTTAACCTGCGATTTCTGAGGCTGGTGACACGGATAAACTTATCCTCAGAAGCAGAGGTGACTCTTGGTCTTCCTTTCCTGGGGCGGTCTTCATGTGAGCCAGTTTCTTTGTAGCTCTTGATGGTTTTTGCAACTGCACTTGGGGACACTTTCAAAGTTTTCCCAATTTTTCAGACTGACTGACTTTCATTTCTTAAAGTAATGATGGCCACTCGTTTTTCTTTACTTAGCTGCTTTTTTTCTTGCCATAATAAAAATTCTAACAGTCTATTCAGTAGGACTATCAGCTGTGTATTCACCAGACTTCTGCACAACACGACTGATGGTCCCAACCCCATTTATAAGGCAAGAAATACCACTTATTAAACCTGACAGGGCACACCTGTGAAGTGAAAACCATCTCCGGTGACTACCTCGTGAAGCTCATCAAGAGTGTGCAAAGCAGTCATCAATGCAAAAGGTGGCTACTTTGAAGAACCTAGAATATAAGACATATTTTCAGTTGTTTCACACTTTTTTGTTAAGTATATAATTTCACATGTGTTAATTCATAGTTTTGATGCCTTCAGTGTGAATGTACAATTTTCATAGTCATGAAAATACCGAAAAATCTTTAAATGAGAAGGTGTGTCCAAACTTTTGGTCTGTACTGTATATATATATGTTCTTTGACTACGGGCATTTGTGCAATTTCGTCTATTCCAGGCACCGTTGTTACTATCTTTATACTTGTATGCGCCTGACCCCCTAGCATTTCTTCCATCTAGTCACCCCTTTTTGTCTTTTATATATTTTTTTTTTCACTTTTGTTTTGATTCAATAAATATACTTTTTCTTGCAATGTTATGCTGGGTTGTTCTCCTTTTTTTCTATATAGTTCATTGATGTGGATAAATAATACAGCATATTGTTAAAATGGGCCCTAAAATCCTAAAATTATCTGTGAGATAATACTGAAGTGATGAAAAATTAGAAAAGATAAAGTTTAAATCAACTAACTAAAAAAAGTAGAACAGAAACAGATTTAATTTTATTACAGCCCTTATATCAAACGTATACATTCCCATCCTTATACTGTAGCATACACCTTGGATTCTTATTGGTCAGTTACTGATCACATGACCAGTGCCATCCAGGTGCCCGTGCGCTCAGTTGACAGTTAGGAAAGTGACAGTTGGATTTGACTGGTGATAGTGAAGAAGCTGTCTGTGGACTGTGATCAAAGCGATATTATGGAGAAGAAGGAGGTTTTAGGGAGGAAGAGAGCGAGGAAAAGAAGACACTTGGACTCATCGGCTGATGAGGAGTCTTCTATCAAAAAAAAACAAAAGACGGGAAGAAAGAGTAAAAAAACAGACTCAGGACGGAAGATGTCTCCCACCCCAGAGATGGAGCGAGTGGACGAGGACGTCATTGCCAAGAGTGAAGGACTCAAGAACAGAAGACACTTGGACTCATCGGCTGATGAGAAGTCTTCTATCAAAAACCCCAACAGGAAGGGAAAAAAGAGAAAAAAAAGAGACTCAGGAAGGAAGATGTCTCCCACTCCAGAGAAGGAGCGAGTGGATGAAGACGTCATTGGCCAGAGTAAAGGACCGAAGAACAGAAGGATCGACCTGGACTGTTCAGAGGAACGAAAGACACCAATCATTAAGACTAATAGTCAGAAGAAAGAAGACGTGGGAAGCTCAGGTAAGAAGAGAAATGTAACTAGTAATTATAGGGAACGTTATTGTACATGTTTTATACCTCCACTTGTAATCCAGGAATAAAGTCAGCAAAATGGTTCCAAATCTATCTTTATAATGAAAAATTACCAAAACCAGTTTTATATTAGAGCAGATGAGTATAGGGGTTGTGGGCAGTTTACCAATATAAAGTGGTAAGAGTTATCTGTTCCCAAATCTTGGTGAAATGTTATCATTGTGTAATGTCCAGGTTCAGTTCTGCTGAGATTTACCACAACACATGGAAAATGCTAACACCTTTTCAAAGGGAATCTGGCAGCAGTTTTGTGTTTTCCTATATGAGAGCAGTAAGATATAGAGTCAGAGACCTTTGTAACAATGATGTACTACTCATTGGGCTACATTGTATAATTTTGATAAAATCACAGTTTTATCTGCTACAGATTTACCAGTTCTAACAACACTGATTGGCATCTTTCTGTGTGTGTACACTGTGCATAGGCAGAAAGCTCCCAATCAGTGGTGGGGGCGGGGTTATACAGAGCTCATGAATCTAGATGACTACCTGGCAGCAGTCCTTTAGTGATAATCTCCTGCTGATAAAACAGTGATTTTATCAAAACTACAGCATGCAGCCCAAAAAATGACACATTTCTCTTTAAATATTATATATCTATATATCTCTCTATATATATTATATCTCAGATTAGGTGTCAAAACCTTGGTGACATAGCCCCTTTAAATGCTGCATTGCCTGAAATAAAAAAAACCACATCCCTCCTGGAATGGCGCCATTCCAGCGATGTTGGCATTGAGTCTCTTGGTAAATGTGAAGTGTTTTTCGTTTATTTGAGGCCCTGTAGCATTCCAGAAGGGGATGACAAGTAGTGGACAAACCCACACAGTCCAATTAAATGTCAAATTTATGCAAATGTTAGAATGTTGCAATCTCCTTCTCTACTCCCCTCTTATCTCCTCTTCCCACAATCACATATATGGTTTCTCCCGTGCTTCCCCCCTACTCTGGAACTGTCTACCCCAACACATCAGACTCTCGCCTACCGTGGAAACCTTCATAAGGAACCTGAAGACCGACCTCTTCTGACAAGCCTACAAGCTGCAGTAACCCTCGCTCCACCATACCGCTGCACGACCAGCCCTACCCTCACCTACTGTATCCTCACCCATCCCTTGTAGACTGTGGCCCTCGCGGGCAGGGTCCTCTCTCCTCCTGGACCAGTCTCTGGCTTGTATTGTTCATGATTATTGTGCTTGTCTTTACTATGTATACCACTTCTCACATGTAAAGCGCCAGGGAATAAATGGCGCCATAATAATAAAGAATAATAATAATCCTAGTGATACGTGTAAAGGATTGTCCGTCTCTTTGGAGGTTTATTTCATGAGTATTGCAGTAGCTTCTCAGCACCGTACATTTAGAGATCCTTGTGTCTGCCTTGTGTACCTGCTGTAGCGGATGTGCCATGTCTGCGTTATCCTCCATATTGAGGTCTTCTCCTATATGGTTCCTGTAATGCAGCCCACATCACCCATATTACTAGATTCTCATCAGTTGTTCTTCGTCCCATCTCCTGACAGCAGTGATAGATCAGTGACATGGAGCTGCTGTCCCCTGATGTATAATGCAGAGTCTCACAGACTCATTTATCAAAACTGTTCATTACATTCTCTTTGTTGTCCATAGCAACCAACCAGAACTCAGCTTTCATTTCTCAACCTGCTTTGGTAAAATTAAAGCTGATCTGTGATTGGTTGTTTTGGGCACAGTAGACAGCCCTACTGTAAGGGTATGTGCACACGGTCAGGAGGCGCTGCGGGTTTGAAGCTGCGTGTTATGCAGCGTCATACCCGCAGTGGCTAGATGTTACAGCATAGTGGATGGGATTTCTAGAGATCCCATGTCCACTATGCGTATGTTGGCTGCAGATCACTGGCGGAAACTGACATGCAGCGTGTTTTTCAGACCTGCAGCATGTCAATTTCTCTTGCAGGTCCGCATGTGAACTTTCCCCATAGACTAACCTCTATGAAGAAAGTCCGCATGTGAAAAAAAAATGGCGCCACTCATTTACATAATGAGGGGGGAAGCTATTCCACAGTGTCGGGACCGCAGGCGGCTCCTGACCGTATGCACATGCCCTAAGGCTGTGTGCACACGTTGTGTTTTTGCTTCGTTTTTTTTCATTGCAGATTTGTCACAAAACTTGAAGGATTTCCTGTTGCAAAGTGAATGAGTGCCCTGAAGACTCCTGCACACGTTGCTTATTTGTGACTGGCAGATTTGGTGCAGATGTAAATAGATAGCGTGGTAAGCGCATGCACTGACTCCGGCACCATTTCATTGAAGTATTGTGCTACAAAATTAAAGGGATCCTTTCATCAGAAATAACGCTATTAACCTGCATATATAACAGTTAATCTGCAGATTAACAATATTACTATGCTGCCCAGCAGCTGAATGCAGCGGGGAGAAAATTAACTCTATTCTCCTCGCCAGCATTCTGTTTCAGTCCTGAGGGCGGGACAGTGCCGGTTCGGTCACCACTCTGAGTATACAGAGCGTCCCCTATAACTGCGCCCCCAGCACTGACTGACACTGGCTCTACATTGAGGCCGGCTGTCAGTCAGGGCCGGGGTTACATCGGCCGCTCTGTATTCTCAAAGCTATGACTGAACCAGCACCGGGCCAGACCCCATGACTGAAACTGAATGCTCCCCCATCAGGGTGTATGCTCCCCCATCCTGGTACATGCTCCTCCATCCCGGTATATGCTCCCCCCATCCAGGTCCCCCATTCTGGTATATGCTCCCCCCATCCTGGTATATGGTCTTCTCATCCAGGTCTCCCATCCTGGTACATGGTCTCCTTATCCGGGTCCCCCATCCTGGTACATGCTCCTCCATCCTGGTGTATGCTCCCCCATCCAGGTCTCCCATCCTGGTACATGCTCCTCCATCCTGGTATATGCTCCCCCATCCTGGTCTCCCATCCTGGTAAATGCTCCCCCATTCTGCCTGTTCTGCTGTTCTTTCATTCATAAAAAAAAACAACACTCCGACTCACCTTTCCCCTCTCCATTGCAGCGCGTCCTCGATCTCTGGTGAGGCTGGAGGAGTGTGGCGCCAGAGTTTGTGACTGCACATAGTGCTATGTGAGGATCATACTGTATATAGGGAGCTATGTGGGGCTCATACTGTATATAGGGAGGCTATATGTGGCTCATACTGTATATAGGAAGGCTATGGGGGGCTCATAATGTATATAGGGAGCTATATGGGGGGCTCATATTGTATATAGGGAGGCTATGGGGGCCTCGTACTGTTTATAGGGAGCTATGTCGGGGTCATACTGTCTATAAGGAGCTATGCGGGGGTTCATACTGTATATAGGTAGGCTATGGGGGGCTCATACCATATATAGGGAGGCTATGGGGGCTCATACTGCATATAGGGAGGCTATGTGGGGCTCATACTGTGTATAAGGAGCTATGCGGGGGTTCATACTGTATATAGGGAGGCTATGTTGGGCTCATACTGCATATAAGGAGCTATGCGGGGCCTCATACTGTATATAGGAGGATATTTGGGAGCTCATACTGTATATTACATGCTATTTGGGGGCTCATACTGTATATAGTGAGCCATGTGGGGCTCATACTGTATATAGTGAGCTATGTGGGGCTCATACTGTATATAGAAGGCTATTTGGGGGCTCATTGTATATAAGGAACTATGTGGGGGGATGATACTGTATATAGGAGGCTATGTGGGGCGATGATACAGTATATAGGACACTATGTGGAGGGATGATACTGCATATAGGAAGCTATGCGGGGGTTCATACTGTACTGTATATAGGGAGGCTATGTGAGGCTCATACTGTATATAGGGAGCTTTGTGGGGCTCATACTGTATATAAGGAGCTATGTGGGGGCTCATACTGTATATAGGGAGGCTATGGGGGACTCATACTGTATATAAGGAGCTATGTGGAGGGCTCATATTGTATATAGGGAGGCTATGGGGTTCATACCATATACAGGGAGGCTATCTGAGGCTCATACTGCATATTGGAAGCTTTGTGGGGCTCATACTGTATATAAGGAGATACGTGGGGGGCTCAAATTGTATATAGGGAGGCTACGGGGGCTCATACTATATATAAGGAGCTATGTGGGGGGCTCATATTGCATATAGGGAGGCTATGGGGGCTCATACTGTATATAGGGAGGCTATGGGGGCTTATACTGTATATACGGAGGCTATGTGGGGCTCATACTGTTTATAAGGAGCTATGTCGGGCTCATACTGTATATAAGGAGCTATGCGGGGGTTCATACCATATATAGGGAGGCTATGGGGGGCTCATACTGTATATAGGGAGGCTATGGGGGGCTCATACTGTGTATAGGGAGGCTATGCGGGGGTTCATACTGTATATAGGGAGGCTATGTGGGGCTCATACTGTATATAAGGAGCTATGCGGGGGCTCATACTGTATATAGGAGGCTATTTGGGGGCTCATACTGTATATAGGAGGCTATCTGGGGGCTCATACTGTATATAAGAGGATATTTGGGAGCTCATACTGTATATTACATGCTATTTGGGGGCTCATACTGTATATAGTGAGCCATGTGGGGCTCATACTGTATATAGTGAGCTATGTGGGGCTCATACTGTATATAGGAGGCTATTTGGGGGCTCATTGTATATAAGGAGCTATGTGGGGGGATGATACTGTATATAGGAGGCTATGTGGGGTGATGATACAGTATATAGGACACTATGTGGAGGGATGATACTGCATATAGGAAGCTATGCGGGGGTTCATACTGTACTGTATATAGGGAGGCTATGTGAGGCTCATACTGTATATAGGGAGCTTTGTGGGGCTCATACTGTATATAAGGAGCTATGTGGGGGCTCATACTGTATATAGGGAGGCTATGGGGGGCTCATACTGTATATAAGGAGCTATGTGGAGGGCTCATATTGTATATAGGGAGGCTATGGGGGCTCATAAAGTATATAGGGAGGCTATCTGAGGCTCATACTGCATATTGGAAGCTTTGTGGGGCTCATACTGTATATAAGGAGATATGTGGGGGGCTCAAATTGTATATAGGGAGGGTACGGGGGGCTCATACTATATATAAGGAGCTATGTGAGGGGCTCATATTGTATATAGGGAGGCTATGGGGGCTCATACTGTATATAGGGAGGCTATGTGTGGCTCATACTGTTTATAGGGAGCTATGTCGGGCTCATACTGTATATAAGGAGCTATGAGGGGGTTCATACCATATATAGGGAGGCTATGGTGGCTCATACTGTATATAGGGAGGCTATGGGGGGCTCATACTGTATATAAGGAGCTATGTGGAGGGCTCATATTGTATATAGGGAGGCTATGGGGGCTCATACTGTATATAGGGAGGCTATGTGAGGCTCATACTGTATATAGGAAGCTTTGTGGGGCTCCTACTGTATATAAGGAGCTATGTGGGGGGCTCATATTGTATATAGGGAGGCTATGGGGGCTTATACTGTATATACGGAGGCTATGTGTGGCTCATACTGTTTATAGGGAGCTATGTCGGGCTCATACTGTATATAAGGAGCTATGCGGGGGTTCATACCATATATAGGGAGGCTATGGGGGGCTCATACTGTATAGGGAGGCTATGGGGGGCTCATACTGTGTATAGGGAGGCTATGCGGGGGTTCATACTGTATATAGGGAGGCTATGTGGGGCTCATACTGTATATAAGGAGCTATGCGGGGGCTCATACTGTATATAGCGAGCTATCTGGGGGCTCATACTGTATATAGGAGGCTATTTGGGGGCTCATACTGTATATAGGAGGCTATTTGGGGGCTCATACTGTATATAGGAGGCTATTTGGGGGCTCAAACTGTATATAGTGAGCTATGTGGGACTCATACTGTATATAGTGAGCTATGTGGGACTCCTACTGCATATAGTGAGCCATGTGGGACTCATACTGTATATAGTGAGCTATGTGGGGGGATGATACTGCATATAGGAGGCTATGTGGGGGCATAATACGGTATATAGGAGGCTATGTGGGGGCATGATACGGTATATAAGAGGCTATGTGGAGGGATAATACTGCATATAAGGAGGCTATGGAGGTCTCATACTGTATATAGGGAGGCTATGTGGGGCTCATGCTGTATATAGGAGGCTATCTGGGGGCTCACACTGTATATAGAAGGCTATTTGGGGGCTCATACTCTATATAGGAAGCTATGTGGGGCTCATCTATAATATAATGCTACAAGAGTCCCTCTGTCTGAAGCCTTTAAAGACTGCGCAAGCGCGACACGCCTCAGGCTCCAGACAGAAAAACGCATGGAGCCGTAACAGGTAAGAAGAGTGTATGGCGCCGGAGATCGCGGTATGCGTAGACAATGAACGCATACCGCGATCTTCGGTGCCATACTTACATACTTACCTGACCAGGAGGAGCGTTGACGCGCGCCTCTCTTCTCTTCACTGTATATAGTGAGCTATGTGGGGGGCTCATACTGTATATAGTGAGCTATGTGGGACTCATACTGTATATAGGAGGCTATTTGGTGGCTCATACTGTATATAGTGAGCTATTTGGGGACTCATACTGTATATAGTGAGCTATGTGGGGCTCATACTGTATATAGTGAGCTATGTGGGGCTCATACTGTATATAGTGAGCTATGTGGGACTCATACTGTATATAGAGGGTTTTTGGGGGCTCATACTGTATATAGTGAGCTATTTGGGGGCTCATACTGTATATAGTGAGCTATGTGGGACTCATTCTGTATATAGGAGGCTATTTTGGGGCTCATTCTGCATATAAGGAGCTATGTGGGGGGATGATACTGTATATAGGAGGCTATGTGTAGGGATGATACTGCATATAGGAAGTTATGCAGGGGTTCATACTGTATATAAGGAGGCTATGGGGGGCTCATACTGTATATAGTGAGCTATTTGGGGGCTCATACTGTATATAGTGAGCTATGTGGGGCTCATACTGTATATAGTGAGCTATGTGGGACTCATACTGTATATTGAAGGCTTTTTGGGGGCTCATACAATATATAGTGAGCTATTTGGGGGCTCATACTGTATATAGTGAGCTATGTGGGGCTCATACTGTATATAGTGAGCTATGTGGGACTCATTCTGTATATAGGAGGCTATTTTGGGGCTCATACTGCATATAAGGAGTTATGTGGGGGGATGATACTGTATATAGGAGGCTATGTGTAGGGATGATACTGCATATAGGAAGTTATGCGGGGGTTCATACTGTATATAAGGAGGCTATGGGGGGCTCATACTGTATATAAGGAGCTTTGTGGAGGGCTCATTGTATATAGGGAGGCTATGGGGGCTCATACTGTATATAGGGAGGCTATGTGAGGCTCATACTGTATACAGGAAGCTTTGTGGGGCTCATACTGTATATAAGGAGCTATTTGGGGGGGCTTATATTGTATATAGGGAGGCCACGGGGGGCTCATACTGTATATAGGGAGGCTATGGGGGCTCATATTCTATATAGGGAGGCTATGTCGGGCTCATACTGTATATAAGGAGCTATGCGGGGGTTCATACCATATATAGGGAGGATATGGGGGGCTCATACTGTACATAGGGAGGCTATGGGGGGGCTCATATTATGTATAAGGAGCTATGCGGGGGTTCATACTGTATATAGGGAGGCTATGTGGGGCTCATACTGTATATAAGGAGCTTTGTGAGGCTCATACTGTATATAGCGAGATATGCGGGGGCTCATACTGTATATAGGAGGCTATCTGGGGGCTCATACTGTATATAGGAGGCTATCTGGGGGCTCATACTGTATATAGTGAGCTATTTAGGGGCTCATACTGTATATAGGAGGCTATTTTGGGGCTCATATTGTATATAAGGAGCTATGTGGGGGGATGAAACTGCATATAGGAGGGTATGTGGGGCTAATACTGTATATAAGAGGCTATGTGGGGGCATGATACGGTATATAGGATGCTATGTGTGGGGATGATACTGTATATAGGAGGCTATGTGGGGCTAATACTGTATATAAGAGGCTATGTGAGGGGATGATACTGTGTATAGGAGGCTATTTGGGGGCTCATTGTATATAGGGGGCTATGCAGGGCTCATACTGTATATAGCGAGCTTTGCGGGGGCTCATACTGTATATACGAGGCTATCTGGGGGCTCACACTGTATATAGGAGGCTATTTGGGGGCTCACACTGTATATAGGAAGGTATGCGGGGCTCATCTATAATATAACGCTATAAGCATCCCTCTGTGTGAAGCCTCTATAGACTGAGCAAGCGCGACTCGCCTCTGTCTCCAGACAGAAAAACGCATGGAGCCGTTAAAGGTAAGAAGAGTGTATGGCGCCGGAGATCGCGGTATGCGTAGACAATGAACGCATACCGCGATCTTCGGTGCCATACTTACATACTTACCTGACCAGGAGGAGCGTTGACGCGCGCCTCTCTTCTCTTCACTGTATATAGTGAGCTATGTGGGGCTCATACTGTATGTAAGGAGCTATGTGGGGGGCTCATATTGGCTATGGGGGGCTCATACTATATATAGGGAGCTATGCGGGGGCTCATACTGTATATAGGAGGCTATCTGGGGGCTCACACTGCATATAGGAAGCTATGTGGGGCTCATACTGTATAGAGGGGGCTATGCAGGGCTCATACTGTATATAGGATGCTATCTGGGAGCTCACACTGTATATAGGAGGCTATTTGGGGGCTCATACTGTATATAGGAGGCTATTTGGGGGCTCATACTGCATATAGGAAGCTATGTGGGGCTCATACTGTATAGAGGGGGCTATGCAGGGCTCATACTGTATATAGGATGCTATCTGGGAGCTCACACTGTATATAGGAGGCTATTTGGGGGCTCATCTATAATATAACGCTACAAGAGTCCCTCTCTCTGAAGCCTCTATAGACTGCGCAAGCGCGACACGCCTCTGGCTCCAGACAGAAAAACGCATGGAGCTGTTAGAGGTAAGAAGAGTGTATGGCGCCGGAGATCGCGTTATGCGTAGACACTGAACGCATACCGCGATCTTCGGCGCCATACTTACATACTTACCTGACCAGGAGGAGGGTTGGCGCGGCGCCTCTCTTCTCTTCACTGTATATAGTGAGCTATGTGGGGCTCATACTGTATATAGTGAGCTATGTGGGACTCATACTGTATATAGGAGGCTATTTTGTGGCTCATATTGTATATAAGGAGCTATGTGGGGGGATGATACTGTATATAGGAGGCTATGTGGAGGGATGATACTGCATATAGGAAGCTATGCGGGGGTTCATACTCTACTGTATATAGGGAGGCTATGTGAGGCTCATACTGTATATAGGAGGCTATTTGGGGGATCACACTGTATATAGGAGGCTATTTGGGGGCTCATACTGTATATAGGTAGGCTATGGGGGGCTCATACCATATATAGGGAGGCTATGGGGGCTCATACCATATATTGGGAGGCTATGGGGGCTCATACTGCATATAGGGAGGCTATGTGGGGCTCATACTGTGTATAAGGAGCTATGCGGGGGTTCATACTGTATATAGGGAGGCTATGTTGGGCTCATACTGCATATAAGGAGCTATGCGGGGCCTCATACTGTATATAGGAGGATATTTGGGAGCTCATACTGTATATTACATGCTATTTGGGGGCTCATACTGTATATAGTGAGCCATGTGGGGCTCATACTGTATATAGTGAGCTATGTGGGGCTCATACTGTATATAGAAGGCTATTTGGGGGCTCATTGTATATAAGGAACTATGTGGGGGGATGATACTGTATATAGGAGGCTATGTGGGGCGATGATACAGTATATAGGACACTATGTGGAGGGATGATACTGCATATAGGAAGCTATGCGGGGGTTCATACTGTACTGTATATAGGGAGGCTATGTGAGGCTCATACTGTATATAGGGAGCTTTGTGGGGCTCATACTGTATATAAGGAGCTATGTGGGGGCTCATACTGTATATAGGGAGGCTATGGGGGACTCATACTGTATATAAGGAGCTATGTGGAGGGCTCATATTGTATATAGGGAGGCTATGGGGTTCATACCATATACAGGGAGGCTATCTGAGGCTCATACTGCATATTGGAAGCTTTGTGGGGCTCATACTGTATATAAGGAGATACGTGGGGGGCTCAAATTGTATATAGGGAGGCTACGGGGGCTCATACTATATATAAGGAGCTATGTGGGGGGCTCATATTGCATATAGGGAGGCTATGGGGGCTCATACTGTATATAGGGAGGCTATGGGGGCTTATACTGTATATACGGAGGCTATGTGGGGCTCATACTGTTTATAAGGAGCTATGTCGGGCTCATACTGTATATAAGGAGCTATGCGGGGGTTCATACCATATATAGGGAGGCTATGGGGGGCTCATACTGTATATAGGGAGGCTATGGGGGGCTCATACTGTGTATAGGGAGGCTATGCGGGGGTTCATACTGTATATAGGGAGGCTATGTGGGGCTCATACTGTATATAAGGAGCTATGCGGGGGCTCATACTGTATATAGGAGGCTATTTGGGGGCTCATACTGTATATAGGAGGCTATCTGGGGGCTCATACTGTATATAGGAGGATATTTGGGAGCTCATACTGTATATTACATGCTATTTGGGGGCTCATACTGTATATAGTGAGCCATGTGGGGCTCATACTGTATATAGTGAGCTATGTGGGGCTCATACTGTATATAGGAGGCTATTTGGGGGCTCATTGTATATAAGGAGCTATGTGGGGGGATGATACTGTATATAGGAGGCTATGTGGGGCGATGATACAGTATATAGGACACTATGTGGAGGGATGATACTGCATATAGGAAGCTATGCGGGGGTTCATACTGTACTGTATATAGGGAGGCTATGTGAGGCTCATACTGTATATAGGGAGCTTTGTGGGGCTCATACTGTATATAAGGAGCTATGTGGGGGCTCATACTGTATATAGGGAGGCTATGGGGGGCTCATACTGTATATAAGGAGCTATGTGGAGGGCTCATATTGTATATAGGGAGGCTATGGGGGCTCATAAAGTATATAGGGAGGCTATCTGAGGCTCATACTGCATATTGGAAGCTTTGTGGGGCTCATACTGTATATAAGGAGATATGTGGGGGGCTCAAATTGTATATAGGGAGGGTACGGGGGGCTCATACTATATATAAGGAGCTATGTGAGGGGCTCATATTGTATATAGGGAGGCTATGGGGGCTCATACTGTATATAGGGAGGCTATGTGGGGCTCATACTGTTTATAGGGAGCTATGTCGGGCTCATACTGTATATAAGGAGCTATGAGGGGGTTCATACCATATATAGGGAGGCTATGGTGGCTCATACTGTATATAGGGAGGCTATGGGGGGCTCATACTGTATATAAGGAGCTATGTGGAGGGCTCATATTGTATATAGGGAGGCTATGGGGGCTCATACTGTATATAGGGAGGCTATGTGAGGCTCATACTGTATATAGGAAGCTTTGTGGGGCTCCTACTGTATATAAGGAGCTATGTGGGGGGCTCATATTGTATATAGGGAGGCTATGGGGGCTTATACTGTATATACGGAGGCTATGTGTGGCTCATACTGTTTATAGGGAGCTATGTCGGGCTCATACTGTATATAAGGAGCTATGCGGGGGTTCATACCATATATAGGGAGGCTATGGGGGGCTCATACTGTATAGGGAGGCTATGGGGGGCTCATACTGTGTATAGGGAGACTATGCGGGGGTTCATACTGTATATAGGGAGGCTATGTGGGGCTCATACTGTATATAAGGAGCTATGCGGGGGCTCATACTGTATATAGCGAGCTATCTGGGGGCTCATACTGTATATAGGAGGCTATTTGGGGGCTCATACTGTATATAGGAGGCTATTTGGGGGCTCATACTGTATATAGGAGGCTATTTGGGGGCTCAAACTGTATATAGTGAGCTATGTGGGACTCATACTGTATATAGTGAGCTATGTGGGACTCCTACTGCATATAGTGAGCCATGTGGGACTCATACTGTATATAGTGAGCTATGTGGGGGGATGATACTGCATATAGGAGGCTATGTGGGGGCATGATACGGTATATAGGAGGCTATGTGGGGGCATGATACGGTATATAAGAGGCTATGTGGAGGGATAATACTGCATATAAGGAGGCTATGGGGGTCTCATACTGTATATAGGGAGGCTATGTGGGGCTCATGCTGTATATAGGAGGCTATCTGGGGGCTCACACTGTATATAGAAGGCTATTTGGGGGCTCATACTCTATATAGGAAGCTATGTGGGGCTCATCTATAATATAATGCTACAAGAGTCCCTCTGTCTGAAGCCTTTAAAGACTGCGCAAGCGCGACACGCCTCAGGCTCCAGACAGAAAAACGCATGGAGCCGTAACAGGTAAGAAGAGTGTATGGCGCCGGAGATCGCGGTATGCGTAGACAATGAACGCATACCGCGATCTTCGGTGCCATACTTACATACTTACCTGACCAGGAGGAGCGTTGACGCGCGCCTCTCTTCTCTTCACTGTATATAGTGAGCTATGTGGGGGGCTCATACTGTATATAGTGAGCTATGTGGGACTCATACTGTATATAGGAGGCTATTTGGTGGCTCATACTGTATATAGTGAGCTATTTGGGGACTCATACTGTATATAGTGAGCTATGTGGGGCTCATACTGTATATAGTGAGCTATGTGGGACTCATACTGTATATAGAAGGCTTTTTGGGGGCTCATACTGTATATAGTGAGCTATTTGGGGGCTCATACTGTATATAGTGAGCTATGTGGGACTCATTCTGTATATAGGAGGCTATTTTGGGGCTCATTCTGCATATAAGGAGCTATGTGGGGGGATGATACTGTATATAGGAGGCTATGTGTAGGGATGATACTGCATATAGGAAGTTATGCAGGGGTTCATACTGTATATAAGGAGGCTATGGGGGGCTCATACTGTATATAGTGAGCTATTTGGGGGCTCATACTGTATATAGTGAGCTATGTGGGGCTCATACTGTATATAGTGAGCTATGTGGGACTCATACTGTATATTGAAGGCTTTTTGGGGGCTCATACAATATATAGTGAGCTATTTGGGGGCTCATACTGTATATAGTGAGCTATGTGGGGCTCATACTGTATATAGTGAGCTATGTGGGACTCATTCTGTATATAGGAGGCTATTTTGGGGCTCATACTGCATATAAGGAGTTATGTGGGGGGATGATACTGTATATAGGAGGCTATGTGTAGGGATGATACTGCATATAGGAAGTTATGCGGGGGTTCATACTGTATATAAGGAGGCTATGGGGGGCTCATACTGTATATAAGGAGCTTTGTGGAGGGCTCATTGTATATAGGGAGGCTATGGGGGCTCATACTGTATATAGGGAGGCTATGTGAGGCTCATACTGTATACAGGAAGCTTTGTGGGGCTCATACTGTATATAAGGAGCTATTTGGGGGGGCTTATATTGTATATAGGGAGGCCACGGGGGGCTCATACTGTATATAGGGAGGCTATGGGGGCTCATATTCTATATAGGGAGGCTATGTCGGGCTCATACTGTATATAAGGAGCTATGCGGGGGTTCATACCATATATAGGGAGGATATGGGGGGCTCATACTGTACATAGGGAGGCTATGGGGGGGCTCATATTATGTATAAGGAGCTATGCGGGGGTTCATACTGTATATAGGGAGGCTATGTGGGGCTCATACTGTATATAAGGAGCTTTGTGAGGCTCATACTGTATATAGCGAGATATGCGGGGGCTCATACTGTATATAGGAGGCTATCTGGGGGCTCATACTGTATATAGGAGGCTATCTGGGGGCTCATACTGTATATAGTGAGCTATTTAGGGGCTCATACTGTATATAGGAGGCTATTTTGGGGCTCATATTGTATATAAGGAGCTATGTGGGGGGATGAAACTGCATATAGGAGGGTATGTGGGGCTAATACTGTATATAAGAGGCTATGTGGGGGCATGATACGGTATATAGGATGCTATGTGTGGGGATGATACTGTATATAGGAGGCTATGTGGGGCTAATACTGTATATAAGAGGCTATGTGAGGGGATGATACTGTGTATAGGAGGCTATTTGGGGGCTCAATGTATATAGGGGGCTATGCAGGGCTCATACTGTATATAGCGAGCTTTGCGGGGGCTCATACTGTATATACGAGGCTATCTGGGGGCTCACACTGTATATAGGAGGCTATTTGGGGGCTCACACTGTATATAGGAAGGTATGCGGGGCTCATCTATAATATAACGCTATAAGCATCCCTCTGTGTGAAGCCTCTATAGACTGAGCAAGCGCGACTCGCCTCTGTCTCCAGACAGAAAAACGCATGGAGCCGTTACAGGTAAGAAGAGTGTATGGCGCCGGAGATCGCGGTATGCGTAGACAATGAACGCATACCGCGATCTTCGGTGCCATACTTACATACTTACCTGACCAGGAGGAGCGTTGACGCGCGCCTCTCTTCTCTTCACTGTATATAGTGAGCTATGTGGGGCTCATACTGTATGTAAGGAGCTATGTGGGGGGCTCATATTGGCTATCTGGGAGCTCACACTGTATATAGGAGGCTATTTGGGGGCTCATACTGTATATAGGAGGCTATTTGGGGGCTCATACTGCATATAGGAAGCTATGTGGGGCTCATACTGTATAGAGGGGGCTATGCAGGGCTCATACTGTATATAGGATGCTATCTGGGAGCTCACACTGTATATACGAGGCTATTTGGGGGCTCATCTATAATATAACGCTACAAGAGTCCCTCTCTCTGAAGCCTCTATAGACTGCGCAAGCGCGACACGCCTCTGGCTCCAGACAGAAAAACGCATGGAGCTGTTAGAGGTAAGAAGAGTGTATGGCGCCGGAGATCGCGATATGCGTAGACACTGAACGCATACCGCGATCTTCGGCGCCATACTTACATACTTACCTGACCAGGAGGAGGGTTGGCGCGGCGCCTCTCTTCTCTTCACTGTATATAGTGAGCTATGTGGGGCTCATACTGTATATAGTGAGCTATGTGGGACTCATACTGTATATAGGAGGCTATTTTGTGGCTCATATTGTATATAAGGAGCTATGTGGGGGGATGATACTGTATATAGGAGGCTATGTGGAGGGATGATACTGCATATAGGAAGCTATGCGGGGGTTCATACTCTACTGTATATAGGGAGGCTATGTGAGGCTCATACTGTATATAGGAGGCTATTTGGGGGATCACACTGTATATAGGAGGCTATTTGGGGGCTCATACTGTATATAGGAGGCTATTTGGGGGCTCACACTGTATATAGGAGGCTATTTGGGGGCTCACTCTGTATATAGGAGGCTATTTGGGGGCTCACACTGTATATAGGAAGCTATGTGGGGCTCATCTATAATATAACGCTATAAGCGTCCCTCTGTCTGAAGCCTCTATAGACTGCGCAAGCTAGACATGCCTCTGGCTCCAGACAGAAAAACGCATGGAGCCGTTACAGGTAAGAAGAGTGTATGGCGCCGGAGATCGCGGTATGCGTAGACACTGAACACATACCGCGATCTTCGGCGCCATACTTACCTGACCAGGAGGAGCGTTGACGAGGCGCCTCTCTACTCGCCGGAGACCGGGGCAGGAGTGAAGGCGTCGGAGTCGGCGAATGCGCATAGCGCTATCCGGTGCCATTTTACTTTAGACACATTTGCAGTGTGTTTTCAGCAAAATGGCGCCAGACAGCGCGGTATGGGCACGCGCATACTCCGGCACCGCACTTCTCCCCCGGTAGAACAGGACACCACAGCGCTGGAGCACAGGGAAGAAAGGTGAGTATAAGAGGGTTTTTTTGTATGTGTGCAGCGTGAAAGGGATGAGGGGGCCACACACACCAGGATTGGGGGATGAGGGGGCCACACATACCAGGATTGGGGGATGAGGGGGCCACACATACCAGGATTGGGGGATGAGGGGTACCATGCATACCAGGATTGGGAGGTGAGGGGGGCCATGCATACCGGGGGATTGAGGATGAGGGGTGCCATGCATACTAGGATTGGGAGGTGAGGGGTGCCATGTATACCAGAATGAGGGGTACCATACATACCAGAAAAGGAATGCAGGGTAGCATGCATACCAGGATGTAGGATGGGGTGCCATGCATACCAGTATGAGGGGTACCATACATACCAGGATTGGGGATGAGGGGTGCCATGTATATCAAATTTGGGATGAGGGGGCCATGCATACCAGGATGAGAGATGGTGTGCCATGCAAACCAGGATTGGGGATGAGGGGTGCCATGCATACCAAGATTGGGGATGAGGGGTGCCATGCATACCAAGATTGGGGATGATGGGTGCCATGCATAACAGGATTGGGTATGAGGAGTGCCATGCATACCAGGATTGGGGATGAGGGGTACCATGCATACCAGGATAGGGATATGGGGGAGGGTCATGCATACCAGGATTCGGATGAGGGGCCATGTATACCAGGATAGGGATGAGGGGTACCATGTATATCAGGATGAGGGATGGGGTGCCATGCATACCAGGATTGGGGATGAGGGGTACCATGCATACCAGGATTGGGGATGAGGGGTGCCATGCATACCAGGATTGGGGATGAGGGGTGCCATGCATACCAGGATTGGGGATGAGGGGTGCCATGCATACCAGGATTGGGGATGAGGGGTGCCATGCATGCCAGGATTGGGGATGAGGGGTGCCATGCATACCAGGATTGGGGATGAGGGGTGCCATGCATACCAGGATTGGGGATGAGGGGTGCCATGCATACCAGGATTGGGATAAGGGGTACAATGCATACCAGGATAGGGATGAGGGGTACCAAGCATACCAGGATTCGGATGAGGGGCCATGTATACCAGGATAGGGATGAGGGGTACCATGTATATCAGGATGAGGGATGGGGTGCCATGCATATCAGGATGAGGGGTATCATACATACCAGGATAGGGATGAGGTACCATGCATACCAGGATTGGGTATGAGGGAGCCATGCATACCAGGATGAGGGGTGTCATGCATGCCAGGATTGGGGGTGAGGGGTGCCATGCATACCAGGATTGGGGGTGAGGGGTGCCATGCATACCAGGATTGGGGGTGAGGGGTGCCATGCATACCAGGATTGGGGGTGAGGGGTGCCATGCATACCAGGATAGAGATGACGGCAGCACATAACAGGATGGAGGAACAGGATTGGGAAGCACAAATACTAGGATGGGGGCAGCACAAATTACCAAGATGGGAAACCATATACCAATATAAATGTTTGCCACCTGGGCGTAGAGCGGGCTCAATAGCTAGTACTGTATATAGGGATATATATGGGGCTTATACTTTGCATAGGGAGTTATGTGGGGACTCATACTGTATCTAGGGGCTTTGTGGGAACTCATACTGTATGTAGGAGGATATTTGGGGGCTCATCCTGTATATAGGAGGCTATTTGGGGGCTCATACTGTATATAGGAGGTTATTTGGGGGCTCATACTGTATATAGGGAGCTATGTGGGGCTCATATTGTATATAGGTAGCTATGCTGGGGCTCATACTGTATGTAGGAGGTTATTTGGGGACTCACTCTATATAGGGAGGCTATTTGGGGCTCATACTGTATATAGAGAGCTAAATGGGGTTCATACTGTATATAGGGAGCTATGTGGGGCTTATACTGTGCATAGGGAGTTATGTGGGGACTCATACTGTATGAAGGGCCTTTGTGGGGACTCATACTGTATATAGGGGGGTGTCAGCATACTTAATTCTGCTCAATATTAAGTCATACAATTAATATAATTTTTTTTATTATTTTGTTAATATTAATATTGAGCAGAATTAATTTCAGCCTATTGGTTCAGCCTCCACAAGAGTCATGGTCCCTCATGTGGCCCCTCGGGAACATTAATCTCCCACCCTGCTCTGCTATATATAGCGCTATGTTATGTATAGGGTTGTACATAATGTCCGTCATTTTCAGTCTATAGATGTGATCAGAACATCTGTGTGTTACTCACATGACCTATCACATGATCTATCAAAGAGAATCATGTGACATGTCACGTGATACATCTGGTACCTAGGGGGGGCCCACGCCTTCTAAACTGCCCGGGGCTCTGGCTACTCTTAATCCACCCCTGCTTGCAGGTGACAGCCTAAAACTCTATATGCCATCATTAATTACAGCCTGTTTTCTGGATATCTGTGCAGGGACATTGCCAGCTATTCGTATTACAGCTCTATCATCTGGGCGGCTCATGGCCCATATGTGCACGGGTTATACGGTTCCCTTTTAACTTTTATTTTGCATTATGTGTTTTTAATTTATTAATAAAAACTTGATTTTATAATTACCTCTATTCCTCTTCTTGATTTCTGAGCCAGGGATATCGGCTCAGAATAGTGTTGATTGAAGTCTTCAAACATATCTTTAGCTGCATGGGAGGACGTACAGAGGGACAAGGAGGCTGAGGCTGGGGGGTGCGGGGAGGAGTCTGAGCTGCCAGAAGGGATTTCATAGGTGATGAGGTCATCGTACAGATCACATGACGTCAGAGACTGACTTCCTGTCAACACATTAGTGCATGTACAGGATTAGTTGTCAGATTGGAGATCACATGACCCAATTCCCTATAATGAAGGGGGATGTGTAGATATAACAGATGAGGTGAAATAAAGTTCTTCTACCTGAACCATAGATTATACATTGCTGGGCAGTCCACTCATTACTCTGCAGTGAGGTTCTAAAATGTCAGTGGAGTGTAAGCAATTTGCACAAGATCGTGAAGCTGTGGGGTGGAGAGCGGGCTGTCACACACAGCCAACCAAAAAAACTGATCAGCATATCAAACTAGTGTGTACAGGGGCCAGCTAAGACAATAATTCTAAGAGAAAATATAGCTGCAATCTGAAATACTAAGAATAATACATTTAGAGAATTGGAACAGCATTACTGCCATAGAAAATAGGTAAACGCTACATTATGTACATATGGAATAATGGAAAAAATGGAACTGCAATATTGCTATAAACTTAACTTTACTTTATAAACACTGTATAAGGATTCTAATCTTAAAACATCACTTCTATTTAGATTTAAAATATTTTAGTATCAACTATAGCAGCTATAATCAAATGGCCAAATGTTATTCAATATCATGCAAGGCAGGTTTGAAACGATAGATAAATCCCTATTATGACTCTAGTCTTACCCTACCTTACCGCGGAGGTTGGAACCCTGAACCTGCGCAATAGCGCCCGAGCGCAGACATCAACTCTCCCTGTCTGACCCTGTATGGCCCTACAGAGAGAAGAAAGGTGGGACAAAACCAACAATGAATGGCTTTTTATCTGAAAAGAACTTTGTCTAAGAAGACTAAATGTGAGATAACCCACTGCATACATATACTGGTATAGTCCTTTATTCAGATTCATCCAATATTTATTATCAGTGTCTCTCTATATTGTCTTGATTTGTATCATAGGGAAACAGGAAATTCCAAGTATCTATCAGACAAACAAAAGATCATAATACCTATAGTTGTCCTAGAAAACCCCTACCTTACTGAAGAGGTTGGCACCCTAAATCTGCACAGTGGCGCCCCCAATCAATGTTGACTTTCCCTATCTGACCCTATTACGCCCTAAGATAGGAGAAATGTAAAGAAAATAACAAAAAAAGTGCAAGAAAAAGATATGCTATATCCTGTAATGAACTAGACAATGACCATTAGTACAATTTTGGTCACTCTCTTTTAACCATAGAGATGGGTTAACTCAATCATATACAAAGAAATCCAAAATTGTTTAACAGTTTATAGAGAAAAAATAGGATAGAAAAGATCAGTTGTCACTAGATTTTAAATATATATATTAGGAAAGGATACAGAACCACAAAGCTAGGCACACAAGAGATCAATAATTCATAGGTAGACTATAGGTCATATACAAAAAAACATATAACAAGGTGTATTAATATTGCACTTAGCCCTCAAAAACAAATCTTACATATCAATCTCTTATTGCGCCATGTCCCAATTAATCAAACGACGGAGAGTGGTCATGTATAAGATATCCCCTTATCAATCTATGCAAATACACTGTTCACTTTTGCACCAAGGTGCCATGACTTATGTACATAATTAGCCCACCCCTACTCAGCATGAAATCCATAGTATGCCTAATTTCTTGTGGTGTTTCCCCTTCAATGGGTTCATTAGGAGAGCATACATCAAAATGATATATCAAAAACAAGATTCATGGACTTAGATTAAACCCTCATTCAGCCATTGGTTTAATGCAGCTGTGATAGGGAGATCATGTCCTTCTATGTCCACCTCAGGAACAATATGCCACAGGTACTCCTGAGAGTCATGCCTCCTTTTATATTTCCCTCCTTACATTGCCCTTCCAGTTCATAGCATAGCGTCAGCGGTGGGACACATATGCGTTCCATACCGCTGTTATATCCGGCCTCTAGTCCCCCTTACTACAGTGCGATATATGTCCTAACACTTTGCGCATGCGCTATTCTGTCGCCAGTTCCGGTTTAGTATCCCGATGTATGCGTTGAGACACAAATGCGCTCCATATCGCAGCTGCGCACTCCGTGACCAATCACTCTTCTAGTCAGGATAGTCATACTTTCATATCACATGTCAGCACTTCCAGTTCTGGACTAACACAGGCGATGGAACGCAAATGTGCCCCACACCCTGCGGCTGCGCACACAGGCACCGGTCACCTGTGCAATGAGATGAGCGGCGCTGAGTTTCCGCACATCCTAGCACATATACACATCACAGTTGGGGCGTCTTATTGCATCAGTAGCAACTCCAGATATCTCTCAATCCATAGCTGCATATTCACGGCTACCAAAGTCTAATGCTACATGCAGATGTTAACAATGAATGTTATGGATCATAAGGTGTGTGTCTAAAAGATTTAATATAATACCTTGTTCCAGTAACCACATACATCTAAGGGGGGAGGTCCTAAGAAGGGAGGTCCAATATAAAGAGATATACAATTCATAAAGAGAATGACATTTTCGTTAGTAGATATCAAGGCAATTATTGAATAATTAATGGATATTACGAATATTACGGAGTAGAATTTTCTTTGATATTCCACATAGAGGCAACGGATCAACAGGAAGCTTAACCTATAGCCTTAGCAAGATAAATCATGTACTTATAATTGAGGCCATACATAAGTGTTTAACTAATAAAATTCAAAACCAAGGTAATGGCCAAACTTCTCTTCGGGACAGTGGCCATATAGCAGGCTCTCAAAATCAGGGAACAGAGCAGCAGTGAGTGTTGACCGGCATTAGGCAGAAGAAAATCTGGCCCAACCAATGTTGGCCAAATAGACAAGGGGGGTCCAAAAGTGGGGACTAAAATGGAAAACACAGAGGGGGTGGGGAGCATTAAGGGTAAATGGAACCATTAGATAAAACCGCCAAAATGCAGTTGGTCATTTAAGCCATATGGTCTAATGCTTTTCATTCCGTAGATCCATCTGGCCTCTTTTTGTAAAATCAAGTGGTCCCAATCCCCGCCTCTGTTGTGTGGTGCAACTACTTAAATCACTGAGAAGCTTATACTATCAAGGTCTCCCCCATGTATATCCCTTACATGGTTAGAGATGGGGGTGTCGCGAGCATTCACAATGTCCCCTATATGCTCCCCCACCCTCCCCCGCAATTCACACTTCATCTTCCCCATATAGTCTTTCGGACAAGTACATTGCACAAGTATACTACTCCCATCATTTTGCAGTTGGCAAAATGTCTGCACTGATATGTTTTTCCAGTACTTGTACTTGAAACATTTTTGATCTACATATATATTTGCAGAATTTACA
The DNA here is from genome assembly GCF_046119375.1 of Phyllobates terribilis. Classification (NCBI taxonomy): domain Eukaryota; kingdom Metazoa; phylum Chordata; class Amphibia; order Anura; family Dendrobatidae; genus Phyllobates; species Phyllobates terribilis. The sequence goes on from NW_027363026.1 coordinate 974,997, forward strand.
TCTTCCGCACCTAAAAATACCATTTTCTCTCTTCTCTAACCATGTTGTTTGTTGTCTAATCGGAGAGTAGTTACTATGTACCAATTGATCACGAATTAACCTCCACCTTCTTTATGTTATAGATGGATAATCAGGGATGAGGTCACAAATTTCTGGGTCAGTTTTTAATATATTCCAATGTCTCTGAAGCACCCCCCTTACATCTCCTGATTGGTCATCAAAATTGCCAATAATTCTCATTGAAGATTCAGAGTCATCATACTTTTTGTTACTGAGCAGGGTGGTCCTTTCTCTTCCAATAGATGTTTTGAACGCCTCATTAAGGACTTTTGGTGGGAAACCTCTGCCCAAAAATCTACTTTTTAGGTCTCCAGCCTGTTGGTAAAATCTTGAGACAGAGGAACAATTTCTCCTAATCTGAAGGTACTGTCCCTTCGGTATCCCCCTTCTTAGGCTGGATGGATGATGGCTATCCCATCTTAGAAAGTCATTTGTAGCAGTGGGTTTGTGAAAAGTTTCAGCAGTAATATGTCCTAAGGTATGCCTACCAATTTTAATATCAAGGAAATTAAGGGAAAAAGATCAGGACGATATCCTGTTCCTTTGGTCGGGGGACGCCCTGTCTCTTCTGACTTTGTTGGCGAACTAAATAACAACACTATTGGTTTAAAACTCACTTATGAAATTGCTTACAACTCCATCAATTTCCTTGATATTAAAAAGGGAAGGGATACCTTAGGACATATTACCACTGAAACTTTTCGCAAACTCACTGCTACAAATGACTTGCTAAGGTGGGATAGCCATCATCCACCCAGCCTGAGAAGGGTGATACCGAAGGGACAGTACCTTCGGATTAGGAGAAATTGTTCCTCGGTCTCAAGATGTTACTAATTGGCTGGAGACCTAAAAAATAGATTTTTGGACAGAGGTTACCCATTGAAAGTCCTTAATGAGGCGTTCAAAATATCTATTGGAAGAGAAAGGACTACCCTGCTCAGTAACAGAGAGGATGATGACTCTGAATCTCTAATGAGAATTATTGGCAATTTTGATGACCAATCAGGAGAAGTAAGGGGGGTGATTAAGAAACATTGAAATATATTCAGGGTCCGAATGGCCTGGTGGGGTACCGGTGAAATGCCCGGTAGGACCCAGAGAAAGAAGAAGGAGAGGAAGAGGGTTTTGTTTTAGGGACACGGACCCTTTAAAAGCGTGGGAGTCAGGGTCGTGTGTACGCATGCATGAAGACCTGACCCACCGCGATGACCATGGATGGCAGCACCTACCCGCGCACCAAGGCAAGTGCTGGGGCCCCGGGGGGGAAGGGACACCGGCACGTTATTGGGCCCACAAGCCGAGGGAGGGAGAGCCCCCCCCCAGGAGGGAGAATGACAACTCACCCCCCTCTCTCCTCCTCAAATACTCACCTCTCCTCATTCCACGTAGCTCCTGTGACGTCAGCATCCTCTGATTCAGATGTGTCGTCTTCTGTCTCAGGGAAGAGGGCGAGGTGATGTCACTACTGCCCTCTGCTCTGAGCACTGCAGTCAGAAGGCGCACTGAGTATACCGGACCGACAGGGAACGGGAGAGGTGAGGATTTCATTTATGTTTTATGTCTGCAGTATTATATATGCCCATTATACACTGTATGCAGCACAATATGGGGCCCATTATATACTGTATACAGCATTATATAGGGCCCATTATACACTGTATACAGCATTATATGGGGCCCATTATACACTGTATACACATTATATGGGGCCCATTATTCACTGTATACAGCATTATGAATGGCCATTATATACTGTATGCAGCAATATATGAGGTCCATTATACACTGTATGCAGCGTTATATGGGGCCCAATATACACTGTATACAGCATTATATGGGGCCCATTATACACTGAATATAGCATTATATATGGCCATTATACACTGTATACAGCATTATATGTGGCCCATTATATACTGTATGCAGCATAATATGGGGACCATTATACACTGTATACACATTATATGGGGCACATTAATCACTGTATACAGCATTATAAATGGCCATTATATACTGTATGCAGCATTATATGGGGCCCATTATATACTGTATACAGCATTATATGGGGCAGATATACTGAATACAGCACTATATGGGGCCCATTATATACTGTATACAGCATTATATGGGGCACATTATATACTGAATACAGCACTATATGGGGCCCATTATATACTGTATACAGCATTATATTGGGCCCATTATATACTGAATACAGCACTATATGGGGCCCATTATATACTGTATACAGCATTATATGGGGCACATTATATACTGAATACAGCACTATATGGGGCCCATTATAAACTGTATACAGCATTATATTGGGCCCATTATTCACTGTATACAGCATTATATATGGCCATTATATTCTGTATACAACATTATATGGAGTCCATTATACACTCTATACAGCATTATAAATGGCCATTATATACTGTATGCAGCATTATATGGGGCCCATTATATACTGTATGCAGCATTATATGGGGCAGATATACTGAATACAGCACTATATGGGGCCCATTATATACTGTATACCGCATTATATTGGGCCCATTATATACTGAATACAGCACTATATGGGGCCCATTATAAACTGTATACAGCATTATATTGGGCCGATTATTCACTGTATACAGCATTATTTATGGCCATTATATACTGTATACAACATTATATGGAGCCCATTATACACTCTATACAGCATTATATATGGCCATTATACACTGCATACAGAATTATATATGGCCACTATATACTGTATACAGCATTATATATAGCCATTATATACTGTATACAGCATTAAATGGGGGCTGGGGCACATTATACACTGTATACAACATTATATATGTTCATTATACACTGTATGCAGCATTATATATGGCCATTATATACTGTATGCAGAATTATATGTGTCCCATTATACACTGTATGCAGCGTTATATGGGGCCCAATATACACTGTATATAGCATTATATATGGCCATTATACACTGTATGCAGCATAATATGGGGCCCATTATACACTATATACAGCATTATATGGGGCCCATTATACACCGTATACAGCATTATATGGGGCCCATTATATACTGTATACAGCATTATATGAGGGCTGGGGCCCATTAAACACTGTATACAGCATTATATATGGTCATTATGTACTGTATACAGCATTAAAGGGTGCCCATTATATACTGTGTGCAACATTATATGGGGCCTGGAGCCCATTATATACTGTATACAGCATTATGTGGGGCCCATTATACACTGTATGCAGCATTATATATGGCCATTATATACTGTATGCAGCATTATATGGGGACTATTATATGCTGTATACAGCATTATATATGGCCATTATATACTGTATACAGCATTATATGGGGCCCATTATATACTGTGTGCAACATTATATGGGGGCTGGGGCCCATTATATACTGTATACAGCATTATGTGGGGCCCATTATACACTGTATACAGCATTATATATGGCCATTATATACTGTATGCAGCATTATATGGGGCCCATTATACGCTGTATACACCATTATATATGGCCATTATATACTGTATACAGCATTATATGGGGCCCATTATATACTGTGTGCAACATTATATGGGGGCTGGGACCCATTATATACTGTATACAGCATTATGTGGGGCCCATTATACACTGTATGCAGCATTATATATGGCCATTATATACTGTATACAACATTATATATAGGCATTATATACTGTATACAGCATTAAATGGGGGCTGGGGCACATTATACACTGTATACAACATTATATATGGCCATTATATACTGTATACAGCATTATATATGGCCATTATATACTGTATGCAGAATTATATGGGTCCAATTATACACTGTATGCAGCGTTATATGAGGCCCATTATACAGTGTATAATGCATTATATATGGCCATTATATACTGTATATAGCATTATATGGGGCCAATTAAATACTGTATGCAGCATTATATCAGGCCCATTAAATACTGTATACAGCATTATATGGGGCCCATTATATACTGTATGCAGCATTTTATGGGGACCATTATACGCTATATACAGCATTATATATGGCCATTATATACTGTATACCGCATTATATGGGGCCCATTATACACTGTATATAGCATTATATATAGCCATTATACACTGTAGGCTGCATTATATGGGGCCCATTATATACTGTATGCAGCATTATATGGGGCCCATTATATACTGTGTGCAACATTATATGGGGGCTGGGGCCCATTATATACTGTATACAGCATTATGTGGGGCCCATTATACACTGCATACAGCATTATATATGGCCATTATATACTGTATACAGCATTATATGGTGCCCATTATATACTGTGTGCAACATTATATGGGGGCTGTAGCCCATTATATACTGTATACAGCATTATGTGGGGCCCATTATACACTGTATGCAGCATTATATATGGTCATTATATACTGTATACAGCATTATATGGTGCCCATTATATACTGTGTGCAACATTATATGGGGGCTGTAGCCCATTATATACTGTATACAGCATTATGTGGGGCCCATTTTACACTGTAAACAGCATTATATGGGGCCCATTATATAGTGTATGCAGGATAATATCAGGCCTATTATATACTGTATACATCATTATATGGGGCCCATTATATACTGCATACAGCATTATATATGGCCATTACATACTGTATACCACGTTATATGGGGCCCACTATACACTGTATAAAGCATTATAAATGTCCATTATATACTGTATGCAGCATTATATTGGGCCCATTATATACTGTATGCAGCATTATATGGGGGCTGGGGTCCATTATATACTGTTTACAGCAGGGGTCTCAAACACGCGGCCCGCGGGCCGCATGCGGCCCCTGAGGCTGCTTTATGCGGCCCGCAGGCACAGACCCCTTGATGATCCCGACCAGGTCCAGGAGGAGCCGCCGACAGCAGCGCTGCATTGCCGCACAGAGACTGTTTCCCAGCACTGCATTTCCAATGCCAGCCGCCGGCCAATCAGAGGCCAGCAGCTGATATCTGCGTGTCGGCGCAGCGAGTATGACGTCATTGCCATATGCAGATGTCAGCTGCTGGCCTCTGATTGGCCGGCGGCTGACATTGAAAATGCTATGCTGGGAGACAGTCTCTGTGCGGCAATGCAGCGCTGCTGTCGGCGGCTCCTCCTGGACCAGGTCGGGATCGTCAAGGGGTCGGACTCTGTGGTGCCTGCGGGCCACATCTGCAGGAAGGCCGCCGAGGGAACGGAGGACAGGTGAGAATCATCTTTTTTTTTTTATGTGTGTGAAGAACAGCACAGGGAAAACATAGCCACAGGATGGGGACCTGGATGGGGCACATAGCCACAAGAGGGGACCTGGATGGGGCACATAGCCACAAGAGGGGACCTGGATGGGGTACATAGCCACAAGAGGGGACCTGGATGGGGCACATAGCCACAAGATGGGGACCTGGATGGAGCACATAGCCACAGGATGGGGACCTGGATGGGGCACATAGCCACAAGAGGGGACCTGGATGGAGCACATAGCCACAAGAGGGGACCTGGATGGAGCACATAGCCACAAGAGGGGACCTGGATGGGGCACATAGCCACAAGATGGGGACCTGGATGGGGTACATAGCCACAAGAGGGGACCTGGATGGGGTACATAGCCACAAGAGGGGACCTGGATGGGGTACATAGCCACAGGATGGGGACCTGGATGGGGCACATAGCCACAAGAGGGGACCTGGATGGGGCACAGAGCCACAAGAGGGGACCTGGATGGGGTACATAGCCACAAGAGGGGACCTGGATGGGGTACATAGCCACAGGATGGGGACCTGGATGGGGCACATAGCCACAAGATGGGGACCTGGATGGGGCACATAGCCACAGGATGGGGACCTGGATGGGGCACATAGTCACAGGATGGGGACCTGGATGGGGCACATAGCCACAAGATGGGGACCTGGATGAGGCACATAGCCACAGGATGGGGACCTGGATGGGGCACATAGCCACAAGAGGGGACCTGGATGGGGCACATAGCCACAAGATGGGGACCTGGATGGGGCACATAGCCACAAGATGGGGACCTGGATGGGGTACATAGCCACAAGAGGGGACCTGGATGGGGTACATAGCCACAAGAGGGGACCTGGATTGGGTACATAGCCACAGGATGGGGACCTGGATGGGGCACATAGCCACAAGAGGGGACCTGGATGGGGCACAGAGCCACAAGAGGGGACCTGGATGGGGTACATAGCCACAAGAGGGGACCTGGATGGGGTACATAGCCACAGGATGGGGACCTGGATGGGGCACATAGCCACAAGATGGGGACCTGGATGGGGCACATAGCCACAGGATGGGGACCTGGATGGGGCACATAGTCACAGGATGGGGACCTGGATGGGGCACATAGCCACAAGATGGGGACCTGGATGAGGCACATAGCCACAGGATGGGGACCTGGATGGGGCACATAGCCACAAGAGGGGACCTGGATGGGGCACATAGCCACAAGATGGGGACCTGGATGGGGCACATAGCCACAAGAGGGGACCTGGATGGGGTACATAGCCACAGGATGGGGACCTGGATGGGGCACATAGCCACAAGATGGGGACCTGGATGGGGCACATAGCCACAGGATGGGGACCTGGATGGGGCACATAGTCACAGGATGGGGACCTGGATGGGGCACATAGCCACAAGATGGGGACCTGGATGAGGCACATAGCCACAGGATGGGGACCTGGATGGGGCACATAGCCACAAGATGGGGACCTGGATGAGGCACATAGCCACAGGATGGGGACCTGGATGGGGCACATAGCCACAAGAGGGGACCTGGATGGGGCACATAGCCACAAGATGGGGACCTGGATGGGGTACATAGCCACAAGAGGGGACCTGGATGGGGTACATAGCCACAGGATGGGGACCTGGATGGGGCACATAGCCACAAGATGGGGACCTGGATGGGGCACATAGCCACAGGATGGGGACCTGGATGGGGCACATAGTCACAGGATGGGGACCTGGATGGGGCACATAGCCACAAGATGGGGACCTGGATGAGGCACATAGCCACAGGATGGGGACCTGGATGGGGCACATAGCCACAAGAGGGGACCTGGATGGGGCACATAGCCACAAGATGGGGACCTGGATGGGGCACATAGCCACAAGATGGGGACCTGGATGGGGTACATAGCCACAAGAGGGGACCTGGATGGGGTACATAGCCACAAGAGGGGACCTGGATGGGGTACATAGCCACAGGATGGGGACCTGGATGGGGCACATAGCCACAAGAGGGGACCTGGATGGGGCACAGAGCCACAAGAGGGGACCTGGATGGGGTACATAGCCACAAGAGGGGACCTGGATGGGGTACATAGCCACAGGATGGGGACCTGGATGGGGCACATAGTCACAGGATGGGGACCTGGATGGGGCACATAGCCACAAGATGGGGACCTGGATGAGGCACATAGCCACAGGATGGGGACCTGGATGGGGCACATTAGTACAAGATGGGGACTTGGATGGGGAACATTACTACAAGATGTTTGCCATTATTACTATATGATGCTAATTGTAAGACAATATTACTGAATGTGGCCAATTGGGGGAAACAAAATTGTAAAAATCAAAAAAATAAAAATAAAGCATGAAAAAATATTGGGCGCTAAAAATGCTGTTTTATATGTAAACTAAAGTAAACACAAAAAAGTGCACGTTTATTATCGCCACATCCATAACGACCCAAGCCATAAAAAAATAAACACGGAAAAAATGTTCAAAAGGTGTATACAAAAAAAATGGTATCACTAAAAATGTCACATTGAACAAAGAATGCGGCCCCCCAAATTCAAATTTTTTCCATGTGCGGCCCATATACCCAGCCGAGTTTGAGACCCCTGGTTTACAGCATTATGTGGGGCCCATTATACACTGTATACAACACTATATATGGCCATTATATACTGTATATAGCATTATATGGGGCCAATTAAATACTGTATGCAGCATTATATCAGGCCCATTAAATACTGTATGCAGCATTATATGGGGCCCATTATATACTGTATGCAGCTTTTTATGGGGACCATTATACGCTATATACAGCATTATATATGGCCATTATATACTGTATACCGCATTATATGGGGCCCATTATACACTGTATATAGCATTATATATGGCCATTATACACTGTAGGCTGCATTATATGGGGCCCATTATATACTGTATGCAGCATTATATGGGACCCATTATATACTGTGTGCAACATTATATGGGGCCCATTATATACTGTATACAGCATTATGTGGGGCCCATTATACACTGCATACAGCATTATATATGGCCATTATATACTGTATACAGCATTATATGGTGCCCATTATATACTGTGTGCAACATTATATGGGGGCTGTAGCCCATTATATACTGTATACAGCATTATGTGGGGCCCATTATACACTGTATGCAGCATTATATATGGTCATTATATACTGTATACAGCATTATATGGTGCCCATTATATACTGTGTGCAACATTATATGGGGGCTGTAGCCCATTATATACTGTATACAGCATTATGTGGGGCCCATTATACACTGTATGCAGCATTATATATGGTCATTATATACTGTATACAGCATTATATGGTGCCCATTATATACTGTGTGCAACATTATATGGGGGCTGTAGCCCATTATATACTGTATACAGCATTATGTGGGGCCCATTATACACTGTATGCAGCATTATATATGGTCATTATATACTGTATACAGCATTATATGGTGCCCATTATATACTGTGTGCAACATTATATGGGGGCTGTAGCCCATTATATACTGTTTACAGCATTATGTGGGGCCCATTATACACTGTATACAACATTATATATGGCCATTATATACTGTGTACAGCATTATATGGGGCCCACTATACACTGTATACAGCATTATATATTGCCATTATATACTGCATGCAGCATTATATGGGACCCATTATATACTGTATGCAGCATTATATGGATCCCATTATACACTGTATACAGCATTATATGGAGCCCACTATACACTGTGTACAGCATTATATATGGCCATTATACACTGTATGCAGCATTATATGGGGCCCACTATACACTGTATACAGCATTATATATGGCCATTATATACTGTATGCAACATTATATTGGGCCCATTATATACTGTATGCAGCATTATATGGGGCCCACTATACACTGTATACAGCATTATATATGGCCATTATATACTGTATGCAGCATTATATTGCGCCCATTATATACTGTATGCAGCATTATATGGAGCCCATTATACACTGTATACAGCATTATATATGGCCATTATTCACTATATGCAGCATTATATGGATCCCATTATACACTGTATACAGCATTATATGGAGCCCACTATACACTGTATACAGCATTATATATGGCCATTATATACAGTATGCAGCATTACATTGGGCCCATTATATACTGTATACAGCATTATATATGGCCATCATACACTGTATGCAGCATTATATGGGGACCACTATACACTGTATACAGCATTATATATGGCCACTATATACTGTATGAAGCATTATATTGGGCCCATTATATACTGTATGCAGCATTATATGGAGCCCATTATACACTGTATACAGCATTATATATGGCCATTATACACTGTATGCAGTATAATATGGGGCACATTATACACTGTATACAACATTATATGGGGCCCATTATATACTGTATACAGCATTATATAGGGCCCATTATATACTGTATACCACATTATATGGGGCCCATTATATTCTGTATACAGCATTATATGGGGTCCATTATACGCTGTATACAGCATTATATATGGCCAATATATACTGTATATAGCATTATATGGTGCCCATTATACACTGTATGCAGCATTACATGGGGTCCATTACACTGTATGGAGGACTATGTGGTGCCCATAATTCTGTATGGGGGACTATGTGGGGCCCATAATTCTGTATGGGGGACTATGTGGGGCCCATAATTCTGTATGGGGGACTGTGTGGCCCATAATTCTGTAACGGAAACTATGTGCGGCCCATAATTCGGTATGGGGGACTATATTGGGCCCATAATTCAGAATGGAGATTGTCACTGTATTACCTGTATATACCTGTTTTTCACATCAGTATTTGTAAGCCAAAACCAGGAGTGGGTGATAAATACAGAAGTGGTGACGTGTTTCTTTTCTACTTTTCCTCTTATTGTCCCACTCTTGGCTTTGGCTTACAAATACTGATGTAAAATACTGAACGTGTGAACGTGGTCAAAGGACAAGTGATAAGTTATTGATTGGTGGGAGACTGACTGCTGGAACCTGCACCGATCGTCAGTATGTGGAGCTTTTATCCCCATTAGTATGGAGCGGTATGTACGACTTGATCACTGATCCATTCATTCCTTGAGTGGCTGCACTTGACTTTTTCTGGAAGCCCCAAAGAGAATGAATGGAGCTGCAGTCAGACGTCCCACCTGCTGCTGCATTTTAAAATGGGGATAAAAGTGACCTGTCAGGTATAAAAGTTCCCCATTCTTCCGATCAATGCAGTTTCCAATGCTCGGATTCCACCGATCAATAAGATATCACCTACCTAACCTGTGGATCGGTGATAACTTGTTTTCATCAAATAACCCTTTAATTCAAACTACCGTAATTGTACTTCCCAGTTATAGTGGTGCACAGTAGATGGGCAGGAGCCGCCTGTGATTTACAGTCGACGCTCCACTATAACGAGAATAACAGCTAACAGGTATTTGCATATAGCTGTAGGGTGGGCCCCTAGGGTCAATTCCCCCTGTGGGCCCCAGACTCCCCAGTCCAACCATGAATATATTAAAAACTGACCCAGAAATTTGTGACCTCATCCCTGATTATCCATCTATAACATATAGAAGGGGAAGATCAATTTGTGATCAATTGGTACATAGTAACTACTCTCCGATTAGACAACAAATAACATGGTTAGAGAATAGAGAAAATAGCACTTTTAGCTGCGGAAGATGTAAATTCTGCAAATTTATATGTAGATCAAAGATTTTTCAAGTGCAAGTACTGGAAAAACATAGTGCAGACATTTTGCCATCTGCCAAACGATGGGAGTAGTATACTTGTGCCAATGTACTTGTCCGAAAGACTATATGGGGAAGACGAAGCGTGAACTGCGGGGGAGGGTGGGGGGAGCATATAAGGGACATTGTGTATGCTCGCGACACCCCCATCTCTAACCATGTAAGGGATATACATGGGGGAGACCTTGATAGTATAAGCTTCTCAGTGATTGAAGTAGTTGCACCACACAACAGAGGCGGGGATTGGGACCACTTGATTTTACAAAAAACGGCCAGATGGATCTACCGAATGAAAAGCATTAGACCATATGGCCTAAACGACCAATTGCATTTTGGCTGTTTTATCTAATGGTTCCATTTACCCTTAATGCTCCCCACCCCCTCTGTGTTTTCCAGTTTAGTCCCCACTTTTGGACCCCCCTTGTCTATTTGGCCAACATTGGTTGGGCCAGATTTTCTTCTGCCTAATGCCGGTCAACACTCACTGCTGCTCTGTTCCCTGATTTTGAGAGCCTGCTATATGGCCACTGTCCCGAAGAGAAGTTTGGCCATTACCTTGGTTTTGAATTGTATTAGTTAAACACTTATGTATGGCCTCAATTATAAGTACATGATTTATCTTGCTAAGGCTATAGGTTAAGCTTCCTGTTGATCCGTTGCCTCTATGTCGAATATCTATTAAAGAAAATTCTACTCCGTAATATTCGTAATATCCAATAATTTCCTTGATATCTACTAAAGAAAATGGCATTCTTTTTATGAATTGTATATATCTTTGCAATACAGTTCTTAGGCCCTCCCCCCTACTTAGATGTATGTGGTTACTGGAACAAGATATCACATTAAATATTTTAGACACACTCCTTATGATCCATAACATTCATTGTTAACATCTGCATGTAGCATTAGACTTTGGTAGCCGTGAATATGCAGCTATGGATTGAGAGATATCTGGAGTTGCTACTGATGCAATAAGACGCCCCAACTGTGATGTGTATATGTGCTAGGATGTGCGGAAACTCAGCGCCGCTCATCTCATTGCACAGGTGACCGGTGCCTGTGTGCGCAGCCGCAGGGTGAGGGGCACATTTGCGTTCCATCGCATACATTGGGATACTAAACCGGAAGTGGCGACATGTGTATCAGGGTGGCGCATGCACAAAGTGTTAGGACATATATCGCACTGTAGTTAGGGGGTCTAGAGGCCGGATATAACAGCAGTATGGAACACATATGTGTCCCACCGCTGACGCTATGCTATGAACCGGAAGGGCAATGTAAGGAGGGAAATATAAAAGGAGGCATGACTCTCAGGAGTACCTGTGGCATATTGTTCCTGAGGTGGACATAGAAGGACATGATCTCCCTATCACAGCTGCATTAAACCAATGACTGAATGAGGGTTTAATCTAAGTCCATGAATCTTGTTTTTGATATATCATTTTGATGTATGCTCTCCTGATGAACCCATTGAAGGAGAAACGCCTCGAGAAATTAGGCATACTATGGATTTCATGCTGAGTAGGGGTGGGCTAATTATGTACAATAGTCATGGTACCTTGGTGCAAAAGTGAACAGTGTATTTGCATAGATTGATAAACGGATATCTTATACATGACCACTCTCCGTCGTTTGATTAATTGGGACATGGCGCAATAAGAGATTGATATGTAAGATTTGTTTTTGAGGGCTAAGTGCAATATTAATACACCTTGTTATATGTTTTTTTGTATATGACCTATAGTCTACCTATGAATTATTGATCTCTTGTGTGCCTAGCTTTGTGGTTCTGTATCCTTTCCTAATATATATTTAAAATCTAGTGACAACTGATCTTTTCTACCCTATTTTTTCACTATAAACTGTTTAACAATTTTGGATTTCTTTGTATATGATTGAATAAACCCATCTCTATGGTTAAAAGAGAGTGACCAAAATTGTACTAATGGTCATTGTCTAGTTCATTACAGGATATAGCATATCTTTTTCTTGCACTTTTTTGTCATTCTCTTTACATTTCTCCTATCCTAGGGGATAATAAGGTCAGATAGGGAAAGTCGACGTCGATTGGGGGCGCCATTGCGCAGATTTAGGGTGCCAACCTCTTCAGTAAGGTAGGGGTTTTCTAGGACAACTATAGGTATTACGATCTTTTGTTTGTCTTATAGATACATGGAATTTCCTGCTTCCCTATGACACAAATCAACACAGTATAGAGAGACACTGATAATAAATATTGGATGAATCTGAATAAAGGACTATACCAGTATATGTATGCAGTGGGTTATCTCACATTTAGTCTTCTTAGACAAAGGTTTTTTTTAGATAAAAAGCCATGTTTGGTTTAATCCTACCTTTCTTCTCTCTGTAGGGCCATACAGGGTCAGACAAGGACGTACGAGGGGGGTGCCATTGCGCAGGTTCAGGGTGCAACCTCCACGGTAAGGTAGAGTAAGACTAGAGTTATAATAGGGATTTATCTACCATTTCAAACCTGCCTTGCATGATCTTGAATAGCATTTGACCATTTATTTGATTATAGCTGCTACAGTTGATACTAAAATATTTTAAATCATTCTAAATAAAAGTGATGTTTTAAAATTAGAATCATTATACAGTGTTTAAGTTGGTGATTTTTGGTTTTGTTCTTCTTATAATAAGTTATTCACAATCGGTGAAAGTTATAGAAAAATTACAGTAAAAAGAAGGGACTTAGCGAATAAATTGGCCAATATATGTGAGCCCAACAGCCATTGTCAAGACGTACGTAATTATTGGGTCTCTGTCCTGATAAGACACCTTTCCTGGACTAAAAAGCCTACAATTTATGGGGCAGGAAGGAACCAGCTAATTAAAACCACCTAAGGCTGATGGGAGGTGGAGTGCATATGTCAGAGGAGTTTGCTGCAAACAAAAAAACTGACCAGCACATCCAAACTAGTGTGTACAGGTGCCAGCTACCTTCTTTTTACTGTAATTTTTCTATAGCAATATTGCAGTTTCAGTTTTTCCAATATTCCACATGTACATAATGCAGCATTTAGCTTTTTTCCATGGCAGTAATGCAGTTTCCACAGTAGTGAAGCTACCGAGGGGTCAAAGGGTGCGGCCACCCCAGGCCCCGCACTCTGAGGGTCCCACCGAAGCTACACTATTTTTAACTGTATCAGCGTGCGCCGATACAGTTAAACTCTGCGGCAGAGCAGAGAGACAACTCCCTGCACTGCCACTATGGGGCCCGTGATCCGGGGGCCCCCCGCAAGTTCAACTGTATTGGCATTCTCCGATACAGATGAAAGCGATGGAGGAGGGAGCGTCAGCTGATACTTCCTCCTCCATCATTCTTCCTTGGTGTCTGACGTCTCAGCGCGATGACGCCAGTATGTGGTGTCATTTATTCTGAGATGTGTGATGCTTAGAACACAAGCTGCCACCACCGGATCAGCGGGGAGCGAGGAGTAGAGGTGAGTATTGTATTTTAGTATTTTATTTAGAACATTGTGGGGGCAATTAAACTGTACTGAGGACTATGGGGTGCATTATACTGAATGGGTTGCATTATACTGAACGGGCTACTGGGTGCATTATACTATATGGTGGTGTATTATTCTGTATAGACTATGGGGTGCATTATACTGAATACGCTATGGGATGCATTATATTATATGGAGGTTCATTATACTGTATGGGCTATGGGGTGTATTATAATATATGGGGTGCATTATACTGAATGGGCTATGGGGTGCATTATACTTTATGGGGGTGCATTATGCTGAATGGGCTATGGGGTGTATTATACTGTATGGGCTATGGGGTGCATTATACTATATGGGGGTGCATTATGCTGTATGGGCTGTGGGGTGTATTATACTGTATGGGCTATGGGGTGCATTATACTGTACGTGTTATGGGGGTGCATTATGCTGTATGGGCTGTGGGGTGTATTATGCTGTATGGACTATGAGGTGCATTATGCTGTATGGAGGACTATGTGGGGGCCTTTAAACTATATGTAAGCAGTTATACAGTGAAGGTTTGTGTGGGGTCCATCATGCAGTTTGGTGGCCATTATACAGTGTGGAGAGGTGTGGGGCAATTATATTGTATGGGGTACAGTATGGTCATCATACTTTACGAATGCAATGAAAGAGAAATCTAGGGCTCCAGTAGGAGGAAAAATAGAGGGCACACAGTACCACACAGCAGGTGCAGTAATAGGGACACATACGGCAGCAGTGGCTCAGTATTGGGGTATCAGCAGGATAAGGAGTTTATGCAGGTTGGAGGTAGATGGAGATGGAGCCTGAAGCGTGAGACGTCTAATGTGTCTGTGCTGTAATCTCTGCAGACAAGTCCTGGCTGGAAGAAGTTGCTGTGTCGGTCTGGACCAGATGGAAAAGATGGGAAAAAGTGAACGACTCCCCCAGAAAGAACATTAGCTGTAAGTCACTATCTATAACTGTACAGTAATCATTTATATGTTCTGCAGAGCTGGTATCTACCACTATATGTCACCATATGGTGGTAATATCTATATTGGTCTTTGTATGGAGATTTCTTTTAGTAACAGCTGTGTCATCTGCTGAGGTTCTCCTACATCCACTAGTAGGGTGCGTCACCATAGCTGTAATCATGGTTTTCTGGTTAGGGGCCCACTCAGAAGTTTTGCCTCCCCTGAACCCAACCCCTAGCTACGCCTATGAGTTCCTATTTTCTAAATTTATTATTCTTGGTATTTCAGAGTGCAGCTATATATCAAGGACAACATTATCAAGGAGTTTGTATGTTCTCCCCGTGTTTGTGTGGGTTTCCTCTGGGTTCTCCTGTTTCCTCTCACACTCCAAAGACATAATCTAGGGAATCTAGATTGTGAGACCCAATGGGGACAGTGATGATGTCTGTAAAGCGCTGTGGAATTAATGGCGCTATATAACTAAGTAAAATAAATACATGCATATTGTCATACACAGCCATACTTCCGAGACAGAAGGTAAAACATGGCTTAGTAGCATACTAACCATCTCTATAGCTGTATACACAGTGCTAAACCAGTAATTTTGTATGCCGATTAAGAAGAGATTAGGAAGCACTGACCATGCTGCCAGATCCAGGAAACATGTGATCGCTAGCTGTAGGGAGGGAACAGGAGCAGCTGGGTTGTAGGAGATCAGGTCAGCTGTACCATGCAGGCAGGAGGCTGAAATTCTCCTGCAACTGGTGCTAATATACCAACCTCAGTTACAGGGAAAATTAGAAATAACAAGAATATTAATAGGTTAAAATGTCACTCAAAGGCCTTTAAGGCCGTATGGTGGGCATAATGTGTAAAATATATGAAACAATAAATGAAAAAAGCAAAAATAAAATAGAAAAAAAATTCATAAATAAAAAACGAAACTAAAAAAAAGAGACCCTGCCAGTCTGAATCACTGAAGAAAATATGTTCAATATCTAAAATTCATTTCTATGAAAAGGGGAATGCAATTTAAAAATGTTTTACTCATCCTTTGTGGGAAAAAAAAGTGAAAAATAGACACATATTTCCTACTTTTATTTATGATGATATCAACTAGAAAAAAGGAATATAAAAATGACATAAAAATTAAGCCCCTTGTGTTGCAAAAAAAACGGCAAAAATTTGAATATCTGAGCAAGAACATTCTTTTTAGATCTCTTAAAAGTGCATGTATGATAAAACCTGAACATGTGTATGGTCAGGAATAGGAGGATACATCCTGGGTGGAAACTGGTTAAACAGCTAGAATATTGATGGCGAGTAATCTTTATATATGGGGAAAAAAATGCTGGAGTGATTTTCTAAAAAGGAATCTGTCAGCAGGTTTGTCTGCAAATTTAAATGTTTAGCAGCATCGTGACTGAGAAAATGTAGCTTTAATCAGGTGAACGTTGATCCCGTTTTTTGTGAGTTCTGTGACTCTGAAATGCTCTTGGCATTCTGCAGTAAGTGCTTTACCACATCTCTGCTCTGGAGTGACGGTTGCAGCATCCTTCTAAATGGTCGACCACATGCCCGTCCACATGCCTAGAGCGAGGGAACTCCTAGAAAGCATTTGTGGCTAGCGCTGTGCTCCAGATTAACAATAAACTGCTGCAAAAGCCCTACACAGAGGTACAACATGGTTCAACATCTTTTCAGGTGTCCCATCTAGAGTTGCCAGCAGAATACTGTAGCACTTTGCTGTTTCCATCACTCCATAAATATTGAGTTGTAAATAGCAATATGCATTTTTCACCACCACCCTATCAAATCCCTCTTCACTGGTCGACTGCGGGTGTCTTGTTCTTTTGATCATGAGGGTCCCAGAATAATATAGGTGATAATTAGAGTTGGGAGAATTTATTCAAGTGAAGTTGACTTTTACAAAAATCACTATTCTTTTCCATATTTTTTGTAGTATGCTCAGAAGGAATTCAGTAAAATGGTCGCCACCATCTTGTTGAGCTGTACAGGGCCAGCAAAAGGTTAAAAAAATGAATGTCTCTGCTGCTCGTTGTCCCCCCTACGGTCCTCAACACCTCTACTTACCATCACGGTGTACTGACACCTCAGGCATCTTTACGCTAGGCTGTGAGTAGACCCTGGATGTCCCATTGTCTGGAAGTCCTGGTCTAGAGTGCTTGCTGTAAGGTCGTGGTGCAGGTCGTAACATCATGACTTGCTTCTTGACTCTAGACCAGGACTTCCAGCTGCGAGTAGGCTTGGGATATGCTTGGGATATTCCTTTGCATGCGCAGGGACATGCCAGGCCGAGTCAAGGCCGGAAGTCCTGGCCTAGTGTGAAGAGGACCGGGTTCCATCAGTGCACGCTGGCAGTAATGAGTAAGGTCAAGGATCTTGTGAGGGACAGAGAGCAGAATAAGTGAGAAGTGAGATATTAGTTTTTTGGATCTTTTTTTTTCTACATCTTACCTTTACTATGCTTTGGGAGTTTTATTATACTCCAATACTCCAGAGCTGAATGAAGGAAATTGAATTTGCTGAGAATAAATTCACTGTAAATGCAATGTCCCGGTAAAATCCATGCGATTTGTCTCTAGTGAAAAGTGTCATTATGGAAAAACCCTTTAAATGTTCATATTGACCAACCTCATCCCAGCCAAGTGTATAATGGAAATATAATAATTTTATGACTTCTGCTTTTTAACAGACAAAACCATGTAAGATTGATTGCATGAATACTAAGTTGCTTATTAATAAAATCCATTTACACAGTTTATAAAATGAAGTACAAGAACAGAAGATTTCCTCAGTCTGAATAATGTCCTGTAAACGTTAGATTTATTGTAATATTTCCCATTTTTCTCCCCTGATAGGATGCAGCGGTGTTCGGCCATCCAGCTCCAGCACAATCTCTCATTCCATCAAGGAGAGATTATTATTCCACCATGTGCTCGGCTTCGGCAGCTTTGGAAAGGTCCTGATGGCGGAAGATACTTTAACCCGCCAAGAATTTGCTGTTAAGATCATCAGCAAAAGAGCCCTGCTAGCCGGAGGTGATAGGCTGGATGTCATGGTGGAGAGGCGAGTTCTTCAGCTGGCATCTGGAAGCCCCTTCCTCGTCCACGCGGACTTTGGATTCCAGACCAAGGTAGAATTGTGACTGCTTAGTGCTAAAAGGTTTTGCCACTTCTTTGATGTTGATGACCTATTTGCCTGAATAGGAGCCGTCCTGCAGTACCAGGAGTGACCACTAAACCTTGTTTGCGCCATATACTGTTTACATCCAACTTTTGGGAGAGATGGTAACAGCTGATCGGACCCTACCAATCTGATATTAATGACCTATTCTAAGGATAGGTACATCATAAGAGTGAAAATCTACAGACTTCACTGCTCAATGGACAATACCTCTGCCAGGGACAAATTTTACAGAGGTGTTGTAGAGGGTCCAAAGGTGATATAGAGGGTACAGAGGTGGTATAGAGGGTACAGAGGTGATACAGAGGGTACAGAGGTGGTAAAGAGGGTACAGAGGTGATATAGAGGGTACAGAGATGGTATAGAGCAGGGTTCCCCAACTCCAGTCCTCAAGGCCCACCAACAGGTCATGTTTTCAGGATTTCCTTAGTATTACACAGGTGATAATTCCATCAACTGCACAGGCAATAATTCCATCACCTGTGCAATACTAAGGAAATCCTGAAAACATGACCTGTTGGTGGGCCTTGAGGACTGGAGTTGGGGAACCCTGGTATAGAGGGTACAGCGGTGATA
Organism: Phyllobates terribilis; assembly: GCF_046119375.1. Classification (NCBI taxonomy): domain Eukaryota; kingdom Metazoa; phylum Chordata; class Amphibia; order Anura; family Dendrobatidae; genus Phyllobates; species Phyllobates terribilis. The sequence goes on from NW_027363026.1 coordinate 994,493, forward strand.
TAGAGGGTACAGAGGTGGTAAAGAGGGTACAGAGGTGATATAGAGGGTACAGAGGTGGTATAGAGGGTACAGAGGTGATATAGAGGGTACAGAGGTGGTAAAGAGGGTATAGAGGTGATATAGAGGGTACAGAGGTGGTATAGAGGGTACAGAGGTTATATAGAGGGTATTATTGTTCAGAACAAAATGGCTCTCTATAGTCTTGAATGTGGCTGAGCTGAAATACCAAGCGCAGCTCATGGGCAGCAGTACTTTTTTTCTGGAAGAAAAGTGAGTATTTTTTCTATCCTGAACAACGCCTTTATCCCCACAAAGAAGCAGCCGAGGCTGTAAGAGAGCAGCAATTTTCATTTTGTTTTTTCTTCTCTACAGCCTAAAAGCTGTGACTTTTGTATTCTTCTGTCACTTTTGCTGTTTGAAGATCTATATTTAATGTTGTATTTTGAATTGCAGCATTTTAGAGTGCACATATTGTATTGGATGACTTTTATTCAATTTGTCTTTACTGTATAATAAATGGAAATGTTCCATGTTACAGATGAATGTTTTTCTTGGTATGGAATACATGAGCTGCGGGGACTTTTACCAACTTCTACACAGGAAGGGGCCGCTTGACATCACCAGTGCCAGGTAATGTGTTCAAGGAGTTGTCCGGTCTCAGAAGAAAAGTCAGCAGTCACTCTACAAGACTGCAGGCTGCCAAATTGTGAGCAATGGTCCCGATTTCCCTGTATTCCCCATTCAGGTGGGCGATCCTTTTATCACACGTGTACAATTTACATACTTGTGATCACATGTCGACTAGTCTCACCGGCTTCTTTCAATAGGAGAGAATTGAGAGACGTTCCCGAGTATAGTCGGCATATAAGCATAAGTATGTAATTTTCAGACATGTATTCCCGAGACTGCAATAGTGACAGTGTGCGCTTTTTACACGTCACGATTCGGCAGTCACATAGAGTGACTGCAGACTTTTCTTCTGAGATCACATAACCCCTTAAAAAAAACTCTAATCCACGTTGTATATAAAAGACCAGTTAGATACTGGAGGTCACAGTGTTACTTCCACTACTGACTTGTCGGTCCTGAGAGTCTCTCTACTTCTGAATGTGGAAATACTTTATAACAGTCTCTTCAGGAGCTCAGATTCATTCTGATTGTTGGGTAAAGTAACTGAAATGAAAATGCTTAGCGTAATGATAGAAAATGGTCCTATGAGGGAATAATATAGAATAATGCTCCTATTGACTAATATGAATTCCCAAGTTTACTTTCTATGGGATCTGATACTTATTCATTTTCTCTTTGTCAGATTCTATGCCGCCGAACTAGTGTGTGGGATCCAGTTCCTCCATTCTAAGGGCATCATCCACAGGTAATGTAGTCAGTGTGAGGCTGGGTCACACCAGCGTATAGTCTCTCATCTAAGAGAATCTGGATGATTATGCACATCACACTTTCATTAAACTCTGAACAGAATTAAATTAGAGTGTGATCAGTGTGATCAAATTTATTTTTGATGACGAGAAGATGGAAAAAAAAATCTCCATCTTCTCCATTCTGTCAGTCCTTGGAAATCGGACTGCACTCAGATATCATCCGAGTGCAGTCCGATGTTTTCCATGGACTCTTTGACTTGCATGGCCGAGTGTGACCTGTTCATTTGATCCAACAAGGGAATGCTGCGATCGGTGAGAGGAAAAAAATCGCACATGTACACGGCCCATAGAATGATATTGGTCCGAGTGCTATCCGATGTTTTGTTGCATCGCATTCAGACCGAAAATATGATCATGTGCACGAGACCTTAAAGCTTAGCTGCACGCAGTCCCTCCACCCTGGTGACCTGCAGACTGATGCCCTGTATCTGGTGTCTAGTAGTCCTATATGGTATCACTGTCAGGAAGCTGCAGCTGAGCGGCCGTCACATGCAACACAGTGATCCCTACAGTGGTACAGGGAATACAGTAAAGGAGTTATCTCATAGGAAAGTGCAACACTAAGAGAAAATATGTTTATTCTCGTATGCCATCATTTCACCACAGATATAGGAAGAACACTTACTTTATACTCAGGTTACTTTTCTTTTTCTTACAGAGACCTAAAGCCCGAGAACATCCTGGTGACTGATACGGGCCACGTTAAGATCACGGATTACGGTCTTGCACTTGAGAACATGCACGGAGACCGGACAGCCACCAGTTTCGCTGGGACCGTGGGTTACATGGCTCCTGAGGTGAGAATAGAATGTTTTTATTTTTTGGATTTAAAAGTTTTTTTGGATACTTTCACATTGATGAGCTTTATTTAGGCTAGTTCATCAATATAAAATCATTTGGGGTCCGATCACACTGATTAGCTGTTCTTACCTTTGGCGGAAACCTGATGTAAACAGAGCAGAACATCGCACCTCTGTACTGTTTAGTGGGTAGTACAGAGATCTGCAGATCAGTGGGACTGCTGGGTGTTGGCCCCCACCAATCTTATATTGATGACCTGTTCTGGTCATCAATATAAAAGTACTGGAAAACCCTTTTAAAGGATTGTCAATATATCACCAATCCCCAGAACAGGTGAAAAATGTGTGAACTCTGGGTGCTTCACTGCTATGTACCCCACAATCACCAAATGGGAGGAGCAACATCTCCTATTCCTCCTAGCCTGCATGTCTACATGGATAGTGTATAACACTGCTCCCCCTGCGGCTGTTAACCTGTTAAATCTCGCTTTCAATCTCTGACAGTGGCATTTAACACGTGCCGGGCGCGCTAACAAGGACGCGCTTTTTTCCACACGTTCATTGGCACGCCCATGACATGATCACAGGGCGCCGATGGGTTACCATGACAGTCAGGGGTTTTTGAAGATCTCCGTGCTTGTCATGTCAGTACTCCTGTGAAAACCAGCATTTATCAAAATATAAAATTAATTAATCTGATCAGTAAAAGGCATAATGTGAAAAAAATCAAAACACCAGAATTACATTTTTTGGCCACTGCAACATTGTAATAAAATGCAATAAAAGGTGATTAAAACACTGTATCTACCCCAAAATGGTATCAATAAAAAGTCATTTCAGGGCGCAAAAAATAATCCATCACACAGCACAATATCCTGAAAATTTAAAGCGTTAGGGGTGTCACAAAGGGCGACACAAGCAAAGGGTTTTATTTTTACAAATGTCAGAATTTTTTTTCACCACTTAAAAAAAAAAATACTATACTTTTGGTATCTGTGTAATTGTACTGTCCTGGATAATCAAATTGCTAGGTCAGTTTTACCGAATAGTGAACATGGTAAATTAAGAAAACAAATTGAAATTGCACTTTTTTTTTTTGAAACTTCAACTCGCTTGGAAAAAATTTTCCGCTTTCCAGTGCATCACATAATAAAATGATTGGTGTCATTCAAAAGTACAACCCGTCCTGCAAAAAACAAGCCCTCATACGGTTAAGTGCATGGAAAAATAAAAAAGTTATGGCTCTTGGAAGAAGGGGAGGAACAAACGAAAACAATGTACTTAACAATGTACTTAAACTTATGTAGTAAGACGTACTGTCATTGTCTATGGACTCACATAACAATATGAGTGACATATAAGTACGGTGACATACAAGAGGTAGCACTACTAATAATGCTTCTCTATGGCAGATCCTGGACAAGGAGGAGTATAATGCCGGAGTAGACTGGTACTCGTTTGGTGTCATCTTAAACGAAATGCTGACCAGTGAGTGTAACTACCATCCGTCACTCTTTGATGAATCTTCCTCCGGCGCCAAAGACATCATTGAACAGCTCCTCCAGGAAGATCCTGTCCAGAGATTAGGAGTCAATGGTAACATCCGAGAACACCCCTTCTTCCAGCGAATTGATTGGGTCTCAGTGGAAGCCCTTAGGATGGCCCCACCATACATCCATGTAGTAAGTATATGTACAGAATTGTCACATGCATTTGAATAAGATACTCTCCCACAATCTTTCATGCTTTTGGCTCTGTGATACATTATGTTTAATGTCAGGGTTGGAAAATTATTTGGATGGCGTTAATCTTTACATTACTATTATAGATGATCAGGCTGATTGGACAATTTAATTTATTAACGGTGCATGTCTCATCTATATTATTGCACTTCTTTCAGACTCTTTTGCAGGCTATATGCAAATAATTAACTAGTTATATATTCTGTCAGGTGCAAGCCATTTAATCTGGCAAAGAATTACATAAGCATCAGTAGCTGGAGCTAGAGAAGACAACCCTTCACTAAAAAAAATTGAAATGGGCTCTCCATAAGGACCAGTTCACAACATTTTGATAATTTTTTTAGACAGACTTGCAAGTGAATCTAAAGATTAGTTTACATTTTCAATAATACTTCTTTTTATAGCCTCCACTGCTGATTTTGCCCAGAAGAAAAATAAAACAAAAAAACAAGAACCAATTTTGTCAAAAACAAAATTGATAGAGCTGTCCCAATTCGGAAAGTTTCTGTTAACAGGTCAAAGTGTTCAGAGATGAAGTGACAAGTAATGATTGTACTTATTTAGAAACCTCTCGTTCTAACCATAATTGAGCTATTGCATGTAATTCTGCAACCTATACATGATGACACAGACGTATGATTGGCCATAGAGATTATTAGTGGCACTGCAGCTCATTGAAGTGATTAGACTTGAACTGCAATGCTTGTGGTGCTGGTTTTGATATTGTAAGATATAATATTTACATTTGAAAACATTCCTTTAATTTTTTTTCAATACTTCAAGTTGAGACTGTTTTGATTAGTCACCAATTTCACCATGACTTTTTTCTGCATTTTTTTCTGTAGCCAACTAAGCCTAAACCCAGGTTCCGCGCTTTTAAGCTTGACAAGATCCAAGCGGCAGAGGCTGCATTATCGATAACACCAGAGGACCAGGCTGTATTCAGAGGGTTTTCATTTGCCAACTAGAAAACCCTCAACAAGACACCAGCTCAATAATATCAGAGCAAGCTGTGTACCTGAGCTTCCAGAAGACCATGCAGAGAAGATCAGAAGATCGGATGTCCAACATCATCAGGGACCACCATAAGGATAACTAAAATTATAAGTATAGGTAAGTATAGGTAAAAAGGATAAGAATATTAAAAATTCAATAAAAAGAAGAAAAAAAAGATAAGTATAGGTAAGTAAGGATGCGTGTAAGTAAGCATAAAGTATAAAAAAAAAAAGTAAAAAAGGATAAGTTTAGGTAAGATGAGTATAGGGGTAAAAAAGGATATCAATAGGTAAGAATTTTTTTGTATTTTTAAAATTCAACAAAATTCAAAAAAGGTTAAGCATGGGTAAGAAAGGATAAATATAGGTAAGAAACTAAAATTATAGGTAAAACAGGTAAAAAGCATAAGTATAGGTAAAAAAGATAAGTATTTTTAAAATTCAACAAAAAAAATAAAAGACATAAGTATAGGTGAGAAAAGATAAGTATAAGTAAGAAAGGATAAGCATAGGTAAGTAATAGTAAGTATAGGTTAAAAAGGATATGTATAAGTAAAAAAGATTAAGTATAGGTACGAAAGGGTAAATATACGTAAGAAAAGATAGGTATATATAAAATTCAATAAAAAAAAGAAAAAAAGATAAGCATAGGTAAGTAGAGATAATAAAGATAATAAGTATAGGTAAGTATAGGTCTCTTCAGAATTCACCATAGGTCTATGATTGAATTCAGATCAGGAGACATGCTTGCCACTAAATCATGTTCACTCTCTTATCTTCAGAAATGCAACGATGACCTAAGATATGTGTTTTGGATAATAGTCATGTTGGAAAAGTGCACGTCTACAAAGGGCACGGGGTGATGGTAATATCTTCTATATCACTATAGAGCAGTGCATCTAAAAATGTATAATACCCTCAATAAATCTAGCTCCCCGACAACAGCAGCACTCATGTAACCCCACATAAGGACACAGTCACCACTATGTTTCACAGTAGGTTCCATGCATTTAGAACAATGAATTTAGAAGAATACATGGAGCCTACAGTGAAACATGGTGATTGCAGTGTTCTTATGTGGGGCTACATGAGTGCTGCTGATGTAGGGGAATTACAGTTCATGGAGGGTATTATAAATTCACAGATGTACTGCTCTATATTGATAGATAAAATGCTACTATCACTCAGTGCCATTGTAGACATGCTCTTTTCCAACATGACGATCCAAAACACACATCTGTTGCTTTTCTGAAGAACAGGATGAACGTGATTCAGTGGCCAAGTCTTCTGATCTGAACCCAATCAAACAGCTATGGTGAATTCTGAAGACACATAATTAGAGCATATGAATGGGATAACAAAAATGGTGCCTATACATGTACAGATATTTTTACAATTTCTACCTAATCAGATTGACATCAGTCTCAGGGTACAGCCACACAGTGCGGCTGCAGACCACATACACACGTGGGGCAGAACGAGCACATAATTATTAAGCAACCAACCTTTTGTTTGTTGGTTGGGTGATCGCCTGCCTGTTTACACTGCACAATTATCGGAAAATAACTGTTCCTAAGAACGCCCATTCCTGATAATCGAACAGTGTAAGTGCCCCCTTAGTTAGACATAAGCTTTAAATAGTCTAGATATGAAGATAAGATAGAAATATAAGTATGCTATATGTATAAAAGGTGTGACAGGGCCCCATCCAGAGCTGACACTGCAGTGAACCAGGGATTAGCCGATCGCCAGTACTTGGGGTCAGGAAGGAATTTTTCCCCACTCATGGGGTTGTTTTGCCTTCCTCTGGTTCACATCCTTTTATGCAGTAAATCCTATTAATGGCACTGGATGATTAAATTAAACTAAATTTGATGATAAGAATAAAAATTATTAAACTCTATTCATTGTGTCTGTGTCTTCTTTATATTCTGCTCTCTCTTCTGATACTATTTTAATTTTGGACTGCTGTGGTGAATGTTACAAATAACAAGGAATGAAGAATTAATCAGATTTTTTTTGTGGGCAGCTGGTCCACATGATCTTGCTGCTGATTCTTTTCCATCATGACAGTGATGTTATGGCCATCTGTCATATGGCTTCCCAAGACTAATGTCACTGCCCCAATATGCACCACATCATCAATTATGTGTTGTACATGGGATAGGGAGAACATCATCAGCTACTTCTCTGTAACCCAAGTGTAGTCTCCTCCACTAAAGTTCCTGCATATCACAGATCATAGAGGACGGTCATATTCCATAGTCGCTTACTTACCCCGCAATAACTCCACACCATGCACCATTCAGTAGCCTCCAGCCCTTCACATATGGAAAGGTGGACCTGGTGCAAGGGGATGTAATGGGAATAGAATATATTAATGCAGCAAGAGATGTATTCAGTGGATAGAAATGGAAAAAGGAGGTGTCGTTGGCCTTACAGAACAAGGAGGTATAGTGGCAGGAGAAAGATGGTGGGAATGGGAAACCACAATGTAAAGTTATAATTGTACTAAGCTGAACTGGCTACATGACCCCAAACCTGAAAGTAAATGAGTGGCATGCGCCAAGGTTAATGGAACCAGAAAAAAAAACATCAAAGCAAGAAAAAAATGCATTGAAATTATTTTCATCACAAAAACAATTTTCAACACTAAAAGCAGGATAGAGAACACCCATCCTGAAAAAAGGTGTGGACTATATATGTGAAAACGGCATTTGTCAGACCTTTACAGCATATTCTACGGACACAAATGTTTAAGATGGGAATACATCTTAAAAGTGGATCTGTTAGCAGCTTTCACATTACGCACTGCAAAACTCATTATGTCTCTTAAATCTGATGAGACTGGTGTTGTTACCATGAAAATCAATATCAAAATGACAGTCTTTCAAAGATCACAACCTGAAAGGTCACGCAGATCCACCCACTGTTATCTTTTTGTCACGAACAGCTCTCTGCTGTCCCATACCATGCAGACAATTACGCGAATGACCGACGATCAACATGTGGCCGCAGGCCGTGTCCATTAATAGGCCGGTTATTGGGAAACTAACAGTGAGTGTATGGTCTATACACCTCCGATTCCAGCGAATGGAATATGTGTATATACCCTCGGTACGGTAACTGCTAATTCCACAATAACCCACGACTACTCGCTGCCACCATCAGTCTTTTATACAGACTGACTGGACGACTGATTTCAGGTAGCGTATGGCTTCGTGGTGCAGGACAATTGCCCTGCAAACAAATGTGGAAAGGAAAATGACTTGAATCGGTTCTTTCACCATAGCAATCATGGTAAAATAGGAAGTAAATGAATAACATAAAAATGTTAACAGTGCCCTCACAGAGACTGAGGCTTACTACTTCCAGATCAGTTAAAAATTTAACCCACAGAGCATGGGGCAGAGTACCCACCCCTACATTAGAAGATAACAAATTTCAACCACAGAGCATGGGGCAGAGTACCCCTACATTAGCAGCTTACAAATTTCACCCTCAGAGCATGGGGCAAAGTACCCCTACATTAGCAGCTTACAAATTTCACCCACAGAGCATGGGGCAAAGTACCCCTACATTAGCAGCTTACAAATTTCACCCACAGAGCATGTTCCCACATTTATCCTACAGAAGCGAATCACAAATTTCACTCACAGAGCAGGTTTCCACATTTATCCCACAGAAGCTGATAACTAATTTTACTCACAGAGCATTTTTCCACATTTCCCTAAGAAAGAGGATTAAAAATTTCACACCCAGACAATGGGGCACAGTACTCCCACAGCTCAAAAATATCTTCTCTAGTAGCGTATGTTACAAATGCCGCAAATGAAAAGCTGGTAATATGATTTTGGATCGAGCTGACGGTCCGCAGCAAGGCTTTCTACCGGCAGTCCAGTTAAAAATTTCATCCACATAGCATATTTATACATTTCCTCCACAGAAGTGAATAATAAATTTCACCCACAGGCAGGGTTGCAGAGTACACACAGCGGCTCCAAAGCACATTACTCCCACAGATATGGGTTCAATAATACACACAGTGGCTTAAAGGCACATTACTCCCACAGACATGGGGAATACACACAGCGGCTACGCACGGTACTATAATAGACATGTGTGCAGAGTACACAGACAGTGTTTTTGTAAAACTGTGCACACGCAAAACCCAATGCTGTTCCTCAATACAGCTGTATCCTGTCTCTACGCTAAGCATAGTAGAAATAAAAAATAAGAATCTTGAACCAGAAGGAATAGGTCCAAGTGGATTAGGAGGTGGATGTGGTTGTGTAGGTAGAAGACGCGGAGGAGGAAGTTGCGAACACAGCTTTTTTTATTTGGGGAGGAGGCTCCCAAATGTAACAAATGGCAAATAGAGTTGAAGGCTGGCTGGGTGCGGCTATTATAGTTGTCTAGTCATCCAAAGGTATGGACAATCGTTTGGGATCCACGCCTGGTTCATTTTAACGAATGTTCATTTACCCACATTAGATGTGGACAGTCGGATGTCCCTGTATTTCACACCGTCCATCTCCCCCTTGACCCTGTTGAATAATATCCCCAAGGCATGATACTGCCATCACCATGTTTCACTGTGGGGATGGTGTTCTTGGGGTGATGAGCTGTGTCGGTTTTGCGCCAGACATAGAGTTTATCTTTTTGGCCAAAAAGTTCAATTTTGGTCTCATCTGACCATAGCACCTTCCTCCATATATTTTGGGAGTCTCCCACGTCTTTTGGAAAACTCAAAACGAGCCTTACAATTTTTGTGTGTAAGTAAAGACTTTTTTTCTGCCCACTCTTCTATAAAGGCCATCTCTATGGAGTGTATGGCTTATTGTTGTCATGTGGACAGATACTCCAGTCTCTGCTTGGGAACTCTGCAGCTCCTTCAGGGTTACCTTTTGTCTCTGTGCAGCCTCTCTAATTAATGCCCTCCTTGCTCGGGCTGAGAGTTTTGGTGGGTGGCGGTCTCTTGGCAGGTTTGTTGTGGTACCATGTTTCTTCCAGTTGATAATGGATTTGATGGTGCTTTGGGGGATCATCAAAGATTTTTTTTTATAATCCAACACTTCTCAACAACTTTGTCTCACACTTGTTTGGAGATCTCCTTGGCCTTCATGGTGTTGTTTGGTTAGTGGTGCCTCTGTGGCCTTTCAGAGAAGGTGTGTATATATACTGACAGACCATGCGACACTTAGATTGCACACAGGTGGACTTCCTTTCACTAAGCATGTCACTTATGAAGGTAGTTGCTTGCACCGGAAATTTTTAGGGGCTTCGTAGCAAAAGGGTTGAATATATATGCACATGCCAATTTTAAATTATTGGATCCCATAAATGTAATTTATGTTTATATTTTTCTCACTTCACCATCTTAGACTATTTAGTGTTGATTAGTGATGAGCACAAGTGCTCGTTACTCGAGTTTGCCTAGGGTGCTTGGGTACGCATAGAGTACGCGGTGACACGTTCGAGTCCCCGCGTTAGCATGTTTCGCGGCTGTTAGACTGCCACAAAACATGTGTGGATTGCCTGGCAAACACAAGCAATCCCCAGATGTTGTGGCTGTCTGACAGTCGCGGGGACTCAAACATGTCACTCAAGCACCTGCGATACTCGGTGTATACCAGAGCAAAGAGCACTTGCATCAGCACTAGTGATGAGTGCATCATACACAAATCAGATTACAAAAATATTTTAGCACAGATTGTAATATCGCAAAATACAGATGCATCTCACTAAATGAGAATATCATCCAAAAGTTAATTTATTTCAGTTCTTCAATGCAAAAAGTGAAACTCATATATTACATAGAGTCATTACAAGCAGAGTGATCTATTTCAAGTGTTTATTTTGGTTAATGTTGATGATTATGGCTTACAGCCCATGAAAACACAAAAGTCATTATCTCAGTAAATTAAAATAATTAACAAAAAACACCTGCAAAGGCTTCCTACGCGTTTAAAAAGGTCCCTTAGTCTGTTTCAGTAGGCTCCACAATCATGGGGAAGCCTGCTGACTTGACAGATGTCCAGAAGACTGTCATTGACACACTTCACAAGGTCCCAGAGTTACAATTTTCATTTGGAAATCAAGCTCCCAGAGTCTGGACAAAGAGTGGAGAGGCCTACAATCCAATCTGCTTGAGGTCTAGTGTGAAGTTTCCACAATCAGTGATGGTTTGGGGAGCCATGTCATCTGCTGTTGTAGGTCCACTGTGCTTTATCAAGACCAAAGTCAGCGCAGCCGTCGACTAGGAAATTTTAGAGCACTTCATGCTTCCCTCTGCCGACAAGCTTTTTGGAAATGGAAATTTCATTCTCCAGCAGGACTTGGTACCTGCCCACACTGCGAAAAGTACCAATACCTGGTTTACAAACAACAGTATCTCTGTGCTTGATTGGCCAGCAAGCTCGCCTGACCTTAACCCCATAGAGAAACTATGGGGTATTGTCAAGAGGAAGATGAGAGACACCAGACCCAACAATGCAGACGAGCTGAAGGCTGCTATCAAAGCAACCTGGGCTTCCTTAACACCTCAGCAGTGCCACAGGCTGATCGCCTCCATGCCACGCCGCATTGATGCAGTAATTGATGCAAAAGGAGCCCGAAAAAGGAGTGCATTTACTAAACATACATTTCAGTAGAAAAACATTTTGGACTTTAAAATAATTTTTCAAGTTGTTTGTTATAAACTATTCTAATTTACTGAGATAATGACTTCTGTGTTTTCATGGGCTGTAAGCCATAATCATCAACATTAACAGAAATAAACAATTGAAATAGATCACTCTGTTTGTAATGACTCTATATAATATATGAGTTTCACTTTTTGTATTGAAGAACTGAAATAAATTAACTTTTTAATGATATTCTAATTTAGTGAGATGAACCTGTAAGTAAAAAGCCAAGGGAGTGAATATTTTCGCAAACCATCAGTCTTTTTGGATCTGATATATAGGATCTCATCCACACCCCTCAACCCTCCCTCCTGGCCAGGTGAGGAGAATGGCTAATTGTACGCAAAGACATGGGTGAACACATATATTAGAATGTCATATCTTCAGAAACCTCCTAGTGGAATCATATGTTATATTTTCGAAAATACTTTCACCATTTTAGATGCGCACAATAATAGAGCCATAATTTGGATTTATATTAAAATATTGGGGTTTTCAAGGTTGAAAATCCTGGCACACACAGAAGCAATAATGTCCACAGATCGCATATATATCCATGGATGGAAAAAATATGCACCTTTAAAATAATTGCTAAACCTCCAATGTTTTCATAGGATTTACTAAACTTAGAAAAACACTTAAAGGGGTTGTCTGGTCAAAAGTGATAAGTCTGCAGTCACTCTGTGCGACTGCAGACTTATAAATTTCCCAAAGCGCACGCACTGTGCGCTGCGGGGATTCGACGGTATGAGACCCGGTACCGGAGGTTACGTATGTGCTATACATACCCCCGGCCAAGGGGCGTGGTCTAGCTCTACATAAACTTGTATTGAGCGAGGCCTTCTAGTCGGATGCCCCCACTGGCCGTCCATGTCACTAGACGGGGCGTGGCCTCTTGGGGGTATGTATATTGTGCATACATACCCTCCGGTCCCGGGTCTCATACTGGCGAATCCCCGCAGCGCACAGAGCTTGCACTGGGGAAATTCATACATCTGGAGTGAGGTGGCGCTGAATGGCCGGTGGTATGTATAGTTTTTACATACCTTCTATTACCGGGTCTGAAACCCGCAAATCCCAGAGGCGCACAGTGCGAGCGCTGGGGGGAGTCATAAGTCTGCAGTCACACAGAGTGACTGCAGTCTTATCACTTTGACCGTACAACCCCTTTAACATTTTTAAGTTGGAATAGATTAATGAAATAATTAACACCATAATTCATCCAAGTTTAATAAAAAAAAAAAAACTTTATTAGAACTGTGCAACTCACTGATATTTTGACTTATCACAGCATAAACAAACATTTGGCATTTCAATAGTTATACTTTTTGGCAAGACTCATGGAGCAATTCATTTCTCCAATAAAATGAATAATTAAACAAAAGGCAGAGTAAAACAGCTAAAACCATTCTCTATTTATATAAAAAAAACAATGTAAAAAAATATTTAACAGAACACAATAATAAAAGAATTATAGTAAAGCAGAAAATATGAGTTACATTCACTATTCAAGGAGAACATCGGGTAGAATGAGGTAGAGTGTCAGAACGGATCCCCTGAGAAGAGTTCATACTAAATTAGCTCTGTTACCTACCATAAACTACCAGTATCACCTTTACATAAAGAAAGAAACGGTGAAAACAAATAAAAAAAAAATGGGTGTAAAGGTAAAGAACAAAAACAAAATACATTGCAAAGGTAAACATACTAAAATATTTGAAACTTCTTTATATATTGTACATATATAATGCCACACTATTTCCATATTAATGGCTAGCACACTTGTTAGAAATGGTTATCAGTGCTCTTAGTTGAAGGTAACCTAAAATACTTTGCATAATAATGCTGTACAATTCCAAAAATGTTGGCACAATGTGTAAAATGTAATGAAAATAAGAATGGAATGATTTGGAAATCTCCCATAGTAATATTTTATTCACAACAGAACACAGATCACAAGAAGAAAGTTGGACATTTTTCTATTTAATTTTAAAAAATTAACTCATCTAAAAATGAATGGCATCGAAAAAAAAAAATTGGGACAAGGTTAACAAAAGTCTGAGAAAGTAAGCGGTACTAAGGAAAAATAGCTCAAGGGTTAATTTTCAACTTAATCATGTGAATTTGTATAAAAAGGGCATGTTAGAAAGGCAGAGTCTCTCAGAAGCAAAGATTGTCAGAGGTTCACCAATCTGTGAACAACTGTGTCTAAAAATTGTGGAACAATTTCAGAAAAATGTTCATCAACCTGAAATTGTAAAAACTTTCAATATCCCACCACCTATAGCACATTATTTCATCAAAAGATTCAGAGATTCTGGAGAAATCCATGTGCACAAGAGACAAAGCGGACGATCAATATTGGATGATTGTGAGCCATGTGTCCTCAGGCAGAACTGCATTGAAATAACCGCTATGGCCCTGGCCAAACTTTGATGGCAGCAACTCATCTCAGTTTGTAAATTAGATAATTATTTTTTGCAAATGAAATGGAAAAATGTGTAACTTTTATCTTCTACTATATGTTCTATCATCTGGTGTGAATAAAATATGGCTATAAGACTTCAAATCATTGCATTCTTGTTTTCTTTATATTTACACAACATCACAACTTATATTGAATTATGGTTGTACATTTGGTGCCTGTCTAAAGGAATGGTAAAGTAAAGACATGCAAAAGTGCAAAATGAGTGTGAACTGGTGTGATTGACTTAAAAAGAAATCTTTTGTTTTAATACCAAAGAATCCTTTTATTGAACGCCCACAATAATGTTTGTACATAATTCCAGAATTGTCACTTCTAGCTATGAATGAAGGAGCCGTATCCATCCTTTGATGGTGAAATTACCCATATGCCAGCTTGATGAATTAGAAACCAAAGGAGAGAAGTTTACTTAAAATGGTTATATTTTTCTTTTTGGCACAAATCCTATATTTTAATAACCCTTGTGGCTTGATTTCATGTGAACACATTAATTATGATTAATAATAGGAAATGTTTCACAGGTGCCAGTATTTCATAAAATAATCTACATTGTATCCAGCTTAATTACCATATACAAGAAACTGTAAGGCTATGTTCACACGTTGCATTTTTGTTGCTTTTTTTTCTGCAGGCAAAACCTGCTCTCTTGGCAGTAAAGAAGCTGCTTACAAAAAGCAGGTTTAGCTGCATACTTTAGGATCACAAAGTTCAGCTTTGCTTCCACCACAGAAGCATGAACAATGCAAGGTGTTAGGTCACGAATGAAAGACCCATAAAATTATTTTGGAAAAAAAGGCAATTTGATCAATTTATTTAGTGTAGTGGGAAAATATTTTTATATGTGAAGAAATAGTGACTATTCTGAACAAAAAAGAAAAAGTTTACATGAGTTCATGAAAAAATACACAATTACAAACATAACAGGGGGGGGTGAATTGATCAGGAGTTGTTTTCCTAAGACATTGGCAGAGCATTGAGATTGTAGGACACGTTACTTTCACAATTTGGTCAGTCCTTGAGTTGGTTGGGTATTGTTTAATTTCACACCTTGGTCAGCCAATGTTTACTTTATGCATATCACTAAATTTAATTAAACTGTACTAATCCTAACTGCCATTCTAAGGTGAGGAGACCAAGACATTATGGTTAAAAGCTGTGAAGATCACAAAAATAAATGCGTTTCACATTCTGCTGTACCTGCTTTTTTCACACAGCAAAACCTGATACCAGTATTTTTTGCTGAATTTTTGTTGTGTTTTTGCACAAACGCTGCAAAAATGCTGAAAGAAGAGACATGCTGCAGTTTTCAAAAACGCAGCAGTTTTCCAATTCATTCAGGAAAAAAAAACAATGTGTGTGCATGAGATTTCTGAAATATCATAGCTTTTGCTGGTACTGTAAAATGAAGCTTAAAATTTGCATAAAAAAACAGCAAAAAAATGCAACATGTGAACATAGCCTAAGGATTCGTTCACTACTTGCGGACGCAATTTATGACAACATATTTCCGTTCTACCATGATTGTGGGAAAAAAACAAAACATACTACACACTGTGGCCACAACGTGTGAACGCAGCCTACAACAGTTTACGTGAGCGTATCTTCGGTCTGTATGATACACTTGCCCTCATCTCTATGTTTGAGCATCTTAAGAAATAATGTAACTCAATGTTCCAGAAAAACACTTCCAAGGACATTATGACGAGAATTCACAAATAAATCATCAGATCCTCTATGTAGACATAACACATTTTACATACAAACCAAAACCCAAGGACACTGGCTCGGTGACTATGGCGGTATATACACAAGTAATAGTCTGGCTTTATCCAGAGGATTCACAGCTGGTTCATGGAAAGTTCATTACACAATTATGAGGCACACACATGAACTAGTAGGTTTCTGTTACTGCCTGAGCCAAATGATATGAGATGATGATTGGCTCTAATCTACATTTGCACTTTGACCAAATACAGCTTTATGTCATTTTTGAGTAACCCTGAACATAATACAGTACATCTGTGTAATAATATGTACACACTCAAATATGCTGGAATTGTTGCCTTCAGCTTGCCAAAGGAAACCTGGTTCAGACCGGAGATTTGGAAGGGGTGAGACTCTTGGGTTTTAAAGTGCTCACAGTTACCACACACTGTACTTTATGTTAAATCAGGATGTATGTATAATGGCTGCAGAGAAACTAAACTCCTCTCTGCCTGCCCCTCCATAGCTCTGTAGCCTATTCACATGGAAAGTGTGAGCATCAAGTATATTGGAGGCTTCGCATTAGAGAAGCTCATTCCAAACACATTTATTCCCAATTAATTTACTTTTTGTGCCTGTTGTACTCTAATTTCAGGTCATTGTCTGTGCTAAGAGGCAGGAATTTCAACAAGGAATTTCTTTAAGGGAATCAGTCACCATGTTTTTGCTACCCCAATCTGAGAGCTCCATGATTTACGGACAAAGGCCCTAATTCTAGCAATATGTCACTTTACTGGGTTTCTTGCTTAAATTTTGATAAAATCACAGAGCATAACTATAACCTCGCCCACACCACTGATCGACAGTTTTCTGTATACACTGTGCATAGGCAGAAAACTGCCAATCAGTGATGTGGACGTGGTTACACAGTGCTCATGAATAGTTACACATAGCTTACAACTAGACTTCTAGTGACAATCCCCTGCTGATTAATTAGCAAAAACTTGTAGACAAATTCCCTTTAAGGAACTGTTTTATTCATGTGAAGCCCTTCTATTTTATAAAACGCACATGAAAACTGATGATTCTAAACTATTACAGGGCAGCACCCTCTGTCATAGATGGTTGGTTTCTAATAGATTGCTGCAGTATAAGGTATTATATAATCACACACAGATTATCTCATTTACAGATGCTATGGTCAGGTGCATATCCGTGATCATAGTAATATACAAGGAAAAGACCTGCCAGAGACAAGGACACTAAGGTAGTGAACGCTAAATAAACCTTGGAACTAATAGTGTACATTACATATATACATATACCAAACATGTAATCTTCACTTATAAAATGAAAAAAAAAAACCAACATCAAATAGTTGTAATACAGAGATGTCACTGTCCTTCAAAAGATGAGACACCCAAAAAACATGATACCTCTATCACAGTAGTACTGGACTTAAAGGAACTCTAGTTATAATTGCTAAACATATGGGCCCCCCCCCCCCAAAAAAAAAAATCCAACAAAATTGTAAAGCCACTGGCAGTATGGTCTGGAAATTCAGTATATACAACATGGTGTCAATTCATCTCTTGAAGGTTTAGTTACACTAATTGACATATTGGTAGAACACAACCACTGTGATAAGACTAAAGTCCATTTTACCTAGAAATGGCTCTTCAGTATATAAACAATACATTTGGCCAACAAGAGCAACATACTTTTAAAGCCTTATCATCTAATATGCAGGGGATTAACCATAATTATCTTTGGTATAAATTGTTAATCGAGGAAGGCAATGTTCATGGGAATAATTAGCACAACATAAAGCAGCAATTTATCACCTAATCAGAATGAGTGGTACGGTGCAGCAGAGAACCACAATATCATATTACTGAGTGGAATGAGGTGCAATTTTTTCCTCTGGTTTAAAAACAAAAAAAAACACCCACAATTTCAGAAGTGCCTAGCAAAACTGAAATTATGTGAAGTTTTGAATTCTACTGCCCCATTTCACTTTTAGGTTATGTTCACACTAGGAGCACAAACTCTACAAAACCACAAAGGGTTATCTGGGACTATTTTATTTTTTTCTAATAACTGACAGGCAAGTAGTTGCTAACTACCTTGTTAATCATCTGGGACCGCTCTAAGTTGGCAGAGATTGGTGCTGGGCAGAACAGGCAGGTAGGTTGCAAATACCTGCCTGTCAGTTCTTAGGCCCATAAGAAAACAATACAATAGTCCCGGATAACTTCTTTAAAAAAAAATTGAGTTTTGATTGGGAAATTGTAAAGTTTCTGCTTCAAAAACTCAGAAAAAAAACTACGTGTGAACACACACTTAAGAGCAGATTTTCAAAGCTTCATATACATGATACATCTGTAACCTGCTGATTTCTACGATTTAGGAAACACTAATGTGAAACTATTCCAAGCTTTAAAAAGACAGTTTGCTGCAAGGAACAATAATTTGGCATCTTAACAGCATGTATATATAGTAGCCTTTAAATGCTATAAACCACTATTACAATGGCAAGGCTGCATAGGTTTGTAATATGAACTATCAAACACTGTCAAAGTCTTCAAAAGAGTTTTATGAGGTCAGATGTTTTGGGCAACACATGCCATAATACTTGTTTTGTGATATATTGGGGAAAAAACATGAAAAATTACTTGCTATTTGACAGATATATGACTCAGGGGACCAATTGTCCTTGAAGACATAACTAGATGACACTGATGTACTGCCATAGCCAGCCATTGGGGTAAAGATGCAGCCAGCACAGATTACATTTTTCCAGTTCCCTCTGAACATTGTCCTCCTGCAGTGATTTCATCCCTCCATTTCCAGAAGATGGGTGGACACTAGTGTTGAGCGATACCTTCCGATATCGGGAAATATCGGATCGGATTGGATCGGACCGATACCCAAAAAATATCGGATATCGCCGATTCCGATACCGGAAACCAATGCAAGTCAATAGGACACAAATATCGGAATGAAAATAAACCCTTTCTTTCCTTGTAGGTTAATTCTACATGAAGGAAAACAACTAAGAATAATGTAGAATGTATTACATGAAAAGCCGGCAATTCAGCAGCGGCATACACTGGTACCCGACAATTTAGAACAGAAAAAATAGAGCATCACACATAGATTAGATAGATAGAAACATGTCAGTCACATATATAAGAAGTACAGTGACAGTGTTGCTTACTGTACTTGTCATTTAGTGTTAAAGGATTTATTAAAAAAAATAATAGTGTTTTCATGCACCGTCTTTTTAAAAAAGCCGGCCGGCAATTCAGCATCGGTACACGACAATTTAGAATAGAAAGAATAGAGCATCACACATAGATTAGCTACATAGAAACATGCCAGTCACATATATAAGAAGTACAGTGATAGTGTTGATTACTGTACTTGTCATTTAGTGTTAAAAGAAAGGATTTATTAAAAAAAAAATTGGCGTGGGGTTCCCCGTAATTTTAGTCTCTAGCGGAGGTTAAGCAGACGGCTGGGGCAGATGTTTGAAGCCTGGGAAGGGGGTAATACCCACTGAGCTTCCCAGGCTACTAATATCAGCCCCCAGCTGAATATCTAGCCTTTACTAGCTAATAAAATGGGGGACCCCCAAAAAAATGACGTGAGGTCCCCCCTATTTTAATAGCTAGCAAAGGCTAGGCAGCCAGCTGGAGGCTGATATTAATAGCCCAGGAAGGGTGCCATGAATATTGGCCCCCTCCCAGGCTAGAAACACCAGCCGTCAGCCGCCCCAGAAATGCCGCATCCATAGGATGCGCCAATTCTGGCACTTAGCCTCGCTCTTCCCACTGCCCTGTAGCGGTGGCAGTGGGGTAATAGGTCTGGGGTTGATGTCAGCTTATAATGCCAGCTGACATCAAGCCCAGGTTAGTAATGGAGAGGCGTCTATAAGACACCCCCATTACTAACCCCATAGTCAAAGATAAAAAAAAAAACACAAACACCCAGAATAAAGTCCTTTAATTGAAATAAACACACAATTCTTTATTGTTCTAAATTAAACCATATTTACCATCACGCCCATTCCAGCTGTAGCCAATGTCTTCTGCAATAAAAGTAAAATAATAAAGCAACCTCATCCTTACCTTTCCATGGTTCCCAGGACAGCTTCAGCTTTGCTACATTCACATGCCTGCGCTTCTCAGTGTCTGCGGCATGGCAAGCTGGATGGCAGCTTTCGGCTGTGATCCAGCCTGTCATGTGAATGTAGCAGAGCTGAAACTGTCCTGGGAACCATGAAAAGGTAAGGATGAGGTTGCTTTATTATTTTACTTTTATTGCAGAAGACATTGGCTTCAGCTGGAATGGGCGTGATGGTAAGTAGGGTTTAATTTAGAACAGTAAAGAATTGTGTGTTTATTTCAATTAAAGGACTTTATTCTGGGTGTTTGTGTTTTTTTTTAACTTTGACTATGGGGTTAGTAATAGGGGTGTCTTATAGACGCCTCTCCATTACTAACCTGGGCTTGATGTCAGCTGACATTACACTGTGTTCCAAATTATTATGCAAATAATATTTTCTCATATTTTCCCAAATTACCTATATGAATTGCAGTCATTGTAATTTTCCAGTCAAATAACTATTAGAGTACAATTGAAAGGTTTTTGTACAAACTGCCTATGATAACAGTATATTTAAAAAAAAATAAAAAACTCAAACTGCACTCAAAATGCATGTTTCAAATTATTATGCACAGCAGAGTTTTCAACCTTTTCATTTTAATAAAGAACAAAAATATGGTCATTTTTGAAATTATAAGCATTAGCAGGTTATTACAAACTGAAATCAAACAGTTTTCAACTCAAAACTTTATTCTAGGTGATGTTACATTTGCACATAGGACCCCTTGTTCGAAAGGAGCTTCTGAACTCTCTCGTCCATTGAATTTATTTATTCATGGCACTCTTCCTGGGCTATTAATATCAGCCCCCAGCTGGCTGCCTAGCCTTTGCTAGCTATTAAAATAGGGGGGACCCCACGTCATTTTTTTGGGGGTCCCCCATTTTATTAGCTAGTAAAGGCTAGATATTCAGCTGGGGGCTGATATTAGTTGCCCGGGAAGCTCCGTGGGTATTACCCCCTTCCCAGGCTTCAAACATCTGCCCCAGCCGTCTGATTAACCTCCGCTAGAGACTAAAATTACGGGGAACCCCACGCCAATTTTTTTTTTAATAAATCCTTTATTTTAACACTAAATGACAAGTACAGTAATCAACACTATCACTGTACTTATTATATATGTGACTGACATGTTTCTATCTATCTAATCTATGTGTGATGCTCTATTCTTTCTATTCTAAATTGTAGGGTACCGACGCTGAATTGCCGGCCGGCTTTTTTAAATAGACGGTGCATGAAAACACTATTATTTTTTTTAATAAATCCTTTAACACTAAATGACAAGTACAGTAAGCTGAGCGCTGCCATCCAGCTTGTCATCCTTCAGAGACACTGCAGAGCGCAGGCATTATGGGAACTTCCGATTCCGGTATTCGATATTCTAAAAGTATCGGAACTCAGTATCGGAACTCCGATACCGCGAATATTGGTCGATACCCGATATTTCAGTATCAGAATGCTCAACACTAGTGGACACATATAACTTTTGTTTGCTAGACACTGCGCACAGACATGGCACCTGGTGTGCCATATCATAGATCATAGAATCATAGAATGGAAGAGTTGGAAGGGACCTCCTGGGTCATCTGGTCCAACCCCCTGCTCAAAGCAGGATTCACTAGATCATCTCAGACAGATGTCTGTCCAGCCTCTGTTTGAAGACGTCCATTGAAGGGGAACTCACCACCTCTCGTGGCAGCCTGTTCCACTCATTAATCACCCTAACTGTCAAAAAGTTTTTTCTAATATCTAATCTGTGTCTCCTCCCATTTAGTTTCATCCCATTGCTTCTAGTCTTTCCCTGTGCAAATGAGAATAAAGATGATCCTTCTACAATGTGACAGCCCTTGACATATTTGTAGACAGCTATTAAGTCTCCTCTCAGTCTTCTTTTTTGCAAGCTAATGATAATTTGATAATTTCATGATAATTTGCGCACACTTTCCAATAGCAAACCTGTCTGAACGATTAACAAAGTAAAGGATTATGGTTTTTAATTACCCCTGCATGTCATCTGGTTAACATTAACTGATGATCACAAGATATGAACAGTTATACACAAAGCATCTAAAACTACTCAGTTTTTATAGCAAAAGCTGCTTTCTGTACACTAAAATAGCAAGACACGACCGAAAAATACATCTTTGGTTACAATTTTTCCCTTAGTATATAAAGCAATTTGTTCAAAAATAGGTCATCTAATACTGTTATAATAAAGAGCTAACCCCCGAGGGTGGTTTGCACGTTAATGACCAGGCCAATTTTTACAATTCTGACCACTGTCATTTTATGAGGTAATTACTCTGGAACGATTCAACGGATCCCCCTGATTCTGAGATTGTTTTTTCGTGACATATTGTACTTCATGATTGTGCTAAAATTTCTTCGATATCACTTGGGTTTATTTGTGAAAAAAATGGAAATTTGGCTAAAATTTTGAAAATTTTGCAATTTTCAAACTTTGAATTTTTATGCCCTTAAATCAGAGAGATATGTCATACAAAATAGTTAATAAATAACATTTCCCACATGTCTACTTTACATCAGCACAATTTTGGACCAAAATTTTTTTTTGTTAGGGAGCTAAAAGGGTTAAAAGTTGACCAGCGATTTCTAATTTTTCCAACAAAATTTACAAAACCATTTTTTAGGGACCACATCACATTTGAAGTCACTTTGAGAGGTCTTTATGACAAAAAATACCCAAAAGTGACACCATTCTAAAACTGCACCCCTCAAAGTGCTCAAAACCACATTCAAGAACTTTATTAACCCTTCAGGTGCTTCACAGGAATTTTTGGAATGTGGAAGGAAAAAATTAACATTTAACTTTTTTCACAAAAATGTTACTTTAGACCCAATTTTTTTTATTTTCACAGGGGTACCAAGAAAAAATGGACCCAAAAATTTGTTGTGCAATTTCCCCTGAGCACGCAGATACCCCATATGTGGGGAAAAAACACTGGGCGCACGGCAGGGCTCGGAAGGGAAGGAGCGCCATTTGACTTTCTGATTGTAAAATTTGCTTGAATAATTAGCGGACGCCATGTTGCGTTTGGAGAGCCCCTCATGTGCCTAAACATTGGAGCTCCCCCACAAATGACCCCATTTTGGAAACTAGACCCCCCAAGGCACCTATCTAGATGCATAGTGAGCACTTGGAACCCCCAGGTGCTTCACAAATTGATTTGTAAAAATGAAAAAGTGAAAAAAAAACACTTTCATTTTTATGAATCAATTTGTGAAGCACCTGGGGGTTCCAAGTGCTCACTATGCATCTAGATAGGTGCCTTGGGGGGTCTAGTTTCCAAAATGGGGTCACTTGTGGGGGAGCTCCAATGTTTAGGCATGCAGGGGCTCTCCAAACGCAACATGGCGTCCGCTAACAATTTGAGCCGATTTTCCATTCAATTTGTTAGCGGACACCATGTCGCGTTTGGAGAGCCCCTGATGTGCCTAAACAGTGGAGCTCCCCCACAAGTGACCCCATTTTGGAAACTATACCCCTCAAGGATTTTATTAAGGTGTATAGTGAACATTTTGAACCCAGAGGTACGACACAGAATTTGATAACATTAGGTCATCATATTGAATAAGTTGTCATTAGTATCGAGCGCAAGTGCTCGCTACTTGAGTTTGCATCGGGTACTCAGGTATGCACCATGTACTGCGTGTGCTTGAGTGACATGCTCGAGTCCCTGCCCCGCATGTTTCACCGTTATTAGACACCCAAAAAAAAACATGCGGGGATCGCTCGTGCATGGCAAGCAATCCCCGCAAAGTTTTTTTGGCCACGAAGCATATGCGGCGGAGACTCGAGCATGTCACTCAAATACCCACGATACTCAATGCATACCTGAGCACCCGATGCAAACTCAAGTAGCGAGCACTTGCGCTCAACACTAGTCGCCATATCGTCATCTTTTTTTCTTACTTTTGAAAAATATAACAACCCCATCAGAACCCTAACCCCAAACCCAGCCCTAACCCTAGCTCTAACCGTAGCCCAGCCCTAACCCGAGAGTTTATTTTTTACGCCGTTCCTCGTGCGGTATAAGTGATTAGATGACTTTATTCTTCGGGTCGGTGCGATTACAGTGGTATCAGAATCATATTGGGTTTTTATGACTGACAGCTGTCACACACTAAAAGACGCATTTTTTGTAAAATCTAGTTTTTGCATCGCCATATTTTGAGAGCTATAATTTTTCCAGATTTTGTCAGACAGTCATGTGACGGCTTGTTTTTTGCGGGATGAGTTGACGTTGTTATTGGTGCCATTTTCAGGCATGTAACATTTTTTGATCGCTTTCTATTCCGATTTTTGGGAGGCAGAATAAACAAAAAACAACAATTCAGGAATTGTTTTTTTTTTTTTTTTTAATTTATTCTGTTCCGCGTGTGGTAAAATTGATAACGCAGCTTTATTCTTCAGGTCAGTACGTTTACAGCGGTACCACATTTATATAGTTTCTCTATGTTTTGCACTTTTACATAATAAAAGCAATTTTATAGAAAAAAATATTTTTTAGCATAGCTTTATTCTGAGAGCTAAACTTTTTTATTTTTCGGCTGATGGAGCTATATTGTGGCTTGTTTTTTGCGGGACAAGATGACGCTTTCAGCGGTACCATTTTTATTTATATTCGTCTTTTTGATCGCGTGTTATTCCATTTTTTGTTTGGCGGTATGATGATAAAGCATTGTTTTTTGCTTCATTTTTTTTTTTTTTTTTACTGTGTTCACTGAAGGGGTTAACTAGTGGGACAGTTTTATAGGTCAGGTTGTTCCGGACGCGGTGATACCAAATATGTGTACTTTTATTGTTTTTTTATAATAATATTTATTGATGGGTACATTATATTTTTATTTTTGGTGGATTATTTTTTTTATTTTTTTTTAATATTTTTACAATTTTTTTTTTAATTTTTTTTTCACTTTATGACAGTTTTTACACTTTTTTACTCTGTCCCACTCTGGGATTTTCACTTTTTTTTATTCTGATCGCCTGCATGGCACAGGAATGAAGCACCATTCCTGTGCTATGCAGGCTGTCAGCGCTGGACAGGGAGAAGATAGTTTGGAGATGCACTGCGCATGTCCAAACAATCTTCCTGTTGTCTGGTGACCAGGATGTTGTCATGACGACATCGGGTCGTCATGGCAACAACCTGGAAGCCACGGCAGACAGCGCTGGAGGCCGGAAGAGGAGGTGAGTATCTGCGATCACCTCCCCTTGCCACCGCAATGCTGCGATCGACTTCGATCGCAGCATTGCGGGGGTTAATGTGCTGGGAGCGGTGCAGGACCACTCCCTGCACATAGTACCGGGTGTCAGCTGTGACAATCAGCTGACACCCGGCGGCGATCGCGCCCCCACAGCCTGTGTGCGCGCGCGATCGCGATGACGTACTAATACGGGTCTGGCTCTTAAGTCCCAGGGCACAGACGCGTATTAGTACGTCTAATGTTGTTAAGGGGTTAAAATGCATTTCTGCACTAATACAGTCACTACTACTACTTGGCAGCTATGCCAACAACGAAATAGTAGATTTTTTTTTCTTTTGGGAAAAAAAATATTTTATCCCTTAAGCTATAAAGAACAATCTTTGGTACGAAAAGGCAAAATAAAAAAAGCAAGCACAGTTTTTGAAGACTGTATATAATTTACCAGTCACATACGAAGTAAAGAGATTATGGGAACTTATTTTGTGATAAAGCAAAGTTCAATTCAATACAGGGGTGGCCAAAAGTATTAGCACCCCTGCAATTCTGTCAGATAATACTCAGTTTCTTCCTGAAAATGATTGCAATCACAAATTATTTGGTATTATTATCTTCATTTAATTTGTCTTCAATGAAAAAACACAAAAAGAATTGTCCTAAAGCCAAATTGGATATAATTCCACACCAAACCTAAAAAGGGGGTGGACAAAAGTATTGGCACTGTTTGAAAAATCATGTGATGCTTCTCTAATTCGTGTAATAAACAGCACCTGTAACTTACCTGAGGTGTTGGCAATAACTAAATCACACTTGCAGCCAGTTAACATGGATTAAAGTTGACTCAAGCTCTGTCCTGTGTCCTTGTGTGTACCACATTGAGCATGGAGAAAAGAAAGAAGACCAAAGAACTGTCTGAGGACTTGAGAAACCAAATTGTGAGGAAGCATGAGCAATCTCAAGGCTACAAGTCCATCTCCAAAGACCTGAATGTTCCTGTGTCTTCCGTGCGCAGTGTCATGAAGAAGTTTAAAGCCCATGGCACTGTGGCTAACCTCCCTAGATGTGGACGGAAAAGAAAAATTGACGAGAGATTTCAACGCAAGATTGTGCGGATGGTGGATAAAGAACCTCGACTAACATCCAAACAAGTTCAAGCTGCCCTGCAGTCCGAGGGTACAACAGTGTCAACCCGTACTATCCGTCGGCGTCTGAATGAAAAGGGACTGTATGGTAGGATACCCAGGAAGACCCCACTTCTTACCCCGAGACATAAAAAAGCCAGGCTGGAGTTTGCCAAAACTTACCTGAGAAAGCCTAAAACATTTTGGAAGAATGTTCTCTGGTCAGATGAGACAAAAGTAGAGCTTTTTGGGAAAAAGCATCAACATAGAGTGTACAGGAAAAAAAAAAGAGGCATTCAAAGAAAAGAACACGGTCCCTACAGTCAAACATGGCGGAGGTTCCCTGATGTTTTGGGGTTGCTTTGCTGCCTCTGGCACTGGACTGCTTGACCGTGTGCATGGCATTATGAAGTCTGAAGACTACCAACAAATTTTGCAGCATAATGTAGGGCCCAGTGTGAGAAAGCTGGGTCTCCCTCAGAGGTCATGGGTCTTCCAGCAGGACAATGACCCAAAACACACTTCCAAAAGCACTATAAAATGGTTTGAGAGAAAGCACTGGAGATTTCTAAGGTGGCCAGCAATGAGTCCAGACCTTAATCCCATAGAACACCTGTGGAGAGATCTCAAAATGGCAGTTTGGAGAAGGCACCCTTCAAATATCAGGGACCTGGAGCAGTTTGCCAAAGAAGAATGGTCTACAACTCCAGCAGAGCATTGTAAGAAACTCAATGATGGTTACCGGAAGCGGTTGTTCGCAGTTATTTTGGCTAAAGGTTGTGCAACCAAGTATTAGGCTGAGGGTGTCAATACTTTTGTCTGGCCCATTTTTGGAGTTTTGTGTGAAATGATCAATGATTTGATTTTTGCTTCATTCTCTTTTTGTGTTTTTTCCTTGCAAGCAAATTAAATGAAGATAATAATACCAAAGAATTTGTGATTGCAATCATTTTCAGGAAGAAACTGAGTATTATCTGACAGAATAGCAGGGGTGCCAATACTTTTGGCCACCACTGTAGGTACTAAAAACATGACTGAGGAATGAAGTACCTAATGAACTTAAAAAAATATTACTTTATCAAAAGTATTCACCAAATAATTCATACTCTCAGGAGCTGCAGTAGCTGAGATATTGGGTGTCCTTCCGCAGGGTCTTTACACTAGAGAGCTGGCTTATGCCTGAAAACACCACTGATCACCTTGTCCTTTAGTTCTCCTCCATACTATAGGCTTCCATACTCATTACCTGAAAGTAGTCGGAACCCACTTATTTTGATGGGACCAGCTCAGGCCCAATCACAGGTGTCAGGAAAGAGAAAGATTGGGCAGATTGGAATCAAATTCCCAGTCCTCTTATTCTCCTGTCAGATAAACCACGTTTTCATGTGTTTGGGGGAGACAGGAAGGAGCGGATAGCCAAAATGCCAGTTCAGTGGGCAAATATTTCATGTGTACAGGCATCATCAAAAAATGACCTATTGTTTAAATCAGGTTTTTTGTGTTAAGTGTAAACATTTTGCAATCTGTATTAACCGGTTCAGGACCGCCCACTGTACATAAACGTCGGCGCTGCCCTAGCTCTGTGCAGCGCCGATGTTTAAAAACGGTGGGTGGTCCCGCAGCGCTCAGGACCCCCAGGGTCCTGCTAGCGCTGCGGTACCGGTTCAGAGCGATAGCTCTGACATGTGGCATCATGGGGACCTGAATGGATCAGGTCCCCATGATGTTAACCTGTTCCTATCTTCTAGATGCCGCGATCCATAGCGATCGCGGCATTTAAAAGATAGTGACAGCTGGTGGTCGGCGATCGGGACCCCCCACATACCTCAGGAGCGGCGGGGATCCCGGTGCTGTGACCTCTGACATCATCGAGACCTGATTGGCTCAGGTCTCGATGATGTCAGCGTCACACCAGCCAATCAGAGAGATCACCAGGGAAGTTTGTTTTAGCAACAAACTTTCCCGGGCGATCTGCCTGATAAATACACTGTTTCTCCTCCGATCTCAGTGAGAGAGCAGAGGAGAAACAGTGTGACAAGAGCTGTGTCAGCCTTGCCACTGTGAAAGTAAAAAAAAAAAAGAAAAAAGAAAGTAAGAGTTAGGGTTAGTCAGTCCTGTCAGATCTATCAGTCAGTCAGTCCTGTCAGATCTATCAGTCAGTCAGTCCTGTCAGATCAGTCAGTCAGTCCTGTCAGATCAGTCAGTCAGTCAGTCCTGTCAGATCAGTCAGTCAGTCCTGTCAGATCTGTCAGTCAGTCAGATCTGTCAGTCAGTCAGTCCTGTCAGATCTGTCAGTCAGTCAGATCTGTCAGTCAGTCAGTCCTGTCAGATCTGTCAGTCAGTCAGTCCTGTCAGATCTGTCAGTCAGTCAGTCCTGTCAGATCTGTCAGTCAGTCAGTCCTGTCAGATCAGTCATTCCTGTCAGATCAGTCCAGTCAGTCAGTCCTGTCAGATCAGTCCAGTCAGTCAGTCCTGTCAGATCTGTCAGTCAGTCAGTCCTGTCAGATCAGTCAGTCCTGTCAGATCAGTCCTGTCAGATCTGTCAGTCAGTCAGTCCTGTCAGATCAGTCAGTCAGTCCTGTCAGATCAGTCAGTCCTGTCATGTCAGTCAGTCCTGTCAGATCAGTCCGGTCAGTCCAGTCCCATCCGTTCAGTCCGGTCCGTTCAGTCCGGTCCGTTCAGTCCGGTCCGTTCAGTCCGGTCCGTTCAGTCCAGTCAAAAAATCTAAAAATAAAATGGCCCGTCAGACTTATACCGCAGAAGAGGTGTTCTGACACTGATGACAGCGCAATCTCAGATGGAGATATGGATTTTGAGGGCTTTAGTAGCGGCGACACTGAGAGCTCAGAAATGAGCAGTGATTCTGTTCCATCCTCAAGCCCAAGGACCAGTACAGCAATAGGTGCAAATAGCGCTACTGGAGAAACGTCTCCAAATCAGGGAACACTGCCCAGTACAAGCGCTGTCCCTGCTACTAGTGAATTGGCACACCCCAGTGTACAAGGGGCTTTGCCACATGATCTAGCATTTCCCAGATGGGAGGCTTCGCATTCGGCTGCTCCATTCAGCCCTGATTTCAACGCCATTCCTGGTATAAATGTGGAGGTGGAAGATTTTGGACCAATTCATTTTTTTAATTTGTTTTTTACAGACAGCTTGCTAGAGCATATTATCGTGCAAACAAATTTATATGCATCCCAATTCATAAGCCAGAATCCCCGATCTTACTATGCTAGGGCAAATTTATGGACACCAACTAATGTCCCGGAAATAAAAAATTTTTTAGGACTTACATTTGCCATGGGGCTTGTTAAAAAACCGAGCATTCGATCCTACTGGTCCAACCACCCTGTTCAAGCCACCCCTATGTTTTCAGTCATTCTGCCTAGGACCCGTTATGAAATGCTCATGCGGTTTTGGCATTTTAACGACAATAGTCAATGCCTGCCCAGAAATGCCCCAGAACATGACAGGTTATATAAAATTAGACCCATCATTGAAAATTTGTCAGAAAAATTCTTAAGCCTCTACACCCCAACACAAAATATTTCTATAGATGAGTCCCTTGTAAAATTCAAAGGAAGACTGCACCTCAAGCAATTTATCCCATCTAAAAGGGCAAGGTTTGGAATAAAGCTCTATAAAATGTGCGAAAGTTTAACCGGATACACATCCGCTTTTCGCATATACGAGGGGAAAGACAGCCAACTAAACCCACCAGGATGCCCTACTTATCTGGGGACATCTGGAAAAATTGTTTGGGAGCTGATAAGTCCATTTTTTCAAAAAGGCTACAATCTATATGTGGACAATTATTACACCAGCATACCCCTATTTAAAAGTCTGGTTGAACACAACATCGGGGCTTGTGGGACCATCCGTAAAAACCGTCAGGGGTTTCCACAACCATTGGTCAACCAAAAGTTTCAAAAGGGGCAGTCAGGGGCTGTACGCAACGGAGAGCTGCTTTCCCTGAAATATAGGGATAAGAGGGATATTTTTGTCCTCAGCTCGATCCACACAGATGCCACAAGGGCCACTGTAGAACTAGGATCCACCACTCCGAAGCAAAAACCTGTGTCAGTCATTGACTACAACAAACACATGGGGGGTGTGGACCTTGCAGACCAGGTTCTACAGCCATACCAGGTATCAAGAAAGTCCTATACCTGGTATAAAAAGTTGGTTATTTATTTGTTTCAGGTGGCCACATACAATTATTTTGTGTTGTACAAAAAAAGCAGGAAATTCAGATCCTTTTCTTGATTATCAAGAAAAGGTAATTGAAAATCTTGTCTTTCAAAGTGTTAGCCCCGCTCATCCATTAGAATCTGAGGATGTGAAAAGACTCACTGAGCGACATTTTATTGCACTTATTCCAGCAACGGAAACAAGAAGGAACCCCCAGAAAAGATGTCGTGTATGTACTAAGAGAGGAATGAGGCGTGATACCCGCTACTATTGCCCACAATGCCCATCATTGCCAGCCTTATGCGTCACTGACTGCTTTAAAATCTACCACACAGAACCACGTTTTTAAACTGTAAAAATGTATCCCAATTTGTCATTCAAACATTTGGTTCATTTAGTGAATGACATATTCGAGTAGAGCTCACTTAATTTCCAGGGGGGGTTCTCCAGAATCTAAACCTTCCATTGCGTGCTTGTTTCTGGAAATCATCCATCGAGTTAAAATGGTCACTAAACCCATAGATGAATTCCCAGAGGGGTGTCATTTCCAAAATGGGGTCACTTCAGGGGGGATTCTTTAGCTCTGGTACTCTGAAAAGTGCCAGAACAGCATAATCCCCCCTGAAGTGACCCCATTATGGAAATGACACCTCTGTGGGAATTCATTTATGGGTTTAGTGACCATTTACCTATCTACTTATTTTCCCACCACTAGATTAATTTATACAGAGGAGTAGATTGTAAAATTCGGTCACTTGTTGTGGTTTTCCTCTGTTTAGGCACCTCAGGGGCTCTCCAAATGCAACATGGCGTCCGCTATCCATTCCAGTCAAATTTCCATTCCAAAAGTCAAATGGCGCTCCTTACCTTCCGAGCTATGCCGTGCGCCCAAACAGTGGCTTTGCACCACATATGGGGTATCAGCGTGCTCAGGAGAAATTGCACAACACATTTTGGGGTCCATTTTTTCTGGCTGCCCTTGTGAAAATTAAAAATTTGAGGCTAAAGTAGCAGTTTTGTGTTAAAAATGTGTTTTTTTATTTTCACCCTTCAACATTATAAAATTCTGTGAAGCCCCTGGGGGTTCAAGGTGCTCACCACACATCTAGATAAGTTCCTTGAGGGGTCTAGTTTCCAAAATGGGGTGACTTGTTGGGGGTTTCCTCTGTTTAGGCACCTCAGGGGCTCTCCAAATGCAACATGGCGTCCGCTATCGATTCCAGTCAAATTTCCATTCCAAAAGTCAAATGGCGCTCCTTACCTTCCGAGCCATGCCGTGCGCCCAAACAGTGGCTTTGCACCACATATGGGGTATCAGCGTGCTCAGGAGAAATTGCACAACACATTTTGGGGTCCATTTTTTCTGGATGCCCTTGTGAAAATTAAAAATTTGAGGCTAAAGTAGCAGTTTTGTGTTAAAAATGTGTTTTTTTATTTTCACCCTTCAACATTATAAAATTCTATGAAGCCCCTGGGGGTTCAAGGTGCTCACCACACATCTAGATAAGTTCCTTGAGGGGTCTAGTTTCCAAAATGGGGTGACTTGTTGGGGGTTTCCTCTGTTTAGGCACCTCAGGGGCTCTCCAAATGCAACATGGCGTCCGCTATCGATTCCAGTCAAATTTCCATTCCAAAAGTCAAATGGCGCTCCTTACCTTCCGAGCCATGCCGTGCGCCCAAACAGTGGCTTTGCACCACATATGGGGTATCAGCGTGCTCAGGAGAAATTGCACAACACATTTTGGGGTCCATTTTTTCTGGCTGCCCTTGTGAAAATTAAAAATTTGAGGCTAAAGTAGCAGTTTTGTGTTAAAAATGTGTTTTTTTATTTTCACCCTTCAACATTATAAAATTCTGTGAAGCCCCTGGGGGTTCAAGGTGCTCACCACACATCTAGATAAGTTCCTTGAGGGGTCTAGTTTCCAAAATGGGGTGACTTGTTGGGGGTTTCCTCTGTTTAGGCACCTCAGGGGCTCTCCAAATGCAACATGGCGTCCGCTATCGATTCCAGTCAATTTCCATTCCAAAAGTCAAATGGCGCTCCTTACCTTCCGAGCCATGCCGTGCGCCCAAACAGTGGCTTTGCACCACATATGGGGTATCAGCGTGCTCAGGAGAAATTGCACAACACATTTTGGGGTCTATTTTTTCTGGCTGCCCTTGTGAAAATTAAAAATTTGAGGCTAAAGTAGCAGTTTTGTGTTAAAAATGTGTTTTTTTATTTTCACCCTTCAACATTATAAAATTCTGTGAAGCCCCTGGGGGTTCAAGGTGCTCACCACACATCTAGATAAGTTCCTTGAGGGGTCTAGTTTCCAAAATGGGGTGACTTGTTGGGGGTTTCCTCTGTTTAGGCACCTCAGGGGCTCTCCAAATGCAACATGGCGTCCGCTATCGATTCCAGTCAAATTTCCATTCCAAAAGTCAAATGGCGCTCCTTACCTTCCGAGCCATGCCGTGCGCCCAAACAGTGGCTTTGCACCACATATGGGGTATCAGCGTGCTCAGGAGAAATTTCACAACACATTTTGGGGTCCATTTTTTCTGGATGCCCTTGTGAAAATTAAAAATTTGAGGCTAAAGTAGCAGTTTTGTGTTAAAAATGTGTTTTTTTATTTTCACCCTTCAACATTAGAAAATTCTGTGAAGCCCCTGGGGGTTCAAGGTGCTCACCACACATCTAGATAAGTTCCTTGAGGGGTCTAGTTTCCAAAATGGGGTGACTTGTTGGGGGTTTCCTCTGTTTAGGCACCTCAGGGGCTCTCCAAATGCAACATGGCGTCCGCTATCGATTCCAGTCAAATTTCCATTCCAAAAGTCAAATGGC
The DNA here is from genome assembly GCF_046119375.1 of Phyllobates terribilis. Taxonomy (NCBI): domain Eukaryota; kingdom Metazoa; phylum Chordata; class Amphibia; order Anura; family Dendrobatidae; genus Phyllobates; species Phyllobates terribilis. Next base: position 1,027,877 of record NW_027363026.1, read on the forward strand.
GCTCCTTACCTTCCGAGCCATGCCGTGCGCCCAAACAGTGGCTTTGCACCACATATGGGGTATCAGCGTGCTCAGGAGAAATTGCACAACACATTTTGGGGTCTATTTTTTCTGGCTGCCCTTGTGAAAATTAAAAATTTGAGGCTAAAGTAGCAGTTTTGTGTTAAAAATGTGTTTTTTTATTTTCACCCTTCAACATTATAAAATTCTGTGAAGCCCCTGGGGGTTCAAGGTGCTCACCACACATCTAGATAAGTTCCTTGAGGGGTCTAGTTTCCAAAATGGGGTGACTTGTTGGGGGTTTCCTCTGTTTAGGCACCTCAGGGGCTCTCCAAATGCAACATGGCGTCCGCTATCGATTCCAGTCAAATTTCCATTCCAAAAGTCAAATGGCGCTCCTTACCTTCCGAGCCATGCCGTGCGCCCAAACAGTGGCTTTGCACCACATATGGGGTATCAGCGTGCTCAGGAGAAATTTCACAACACATTTTGGGGTCCATTTTTTCTGGATGCCCTTGTGAAAATTAAAAATTTGAGGCTAAAGTAGCAGTTTTGTGTTAAAAATGTGTTTTTTTATTTTCACCCTTCAACATTATAAAATTCTGTGAAGCCCCTGGGGGTTCAAGGTGCTCACCACACATCTAGATAAGTTCCTTGAGGGGTCTAGTTTCCAAAATGGGGTGACTTGTTGGGGGTTTCCTCTGTTTAGGCACCTCAGGGGCTCTCCAAATGCAACATGGCGTCCGCTATCGATTCCAGTCAAATTTCCATTCCAAAAGTCAAATGGCGCTCCTTACCTTCCGAGCCATGCCGTGCGCCCAAACAGTGGCTTTGCACCACATATGGGGTATCAGCGTGCTCAGGAGAAATTGCACAACACATTTTGGGGTCCAATTTTTCTGGCTGCCCTTGTGAAAATTAAAAATTTGAGGCTAAAGTAGCAGTTTTGTGTTAAAAATGTGTTTTTTTATTTTCACCCTTCAACATTATAAAATTCTGTGAAGCCCCTGGGGGTTCAAGGTGCTCACCACACATCTAGATAAGTTCCTTGAGGGGTCTAGTTTCCAAAATGGGGTGACTTGTTGGGGGTTTCCTCTGTTTAGGCACCTCACGGGCTCTCCAAATGCAACATGGCGTCCGCTATCGATTCCAGTCAATTTCCATTCCAAAAGTCAAATGGCGCTCCTTACCTTCCGAGCCATGCCGTGCGCCCAAACAGTGGCTTTGCACCACATATGGGGTATCAGCGTGCTCAGGAGAAATTGCACAACACATTTTGGGGTCCATTTTTTCTGGCTGCCCTTGTGAAAATTAAAAATTTGAGGCTAAAGTAGCAGTTTTGTGTTAAAAATGTGTTTTTTTATTTTCACCCTTCAACATTATAAAATTCTGTGAAGCCCCTGGGGGTTCAAGGTGCTCACCACACATCTAGATAAGTTCCTTGAGGGGTCTAGTTTCCAAAATGGGGTGACTTGTTGGGGGTTTCCTCTGTTTAGGCACCTCAGGGGCTCTCCAAATGCAACATGGCGTCCGCTATCGATTCCAGTCAAATTTCCATTCCAAAAGTCAAATGGCGCTCCTTACCTTCCGAGCCATGCCGTGCGCCCAAACAGTGGCTTTGCACCACATATGGGGTATCAGCGTGCTCAGGAGAAATTGCACAACACATTTTGGGGTCCATTTTTTCTGGCTGCCCTTGTGAAAATTAAAAATTTGAGGCTAAAGTAGCAGTTTTGTGTTAAAAATGTGTTTTTTTATTTTCACCCTTCAACATTATAAAATTCTGTGAAGCCCCTGGGGGTTCAAGGTGCTCACCACACATCTAGATAAGTTCCTTGAGGGGTCTAGTTTCCAAAATGGGGTGACTTATTGGGGGTTTCCTCTGTTTAGGCACCTCAGGGGCACTCCAAATGCAACATGGCATCCGCTATCGATTCCAGTCAAATTTCCATTCCAAAAGTCAAATGGCGCTCCTTACCTTCCGAGCCATGCCGTGCGCCCAAACAGTGGCTTTGCATCACATATGGGGTATCAGCGTGCTCAGGAGAAATTGCACAACACACTTTGGGGTCCATTTTTTCTGGCTGCCCTTGTGAAAATTAAAAATTTGAGGCTAAAGTAGCAGTTTTGTGAAAAAAAGTTAAATGTTCATTGTTTTCTTCCACATTCCAAAAATTCCTGTGAAGCACCTGAAGGGTTAATAAACTTCTTGAATGTGGTTTTGAGCACCTTGAGGGGTGCAGTTTTTAGAATGGTATTATTTTTGGGTATTTTCTGTCATAAAGGTTCCTCAAAGTCACTTCAAACAAGATGTGGTCCCAAAAAAAAATGTTTTTGTAAATTTTGTTGTAAAAATGAGAAATCGCTGGTCAACTTTTAACCCTTATAGCTTCCTAACAGAAAAAAATTTTGGTTCCAAAATTGTGCTGATGTGAAGTAGACATGTGCGAAATGTTATTCATTAACTATTTTGTGTGATATATCTCTCTGATTAAAGGGCATGAAAATTCAAAGTTTGAAAATTGCAAAATTTTCAAAATTTTCGCCAAATTTCCGATTTTTTCACAAATAAACGCAAGTGATATCGAAGAAATTTTACCACTATCATGAAGTACAATATGTCATGAAAAAACAATCTCAGAATCAGGGGGATCCGCTGAAGCGTTCCAGAGTAATTACCTCATAAAGTGACAGTGGTCAGAATTAAAAAAATTGGCCCGGTCACGAAGTCAAAAACAGGCTCTGGCGCGAAGTGGTTAAAAAAATGTAAAAAAAAAAGAAATCTTGCAATTTTCACAATGGGCTTTTTAGACTATTGATTCAGGAACCACAATGGTCCGCTACCGACTATCTTTTGTATTGAAGTGTCAGATGATCCTGTGCAAAGTGACATTGTGAAGGGAGGTGAAATCACTACTGTGAATGGTGGAACTTGTGTTATCAGCTGTGTATAAAGTTGTTAGCTGTCATTGTAATAATGTCTGATGATAAGGAGCCTCCTGAAAACCCTTAGTAAAAGGACAAGAAAGTAGAAGTCTAAAAAAGCCCAAGTGACCAGTGTTAAAATTTCAGAAAAAACAAAACAAAAAAAAATTACCCGTTTTGTTTTTTTAGATACATGCAGCAGAAAAACTGGATTTAAACAACAGGATAATTTCTGATGACAGACTCCCATTAATGCAGTGTAAGGACTCCTCAGATCCCAGCTTCCAGAACTGCTGTACAGAAGAATTTTGGATAGTTGGAAATGAGATTATCTGCTCCCACATCTTAACTATCAGGTGTTAAGCTGCTTATAGACATTAAATATGCAGGATGGACGATATAACTTCTATACGACTTGTCCAAAGTGTCTGGCAACTGCTCCCGTTCTCCTCCATGGAACGAAGATGCTCATCAGACCCAACCAAACAGGCACATGAAGGAATCCGTCACCGTTTAGGCTGAAAGCAGCATTGTCCTGCACATTCCTAATGTCTATAGAAGGCTTTGCGTCTTAATTTTAGCCACGTTATCTCTGCTCTCAATGAGTCACACGTGACAGGTAATCTTTTATAATGTAGCCAAGTAACTGACCTACTTCATCTCCTTTCAAAATCAAATATGAGCATGATACCCTGTCACATTAGCCCCATATATTTATGGGATAGACACAAAAAACACTATTCCCTGAGTCCAGGAAATGTACATAAAAGTAAAAAGAGGTCGTATAAAACAGGGATTGTAAAGGCAGCATTTAGTAATAGCCCTGTAAGAAGTCATTTTCTAAAGCCTCTGCTTAACACTGAATCAGCAATGAACAGTCTAATTGCTGGTTTTTACACCATCCACTGAAAAGAAGTGAAAGGGCTATTGTAAAAACACTGACCACCCTTGGTCAACCTGAGACTCGGTAGAAACATGGATTTTACATCTTTTAAATAGCATAAAAAGAATAAAATACATTGACTTGTGTCTCCATGTAATTTCCACTGTCCTTGTGGGGATCACTAGTGGATGTCCAGGTTACTGATCCCAGCGGTAAGGCTGGCTTGTGCCATGGGGACATCGTAGTTGTAGTGTTACACAGGTAGCAGATGGGAACTATGGACTGAGCAATATGGGTAAGCTCAGCACAGACCAGCATAGGTAGATCACTGCCTCATTAAAACTCAGCATCTGTAAACTGTAAGATATGGTTTGATTTCATCGTTTCCAATATATTTCTAGGAGTTAAGGCATCTTGTCATCGTCCTGAGTGATGTCCTGAATTCCTCGCAGTAAGGCAGTTCTGTGTAACGGAGATACTTGAAGGCACAGTTGTTACAAGGTAGTGACTGTTCATGAGAAAAGTTGGTCTCCTTAAAGACACATATAGAGGCAGTCATCAATTCATTAAGGTAGAGATGGTTCATAGCATTATCCATTTGTAATACGTTAGCAGAGCTTTAGAAAAAGCCATGTAATGGGTGTTGCCTTTACAACTCCTTAAGTAACACATTCATCACACATAAAAAGCAATAATAATAAAAACCCACAAACATACATACATTTAGGAAGTACCTTGGATGAAGGTTAAGGGGCAACAAAAACACAAATGTGGGTAAAGCAGCGAAATGAAGTCCATAATGTGACCAGCTGAGGTAGACATAAATCAAAGAGACTGCTTGACGTCTCTTTACAACAAAGACAAATGGCATAAAACCTGGAGAGTTTCAGAGCCATTCACCATCCAGCAAAGCAACCTTCAATGTCAATAGATTTACTCAGCGAAACATTCTGAAGAAAAATGATAGATTTGATCTGAGACACCAGATTTCACAAACATTTTCTTTTTTTTTTGCTCTGTCATTGTCCTTCGAACAGGCAAATGGCTGGAATATCTGGCTTCAGGAATTTTTTTTTCTTGAAATGTTTAGGAAATATGGATAATTTGAGGTATTGAGGAAATGCGCTCCTCAAGAATTGACACTGGGAGATTTTCCATGTTTGCTTAAGGAAGGGTCCTTTCCACATTCTTCAACACTGAATGAGTCGGGTGTGGGCGGTGAGGTACTGATCACAGAGCAGAGGTGAATTTCATCAGTAGACTCATGGGAATACCGCCCAGAATCACTGGTTTCATGACTTTCCTCGCTGTTCCCAGAATGTTCTGTGTCTGCTGCTATGCTATGTCGCATCTGGAATGTGCCAGGATGACCAGGTGATGTGGGAGACCCGTCCTCTCCCATCAGGACCGTTGTGCCAGGACAATATACAGAAGTCTTAATTTTTCTTTTGTACTGCGTGAAAAAAAATAAAATTAAATATAAAGCACTATTTTTATATATACCGTATTTTTCGGACTATAAGACGCACCGGACCATAAGACGCACCTAGGTTTTAAAGGAGGAAAATAGAAAAAAAAATGTAAGCAAAAAATGTGGTCATGATGCCCTGTTATGGGGGAGGGGGTCTGCTGCTGACAATGGTATTGGGGTAATGTCCCCCAATTCTGTTAATATCCTCCATCCTGGTATGTATGGCCCCTCCTTCCTGATATAAGTGCCCCCCCATCCCACCCTGGTATGCATGGAACCCCTTTATCCCCCATCCTGGTATGCATGGCACCCCTTTATACCCCATCCTGGTATGCATGGCACCCCTTGAGCCCCCATCCTGTTATGCATGGCACCCCTTGAGCCCCCATCCTGGTATGCATGGCACCTCTTGAGCCCCCATCCTGGTATGCATGGCACCTCTTGAGCCCCCATCCTGGTATGCATGGCACCCTCTGAGCCACCATCATGGTATGCATGGCACCCCTCTGAGCCCCCATTCTGGTATGTATGGCACCCTCTGAGCCCCCATCACACTGCCTACAAAAAAAACAAACAAAAACAATCATACTCACCTCCTCTCTCCTCCAGCGCTGTCCCGCTCTGCTGCCGACATTCTCACTGTGTGAGCCGCGCATGACAGGGTGCGCATGGCGTCCCTGCCATGCGCCCTCACACAGTGTGAGACGCTGTGCTGGAGTAGTCACTACTCCCCGCACCGGGACTCTGTGCGTGGGGAGCAGTGACAATTCAGTCTGTTCAATAGCCGGTACACTGTACCACAGCGCGGCTCCTGTTGCCGCTCTGTGGTCAGTGTGCCTGCGATTAAAGACCATGGATATTCACTACAACCCATGGGAGTGGGTTGTAGCGAATATTCATGAGCTTTAATAGCGGGCACACTGACCGCAGAGCGGCAGCAAGAGCCGTGCTGTGGCTCCAGTGTGCCGGCTACTAAGAGAAATGAATACTCATTGCTCTCCACGCCCATGGGCGTGGGGAGCAAGGAATATTCATTTTCTTTAGTAGCGGGCACAGTGTAGGCTGCAGCAGGCGGCTGCTGCCTCCTGTGCCCCGCTGATCCCCCGTTGCCGCACCCCCACACCCACCACCATGCGACCATACAATAATATAGCATTCGGACTATAAGACGCACTCCCCACTTTCCGCCAAAATTTTGGAGGAAAAAAGTGCGCCTTATAGTCCGAAAAATACGGTAAATACAGAAATGTATTCAACATTGGCACCATAAATGCTTACTTGTCCTGCATTGTCTTTAGTATTGCCCTTGAAAAATAACCATTTATTCTTTGTGCTTTGCTTGACAATCGGTCCATATCCATTAATGATTAGATCTGAACCACCCTGCAATAAAAAAAATGCATTTTAACATACTTTTAAATATTATCTCAAGCAGATAAATTACAAGATGCAGTCTGCATATGAGATCCATACTAATGATTACCAGTGGTAGACAACTGTTAAGGTGCATTTACACTAGCTGATAATCGTTCAGAGTCGAACGCTAACGACCCATTATTTACGATAATTGTGTAATGTGAGTGGGTTGAGCAACTGATCGATGTGTCTAAAAAAAAAAGCTTACACAATTTTGTAATGTAAATGAAGATTGTTCCCTTGAAACACAATGCTCGATGTTACGATGTAACTATCACTATTCAACTGTTTCATTCATGATTCTCATCCTATATAAACACTGTTTGTGCGTCGTGAGTTCAGATTGCATTGCTCATCATTTAAATCACACATATCAAACTCTGGCCCTCGGGCCAAATCTGGCCCACGGGGCGGGCATATTTGGCCTGCAACTCCGGGCAGACCACCCCCTGCCCAGCATCACATTTTCAACTGTATCGGCATCCTGGATGCTGATATAGTTGAAAGCAATGACAACAGAGGGAGCTGTCAGCTGACACTCCCGCAGCCATCATTCTCTCTCTGTGTCTGATGTTTCAGTGCATAGGGCGTGATGATGTCACTAATTCGCGCCCGCAGTGCCGAGTGTGATGCCTCGCTCCCGCTCGCTGGCCCTACCCTGAGAGATGGGGGTACTCGGAACCGGGCCTCCTGGTGTACGGTGGATGCAGTCGTGGCCTAGGCCCGGCCCGTGCCCAGGGTCATCACAGTAAAAATAAGAGGCCAGGAGGGACGGTGGTAATCGAGTGGATGTAATGACTACGCCATCTGTGGTGCCTGGTGATTCGCCACCAGCGCTGCGGCAGTCCTCTGAGGCGGGATGTCGTGGCAGCAGAAGATGGTACTACTCCCCACAGGCGGAGCAGGGCCTCAGGGCAGAGAAGATGGATCAGGGGGGGGTCGTAGTGGGTGGTGTGGTGTGGTGTCGCGCTGAAATGAGGAACCGGAGGCAATGGATGCAGTCTTCCAAGCTTTACTCACGTTGTTAGGTGTCAGCTGCAAGGCTTCTCCTTGCTCCTCGCGGTGCGCTGCGGCCACCAGGAAGGGGTTCAGCACACTCCGGGTAGTTTGGGTGCCTCAATCAGGACTCCCTGCACCAGAGTGTTCCTAGACTTTCCCACTAGGTCCTCTCCTGTCCGTATGTGGTGCGTGTTACAAGGCTGGGTCTCCCTCTGGCTATACACAGAACAAGGGTACGGGTGGCGACTCCGCTCTGTCCGTTACCCGGTGGGATCCTCTAAGTCTCCGGGCTTTTCTGACTAGGACATGAAGTAGCAAAGCCAGATATTGGGGGCCGGTACCCCTTTTGCAGCAGGAGTGCCTCTGACTAGGCCAGAATAGTGAGGACAGGTGGCGTATGCCGCTCCGTCTGCATCCCCCTGGGATCCTTTTGCCTGTGGAGCTTGTCTCCTCTGCTCCCCTCCAGGCCTTCTTAGGTAGGGACATTGACCGGGTAGAGACAGCTGTTAACTCTAGCCCGCTCCTCGTCTCAAGGCCAGAGAGCGAGGACCATGTATCTTCAATCAGCTGCAGTTTCCACCGGAAAGCCACGTTCAGTGATGAAGACCACAATCAAAAGACCTTGAACCTAAGATGGCCGTTGATTAAATATGATTGAATGAGTGTAACCTAAAGTGCGTCCTCCACCCTCACCCACTACATGGTTCCCCCCATCTCCTCTATCCCGGCTGGGGCAGCACTATGGTGCCTTAAAGCCCCCCTCAGGACAGGAGTGGTGTAGTGTTGAATGGATGGCTGAGTCCTGAGAGGTGCTCCACCCTTACCTCGGAGAGGAGATACCACTCCTCGGTCTGGAGGTGCAGTACCCCTGTTGCGACTGTACCCTCAGGGGCGCCACACCTAGCACTGAAGAGCTTCAGATTGCTCGTGCCAAGACTGAAGCAGCGAGGGACCGGGGAGAGGTGAATAATTGTTTACTTGTATGGAGGACTATGCGGGGCCCATTACACTGTGTGGAGCCCATTATACTATGTGGAGGACTATGTGGGGCCACCATTTATTTGACCATATACTGAGCAAAGAGGAAAGGTAAGGAATAGTGATGAGTGAGCACTAAAATGCTCCGGTGCTTGTGTCAAGCAAATCGCAATGCTCGGGTGCTCGACCCGACTAACGAGCCCAATGTAAGTCAATGGGAAACGCAAGCATTTTCCGGTGCCCCCCCCCCCTATCGGAAGTCTGGAGGGGGCCTAAAAATTGAACAAATCGATGGGAGCAGTGCTAAAATGATATGGGAGCAGCATGGGGAAGACCCCTGGAAGCATCTCTGACTCCCAGGTCACTGCTGTGAACAATGTGGTCAGAGTATTACGCCACTTTTACGGACTCACAATAATACATACAAAAACAAAGCCAAAATGGATTTTCCTGGAAAAAATGTTAAGGAACATTCTTTCCAGGGTAATGACTTGTATATAAGGCAAAATAAATAGCCAAAAACAAAAATGCTCCTCCACACCTTGGCCTATGTTCACATGTAGCGTTTTTGATGTGTTTCTGCATTGCTTTCAACGGTGAAAAATACATTCACCGGTAAATGTAATTTTAACATTTTACTATCTTAATTGGTCATGTGTGTGAGACATGATCAGACACATCCACCATACAGTGCTGAAATGACATGGGAACAGTATGGGCAAGACCCCTGGAAGCATCTCTGACTCCCAGGTCACTGCCTAAAACTGTGGTCATTAGACATGATCCTATATTATTGCGGTAATAATACAGACATTTTTGGCAACGTGACAAATATTAAACTCCATTTAAAATGGGCAAGGTGCATGGCAAGAGATCTGGAAGTGGACGTAATGGTGACGGTGCACGCAGAGGCCGAGGCCATGGGCAAGATGAAACTGTGCCTGCTGAGGGAGCACAACAAGCACCCACATCATGTCGATCTAGCTTCCTGTCCCACTTTCTACGAGGCCGTGGAATACCACTCTTGAAGGCAGACTAGTGTGAAAGGGTTGTTGGTTGGATAGCAGATAAAAAGATAATGCTTCCAGTCAGTTTGCAACCATCACCACCCTGTCTTCCACACGGTCCAGTCTCCGTAGCGTGAGTCTGGACCACATTATTATTATTATAGCGCCTTACATGTGAAAAAGGGGTATAGATAGCAAAAACAATTACAATAATCTTGTAGGCTTGTCGGAAGATGTAAGTCTTCAGGTTCCTTTTGAAGGTTTCCACGGTAGAAGAGAGCCTGATATGTTGGGGTAAAGAGTTAGAAAGTAGGGGGGGATGCACGGGACAAATCTTGTATGCGATTGTGGGCAGAGGAGAAAAGAGGGGAGTAGAGAAGGAGATCTTGTGAGGATCGGAGATTGCGTGCAGTAAGTATCGGGAGACTAGGTCACAGATGTATGCAGAAGAAAGGTTGTGGATGGCTTTGTATGCCAAGGTTAGGGTTTTGAACTGGAGTCTCTGGGCAATGGGGAGTCAGCGAAGGGATTGACAGAAAGGAGAGATCGGGGAATAGCGGAGGGGGGCGTGGATTAGTCGGGCACCAGAGTTTAGGATAGATTGAAGGGGTGCGAGAAGGGAGGCCGCAGAGCAGAAGGTTGCAGTAGTCGAGGCGGGAGATGATGAGGGCAAGAGCAATTGTTTTTGCAGATTCTTGTTTGAGGAATGTGCGTATCAGGGAGATTTTTTTTTTTTGCTTGGAGTCGGCATATTCCTCAGTTGTCCTTCAGCATTCAGTTGTCCCTACCCCAGTCCTTGGAATGCAAGCGCATATACGAGCCAAACAGGCTACAATACTAAACTGCCACATTTCTCGACTGCTTGCACTAGAAATTTTGCCTTTTATGGTCGTGGAGGCGGAAGCTTTCCGCAACCTCGTGGCGGCTGTCCCTCGGTACTCAGTCCTCAGCCGCCACTATTTCTCCCGGTGTGCTGTCCCTGCCTTATACAAGCACGGGTCCCAGAACATTACCCGTACCCTCACCAACGCAGTTACAGGGAAGGACCACCTAACCACAGACACATGGACAAGTGCTTGTGGCCAGGGATGGTACATCTCACTGACGGCACACTGAGTTAATATAGTGGAAGCCGGGACCCAGTCGGACCCTGGGATAGAACACATCCTCCCGACCCAGAGGATTGTGGGCCCTGGGTCAATAAAGCTTCAACACTATGTTCACAAGGTAAACAGCAGTGGTGGTCGGTCTACTAGACAACGAGCAAACTCCTTCATAATGGTAGAGGCCACCATCTCCTTAGCTTGCTGGTTGTCACAAATAATTTGGAGATTCGTGGCAGCTCTGGTTATGCTGTAATTTAAATGTATTTTTTTCCTTTTTCCTTTTGGTCCAGCAAGGGATAATGTTAGTCTCTTGGTGGCAGCCTTTTGTTAACGGTCAGCTGATGTTGGTTGGTGACACTCCCACCTCCCTTTAAATAGCCACATGATCCATCAGCTGACCACTGGTTATAGTTCATTCTATGCTGACCTCTTTGAAGGAGCCAGTCTTTGGAGAAGCTGTGGTGTTCGTTGCTATTGTAGAGGTGAAGTTTTCTGTTGGTGAGATAAGTGTATTTTATGTTGTTATCTTCCTATTGTTAGTCTTCCCTTTCTTGTGTGTCCTATTGCAGTGGTGAGACTAGTGTCTCGCTGGCCTGCGAACTAGCCAGGTTAAGTCCAGGACCAGCGAGGGCTTAGGCACGTGATCGCGCACTGGGAGAAAGACCCGTCTAGGGACGATAGGGGGGAAAATAGGGACAGACACAGGTTGGTGTCAGGAGGTGTCCCTTCCCTTGTTCCCTACCGCTAGGGCCCTCCTTCCCCCCTCTATCTCCCATTGCATCCGTGTGTTGTGCCGTCCGCCGGACATCCCCTTGTTGTTCCATGACACTGGTACTTTTCTGTGGGAATGAGCGTCTCCAACCAGCCTGGAATATCCAGAGAATGGCACGGCATGGTATGGTATTAGCACCCAGTGCCAGAAGTGAAGCCATCCACAATTTCCATCTCAGGAATTTTATTTGGTAGACTGGCTGCCCAAACATTAGTTTCTCACAAAGGAGCTGAAGACACTAAGTGGCAGTAGGTGCAAGTTTCTCCAGCATGACCTGTTTGTTAGATATCAGAGGGAAAACAGAATTGGGATTTTGCCAAGGTGCCAGATTGCATCTTAAGTCTTATAGATTGCTGGAGCCAGTCGACAGTAAAAAAAAAAAAAAAGAACCCACAGAGTGTCTGGGAACCTTCACACAGGCTTTTCTTAGCCAGGGTGAGAGTTGTAATTCACCACAGCCATATTCTTTAGGTAGGTGAAAGGACTGGCATAGAGGGAAACTGTATCTACTCCGGCTGTCATTTCTCCGCCACTATGTTCTGGCCATTGTCACACATGACCATGCCTGGCTGTATGTTCAGCTGTGAGAGACACAGATCTCCTTGCTCTGTTTCAGCTTTCAACAACTCTGCAGCGGTGTGCGGTTTGTCACCTAAGCATATTATCTTCAGCACAGCTTGTTGCCGCTTGACCGAGGCAGTGCTGCAGTGCTTCCAGCTTGCGACTGATGTTGTCATTTCGGAGATGGAGGCCGAAGAGGAGGAGGAGGTGAAGGAGCTGTACAATGTGATTACATTGAGGTTACATTGGCGAGTCTGGTTTTTATACCAAAGACCCTGCTGTGTTTCTATTATAATATATATATATATATACACACGTACAGTACAAACCAAAAGTTTGGACACACCTTCTCATTTAAAGATTTTTCTGTATTTTCATGACTTTGAAAATTGTACATTCACTCTGAAGGCACCAAAACTATGAATTAACACATGTGGAATTATATACTTAACAAAAAAGTGTGAAACAACTGAAAATATGTCTTATATTCTAGGTTCTTCAAAGTAGCCACCTTTTGCTTTGATGACTGCTTTGCACACTCTTGGCATTCTCTTGATGAGCTTCAAAAGGTAGTCACCGGAAATGGTTTTCACTTCATAGGTGTGCCCTGTCAGGTTTAATAAGTGGGATTTCTTGCCTTATAAATGGGGTTGGGACCATCAGTTGTGTTGTGCAGAAGTCAAGTGGATACACAGCTGATAGTCCTACTGAATAGACTGTTAGAATTTGTATTATGGCAAGAAAAAAGCAGCTAAGTAAAGAAAAACGAGTGGCCATCATTACTTTAAGAAATGAAGGTCAGTCAGTCCGAAAAATTGGGCAAACTTTGAATGTGTCCCCAAGTGCAGTTGCAAAAACCATCAAGCGCTACAAAGAAACTGGCTCACATGAGGACCGCCCCAGGAAAGGAAGACCAAGAGTCACCTCTGCTTCTGAGGATAAGTTTATCCGAGTCACCAGCCTCAGAAATTGCAGGTTATCAGCAGCTCAGATTAGAGACCAGGTCAATGCCACACAGAGTTCTAGTAGCAGACTCATCTCTACAACAACTTTTAAGAGGAGACTTTGTGCAGCAGGCCTTCATGGTAAAATAGTTGCTAGGAAACCACTGCTAAGGACAGGCAACAAGCAGAAGAGACTTGTTTGGGCTAAAGAACACAAGGAATGGAGATTAGACCAGTGGAAATCTGTGCTTTGGTCTGATGAGTCCAAATTTGAGATCTTTGGTTCCAACCACCGTGTCTTTGTGCGACGCAGAAAAGGTGAAAAGATGGACTCTACATGCCTGGTTCCCACCGTGAAGCATGGATTAGGAGGTGTGATGGTGTGGGGGTGCTTTGCTGGTGACACTGTTGGAGACTTATTCAAAACTGAAGGCATACTTAACCAGCATAGCTACCACAGCATCTTGCAGCAGCATGCTATTCCATCCGACTTGCGTTTAGTTTGACCATCATTTATTTTTCAACAGGACAATGACCCCAAACACACCTCCAGGCTGTGTAAGGGCTATTTGACCAAGAAGGAAAGTGATGGTGTGCTACGCCAGATGACCTGGCTTCCAAAGTGACCAGACCTGAACCCAATCGAGATGGTTTGGGGTGAGCTGGACCGCAGAGTGAAGGCAAAAGGGCCAACAAGTGCTAAGCATCTCTGGGAACTCCTTCAAGATTGTTGGAAGACCATTTCCGGTGACTAACTCTTGAAGCTCATCAAGAGAATAATGCCAAGAGTGCAAAGCAGTCATCAAAGCAAATGGTGGCTACTTTGAAGAACCTAGAATATAAGACATATTTTCAGTTGTTTCACACTTTTTGTTAAGTATATAATTCCACATGTGTTAATTCATAGTTTTGATGCCTTCAGTGTAAATGTACAATTTTCATAGTCATGAAAATACAGAAAAATCTTTAAATGAGAAGGTGTGTCCAAACTTTTGGTCTGTACTGTATATGTGATACGTGTGATGAAAAATCAGTTTTAAATAACTGGCCTGTTGGTTACTATTTTTCAAAGCGACCTGTTGTCATTAACTTCACTGGCACACTGCAACAAAATTTAAATTGATGCCAGAAATGGCTGAAAATGGAGCAAACTTATATGTGAATCGGGAGACGGAAAACCACAGTTTTAAACAGCTGACCTGTAAGTTACTATTTTTCACAGCGACGTCGTGTCAATAACTTCACTGACACACTGCAACAGAATTTAAATGGAGGCCAGAAATAGCTAAATATGGAGTGCATTTATATGTGATACGTTTGATGGAAAACCAGTTTTAAATAACTGGCCTGTATTTTACTATTTTTCACAGTGACTTGGTATCAAAAACTACTAATACACTGCAACAAAATTTAAATGGGGGCCATAAATGGCTGAATTTGGAGCTAACTTATATGCGATACGTGAGACGGAAACCCACAGTTTTAAATAGCTGGCCTGTAGGTTACTATTTTTCACAGCGACCTCGTGTCAGTAACTTCACTGACACACTGCAACGGAATTTAAATGGAGGCCAGAAATGCCTGAATTTGGAGCACAACGATATCTGATACTTGTGACAGAAAAGAACAGTTTTAAATAGCTCGACTGTAAGTTACTATTTTTCACAGCGACCTGGTGTCATTAATTTCACTGACACAATGCAATAAAATTTAAATGAAGCCCAGAAATGGCTGAAGTTGGAGGACAATTATATGTGATATGTGTGATGGAAACCCACAGTTTTAAATAGCTGGCCTGTAGGTTACTATATTTCACAGCGACCAGGTGTCAATAACTTCACTGACACACTGCAACAAAATTTAAATTGAGGCCAGAAATGGCAGAATTTGGAGCACACTTATTTGTGATACGGGAGACAGAAAACCACAGTTTTAAACAGCTGACCTGTAAGTTACCATTTTTCACAGCGACGTCGTGTCAATAACTTCACTGGCACACTGCAACAGAATTTAAATGGAGGCCAGAAATGGCTGAATTTAGAGCACACTTTTATGTGATACATGTGATGAAAAACCACAGTTTTAAATAGCTGGCCTGTAACTTACTAATTTTCAAAGCAAAGTGGTGTCAATAACTACACTGACACACTGCAACAAAATTTAAATGGGGGCCAGAAATGGCTGAATTTGGAGCACACTTACATGTGATACGTGAGACTTAAAACCACAGTTTTAAATAGCTGACCTGTAGGTTACTATTTTTCACAGCGACCTGGTATTAATAACTTCACTAACACACTGCAACAAAATTTAAATGGAGGCCAAAAATGGCTGAATTTGTAGCACACTTATATGTGATACGTGTGATGGAAAACCACAGTTTTAAATAACTGGCCTGTAGGTTACTATTTTTCACAGCGACCTGGTGTCATTAACTTTACTAACACACTGTAACAAAATTTAAATTGAGGCCAGAAATGGCTGAATTTGGAGCAAACTTATATGTGATACGGGAGACGGAAAACCACAGTTTTAAATAGCTGACCTGTAAGTTACTACAACCCCTGGCAAAAATTATGGAATCACCGTGCTCGGAGGATGTTCATTCAGTTGTTTAATGTTTTTGAGAAAAAGCAGATCACAGACATGGCACAGAACTAAAGTAATTTCAAATGGAAACTTTAGGGCTTTAACCGGTTCCCGACCGCCCACTGTAGATAAACGTCGGCGCTTGCTGGGCTCTGTGCAGCGCCGACGTTTAAAAACGGTGGGTGGTCTCGCAGCGCTCAGCACCCCCAGGGTCCTGCAAGCGCTGCGATTCCGGTGCAGAGCGTTAGCTCTGACAGGGAACATTATCGGGACATGATTAGATCAGGTCCCAGTGATGTTAACCCTTTGCTGTCTTCTATATGCTGCGATCTATAGTGATCGCGGCATATAGGAGACAGCAGGAGGAGAGGAGGTCGTCAACTTACCTCTCCAAAGACCTCCGAGTCCTTCCAGGACCTGGGGTTGCTATGGCAGCTGGAGGTCACATGACCGCCTCCAGCTCTGCCATATATGGTGTCCTGTCTGGCTCAGCTGCAGCTGTAGCCAGACAGGAGACTCTGACTGAAACAGTCAGGGAAGATCTCATGTAATGTAATGTAATTACATTACATGAGATCAGTGATCAGAAAAATAAAAATTAATGTGCCATACAGGGACTAAGAAAAAATGTAAAAAAAAAGTAAAAAAAAAGTTTTTAAACTATTAAAAAAATAAATAAAAATAAATAAATAAAATATTAAACCAATAAATCCGTATATTTTTACAAAACCAAAAAAAGTACACATATTTGTTATCGTCGCGTCCTAAACAACCCGAGCTATAAAACTGTCACACTAATTAACTCCTTCTGTGCACACCGTAATAAAAATAAATAAAAAAAGGAGCAAAAAAATATGCTTTTTCATCATATCGCCAAACAAAAAGTGGAAAAAAATGCGATCAAAAAACAAAATAGAAATAAAAATGGTACCACTGAAAACGTCATCTTGTTCCGCAAAACAAAAGCCGCCATACAGCTCAATCAGCCGAAAAATAAAAAAGTTATAGCGCTCAGAATAAAGCAATGCAAAAAAAATTTTTTTTTCTATAAAATTGTTTTATTGTGTAAAAGCGCCAAAACATAAAAAAAATACAGTAAGTGTAGTATCGCTGTAAATGTACTGACCCGAAGAATAACGCTGCCTGATCACTTTTACCACACGCAGAACGCCATAAAAAAACCCTCAAAAAACAATTCCTGAATTGCTTGTTTTTGTTAATTTTACCTCCCAAAAAACGGAATAGAAAGCGATCAAAAAATGTCACGTACCCAAAAATGGTACCAATAAAAATGTCAACTCGTCCCGCAAAAAACAAGCTGTCACATGACTCTATCGGCCGAAATATGGAAAAATTAGCTCTCAAAATATGGTGATGCAAAAACTAGATTTTGCAAAAAAGGCGTCTTTTAGTGTGTGACAGCTGTCAGCCATAAAAACCCGATATAAATCTGGTATCTCTGTAATCGCACCGACCCGAAGAATAAAGTAATCTAATCAGTTATATCACACTAGGAACGGCGTAAAAAATAAATAAAACCAATTCTTCACCTGCTACTGATTTGTTTATTATGTCCCCAAAGATCCCAGTAAGGCTCTGCCCACATTTATCCTGTGCTCTGCGCGGAGCACTTACACCAGAGTTTCCGTGTAAATCTCTGAAATACATGATTCAGCCGGAACCCATGACAGAAGATTCCCTGTAATGAGGCAGATATAGGCCACTGTGGACGCCGTCTAGCCTGGGATCCCACGGTGTCATTTGTTTTAGGCGTGCATAAAAGTGCGGTTGGCCACAGTTTTGTGCACTTCTGAAAAAAAGGACACCGCTAAACAGAGGCCAGTCGGTGTCCAGAGTAACTCTGCTGCCTCATTACAGTGAATGGATCCCGCAGGGGTTTCATCTGAATTACATCACTTGGAAATTTAGATGTAAACCCCGATGTAAGTGCTCAGCCTAGAGCGCCGGATAAATGTTACGTAAAATGTTCCCAATAAAAGCTTCAACTCAGTCCTCAAAAAAAGCTAGTCCCCACTCAGGTCCGTCATCTGTTAAAAATATAAGGGACTTCCAAGTTACTGGTAGCAGAAAGGCTCTGGAAAAGCAAAATGACCCTTGCCCCCCAAAAGAAATTCAGAAAATTTTGTGCTCCCAAATCCAAATGCCTATTCTACAATAATTTGTTCTCCAATTGTCAAATAGCACTCCGTCCCCCCCAGATCTCACCGTATGGCTAAGCGGTACGATACAGCCACATATGGGGTATTGACACTTTTAGAAGAAATTGTGTGACACATTTCGGCACCATTTTTACCCATTGCCCTGTGTGAAAATGTAAAATCTGAGGGTAAAACATTTTTTTGTGGTAAAAATATAATTATGCTTTTTTCACTGCCCAATGGTATAAATTTAAAAATTAAAAAATACTCACTATTTCCCTAGATGAATTCCTTGAGAGGTGTAGTTTACAAAATGGGGTCACTTGTGGGGGTTTCTGCTGTTTCGGCATGTCAGCGACTCTTCAAATGTGACATGGTGTCTGCTGCCTATCCTTTCTCTTCCGAACCCTGCCGTACACCAAAGCAGTGGTTTTCCCCCACATATGGGGTATCGGCGTACTCAGGAGAAATTGTACAACAAATTTCATGGTGCAATTTATCCTGTTACCCTTATGATAATGCAAAATTAGGGAATGAAAAACATTTTTTATGGGAAAAATGTGAAAATTTTATTTTTACGGCTCAATATTATAAACTTCTGTGAAGCAGCTGGGGGTGCAAGGTGCTCACCACACATCTAGATAAGTTCCCTAAGGGGTCTAGTTTCCAAAATGGTGGCACTTTTTGGGGGTTTCCACTGTTTAGGCACATTAGGGGCTCCCCAATGTGACATGGCGTCCGCTAATTATTCAAACAAATTTTACATTCAAAAAGTCAAATGGCGCTCCTTCCCTTTCAAACCCTGTCATGTGCCCAAACAGTAATTTGCCTCCACATATGGGGTATCGGCGTGTTCAGGAGAAATTGCACAACAAATTTCATGGTGCAATTTATCCTGTTACCCTTATGATAATACAAAATTAGGGAATGAAAAACATTTTTTGTGGGAAAAATGTGAAAATTGTATTTTTACGGCTCAATATTATAAACTTCTGTGAAGCAGCTGGGGGTGCAAGGTGCTCACCACACATCTAGATAAGTTCCCTAAGGGGTCTAGTTTCCAAAATGGTGGCACTTGTGGGGGGTTTCCACTGTTTAGGCACATTAGGGGCTCCCCAAATGCGACATGGCGTCTGCTAATTATTCAAACAAATTTTACATTCAAAAAGTCAAATGGCGCTCCTTCCCTTTCAAACCCTGCCATGCGCCCAAACAGTAATTTGCCTCCACATATGGGGTATCAGCGTGTTCAGGAGAAATTGCACAACAAATTTCATGGTGCAATTTATCCTATTACCCTTATGATAATGCAAAATTAAGGGATGAAAAACAGTTTTGTGGGAAAAATGTGAAAATTTTATTTTTACAGCTCAATGTTATAAACTTCTGTGAAGCACCTTGGGGTTCAAGGTGCTCACCACACATCTAGATAAGTTCCCTAAGGGGTCTAGCTTCCAAAATGGTGTCACTTGTTGGAGGTTTCCACTGTTTAGGCACATCAGGAGCTCTCCAAACGCAACATGGCGTCTGCTAATTATTCAGACAAATTTTACATTCAAAAAGTCTAATGGCGCTCCTTCCCTTCCGAACCCTGCAGTGCGCCCAAACAGTGGTTTTCCCTCACATATGGGGTATCAGCACGCTCAAGAGAAATTGCACAAAAAAATTTGGGGTCCATTTTTTCCTGTTACCCCTGTGAAAATAAAAAAAATTGGGTCTAAAGTAACATTTTTGTGAAAAAAGTTAAATGTTAATTTTTTTCTTCCACATTCCAAAAATTCCTGTGAAGCACCTGAAGGGTTAATAAAGTTCTTGAATGTGGTTTTGAGCACCTTGAGGGGTGCAGTTTTTAGAATGGTGTCACTTTTGGATATTTTCTGTCATATAGACCCCTCAAAGTGACTTCAAATATGATGTGGTCCCTAAAAAAATGTTTTCTTAAATTTTGTTGGAAAAATGAGAAATCGCTGGTCAACTTTTAACCCTTATAGCTCCCTAACAAAAAAAAAGTTTGGTTCCAAAATTGTGCTGATGTAAAGTAGACATGTGGGAAATGTTATTTATTAACTATTTTGTGTGACATATCTCTCTGATTTAAGGGCATGAAAATTCAAAGTTTGAAAATTGCAAAATTTTCAACATTTTTGCCAAATTTCTGATTTTTTCACAAATAAACGCAAGTTATATCGAAGAAATTTTACTACTATCATGAAGTACAATATGTCATGAAAAAACAATCTCAGAATCAGGGGAATACGTTGAAGCGTTCCAGAGTAATTACCTCATAAAGTGACAGTGGTCAGAATTGAAAAAATTGGCCCGGTCACGAAGGCAAAAACAGGCTCTGGCGCAAAGTGGTTAAGAAACACTAAAAATAATCAAGATTAAAAATGTGGTACTCAGTAAGGGTAACTTTTTTAAGACCAAGCAGAGGGAAAAAATTATGGAATCACTCAATTCTGAGTAAAAAATTATGGAATCATGAAAAACAAATACACTAAAAACACTCCAATACATCACCAGTATTTTGTTGCACCACCTCTGGCTTTAATAACAGCTTGCAATCCTTGAGGCATGGACTTAATGAGTGACAAACAGTACTCTTCATCAATCTGGCTACAACTTTCTCTGATTGCTGTTGCCAGATCAGCTTTGCAGGTTGGAGCCTTGTCATTGACCATTTTCTTCAACTTCCACTAAAGATTTTCAATTGGATTGAGATCCGGACTATTTGCAGACCATGACATTGACGTTATGTGTCTTCTTTCAAGGAATGTTTTCACAGTTTTTGCTCTATGGCAGGATGCATTATCATCTTGAAAAATGATGTCATCATCCCCAAACATCCTTTCAATTGATGGGATAAGAAATCTGTCCAAAATATCAATGTAAACTTGGGCATTTATTGAAGATGTAATGACAGCTATCTCCCCAGTGCCTTCACCTGACATGCAGCCCCATATCATCAATGACTGTGGAAATTTGCATGTTCTCTTCATGCAGTCATATTTATAAATCTCATTGGAACGGCACCAAACAAAAATTCCAGCATCATCACCTTGCCCAATGCAGAATCGTGATTCATCACTGAATATGACTTTCATCCACTCATCCACAGTCCACGATTGCTTTTCCTTAGCCCATTGTAACCTTGTTTTTTTCTGTTTAGGTGTTAATGATGGCTTATGTTTAGATTTTCTGTATGTAAATTCCATTTCCTTTAGGGGGTGTCTTACAGTTCGGTCACAGACATTGACTCCGGTTTCCTCCCATTCGTTCCTCATTTGTTTTGTTGTGCATTTCCTATTTTGGAGACATATTGCTTTAAGTTTCCAGTCTTGACGCTTTGATGTCTTCCTTGGTCTACCAGTATGTTTGCCTTTAACAACCTTCCCGTGTTGTTTGTATTTGGTCCAGATTTTATACACAGCCGACTGCGAACAACCAACATCTTTTGCAACATTGCGTGATGATGTACCTTCTTTTAAGAGTTTGATAATCCTCTCCTTTGTTTCAATTGACATCTCTCATGTTGGAGCCATGATTTATGTCAGTCCTGCAACATCCGTGGCGGAGTGCTGGCATGGCTTACCACCTCCCACCATGCAAGACCGCCATCTTACCTGTCAGACCAGACTGCACACTTTGCTCCAGTACCTGCTGTGTGCATGTCTCTTGTCTGATTGCTTAGGGCGGCGGCGCAGTTGCTGCCTGTTTCTTATAGTTACTGTGTGCAAAGTCCTAATGCGTCCCCAGCCTATTGCTGTGAGTCACTGGATACTTAAACCCCCTCCACCCAGTAGGAGGTGCCTGAGCAACACTTTCTTTCAGTGTGTTCTGTGCAACTGAGGTGCCAGGTCCTGTCCTTTATATTGTCCATTTCCACCACCCCTGGGGGCTGTATACCCAGGCCTGTTACCTGTATCTGTGACTTCTAGTCTGTTTCCGCCACCCTGGGGGCTGAGTTCCCAGGCTCGTTCCTGTATCTTGTTCCTGGTTCAGTTCCTGTCTGAAAAGTGTCCTAGCCCGTTACTTGTTTGTCTCTATGTCCATATCTTCCCTTTTCCTGCAGTGTCTGAACATGCACCTAACTCCAACTCGTTGTCTCTGTACTTCTGTTTGTGAGTTTAGTGTCCACTCGCTACTTCATTCTAAGTACCTTGTGTGTATTTGCTCTGCTCGGGTTTTGCTCTGCTCTGCTTGTCTACTGCACCTGCAGGTTTTGCTCTGCTCTGCTTGTCTACCGCACCTGCGTGCTTTGCTCTGCTCGGCTTGTCTACCGCACCTGCGGGTTTTGCTCTGCTCTGCTAGTCTACCGCACCGGCGGGTTTTGCTCTGCTCTGCTTGTCTACCGCACCTGCGGGTTTTGCTCTGCTCTGCTTGTCTACCGCACCCGCGGGTTTTGCTCGGCTCTGCTTGTCTACCGCACCTGCGGGTTTTGCTCTGCTCTGCTTGTCCACCGCACCTGCGGGTTTTGCTCTGCTCTTCTTGTCTACCGCACCTGCGGGTTTTGCTCTGCTCTGCTTGTCTACCGCACCTGCGGCTCTGTTCCTGTATCTCAGTCTGTACTGGTCCCTATCCTGCCTGCGTTCCTACCTGCCAGTACTCACCTGTCTGCATACCAGCCATGCTTGCCAGTACCCACCTGTCTGCATACCAGCTGTGCCTGCCAGTACCCACCTGTCTGTATGCCAGCCTAACTTGCCTGTTCCTGCATTCCCCGGTGTGGGTCAACAGCTGTGACCGGGGTCTGACCTGGAGTAGCACCTGGTCCCTCTGCTCGGTTCCTCCCTGGTTCAAGGAGTCAACTGAGCCACCGTGCGAGTTGATACTTAGTCACGCCCCTCCAGGCACTCCTCGGTTCATGGTCCAGTGGGATCACTAACCACGCTCACGCCAGTCAGTCCGGGCATGTGCGTAACAAGTCCACTTGGTGCAACAGCTCTCCAAGGTGTGATCACTCCTTTTTGGATGCAGACTAACGAGCAGATCTAATTTGATTCAGGTGTTAGTTTTGGAAATGAAAATTTACAGGGTGATTCCATAATTTTTTCCTCAGAATTGAGTGATTCCATAATTTTTTCCCTCTGCTTGGTCTGAAAAAAGTTCCCCTTACTGAATACCACATTTTTAATCTTGATTTCATTTAGTGTTTTTTAAAGCCCTAAAGTTGCCATTGGAGCGAACTTATGTGTGATATGTGTGAAGGAAAACCATAGTTGTAAATAACTGGCCTGTAAGTTACTATTTTTCATAGCGACCTCGTGTCAATAACTTCACTGACACAGTGTAACACAATTTAAGTAGAGGCCAGAAATGGCTGAATTTGAAGCGAACTTATACGTGATATGTAGTGTTGAGCCACCCCCGTAGTGTTCAGGTTCGGTTCGTCGAACACCGGGATGTTCGTGGAACTGTTCGTCGAACACCTTAGAACACTGTCGAACACCGTTAAAACCAATGTCAGACAAACAAAAACACATAGAAACACATAGAAAACACCTTCAAAGGTGTCCAAAAGCTGACAAACTGCTCAGAAGACACTCTCTTTAAAAAAGCCGGCCGGCAATTCAGCAGCGGCATACACCGGTACCCGACAATTTAGAACAGAAAGAATAGAGCATCACACATAGATTAGATAGATAGAAACATGTCAGTCACATATATAATAAGTACAGTGATAGTGTTGATTACTGTACTTGTCATTTAGTGTTAAAATAAAGGATTTATTAAAAAAAAAATTGGCATGGGGTTCCCCGTAATTTTAGTCTCTAGCGGAGGTTAAGCAGACAGCTGGGGCAGATGTTTGAAGCCTGGGAAGGGGTTAATACCCACGGAGCTTCCCAGGCTACTAATATCAGCCCCCAGCAGAATACCTAGCCTTTACTAGCTATTAAAATAGGGGACCCCCCCCAAAAAAATGACATGGGGTCCCCCCTATTTTAATAGCTAGCAAAGGCTAGGCAGAAATGGCGCTTCCATAGGATGTGCCAATTCTGGCACTTAGCCTCGCTCTTCCCACTGCCCTGTAGCGGTGGCAGCGGGGTAATAGGGTTGGGGTTGATGTCAGCTTATAATGCCAGCTGACATCAAGCCCAGGTTAGTAATGGAGAGGCGTCTATAAGACACCCCCATTACTAACTTCATAGTGAAAGTTAAAAAAAAACACAAACACCCAGAATAAAGTCCTTTAATTGAAATAAGCACATAATTCTTTAATGTTCTAAATTAAACTCTACTTACCGTCACACCCATTCCAGCTGAAGCCAATGTCTTCTGCAATAAAATTAAAATAATAAACCAACCTCATCCTTACCTTTCCTTGGTTCCCAGGACAGCTTCAGCTCTGCTACATCGAGATGTAGAACGCTGCCATCCAGCTTGCCATGCCGCAGACACTGAGAAGCTTCTCAGTGAAGCTCAACAGGTTCTAGTTTTGGACATCCGACCCGATGTCCGAAAAAAAAAAGTAGAAGCGTCTTCACGCGAAACAGCTGTTGTCTGCTTTTTTTTCCCGCTCTCCCTGCTTGGAATAAAGATACTGCTTTTAAGGACTGGTGAGTGTGTGGTGCCCCTGAGGGTTCGACCGCCACAGGGATGCTGCACTTCTTTAATGGAGTGTGGTGTTCCTCCTCTGAGGTAAGGCCAGTGTGATAGTCGTGACCTAACCTTTTGCATCCAACACCACACTTCTCCACCAGAGGGAGCTAGTATGCACTAGGTGCTGCTCCCCTGGTTACAGGGAGACTGGGGAACACAAAGTGGTAGGAACCAGTTAGTGGGTGAGGGTGGAGGACTTACAAGTTAGTGACCCTTTAGAATTCATATTTAATAAAAAGCCATCTTTGATCTTGGTCCAGAGTTCTTCTTCCTTTTGGTGCAACCTGGTTAGTCGGCCTTGGTCGTGCTGTGCTGTCAAAAATACTGTGTGTAATGTGACTTCCCTCCGGGAGCGCAGATCCTGTGTGGGCCTGCACCGGAATGGGACACAGCCCTCGTACCCTGGTCTTGGGACGAGAGGTAGGTTGTAGACACGGAATGTCTCAACCCGGCCAAGGACCAAGATGAAGAAGGCCGGGAGCCTAAGATCGGGGCTCCACAGCAAATGGATCCCAGGCAGGATGCAGACGGAGCGGTGTACGCCACCTGTCCTCGCCATGCTGATATAGTCAGAGGGACTCCGGCTGCAAGAGGGGTACCGGCCCCCGACACCCGACCTTGCTACTTTACGTCCTGGACGGGAAAGCCCGGTGAGGCCCTGAGGATCCCACCGGGTATTGGATGGAGAGGAATTGCCACCCGTACCCTTGTTCTGAGAGGAACTCAGAGGGAGACCCGGCCTATCTACGTACACATGGACAGGAAAGGATTCGGTCTGTAGTTCAGGAACACTCTGTTGTAGGGTCGCGACTGAATGCTGGACTTACTCAGAGGTTGTCGGACCCCCGTCCCTGGTGACCGCAGGACCCCGTGAGGAGCAGGGAGTCGCCTTCCTTCTGCCATCTCTAAAGTGAGTAAAGCCTTGGAAGTTCACCCCTATGGCCTCTGGACTGTTTATTCTGCGCTACACCGCGAGATGCGGCGCCCGTTTACCTTTACTACTACCCCCATCCTCCTGTCCCGCTGCCCTGGGGCCTTGCTCCGCCTGTGGGGAGCAGTGAGAACTTAGGCCGCCATGACACCAGGCCTCAGCGGACTGTAGCGGCGCTGGTGGCCCTTCACCAGGCACCACAGGTGGCGTAGTCGTTAATCAGCCACTCAACCCGGACAAGCCCACACCATCTCTTTCTAATGTAACGGCCCTGAGCACGAGTCGGGCCCGGGCCACGGCTGCATCCCACCTCTCCATCACAGGGCCCGACACCGAGTTCCCCAACACCCAGGGTAAAACACGAGCTTTACGAGTAGAGGCGTCACAACCGCAACTCATTTTTCTTTCTTATGGTTATTTTGGACTGTTTAAACTTTATGAGCTTTTGCACCTGAAATGTTACCAAGTCCTATTTATTATTATTATTATTATTTATTATTATAGCGCCATTTATTCCATGGCGCTTTACATGTGATAGGGATATACATAACAAAAGCATTTACATAATCTTAACAAAACGAGTCAGCGACTGGTACAGGAGGAGCGAGGACCCTGCCCGCGAGGGCTCACAGTCTACGAGGGATGGGTGAGGATACAGTAGGTGAGGGTAGAGCTGGTCGTGCAGTGGTGTTTACTGCAGGTTGTAGGCTTGTCGGAAGAGGTGGGTCTTCAGGTTCCTTTTGAAGGTTTCCACGGTCGGCGAGAGTCTGATATGTTGGGGTAGAGAGTTCCAGAGTAGGGGGGAAGCACGGGAGAAATCTTGTATACGAGTGTGGGAGGAGGAGATAAGAGGGGAGTAGAGCAGGAGATCTTGTGAGGATCGGAGGTTGCGTGCAGGTAAGTACCGGGAGACTAGGTCACAGATGTATGGGGGAGACAGGTTGTGGATGGCTTTGTATGCCATGGTTAGAGTTTTGAACTGAATTCTCTGGGCAATAGGGAGCCAGTGAAGGGATTGACAGAGAGGAGAGGCCGGGGAATAGCGGGGGGACAGGTGGATTAGTCGAGCAGCAGAGTTTAGGATAGATTGGAGAGGTGCAAGAGTGTTGGAAGGGATGCCACGGAGCAGGAGGTTGCAGTAGTCGAGGCGGGATATGATGAGGGCATGCACTAGTGTTTTTGCAGAGTCTTTGCTGAGGAATGCACGGATCCGGGAGATGTTTTTGAGTTGGAGTCGGCAGGAGGTGGAAAGGGCTTGAATATGTGGTTTGAAGGAGAGATCAGAGTCCAGGGTTACCCCAAGGCAGCGAGCTTGTGGGACTGGGGAGAGTGAACAGCCATTGACGTTGATGGATAGGTCGGATGGGGGATGTGAATGAGAGGGTGGAAAGATGATGAACTCTGTTTTATCCATGTTGAGTTTTAGAAACCTGTCGGAGAAGAAGGATGAGATGGCGGACAGACATTGTGGGATTCTGGTTAGTAGGGAGGAGATATCGGGTCCAGAGAGGTAGATCTGTGTGTCGTCAGCATAGAGGTGATACTGAAAGCCGTGAGACTCTATGAGCTGTCCCAGGCCGAAGGTGTAGATGGAGAAGAGCAGGGGTCCTAGAACTGAACCTTGGGGGACACCGACAGATAGGGGGCGAGATGAGGAGGTGGTGCGTGAGTGGGAGACGCTGAATGTCCTGTCTGTTAAGTATGAGGAGATCCAAGATAGAGCCAAGTCCGTGATGCCAAGAGATGAGAGAATCTGGAGTAAGAGGGAATGGTCCACTGTGTCAAAGGCAGATGACAGGTCCAGAAGGAGGAGGATGGAGTAGTGTCGCTTGGATTTGGCATTTAGTAGGTCGTTTGTGACTTTGGTCAGGGCAGTTTCAGTCGAGTGATGCGGTCGGAAGCCAGATTGTAGACGGTCGAAGAGGGAGCAGGAGGAGAGGTGGGAGGACAGTTCAAGGTGGACATGTTGTTCTAGAAGTTTTGAGGCAAAGGGGAGAAGTGATATGGGGCGGTAGCTGGTCAGAGAGGAAGGGTCAAGGGAGGGCTTTTTGAGGATGGGTGTGATTGCGGCATGTTTGAAACATGAGGGGAAGACTCCGGTTGTTAGTGATAGATTGAAGAGGTGGGTTAGGGTTGGGATGAAGACTGAGGTGAGGTTAGTGATGAGGTGGGATGGGATTGGGTCAAGTTCGCAGGTGGTGAGGTGTGATTTGGAGAGTAAATTTAGGTGTCTGCATTGTACATGTTCAGCTTTGCACTGACTATTGCAGCTGCTTGCAGGTGGTGCAGGTTTTTCACTTTCCTTGCTGTAAGATTTATCGACTTTATTATCCTAGCACACCTGTTTTTGCTCCTTGAGATTGGTTCAGCAGCTTTCCACTGATAATGGACACTCCTAACATAGATATGCAGGAGTTGCAGGCAAACCGGTCTTAATGCAGGTCGAGAAAATGCGGAGGAATTTTTTTCTGCTTGTAATTCTCAAAACGAAATTCAGGCCCTGGGTCTTAAAACACTTGAATGGAAGGTGTCTTCCCTGTGTGAAAGAGAAATAAGGCTGTTTTGGACCATTCACTCTCTGAAATCGTACAATGACTGTGGTCGGGTACCAAGAGGTCTAAGAGTGTTTAAAGAAATATCTTAATTTCGAGAGGACCCTGACTTCCAGAAGGAATGGGAAGCCATTCATTTGAAATGCTCCATGGACTTGATGCATATAGTTCTTAAACGGAGCGAAAATAAAAATGAGTTGGAAGCTGCCGAAACAGAAATTCGTTCCAGGCTCTCAACAACACAGGTGTCTTCTTTTTTAAGTCGACTGAATAAGAAATTGTTGCCGATCCAAGCGGATATTAAGTCCAGAAAGAAAGACAAATTTATCCGAGACAAAGTCGACTTTGAAACAGGCAATGTGTTTTCATGGAATAAAAATAAAAATTCGGGTCATAAACAGTCCCGTTCCAATAACAGACACGCTGCCAATAAGAGGAATCGGTTTTATAACAACAAAGGAACACCACAAGAGTTCTGGACCACGGATTCAGACTCTAGTATCAACAATGAATCTAATGATCTTTCTGAATCTGAAATTGCGGCTTCTCCAACTGCTTTGTGCTCCCTCCCTTTAGAAGAAAGATCAGGAGAGGTGGAAAGAAAAAGAAAAAGATATCCAAACCGCAAGAGAAAGAAAGTTTCCTGGAAGAACTAGTTCCCACTGACTGTGTCCTTAATCTTACAGATCATGGCCTATCTCAGTTGCATCTGTCTGTGCTGTCCAAGGGACTAAATTTTTGTTTACTTGAAGCTTTTGATCCAGTGGATTTCAGAGTCAATTTGTTCAAAGCCGTCAGAAAGAGACATCTGCACAAATTTTTTTCCAGCAAAAAAAGTGATACCCGTGTTTATGCACCTCTTGAGTGTGAGACTCCTTGCAGTTCTGACATCCTTGGCTTTTATGTCAATGATCCTACAGACCACCATATTATGGATGATGAGCTTGTTTTGGCTAATTTGAATACCATTCCACCAGCTGATTTTGATGCTGATTATGAGGTTTTGTCTGACTTACCTGCCGGTAATGAGAATGCAGCCTTCACTGGTGGCATCTTGTCTTCTTTTCTACCTCCCATTAGTCCTGGTAATATTATTGACACCTTTCAGGATCGCGTTATTCGGGAGTTGAATCATTGATTTATGTACCCCCGCTTTCTAATTTGTCACAAAATGAGAAATCGGCTTTGAATGAAATTAAATCTTGGAAGGATGTTGTTGTACGTAAACCAGATAAAGGTGGTAAAATAGTATTACTTAATAGAGATTTCTATGTGGCAGAGTCATTGTCGCAATTGGCAGATTCCAATACTTATACACCTTTACCTAGTGACCCCACATTTAAAAATAAAAATTTATTGAGATCTTTATTAAGAAAATACATAGAGAAAGGCGTTCTATCTAAATCTACTGCTGAAAAGCTTCTGCCAGAATTCCTATTGAGACCTTATTGGTATACTATACCAAAAATTCATAAGTGTACCAAAATGCCCCCAGGCCGCCCTATTGTCTCGGGGGTGGGCTCCCTTTTGGAGCCTCTCTCGAGATCTATAGATTGGCTTTTAAAACTGTTTCTGCAAAAAATATCTTCATTCATAAAGGACACTGATAGTTTTCTGGTTGCTCTAAAGGAGGTAAACTGGCAACCTGATTTTTCTCTATGTTCTATAGATGTTACCAGTTTATACACTCGCATCCCCAAAGCACTAGGGTTGGAGGCAGTAAAAAAAATCCTGATGCAGTCTAATAAAAGTGAGGAATTTTCCTCCTTTATTTTAGAAAGCCTTGATTTTGTGCTCTCAAATAACTGTTTTCAGTTCCAGAACCAATGGTACCACCAGAATATTGGGAATGCGATGGGCACACCCGCAGCGTGTGTCTATGCAATTTTTTTTTTATCTTTTTTTGAAACGCAATTTATCATTTCCTGCAAAAATCCGTTTGTTAAGTATATTATATCTTTTTTAAGATATATTGATGATATTTTCATCGTTTGGTCGGGTACCGCAGAAGATTTTACGGCTTTTGTTCAGTCTTTGAACACCACAAATACAGCTAATATGAATCTTACTGTGAATTTTGGAGGACTTTTTCTTGATTTTCTGGACGTTTCCATTTCAATTGAAAATAATACCATTCACACAGAATTATTTAAAAAACCTTCAGCTGGTAACACTTTGTTATATTATAATAGTGCTCATCCAGTGCATATGACTAGCCCAGGGGATGGGGATGACTCGGTACCCGGGCCTTTGCCTGGCCTTGGGTATGTCGCGGTGGTCGGCTCCCGGGGACCGTACCCTGGGGTCACTCTTTAAAAGGGTGATAGTTTGCTAATTTTATGAAAGTTCGTGACGCCACCTGTGGTTTCTGGTGAGAATCACCAGCGCTGCTGCAGTCCACTGAGGCCGGTGATAAGGCAGCTCGATGGTATAGCTCCCCACAGGTGGAGCTAGGCCTTAGGGCAGCATACGGAGAGGGGGATGCAGGACAGACTAGACCCAGCCGGGTCAGAGCAAGAACGGGGATGGACACGATAGTCACTTCAGTACCTTTTACTGATGAAAATTCAGGCACATCCCGGAGCACTGTAGGGTGAAGGGTGCATATCCGGATCCTCCCCAAGGAGCGGGTGTAGGGCCTCCTGTTTCTTGCCTCTTGCGTAGTAAGTTTCTGACCTGCCTGGAGCTAGCCCTAACTTTGTCTCTGTCCAGCGCTGGCTGACCTTGTGGTAGGGCCTTTCCTTGGAGTACACGCTCCCTGCTTGCGGGGCCTATGTGTCTCCTGGCTCTGTTACGTATCAGCGCTTTAGCGATCCTGGGACTTGTAGTTCTCCAGGGATTCCGGTTATGCCTTACTGGGTCATAGAGATCCCGGTAAGCTTCGGACCCGGTGTCCGGTGTATACTTTGGGGTGAGCTAGTTAAGCTCCTCTGCCCCCTATGTACTAACTCTCCACTCGCCTTCGGCCTACTCGGGCTTCACCGATCTTATGGCGCCGGCACACCTAAAGCTCACTATTCTGAGCTACAACTGAGTCTAGACTGGCCTTACCTCTGCAGACAGACTTCTGCAGGAACTGAACTGAGAACTCTGTCCCTCTCTGACTGTGAGCAGGAACTCTGTTCTGGCTATACTGAACTGCCTGGCTCCACCTTCCCTAGTTACCTACCTAACGGGCTCCCTCTGCTGGTCTGAGGTGGAAGGTGGAGATGTGTGAATGTTTATGGGGGCCTCTTGTGGAGGAATCCATCAATGCACTCTTCTAGGATCTGTGATACCAAGCGCAGCTGGGCATCACACATACTAAATCTGGGGTTCCATACAGCCAATTTCTCCGTCTGCGCGAATTGAATACTTCTGACCAAACCTTTCTTGATCAGGCTTCAGAGTTGAATAACAACTTTCTTGCTCGTGGTTATCCTAGACATGAACTAAATACCGCACTTGAGAAAGCAGAAAAATTTACACGAGATAGTCTTTTATTAAAACGCAATAAGTCACCCTCCCATCATGCAACGGCTACTAAAAGGTTTGATTTTCATTTCAAACATAGTCCCATTAATGACACGATTAAAAAAGCCATTTTGAACAATTGGCATCTTTTGGAGTCTGATCCAGATTTATTATCAGTGGCCAAAAACAAACCTATAGTATCCTACATGCGTAGTCAGAATATAGGAGACTTAGTCAGTAGACACAGACTTCCAGTGGAATCTAAAAATTGGTTGCAGAAAAACATTTCCTCTGGGAATTTTAGATGCGGTTCTCGTTCTTTTTGTAATCTGCACCTCACGACTAATCCCTTGCGTATTGGTCCGATTACACATTTTGTTAAGGATTTCATTACCTGTAGGTCCAAAGAATATTGTTTATGTAATTTTTTGTCCTTGTAATTTTTTTTTACATAGGGAAGACTATACGTTCTTTATTTATTAGGATCAGGGAGCATTTACATTCCCTAGAAACCCAAAAGGGCTCCAAAAGATTTATTAAGCATGTTACTGAATTTCATAATGCTAACCCTAAATCATTGAGATTTGCTGGCTTAGAACAGCTTCATTTTCCCAGTAGAGGCGGCAATCTGAATAAGCTGATGCTTCAAATCGAAACTAAATGGATCATTCGCTTGAATGCTAATGGTCCATTGGGCTTAAATGATCGTCTGGATTTTTCTATGTTTTTATGATTCTGTTCTGATTTGTGTTTTTTTATTTTTGTGATCATGTGTTTTTATTAAATTTGCATATAAAGGATGTGATGTCATGTTTTGTGTGTAACACAGACCTGTAGAAGCGTCTTCACGCGAAACAGCTGTTGTCTGCTTTTTTCTTCCCCGCTCTCCCTGCTTGCCGGACTTTTTATCCTCATGGAATAAAGATACTGCTTTTAAGGACTGGTGAGTGCAGCTCATTTTCCTTTCTTATGGTTAAGTCCTATATACTGCCCTGGGGCTTAGCTCTGCCCGTGGAGACCTGCACTATCTCTATCTCTGCTGCGTCACTAACAGCCCCAGTGGATCTGCACCGCCGCGGCGGCCCCCTATAGCCGCATACCACGGGTGGCATCACAAACTTTATTCCCCTTTTCTTTATTCCCAAATTGACTTTCCCAATTCAGTTTATTATATTGACCGCCCTGGGCCACGGACCGGGTCACTACCACTGTGACTATCCCAATACAGGACCGACCCGGCTACCGAGTACCCCACGGCCCAGGGGGCGCGTCATACTTGGCGTCACGAACAGGATGAACCAACCTGTTAACCAGGTCTTGTGTGTCACAAAGACTGTGTACAACTGTATAAACTGCAGCCATTACTGTAGCATATGTGGAGTTAATGATATGTGGGGTGTACCATCATGGGCGGAGCCTCAAAAATTGTGCCAAAATAGGCCCCTCCCACTTGCATAGACTGTAAAAGAGTTGTCTGTCACTCAGGCTGAAAGGTGCCAGCCTTCCCCTTTGCATCAGACTGAGGGGGGAGATTGTCGCCTCCCCCTGCAGAGGGCTGTGTAATCCCATCCATCCAGCCACTGCAGCCCTGTGCTGTGTGATCCCAGCTGCTGCAGCTCTGTGAATACAACACAAGTGTGAGAAGCTGTGCAGCAAGAGTGCGGCTGTACAGTGACCAGCAGCAGTCTCATTGACCGGCTGTGCAAGGAGTGACGACATAAGCATCTGGAGTGGTGAGTCCTACCCCGGCAAGGGTGAACTAAGGGGGAAGAAAGATGCCCAACTTAGGTGAAGCTTCAACAGCAGGGGCTGCCGCAGCCCCCATAATGCCACTGTCTATGCCATATATCCCAGGAGCAGCCTGGTTACCACAATACTCAGGGGAGTCGCATACCCTTAGCGATTTCAACGAGAGACTGCGTAGCCTGTTTGACGTTTATCCCTTGGCCGAAGGGCAGAAGGTCAGCATTCTAATTGGTCAGTTAACTGGTGTCGCTGACCCTGGCCACCCACAAGCAGCTTCTGCGCTGGCTGCAGCTAAGTACCCTGGAGACAGGGTCACTTACACCCATCACCATGGAGAACGTGGGTGGTACACAATACATGTGTGTAGAGAGGAGGAGAGTGCACCCCCGCTATCGGAGGCTGATGACCAGGCTGGGCCATCCAGTGGTGGACAGGTGTTTCCCCGGAGGGAGCACCATTACTGAACTAAACAGAGTTGAAAAATCTGAAACTGTATATAGTTACCTGGAAGGGTATCAGTACAATTCATGTGTGAAAAGTTTTTGTTCATTTTGTGTGGACCCAGTTAAAAAAAGGACATTGTGGTTAAGGACAATGATTAACCTGCAAACTTTAATTGTAAAAAGTTAGCACTTCTTAAGGTGCTTCTTTTTTTTTTTATAGACCACTGAACAAAATCCCGTTTGGCATGACCGAAGACGTGGTCCAATGAGTGGATCAGATATGCCCTGCAGCCACGCCCAGGGCCTACGTTGGGGGTTTGTTGTGGACGGGTCCCCCCACTTTGCACTTACACCAGTGAGATGGACACCCTGATAAGGATCTCACTACGGCCTACTGAACTTGTTTGATAAAATGTTATTTAAAATGATCTTATATTGAATTATATACTAAGTAGTTATGTGTAACGTTTAAGAGAAAGTGCCTCCCATAAAGGGAAGAAAAAGTTTTACTGTCTTCTATGTGGATGCATCCGAAAAGTTTTTACATGTCTTACAAACCTTTTTATTCTGTTCCAGCCCGCGGACGTGCTGTGTTTAACAAGGGGGGTATGTGGCGCCCCTGCGGGTCCAGTTGCCACAGAGGTGTGGTACCCCACTCCCAGGTAAGGAAGGAACACTACCCGGGACCGACACACCTGCATCCAGCTCTACACCACTCCAGACCAGCAGATGGGGCAAGATGCACTTGGTCACGGCTGAGTCCTGTCCCTGGCTGAAGGGGGGGGGACCAAAGGAGAGGGAACCATGTAATGGGTGTGGATGGAGGAAGCAGCAAAGAGGAGCACCCTAGAAGAGGGTATAAGAAGAAGGAGAACCTTCTAGAAGGAGTTCAGTACAGTCAGGGCTGTAAGCCCAGGAGGGAGGTCCTGCTAGTGACAATTCCAGACAGGAGGGGGCCCACAGTAAGGGGCCCAGAAGAAGGAAGAAGAGACAGAGGGGGTCTCAGGGGCACGGGAGCGCGGACTCTCTCCGTGGGGACCCGCATCCACCCGACCGCCGTCGAGTAGAGGGACCAGGCCGCAGAAGGGGACCGGCCACAGACTAGTGGAGAACAACCAGGCTCAGCTAGCCAACCGGAGGCCGCAGCATTTTCAAGGTGTTGCAGTCGAAATCCACAATTACAACCCCCAAAAAGGTGGCCACATAGGGTCCAGGGGACTGAGAGTAAGTCGCCCGACAAGGCCCGAGGCCACTCGGCTTGGGACACTGATTGTGAGGTGCAGGGCAGGAGGGCGAGAGCCAGAGCAGGGAGACGGCCAGAGAGGCACAGAAGAAGGGGATCCTGACTAAGTGTACCTGAACTGCCTGGGAGTTGGCTGCATCCCTTCCTTGGAGAACACAGGATGACGTGGGGGGTTATAACCGGCTGCAGCGGTAACCTGGAACTGCCTAAGAACTGTGAGTAAAGCCTGAAGACTGCACCCCAGTGTCCTTGATTTATTGCTGCATCACCGGGCCTGCACTACAATGTCCCTGCCAACAACATCTACCTCATCAAGTCCTATGTACTGCCCTGGGGCTTAGCTCTGCCCGTGGAGACCTGCACTATCTCTGCTGTGTCACCAACAGCCCCAGTGGATCTGCACCGCAGCGGCGGCCCCCTATAGCCGCATACCACGGGTGGCGTCACAAACTTTATTCCCCTTTTCTTTATTCCCAAATTGACTTTCCCAATTCACTTTATTATATTGACCGCCCTGGGCCACGGACCGGGTCACTGCCACCATGACTACCCCAATACAGGACCGGCCCGGCTACCGAATACCCCACGGCCCAGGGGGCGCGTCACTGGCATGCAGAGTGAGGCCTGCAGCGCTGAGGGCGAGATATCGGCAGCACCAAAACAGACAAAAAGAGGCGGAGGGGTGACCAGATGGAGGAGGCGGGAAACTGTTCCACAAAGCACAGACACTTGGGAATTTCTCCGTCATAGAGTTAGGTGTTCCCCAGTCTGGGACTTTTTAAAGAGAGTTCTGAGAGTAACAAAATAGCCATTTGCAACCTGTGCCATGCCAAGATCAGCAGGGGCTTGACCACTAAGAACCTAACAACCACCAGCATGATCAGGCACATAATCTAAGCACCCGACTTGGTGGGCCGAATGCCTGGGTCCATGATTGGTGCCAGTGGGTGACATCACTGCTTTTTTCCCTGTGCTAGGTGCATGCCAATCCCCAGTCCATGACATTGGTGCAGATGCCTTCCACCTTGCACCTGTCCTTGCACATTCTGAGGCACCTTCATCAGTCACTTCCAAATCCTTGTCCCAGCACAGGGTTCAGCTGTCCCTACCCCAGGCCTTGGAATGAAAAAAAAAGTTCCCAGCCACCCACCCAAACGCTAAATGGGCACATTTTCAGGCTACTTGCCATGGAAATGTTGCCATTTAGGCTGGTAGACACGGAGGATTTCCACTGACTCATGGCGGCAGCCGTGAGTAGGTACTCGGTCCCCAGCCACCACTTTTTCTCTTGCTGTGGCATCTCTGCCTTGTACCAGCATGTGTCCAGAAACATCACCCATGCCCTTACCAAAGCACTTACTAGTATTGTCTACTTAATGACTTACAAGTGAACAAGCGCTTAAGGCCAGGAATGCTACTTTTCCCTGATGGCACACTGAGTGAACATTGTGGAGGCTGGTGCCGAGTCACACCCTGGCATGTGCTCCCGATGCCGAGAATTGCTGGCCCTATTTCTATCGGAGTTTTCTCCACGTCCTACATCAGTTCCAGCACCCCCTTTGGCTCCTCCTCATCCTCAATCTCTGATGTACTATTTAAGAGGACATCGTCCACATCAGCTGGAAGCTCTGCAGCAGTACCTCAGGAAAGCGTCAACAGACTCTGCTGAAGCTAATTTGTCTAGGAGACAAACCGCACACCGTGGCAGAGTTACTTAAAGGAATAACAGACCAGGCAGATCTGTGTTTTTTGCCGCTGACATAACCAGAAAAAAAAACCTTTCTAAAATTATTCTTTATTATATATTGTATTAAAAGTTTATACAAAGTCACAACACACAAATACATTAAACTGTTAGGCAGCTAAAATACTAGGGGACTCAAAAATACTGAAAGGTCCCTAGTAGGAGACTTATTCTTGCCCATGCCTGCCCGCTGAGGTTGGAACCCTAATGTGGGTCAAAATGGCGCCCCCGATCCACGTTGGCTGACCCTATTGGTCCTTGAAAGTCCCTATATCCTCAATTAGTTATGAGCAGAGGGATATGTATATGTGTAACTCGTGGTGTCTCGTCACCCAATCTCACCCAGACACTTGTTGAATTGGTGTCAGGTAACAAGGTCAGAAAGGTGATTTAGAAAAAGGAAAAAAAACTATCTGAGGCCTAAGTCCAACCCTATAGTTGCCCCTACCTGTCAGCGGAGGTTGGCACCCCTGCTCCTCGTCGACTAGTCCTATAATTCCTTATAAGGCCCTTAATAGAAAGGAAAGGGAACCAGTCAGACAGGACAGAAAAAAGGGGGTGAATGTTATTAATGGCCCCACATTATCATTGACAGCTCAGATATCAACAAAGACAAGAAAATACAAGATACACAAGTCGCACTACATTGGAGGTATCTAAATATTCGGGACTCCTTTCTGTCCTCCATTTACAAATAAATACATAATGATTATTACAGCTCAAAAAGGACAAAGGGTATCAAATTTCCCCTCTAATATATGTGCATGCAATGACACTTCAATAAGTGTATAATATAGAAAAGGTGACACTTATCTTAGTTAGCAGAAACACCAAAACCCAATGCGTTTTCCCCCTTCCTCATTGTAGAGGTTCATCAGGGGTGGCAGAGAAAGTCACCTAGTTGCTCCAATGTGCACCCAAGTGCACAGCAAGTGACACAGTGGAACGCTGCGTGCACTCCGCCTGTGGCACGTGGATCATACATAGAAGGGAGGAAGTGACCTCACTTCCTACCGGAGCATCGTGAATGTTAGAACGCAAAACCCTGTCTTGCTGTTTGCGTCAGCAGAAATGACCTATGTACCTTGCCCGGAAGTGACGCGATCCTCTGCGTACTGGAGCACAGATCGAGTTCCACATCAGTCTTCCTGGCTTGACACTGTGGGCGTTACATGTCTCCCCTTCCAGAGGTGATGTAGTCCATAGTGTACAGGAAGCATTAAAGTGTAGATACAGGGGTATATAACACACCTTTAACACATAAAATGAAGGATCCTATAGGATCATTATTAGCAATCCTATCTTTCTTATTGTCAATCTATGTTTTTCCATAATAATCATTGGGACAGAAACTAGATAGTTTCTTTAGGGTTTCAAGCCATCCTATTTTTATATTTTATATTGGCTAGATTTTTATATGCTCAGAGTAATATACAAGTAAAAAATGACCAAAGGGTTGGTGATTAAATGAAACTAATAAAACTTAGATGTTTGTTTAATCTCTTAGGAGACACTGTGTCAAGCCAATAAGTCAATCTGGCCTCCTGCTGTAGGATTTTTCTATCCCAGTCGCCCAAACGCACAGAGCGGGGAACAACCTCTAGTACCGCAAACGAGATAGACCTAAGATCACCGTTGTGTATTTGCGTGACATGGCGAGCCAGAGGCGTGTCCCTGAAGTTTCTGATGTTGCCCAAATGCTCGCTTATTTGGATCCTTAATTGTCTCTTTGTTTTCCCTACATAGTTGATGGGACATGAGCATGTGTACAAATAGATGACCCCAGTAGTTCTACAACTAGCAAAGCTACTCATGTTGTAGGTCCTCCCTGTGGAAGCGCTTGTAAACGTTTTTGATGTTCCAATAATGCCCCCAAAAAATCAGATGGTATCGGCCCCTTAAAAAACGGTAACAACAAGATAATTATAGAGGACAAAGAAAAGGCTGAGATTTTAAACAGGCACTTTTCATCCATGTTCACCAACAAAACGTCCATTTCAGGGATCTTTCAAAAGGGCAAAAATCAAAGTTCACCAAATAATAAATATAGATTAACTCAAAAAGAAGTACGCCTGCGTCTGAGAAAATTAAACATTGATAAATCCCCAGTCCAGATGGTATTCATCCACGGATACTGAGGGAATTAAGCTCAGTAATTGACAAACCGCTGTATCTCATATTCTTAGACTATCTGGTAACAGGGGTAGTGCCATAGGATTGGAGGATAGCCGATGTGGTACCGATATTTAAGAAAGATAAAAAGGTGGATACAGGTAACTACCGTCCGATAAGTCTGACATCAGTAGTGTGCAAAGTTTTTGAGGGCATCGTAAGAGAGAAAAACAGGTTGTGTCTAAGCAACATCTTGGGGTTCCATGAGGAGGTAAGTGCAAATCTGGATGTTGGTAATGTGGGTGATGTGATTTATCTGGACTTTGCAAAGGCATTTGATACTGTACCACATATCAGCCTTATACTGAAGCTACAGAAGCAAGGACTTGGGGGATCTATATGCAGATGGGTAAGGAATTGGCTAAATGATAAGAAACAAAGAGTCGTCATAAATGGTACGTTCTCTAAATGGGATATAGTCAGCAGTGGGGTGCCGCAGGGATCTGAGCTAGGACCGATTCTTTTTAACCTCTTTATTAATGACCTTGGGGATGGGATTGAGAGTAAAGTGTCGGTTTTTGCTGATGACACCAAACTATGTAGGATATTAAAATCTGATCTTGACATTACAATATTCGAGAACGGTCTGGGTAAGATGACTGTATGGGCAAACACTTGGCAGATGAGGTTTAATGTAGATAAATGTAGAGTAATGCACCTAGGACGGAGTAATCCTGTTGCTGCATACAGATTAAATAGGAGTATACTTGGGACTACAGAACAGGAGAAAGACTTGGATATTCTGGTTACAAGTAAGCTGAGCAGCAGTACTCAATGTCAAGCAGCAGCCGCAAAACAAACAAGATTTTAGGATGTATAAGAACAGAAATAAAATCTGGCAATCCCAATGTACTGTTACCCCTTTATAAATCACTGGTGAGGTCAAATCGGGAATATGGGATCCAGTTTTGGACTCCACATTTTCAAAAGGATATTCAAACGTTAGTCAGTTCAAAGGCGGGCAACCAGATTATTACTAGGGATGGAAGGCCTCTCATATGATGAGAGGTTGAAAAAGTTGAGTCTGTTTAGCTTAGAAAAACGACGCCTCAGAGATCTCATTTACATGTATAAATATATTAGTATACACAAATCGGCCTTATACATACTCAAAAAGAGAGGAACATTACTGACAAACTGGACAGTGCCAGAATCAGCATAAGTATACCAACTCCAGGAACATGGTCAAAAAGGAGGAACGAGGGAGCTTAAATGGTAGAAAACAATGAACAATTTTATTACATCAAATAATTTAACACCATATAATAAATAGTGTAAGCTCCCTCGTTCCTCCTTTATGACCATGTATAAATATATGTGTGGTCAGTAGAAAGGACTAGCACATGACTCATTCCTTCCAAAGACTATACTAAGGACCAGGGGGCACTCATTACAGGTGGAAGAATGGCATACACTATAACAGCTTTCAAAAAATGGCTGGACAATTTCCTTGATACACATAACATTGTGGGTTACAGTTAAATTAGACAAAATATTACACCTATAAGGCTATGTGCTCACGATGCTGAAATGCTCTGGATTTTTCCTGAGCATTTCTGCATCTCCCTGGCAGAAAAAAATGCCAGGGACATGCGGATGAGAAGCGTTCTTCACATGCGGGTTGACCAGCGCTTTCCAAGCGATTTTAGCATCACTTGGAAAGTGCTTGACAACTTGGTCACACTATATAAATCCATGCAAAAGGCATGGATTTATATAGTGTGACCTGAGAGAATGTATAAAAATAAAAAATAAATCTATACTTACCCTCCGATGGCCCCCGCAGTCTTGCTTCACTCGGTGCTCACTGCCGGCAGCTCGC
Organism: Phyllobates terribilis; assembly: GCF_046119375.1. Taxonomy (NCBI): domain Eukaryota; kingdom Metazoa; phylum Chordata; class Amphibia; order Anura; family Dendrobatidae; genus Phyllobates; species Phyllobates terribilis. Next base: position 1,068,393 of record NW_027363026.1, read on the forward strand.
GGTACACTGCACTGAAGGACCTGACGACGTCAGCATCGCGTGACCCGTCACATGACTATGACGTCAGCGCAGGTCCTTCAGTCCATCGTGATCTGCCGGCATGGGAGGAGGAGCGCAGCGGGGGCCGTCAGAAGGTAAGTATCATATATATTTTTTATTTCATTCTTTTTTTCACAGTTTCTATGGTACCCGGGTCCGGAGGAGAGTCTCCTCTCCTCTAGACCGCACATTGGAACGTGTGGATTGCGCATCTACATATACAGTGATGCGTAATCCATGCGTTCTAATGCAAGTCAATGGTGGCGAAAACGCAGCACTTCCGCAAAATAATTGGTAGTGCTGCGCTTTTTTCCGCAATGATAATATGCAGCGGAAATTTCCGCAGCATTTGCACAGCACATGCGGATTATCATTGGGGAACATGGCAGGCCTTCTACCATGCCTTTTTTAAGCGTTTCTGCAGCGTTTTTGCCGCTGCGGAAACGCTTAAAAAATGCATCGTGGGCACACAGCCTAATAGTACATTTAATACGATAATAGTAATTACATAACTAGTATCATATTTAGGTTTGATCCAAGGTACTAGGACTGATCGCCTTTTCTCAGGGTCAAGAAGGAAATTTTCCCTGTGATGCAAATTGGCTGAATGTGTCCTGGGGTTTTGGCCTTCTTCTGGATCAACAGCTTTAGGCCTAGTAATTTTAGTAATACCATTATTAGAATCACAAGAGTAATACAAAATATAAACCTAATTAAAACATTATAAACAGGTTAATTTTTAATTGTAATAATACAGTAATAATAAAAATGGTAATAATACATTTGAGAGGCCTAGTCCCAGTAAGTTAGTATGTTAGTGTAGGGAGTACAATTGGGAGAGAAAGGTTGAACTGGATGGACATAGGTCTTTATTCAACCTACGTTACTATATTATATATTGACAGAAGCTGCAGAAACCGCATCTAAATGTGCCAACCACACCTCTGTCAAGTCACGTCCCCATCGACCTCAAGGCGTCCTAGTGGCTGTGAACAAGGTGATCCTTGAGTGATTTTCCTCGCCTAAACGTGACTGATGGTGTAGATGGAATACAGTTGCTAATATCCGGATTGGCTTTCAAGATCCCCTAATGGCGTCTTAGAATATTTATCACCTGGTCCACATGGTCATCATACATCCCTATGATCAGGGTAAGTGATTCAGTACTTTGTTTGGGTTTAGGTATCAGTAGAGTTGTCCTATCTTCTTTGCGTGCTTGATGAAAAACTGTGTCTATGACCATCTGCGGGTTTCCTTTTCTCTAAATCTCCTTTTGAGCTGTTTTTTGCTGTTGGTTTCCTGTATATTGATGTACCAAGGGAGCTATCCTCGCCCTTTGTCACAAAGACATCCAAGAAGGGAAGTTTATCCTTCTTGATCTCGAATGTGAAGGAGAGGCTAATGTAATTAGAATTAAGATGTGACACGAAGGATTCGAATTATGTCTTTGCAACTGCCCAAATCACAAAGACATTGTCGATGTATCTGCCCCAATAGATGATTTGGGGACCTCAGACTGTCTCTTCATCCCTGAACACTACTGTGTCCTCCCACCAGCCCAGAAATAGATTGGCATATGTGGGGGCGCCGGGGCTCCTCATTGCCATGCCCCTGAGCTGGTGGTAATATTTGCCATGAAATTTCAGTAGTTCAAGGATGAATCTATTATGTGGTTTTAAATGCAGACCTCTGGTGTTGAGGTAGTATTCCACAGCTTTTTTCCACGACCTATGTGGTATGCTGCTGTACAGCACCTTGTAGACAAGTATAGCTTACTTGTGTACAACCATACCCTCTAATTTGTTTATTAGGTCCATAGTATCCCATAAATGTGAGGGCGAAGCTGTAACATAGGGAAGCAGTATCTGGTCCAAACAAACAGTGGAATTCTGACAAAGGGCATCAATCCAGGACACTATTGGGCGCCCTTTGATGGGGTTTATTCTTTTCATTACCTAAAAAAAGAGACGGTCTGGGGTCCCCAAGAAATCATCTATTGGGGCAGATACATCGACTATGTCTTTGAGATTTGGACAGGTAGAGAGACATCGTTCGAATCCTTTGTATCACATCTTAATTCTAATGACATTGGCCTCTCCTTCACATTCGAGATCGGGAGGGATAAACTTCCCTTCTTGGATGTCTTGTGACAAAGGGCAAGTATGGTTCCCTTGGTACATCAATATACAGGAAACCAACAGCAACAAATATCTTGTTGCATTGGGAGAGCCACCACCCGACTAATTTGAAACGAGGCATCCAGAAGGATCAGTTCTGTAGATTACGCAGAAATAGTTCAAGTTTGAGGGACATCTGTGGTGAGAGTAGAGATCTCAAAATGAGATTTAGAGAAAGGGGATACCCGCAGACGGTCATAGACACAGCTTATCATCAAGCACACAAAGAGAATAGGACAACTTTACTAATACCTAAACCCAAACAAAATACTGAATCAATTACCCGAATCATAGGGACGTATGATGACCATGTGGACCAGGTGATGAATATTCTCAGACGTCATTAGGGGATCTTGAAAGCCAATCCGGATATTAGCAACTGTATTCCAACTACACCATCAGTCACGTTTAGGCAAGGAAAATCACTCAAAGATCAGCTTGTTCACAGTCGCTATGTCGCCCTGAGGCCAACGGGGACGTGGCTTGACAGAGGCTAGGTTGGCACCTATAGATGCTGTTCCTGCAGCTTCTGCAGATATATTGGAACAGTGAAAACCTTTACAAGCGCTTTCACAGGGAGGACCTACAACATGAGGATGTTTGCTAATTGTAGAACTGCTAGGGTCGTCTATTTGTGCACATGCTCATGTCCCCTCAACTATGTAGGGAAAACAAAGAGACAATTAAGGATCTGAATAAGCGAGCATTTGGGCGACATCAGAAACTGCAGGGACACGCATCTGGCTCGCCATGTCACGCAAATACACGATGGTGATGCTAGGTCTATCTCGTTTATGGTACTAGAGGTTGTCCCCCCTCCTCTGTGCATTTGGGCGACTGGGATGGAAAACAATCCTACAGCGGGAGGCCAGATGGACTTACTGTCTTGAAACAGTATCTCCTAAGGCAGGGTTGGGCAATTAATTTTCCCGAGGGGAGGGCCAAACAAATAGGCTGAAATTAATTCTGCTCAATATTAATATTAACATATTAATTTTAAATATTATATTATTAATGATTATATTCATATTAATTGTCACTTAATATTGAGTAGAATTAAGTATGCTGACATCCCGCTATATACAGTTTGAGCGCCACACAGCCTCCCCTATGTTCAGCAAAAGAGCCTCCCCCAATGTCCAGCATGAGTCTCCCCCAATGTCCAGCATGAGAGCCTCCCCCAATGTCCAGCATGAAAGTCTCCCCTAATGTCCAGCATGACAGCCTCCCCCAATGTCCAGCATGAGAGCCTCCCCTTATGTCCAGCCAAACATTCCAAACACATAAAGACCACCACATACTCACCTCGTTCCTATTAGCCCGGCGCTCTTCCTCTGCTCCTGTCTGCGACGCACTGAAATTACGTCATCGCGTCACCTGTTTCTCATGCTGATTGGTGGAAGAGGGGGGGCGGCCCCACCTCCACCATTGCATTCACTGCGGACAGAGATTCACCGCGGTTGGAGACATTGAAGTGTCATTGCATGCACATATATTAGAGGGGACATTTGATCCCTTTTGTCCTTTTGGAGCTGCAATAATCATTATGTATTTATTTGTAAATGGAGGACAGAAAGGAGTCCCGAATATTTAGATACCTCAATGTAGCATGACTTGTGTATCTTGTATTCTCATGTCTTTGTTGATATCTGAGCTGTCAATGATAAATGTGGGACCATTAATAACACTGCCCCCAACCTTTTTCTGTCCTGTCTGGTTCCCTTTTCCTTTCTGTTAAGGGCCTTATAGGGAATTATAGGACTAGCCGACGACGAGCCGGGGCGCCAATAAAAATTAGGGTGCCAACCTCTGCTGACAGATAAGGGCAAATATAAGGTTGGATTTAGGCCTCAGATAGTTTTCTTTCCTTTTTCTAAATCACCTGTCTGACCTTGTTACCTGACACCAATTCAACAAGTGTTTGGGTGAGATTGTGTGAGGTGACACCACGAGATACTTGTATACATATCGCTTTGCTCATATCTAATTGAGGATATAGGGACTTTCAGGGACCTATAGGGTCAGCCTACGTGGAGCGGGGGCGCCATTTCGACCACACGTTAGGGTGCCAACCTCAGCTAGCAGGCAGGGGCAAGAATAGGTTTCCTGCTAGGGACCTTTCAGTGTTTTTGAGTCCTCTGGTATTTTAGTTACCTAACAGTTTCATGCCTGTGTGTGCTGTGTCTTTGTATAAATTTTTAATATAATATATAATAAAGAATAATTTTAGAGAGGTGTTTTTTTTCTGGTTTCAGGCACTGACTAAGGACCCCTTAATTTATCTGTTTTGGTTTTCTGTTTTTGCCGCTGAACCTCCAACCAGGCATGGTCATGTGTGATAATGTGGGTAACTTGGTGGCGGCTTTGAAGCTTGGCAAGCTCATACACATACCATGCTTGACACATGTGCTCAACTTGGTAGTTCAGCATTTTCTGAAAACCTGCCCAGATGTGCTAAAGCTTCTGCTCAAGATATGCCGCATCAGCGCCCATTCACACAAGTCTGCTCTGGCAGTGCTGCAGCAGTGCACTCAAGTGCCAGCTCACTGACTGGTGTGCGACATGGCAACACACTGGAACTCCACACTGCACATGCTGGGTAGGCTTTGTGAGCATCAGAGGCCAGTTGTGGATATCAGCTCCAACACGCCTGTCGGTATTCTGGTCAGCCTCCGCACATAATAACTTAAGAGTGGGCATGGATGTCTGACATTTGTGTAGTTCTCCAAGACTTTGAGGACTCCACAAAGATGATGAGCGACGATGACGCCCATCATCTGTGCAATGATCCCGCTTCTGTGACTATTTAAACAGTGGCTGGTGACAAACATGAAGCTTTGCAAGCGGACCAGGTGGAAATGGAGAAAGACATGAGACCGAGAGATAATACCCAGCCTCATCTCATCTGCTGAGCACGGATTGGCTAACAATGAGGAGGTGGAGGCTGAGGAGGAGGAACAGGAGCTGGCGTAAAAGACGGTAGTACCCACACAAGCTTCATCCCATCTCTCCGACGTGGATGGCCTGAGGATGTGAATGAAGAGGCAGACAGGGAGATGGAGAGTCGTCATCATAGTGGAGACTGGGAATTGTTGGTTGTTGGGAGCTTGGCACTTATGGCCGACTTTATGTACTGCTGCCTTTCCCTAGACCCTAGCGTTACATTCATCTTGTCAAAAAAAAGAGTACTGGTTGTTCACCAAGCTAGACACAAGCTAAGAGAAGAACTTTGCATCTCTTCTTCCTGAGAGGTTTTCTAAAATTGTGCTATACCAGAAGGCCATTGTGGAAAATTTGTTGAAAAAATTCCCATCAGACAATGCTAGGAGCAGGGAGCAAGCTTCATTGCACAACCATTGAGGAGAAGTGAGAAAGACACCCACCAAGTACAGCAGAGGCAGGGGTACACTGTCAAAGGGCTGGGCCAATTTCATGACACCCTCCCAGCGTTCTTGCCCTTTTTGACAAGGAGGGAAAAGTTTTAAAAGATGGTCAAGCAATACCTGGCTGACCAAAACAAAGTACTCCCTAATTGCTCTGCGACATTCAGCTATTTGGTCTCAAAGCTGGATACTTGGCATGAGCTGTCCCTCTATGTCTTTGGAGGTGCTGTGCTGCCTTGCCGCTAGCCTCTTGTCTGAGCGGATTTTTAATGCTGCCGGGGGGGAAGTCATAACAGACAGGCGCTTTCGCATGTCAACAGAAGGTTCTGACAGGCTCACTCTGATAACAATGAACAAAGCATGGCTTAGACCCGACTTTTACACACTACCAGATCATAGCAGCACATGAAGTGTTTTAATGTTTTATATGAATAAGGCCCGCCAGTTGTTGTCTTCTAGGGTCTATGGAGGACCCTACTTATATTTTTTTCCTTGCTTTGCACTTTGTGCAAAGCCTTTATGAGTATAGGGGTACCACAACTACACTTTGTTCACAAAATTTCAATAAGGCTCTACAGTTGGTGCCTTCAATGCTGTATGGATGACCCTGCATGTAATTTTTGGCAGCATTTGCACTTAGTGCATAGCCTTTATGAGTTTAGGAGTACCACTATATGACAATTTGAACAGAATATGTATGAGGCCCTCCTTTATGTCTAATACAGGGTGTATCAAAGTCTCTCTAAGTGCCTAATTTCTTGCTTCCTTTAGAAATTACACTGAAATTTTCTATTTTTTTTAATAATTCCATTTTGGAACCTTAAATAATATTTTTTTAATCCTTTTTAAATTTAGCCTTATATACAAGTCATTATACAAGAAAAAGTGTTTCTTAACATTTTTTCCTGTAAACTGCAATTTCCCATCGATTTGGAATGTTTAATTGTCAGTCCTTAAAGTGGAGTAAGGTTATGTGCCCATGATGCAGATTTGAAGCAGAAATTTCCTGAGCATTTCTGCATCTCCTTGGCAGAAAAAAAGCATGCGGATTTTACATGCGTTTTTTCAGCGTTTTCAAGCGTTTTTACATGCGTTTATGCTTGCGCTTTTTTCAAGCACTTTTCCAAGCGATTTTGAGCATCACTTGGAAAAGGGCTTGACAAGTTGGTCACACAATATAAATCCATGCAACTGGCATGGATTTATATTGTGCGACCAACTTATGAGGAGATTTCTGCTTCAAATGGTGCATCTAGTGTAAATAAAAAGAATTAAAAAGTAAAAAGAAAAAAAAAACCTTATTCTCACCTCTCTGGCGGCCCCCGGTCTCCTCCCGGTGGCGATCCTCTCTCCTCGGCGGCCCGCGGTGTACTGGCAGGACATGCGGTAACGTCATTTAGTCAGCTGATGGTCACACGAAATCGTGCCCAAATTGGTTGTGCTTTGGATTTTTCCGCAATGATAATTTGGGAAACATGGCAGACATCTTAACAAGCGATTTTAATGAGTTAAATCTGCATCGTGGGCACACAGCCTAAAAGTGTGACAGCATTGTTCTCGGCAGCAATCTGGGAGTCAGACATGTTTCCAGGGGTCTTCCTTCCATTCAGCACTTTTTCACTGCCCCTCAGACCTCCTTGTAGGGTCTGCTGGAAAAATGCTCAAATTTTCTATTAACTTCCATTATACTCGTTACTCGAAACGAGCATGAATGTATTAGGAATTGCTCGGTCCGAATAATGAGCATTTTAGTGCTCGCACATCTCTAGTTCTAATCTTGACTGAACTTGTGACACTGACTTTTGTGACACTTTTTTTGCTCTGAAATCCTCCTGACTCTGACCCCAGCTAGCCTGACTTCTGATTTCACTGAACACCTAGCTGACCTTGGCTGTAACCCTGACTAAATTGGACCCTGTAGTAAGTGCAGATCCCTTTATGGTGGTTAAAGTGTGAAGGCTGGGGTTCCTCTGGGCTCTGTTAACTGGAATGGCTTGAGCCAAGTCTGTGCGAGGTAGCCTTTTTGGCAGACAGTTTCTGACAGACTTTAGATACAGTATATGAACAAAAGAATTTAGAAACACCCCTTAGTATTTCTAAACATTAAGTCATGCAGTCTGCCGCTACAGACATTTGTGAAAGAATGGGTTATAATAAAGAGCTCACTGAATTCAAGCATGCAGAGAAGAACGCAGCACAACTGGACCGGGGTGCACGAGTAGGATCCAAGACCGTAATATCAATAGTAAAATCTCGGCACACCAATGGTTAGAATTTTACTGATTTTATTTAGAGCAGTCCACATTAACGTTTCGGTCCGGTTGTTGGACCTTCATCAGTGTATGAGTGTGGAGAGGAGGCCGGTCATTAGCGGTGGATATCGCATGCCTTCACACCTACTCTTATCAGCGCTCAGGTTCCCTACTAGGAACACAGCGTCTCTCATCCCTTTCTTTTTTTTCCCCTTCCTCCTCTCCACACTCATACACTGATGAAGGTCCAACAACCGGACCGAAACGTTAATGTGGACTGCTCTAAATAAAATCAGTAAAATTCTAACCATTGGTGTGCCGAGATTTTACTATTGAATTCAAGCATGGTCCTGTAATAGGATGACACCATTTTAACAAGTCATTTCATGAAATTTCTTCCCTAAAATATATTTCACAATAAACTTTGAGTCATATTATTGAAAAGTTAATACAAAAGAGTTGAATCAATTGGTGTGTTATACCCCTACATGAAATGTGCAGTGCAGATTATCTGCAACTATCACCGGGTATCCCAAACCACCATGGAAAAGGGTTCAGTACCAGAGAAACTCAATTCATATAAAAATAAAGTACTCAAGAACCAATATATAAAATGTAGAATATTTTATGAAATACAAAGAATCAACAAACTAAAACACATAACATTAAAAGTTACAGTGGGAAACAACAAGATGGCAGCAAAAGCCTATAATAGTGAAAGCAAGAGAAGGGAAGTAAAGTTTGTAGTGTAGCAGGGAACATAAGTCAAGGGAAGAAACCTAGTTTCTAATATAGACATACAGGACAATCCGTTGTCCTTGCACAAAAGTATAAACTAAACAATCAAAAAAGGATCATACATTACCTATTACTGGGCAGTGTTACTAGCCCCTATACACGTTTCGGAATAAGCCTTCTTCTGGGGGTGGTATCACACCAGTAAGATCAGGTATTTAAACTCTTAGATGACCAATCATCACAAGGAACACATAGTAAGCATAAAATCAGACCAGTCAAATCGCTCAGTGCAATCCACGATGTGTAAACATGGCCGGAGCTACATATGTAAATCTTTAAAATGGTGACTACTTGGTTTGGGGAGGATCTTCAGACAACAGGCTTACTAATGGGAGTATATAAACATCTAGGTGGCCAATCAGCAAAGAGAAGGGGCGTGTTTCAAAATGAGCACACATTGATGATCATTCCTCCGTATTTGCACATCAAGGAGAAGTTCAGAGGCTTTTAACGGATCACCATCAGGTAATGTGCATGTTGCGCTGCCGCACGGAAAAGGGGCGCATCCCACGAATGCGTCAAGGCCAGCGGCACTACCACGGGACCCAGGCCCCGCTCACGCCAGCACGTGAGCACAGGCCTGGTCACGTGATCGGATACCCCCATCCCTGGACGATAATAATACAATAAATAATAATAATAATACACATGTATATAAAAATATATGATAAGAAAGTGAATAAACATTGCACATATATGTCCACATGTAGAAGCAATGCACATACACATACAGTACAGACCAAAAGTTTGGACACAACTCATTTAAAATTTTTTCTGTATTTTCACAACTATGAAAATTGTACATTCACACTGACGGCATCAAGACTATGAATTAACACATGTGGAATTGTATACTTAACAAAAAAGTGTGAAACAACTGAAAATATGGCTTTGCACACTCTTGGCATTCTCTTGATGAGCTTCAAAAGGCAGTCGCCGGAAATGGTCTTCCAACAATCTTGAAGGGGTTCCCAGAGATGCTTAGCACTTGTTGGCCCTTTTGACTTCACTCTGCGGTCCAGCTCACCCCAAATCATCTCGATTGGGTTCAGGTCTGGTGACTGTGGAGGCCAGATCATCTGGCGTAGCACCCCATCACTCTCCATCTTGGTCAAATAGCCCTTACACAGCCTGGAGTTGTGTTTGGGGTCATTGTCATGTTGAAAAATAAATGATGGTCCAACGAAACGCAAACCGGATGGAATAGCATGCCGCTGCAAGATGCTGTGGTAGCTATGCTGGTTCAGTATGCCTTCAATTTTGAATAAATCCCCAACAGTGTCACCAGTAAAGCACCCCCACACCATCACACCTCCTCCTCCATGCTTCACGGTGGGAACCAGGCATGTAGAGTCCATCCGTTCACCTTTTCAGCGTCGCACAAAGACACGGTGGTTGGAACCAAAGATCTCAAATTTGGACTCATCAGACCAAAGCACAGATTTCCACTGGTCTAATGTCCATTCCTTGTGTTCTTTAGCCCAAACAAGTCTCTTCTGCTTGTTGCCTGTCCTTAGCAGTGGTTTCCTAGCAGCTATTTTACCATGAAGGCCTGCTGCACAAAGTCTCCTCTTAACAGTTGTTGTAGAGATGTGTCTGCTGCTAGAACTCTGTGTGGCATTGACCTGGTCTCTAATCTGAGCTGCTGTCAGCCTGCGATTTCTGAGGCTGGTGACTCGGATAAACTTATCAGAGGCAGAGGTGACTCTTGGTCTTCCTTTCCTGCGGCGGTCTTCATGTGAGCCAGTTTCTTTGTAGCACTTGATGGTTTTTGCAGCTGCACTTGGGGACACTTTCAAAGTTTTCCCAATTTTTCGGACTGACTGTCCTTCATTTCTTAAAGTAATGATGGCCACTCGTTTTTCTTAACTTAGCTGTTTTTTCTTGCCAAAATACAAGTTCTAACAGTCTATTCAGTAGGACTATCAGCTGTGTATCCACCTGACTTCTGCACAACACAACTGATGGTCCCAACCCCATTTATAAGGCAAGAAATCCCACTTGTTAAACCTGACAGGGCACACTTGTGAAGTGAAAACCATTATCGGTGACTACCTCTTGGAGCTCATCAAGAAAATGCCAAGAGTGTGCAAAGCAGTCATCAAAGCAATATCAGACATATATTCAGTTGTTTCACACTTTTTTGTTAAGTATATAATTTCACATGTGTTAATTCATAGTTTTGATGCCTTCAGTGTGAATGTACAATTTTCATAGTCATGAAAATACAGAAAAATCTTTAAATGAGAAGGTGTGTCCAAACTTTTGAAGAGACTAGTTTGGGCTAAAAAAACACAAGGAATGGACATTAGACCAGTGAAAATCTGTGCTTTGGTCTGATGAGTCCAAATTTGAGATCTTTGGATCCAACCACCGTGTCTTTGTGCGACGCAGAAAAGGTGAACGGATGGACTCTACATGCCTGGTTCCCACCGTCAAGCATGGAGGAGGAGGTGTGATGGTGTGGGGGTGCTTTGCTGGTGACACTGTTGGGGATTTATTCAAAATTGAAGGCATACTGAACCAGCATGGCTACCACAGCATCTTGCAGCGGCATGCTATTCCATCCGGTTTGCGTTTAGTTGGACCATCATTTATTTTTCAACAGGACAATAACCCCAAACACACCTCTAGGCAGTGTAAGGGCTATTTGACCAGGGAGAGTGATGGGGTGCTACACCAGATGACCTGGCCTCCACAGTCACCAGACCTGAACCCAATCAAGATGGTTTGGGGTGAGCTGGACCGCAGAGTGAAGTCAAAAGGGCCAACAAGTGCTAAGCATCTCTGGGAACCCCTTCAAGATTGTTGGAAGACCATTTCTTGAAGCTCATCAAGAGAATGCCAAGAGTGTGCAAAGCAGTCATCAAAGCAAAAGGTGACTACTTTGAAGAACCTAGAATATAAGACATATTTTCAGTTGTTTCACACTTTTTTGTTGAGTACATAATTCCACATGTGTTAATTCATAGTTTTGATGCCTTCAGTGAGAATGTACAATTTTCAAATTCATGAAAATACAGAAAAATCTTTAAATGAGAAGGTGTGTCCAAACTTTTGGTCTGTACTGTAAATCTCATCTAATGTACACAGGCATAATCACATTTGGAAATTAATGGATTGGTACACTGCTGTGTTAAATGCTATTAAAATAAGGTCAGTCTTACTTCTGCCAGACATAGCCCACAATTCATCAATGCCTGTCTGCCTGTTTTTTGTTCTAGTTTTGTGCCTTTTTTTTCTTTGATCTCATTTTATATGTGCTCACCTGTTTTGTTTTGTTTTTGTAGCTAGAGTCTAGCAATTCCAGATGTTTTAGCCTGATTCATCAATTGCGACTTTTTAAAAAGTTGAAAAATTAGGTGCATCTTCACTTCAGTTTGGTGCAATCTTTGCAACTTTTGGTGCCGAAAGTCGTAAATACAGCTAAAGACAGCAACAAAGCCTATTTTTAACTTTGCACCAAATTAATGAATCACATTCTCCATTTCAATGCAACTAATACCACAAGCCAAAAAAAGAAAGTGCCTTTTCAAAAAAATCGCATATGATTAATCGCCCCATTAGATATTCTATGCTTTTTATTTATTTATTTATTTAAGTCCTTTTATTATGCTCACAGGTCCGGACCGATGGGCATCTCTGGTCTTGATCCGACGTCTCCTCTCTTACAATCACAGTCTTCCTTCCCTGCTTCATAAGGATGACGTGTCCTACTTCATCCACATGGTGTCCCCCACTGTGCTCCAGCGTAGGTGCACGTCTCTCTGCCCTGTCGAGTCCAGAGCAAAGTACTGTAGTGCACATGCACTGGAAAAGGCCAAAGAGCACAGATAACCTCTAGGTAAAGCCGGCATATGCGCACTACAGTGCTTTGCTCTTCCCTCGGCAGGGAAGAGAGAAGGGCGCCTGTGCAGGAGCGCGATGGATGACACTGTGTGGATGACATAGGACACGTCATCCACATGAAGCAGTTAGGACGGAGACTGAAGGAAGAGAGGAGGCACCGGATCAAGACCAGTGACACCCATTAAACTGGATCGAGCTGTCTAAGTATAATAAAAGGTCTGTCTTGTGCCTTGCATAGGGGATTGGAGACATACTTACAGCATACTAGAATGCTGTAAAAGAGGGCTTAAAGGTGCAGGCCATAATTTATATTGGGAAAACTTGATGACTGGTTCCCTTTAATGTCAGAACAAAAATTGTGCATCAGGAGCTTAATGAAATGAGTTTTAATAGCTGAGCAGCCGCATGCAAACTTTACATCATCCAACACAAGGCCAAAATTGGTTACTGCCTCCAAGCCAAACATCCCTGACCAAGATAAAATGAATTTGGGTGACCCCTGAATAAATTACAAGGAAATGTTCCAATATTTCCTCCAGGGAATAACTGGTTAATTGATAATCTGTAAGTATGGAAAATCTTCACTTACCAAACCAAGGTTTAGAAGCTTGGAAACAATCTTGTCAAAGACTCCTTTGTCATTCTCTTCATACAGTATATTCTCATAGCAATCTTCAGAACAATATCTTCTGCGGTGAGAGGAGTTCCATCTAACTGGAGGTCATTTCTGGAGAGCTGCACTTAATGTCTCCTTCATTGATGCTGAGTGCTTAAACTTAAAGCCCCCATTGACTCAATCAGGCATTCATTTCCATTCATAAAATAGTAACCTAAATAGAGAAAAATCTATGTGCTATTAAATTGGTTATTAGGGATAGCCATGAAAAGAAATTAATCTACAGTATGATTTATAATAAGAGAAGTTTCATTAGCTTATTCTATCTTTCCAACTAAAATTAATCTTATTTAACCTCTTAACGACATGTGCCATACATGTACGGCACATGGCGTGTCTTTCCCTTTGGCGCGGGCTCCGGAACTGAGCCCGCACCTTTCCGGGGAAATGACAGCTGAACTGATCAGCTGTCATGTGCCCCTAGCAGCCACGGGTGGAATCGCCATCCACCCAGGCTGTTACCATGTTAAATGCAGCTGTTAATCCCTGACAGTGGCATTTAACATGGCCGCGGCGGAAGGACGTCACTGGTCCCACCCATTAGCGTCCGTATCACATGATCGCGGGTCGCCGATGGGTTGGCATGACAACCCAGGGTCTGCAGGAGACTCCTGCTGTAGTCATTGCCAGGATGCTATGAGCGCTGCCCAGGAGTCAGCGCTCATAGCCAGTGAGCATTTCTGCTACACACAGGCGATCTGATGCAATCAGAACAAGCAATCAGAACGTCATAGCTTCTAGTCTCCCATGGAGACTATAGAAGGCAGTAAAAAATGTTTTTAAAAAGTTTAAAAAAATAAAAAAAAATATAAAAGTTTAAATTACCCCCTTTCGCCCCATTCAAAATAAAACAATAAAAAAAATCAAATACCCACATTTAGTATAGCCGCGTTCAGAATCGCCCGATCTATCAATATAAAAAACAATTAATCTGATTGGGAAACGGCGTAATGAGAAGAAAAATCAAAACACCAGAATTAAGTTTTTTGGTCGCTGTAACATTGCAATAAAAATACAATACTGGGCGATCAAAGCATGTTATCTACCCCAAAATGGTATCAGTAAAAACGTCAGCTCGGTGCGCAAAAAATAAGCCCTCACCTGGCCCCAGATCCCGAAAAATGGAGACGCTACGGGTCTCAGAAAATTGTGCCATTTTTTTTTTTTTTTTAAAACAATGTGTTTATTGAATTTTGCACAAAAATCAGAACATACAATCTATAGGGCCAACAGATGCCCAAAACTGTATCCCAACCTCTGGGCTTACAAAATGTACAAAGTGAACAGTATAGAGATAAAATAAAAGGAAAATACATATTCATAAAAGAAAACAAAAGAAAAAAGAATGGATTAATTACATTAATTTCCCCATATATTAGATGGTTGTGAGAAATAATTTATATCCGTAAGTGCTGTGAATGTCGCATGGCTCATATTTACACTATTGCAAGATCGGAGGTGCAAGGTAGGGAGAGGGGCCCAGAATCGTCCCGCGCGTCACCCAAACTCAGAACGGCACACAAAATATCCCACTTCCTCAACGTTCCCCATGTATAGACAATGGGCTGTTTAACCAAGGTTCCCATATTTTATCAGTTTTCTTCTTTGCCTTGAGTGTGTGAGCCAGAGCCCTTTCATATTGACAGTTCGTGTTCAGTCTGGTCACTATCTCCCCCACCGTAGGGATGCCCACTCCTTTCCATTTAGCCGCGATAGCTGATCTAACTGAGATCAGAATATGTTACAAAATTCCTCTAATTTCCCAGGGGACATCCATTAATCCTATATGAAGTATTCCCATACTAGGTGTTATCTCTAGGTGAGTCCCCAGTACATCCCATATCAAACTATCCAATGCCCCCCATAGTGATTGAAGTTTTGGACAAAACCACCACATGTGGCCCAACGAGCCTTCCCCATTGCATCCTCTCCAACATAAAGATGATGATTCTGACCCGAAGTGTACCATCTGTGCCGAGTAGTAGTACCATCTCATGTGCGTCTTTTTAAGCTGCTCTAGGTGGTTTAAACACGACGAAACTCGCTGGACCTCATCCAAACCATCCCGCCAGTCCTGAGGGTCCGTCGAAATTCTTAGATCCCGTTCCCAACGAGTCATATACGTCAATTTATCGTCCAGATCTGGGTCGTTTAGAGCCCTATAAAGTATAGAAACCCCCTTAGAACCGGTCTTAGAGTGGAGAAAGTAACCCATAGCTTTTTTATCCTTAGGTAGAATAAAAAAGGGGGATGTCTGTGTAGAGTGGAGTAAATGCCTTATTTGCAAATACTGGTAAAACAAGGGCCGTAGGTCCGGGAATCTCATAACTAGTTTATCAAAAGGAATTATTACATTGTCCTCCAACAGGTCTGCTAGCGATTGAACTCCAGCTGTCACCCAACGTTGAAGGTTAATATATGGAATATGATATTCTAGAGCTCGTAAAGAGATCTCAGTCCTGGGGAGTAACAGCAGTTTGGGTGCCAAATTCCTCCAACAATGCATAGTAGCCTCCGATGTTGGTAACTCGGCGACCATAGTGCTTCGCTTAACTACTTCTATCTCCAATATCAATCTGGTAGAATGGTTTCGGGCAAGTAAGGACTCTATTTGCAACCATTTGTGGCCGCTGTCCATGTTACACCAGTCCCTGATTCCCGTCAAGACGGCCGCTCTATAGTAGGCTATGTGATTGGGCATGCCCAACCCTCCCATGTCATATGGATAATACAGAAGTCTACTAGACACCCTCGGTCTCCTATTGTCCCAAACGTAATTATTAGCCAGTCTTTGAAGGGTATTTATGATTTTAGAATGGATTTTAATTGGTAAATAGTATAAAATTTTTGGAAGGACCTTTATTTTAAAAATATTTATCCTGGCTATCCACGATGCAACAACGTTTTGTAATAGCGCCAGTTCCTCCCGCACCGTATTTATCAGTCTAGTAAAATTTACTTCCACCAATTGTTTTGAAAGGGTTAAGGTGATACCCAAATACATCATTCCTTCCTGCGCCCACTGAAAAGGGTATGCCCCTTCCAGTCTTTGCCTAAGTGACAACGGAACAAGAATCGGCAGGACAACTGTCTTAGCTGCATTCAGTTTACAATACGAGATGTTTGTAAACGTTTTGAGATCGGACATAATGGCAGAGAAGGACCAGTCCAGATCAGTGCACGGGATAACCACATCGTCTGCATATAGACCGATTTTGTGGGAGGACCCCCCCACCGAGATGCCAGAAAATCTCTGAGTTATTTCTAATCTTTTCAGCCAAGGGCTCCATACATAAAGCAAATATGACTGGAGATAAGAGGCAGCCCTGCCGTGTCCCGTTTGTTATGGGGAAGGATTCAGAGAGGAAACCAGACGTCAAAATCTTAGCGGAAGGAGTGGAGTACAATGCGTTAATCGCAGACAGAATAGGTCCTTTTAGTCCAAATTTAAGCAAAACACTTTTAAGGTATCCCTAGTGCACCCTATCAAACGCTTTCTCAGCATCTAGCGACAGGAGTGCACTGGGGAGGCCGCTCAACTCTGCCACTTTAATCAGATCCAACATCCTCCTGGTACCATCTTTAGTTTCCCTACCAGCTACAAAACATACTTGATCCGAGGATATCAGGGAAGGAACGACACGATTTAGTCTAACAGCCAAGAGCTTGGTAAAGATCTTTACATCACTATTCAAAAGTGCTATTGGTCTAAAATTACCTGGAGAATCAGGGGTCTTTCCAGGCTTAGGCAATGTGACGAGCCATTTTTTTTTAACATACTCTGGATTTTTTTTTCACCACTTAAATAAAAAAAGAACCTATACATGTTTGATATCTACAAACTCGTAATGACCTGGAGAATCATAATGGCAGTTCAGTTTTCGCATTTAGTGAACATGGTTAAAAACAACAACAAAAAAACAACTGTGGAATTGCACTCTTGTTGCAATTTCACCGCACTTGGAATTATTTCCCGTTTTCCAGTACACAATATGGTAAAACCAATGGTGCCGTTCAAAACTACAACTTGTCCCGCAAACAATAAGCCCTCACACGGCCATATTTACCAAAAAATAAAAATGGTATAGTACTGGGAAGAAGGAGAGCAAAAATTGAAAGCACAAAAATGGGAAAAGGCCCGGGAGTGAAGGGGTTAAAAAGTACATGTCTATGAAACTTTGGTCCCAAATTCATCATTTGCTGCTTTTGTTGCCACTTTCCTTTTTTGTTTTGTGATATTAGTACTCGTTATTGTTGCTAAATTGTTCAAAATGCCGCACAGGATTCATGAATTTGGCATTTGATGAGTTAAAAATTATCTTTTTGAACTGTTTTTAATACTTTTTGATGCCAAAAGTCACACGTTCAGCAACATGACTTAAAAAATGCAACAAAAATACACCAGGAGGGACTGGAGTTGAGTTGTGCCAAATTTTGTGACTTTTACATCTGTAATTGCCAAACTCGGCCCACAAAGTAGAAAAAAACAAACAAACGAGCACATACAGTATATAATACACTACAAAAAAGGCAAAATAGAATAATGAATTGGGTTCAAAGAACAAAAAAAGCGCAAAACAGACATGCATTATATTTAATTTACAGGAATGAATCCTTAAGGGGAAATCCACCCATAAGTGATCATATATTTTATGTGTACCGCTACTGTATTTAGTCTTTGACTATGGTGGTGACTTTTTTTTTGATATGGTAGTTTAAAGAAGATGGCCACAACTTTTTATTATGCCCCCAATGTATTCTCCCGGGTCCCATAAGTGTCTTTGTAATTACCTTCTGTTGCAGTTACTGCCGCTCACAGGCATCACGTGACCCACCACTGATGTCACGTCAACTGAGGCGTGACATCAGTGATGCGGTCCCCGTGGTGGATGCTGGGTTGTGGGCGAGGTTTCCCCGCGTGTCACACCCAGCATCCACCGTGGAACGCAGAAGTAAGTCACCCCCGGCTACATCCGGAACCATGACGTGACATCAGCGGATGTCAGCGCCGGCTGCAGCCGGGGGTTACGTGATGCCTGTGAGCGGCCAGTGATAGCGCCACTCACAGGCAGTAACAGCAACAGAAGGTATTTACAGAAACCCTTATGGGCCCTGGGGGGATACATTGAGGGGATAATAAAAAGTAGTGGATAACTCCTTTAATTTTTATTATTACTACATAATATCAGTATTATTAAAAAAAGAGCTTGATCAGTTTCCAATTGTTTAGTGCAATAAACCCTTCGAGCATCACTGAGAGATTTCTTTTATCACTGGAACACTCTAAACACATGGCTAGTCTCACGAATGATGAGATTTCCAGTAACTGAAATATCAGAGCAGATAAAGTGGATTAATCATTACTTAGAGCCACTTTATTCATAAAATCAATACCATTCTGAATCACAGCCCGCACTAATGTTGTCGTCCCATCTGTGTCCTATGAGAAGATAATTTTTGTTGGCTTTCTCATGTACATGATAACTGATTCCACTAATGAAGTAGATGGATTAATCATCAACTACAGTGTTGAGCAAGGTTACCATCTTTTAATAAAAAAACGAAAACAAAACATGATTTTGTGATGCTCTGTCATGAGATGTATATGCTATATGTCTGGCCACCCAGTTATGTTGTGATCTGCGGCCTGTCAAGCGTTCTACTTTTATGTTGTGATGTCTGTTTTTTGAGAAATTGAAGTCCTAAACCAAATTCAAAAGATGTACAGCAATATATAACGTTTGGAAGAGTATTTTATCACTGGAAATAATATGACATGGCTGTGATGATTATCAAATACCTTCATATTTATCATCCAATCCACTTTTAGTGGAATCACAATACTCCACTGGCTTTAAGCTTTTTGTTGAGTCTGCCTCATCCATTGGGGTCTTGTGGTCACTGCCTGTGGTCTTTATCCCACCTCTTCTTTTGACATTTTTTTCTTTCTCCGCTACTGACATCAAGAAGCTTAAGTCATCCACAAGGAATCATTTTTTACTTTATCTACAGGATGGAAAAACAGGAAAAACTGTAGCTCTTACTGTTGCTGCTCACTTTTAGTAGCAATGAATGGCTGTAGTTAATATATTTTACCTTTACTTGCTCCTCTGCTTACTGTATCCGCTTCAGCACTCTAAGGAGAAATAATGAAAAACAGACAAACATTAGCACAGTCTCCAGAGTTCATAGCTCCATCCTCCACAACACAGCTGCATGGAGCTGACACACTGCCAAATTATAATAGATCCCACTACCCAAAGTATATATGCTCCTAAATGCAAATGTTTGTTTCCAAGAATATTGTTGTATCCGACAGTAGGGCAATAGTAGTCTAGTCCAGGCTTGGACTGGCCCACAGGAGAACAGGAGAATCCTCCGGTGGGCCCCTGTGCAGGAGTGAGCCAGCACCCTCTTATATGAGCAGTACTTGGCACTATATACATGAATCACTATGTACAGACAAAGGCAGCATCTTATTCATGTAACAATCTACCAGTTCATTGTTATATAAATTTGTGATTGAGGATAATGTCACATTTGCATGTAGCTGAAAAGTGGGGCCCTGGAGTTGGTTACTGGTGGGCCCTTGGCACCCCAGTCCGACACTGGTCTAGTCTGTACATCTGTTGCATGACATATTAGTGCATCTGTTTTAGAAACAATCTAGGTTGTATAATAATTATGGTAATTTGGCTAACAGTTACAGTATACGTTATATATATGATATTATTAATAAACAATACATCTGTTTGGAAATGTTTTGTATAAATTCTCTGCACAAAATGCAGTAAACCATGCAAAAGTCTGGAAACTTGCCTGTTCTTCCAGTGGTCTCTCTACACTTAACTCTCTGTTATGCAGAGCCTTGTCTAGAAGGGATAAAGAGGCAAAAAAAATTCAATTAACTCATCACCGAGTTCATATATGTAAATTAAATATGCATAAATTCTGAAATAATTACTGAATATAAATTATAGAAGAAGGATTCTAAATACACAAATACACGTTTCGAAGACTGCTTTCTACAGAAAAAGTGCTTTATTCCTTTAAGAGTTGATTCGTGAACATGGATTTAGTTGGATTACAGAGAACATGTCAGCTGCATTCTCCCCATACATTCTGTCTTACCTCTTTCTAGAGGGCAATACACATTTTAGCACACAGGATCTGGTTCATAGTTACTATTGAACATCTGGCCCATAAACACTATGTAAGCGATGCTAAATGATAGCAATAATTGCATATTTAGAAGTAGATTTACCTTGTCTACTTTCTGGTTTAGGAAATCCATGAACAAAACATATCACTCCGATAAGTGCACAGAAGCAAAGGACAGGCTTAAGAGCCATTTCCCTCCAATACAAATATCCTTCTCCAATCCTGCTGTGTACTTGGATTCGGTCCATGACTTATTATTGGGCCAATAACCAGTGCATTGGTTTATAATTGATGATATCAGAGAGGGGGGAGAGGAGAAGGACAGGTTCTTCAAGGTAGAGGTGAAGATGCTGGAGCTGTCCTAGGCAGAAGTGCTGAAACTGTTGTATCCAGAAGCACCAGAGCTGGCCACAAGCGTGGTGCTGAATCTGGATGGCACTGCCCTCCAACGTTGTGCTGTTGAACGAAAATGCTACTATAATGTCCTGGTGACAAGCCGTCCATTGCTGTGGTGCTGAATCTAGACAGTTCTTCCCATATAAAAGCTGTCCACTTCTGTGGTGCTGAATCTAGACAGTACTGCCCAGATCAGAGCTGCCCACCGTTGTGGTGCTGAATCTAGGACTGTAGTGCCCAGAGGAGAGCTGCCCACCACTGTGGTACTGAACCAATACTAAAGAAGGGAGAGAACACAGGAGCTCACCCCCGCGGCTGAGCAGAGATGCTAGATGTGCTGTAGCTGTCTTCTATTGTTCATCAGCAGATCGCATCATGCTATGAATGGGATGTGCTCTGCTATATCCCTGCAGCTTGTAGATCAGGAATCAGGGCTTCAGTGTGCATCACCTGAATGACAGCAGTCTGGCACCACCAATGCTGCTATGCGGGACATTGCGCCCTTTACTACTGCCTGCGACGAGGGGTCTGTGATTGGTTATTGAAGACACACCCTCGTACATGGTGGACTTGTCTGTTCCCTTTAAACATATGAGCGGTTCTCACATGTTGTGGCTGATGCCTGATAACATAAGTGCTATCCTCTCATTCTGCATCACGGCAGCTGTCATCTGATGGGCGGCTGATGTATTCCATCACTATAGTACGAGATCACAGCCATCTGTAGGAACAAAACACCATCTCATCCGTGTCATGTACAGAAGCATGTCACTATGCAAGTTGCCCCTGTACTCCTAAACATCAGCAATAAAGCAGGAAGGAGTGTGTCACTGAATGCAAGATGTGACGAGATAAAACCAACCTTGTAAGGATACATGTGTAGTGGTCATAGCCACCTCCAGTTATTTTCACATAAAATTCCTGGTGCCAGTGATAAAGGAGGGGAGATCTCCGTAATAGGGTATCTGTGCATGTTTAGTCCACCAGTGTCAGGAAGACATGTTGAGCTCAGCTATGCTGCTCATGAGAGAGCAGGACCTAATCTCCACCATTACCACTCCGTTTTTAGTCATTTTACATATCATTTGATCAATGTGTTTCATCTGACATTAACCTTATTCATTATATTTTCAATTAAACACTTTATTAATAATATCTAAAGATTTAAAAAAAGAGAAGTATAGGATAAGCTATATGTCGGTTGTGAGTAAATGTACTAGTGAATTTACTCTGCATCTCAAGTGTCATATCTATAGTGTCAAAGGTTTTCTTACTGGATCTTATTGATATTCCTTCTGTGCACTACATCTTCTAATTAGGAGTGCAAAACATCTAACGCTTTACACTATGATAAACTGATATATAAGTACTCATATATACACTATTAGGACAAAACTTATAACAGCGTATAAGAACTGTTCATATAGTTAAGTGGCTTAGCAACAGTACAGGGCATAAGATAAGGATAAAAGCTTTAGTCTTTAGGATAGGATATAGTTAATGGATAGAGACTGCAAGATGTCGGTGAGTGGAGCGAAAGGGTGAGACGGACCCTTCCCATCGTGTGTGTAAGAGAAGTGAAAAAGCCTGGGAAATGGCTTGTTTTGAGAGGATGGCCTCTAGTGAGTGATGCCCGCCCCCAATGGGCACGGTGGAAGAAAAATAAATCATGCCCATAGCAGCGAGCCAAGGGAGAACGGGTAGAGACTCCCAGGAAACGCGCAGGTGAGCCAGAAGCGGCCTCCCCCAAGAATGGGCAGAGCAACGTAAGAGCACACCCACAGCAGAGTGGGCTGGGACCATTGTTGGTGAGGAGGTGAAGCGGCAAGAGAAGATGTAGTGCTACGGCTTACCTATGGAAAGCGATGGTCGGTGCTACGGCATTGTGCTCCGCAGTGGGCATAGGAAAGGTCGAGTGGAAAAGAAAGATGACTCAGCTGGAGCAAGAGGTACAGCCAGGTGGACTGACATCAGTAGAGGCACCAACCAAGGTCCGGGGAAGGCCTAGAATCCAATGCCTGACCTCAAGACAAAGGATCGCCCGCAGGTCCCAAAACCGGAACCCGATTCCAAGGCGGAGGCAGCAGTGTCAGCGTGGCTGAGGTCCTGTGACTAGGCAGTGCGACTGAAAGTTATGGTGGCAGCCCTGGCCGTGAGTACACCTAAGCATCCTGGAGAGGTATCAGCCTGGGAAACAGCCCTCATCCCCTGGCCACGGAGTACATGGAAGAGACACCAGCCCTGGACGCCGCTAAGGCCAGATGGGTGGTGAAGGTCATTGAGGGAAAGAAGGAGTGGGAGAAATGGGTGAGGGCCCAACTCGAGCACACAGGAGGTGGTGAAGTCATTGACCAAATGTCACATCCAATATTTCAGCCCTCAGTGGGAAGACCATATCCAGCAATGACTCCTCCACGGGCAGTACCACAGCCTCAGGCCTGACCGTTGCAGCGAGCGCTGCGGCTGCAGTGTGCGTTTTCCAGGGCCCCTACTGTAAAAGCTGTGTGTGGTCTTCCAGGTTCCAGAATGGTCAAGGATGACCATGTCCAAAGAGGGAATATAAGAGTGATGGACTGTTCTGCTGCATTTCTACCCTTGAAGGCAACCATCATGTTATGTGTACAGTGCCATGCGGTTTTATGAGTAATGTAAATAGCGATGTGCGTCTCTTACAGTGACATGTAAAACTTTAGGCACCCCTGGTTAAAAATTACTGTTATTTAGTGATGAGCGAGCATACTTGCAAGTACTCGGTACTCACTCGAGCATCTCAGTACTCGAGATGCTCGGAGCTCGCCGAGTACTTGCGAGATGCTCGGGCAGATGCTCTTTAGAGCGCCAATCAACAGGTAGGGATTGCCTGCCACTCACTGTAATGCCACAGCCATGTTGGTTATGGCATTACAGTGATTGGCTGGCTGCACAGCGTCATCGGGTCTATATAAGACCTGGCGCTGCGGTGCTCGACAGTCTACTCTGCAATCAGGCAGTGTAGGCAGGTGCTGATGAGCTAGGGAGAGATTTGGTTGTGTATTAGGTAGTGTAGGGAGAAAACAAGTACATTACACATCTCAACCAACAGACCTTCTGAGGACTAATCCATCTGCAGAGATATCAGGCAGGCAGTGTATATAGCAGACTGCAGTGCATATAGCACAAGAGGCTCCATTCCAGTTCTGCCTTCTGCTGCTGTTACAGAAAAACAACCTGGCACTCAGAAGACTCATGGGTTCTTTTAGTGATTTTTAATAGAGTAATGTAGTAAATAACAAATAAACAGACGTTTCGGTCACAATAGACCTTCATCGGTGTACGGATTTATTAAAGGCGTGATGCATTTGGGCCACTGTCTGTAGAAATTTGTAAACCGTTGCTTGCGGTAGGTACTTAAAGGTAATGGCCTGGTCGGTGCCGTAAGCCGTAGAAGAAAATAAATAACCAGAGGCAGTAGCCCGGTAGGAAGTTGTATGCTGTATTTTAAAGGACGCAGGACGCGGTATCCACCGTTTGTCCAAGAGCATGTTCTGCTGCTGTTAGACATTTCTAGACAAAGGCCTAGGTCTCAGGGGCCAGAAATAATTTTTTTTGGATCTTAATCCTCATTATTTGCTTGAAAAGCAATCCAAAGAACACGCCATTTGCTTGTTGGCACTGCAGAATTCAGCCAGGTCCTTTCCATATTACAGCGCTAAAAATCCAGCTATTTAAAACTGTGGTTTGTCCATCACACGGATCACATATAATTGCGCTGAAAATACTGCCATTTTTGGCCTCCATTCAAATTTTTTTTCAGTGTGTCAGCAAAGTTTTTGACACCGGTTTGCTGTTCAAAATAGTTACATACAGGCCAGGTATTTAAAACTGTGGTTTGTCTGTCACACGGATCACATATACGTTTTCTGAAAATTCTGCCATTTCTGGCCTCCATTCTAATTTTTTTTCAGTGTGTCAGCAAAGTTTTCAACACCGGTTTGCTGTTCAAAATAGTTACCTAAAGGCCAGGTATTTAAAACTGTGGTTTCTCCATCACACGGATTACATATAACTTCGCTCCAAATTCAGCCATTTGTAGTAAGCGTGGAAGATATTGTCCTCCATTTAAAATGGGCAAGAAGCTTGGCAAGGGACGGGGAACTGGATGTGATGTTGATGGTGATGGTGCATGCAGAGGCCGAGGCCGTGGGCAAGCTAAAATTGTGCCACAACAAACACCCACATCTTCTCACCCGACCTTCCTGTCCCAATTCCTAGGGGACCGCAGCACACCACTAATGAACTCAGAGCAGTGTCAAAAGGTTGTTGGTTGGATAGCGGATAATGCTTCCAGTCACTCAGCCACCACCACCACCACCTTCCACACAACACCGTTAAGTCTCAGTAGCCATGAGTATGGACAGCATATTCCTCACCCTGATCCTCCTTCCTCCCACCATTCCAAGTGCCTGGAGACAACTGATCCCACACTTGGACACTCTGAATAGCTGTTCACTTTGCCATTTATAGATTCGGCCTCTCACCCGGTCCACTTGAAGAGGGGGAAGAGGAGATCGCATGTAGCGCTGACCAAATATTTGAGCAGCCACGGTCACACGAAGGTGACGATGGGAAAGTGTCACAAGAGGTGAACAATGATGAGACACAATTGCCAGAAAGTCAGGAGGAGGACCAGGGTGTGGAAGTGGAAGACGAGGTGGTGGATGATATAGTAACTGACCCAACCTGTCAGGAGAACATGCAGAGTGAGGACAGCAGCACACAGGGGGGGGGGGGGGGGGGTAGAGCACCCCAACAGGCAGGAAGAAGCAGCGTAGTGGCCACAGACAAATGGTAGGCAACCGTTCCCCGTAACACCAACACGAAGGAAGTTGTCAGTACAACTGTTAGATCTTCCCGAGTCTGGTTGTTTTTTAAAGACTCTGCTGATAACCCCAAAAAGGCCATTTTGCACCACCTGCCAGGCCAGCATCAGTAAGGGTGGCAAAACTAGAAGCCTGACCACCATCAGCATGATCAGGCACATGGCAGTAAAGCACCCGACTTTGTGGGCCGAACCCCAGGGTCCAGGAACAGTGTCTGCGGGTGGCACAATTGCTTCTTCCGCTGTTGTGCATGCAAGCCAATCCCCTGTCCATGGTGCATGCGAAGATGCCACCTGCCTCCTGCCCTGCACCTGTCGTTGCACGCTCTCAAGATTAGCAGCATCAAGAAGCACGTCCACATCCTTGTCCCAGCGCAGTATTCAGTTGTCCATACTCCAGTCGTTGGAACGCAAGCGCAAATACGCAGCCAACGCCCCACAGGCCACACTACTAAATTCCCACATTTCACGACTGCTTGCGCTCGATATGTTGCCTTTTAAGCTCGTGGAGATGGAAGCATTCCGCAACCTGATGGCGGCGACCATCCCTCGGAAGCCACTATTTTTCCCGGTGTGCCGTCCCCGCATTACACAAGCAGGTGTCCCAAAACATTAGCCATGCCCTCAACAACGTAGTTACATGGAAAGTCCACCTAACCACGGACACATGGACAAGTGCTTGTGGGCAAGGATGGTACATCTCGCTGACGGCACACTGGGTTAACATAGTGGAAGCCGGGACCCAGTCAGACCTTGGGACGGAACACGTCCTCCCGACGCCAAGGATTGCAAGCCCTAGGTCAATCAGGTTGCCCCCAGAGTCTACAGCTCCTGCACCTCATCCTCCTCAGCCTCCTCCTCCTCTTCAGCCTCCATCTCCGAAATGACCACATCAGTCACAAGCTGGAAGCACTGCAGCACTGCCTCGGCCAAGTGGCAACAGGCTGTGCTGAAGCTAATATGATTAGGTGACAGACCGCACAATGCTGAAGAGTTGTGGACAGCTCTGAAAGAGCAGGCAGATCTGTGGCTCACACCGCCGGACCTACAGCCAGGCATGGTCGTGTGTGACAATGGCCAGAACCTTGTGGCGGCTCTGAGGCGAGGCGAGCTCACACACGTACCATGCCTGGCCCATGTGCTTAACCACATGGTTCAGCGGTTTCTCAAATCCTACACAGAGCTGCCGGATCTGCTTGTTAAAGTATGCCGCCTGTGTGCCCATTTTAGAAAGTCACCTACAGCTTCCGCCGCCCTTGCCGTGTTTCAGCAGCGTTTGCAGCTTCCGGCTCACAGACAGGTATGTGATGTCCCCACGCGTTGGAACTCTATACTGCAGATGTTGGGAAGGATTTGTGAGCAGAAGAGGGCAGTTGTTGAGTACCAGCATTAACAAGGCCATCGGTATTCAGTTCAGACTCCACACATAAGACCTCAGGAGTGGACATGGATGTCAGACATATGTACCATCCTCCAAAACTTTGAGGACTCCACCAAGATAGTGAGCGGCGATGACGCCATAATTAGAGTCACCAGCCCGCTTCTCTGTCTTCTGAAATGCTCTCTGCTCACAATCAAAGAGGATGCATTGCAGGCGGAGCACGATGAGATGGAGCAAGGAACCATAAAGGGTGATTACACACAGCCCAGCCTCATCTCATCCCAACATGGATTGGGTGACAATGAGGAAGAGGAGGAGGAAGAACAGGAGCTAGTTTCATGCGCTATAGACGGTACTACCTGCACAACTGTCATACCATCTGTTCAGCGTGGATGGCCAGAGGACAGAGAGGAGGAGGAAGAGGAGAGCATGGTCAGTCATCCTCTTGGTGAGGACACGGAGGTCTTGCCTGTTAGCAGTCTGGCACACATGGCTGAGTTTATGTTAGTTTTAGGTGACAGTCATTACTGGTTGGTGACACTTCTAGACCCACGCTATAAGGTGAACTTTATATCTCTTATTCCTGAGGAAGACAGGTCTACAAAAATGGGGCAGTACCAGAAGGCCCTTGTTGCGGAACTATTAAAAAAATTCTCATCTGAAAGTACTGGGGGCAGAGGTCACAGGTCTTTGGATAACCAAGGAGTACAGGCAAGAGAGGCACAACTTCAATCCAGCAGAGGCAGGGGAACACCATCAAAGTTCTGGGAGAATTTTCTCAGCCCCTCCCATCGCACAGGCCCTGAGGCACGGGGTACTCTCACAAGGAGTGCAAAGTTTGGGAAGATCCTGACCGTACCAACGTCCTCCGTGATTCCTCTGTGCCTTATAATTATTGGGTATCCAAGCTGGATACGTGGAATGAACTGGTTCTCTACGCCTTGGAAGTCCTGGGCTGCCCTGCCGCTAGTGTTTTATCAGAGCGGGTTTTTAGTGCCGCTGGTGGAATTATAACTGATAAGCGCATCCGCCTGTCAACTGAAAATGCTGACAGGCTGACTCTTATAAAAATGAACAAGCGCTGGATTGGGCCAGACTTCTCAACACCACCGAATGATAGCAGCGTAACATAAACTCAAATCCAGTGTCTTTTTTTGGGAGGTATATTCCCATGCACCTCTTCACACCCACACATGGGTATACGCTTCCTTATTTTGGCTATTTGCTCTTGTCCTCCTGCTTCTCCACATCCTGATCCTCCACCATCATATTACCAGGGTGACCGTGGTCCGTGATACAACACCCACATAATTTTTTTAAAGGCTGTTTATGATGCCCGTAAAAAAAATTTTTATACAGTATGTTCATGTATACCCCCAGGGGTAAATGTTTGTCAGCCCATACACTTAGTGCATGGGCATTACAAGTATAGGAGACCTGCTCCTTTCTAATGGGAACATTTTTTATGAGGCCCTCCTCCATGTCTCTTCCAAGGGGCATTTGAGTGCCTCCCAATTTTTTGGCAACCCTTACATTTACTGCATAGGCAAACACAATGGGAGACCCACTTCCTAATAATGGGAACATTGTTTTCAGGAGGCCCTCCTCTAAGTCTCTTCAAAGGGGTATTGGGGTGTGTCCAAATTTTGGGCAGCCCTGCCATTCACTGCATATGCAATAACAGTATAGGAGACCCACTGTTTAGTAATGGGAACAATAAAACATAGCCGGCTGATGGCTCTCTAAGAATAGTGAGGGCCGACTGCTGACCCTTTAAGAATAGTAAAGACCGCCCTATAAAATAGGCTTTGTGACTTTCAGAGTCCCTCCTTCATAAATGAAACACGATGTGTCTGATGATATCTCACCCACCACATGGCCAGATAAGGTTGTAAAATGTTAAAATGACATTTCCTGGTGAATGCATTTGTCACGGTTGAAAGCAATGCAAAAACGCATCAAAAACGCTAAGTGTGAACATAGCCCAAGGTGTGGAGGAGTATTTTTGTTAAGAAAATTAAATGGACCCCACCCCATTTTTTCCAAAATAAATACCTAAATTTGTAAGGATGTAAAACAACGCCAAAACGTTGTAGACTAAACTATATATGAAAAGACAATATAAGATCCTAAGTCATCACTGCTATAGCCCTACTTATGTATCTGAAGTCCCCCTTTCTCAAAATCTTTATAATAAATTTAATTTACCCAAGATTATTGTGAAAATCACATACCCTTGAACATTACATTTAACCTTTTTTATAAGGTGGCAAAGAATAAAACAAGCAGATAGGAAAAAACAAACTGAATTTATTAAAAAAAAACAATGAAAAAGGGATATTTCTGTCATGCGCCAAAACATGCAAAATAAAACAAATAAACATTACAAATTATAATAAGGTGTGGAACTGGAATCAGGGCCAGGATTGGGTGTTGAAAAATTTGGGGGATCAGCAACATGAGTGGAGACGTAGAGGGTAAGTGAGGGAAGTGGACTAAAGGGTTGAAATACACCATGGTCCGGAGGGTTTGGTAGGTATGGCTGGTCCTGGCCATAGATACCACCCTACTGCTGTGGTTCATTATCCCAGCCCAGGAAGCTCATCTTTTGGGACAAGAGTTGTTATAAAGTGATCAAAAAAACACGCCTCCATGGAAACAAACAACATGGCTCATACCATTGATGTCGAAATGATGCTGGTTCTGGTTCAGCAAAGGCCAGAATTGTGAGACAGAAAAGATGATGGCTATGGGGACCAGAGTCGACGGAAAGCACTGTGGAACTATATTTGCTGCCAATTATATCCTAATTTGGAAGGCAGCTCACAGCAGGTTCACGATGATTTAAGTATGGCAAATACAGACGGTATATTAGGATTGTCTGAATATGTGTTATTTTGTAGGTGAGCTTTAACACGAATAACTATTGAAGCCAGAACATTATGTGTCTAATTTTTTGTCCAAAAAATATCGCCACCAAAAGGGAAAATTTGGCAAGCAAAACTGTGTCGCACGGGCCACACCATACTCTCCCCTATCCCGATATCACTGGTATCTGCATCCTCAGGATGCAGACTGTGCTGAATACGTTGGTGGAAGACGGAGCCACCGGTTCCTACTTCCACAGATCAGCTCGTGCGACTGACACAGCAAACATGACGACATCACTACATCACATCTGCTGTGCGGAGAGTCAGAGCACCAGAGACCAGAACAGACTGTGGGGGAACGAGAGTGAGGGGAGTATGTCTTCTTTTTTTTTTTTTTTTTTTCGTATGTGCATGGAATGTGTGCCTGCATATAGGGGGCTATGTGAGGACTCCTATTGTATATAGGAGGCTATGTGAGGGCTCACACTGTATATAGGAGGCTATGTGAGAGCTCACACTGTATATAGGTGGCTATGTGCGGCCTTACACTGTATATAAGAGGTTATGTGAGAATCATACTGTATATAGGAGGCTATTTGAGGGCTCATATTGTGTATATAGAGAGACTATGTGCAGGCTCACACTGTATATAGGAAGCTATGTGGATGATGTCGTGTGATGATTGTGCCCACTGTGTGTATGATGTCTGTGTGATGATTGAACCCGCTGTATGTATGATGTCTGTGTGATGATTGTGTCCGCTGTGTATGATGTCCATGTGATGGTTGTGCCCGCTGTGTGTATGATGTCTGTGTGATGGTTGTGCCCGCTGTGTGTATGATGTCTGTGTGATGGTTGTGCCCGCTGTGTGTATGATGTCCGTGTGATGGTTGTGCCCGCTGTGTGTATGATGTCCGTATGATGGTTGTGCCCGCTGTGTGTATGATGTCCATGTGATGGTTGTGCCCACTGTATGATGTCGTGTGATGATTGTGCCCTCTGTATGTATGATGTCTGTGTGATGATTGTGCCCGCTGTGTGTATGATGTCAGTGTGATGGTTGTGCCCGCTGTGTGTATGATGTCGTGTGATGATTGTGCCCTCTGTATATTTGATGTCTGTGTGATGATTGTGCCCACTGTGTGTATGATGTATGTGTGATGATTGTGCCCGCTGTGTGTATAATGTCTGTGTGATGATTCTGCCCGCTGTGTATGATGTCCATGTGATGATTGAGCCCGCTGTGTGCATGATGTCGTGTGATGGTTGTGCCCGCTGTGTGTATGATGTTGTGTGATGATTGTGCCCTCTGTATGTATGATGTCTGTGTGATGATTGTGCCCGCTGTGTGTATGATGTCCGTGTGATGGTTGTGCCCGCTGTGTGTATGATGTCGTGTGATGATTGTGCCCTCTGTATGTATGATGTCTGTGTGATGATTGTGCCCGCTGTGTATGATGTCTGTTTGATGATTGTGCCCGCTGTGTGTATGATGTCTGTGTGATGATTGTGCCCACTGTGTGTATAATGTCCGTGTGATGGTGGTTGTGCCCGCTGTGTGTATGATGTCCGTGTGATGATTGTGCCCGCTGTGTGTATAATGTCTGTGTGATGATTGTGCCCGCTGTGTATGATGTCTGTTTGATGATTGAGCCCGCTGTATGTAGGATGTCTGTGTGATGATTGAGCCCACTGTGTGTATAATGTCCGTGTCATGGTGGTTATGCCCGCTGTGTGTATGATGTCGTGTGATGAATGTGCCCTCTGTATGTATGATGTCTGTGTGATGATTGTGCCCGCTGTGTGTATGATGTCCGTGTGACGGTTGTGCCCACTGTGTGTATGATGTCATGTGATGATTGTGCCCGCTGTGTGTATAATGTCTGTGTGATGATTCTGCCCACTGTGTATGATGTCTGTTTGATGATTGTGCCCGCTGTGTGTATGATGTCTGTGTGATGATTGTGCCCGCTGTGTGTATAATGTCCGTGTGATGGTGGTTGTGCCCGCTGTGTGTATGATGTCCGTGTGATGATTGCGCCCGCTGTGTGTATGATGTCCATGTGATGATTGAGCCCGCTGTGTGTATGATGTCGTGTGATGGTTGTGCCCGCTGTGTGTATGATGTCGTGTGATGATTGTGCCCTCTGTATGTATGATGTCTGTGTGATGATTGTGCCCGCTGTGTGTATGATGTCCGTGTGATGGTTGTGCCCGCTGTGTGTATGATGTCGTGTGATGATTGTGCCCTCTGTATGTATGATGTCTGTGCCCGCTGTGTGTATGATGTCCGTGTGATGATTGTGCCCGCTGTGTGTATAATGTCTGTGTGATGATTGTGCCCGCTGTGTATGATGTCTGTGTGATGATTGTGCCCATGGTGTGTATAATGTCCGTGTGATGGTGGTTGTGACCGCTGTGTGTATGATGTCCGTGTGATGATTGTGCCCGCTGTGTGTATAATGTCTGTGTGATGATTGTGCCCACAGTGTGTATAATGTCCGTGTGATGATTGTGCCCGCTGTGTGTATGATGTCCGTGTGATGATTGTGCCCGCTGTGTGTATGATGTCTGTGTGATGATTGTGCCCACAGTGTGTATAATGTCCGTGTGATGATTGTGCCCGCTGTGTGTATGATGTCCGTGTGATGATTGTGCCCGCTGTGTGTATGATGTCTGTGTGATGATTGTGCCCGCTGCGTGTATGATGTCTGTGTGATGATTGTGCCCACAGTGTGTATGATGTCCGTGTGATGATTGTGCCCGCTGCGTGTATGATGTCTGTGTGATGATTGTGCCCACAGTGTGTATGATGTCCGTGTGATGATTGTGCCCGCTGTGTGTATGATGTCTGTGTGATGATTGTGCCCGCTGCGTGTATGATGTCTGTGTGATGATTGTGCCCGCTGTGTGTATAATGTCCGTGTGATGATTGTGCCCACAGTGTGTATGATGTCCGTGTGATGGTGGTTGTGACCGCTGTGTGTATGATGTCCATGTGATGGTGGTTGTGACCGCTGTGTGTATGATGTCTGTGTGATGATTGTGCCCGCTGTGTGTATAATGTCCGTGTGATGATTGTGCCCGCTGTGTGTATGATGTCCGTGTGATGGTGGTTGTGACCGCTGTGTGTATGATGTCCGTGTGATGGTGGTTGTGCCCTCTGTATGTATGATGTCTGTGCCCGCTGTGTGTATGATGTCCGTGTGATGATTGTGCCCGCTGTGTGTATAATGTCCGTGTGATGATTGTGCCCGCTGTGTGTATGATGTCTGTGTGATGATTGTGCCCGCTGCGTGTATGATGTCTGTGTGATGATTGTGCCCGCTGCGTGTATGATGTCCGTGTGATGTATAGCATAGCGCTATATAAAATAGAGCAGTGGTGGGAGATTAATTTTCCCAAGGGACCACATGAGCGACCGTGACTGTTGTGGAGGCCGAACCAATAGGTTCAAATAAAATCTGCTCAATATTAATATTAACTATATATTTTTTGTATATTTATATTATCACTTAATATTAAGCAGATTTAAGTATGCTGACATCCCCCTATATACAGTATGAGCCCCCACACATCCCCATACATACAGTATTAGCACACACCACCCCTACCTACAGTATGAGCCCTTGCATAGCCCCCAATATACAGTATGAGCCCCCACAAAAAAGCCAGATGTCGTGTAATGAAGCTACATAAAGATGAGAAAGTTCTGGCGGCTCCAACTGTGAATGAGGGAACAAAAAATAATCCTCAGGTCCCAACGAGAGATGAGCAGGACGCACAGATGACACCGCACTGCACCGGAAAATAGGAGATTCGCCGCCTCCAGTCCAGCCGCCAGGTAACACTGATCTGGACGCTGGACTGGAGAGCCGTGAATCCATCCGCTTATCTCTAGTCCCAACTGTCCTGTTTACACTGGACAGTCCTGGATTTGGGTCTGAGCCCTGCAGTCTCGGACGTCTCCCTCTCTGCCAGTGCCCCTCTGACAACTCATCCTGCCGGGGGAGAAAGCTAATGCTAAATGGGTGGGAATAGGGGCGTGGCCAAAATGCGCCGCACATAGCCTCTTTCTGTTCTTCAAAAGTTGAGAGGTATGAATATCTGATGTTTGTATCACAGTATATCGCATACCATCACATATTATGCTGTATACTGGAAGTGATGTACTTTGATACAGGCATCCAATGTTATACAGAGGATAATATGTCACTGGTGTAATATCTGATGTCTGTGCTCATAGTGTGGTATATAATTGTTACATGCTATCCTGTATGTAATATCTGATGTGTGTAGTCATAATATATCGTATTCCAGTACAGATGAGTCAATTGATTCGCAGGACACTGGTCAAACAGTCCCGTCAGTAGTCTGTGCCCACCAGCCTGGAGCCCCGCGAGCCTCCGCCTACCTTCCGGCATCTTTGACTCCTCTTTTGATTATAGTCCTTGCATGATGTCATCTTTTTGGCGTGACACATACATGACACTGCGCCTGGCTACAAATCAAAGGATGAGAAAGAGAATGGTGTCAGGTAGGAGGCTCTCAGGGCTCCTATCCAGCAGCCACTGAATATTCATCTGACCACTGGACCAGGGTCCTGCAAATTAAGTTGCTCATCTATATATATAATCGTCTTATCCCGTCTGTCTGTCTGTCTTTCTGTCTGTCCTGGAAATCCTGCGTCGCTCATTGGTCCAGCAGCGGCCAATCAGCGCCGCAGGATTTCTGAAAAAAGATGGCGGCCGTTAGCGGCTCATCAGCGGGACGGAGATGCAGCCGGGAGATGACCGGCGAGAGGCGCTCATCTCCCGGCCGGTAGCAGCAGAAGGACCTCAACCTCCATGCGGAAGGGAGGACTGGGGAGCGGCGCTGCGGGTCGGGATACTTCTGCTGCGAGCAGTCGCTCATCTCCCAGCTGCTCGCAGCGGAAGTAGCCACACAGGCAGCGGCGCTGACATCCATGCGGCTAGGGTGTCAAGGGAGGACCGGGGAGCGGCGCTGAGGGTCGGGATACTTCTGCTGCGAGCAGTCGCTCATCTCCCGGCTTCTCGCAGCGGAAGTACCCGCACAGGCAGCGATTCGCTGATTGGTTGCGCTCTCCGGCCGCGACCAATCAGTGATCTTGCCGCAAAAGTTAAACACCGCTGTGCTGATTGGTCGCGGCAGCTGCCCGCGACCAATCACCGATTTGGGCGCCACATTTAAATAGCGGCCGCGACCAATCACCGATCTTGGCGCCACATTTAAACACTGCTGTGCTGATTGGTCGTGGACGCTGCCCGCGACCAATCAGCGATTTTGGCGCCAAATTTAAACAACGCTCTGCTGATTGGTTGCGGTTGCCGGCCGCGACCAATCAGCAGTATTGGCGGCAAATTTGAACAACGCTCTGCTGATTGGTCACGGTTGCCGGCCGCGACCAATCAGCAGTATTGGCGCCAAATTTAAACCCCACTCTGCTGATTGGTCACTGCCGGTGGTTGCGACTAATCAGCGATATTGTCGCCAAATTTAAACACCGCTTCGCTGATTGGTGGCGGTGGCCGGCCGCGACCAAGCAGCGATATTGGCGCCAAATTTTAACACCGATCTGCTGATTGGTCGCAGTTGCCGGCCGCGACTAATCAGCATTATTGGTGCCAAATTTAAACACTGCTTTACTGATTTGTCCCGGTGGCCGGCCGCAAACAATCAGCGATATTGGCGCCAAATTTTAACACCGCTATGCTGATTGGTCGCGGTTACTGGTCGCGAATAATCAGCATTATTGGCGCAAAATTTAAACACCGCTCTGCTGATTGGTCGCGTTCGCTGGCCGCGACCAATCAGCATTATTGGCGCCAAATTTAAACCACGCTCTGCTGATTGGTTGCGTTCGCTGGCCGCGACCAATCAGCATTATTGGCGCCCAATTTAAACCCCGCTCTGCTAATTAGTCGCGACCGCCGACCGTGACCAATCTGCGATATAGCCGCCAAATTTTAACACCGCTTTGCTGATTGTTCACGGTTGCCGGCCTCGACCAATCAGCGATTTTGGCGCCAAATTTAAACACCGCTCTGCTGATTGCGCCCGGTCGGCCGGATACATATTCTAGAATACCCGATGCGTTAGAATTGGGCCACCATCTAGTCTCTATATACCAGTCATATATTCTCCTATGTATATTGTACTGTATGTGGTATAATATATTCACTGTGTGCACAGACATCAGATGGGACACACATGACAATTAGTGACTCGTACATCATATATTAAATGTGGAGTTGACGTCTACATTGATGACTTGCTCGAACAAGTCTGTAGGAAAAAATACACAAAATAATAATTCATAGGTATCTATCTGGCAGACCTGTGCTTATGTGTGGCCACTAGTGTTGAGCGAGCACTAAAATGCTCGGGTGCTCGAAGCTCGGGCCGAGCTCGCCGTGATACTCGGGTGCTCGACCCGAGCAACGAGCCCAATGTTAGTCTATGGGAGATCCGAGCATTTTTGCGGCGGCACCCCCGGCAGTCTTTTAAAAGCCTAACAAGTGCCAAAAACGATAGGGACAGTGCTCAAATGACATGGGGACAGCATGGGGATCGCCCCAGGAAGCATTTTTGACCCCCAGGTCACTGCTCACAACAACGTGGTCAGAGGTATTAAGCCACTTTTAAGGGCTCACAATAAAACGTTCAAAAACAAAACTGAAACTGCTTTCCTGTGAAATATGTTAAGGAAGTTCCTTTCCAGGGTAAAGACTTGTGTATAAGGTAAAATAAATAACCCCCCCAAAAAATACTCCTCCACACCTTGGGCTATGTTCACAAGTAGCATCTTTTATGCGTTTTTGCACTTTTGTATTGCTTTCAACCGTGACAAATGCATTCACCGGGAAATGTCATTTTAACATTTTACAACCTTATCTGGCCATGTGCTGTGTGACACATGCATACAGTGCTGAAAAGACATGGGAACAGCATGGGGAAGACCCCTGGAAGCATCTCTGACACCCAGGTCACTGCCTAAAAATGTGCCCATCAGAAGTCATCCTTGCAGCATCAGAAGATGCAGACTTGCCACTATCTCCGTGCAAGTTCTTGTCGCAGGGCAGTATTCAATTGTACCTCCCCCATTCCTTGCAATGCAAGCGCAAATATGCAGCCAACCACCCACCCACCCCCAGGCTGCAATACCATACTGCTTGCTTGCACTTGAAATTGGGCCGTTTAGGTATGTGGAGGCGGAATATGGCCACCAAGTCATGGCTGCGTTGGCGGCCTGGTATCCATACTCAGTCCCCAGCCGCCCGGCAGCCGGGTGTCCACACACGGTCCCCAGCCGCCCCTATTTCTCCTTGGAACATCCCCCCACACTTTTCTTAGCCCGACGAGCCCACCAGAAAACCAGACTCCTCCGGTGGGCCCTGGCTTCTCCATCAGGGGAGTTGAGAGTGCCAAGGTGGGGAGCATGATGATGGTGATAGAAGTTAGCATCCGCTTTGTTTTCTTGGAATGCAAGCGCATGTATGTAGTAGCGGCTAGGCCTGAGGTGGTCAGCGTTTTGGCGCATATCCTACCTCCTCCGAGGATTGCTGGATGTTTTTCTGCTACTATCCCAGTTCTATGACTCCCGTTAAAACAAAGCTTCAGGTGATAAATGATGGATGAGGTGGTGGCAAAGGAGAAAGAGCAGGAGGAACAGGGACCATTCACATCAATATCAGGCCAGTCAACCACATATGTCTTGTAGGATATGTTTCTGTACCAAAAGGAGCGGTTCGGCTACACAGTTATAGGGCATACGGTGAGTGCAATGCCTACCAAAAATTTTGAGCCACTTCAATGCCCCTTGAAAATGACATGGAGGTCAGAGGGCCTTAACTAAACAGTTTTTTCCATTTTATAGCAACTGGGTCTCCTGTACACTGTTGGCCTAAGGAGTGAATGGAAGGCTTTCCAAAAATGATGAGGAACTGCAATGCCCCTTGAAACAGAAGTGGATTACAGCGTACTAAAAACCTTCTACCCATTATTGGGGAGTGGGTCTCCCTTAGTTTTCGCCTTTGCATTGAAAAGCAAAAGCTGACTAAAATTAGGAGGCAATGCAATGCCCGTTGGAAGAGTCGTGGAGGTTAGAGGAAATTAAAAACAACATTTCAATGCTCCTTGGAAGAGCTGTGGAGTTCAGAATGGCTTAAGAAGACGCTTTTAATGCCCCTTTGAAGAGACGTGGAGGTCACCGTAGCTTAACAAGACGGTTTTAATGCCCCTTGGAAGAGACGTGGAGGCCGCAGTAGCTTAACAAGACGGTTTTAATGCCCCTTACAAGAGCAATACAGTACAGCATCTTGGGGAGTGTGTCTCCCATAGTCTTTGCTTATGCCTTCCAAGCAAAAGCTGCCAAAAATTAGGACGGAGGAACTTGCAATGCCCCTTACAAGAGCCATGCAGTACAGCATATTACAAACATTATTCCCATTATTGGGGAGTGTGTCTCCCATAGTCTTTGCTTATGCCTTCCAAGCAAAAGCTGCAGAAAATTAGGACGGAGGAACTTGCAATGCCCCTTACAAGAGACATGCAGTACAGCATATTACAAACATTATTCCCATTATTGGGGAATGTGTCTCCCATAGTCTTTGCTTATGCCTTCCAAGCAAAAGCTGCCAAAAATTCGGACGGAGGAACTTGCAATGCCCCTTACAAGAGCCATGCAGTACAGCATATTACAAACATTATTCCCATTATTGGGGAGTGTGTCTCTCATAGTCTTTGCTTATGCCTTCCAAGCAAAAGCTGCCAAAAATTAGGAGGAAATGCAATGCCCGTTCGAAGAGTCGTGGAGGTTAGAGTTAATTAAAAACAACATTTCAATGCCCCTTGGAAGAGCTGTGGAGTTCAGAGTGGTTTAACAAGACGCTTTTAATGCCCCTTGGAAAAGTGGTGGAGGTCGCAGTAGCTTAACAAGATGGTTTGAATGCCCCTCGGAAAAGTGGTGGAGGTCGCAGTAGCTTAACAAGACGCTTTTAATGCCCCTTCCGAGAGCCATACAGTACAGCATCTTAAAAATATTATTCCCATTATTGGGGAGTGGGTCTCCTATAGTCTTTGCTTAAGCCTTCCAAGCAAAAGCTGACAAAAATAAGGACAGAGGAACTTTCAAAAATGGCAACACGGACCACGGTCACCCTGGTGGTATAGTGGAGGTGGAGGCTGAGGATAAGGAGAAAAACATAAAACAACCGAAATGAGGAAGTGTATGCCCATGTGTGGGTGTGAAGCGGTGCATGTGAATATACCTCCCGAAATAACACAGTTGATTTGAATTTATGTTACTCTCCTGTCATTTGGTGGTGATGAGAAGTCTGGCCCAGTCCAGCCCTTGTTCATTTTGATAAGGGTCAGCTTGTCAGCATTGTCAGTTGACAGGCGAGTGCGCTTATCAGTTATAATTCCCCCAGCAGCACTAAAAACACGCTCTGATAACACGCTAGCGGCAGGGCAGGCCAAGACCTCCAAGGCGTACAGCGAGAGTTCATTCCAAGTGTCCAGCTTGGATACCCAATAATTAAAAGGCACAGAGGAATCACAGAGGACACTGGTACGGTCGGCAAGGTAAATCCCTCATCATCTTTTGAAACTTTCCACTCATTGTGAGAGTACCTCGCACCTCAGGGTCTGTCCGAAGGGAGGGTCTGAGAAAACTGTCCCAGAACGTTGACAGTGTTCCCCTGCCTCTGCTGGATTAGAGTTGCCTCTCTCTCGCTTGTACGCCTTGGTTGGTCAATGAACTGTGACCTCTGCCGCTAGAGTGTTCAGATGGGAATTTTTTTAACAGTTCTGCAGCAAGGGCCTTCTGGTACTGCCCCATTTTTGTAGACCTCTCCATCTCAGGAATAAGAGAGTGAAAGTTCTCCTTGTAGTGGGGGTCTAAAAGTGTCACCAACCAGTAATGACTGTCACCCAACACTTTGACAACGCGAGGGTCACGGTTAAGGCAGCGTAACATAAAGTCAGCCATGCGTGCCAGACTGGTAACGGGCAAGACTTCCGTGTCCTCACCAAGATGACGACTGACCATGGTCTCCTCCTCCTCCCCCTTGTCCTCAGGCCACCCATGCTGAACCGACGGTATGACAGTTGTACAGGTACTACCATCTACAGCGCATGATACAAGCTCCTGTTCTTCCTCTTCCTCCTCTCCCTCATTGTCCCCCAATGCACGTTGGGATGAGATGAGGCTGGGCTGTGTGTAATCGACCGCTACAGCTTCTTGATCCATCTCATCATACTCTGGCTGCAATGCCTCCTCTTTAATTCTCTGCAGAGAGCGTTGCAAAAGACAGTCAAGTGGAATGCTGACGCTAATGATGGCGTCATCGCCACTCACCATCTTGGTGGACTCCTCATAGTTTGTCAAGATGGTACATATATCAGACATCCAGGTCCACTCCTGAGGTCTTATGTGTGGAGTCTGACCTGAATATCGACGGCCTTGTTACAGCTGGTACTCCACAACTGCTCTCTTCTGCTCACAAATCCTTTGCAACATGTCGGTGTGACGGAAGCTGCAAACGCTGCTGCAACACAGCAAGGGCGGTGGAAGCTGTAGCCGACTTGCGAAAATGAGCTGACAGGCGGCGTACTTTGACGAGCAGATCTGGCAACTCGGGGTACGATTTAAGAAACCGCTGAACCACGAGGTTAAGCACATGAGCCAGGCATGGTACGTGTGTGATCTCGCCTCGCCTCAGAGCCGCCACCAGGTTACGGCCATTGTCACACACGACCATGCCTGGATGTAGGTTCAGCGGTCTCAGCCACAGATCTGCCTGCTCTTTCACAGCTGTCCACAACTCACAAGCAGTGTGAGGTCTCTCCCCTAAGCTTAT
Source organism: Phyllobates terribilis (assembly GCF_046119375.1). Lineage (NCBI taxonomy): Eukaryota > Metazoa > Chordata > Amphibia > Anura > Dendrobatidae > Phyllobates > Phyllobates terribilis. Next base: position 1,109,116 of record NW_027363026.1, read on the forward strand.
GAGTTTCAGCACAGCCTGTTGCCGCTTGGCGGAGGCAGTACTGCAGTGCTTCCAGCTTGTAACTGATGTGGTGATATCTGAGATGGAGGCTGAACATGAGGAGGAGGAGGATGATGCACTCTGACTGACATAGGGCCCGCAATCCTCGGTGTGGGGAGGATGTGTTCCGTCCCAAGGTCCGACTGGGTCCCGGCTTCCACTATGTTTACCCAGTGTGCCGCCAGGGAAATGTACCGTCCCTGGCCACAAGCACTTGTCCACGTGTTTGTTGTCAGGTGGACTCTCCCAGTAACTGCGTTGTTGAGGGCACGGCAGATGCTTTGGGACACGTGCTTGTGTAGTGCGGGGATGGCACACCGGGCAAAATAGTGTCGGCTGGGGACCGAGTACCGAGGGACGGCCACCGCCATAAGGTTGCGGACGGATTCCGTCTCCACCAGCCTAAAAGGCAGCATTTCCAACGCAAGCAGTCATGAAATGTGCGAATTTAGGACTGTGGCCTGTGGGGCGTTAGCTGCGAATTTCCGCTCTCATTCAAAGGTCTGGTATATGGACAATTGAACGCTGCGGTGGGACGTGGACGTTGATGCTGTTTCTTGAGAAACTGCCATAACAAGTGAAGACTGAGAGGAGGGGGCATCTTTGCATGCAGTATGGACAGGGGATTGCCTTGCACACACAACAGGGGGTTCTATTGCACGCACAACAGCGGAAAAAGCAGTAGTGACACCCGCTGACACTGGTCGTGGACCCTGGGGTTCGCCCCACAAAGTCGGGTGCTTTGCTGCCATGTGCCTGATCATGCTGATGGTGGTCAGGCTGGTAGTTTTGTCACCACTGCTGATGTTGGCATGGCAGATGGTACAAATGGCCTTTTTGGGGTTATCAGCAGAGTCTTTAAAAAAATTCCAGACTCTGGAAGACCTACAGGTTGTACTGGCAACGTCCCTCGTGTTGGTGTTACGGGGAACTGTTGCCCGCCTTCTGTGTGCGGCCACCACACTGCTTCTTCCTGCCTGTTGGGGTACTCGGCCTCCCTCACCCTGTGTGCTGCTGGCCTCGCTCTGCATGTCCTCCTGCCACGTTGGGTCAGTTACTAGATCATCCACCACCTCCTCCTCTTCCACTTGCGCACCACGATCCTCCTCCTCACTTCCTGGCAATTGTGTCTCGTCATCGTCCACCTCTTGTGACAAATTGCCAGTGCCGACTTCTTGTGGCCGTGGCTGTTCAAATATTTGGGCATCGCTACATGGGATCTCCTCTTCCACCACTTCAAGAGGAGCAGGCGAGGGGCACGAATCTGGAAATGGACCAGTGAACAGCTCTTCAGAGTGTCCAAGTGTGGGATCAGTTGCTGTCTGACGACACTCGGCATGGTGGGAGGAAGGAGCATCAGGGTGAGGAGGAGTATGCGGTCGAGACTCACGGCTACTAAGAGTTGACCGTGTGGAAGACTGAACGGAGGTGGTGGTGCCCAGGTAACTGGAAGTATTATCTGCTATCCAATTAATAACCTGTTCACACTGATCAGTTCGCAATACTGGTGTTGTTCTGTGCTTCCCTAGTAATTCGGTCAAGAAGTGGAAGCGAGAAGATGTGGCTGTTGGTTGTGGCACATTTTCACCTTGGCCACGGCTCCGTCCACTGCACGCACCATCACCAGAACGTCCAGTTCCACGTCCCTTGCCCATTGTAAAGGAAGTAAAATAGCTTACACTCGCACTATCAATGGAAAAGGGGTAATAAAAAGTAGATTATAACCGTGGAAGAGGAAAACCACAGTTCTATTTCTCTGGCCTACACCCGACTCTTTTAAACAATCTGAACAATCAGGGAGAAACTATTACTGTTTTTCTTTATGGAAAAAATACCAAAAGCTGAATAATAGAAATTTTTTACAGTGGAATGGCAAAACCACAGTTATTGTTTACTGGGGTATACCAGAAAATTTTAAATAGATATATTTGCGGCTGAACAGTGAGCGACACACTCAAACTGTTTTTTTTTAGGTAAAAATGGCCCAAAAGTGGATAATACAGAGATTTGACCCATGGAACTGCAAAATCACACTTGTATTTCTCGGGCCTACACCAGACTATTTTCAACAGATATATTTGTGTCTGAAAAATCAGGGAGACACTATTAGTTTTTTTTTTACGGCAAAAAATGCCAAAAGCAGGATAATAGAGATTTTTTACCATGGAACAGCAAAACCACAGTTATAATTTACTGGTGTATACCAGACTTTTTCAAATATATATATTTGCGGCTGAACAGTGAGCGACACACCAAACTGTTTTTTTTAGATACAAATGGCCCAAAACTGGATAATACAGAAGTTTGAACCGTGGAACTGCAAAACCACACTTCTATTTCTCTAGCCTACACCAGACTATTTTCAACAGATATATTTGTGTCTGAAAAATCAGAGACACACTTTTCTTTTGGGGGGGGGGGACACCAAAAGGTTAATAAGACCGGTATTTGTACAGTGTGAAGGAGGAAAAAAAAAAAAAGAGGATTTAGATGAAGAAAAAAAAGGATTTTTCCTGGCCCTCGAGACCTGGAGCTAAGTCCAGCAATTTCAGCAACAGGAGCACACAGTACTGTAATGCAGGGTTTGCTGGTATAACCACTGCGTCTCCTATACAGCCTGCCTGCCTGATATCTGGGATGGATATTAGTCCTGAGAAGGACTGTTTGTTTGATCTGGCAGCCTTTACAGACCCTACACTAACTATTTCGCAGGATATATCTCTCCCTAAATCAGCAGCGCTGTCCATACACTGTCTGATCCGGAGCGACTGTGTCCAAGATGGGGGTGCCCGGTTTTAAATACTCGAGGTGACGCTGTGCGTCCAGCCAATCACTGTAATGCCCACAAACAACATGGCTGCGGCATTACAGTGACTGGCTGGCAATCCCTGCATGTTCATTGGCTCTGTAAAGAGCGCCAAACATGCAGGGCGGAGACCCGAGCTCCCGCCCAAGTAACCTGGAAATGCTCAGTGCTCGCCGAACATCCCGAGTAGCGTGATGCTCGGGCGAGTACCGAGCAGTGTCGAGCATGCTCGCTCAACACTAGTGGCCACCTTTACTCTGTGTTTAGGAGTGTAGAAAAGCACAGTGTACCTTGGATTACTTGCATTACACCTCTAACAACCTAAATCTTCTTTGTAGTGGTCAGACATTGTACATATTATGCTTATGTATTACCATTTTTAAATACTCACCTGAACTGGACCAAGTGCTGTCATTTTTTTCCACGGGCAGCACTTAGACAATACGTTTTTGTGAATATAGCCTATAAGAATAATAATAATATTCTTTATTTTTTTTTTTTATATAGCGCTAACATATTCCGCAGCGCTTTACATACATTATCGTCACTGTCCCCATCGGGGATCACAATCTAGATTCCCGATCAGTATGTCTTTGGAGTGTGAGAGGAAACCGGAGAACCCGGAGGAAACCCACACAAACACATGGAGAACATACAAACTCCTTGCAGATGTTGTCCTTGGTGGGATTTGAACCCAGGACCCCAGCGCTGCAAGGCTGCAGTGCTAACCACTGCGCCACCGTGCCGCCCAGCCTATGAAGCAGCTGGTAATAAACTTGTTAAAGAGGTTTTCCGAGAACAAAAGTATATTTTAATCAATAGATCTTGGAATAATAATACGTTCCACAATTGGATGTGTTTAAATAAAATGTCCCTGTACTGAGATAATCTTATAAATGTGTCCCTGCTGTGTACTGTGTAATGATTGTGTCTTACCATACAGGGACATGGTCTGATCATACCACAGCTCCTGGGCAGTAGAGGAAGTAAAAGAGTATATAGCGTAGATTAAATCACTGCACACTCTAGTTTCAAGATGCAAACGAAGGGTCGAAACGTTCATTTACTGTTGCATTATTCCCTGCACCCTAAATGTGTCTTATTGCACGTCTTCAAATAGACCTTAGTTTGCATCTTGAAACTAGAATGTGCAGTGATTTAATCTACGCCGATTCTGGGGATTCCACATCCCGTGTACTTGCACCTTGACCTATAGACTGTGTGCACGCTAATCTTCTATATATAAAGAGAGTATATAGATATTACATCAGGGGATCACAGCTGAGTCTTTCTTTGAGCTAAAATATTGTTTAAAAACAGGCAGTGAAATGTTTTACTCACAAAAAGAATCAGCTATAATCCCCTACTGTCTTGCCTGTATCCTCTCTTTTTCTCCCGCCCTGCCCAGGAGATGTGGTATGATCAGACCCTGTTCCAGCATAGCATGGTCAGACACAGCCACTACACAGTACACAGTAGGAGCACATTTATAGATTATCTCAGCACAGGAACATTATTATATCACATCCAATTGTGGAAATTATTATTACTCCAAGATCTATTGATTAAAATATACTTTTGTTCGTGGGAAAACCCCTTTAAGGATGGGCCGCTACTCATGGACCGCTGCTGTGTGCTTGCCCCCAAGGCTAAAATTTGCCAGCTAGCCCCTGCTAGCAGTGATATTAGAATACACACTATATATGTTATTACATATAGCATCCTTTACCTATAAAAATTTTATATAATCTCTTCCACTTTTCTTTCCAGTGGGTGTAGTGACAAGATTATGGAGCAGTTGCCGGGACCAGTGAAGCCGCGGGCGACAACAGGGTAGGAAGAGTGATGATGTCGCTCTTAAAAAGAAAGGCCATACCTATATTATGACCGGCTCCAGTTTTTGACCCTAGTCCTAGATTTTCACCCGCAAGTTGCTATCCTTTTCAGTTTTATTTGTTGTAATGGTTTTATTAGGATTTTGCATACTAAAAGTGCTTTTTTCTCTGTCATCGCTGACCTTACAGATCTGACTGGGCCAAAAAGGGAAATACCTCTAGCTCGGAGGTGCTGGAGGCCAGAGAGGAATCTGAAGTGGAGGCCGGAGCTGGGGCCCAGAAAGAAGAAGAGCCTGCGGAGAGCACCAGTATACCACAGCCCCTCGACACCTCCCCTCATGCACTAATAAGCCAGCATTGCTACCGCTGAAGGAGGTTTACCCCACCATCACTGGCGTACGTGACATGGGAATGCCTGTGAGTGATGATGATGAGGAGAGTTTTTGTCTGAGCTTGGCCCGTTATTTCAGGCATGTTCCTTTTCATTGAGGCTGCAGACCAGGGCTGCCCTCCAAATTGTTTTGTCTTAAGCCATGCCACCAAATTCACCAATGGCCGTTTTTTAATTCCTCGAAAGGTAGCAGCTTTCTGAGGACAACAAAAAACGGTCATTAGATCCCCAAGAAGGGCACTCAGCAGACCCACCATCACGGCAGTCACCACCACCACTTCCAGTACCAGCATCACAGCAGTCACCACCACCACCTCCAGTATCAGCATCACAGCAGTCATCACCACTACCTCCAGTCACAGCATCACAGCAGCCACCACCACCTACAGTGACACCATCACGGCAGTCACCACCACCTCCAGTACCAGCATCACAGCAGTCATCACCACTACCTCCAGTCACAGCATCACAGCAGCCACCACCACCTACAGTGACACCATCACGGCAGCCACCTCCAGTGCCAGCATCATGGCAGCCAACAACCTTCTCACCAGCATGTCTCTTGCCTCAATCACCCTTGTCTTGTTGGCATGATGGCCAAAACACAGAAGACAAGGCCAGACAAAGATCTGAGACACAGGATTTGTGTGCTGAGATGCTGCCACAGCCACTGAAAGGTGTTACATAGATGCGTATTATAAAGACGCTATACGGATGGCATAAGCATGGTCCGTGTGCTGTGCGTTTTTTTTCTCGCACACATTGACTTGCATTGGTGAGTCTCGTTTGATATATGCGGCCACTTACAGCATGCTGCGATTTTTTTTTTCCTCAGTCCGATCCGAGCTGGGAAAAAAAAAAATCACAGATGAACACATAATCATTCAATAACAAGAGTCAAGGTGCAATCTGATTTTTTTTTTTATCGGATTGCACTCGTGTGATTCAAACACAGATGAGTATGAGCCCTTAGGGTATATGCCCACGGTGCAGAAATGAAGCAGAAAATTTCTGCAGCGTTTCTGCATGTTCCTGGCAGTCAAAAACGTTTGCGGATTTTACACGTGTTTTTGAGGCGTTTTTGCAGCATTTTTACATGAGGATTTGACTTGCTTTTTTCAAATGCATTGGGACCTCAAATCCGCATGCAGAAACGCACAAATAATGGACATGCTGCGGATTTTTCCGCAAGGAAAATCCGCTGCGGAAAATTCCACAGCATGGGCACAGAACATGCAGATTTTCATTGGGGATCATGGGGCACGGATTACCAAGCGTTTTTAAAACGTTTCTGCTGCGGAAATTCTGCATCAAAAACACTTGAAAAACGCATAGTGGGCACACAGCCTTAGACTCAACCAAAAGATTGTAGAAATAGAGATGGTGTTGCTAAAGTATATCTTATTGCTCTAATAGGCATCTAGTCATTCATCAGAGGCCATTAACTATATATTCTACATGCAGGGCTTGTGAATTGTCCATTATTAAAATAAACAGTATATAAAGCGCAGTGCAGGAGGCGGCAGTGAAGGACACAATAAATATTAATAACAGTATGTAAAATAATCACAGGCTGCAATTACCCACCAGGGTTTTTTTTTAAACAATGAAATCAACTTTTTCTTGCAGTTGTAAATTTGAAATGACAGTGATAGCTATGATGACATCAGATAGAACATAGAATGTAGAACGTTCTGCACGGGAGCCATCTTGTGTCACTAGGACCTGACAGCTGGAAGGGGACGAGTCCAGCTAAGTAGCTCTTTACTTTTCAGCTTTGGTATACTTATAGCGCATCCACCGGATTTATCATGGATTGCCGGGAACACTCTGTAATAAGACATTTTCAGGACAACCCCTTGCCTAAATGAGAAATTGCTGACGATCAGTTGATATTAGGTGGGTGGGGGTGGTCAAGTTGGGGCATCGTTATGTGGCTCCATTTTTGGGTAGTTTTGCCATTTATGTGGACAATTTTTTTTATTTTCATTCTCTGTTGTCAGATCTTTGGTTCCTATTGAATTATGGGCTGACATTGGAGTTGTAGTTCACTACGATCAGGAATGGCAGTAAGGAGTCCTGTATTTTCTTTTAGTACATAGAGCAGTAGATAATATAGATAAAATAAAAGAGTTTCTTTAAATGTGTGTCTTACAATTATAAAACGAGGTAGGGGGTTTTGTCTTTTTATTCATTTCTTGTTAATGTTGAAAATTGGATCCATAAAAAAAAACAGTGACCGTTTTGATGATATCACAGGACATGTATAGAGAAAACCTCGGGACTCAAAGGCTTATGTTCATTAGAAAATATAATTTAATAGTAGTCCACAGTAGACCTTCATCAGTGACTGTAATATGAGAAAGAACAAAACATGACACAAACAATTCGCAATATACATAATAGCTAAATAAAAATTGGTCACAATGTCAAGTTCACGGGTCAAAAAAACATATGTAGGCAAAGATAATAGGATGTACAGAAATAGCACCTACCCGATAGCTGGGAGTAGTATGGGCAAAAGAGAGTGAGGACGCAATGTCTTGCCCATACTACTCCCAGGTATTGGGTAGGTGTTACTTCTGTACATCCTATTATCTTTGCCTGCATATGGTTTTTTTACCCGTGAACTCGATACTGTGACCAATTTTTATTTATCTATATAGTTACATAGTTTATAAGGCCGAAAAAAGACAAGCGTCCATCCAGTTCAGCCTATTTCTTGTGCACTGCAGCTATTCCGCAGCGTTGATCCAGGGGAAGGCAAAAAAAAAACATGCGGTATAGGCCAATTTACATCATTGAGGAAAAATTCACTTCCCGACTCCAATCTGGCAGTCAGATTAAATCCCTGGATTAATTAACTATCACTAAGCATAAGATGTAATTTTATTGTTCTCAAGAAAGGCGTCCAGGCCTCTCTTGAACTCATTAAGTGAGTTGGACATCACCACTTCCTCTCCCAGAGAGTTCCAGAGTCTCATGGCTCTGACTGTAAAGAATCCCCTTCTATGCTGGTGCAGGAACCTCCTTTCCTCCAGACGCATAGTGTGCCCCCTCGTCTTTGTCACCATCCTTGGTATAAACAGGTCATGGGAGAGATCTCTGTACTGCCCCCTGATGTATTTATACATGTTTATGAGGTCTCCCCTAAGCCTTCTCTTTTCCAGCGTAAATAGGCCTAATTTTGACAACCTCTCTGGGTATTCTAGTCCCTCCATTCCCTTTATTACCTTAGTCGCCCTCCTTTGTACCCTCTCTAGCTCCAATATGTCTTTCCTGAGCACCGGAGCCCAGAACTGTGCACAATATTCTAAGTGCCGCCTTACCAGCGCTTTATACAGAGGAAGAACAATGTTCTCATCATATGCCCCTATTCCTCTTCTGATGCATGCCATGACTCTATTTGCCTTCGCAGCTGCTGCCTGACACTGGGCACTCCAATTTAATTTGCTGTTAACCAAGATGCCCAGGTCCTTCTCCATGTCAGATTTCCCCAACGGTTTCCCATTTAATATGTATGGGTGACTGCTGTTTTTCTTTCCCATGTGCATGACCTTACATTTATCGGCATTGAACCGCATTTGCCATTTTTTGGCCCAACTCCCCAATTTATCTAAATCCTCCTGTAGCTGTGCCCTATCCTCATCTGTATTAACTACTTTACAAAGTTTAGTATCATCTGCAAATATTGCTATTTTACTATGCAACCCTTCCACTAGATCATTAATAAATATATTAAATAATATATGGCCCAAGACAGACCGTTGAGGCACCCCGCTAGTAACCCTGACACACCCTGAGCTTACTCCATTGATAACCACCCTCTGCTATCACTCAGCCAGCTATTTACCCACTTGCACACATTATCCCCCAGACCAAGCATTCTCATTTTACATACCAACCTTTGTGTGGCATGGTATCAAACGCTTTGGAGAAGTCAAGGTATACAACATCCACTGACTCTCCCCGGTCCAGCTGTGAGCTCACCTCCTCGTAGAAGGCGATCAGGTTTGTTTGGCAGGAGCGATCCCTCATGAATCCATGTTGATATGGAGTTAGACAGTTATTATCATTAAGATATTCTACAATAGCATCTCTAAGAAATCCTTCAAACAATTTACCCACAACAGACGTTAAGCTTACTGGTCTATAGTTCCCAGGGTCACTTTTAGACCCCTTTTTGAATATTGGTACCACATTTGCTTGGCGCCAGTCTAGTGGGACAGTCCCTGTCCATAAAGAGTGCTTGAATATAAGATACAGCGGTCTATCACATTAGTTAATTCTTTTAGTACCCGGGGGTGTATGCCATCTGGCCCTGGTGACTTGTCTATTTTTATATTATTTAGGCGCTTCTGAACTTCCTCCTGGGTTAGGTGGGTGATATTTAGTGTAGGGTTTACTTTATCACTCTGCATTTCCTCCGATAAATTGTTTTCTTTTTTTGTTTTTCTTTCTTTTTGTCATGTTTTGTTTTGTTTTTTCTCATATTGCAGTCACTGATGACGGTCATGTTGACCGAAACACTTTTCTTTGCTGTGGACTGCTATTAAATTATATTTTCTGATGAACATAAGCCTTTGAATGCCGAGATTTTCTCTATACAATCACGGTATTGGACCCTACTCGTGCACCTTGGTCCAGTAGTGCAGTGTTTTTTTGCACTATCACAGGTCATGTAACATCATTGACATTCTATGACATTACAGGAATAGAATGTACAAATTTCTAAACCTGAATTATTTTGTGTCTTTAGACAAAAGGAGCAGGACATCGTAGACATCACAATTGGAGTAAGTTGTATAAAGTTCTGCACGGGAGCCATCTTGTGTCACTAGAACCTGACAGTTGGAAGGGGACAATTCCAGGTAGGCCGCTCTTTACTTTTAAGTTTTGGTATACTTATAGCGTATCCACCGGATTTATCATGGATTGCCGGGAACACTGTCATAACACATTTTCAGAATAACTCCTTGCCTAAATGAGGAGTTGCTGATGATCAGTTGATATTAAAGGGTATGGCAGCTAAATCCCCTAGCAATTAGCTGCTATATTGCTGAGGAAGTAACAACCCCTACAGGACACCTATAGTAGGAGGATGACAATGTAATAAAACATGTTTGTAAGGAGTCTTTCAGCTCTGTGCACTGGCTCCCCACTATGGAAGTCTTCAATGTAGCTCACCCTCTATGCAATCCCTATGCTCTAGTAAGGCATGTAGAAAGGGGGTGATCAAGTTGGGACATCTTTATGTGGCTCCATTTTTGGGTAGTTTTGCCATTTACGTGGACAAATTATATTATTATCATTCTCTGTTTTCAGCTCTTTTGTTCCTATTGAATTAGGGGCTGACATTGGAGTTGTAGTTTAACCCCTTAACGACCAGTGACGCGTATACATGTCATAGGTCGCCTCCCTCTCTTTGGTGCGGGCTCCGTCGATGAACCCGCACCTCTTCCGGCACATTACAGCTGATCACTAATCTGATCAGCTGTCATGGGCCTCTAACAGCCACGGTTGGATTCGCGATCCAACCGCAGCTGTTAGCTAGTTAAATGCCGCTGTCAATCTCTGACAGCGGCATTTAACTTGAGCAAACTGGATGTGCGTCCCTGTCACATGATCACGGGGCACTGATGGGTTGGCATGACCCCTATGGTTCTCATTGCCAAACTGCCCGGTGGTTGGTGCTCATAGCAGAGGAGCATTTTTGTTACACAAATGGTAACACAAGCGATCAGAAGATCGCAGCTTCTAGTCTCCCATGAAGACTATTGGAGGAGGTAAAAAGTAAAAAAAAAAAATATGTTTAAAAATATAAAAATTTCAAATCACCCCTTTTTGCCCTATTCAAAATAAATACAATTTAAAAAAATAAATACACATATTTGGTATCGCCGTGTTTAGAATCACCCGATCTAACAAAATATAAAAAGAATTAATCCGGTCTGTAAACAGCATAACGGGGAAAAAAGTCAACACGTCAGAATTACGTTTCTTTGGTCTTCGCAACATTGCAATAAAATATAATAACGGGCGATCAAAACATTGTATCTACCCTAAATTGGTATCAATAAAAACGTCAGCTTTGCGCGCAAAAAATAAACTCTCCCCAAACACCAGATCACAAAAAATGGAGAAGCTACGGATCTCGGAAAATGGCGCCATTTTTTTTTACATACTTTAATAATAACCTATACATGTTTGCTATCTAAGAACTCAGAATGACCTGGGAATCATAATGGCAGGTCAGTTTCAGCAATTAATGCATATGGTAAAAAAAAAAAAAATTGTGGAATTGCACTTTTTTTGCAATTTCACCGCATTTGGAATTTTTTTCCTGTTTTCCAGTACAAAATATGGTAAAAGCAATGGTGTAGTTCAAAAGTACAACTCGTCCCACAAAAAACAAGGCCTGACATGGCCATATTGATGGAAAAATCAAAAAAGTTATGGCTCTGGGAAGAAGGGGGGGATAAAAAACAAATGTCAAAAAAAATCCCATAGTCTTTAAAAGGTTAATGTGGTCAGAATGGCAGTAAGAAGTCCTGTGTTTTCTTTTAGTACATAGAGCAGTAGGTAATATACATAAAATAAAAAGGCCTCTTTAAATGTGTATTATAATTATAGAAGGGGGCAGGGTTTTTTGTCTTTTTATTAAATTAATTTCTTGTTAATCTTGAAATATGGATCCATAAAAAACAGTGATAGTAATGATGACATCACAGGGCACGTGACATCATCAACAGTCCATTACATCACTTGCCTTTGCACAGTGATCCCTTTACAGAAATACATTTCCAAGAAAATGTCTCTTGGACCTCATTCAGACAACCAGGTTTGCGCTTTTGTGTCCAAGAAAAAAATCAGACAGAGCAATTTTCAACCTGGTCCATGTCTCTATTTCTACCATCAATATGGAAATGTTTTTTTCTTTTATGCAAAAAAATGCTAATAACGTACCGGTAATATGATTTTCCTGAAACTTTGGAAGCGCCTGAGAGAATGAGATCTGCCCCTATCACTGGACAAGAAGCCAAAAGCACAAAATATAAAGACCACTCCTACTCCCTCCTTCAGGAGGACCCGGGGTGGGCAAATCCAACCCAGGAGACACTGGGCCAGGGGCCAACCAGGACACAAGCTTTAAAGGGAATGTGTCACCCCCTAGGACTTATCAGACCTCTACTATGGGCATACAGGTGATAGACATGTAAATCTATACTTACCTGTATGGCCCACAGTAGAGGTCTGCTTGCTTTGAAATATCTTTTTATAAAATCCCTATTCTTGGGGTCTGGGTGACGCCAAGAAATTCCTGCCTACCTACTTAATTTAAATATTCCCTCCTTCCCCTGCCATGGCTGCAGAACCCGCGCATGCGCATGCGCAATGCGCCTATAACGCAAGGCGCGTTCTTTTTTCTCCCTTCCCGGTTTTACACTGCTGGGCTCTAGTGCGCAGGCGCCGGGGAGTCACTGCGACTTCCACTCCAGTGACCTCCAGCGTGCTCAACAATAAGGTTTGGTGCCCGCTTCCTCCCGACATCCTGATAGTTAGGAACTATATTGTATATATTTATACACGAGTATATACAACATAGTTCCTAACTATCAGGATGTCGGGAGGAAGCGGGGACCAAACCTTATTGTTGAGCACGCCGGAGGTCGCAGTGACTCCCCGGCGCCTGCGCACTAGAGCCCAGCAGTGTAAAATATGCCAGAGAGAAAAAAATGCTCCTTACGTTATAGGCGCATTGCACATGCGCTGGATCTCCAGACCTAGACTGCACGTCACAGGGCGCGGTGACGTGCGGGAAGGGCAGTGGAGGGGGGGGATATTTAAATTAAGTAGGTAGGAGAAAAACTCCCTTTCTTGCACGAGCCTCTGATCCAACTGAGCGACTTCAGCTGAAGTCTCCTCCAGGCAGGGATGGGGATTCCCCGGCTTCTCTGCTGTGCTGACGTCACTCTCCCATGATGCAGTGCATCAAGGAAAGTGAACGGCAGTCTGCCGGTCTGAGCCCAGGCACTGTGACTGGACTGGATGTGTTCAGTCCAGCGTGCGGCTCTGGGTATGTGCTGACTGTGCTCCATAAGTCAGTGAGCTGGAGGCTTCTCCTGTGCTTCCTCCTTCACATCCTCCTCCTCCCCGTTTCCCTTGCTCACACTATTAAGCGCTGATGCCTGCTGGAGTAGTGATTGTGCCCCTCCCCCATGTCACCACAACATGACAGAGAAACTAAACCTGAATAAGCTACAAGTATGTGCCAGGAAAGAGGGGCGTTATTTATTTCATATGGTTAGTGTATGTATAATTGTGTAATTGTGTGTATACATGTGTGAAATGGCTGCATATATGTTAATAGTGCATGAGTGTGTATGGTGAGTTTTTGAACTGTATGTAAACATATGCAGTGTATATATGCAAATATATATATATGTGTATGTCTGTGTGTGTATGTATATATATATATATATATATATATATATATATATATATTAGTACAGACCAAACGTTTGGACGCACCTTCTCATTTAAAGATTTTTCTGTATTTTCTTGACTATGAAAATTGTGCATTCACACTGAAGGCATCAAAACTATGAATTAACACATGTGGAATTATATACTTAACAAAAAAGTGTGAAACAACTGAAAATATGTCTTATATTCTAGGTTGTTCAAAGTAGCCACCTTTTGCTTTGATGACTTCTTTGCACACTCTTGGCATTCTCTTGATGAGCTTCAAGAGGTAGTCACCGGAAATGGTTTTCCAACAATCTTGAAGGCTTTTCCAGAGATGCTTAGCACTAGTGTTGAGCGAAAATGTTCTGTCCGAGTATGCTCGGGCCGAGCTACGAGTATTTACAGCTGCTTGGTGATATAGTTGAATTGCTCCCGTGTGCATGATTTGCAACTGTTTGACAGCCTTATTACATGTGAGGAATGTGTAAGAAATAGACATTCCTCCCATGTGTTAAAACTGTCAAACAGTCGCAAATCATGCAGACGGGAGCGATTCAAACATATCACCGAACAGCTGTAAATACTCGGAGCTCAGCCCGAGCATACTCGGCGAAAGGGTTAATAGAACATACTCGCTCAACACTACTTGGCACTTGTTGGCCCTTTTGCCTTCACTCTGCGGTCCAGCTCACCGCAAACCATCTGGATTGGGTGGAGACAAACAGTAGAGCCCGAGTGAAGCCAAGGTTAAAGCCAGCAGGGCAACCAGTATGGCCTGAGACAGGCCAAGACCAAAGCGACAGGTCCCGAGACAACCAATAGGACCCGAGAAAGGTCAAGGCCAAAGCTAGCAGGGCTCGAGACAACCAGTAGGGCCTGAGACAGGCCAATGTCAAAGTTAGCAGGGCCCGAGACAAGCCAAGGCCAAAGCCAGCAGGGCCTGAGACAACCAGTAGGGCCCGAGACAAGCCAAGATCAAAGCCAGCAGGGCCCGAGGCAACCAGTAGGGCCCGAGAGAGGCCGAGGCCAAAACCAGCAGGACCGGAAACGACCAGTAGAGCCCGAGAGAAGCCGAGGCCAAAACATGCTGGGCCTGAGAGAGGCCGAGGCCAAAACCAGCAGCGCCTGAGGCAACCAGTAGGGTCTGAGAGAGGCCGAGGCCAAAACCACAGGGCCTGAGATGGCCAGCAGCACCCGATAGAGGCCGAGGCCAAAACTAGCAGAACTCGAGAGAGGCCTAGGCCAAAATCAGCAGGGCCCGAGACGACCAGTAGGGCCGAGAGAGGACGAGGTCAAAATAGCTGTAAACGTCATAGAGAGGCCGAGGCCAAAGCCAGCAGGGCCCCGTGATGCCAGTAGGGCCCGAGACAAGCCAAGGAAACAGCCATCAGGGCCCGAGACAACCAGAAAGGTCCGATAAAGGCCAAGGCCAACAACAGCAGGGTCCGAGATGACCACTAGGGCATGAGAGGCGGAGGCCAAAACCAGCAGGGCTCGAGATGACCAGTAGGGCCTGAGAGAGGCCGAGACCAAAACCAGCATGGCCCAAGATGACCCGTAGGACCAAAGAGAGGTCGAGGTCAAAATCAGAAAGGCCCAAGACGACCAGTAGGGCCCGAGACGGGCAAGGCCAAATCCTGCAGAGCCCGAGACAACCAGTAGGACCCGAGACAAACCAAAGCAACAGCCAGCAGGGCCCGAGACAACCAGTAGGGCCCAAGAAAGGTCAAAGCCAGCAGGGCCTAAAACAATCTGCAGGGCCTGAGACAAGTCAAAGCCAGCAGAGCCCGAGGCAACCAGTAGGGCCCGAGACAAGCCAAGGCTAAAGCCAGCAGGGCCCGAGACAACCAGTAGGGACCAAGACAAGCCAAAGCCAGCAGGGCCCGAGACAACCAGTAGGGCCCAAAACAGGCCAAAGCCAGCAGTGCCCGAGACAACCAGTAGGGCCCGAAACAGGCCAATGCCAAAGCCAGCATGGCCCAAGATAACCAATAGGGCCCGAGACAGGCCAAGGCCAAATCCAACAGCGCCTGAGATAACAAGTAGGGCCCGAGACAGGCCAAGGCCGAAGCCAGCAGAGCCCGAGACAACCAGTAGGACCCGAGACAAACCAAGGAAACAGCCAGCAGGGCCCGAGACAACCAGTAGGGCCCAAGAAAGGCCAAATCCAGCAGGGTCCGAGGTAGGCCAATGCTAAAGCCAGCAGGGCCTGAGACAACCAGTAGGGCCCAATACAGGCTACGACCACAGCCAGCAGGGCCTGAAACAATCTGCAGGGCCTGAGACAAGCCAAGGCCAAAGCCAGCAGGGCTCGAGACAACCAGTACGACCCGAGAAAGGCCAAAGCCAGCAGAGCCTGAGACAACAAGTAGGGCCCAAGACAGGCCACGGCCAAAGCCAGCAGGGCCCAAGACAAGCCAAGATTAAAGCCAGCAGGGCCCGAGACAACCAGTAGGTCCCGAGACAGGCCAAGGTCAAAGCCAGTAGGGCCACAGACAGGCCAAGGCTAAAGCCAGCAGGGCTAGAGACAACCAGTGATGCCCGAGACAGGCCAACGCCAAAGCTAGCAGGGCCCGAGACAACCAGTAAGGCCGAAGACAAGCCAAAGCTAAAGCCAGCAGGGCCCGAGACAACCAGTAGGGCCCAAGAAAAGCCAAAGCCAGCAAGCCCTACACAACCAGTAAGACCCCAGACAGGCCAGGGTCAAAGCCAGCAGGGCCCGAGATGACCAGTAGGGCCCGAGACTGGCAAGGCCAACAGCCAGCAGGGCTCGAGACAACCACTAGGGCCCAAGAAAGGCCAAATCCAGCAGGGTCCGAGGTAGGCCAATGCTAAAGCCAGCTGGGCCTGAGACAACCAGTAGGGCCCAAGACAGGCTACGACCACCGCCAGCAGGGCCTGAAACAATCTGCAGGGCCTGAGACAAGCCAAGGCCAAAGCCAGCAGGGCTCGAGACAACCAGTACGGCCCGAGAAAGGCCAAAGCCAGCAAGCCCTAGACAACCAGTAAGACCCGAGACAGGACAAGGTCAAAGCCAGCAGGGCCCGAGACAAACAGAACGGCCTGAGAAAGGCCTAAGCCAGAAGGGCCTGAGACAACCAGTAGGGCCCGAGACAGGCCAAGGCCAAAGACAGCATGGCCCGAAAAAACACGTACAGCCCGAGACAGGCCAAAACTAGCAGGGCCCGAGACATCCAGTAGGGCCCGAGCCAAGCCAACGCAACAGCCAGCAGAGCCCGAGACAACCAGAAGGGCCCGAGAAAGGCCAAGGCCAACAACAGCAGGGCCCGAGACGACCAGTAGGGCCCGAGAGAGGCCGAGGCCAAAGCCAGGAGGGCTCGAGATGACCACTAACACCTGAGAGAGGCGGAGGCCAGAGCCAGCAAGGCCCTAGATGACCAGTAGGGCCCGAGACAGGCAAGGACAACACCAGCAGGGTCTGAGACAGGCCAAAGCCAGGAGGGCCTGAGTCAGGCCAATGCCAGCAGAGCCCGAGACAACCAGTAGTGCCCGAGACAATCCAAGGCAACAGCCAGCAGGGCCCGAGACAACCAGTAGGGCCCAAGAAAGGCCAAAGCCAGCAGGGTCCGAGGTAGGCCAATGATAAAGCCAGCAGGACCCGAGACAACCAGTAGGGCCCAAGACAGGCCACGTCCACAGCCAGCAGTGCCTGAGACAAGCCAAGGTTAAAGCCAGCAGAGCCTGAGACATCCAGTGGGGCCCGAGACAGGCTAACACCAAAGCCAGCAAGGCCCGAGACAAACCAAGGGTAAAGCTAGCAGAGCCCGAGACAACCAGTAGGGCCCAAGAAAAGCCAAGGCCAAAGCCAGGAGGACCCATTACAACCAGTAGGGCCCGAAACAGGCCAAAGCCAGCAGCGCCCGAGACAACCAGTAGGGCCCGAGACAGGCCAAGCCCAAAGCCAACAGCGCCCGAGGCAACCAGTATGGCCCGAGACAGGCCAAGGCTAAAGACAGCAGGGCCTGAGACAACCAGTAGGGCCCAAGAAAGGCCAAAGCCAGCAGAGCCCGAGACAACCAGCAGAGCCCGAGACAGGCCACGGCCAAAGCCAGCAGGGCCCGAGACAAGCCAGGGTTAAAGCCAGCAGGGACCGAGACAACCAGTAGGGCACGAGACAAGCCAAGGCCGAAGCCAGCAGGGCCAGAGATAACCAGTAGGGCTCGAGACAGGCTAAGGCCAAGGACAGCAGGGCCTGAGACAGGCCAAGGCTAAAGCCAGCAGGGCTAGAGACAACCAGTGATGCCCGAGACAGGCCAAGCCTAAAGCCAGCAGGGCCCGAGACAACCAGTAGGGCCTAAGGAAAGCCAAAGCCAGCAAGGCCCTAGACAACCTGTAAGGCCCGAGATAAACAGTACTGCCCGAGAAATACCAAAGCCAGCAGGGCCTGAGACAACCTTTAGGGCCCGAGACAGGCCAAGGCAAAAGCCAGCATGGCCTCAGACAGTCCAAGGCCAGCATGGCCCGAAAAAACACATACGGTCCGAGAAAGACGAAAGCCAGCAGGGCCTTAGACAACTAGTAGGGCCCGAGACATGCCAAGGTTAAAGCCAGCAGGACCTGAGACAATCATTAGGGCCCGAGACAAGCCAAGGCCAAAGCCAATAGGGCCCGAGACAGGCCAAGGTCAAAGCCAGCAGGGCCTCAGACAGTCCAAGGCCAGCACGGCCCGAAAAAACACATACGGTCCGAGAAAGACGAAAGCCAGCAGGGCCTTAGACAACCAGTAGGGCCCGAGACATGCCAAGGTCAAAGCCAGCAGGGCCTGAGACAACAAGTAGGGCCCGAGACAAGACAAGCATAAAGCCATCAGGGCCCGAGACAACCAGTAAGGCCCGAGACAGGCCACGGCCAAAGCCAGCAGGGTCCGATACAAGCCAAGGTTAAAGCCAGCTGGGCCCGAGACAACCAGTAGGGCCCAAGACAAGCCAAGGCGAAAGCGAGCAGGGCCCGAGACAGGCCAAGGTCAAAGCCAGTAGGGCCACAGAGAGGCCAAAGCCTGCAGGGCCAGAGACAACTAGTGATGCCTGAGAAAGGCCAACGGCAAAGCCAGCAGGGCCCGAGACCATAGGGCCGGAGACAAGCCAAGGGTAAAGCCAGCAGGGCCCGAGACAACCAGTAGGGCCCAAGAAAAGCCAAAGCCAGCAGGGCCCGAGACAAACCAGTAGGGCCCGAGACAGGCCAAACCCAAAGCCAATAGTGCCCGAGACAACCAGTAAGGGCCTAAACAGGCCAAGGTCAAAGCTTGCAGGGACCGAAACAACCAGTAGTGTCTGAGACACAACAAAGCCAAAGCCAGCAGGGCTCGAGACAACCAGTAAGGCCCAAGACAGGACAAGGCCAACAGGACCCGACACAACCAGTAGGGCCTGAGACACGGCAGGGCCAAAGCCAGCAGGGGCCAAAACAACCAGTAGGGCATGAGACAAGCAAAGGCCAAAGCCAGCAGCGCCTGAGACTACCAGTAGGGCCAGAGACAGGCCAAGGCCAAAGCCAGGAGGGCCCGAGACTGGCCAAAGCCAGCAGAGACCGAGAAAACCAGTAGGACCCGAGACAAACCAAGGCATCAGCCAGTAGGCCCCAGACAACCAGTAGGGCCCAAGAAAGGCCAAAGCCAGCAGGGCCCGAGGTAGGCCAATGCTAAAGCCAGCAGGACCCGAGACAACCAGTAGGGCCTTAGACAGACCAACGGTAAAGTCAGCAAGGCCCCAGACAACCAGTAAGACCCGAGACAGGCCAAGATCAAAGCCAGCAGGGCCTGAAACAATCTGTAGGGCCCAAGACAAGCCAAGGCAAAAGCCAGCAGGGCCCGAGATTAGCCAAGGTTAAAGCCAGCAGAGCCTGAGACATCCAGTGGGGCCCGAGACAAGCCAAGACTTAAGCCAACAGGGCCCGAGACAACCAGTAGGGCCCAAGAAATGCCAAGGCCAAAGCTAGCAGTGCCCGAGACAACCAGTAGGGCCCGAGACAGGCCAAGGCCAAAGCCAGCAGGGCCCGAGATAAGCCAAGGTTTAAGCCAGCAGAGCCTGATACATCCAGTGGGGCCCGAAACAAGCCAAGACTAAAGCCAGCAGGGCTCGAGACAACCAGTAGGGCCCGAGACAGGCCAAAGCCAACAGGGCCCAAGACAACCAATAGGGCCCGAGACAGGCCAAGGCCAAAGCCAACAGTGCCTGAGATAGCCAGAAGGGCCTGAGACAGGCCAATGCCAAAGCCAACAGCGTCCAAGACAAACTGTAGGGCCCGGAACAGGCCAAGGTCAAAGCTAGCAGGGACCCAAACAACCAGTAAGGCCCGAGACAGGACAAGGCCAACAGGGCCCAAGACAACCTGTAGGGTCCGAGACAGGGCGCGGCCAAAACCAGCAGGGCCCAAGACAACCAGTAGGGCCCGAGACAGGGCAAGGCCAAAGCCAGCAGGGCCCAAAACAACCAGTAGGACGTGAGACAAGCAAAGCCCAAAGCCAGCAGCGCCCGAGACTACCAGTAGGGCCCAAGACAGGCCAAGGCCAAAGCCTGGAGGGCCCGAGACTCACCAAGGCCAAAGCCAGCAGAGCCCGAGACAACCAATAGGGCCCGAGACAAGCCAAGGCTAAAGCCAGCATGGCCCGAGACAACCAGTAGGGCCCAAGAAAGGCCAAAGCCAGCAGAGCCCAAGACAACCAGTAGGACCCAAGACAGGCCACTGCCAAAGCCAGCAGGGCCCGAGATAAGCCAAGTTTTAAGCCAGCAGAGACTGATACATCCAGTGGGGCCCGAGACAAGCCAAGGCTAAAGCCAGCATGGCCCGAGACAACCAGTAGGGCCCAAGAAAGGCTAAGGCCAAAGCCAGCAGAGCCCGACACAACCAGTAGGACCCAAGACAGGCCACGGCCAAAGCCACCATGGCCCGAGACAAGCCAAGGTTGAAGCCAGCAGTGCACGAGACAGGCCAAGGTCATTACCAGTAGGGCCACAGAGAGGCCAAGGCCAAAGCCAGCAGGGCCACAGACAACCAGTGTTGACCAAGATAGGCCAAAGCCAGCAGGGCCCAAGACAACCAATAGGGGCGGGAGACAAGTCAAGGGTAATGGCAGCAGGGCCCGAGACAACTAGTAGGGCCTAAGAAAAGCCAATGCCAAAGCCAACAGCGCCTTAGACAACCAGTAGGGCCCGAGTCAGTCCAAGGTCATAGCCGACAGCGCCCAAGACAATCAGTGGGGCCCGAGACAGGGTAAGGCCAAAAGGCCAAAGCCAGCAGGGCCCAAAACAACCAGTAGGGCCCGAGACAGGCCAGACAAAGCCAGCAGGTCCCAAGACAAACACTAGGGCCCGAAACAGTTGAAGGCCAAAACCAGTATGGACCGAGACAACCAGTAGGGGCACAGACAGGCGAAGGCCAAAGCCAGCAGGGCCCGAGCTAGGCCAATGCTAAAGCCAGCAGGACCCGATACAACCAGTAGGGCTCGAGACTGGCCAAGGATAAAGCCAGCAAGGCCCTAGACAACCAGTCAGACCCAAGACAGGCCAAAATCAAAGCCATCAGGGCTTGAAACAATCTGTAGGGCCCAAGACTAGCCTAGACCAAAGCCAGCAAGGCTTGAGGCAACCAGTCTGGCCCGAGAAATGCCAAAGCCAGCAGGGCCTGAAACAACCAGTAGGGCCCGAGACAGGCCAGGGCCAAAGCCAGCATGGCCCGAGACAAGCCAAGGTCAATGCCAGCAGGGACCGAAACAACCAGTAGGGCCAGAGACAACCAGTAGGGCCCGAGACAGGCCAAGGTCAAAGCCAGTAGGGCCACAGACAGGCCAAGGCCAAACCAGCAGGGCCTGAGACAGGCCAAGGCTAAAGCCATCAGGGCCTGGACAGGCCAAGGCTAAAGCCAGCTGAGCCGGAGACAACCAGTAGGGCCGGAGACAAGCCAAGGCTAAAGCCGGCAGGGCCTGAGACAACCAGTAGGGCCAAAAAAGGCCAAAGCCAGCGGGGCCTGAGACAACTAGCAGGGGCCAAGACCAAAGCCAGCAGGGCGCAAGACAGGCTAAGGCCAAAGCCAACAGCACCCGAGACAACCAATAGGGCCCGAGACAGGACAAGACCAACAGGGCCCAAGGCTAACTGTAGGGCCCGAGACAGGGCACAGCCAAAGCCAGCAGGGCCCGAGACAACCCGAAGGGCCCGACACAGGGCAAGGCCAAAGCCAGCAGGGCCTGAGACAACCAGTAGGGCCTGAAACACGCCACGGCTAAAGTCAGCTGGGCCCGAGACAACCAGTAGGTAGGGTCCAAGAAAGGCCAAGGCCAAAGTCAGCAGGGCCCGAGACAACAAGTAAGGCCCGAGAAAAGCCAAGGCCAAAGTCAGCAGGGCCCGAAGCAACCAGTAGGGTGCGTGACAAGCCATGCCAAAATCCAGTAGGGCCCGTGACAACCATTAGGGCCTGAGACAGAAGAAGGCCAAAGCCAGCAGGGCCCAAGAAAACCAGTAGGGCCCGATACAGGCCAAGGCCATAGCCAGCAGGGTCCGAGACAACCAGTAGAGCCCGAAACAGGCCAAGGCCAAAGCCAGCAGGGCCCGAGACAGAATAAGGCAAAAGTCAGGAAAGCCCGAGACAACCAGTAGGGCTCGAGACAAGTCTAGGCCAAGCCAGCAATGCCCGAGACAACCAGTAGGGCCCGAGACAAGTCTAGTCCAAGCCAGCAAGGCCCAAGACAACCAGTAGGGCCCTAGACAAGCCAAGTCCAAAGCCAGCAGGTCCCCAGACAATCAGTACGGTTTGAGACAAGATAAAGCCAACAGTCCCCGAGACAAACAATATGGCCCGAGACAGGCCAAGGCTAAAGCCAGCAGTGCCCGAGACAAGTATTAGGACCTGAGACAGGCCAAGTCCAATGCCAGCAGATCACGAGACTGGCTAAAGCTAAAGCCAGCAGGGCCCGCGACAACCAGTAGGACCCGAGACAAGCCAAGGCCAAAGCCAGAAGTGCCCGAGACAACCAGTAGGGCCTGAGACAAGCCAAGGTTAAATCCAGCAGGGTCCGAGACAACCAGTAGGACCCAAGACAAGCCAAAGCCAATGCCAGAAGGGCCCGAGACAAGCCAAGTCCAAAGCCAACAGGGCCCGAGACAACCATTAGGGTGCAAGACAAGCCATGCCAAAAGCCATCAGGGCCCGTGACAACCAGTAGGGCCCGAGACAGCCAAAGCCAAAAGGGCCCGACACAGGCGAAGGCCAAAGCCAGCAGGGCCCAAGAAAACCAGTAGGGCCCGAGACAGCCAAAGCCAAAAGGGCCCGACACAGGCGAAGGCCAAAGCCAGCAGGGCCCGGGACAGACCAAGGCCAAAGTCTGCATGACACGAGAGATGCCAAGGCCAAAGCTAGCAAGGCCCGGGACAAGCCAAAGCCCATGCCAGCAAGTCCCAAAACAACTGACACAGGCCAAGGCTAAAGACAACAGGGCCCGAGACAACCAGTAGCGCCCGAGACAGGCCAAAGCCAGCAGGGCAGGAGACAGGCCAAGACAAAAGCCAACAGAGCCGAAGGCAACCAGTAGGACCCGAAACAACCAGTGGGGCCCAAAACAGGCCTAGGCCAAAGGCCCGACACAACCGGTAGGGTCCGAAACAGGCGAAGGCCAAAGCCAGCAGGGCCCGAGAAAAGTCAAGGTCAAAGCCAGCTGGACCCAAGATAACCAGTAGGGCCCGAGAAAAGCCAAGGTCAAAGCCAGCTGGACCCAAGACAACCAGTAGGGCCCGAGAAAAGCCAAGGTCAAAGCCAGCTGGACCCAAGACAACCAGTAGGGCCCGAGAAAAGCCAAGGTCAAAGCCAGCTGGACCCAAGACAACCAGTAGGGCCCGAGAAAAGCCAAGGTCAAAGCCAGCTGGACCCAAGACAACCAGTAGGGCCCGAGACAAGCCAAGACCAAAACCAGAAGGGCCCGAGACAACCAGTAGGGCCCGAGACAAGCCAAGGTCAAAGCCAGCAGGGTCCGAGACAACCAGTAAGACCCGAGACAAGCCAAAGCCAATGCCAGAAGGGCCTGAGCCAACCGGCAGGGCTCGAGACAAGCCAAGGCCAAATCCAGCAGGGCCCGAGGCAACCAGTAGGGTGCGAGACAAGCCATGCCAAAATCCAGTAGGGCCCGAGACATCCAGTAAGGCCCAAGCTAAGCCATGGTCAATGTCAGTAGGGCCCGAGACAACCAGTAGGGCCCGAGACAAGTCAAGGCCAAAGCCAGCA
This sequence comes from Phyllobates terribilis, assembly GCF_046119375.1. Taxonomy (NCBI): domain Eukaryota; kingdom Metazoa; phylum Chordata; class Amphibia; order Anura; family Dendrobatidae; genus Phyllobates; species Phyllobates terribilis. Next base: position 1,132,886 of record NW_027363026.1, read on the forward strand.
GGGCCCGAGACAACTTGTAGGGCCCGAAACAGGCAAAGGTCAAAACCATTAGGGCCATAGTCAGGCCAAAGTCAGCAGGGCCTGAGACAGGCCAAGGCCAAAGCCAGCAGCGCCTGAGACTACCAGTGGGTCCTGAGACAAGCCAAGGCCAAAGCCAGCAGGACCGGAGACAACCAGTTGGGCTGGAGACAGGCCAAGGCCAAAGCAAGTGGGGCAGGTGAGAACTAGTAGAGCCCGAGAAAATCCGAGGCTAAAGTCAGTTGGGCCAAAGACAGGCCAACGATAAAGCCAGCAGAGCCCGAGACAAACAGTTGGGCCAAAGTCAGGACAAGGTCTTGAGACAAGCCAAGGTCAAAACTAGCAGGGCCCAAGACAACCAGCAGTGCCTTAGACAAGGCCAGAGCCAGTAGGGCCCCGAGACAAGCTAAGACCAAAGGCAGCAGGGCCAGAGACAACCAGTAGGAACCGAGACAGGCCAAGGCCAAAGCAAGCAGGACCGATACAACCAGTAGGGTAAGAGAATATCCAATACCAAAACCAGCCGGGCCCGAGACAACCAGTTAGACCTGAGAGAAGCCAAGGCCAAAGCCAGCATGGCCTGAGACAACCAGTAGGGCCCGAGATAGGCCAAGGCCATAGCCTGCAGGGCCCGAGACAACCAGTAGCACCTGAGACAGGCCAATACTAGAGTCAGCAGGGCCCAAGACAACCAGTTGGGCCAGAGTCAGGCCAAGGCCACAGCCAACAGGGCCCGAGACAATCAGTAGGGCCAAAAACAGGACAAGTACAAAGGCCCGAGACAACCAGAAGGGCCTGAGATAGGCCATGGGAAAAGCCAGCAGGGCCCATGACAGGCCAAGGCCAAAGCTAGCAGGGCATGTTTCAGGCCAAGGCCAAAGCCAGCAGGGCATGAGACAACCAGTAGGGCCCAAGACAAGCCAAGGCCAAAGCCAGAAGGGAACGAGATAGGCCAAGGGCAAAGCCAGCATGCCCCGAGGCTACCAGTAGGACCTGAGACAATCCGAAGCCACAGCTAGCGGGGCCTGAGACAACCAGTAGGGCCAAAAACAGGCCAAGGACCAGTAAGGCCCGAGAAAGGCCAAGGCGAAAGCCAGCAGGGCGCGAGACAACCAGTAGGGCCCTAGAAAAGCCAAGGTCAAAGCCAACAGGGCCTGTGATGACCATTGTTGCCCGAGACACGACAAGTCCAATGCCAGAAGGGCACAAGACAGGCCAAGATCAAAGCCAGCAGGGCCCGAGACAACCAGTAGGGCCTAAAACAAGGCCGAGGCCAAAGACCCGAGACAACCAGAACTGCCCAGGCCATGGGAAAAGCCAGCAGGGCCCGAGACAACCATAAGGGCCCGAAACAGCCAAAGCCAGAAGGGCCCAAAACAGGCGAAGGCCAAAGCCAGCAGGGCCCGAGGCAATCAGTAGGGCCCGAGAAAAGCCAAGGTCAAAGCCAGCTGGAACCAATACATCCAGTAGGACCCGAGACAAGCCAAGGCCAAAGCCAGAAGGGCCCGAGACTACTAGTAGGGCCTGAGACTAGCCAAGGTTAAAGCCAGCAGGGTCCGAGACAACCAGTAGGACCCAAGACAAGCCGAAGCCAATGCCAGAAGGGCCCGAGACAACCAGTAGGGCTCGAGAAAAGCCAAGGCCTAAGCCAGCAGGACAGGGACATCCAGTAGGGCCCGAGACAAGCCAAGGTCAAAGTCAGCAGGGCCCGAGACAACTAGTAGGTCCCGAGACAAGCCAAGGTTAATGCCAGTAGGGCCACAGACAGGCCAAAGCCAGCAGGGCCTCTGACAACCAATGGGTCCCAAAACAGGCCAAAACCAGCAGGGACCGATGCAACCAGTAGGGCCTGAGGCAGGCCAAGATCAAAGTCAGTATGGCCACAGACAGGCCAAAGCCAGCAGAGTACGAGACAAGCCAAGGCTAAAGCCAGCAGGGCCCGAGACAACCAGTAGGACCCAAGAAAGGCCAAGTCCAAAGCCAGCGGGGCCCGAGCCAACCGGTAGGGCTCGAGACAAGCCAAGGCCAAAGCCAGCAGCTCCCGAGACAACAAGTAGGGCCCGAGAAAAACCAAGGCCAAAGCCAGCAGGACAGGGACATCCAGTAAGGCCCGAGACGCGTCAAGGTCAAAGTCAGCAGTGCCCGAGACAACTAGTAGGTCCGGAGACAAGCCAAGGTCAATGCCAGTAGGGCCACAGACAGGCCAAAGCCAGCAGGGCCTCGAGACACCCAATGGGGCCCAAAACAGGCCAAAGCTAGCAGGGCCTGATGAGACCAGTAGGGCACGAGACAGGCCAAGGTCAAAGTCAGTATGGCCACAGACAGGCCAAGGCCAAAGCCAGCAGGGTTCGAGACAAGCCAAGGCTAAAGCCAGCAGGGCCCGAGACAACCAATAGGGCTTGAGACATGCCAAGGCCAGAGCCAGCAGGACCCGAGACAACAAGTAGGGCCCAATAAAAGCCAAGGCCAAAGCCAGAAGGGCCCGAGACAACCAGTAGGACCTGAGACAAGCCAAGGTTAAAGCCAGTAGAGCCCGAGACAACCAATAGGACCAGAGACGAGCCAAGGCCAATGCCAGAAGAGCCCGAGACAACCAGTAGGGCCTGAGACAAGCCAAAGCCAAATCTAGCAGGGCCCGAGACAGGCCAAAGAGAGGAGGGCCCGAGACAATCAGTTGGGCCCAAGAAAATCCAACGTCTAAGCCAGCAGTGCTCAAGACAATGAGTAGGGCCTGAGACAAACCAAGGCCAAAGTCAGCAGGGCCCGAGACAGCCAGAAGGGCCCGAGACAGGTCTAGTCCAAGCCAGCAAGGCCCAAGACAACCAGTAGGGCCGTAGACAAGCCAAAGCCAGCAGGGCCCCAGACAATCAGTAGCGCTTGAGACAAGCCAAAGCCAACAGTGCCCGAGACAACCAATAGGGCCCGATACAGGCCAAGGCTAAAGCCAACAGTGCCTGAGACAAGTAGTAGGGCCTGAGACAGGCTAAGACTAATGCCAGCAGGGCACGAGACTGGCTAAAGCTAAAGCCAGCAGGGCCCGCCACAACCAGTAGGACCCGAGACAAGCCAAGGCCACAGTCAACAGGGCTCGAGATAACCAGTAGGGCCCAAAACAGGCCAAGGCCAAAGGCCCGAAACAACGAGTAGGGCCTGAGACAGGCCAAGGCCAAAGCCAGCAGGGCCCGAAACAGCCAGTAGCACCTGAGACAGGCCAAAGCTAGAGTCAGCAGGGCCCAAGACAACCAGTTGGGCCAGAATCAGGCCAAGGCCAAAGCCAGAAGGGCCTGAGACAAGCCAAGATCAAAGCCAGCAGGTCCTGAGACAACCAGTAGGGCCAGACACAAGCCAAGGTCAAAGCCAGCCGGGCCAGAGACTTCATGTACTGCCTGAGACAAGCCAACGGCAAATCAGCAGGGCCCAAGAGAAGCCAAGGCAAGAGCCAGTAGGGCCCGAGTCATGCCAAGACCAAAGGCAGCAGGACCAGAGACAACCAGTAGGACCCGAGACAAGCCAAGGCCACAGGCAGTAGGGCACGAGACAGCCCAAGGCCAAAGCCAACAGGGCCCGAGACAATCAGTAGGGCCATAAACAGGACAAGTCCAAAGGCCCGAGACAACCAGAAGGGCCTGAGATAGGCCATGGGAAAAGCCAGCAGGGCCCATGACAGGCCAAGGCCAAAGCTAGCAGGGCATGTTTCAGGCGAAGGCCAAAGCCAGCAGGGCATGAGACAACCAGTAGTGCCCAAGACAAGCCAAGGCCAAAGCCAGAAGGGCACAAGATAGGCCAAGGGCAAAGCCAGCATGGCCCGAGACTACCAGTAGGACCTGAGACAATCCGAAGCCACAGCTAGCGGGGCCTGAGACAACCAGTAGGGCCAAAAACAGGCCAAGGTAAAAATGGCCTACTCAACCAGTAAGGCCCGAGAAAGGCCAAGGCGAAAGCCAGCAGGGCGCGAGACAACCAGTAGGGCCCTAGACAAGCCAAGGTCAAAGCCAGCAGGGCCTGTGATGACCATTGTTGCCCGAGACACAACAAGTCCAATGCCAGAAGGGCACAAGACAGGCCAAGATCAAAGCCAGCAGGGCCCGAGACAACCAGTAGGGCCAAAAACAAGGCCGAGGCCAAAGACCCGAGACAATCAGAACTGCCCAAGGCTGGCCATGGGAAAAGCCAGCAGGGCCCGAGACAACCAGTAGGGCCCGAGACAGCCAAAGCCAGAAGGGCCCGAAACAGGTGAAGGCCAAAGCCAGCAGGGCCCGAGGCAACCAGTAGGGCCCGAGAAAAGCCAAGGTCAAAGCCAGCTGGAACCAATACATCCAGTAGGGCCCGAGACAAGCCAAGGCCAAAGCCAGAAGGGCTCGAGACAACGAGTAGGGCCTGAGACAAGCCAAGGTCAAAGCCAGCAGGGTCCGAGACAACTAGTAGGACCCGAGACAAGCCAAGGCCAAAGCCAGCCGGGCCCGAGACAACAAGTAGGGCCTGAGAAAAGCCAAGGCCAAAGCCAGTAGGGCCCAATGCAACCAGTAGGGTGCGAGACAAGCCATGCCAAAATCCAGCAGGGCCCGTGACAACCAGTAGGGCCCAAGATAGAAGAAGGCCAAAGCCAGCAGAGTCTGAGACAACCAGTAGAGCCCGAGACAGGCCAAGGCCAAAGCCAGCAGGGCCCGAGACAACCAGTAAGGCCCGAGACAGGACAAGGCAAAAGTCAGCAAAGCCCGAGACAACCAGTACGGCTCGAGAGAGGTCTAGGCCAAGCCAGCAAGGCCCGAGACAACCAGTAGGGTCCGAGACAGGTCTAGTCTAAGCCAGCTAGGCCCAAGACAACCAGGAGGGCCCTAGACAAGCCAAGGCCAAAGCCTACAGTGCCCGAGACAACCAATAGGGCCCGAGACAGGCCAAGGCTAAAGCCAGCATTGCCCAAGACAAGTAGTAGGGCTTGAGATAGGCCAAGGTCAATGCCAGCAGGGCAGGAGACTGGCTAAAGCTAAAGCCGGCAGGGCCCGCGACAACCAGTAGGACCCGAAACAAGCCAAGGCCACAGTCAGGAGGGCCCGAGACAACCAGTAGGGCCCAAAACAGGCAAAGGCCAAAGCTAGCAGGGCCTGAGACAACCAGTAGGACCCGAGACAAGCCAAGGCCAAAGCCAGAAGGGCCCGAGACAACCAGTAGGGCCTGAGACTAGCCAAGGTTAAAGCCAGCAGGGTCCGAGACAACCAGTAGGACCCAAGACAAGCCGAAGCCAATGCCAGAAGGGCCCGAGACAACCAGTAGGGCTCGAGTTAAGACATGGCCAAAGCCAGCAGGACCCAAGACAAAAAGTAGGACCCAAGAAAAGCCAAGGCCAAAGCCAGCAGGACAGGGACATCCAGTAGGGCCCGAGACAAGCCAAGGTCAAAGTAAGCAGGGTCCGAGACAACTAGTAGGTCCCGAGACAAGCCAAGGTTAATGCCAGTAGGGCCACAGACAGGCCAAAGCCAGCAGGGCCTCTGACAACCAATGGGTCCCAAAAGAGGCCAAAACCAGCAGGGCCCGATGCAACCAGTAGGGCCTGAGGCAGGCCAAGATCAAAGTCAGTATGGCCACAGACAGGCCAAGGCCAAAGCCAGCAGAGTACGAGACAAGCCAAGGCTAAAGCCAGCAGGGCCCGAGACAACCAGTAGGACCCAAGAAAGGCCAAGTCCAAAGCCAGCGGGGCCCGAGCCAACCGGTAGGGCTCGAGACAAGCCAAGGCCAAAGCCAACAGGTCCGGAGACAACAAGTAGGGCCCGAGAAAAGCCAAGGCCAAAACCAGCTGGACAGGGACATCCAGTAAGGCCCGAGACACGTCAAGGTCAAAGTCAGCAGTGCCTGAGACAACTAGTAGGTCCCGAGACAAGCCAAGGTCAATGCCAGTAGGGCCACAGACAGACCAAAGCCAGCAGGGCCTCGAGACAACCAATGGGGCCCAAAACAGGCCAAAGCTAGCAGGGCCCGATGAGACCAGTAGGGCACGAGACAGGCCAAGGTCAAAGTCAGTATGGCCACAGACAGGCCAAGGCCAAAGCCAGCAGGGTCCGAGACAAGCCAAGGCTAAAGCCAGCAGAGCCCGAGACAACCAATAGGGCTCGAGACATGCCAAGGCCAGAGCCAGCAGGACCCGAGACAACAAGTAGGGCCCAATGAAAGCTAAGGCCAAAGCCAGAAGGGCCCAAGACAACCAGTAGGACCTGAGACAAGCCAAGGTTAAAGCCAGTAGAGCCCGAGACAACCAATAGGACCCGAGATGAGCCAAGGCCAATGCCAGAAGAGCCCAAGACAATCAGTAGGGCCTGAGACAAGCCAAAGCCAAATCTAGCAGGGCCCGAGACAGGCCAAAGCCAGGAGGGCCCGAGACAATCAGTTGGGCCCAAGAAAATCCAACGTCTAAGCCAGCAGGGCTCAAGACAACTAGTAGGGCCTGAGACAAACCAAGGCCAAAGTGAGCAGGGCCCGAGACAACCAGTAGGGCCCGAGACAGGTCTAGTCCAAGCCAGCAAGGCCCAAGACAACCAGTACGGCCGCAGACAAGCCAAGGCCAATGCCAGCAGGGCCCCAGACAATCAGTAGCGCTTGAGACAAGCCAAAGCCAACAGTGCCCGAGACAACCAATAGGGCCCGATACAGGCCAAGGCTAAAGCCAACAGTGCCTGAGAAAAGTAGTAGGGCCTGAGACAGGCTAAGACTAATGCCAGCAGGGCACGAGACTGGCTAAAGCTAAAGCCAGAAGGGCCCGCGACAACCAGTAGGACCCGAGACAAGCGAAGGCCCAGTCAACAGGGCTCGAGACAACCAGTAGGGCCCAAAACAGGCCAAGACCAAAGGCCCGAAACAACCAGTAGGGCCCGAGACAGGCCAAGGCCAAAGCCAGCAGGGCCCGAGACAGCCAGTAGGGCTTGAGACAAGCCAAGGCCAAAGGCAGCAGGACCTGAGACAACAAGTAGGGCCCAAGAGAAGCCAAGGCCAAAGCCAGCAGGGCCCGAGACAACCAGTATGGTGCAACACAAGCCATGCCAAAATCCAGCAGGGCCCATGACAACCAGTAGGGCCCGAGACAGAAGAAGGCCAAAACTAGCAGGGCCCAAGAAAACCAGTAGGACCCGAGACAGCCAAAGCAAGAAGGGCCCGACACAGGCCAAGGCTAAAGCCAGCACGGCCCGGGACAGACCATGGCCAAAGTCTGTAGGGCCAGAGACAGGCCAAAGCTAGCAGGGCCCGGGACAAGCCAAAGCCAATGCCAGCAAGGCCCAAAACAACCGACACAGGCCAAGGCTAAAGACAGCAGGGCCCGAGACAACCAGTAGGGCCCGAGACAGGCCAAAGCCAGCAGGGCACGAGATAGGCCAAGGTCAAAGCCAGCTGGACCCAAGATAATGAGGAGGGCCCGAGAAAAGCCAACGTCAAAGCCAGCTGGACCCAAGACAACCAGTAGGGCCCGAGACAAGCCAAGACCAAAGCCAGAAGGGCCCGAGACAACCAGTAGTGCCTGAGACAAGCCAAGGTCAAAGCCAGCAGGGTCTGAGACAACCAGTAGGACCCGATACAAGCCAAAGCCAATACCAGAAGGGCCCGAGCCAACCGGTAGGGCTCGAGATAAGCCAAAGCCAAAGCCAGCAGGGCCCGAGACAAAAAGTAGGGCCCAAGAAAGGCCAAGGCCAAAGCCAGCGGAGCCCGAGCCAACCGGTAGGGCTTGAAACAAGCCAAGGCCAAAGCCAGCAGGGCCTGAGACTACAAGTCGGGCCCGAGAAAAGCCAAAGCCAGCAGTGCCCGAGGCAACCAGTAGGGTGCGTGACAAGCCATGCCAAAATCCAGCAGGGCCCGTGACAACCAGTAGGGCCCGAGACAGAAAAAGGCCAAAGCAAGCAGGGCCCAAGAAAAACAGTAGGGCCCGAGACAGGCCAAGGCCAAAGCCAGCAGGGTCCAAGACAACCAGTAGAACCCGAGACAGGCCAAGGCCAAAGCTAGCAAGGCCCGAGACAACCAGTAAAGCCCGAGACAGAACAAGGCAAAAGTCAGCAAAGCCCGAGATAACCAGTAGGGCTCGAGACAGGTCTATGCCAAGCCAACAAAGCCCGAGACAACCAGTAGGGCCCTAGACAAGCCAAGGCTAAAGCCAGCAGGGCCCCAGGCAATCAGTAGCGCTTTAGACAAGCCAAAGCCAACAGTGCCTGAGACAACCAGTAAGGCCCGAGACAGAACAAGGCAAAAGTCAGGAAAGCCCGAGACAACAAGTAGGGCTTGAGACAGGTCTAGGCCAAGACCGCAAGGCCCGAGACAACCAGTAGGGCCTGAGACAGGTCTAGTCCAAGCCAGCAAGGCCCAAGACAACCAGTAGGGCCCGCGACAGGCCAAGGCCAAAGCCAGAAGGGCCCCAGACAATCAGTAGGGCTTGAGACAAGCCAAAGCCTACAGTGCCCGAGACAACCAATAGGGCCCCAGACACGCCAAGGCTTAAGCCAGCATGCCCAAGACAAGTAGTAGGGCCTGAGACAGGCCAAAGCCAGCAGGGCACAACATAGGCCAATACCAAAGCCATCACAGCCCAAGACAACCAATAGAACCTGAAACAACCAGTGGGGCCCAAAAAAGACCTAGGCCAAAGGCCCGAGTGGACCGATAGGGCCCGAAACAGGCGAAGGTCAAAGCCAACTGGGCCCAAGACAACCAGTAGGGCCCGAGAAAAGCCAAGGTCAAAGCCAGCTGGACCCAAGACAACCAGTATGGCCCGAGAAAAGCCAAGGTCAAAGCCAGCTGGACCCAAGACAACCAATAGGGCCCGAGAAAAGCCAAGGTCAAAGCCAGCTGGACCCAAGACAACCAGTAGGGCCCGAGACAAGCCAAGACCAAATCCAGAAGGTCCCGAGACAACCAGTAGGGCCTGAGGCAAGCCACGGTCAAAGCCAGCAGTGTACGAGACAACCAGTAGGACCCGAGACAAGCCAAAGCCATTGCCAGAAGGGCCCGAGCCAACCGGTAGGGCCCGAGAAAAGCCAAGGCCAAAGCCAGCAGGGCCCGAGGCAACCAGTAGGGTGCGAGACAAGCCAAGGCCAAAGCCAGCAGGGCCTGAGACAACCAGTAGGACCCGAGACAAGCCAAGGCCAAAGCTAGAAGGGCCCGAGACAACCAGTAGGGCCTGAGACAAGCCAAGGTTAATGCCAGCAGGGTCCGAGGCAACCAGTAGGACCCGAGACAAGCCAAAGCCAATGCCAAATGGGCCCGAGACAACCAGTAGGGCTCGAGACAAGCCAAGGCCAGAGCCAGCAGGACCCGTCACAACAAGTAGGGCCCGATAAAAGCCAAGGCCAAAGCCAGAAGGAAATGAGACAACCAGTAGGGCCTGAGACAAGTCAAGGTTAAAGCCATTAGGGCCCGAGACTACCAGTAGGACCCGAGACAAGCCAAGCCTAAAAGCCAGAAGGGCCCAAGACAACCAGTAGGGCCTGAGACAAGCCAAAGCCAAATCTAGCAGGGCCCGAGACAGGCCAAAGCCAGGAGGGCCAGAGACAACCAGTTGGGCCAAAGAAAATCTAAGGTCTAAGCCAGAAGGACTCAAGACAACTAGTAGGGCCTGGGACAAGCCAAGGCCAAAGTCAGCAGGGCCCGAAACAACCAGTAGGGTCTGAGACAAGCCATAGCTATCAGGGCCCAAGACAACCAGTAGGGCCCGAGACTGGTCTAGTTCAAGGCAGCAAGGCCCAAGACAACCAGTAGGGCCCTAGACAAGCCAAGGACAAAGCCAGCAGTGCCCCAGATAATCAGTAGTGCTTGAGACAAGCCAAAGCCAACAGTGCCCGAGACAACCAATAGGGCCCAAGACAGGCCAAGGCTAAAGCGAACAGTGCCTGAGACAAGTAGTAGGGCCTGAGACAGTCCAAGACTAATGCCAGCAGGGCACGAGACTGGCTAAAGCTAAAGCCAGCAGGGCCTGCGACAACCAGTAGGACCCTAGACAAGCCAAGGCCACAGTCAAGAGGGCTCGAGACAGCCAGTAGGGCCCAAAGCAGGCCAAAGGCCGAAACAAACAATAGGGCCTGAGACAGGCCAAGGCCAAAGCCATCAGGGCCTGAGACAACAAGTAGGGCTTGAGACAAGCCAAGGCCAAAGCCAGCAGGACCTGAGACAACAAGTAGGGCCCGAGAAAAGCCAAGGCCAAAGCCAGCAGGGCCCGAGACAACCAGTATGGCGCAAGACAAGTCATGCCAAAAGCCAGCAGGGCCCATGACAACCAGTAGGGCCCGAGACAGAAGAAGGCCAAAACTAGCAGGGCCCAAGAAAACCAGTAGGACCCGAGACAGCCAAAGCCAGAAGGGCCCGATACAGGCCAAGGCCAAAGCCAGCAGGGCCCGGGACAGAACAAGACCAAAGTCTGCAGGGCCCGAGACAGGCCAAGGCCAAAGCTAGCAGGGGCCGGGACAAGCCAAAGCCAATGCCAGCAAGGCCCAAAACAACCGACACAGGCCAAGGCTAAAGACAGCAGGGCCTGAGACAACCAGTAGGGCCCGAGACAGGCCAAAGCCAGCAGGGCACGAGACAGGCCAAGACCAAAGCCAACAGAGCCCAAGACAACCAGTAGGACCCGAGACAAGCCAAAGCCAATGCCAGAAGGGCCCAAGCCAACCAGTAGGGCTCGAGACAAGCCAAGGCCAAAGCCAGCAAGGCCCAAGACAACCAGTAGGGCCCGAGACATGCCAAGGCCAAAGCCAGAAGGGCCCCAGACAATCAGTGGGGCTTGAAACAAGCCAAAGCCTACAGTGCCCGAGACAACCAATAGGGTCCGAGACAGGCTAAGGCTTAAGCCAGCAGTGCCGGAGATAAGTAGTAGGGCCTGATACAGGCCAAAGCCAGCAGGGCACAAGACAGGCCAAGACCAAAGCCAACAGGGCCAAAGACAACCAATAGGACCCGAAACAACCAGTGGGGCCCAAAACAGGCCTAGGCCAAAGGCCCGAGACAACCGGTAGGGCCCGAAACAGGCGAAGGCCAAAGCCAGCACGGCCCGAGGCAACCAGTAGGGCCCGAGAAAAGCCAAGGTCAAAGCCAGCTGGACCCAAGACAACCAGTAGGGCCAGAGACAAGCCAATGCCAAAGCCAGAAGGGCCCGAGACAATCAGTAGGGCCTGAGACAAGCCAAGGTCAAAGCCAGCAGGGTCCGAGACAACTAGCAGGACCCGAGACACGCCAAAGCCAATGCCAGAAGGGCCCGAGCCAACCGGTAGGGCCCGAGACAAGCCGAGGCCAAAGCCAGCTGGGTCTGAGACAACCAGTAGGGTGTGAGACAAGCCATGGCAAAATCCAGCAGGGCCCGTGACATCCAGTAGGGCCCGAGACAGAAGAAGGCCAAAGCTAGCAGGGCCCAAGAAAACCAGTAGGGCCTGAGACAGGCCAAGTGCAAAGCCAGCAGAGTCCGAGACAACCAGTATAGCCCGAGACATGCCAAGGCCAAAGCCAGCAGGGCCCGAGAAAACCAGTAAGGCCCGAGACAGAAGAGGTCAAAAGTCAGCAAAGCCCGAGACAACCAGTAGGGCTCGAGACCGGTCTAGGCCAAGCCAGCAAGACCCGAGACAACCAGTAGGGCCCTAGACAAGTCAAGGCCAAAGCCAGCAGGGCCCCAAACAATCAGTAGGGTTTGAAACAAGCCAAAGCCTACAGTGCCTGCGACAACCAATAGGGCCCGACACAGGCCAAGGCTAAAGCCAGCAGGGCCCGAGACAAGTAGTAGGGCCTGAGACAGGCCAAGGTCAATGCCAGCAGGGTAGGAGACTGGCTAAAGCTAAAGCCAGCAGGGCCCGCGACAACCAGTAGGACCCGAGACAAGCCCAGGCCACAGTCAGCAGGGCCCAAGACAACCAGTAGGGCCCGAGACAGGCCAAGGCCAAAGCTAGCAGGGCCTGAGACTACCAGTAGTACCCGAGACAAGCCAAGGCCTAAGCCAGAAGGGCCTGAGACAACCAGTAGGACCCAAGACAAGCCGAAGCCAATGCCAGAAGGGTCCGAGACAACCAGTAGGGCTCGAGACAAGCCAAGGCCAAAGCCAGCAGGACTCGAGACAAAAAGTACGACCCGAGAAAAGCCAAGGCCAAAGCCAGCAGGACAGGGACATCCAGTAAGGCCCGGGACAAGCCAAGGTCAAAGTCAGCAGTGCCCGAGACAACAAGTCGGGCCGATAAAAGCCAAGGCCAAAGCCAGAAGGGCCCGAGACAATAAGTAGGGCCTGAGTCAATCCAAGGTCTAAGCCAGTAGGGCCCAAGAAAACCAGTAGGACCCGAGACAGCCAAAGCCAGCAGGGCCCGGGACAGAACAAGGCCAAAGTCTGCAGGGCCCGAGACAGGCTAAGGCCAAAGCCAGCAGGGCACGAGACCCGCCAAGACCAAAGCCAACAGAGCCCAAGACAACCAGTAGGACCTGAAACAACCAGTGGTGCCCAAAACAGGCCTAGGCCAAAGGCCCGAGACAACCGGTAGGGCCCGAAACAGGTGAAGGCCAAAGCCAGCAGGGCCCGAGAAAAGCCAAGGTCAAAGCCAGCTGGACCCAAGATAATGAGTAGGGCCCGAGAAAAGCCAAGGTCAAAGCCAGCTGGACCCAAGACAACCTGTAGGGCCAGAGAAAAGCCAAGGTCAAAGCCAGCTGGACCCAAGACAGCCAGTAGGGCCCGAGAAAAGCCAAGGTCAAAGCCAGCTGGACCCAAGACAACCAGTAGGGCCTGAGAAAAGCCAAGGTCAAAGCCAGCTGGACCCAAGACAACCAGTAGGGCCCGAAACAAGCCAAGACCAAAGCCAGAAGGGCCCGAGACAACCAGTAGGGCCTGAGACAAGCCAAGGTCAAAGCCAGCAGGGTCCGAGACAACCAGTAGGACCCGAGACAAGCCAAAGCTAATGCCAGAAGGGCCCGAGCCAACCGGTAGGGCTCGAGACAAGCCAAGGCCAAAGCTAGCAGGGCCCGAGACAACAAGTAGGGCCCAAGAAAAGCCAAGGCCAAAGCCAGCAGGGAACGAGGCAACCAGTAGGGTGCGAGACAAGCCATGCCAAAGCCAGCAGGGCCCTTAACAACCAGTAGGGCCCGAGACAAAAGAAGGCCAAAGCCAGCAGGGCCCAAGAAAACCAGTAGGGCCTGAGACAGGCCAAGGCCAAAGCCAGTAATGTCCGAGACAACCAGTAGAGCCCGAGACAGGCCAAGGCCAAAGCCAGCAGGGCCCGAGACAACCATTAAGGCAAAAGTTAGGAAAGCCCGAGACAACCAGTAGGGCTTGAGACAGGTCTAGGCCAAGCCCGCAAGGCCCGAGACAACCAGTAGTGCCCCAGACAGGTCTAGTCCAAGCCAGCAAGGCCCAAGATAACCAGTAGAGCCCTAGACAAGCCAAGGCCAAAGCCAGCAGGGCCCCAGACATTCAGTTGGGCTCGAGACAAGCCAAAGCCTACAGTGCCCGAGACAACCAATAGGGCCTGAGACAGGCCAAGGCTTAAGCCAGCAGTGCCCGAGACAAGTAGTAGGGCCTGAGACAGGCCAAGACTAATGCCAGCAGGGCACGAGACTGGCTAAAGCTAAAGTCAGCAGGGCCCGCGACAACCAGTAGGACCCGAGACAAGCCAAAGCCACAGTCTGCAGGACTCGAGACAACCAGTAGGGCCCAAAACAGGCCAAAGCCAGCAGGGCCTGAGACAACCAGTAGGACCTGAGACAAGCCAAGGCCAAAGCCAGAAAGGCCCGACACAACCAGTAGGGCCTGAGACAAGCCAAAGCCAAATCTAGCAGGGCCCTAGACAGGCCAAAGCCAGGAGGACCCGAGACAACCAGTTCGGCCCAAGAAAATCCAACGTCTAAGCCTGCAGGGCTCAAGACAACTAGTAGGGCCTGAGACAAACCAAGGCCAAAGTCAGCAGTGCCCGAGACAACTAGTAGGGTCTGAGACAAGCCATAACTAGCAGGGCCCAAGTCAACCAGTAGGGCCCGAGACAGGTCTAGTCCAAGCCAGCAAGGTCCAAGACAACCAGTAGAGCCCTAGACAAGCCAAGGCCAAAGCCAGCAGGGCTCCAGACAATCAGTAGGGCTTGAGACAAGCCAAAACCCGAGACAACCAATAGGGCCCGAGACAGGCAAGGCTAAAGCCAGCAGTACCCGAGACAAGTAGTAGAGCCTGAAACAGGCCAAGACCAATGCCAGCAGGGCACGAGAGTGGCTGAAGCTAAAGCCAGCAGGGCCCGCGACAACCAGTAGGACCCGAGACAAGCCAAGGCCACAATCAGCAGGGCTCGAGACAACCAGTAGGGCCCAAAACAGGCCAAGGCCAAAGGCCCGAAACAAACAGTAGGGCCCGAGACAGGCCAATGCCAAAGCCATCAGGGCACGAGGCTGGCTAAAGCTATAGCCAGCAAGGCCCACGACGACCAGTAGGACCCGAGACAAGCCAAGGCCACAGTCAGCTGGGTTCGAGACAACCAGTAGGGCCTAAAACAGGCCAAGGCCAAAGGCCCGAAACAACCAGTAGGGCCCGAGGCAGGCCAAGGCCAAAACCAGCAAGGCACGAGACTGGCTAATGCCAAAGCCAGCGGGGCCCGAGCCAACTGGTAGGGCTTGAGGCAAGCCAAAGCCAGCAGGGCCCGAGGCAACCAGTAGGGTGCGTGACAAGCCATGCCAAAATCTAGCAGGGCCCGTGACAACCAGTAGGGACCGAGACAGAAGAAGGCCAAAGCCAGCAGGGCCCAAGAAAACCAGTAGGGCCCGAGACAGGCCAAGGCCAAAGCCAGCAGGGTCCGAGACAACCAGTAGAACCCGAGACAGGCCAAGGCCAAAGCTAGCAGGGCCCAAGACAACCAGAAAGGCCCGAGACAGAACAAGGCAAAGGTCAGCAAAGCCCGAGACAACCAGTAGAGCTCGAGACAGGTCTATTCCAAGCCAGCAAGGCCCGAGACAACCAGTAGGGCCCTAGACAAGCCAAGGCTAAAGCCAGCAGGGCCCCAGACAATCAGTAGCGCTGTAGACAAGCCAAAGCCAACAGTGCCTGAGACAACCAGTAAGGCCCGAGACAGAACAAGGGAAAAGTCAGGAAAGCCCGAGACAACAAGTAGGGCTTGAGACAGGTCTAGGCCAACCTACCAAGGCCCGAGAAAACCAGTAGGACCCGAGACAGGTCTAGTCCAGGCCAGCAAGGCCCAAGACAACCAGTATGGCCCGAGACAGGCCAAGGCCAAAGCCAGAAGGGCCCCAGACAATCAGTAGGGTTTGAGACAAGCCAAAAGCCTACAGTGCCCGAGACAACCAATAGGGCCCGAGACAGGCCAAGGCTTAAGCCAGCAGTGCCCAAGACAAGTAGTAGGGCTTGAGACAGGCCAAAGCCAGCAGGGCACAAGACAGGCGAAGACCGAAGCCAAGAGAGCCCAAGACAACCAATAGGACCCGAAACAACCAGTGGGGCCCAAAACAGGCCTAGGCCAAAGGCCCGAGACAACTTATAGGGCCTGAAACAGGCGAAGGCCAAAGCCAGCAGGGCCCGAGAAAAGCTAAGGTCAAAGCCAGCTGGGCTCAAGACAAGCAGTAGGGCCCGAGAAAAGCCAAGGTCAAAGCCAGCTGGACCCAAGAAAACCAGTAGGACCCGAGAAAAGCCAAGGTCAAAGCCAGCTGGACCCAAGACGACCAGTAGGGCCCGAGAAAAGCCAAGGTCAAAGCCAGCTGGACCCAAGACAACCAGTAGGGCCCGAGAAAAGCCAAGGTCAAAGCCAGCTGGACCCAAAACAACCAATAGGGCCCGAGACAAGCCAAGACCAAAGCCAAAAGGGCCCGAGACAACCAGTAGGGCCTGAGACAAGCCAAGGTCAAAGCCAGCAGGGTCCGAGACAACCAGTAGGACCTGAGACAAGCCAAAGCCAATGCCATAAGGGCCCGAGCCAACCGGTAGGGTTCGAGACAAGCCAAGGCCAAAGCCAGCAGGGCCCGAGACAACAAGTAGGGCCCAAGAAAAGCCATGGTCAAAGCCATCAGGGCACGAGGCAACCAGTAGGGTGCGAGATAAGCCATGCCAAAGCCAGCAGGGCCCGTGACAACCAGTAGGGCCCGAGACAGAAGAAGGCCAAAGCCAGCAGGGCCCAAGAAAACCAGTAGGGCCTGAGACAGGCCAAGGCAAAAGCCAGTAGGGTCCGAGACAACCAGCAGAGCCTGAGACAGGCCAAGACCAAAGCCAGCAGGGCCCGAGACAACCAATAAAGCCCGAGACAGAACAAGTCAAAAGTCAGGAAAGCCCGAGACAACCAGTAGGGCTTGAGACAGGTCTAGGCCAAGCCCGCAAGGCCCGAGACAACCAGTAGTGCCCCAGACAGGTCTAGTCCAAGCCAGCAAGGCCCAAGATAACCAGTAGGGCCCTAGACAAGCCAAGGCCAAAGCCAGCAGGGCCCCAGACATAAAGTAGGGCTCAAGACAAGCCAAAGCCTACAGTGCCCTAGACTACCAATAGGGCCCGATACAGGCCAAGGCTTAAGCCAGCAGTGCCCGAGACAAGTAGTAGGACCTGAGACAGGCCAAGACCAATGCCAGCAGGGCACGAGACTGGCTAAAGCTAAAGCCAGCAGGGCCCGTAACAACCAGTAGGACCCGAGACAAGCCAAAGCCACAGTCTGCAGGGCTCGAGACAACCAGTAGGGCCCAAAACAGGCCAAGGCCAAAGCCAGCAGGGCCTGTGACAACCAGTAGGACCCGAGACAAGCCAAAGCCAAAGCCAGAAGGGCCCGAGACAACCAGTAGGGCCTGAGACAAGCCAAGGTTAAAGCCAAGAGGGTCCGAGACAACCAGTAGGACCCGAGACGAGCCAAAGTCAATGCCAGAAGGGCCCGAGACAACCAGTAGGGCTTGAGACAAGCCAAGGCCAGAGCCAGCAGGACCCGAGACAACAAGTAGGGCACAATAAAAGCCAAGGCCAAAGCCAGCAGGGCCCGCGACAACCAGTAGGACCCGAGACAAGCCAAAGCCACAGTCTGCAGGGCTCGAGACAACCAGTAGGGCCCAAAACAGGCCAAGGCCAAAGCCAGCAGGGCTTGAGACAACCAGTAGGACCCGAGACAAGCCAAGGCCAAAGCCAGAAGGGCCCAAGACAACCAGTAGGGCCTGAGACAAGCCAAGGTTAAAGCCAACAGGGTCCGAGACAACCAGTAGGACCCGAGACGAGCCAAAGTCAATGCCAGAAGGGCCCGAGACAACCAGTAGGGCTTGAGACTAGCCAAGGCCAGAGCCAGAAGGGCCCGAGACAACCAGTAGGGCCTGAGACAAACCAAGGTTAAAGCCAGCAGGGCCCGAGACACCAATAGGACCCGAGACGAGCCAAGGCCAAAGCCAGAAGGGCCCGAGACAACCAGTAGGGCCTGAGACAAGCCAAAGCCAAATCTAGCAGGGGCCGAGACAGGCCAAAGCCAGGAGGGCCCGAGACTACCAGTTGGGCCCAAGAAAATCCAACGTCTAAGCCAGCAGGGCTCAAGACAACTAGTAGGGCCTGAGACAAACCAAGGCCAAAGTCAGCAGGGCCAGAGACAACCAGTAGCGTCTGAGACAAGCCATAGCTAGCAGGGCCCAAGACAACCAGTAGGGCCCGAGACAGGTCTAGTCCAAGCCAGCAAGGCCCAAGACAACCAGTAGGGCCCTAGACAAGCCAAGGCCAAAGCC
Source organism: Phyllobates terribilis (assembly GCF_046119375.1). Lineage (NCBI taxonomy): Eukaryota > Metazoa > Chordata > Amphibia > Anura > Dendrobatidae > Phyllobates > Phyllobates terribilis. Next base: position 1,150,559 of record NW_027363026.1, read on the forward strand.
AGCAGGGCTCCAGACAATCAGTAGGGCTTGAGACAAGCCAAAGCCTGCAGTGCCCGAGACAACCAATAGGGCCCGAGACAGCCAAGGCTAAAGCCAGCAGTACCCGAGACAAGTAGTAGGGCCTGAAACAGGCCAAGACCAATGCCAGCAGGGCACGAGACTGGCTAAAGTTAAACCCAGCAGGGCCCGCTACAACCAGTAGGACCTGAGACAAGCCAAGGCCACAGTGAGCAGGGCTCAAGACAAGCAGTAGGGCCCAAAACAGGTCAAGGCCAAAGGCCCGAAACAAACAGTAGGGCCCGAGACAGGCCAAGGCCAAAGCCAGCAGGGTACGAGACTGGCTAAAGCTAAAGCCAGCAGGGCCCACGACAACCAGTAGGACCCGAGACAAGCCAAGGCCACAGTCAGCAGGGCTCGTGACAACCAGTAGGGCCCAAAATAGGCCAAGGCTAAAGGCCTGAAACAACCTGTAGGGCCCGAGACAGGCCAAGGCCAAAGCCAGCAGGGCCTGAGACAACCAGTAGGACCCGAGACAAGCCAAGGCCAAAGCCAGAAGGGCCCGAGTCAACCAGTAGGGCTGAGACAAGCCAAGGTTAAAGCCAGCAGGGTCCGAGACAACCAGTAGGACCCGAAACAAGCCAAAGCCAATGCCAGAAGGGCCCGAGGTAACCAGTAGCTTCGAGACAAGCCAAGGCCAAAGCAAGCAGGACCCGAGACAACAAGTAGGGCCCGATAAAAGCCAAGGCCAAGCCAGAAGGGCCCGAGACAACCAGTAGGGCCTGAGGCAAGCCAAGGCTAAAGCCAGTAGGGCCCGAGACAACCAGTAGGACCCGAGTCAAGCCAAGGCTAAAAGCCAGAAGGGCCCAAGACAACCAGTAGGGCATGAGACAAGCCAAAGCCAAATCTAGCAGGGCCCGAGACAGGCCAAAGCCAGGAGGGCCTGAGACAAACAGTTGGGCCCAAGAAAATCCAAGGTCTAAGCCAGCAGGGATCAAGACAACTAGTAGGGCCTGTGACAAGCCAAGGCCAAAGTCAGCAGGGCCCGAGACAACCAGTAGAGTCTGAGACTAGCCATAGGTAGCAGGGCCCTAGACAACCAGTAGGGCCCGAGACAGGTCTAGTCGAAGCCAGCAAGGCCCAAGACAACCAGTAGGGCCCTAGACAAGCCAAGGCCAAAGCCAGCAGGGCCCCAGATAATCAGTAGCGCTTGAGACAAGCCAAAGCCAACAGTGCCCGAGACAACCAATAGGGCCCAAGACAGGCCAAGGCTAAAGCCAACACTGCCTGAGACAAGTAGTAGGGCCTGAGACAGTCCAAGACTAATGCCAGCAGGGCACAAGACAGGCTAAAGCTAAAGCCAGCAGGGCCCGCGACAACCAGTAGAACCCAAGACAAGCCAAGGCCACAGTCAAGAGGGCTCGAGACAACCAGTAGGGCCCAAAACAGGCCAAAGGCCCGAAACAACCAATAGGGCCTGAGACAGGCCAAGGCCAAAGCCAGCATAGCCTGAGACAACCAGTGGGGCTTGAGACAAGCCAAGGCCAAAGCCAGCAGGACCTGAGACAACAAGTAGGGCCCGAGAAAAGCCAAGGCCAAAGCCAGCAGGGCCTGAGACAACCAGTAGGACCCGAGACAGAAGAAGGCCAAAACTAGCATGGCCCAAGAAAACCAGTAGGACCCAAGACAGCCAAAGCCAGAAGGGCCCGACACAGGCCAAGGCCAAAGCCAGCATGGCCTGAGATAACGAGTAGGGCTTGAGACAAGCCAAGGCCAAAGCCAGCAGGACCTGAGACAACAAGTAGGGCCCGAGAAAAGCCAAGGCCAAAGCCAGCAGGGCCCGAGACAACCAGTAAGGCCTGAGACAGAACAAGTCAAAAGTCAGCAAAGCCCGAGACAACCAGTAGGGCTCGAGACAGGTCTAGGCCAATCCAGCAAGGCCTGAGACAACCATTAGGGCCCGAGACAGGTGTAGTCCAAACCAGCAAGGCCCAAGACAACCAGTAGGGCCCTAGACAAGCCAAGGCCAAAGCCAGCAGGGCCCGAGACAACCAGTAGGACCCGAGACAAGCCAAATCCAGTGCCAGAAGGGCCCGAGACAACCAGTAGAACCCAAGACAGGCCAAGGGTAAAGCCAGCATGGCCCAAGACAACTAGAAGGGCCAAAAACAGGCCAAGGCCAAAGGCCCGAGACAACCAAAAGGACACGATACAGACCAAGGGCAAAGCCAGCATGGCCCGAGACAACCAGTAGGACCCGAGACAAGCCAAAGCCAATCCCAGAAGGGCCCAAGTCAACCAGTAGGGCTCGAGACAAGCCAAAGCCAGCAGGGCCGGAGACAACAAGTAGGGCCCGAGAAAAGCCAAGGCCAAAGCCAGCAGGGCCCGAGGCATCCAGTAGGGTGCAAGACAAGCCAAGGCCAAAATCCAGCAGGGCCCGTGACAACCAGTAGGACCCGAGACAGAAGAAGGCCAAAGCCAGCAGGGTCCAAGAAAACCAGCAGGGCCTGAGACATGCCAAGGCCAAAGCCAGCAGGGTCCGAGACAACCAGTAGAGCCCGAGACAGGCCAAGGCCAAAGCCAGCAGGGCCCGATACAACCAGTAAGGCCCGAGACAGGTCTATTTCAAGCCAGCAAGGCCCAAGACAACCAGTAGGGCCCGAGACAGGCCAAAGCCAGAAGGGCCCCAGACATTCAGTAGGGCTTGAGACAAGCCAAAGCCTACAGTGTCCGAGACAACCAGTAGGGCCTAAAACAGGCCAAGGCCAAAGGCCCGCAACAAACAGTAGGGCCTGAGACAGGCCAAGGCCAAAGCCAGCAGGGCCCGAGACAACCAGTATGGCTTGAGACAAGCCAAGGCCAAAGCCAGCAGGACCTGAGACAACAAGTAGGGCCCGAGAAAAGCCAAGGCCAAAACCAGCAGGGCCCGAGACAACCAGTATGGTGCAAGACAAGTCATGCTAAAAGCCAGCAGGGCCCATGACAACCAGTAGGGCCCAAGACAGAAGAAGGCCAAAACTAGCAGGGCCCAAGAATCCCAGTAGGATCCAAGACTGCCAAAGCCAGAAGGGCCCGACACAGTCCAAGGCCAAAGCCAGCAGGGCCCGGGACAGAACAAGGCCAAAGTCTGCAGGGCCCGAGACAGGCCAAGGCCAAAGCTAGCAGGGCCCGAGACAAGCCAAAGCCAATGCCAGCAAGGCCCAAAACAACCGACACAGGCCAAGGCTAAAGACAGCAGGGCCAGAGACAACCAGTAGGGCCCGAGACAGGCCAAAGCCAGCAGGGCATGAGACAGGCCAAGACCAAAGCCAACAGAGCCCAAGACAACCAGTAGGACCTGAAACAAACAGTGGTGCTGAAGGCCCGAGTCAGCCGGTAGGGCCCGAAATAGGCAAAGGCCAAAGCCAGCAGGGCCCGAGAAAAGCCAAGGTCAAAGCCAGCTGGACCCAAGACAACCAGTAGGGCCCGACACAAGCCAAGACCAAAGCCAGAAAGGCCCGAGACAACCAGTAGGGCCTGAGACAAGCCAAGGTCATAGCCAGCAGGGTCCGAGACAACCAGTAGGTCCAGAGACAAGCCAAAGCCAATGCCAGAAGGGCCCGAGCCAACCTCTAGGGCTCGAGACAAGCCAAGGCCAAAGCCAGCAGGGCCCGAGACAACAAGTAGGGCCTAAGAAAAGCCAAGGCCAAAGCCAGCAGGGCCCGAGGTAACCAGTAGGGTGCAAGACAAGCCATGCCAAAATCCAGCAGGGCCCGTGACAACCAGTAGGGCCCAAGACAGAAGAAGGCCAAAGTCAGCAGGGCCCATGAAAACCAGTAGGGCCTTAGACAGGCCAAGTTCAAAGCCAGCAGGGTCCGAGACAACCAGTAGAACCCGAGACAGGCCAAGGCGAAAGCCAGCAGGGCCCGAGACAACCAGTAAGGCCTGAGACAGAACAAGGAAAAAGTCAGGAAAGCCCGAGACAACAAGTACGGTTTGAGACAGGTCTAGGCAAAGCCAGCAGGGCCCGAGACAACCAGTAGGGCCCGAGACACGTCTAGTCCAAGCCAGGAAGGCCCAAGACAACCAGTAGGGCCCGAGACAGGCCAAGGCCAAAGCCAGAAGGGCCCCAATCAGTAGGGCTTGAGACAAGCCAAAGCCTACAGTGCCCGAGACAACCAATAGGGCCTGAGACAGGCTAAGGCTTAAGCCAGCAGTGCCCGAGAAGAGTAGTAGGGCCTGAGAGAGGCCAAAGCCAGCAGGGCACAAGACAGGCCAAGACCAAAGCCAACAGAGCCCAAGACAACTAATAGGGCCCGAAACAACCAGTGGGGCCCAAAACAGGCCTATGCCAAAGGCCCGAGACAACCGGTAGGGCCCGAAACATGCGAAGGCCAAAGCCAGCAGGGCCCGAGGAAACCAGTAGGGCCCGAGAAAAGCCAAGGTCAAAGCCAGCTGGACCCAAGACAACCAGTAGGGCCTGAGATAAGCGAAGGCCAAAGCCAGAAGGGCCCGAGACAACCAGTAGGACCTGAGACAAGCCATGGTCCAAGCCAGCAGGGTCCGAGACAACTAGTAGGACCCGAGACAAACCAAAGCCAATGCCAGAAGGGCCCGAGCCAACTGGTAGGGCCCGAGACAAGCCAAAGCCAACTGGGCCCGAGACAACAAGTAGGGCCTTAGAAAAGCCAAGGCTAAAGCCAGCATGGTCCGAGACAACCAGTAGGGTGCGAGACAAGCCATGGCAAAATCCAGCAGGGCCCGTGACATCCAATAGGGCCCGAGACAGAAGAAGGCCAAAGCTAGCAGGGCCCAAGAAAACCAGTAGGGCCTAAGGGCAAAGCCAGCAGGGTCCGAGACAACCAGTAGAGCCCGAGACAGGCCAAGGCCAAAGCCAGAAGGTCCTGAGAAAACCAGTAAGGCCCAAGACAGAAGAAGGCAAAAGTCAGCAAAGCCCGAGACAACCTGTAGGGCTCGAAACAGGTCTAGGCCAAGCCAGCAAGGCCCGAGACAACTAGAAGGATCCGAGACAGGTCTAGTCTAAGCCAGCAAGGCCCGAGACAAACAGTAGGGCCCTAGACAAGCCAAGGCCAAAGCCAGCAGGGCCCCAAACAATCAGTAGGGCTTGAGACAAGCCAAAGCCTACAGTGCCCGCGACAACCAATATTGCCTGACACAGGCCAAGGCTAAAGCCAGCAGGGCCCCAGACAAGTAGTAGGGCCTGAGACAGGCCAAGGTCAATGCCAGCAGGGTAGGAGACTGGCTAGAGATAAAGCCAGCAGGAACCGAGACAAAAAGTAGGACCCGAGAAAAGACAAGGCCAAAGCCAGCAGGACAGGGACATCGAGTAAGGCCCGAGACAAGACAAGGTCAAAGTCAGCAGTGCCCGAGACAACAAGTAGGGCTCGATAAAAGCCAAGGCCAAAGCCAGGACGGCCCGAGACAACCAGTTGGGCCCAAGAAATCCAAGGTCTAAACCAGCAGGGCTCAAGACAACTAGTAGGGCCTGAGACAAGCCAAGGCCAAAGTCGGCAGGGCCCGAGATAACCAGTAGGGTCTGAGACATGCCATAGCTAGCAGGGCCCAAGACAGCCAGTAGGGCCCGAGACAGGTCTAGTCCAAGCCAGCAAGGCCCAAGACAACCAGTAGGGCCCTAGACAAGCCAAGGCCAAAGCCAGCAAGGCGCCAGACAATCAGTAGGGCTTTAGACAAGCCAAAACCTACAGTGGCCGAGACAACCAATAGGGCCCGAAACAGGCCAAGGCTAAAGCCAGCAGTGCCCGAGACAAGTAGTAGGGCCTGAGACAGGCCAAGACCAATGCCAGCAGGGCACGAGACTGGCTAGAGCTAATGCCAGCAGGGCCCGCGACAACCAGTAGGACCCGATACATGCCAAGGTCACAGTCAGCAGGGCTCGAGACAACCAGTAGGGCCCAAAACAAGCCAAGGCCAAAGGCCCGAAACAACCAGTAGGGCCCGAGACAGGCGAAGGCCAAAGCCAGCAAGGCACGAGACTGGCTAAAGCTAAAGCCAGCAGGGCCCACGACAACCAGTAGGACCCGAGACAAGCCAAGGCCACAGTCAGCAGGGCTCGAGACAACCAGTAGAGCCCAAAACAGGCCAATACCAAAGGCCTGAAACAACCAGTAGGGCCCGAGACAGGCCAAGGCCAAAGCCAGCAGGGTCTGAGACAACCAAAAGGACCCGAGACAAGCCAAGGCCAAAGCCAGAAGGGCCCGAGACAACCAGTAGGGTCTGAGACAAGCCAAGGGGAAAGCCAGCAGGGTACGAGTCAACCAGTAGGACCCGAGACAAGCCAAAGCCAATGCCAGAAGGGCCCGATACAACCAGTAGGGCTCGAGACAAGCCAAGGCCAAAGCCAGCAGGACCCGAGACAACAAGTAGGGCCCGAGAAAAGCCAAGGCCAAAGTCAGCAGGGCCCGAGACAACCAGTATGGTGCAAGACAAGTCATGCCAAAAGCCAGCAGGGCCCATGACAACCAGAAGGGCCCAAGACAGAAGGCCAAAACTAGCAGGGCCCAAGAAAACCAGTAGGACCCAAGACAGCCAAAGCCAGAAGGGCCCGACACAGGCCAATGCCAAAGCCTGCAGGGCCCGGGACAGAACAAGGCCAAAGCTAGCAGGGCCCGGGACAAGCCAAAGCCAATGCTCAAAACAACCGACACAAGCCAAGGCTAAAGACAGCAGGGCCCGAAGCAACCAGTAGGGTGCAAGACAAGCCATGCCAAAATCCAGCAGGGCCCGTGACAACCAGTAGGGCCCAAGACAGAAGAAGGCCAAAGCCAGCAGGGCCCAAGAAAACCAGTAGGGCCTGTGACAGGCCAAGGCCAAAGCCAGCAGGGTCCGAGACAACCAGTAGAGCCCGAGACAAGCCAAGGCCAAAGTCAGCAGGGCCTGAGACAACCAGAAGGACCCGAGACAAGCCAAGGCTAAAGCCAGAAGGGCCCGAGACAACCAGTAGGGTCTGAGACAAGCCAAGGTTAAAGCCAGCAGGGTCCGAGACAACCAGAAGGACCCGAGACAAGCCAAAGCCGATGCCAGAAGGGCCCGAGACAACCATTAGGGCTCGAGACAAGCCAAGGCCAAAGCCAGCAGTACCTGAGACAACAAGTAGGGCCCGATAAAAGCCAAGGCTAAATCCAGAAGGGCCCGAGACAACTAGTAGGGCCTGAGACAAGCCAAGGTTAAAGCCAGTAGGGCTCGAGACAACCAGTAGGACCCGAGACAAGCCAAGGCTAAAAGCCAGAAGGGCCCGAGACAGCCAGTAGGGCCTGAGACAAGCCAAAGCCAAATCTAGCAGGGCCCGAGACAGGCCAAAGCCAGGAGGGCCCGAGACAACTAGTTGGGCCCAAGAAAATCCAAGGTCTAAGCCAGCAGGGCTCAAGACAACTAGTAGGGCCTGAGACAAGCTAAGGCCAAAGTCCAGCAGGGCCCGAGACAACCAGTAGGGTCTGAGACAAGCCATAGCTAGCAGGGCCCAAGACCACCAGTAGGACCAGAGACAGGTCTAGTCCAAGCCAGCAAGGCCCAAGACAACCAGTAGGGCCCTAGACAAGCCAAGGCCAAAGCCAGCAGGGCCCGAGACAAGCCAAGACCAAAGCCAGAAGGACCCGAGACAACAAATAGGGCCTGACACAAGCCAAGGTTAAAGCCAGCAGGGTCTGAGACTACCAGTAGGACCCGAGACAAGCCAAAGCCAATGCCAGAAGGGCCCGAGCCAACCGGTAGGGCTCGAGACAAGCCAAGGCCAAAGCCAGCAGGGCCCGAGACAACAAGTAGGGCCCGAGACAAACCAAGACCAAAGCCAGAAGGGCCCGAGCCAACCGGTAGGGCTCGAGACAAGCCAAGGCCAAAGCCAGCAGGGCCCGAGACAACAAGTAGGGCCCGAGACAAACCAAGACCAAAGCCAGAAGGGCCCGAGCCAACCGGTAGGGCTCGAGACAAGCCAAGGCCAAAGCCAGCAGGGTCGGAGACAACAAGTAGGGCCCGAGACAAGCCAAGACCAAAGCCAGAAGGGCCCGAGACAACCAGTAGGGCCTGAGACAAGCCAAGGTCAAAGCCAGCAGGGTCTGAGACAACCAGTAGGACCCGAGACAAGCCAAAGCCAGCAGGGCCCGAGACAACAAGTAGGGCCCGAGAAAAGCCAAGGCCAAAGCCAGCAGGGCCCGAGGCAACCAGTAGAGCCCGAGACAGGCCAAGGCCAAAGCCAGCAGGGCCCCAGACAACCAGTAAGGCACGAGACAGAAAAAGGCAAAAGTCAGGAAAGCCCGAGACAACCAGTAGGGCTTGAGACAGGTCTAGGCCAAGCCAGAAGGGCCCGAGACAACCAGTAGGGCCTGACACAAGCCAAGGTTAAAGCCAGCAGGGTCTTAGACAACCAGTAGGACCCGAGACAAGCCAAAGCCAATGCCAGAAGGGCCCGAGCCAACCGGTAGGGCTCGAGACAAGCCAAGGCCAAAGCCAGCAGAGCCCGAGACAACAAGTAGGGCCCGAGACAAACCAAGACCAAAGCCAAAAGGGCCCGAGCCAACCGGTAGGGCTCGAGACAAGCCAAGGCCAAAGCCAGCAGGGTCCGAGACAACAATTAGGGCCCGAGACAAGCCAAGACCAAAGCCAGAAGGGCCCGAGACAACCAGTAGGGCCTGAGACAAGCCAAGGTCAAAGCCAGCAGGGTCTGAGACAACCAGTAGGACCCGAGACAAGCCAAAGCCAGCAGGGCCCGAGAAAACAAGTAGGGCCCGAGAAAAGCCAAGGCCAAAGCCAGCAGCGCCCGAGGCAACCAGTAGAGCCTGAGACAGGCCAAGGCCAAAGCCAGCAGGGCCCCAGACAACCAGTAAGGCACAAGACAGAAAAAGGCAAAAGTCAGGAAAGCTCGAGACAACGAGTAGGGCTTGAGACAGGTCTAGGCCAAGCCAGCAAGTCTCGAGACAACCAGTAGGGCCCAAGACAGCTCTAGTCCAAGCCAGCAAGGCCCCAGACAATCAGTAGGGCTTGAGCCAAGCCAAAGCCTACAGTGCCCGAGACAACCAATATGGCCCAAGACAGGCCAAGGCTTAAGCCAGCAGTGCCCGAGACAACCAGTAGGACCTGAGACAAGCCAAGGCCAAAGTCAGCAGGGCCCGAGACAACCAGTAGGGCCAGAGACAGTCCAAGGCCAAAGCCAGCAGGGCCTGAGACAACCTGTAGGACCCGAGACAAGCCAAGGCCAAAGCCAGAAGGGCCCGAGACAACCAGTAGGGCCTGAGATAAGCCAAGGTTAAAGCCAGCGGGGTCCGAGACAACCAGTAGGACTCGAGACAAGCCAAAGCCCATGACAGAAGGGCCTGAGACTACAAGTAGGGCTCGAGACAAGCAGTAGGGCCCAAGACAGGCCAAGGCTTAAGCCAGCAGGACCTGAGACAACCAGTAGGATCCGAGACAAGCCAAGGCCAAAGTCAGCAGGGCCCGAGACAACCAGTAAGGCCCGACACAGTCCAAGGCTAAAGACAGCAGGGCCTGAGACAGCCAGTAGGGCCCGAGACCGATGAAGGCCAAAGCCATCAGGGCACGAGATAGACCAATGCCAAAGCCAGCAGAGCCCGAGACAACCAGTACTCCCCGAGACAAGCCAAGGCCTCAGCTACCAGGGCCCGAAACAACCAGTAGGGCCCAAAACAAGCCAAGACCAAAGACCCGAGATAACCAGTAGGGCCCGAGACAGGCCAAGGCCAAAGCCAGCAGGGCCCGAGACAACCAGTAGGGCCCGAGACAGGCCAAGGCCAAAGCTAGCAGGGACCGAGACAACCAGTAGGGCTCGAAACAGGCTAAGGCCAAAGCCAGCAGGGCCCGAGACATCCAGTAGAGCCCGAGACAGGCCAAGGCCAAAGCCAGCAGGGCACGAGACAACGAGTAGGGCCAGAGACAGGCCAAGACAAAAACCAGCAGGGCCCGAGACATCCAGAAGGGCCTTAGACAATCCAAAGTAAAAGCCAGCAGGGCCCGAGACATCCAAAAGGGCCCGAGACAGGCCAAAGCCTGCATGGCCTGAGAAAATCAGTAGGGCCTGAGACAGGCCAAGACGAAGCCCTCAGGGCCCGAGACAAGCCAAGGTCAAAGCCACTGGGCCCGAGACAAGCCAAGACCAAAGTCAGTAGGGCCCAAGACAACCGGTAGGGTCCGAGAAAAGCCAAGGCCAAAGCCAACAAGGCCCGAGACAACGAGTGGTGGCTGAGAGAAGCCAAATCCAAAGCCAGCAGGGCCTGAGATAAGTCAAGGCCAAAGCCAGCAGGGCCAAAAACAACCAGTAGGCCCGAGACAAGTCAAGGATAAAGCCAACAGGGCCCGAGACAACCAGTAGGGCCTGAGACAGGCAAAAGCCAAAGCCAGCAGGGCCCGAGACAACCAGTAGGGCCCGAGACAGGCAAGGCCAACACCAGCAGGGTCTGAGACAGGCCAAGGTCAACAACCAGTAGCCCCGAGACAGGTCAAGGCTAAAGCCAACAGGGCCCGAGACAACCAGTAGGGCCTGAGACAGGCAAGGTCAAAGCCAGCTGGACCCAAGATAACGAGTAGGGCCCGAGAAAAGCCAAGATCAAAGCCAGCTGGACCCAAGACAACCAGTAGGGCCAGAGACAAGCCAAGGTCAAAGCCAGCAGGGTCCGAGACAACCAGTAGGACCCGAGACAAGCCAATGCCAGAAGGGCCCGAGCCAACGGGTAGGGCCCGAGAAAAGCCAAGGCCAAAGCCAGCAGGGCCCGAGGCAACCAGTAGGGTGCAAGACAAGCCATGCCAAAATCCAGCAGGGCCCGTGACAACCAGTAGGGCCCGAGACAGAAGAAGGCCAAAGCCAGCAGGGCCCAAGAAAACCAGTAGGGTCTGAGGCAGGCCAAGGCCTAAGCCAGCAGGGTCCGAGACAACCAGTAGAGCCCGAGACAGGCCAAGGCCAAAGCCAGCAGGGCCCGAGACAACTAGTAAGGCCCGAGACAGAACAAGGCAAAAGTCAGGAAAGCCCAAGACAACAAGTAGGGCTTGAGACAGGTCTAGGCCAAGTCAGCAAGGCCCAAGACAACCAGTAGGGCCCTAGACAGGCCAAAGCCAGAAGGGCCCCAGACAATCAGTATGGCTTGAGACAAGCCAAAGCCTACAGTGCCCGAGACAACCAATAGGGCCCGAGACAGGCCAAGGCTTAAGCCAGCAGTGTCCGTGACAAGTTGTAGGGCCTGAGACAGGCCAAAGTCAGCAGGGCACAAAACTGGCCAAGACCAAAGCCAACAGAGCCCAAGACAATCAATAGGACCCGAAACAACCAGTGGGGCCCAAAACAGGCCTAGGCCAAATGCCCGAGACAATCGGTAGGGCCCAAACAGGCGAAGGCCAAAGCCAGCAGGGCCCGAGTCAACCAGTAGGGCCCGAGAAAAAGCCAAGGTCAAAGCCAGCTGGACCCAAGACAACCTGTAGGGCCCGAGACAACCAGTAGGGCCTGAGACAAGCCAATGCCAGAAGGGCCCGACCCAACCGGTAGGGCCCGAGACAAGCCAAGGCCAAAGCCAGCTGGGCCCGAGACAACAAGTAGGGCCCGAGAAAAGCCAAGGCCAAACCCAGCAGGGCCCGAGGCAACCAGTAGGGTGCGAGACAAGCCATGGCAAAATCCAGCAGGGCCCGTGACATCTAGTAGGGCCCGAGACAGAAGAAGGCCAAACCTAGCAGGGCCCTAGAAAACCAGTAGGGCCTGAGACAGGCCAAGGCCAAAGCCAGCAGGGTCCGAGACAACCAGTAGAGCCCGAGACAGGCCAAGGCCAAAGCCAGCAGGGCCCGAGACAACCAGTAAGGCCCGAGACAGAACAAGGTAAAAGTCAGCGAAGCCCGAGACAACCAGTAGGGCTCGAGACAGGTCTAGGCCAAGCCAGCAAGGCCCGAGACAACTAGTAGGGTCCGAGACAGGTCTAGTCTAATCCAGTAACGCCCGAGACAACCAGTAGGGCCCTAGACAAGACAAGGCCAAAGCCAGCAGGGCCCCAGACAATCAGTAGGGCTTGAGACAAGCCAAAGCCTACAGTGCCCGAGAAAACCAATAGGGCCCGACACACTCCAAGGCTAAAGCCAGCAGGGTCCGAGACAAGTAGTTGGGCCTGAGACAGGCCAAGGTCAATGCCAGCAGGGTAGGAGACTGGCTAAAGCTAAAGCCAGCAGGGCCCGCGACAACCAGTAGGACTCGAGACAAGCCCAGGCCACAGTCAGCAGGGCCCGAGACATACCAGTAGGGCCCAAAACAGGCCAAGGCCAAAGGCCCGAAACAACCGGTAGGGCCGGAGACAGGCCAAGGCCAAAGCTAGCAGGGCCCGAGACAACCAGTAGGGCTTGAGACAAGCTAAGGCCAAAGCCAGCAGGGCCCGAAACAACCAGTAGGGCTTGAGAGTAGCCAAGGCTAAAGCCAGCAGGACCTGAGACAACAAGTAGGGCCCGAGAAAAGCCAAGGCCAAAGCCAGCAGGGCCCGAGTCAACCAGTATGGTGCAAGGCAAGCCATGCCAAAAGCCAGCAGGGCCCGTGACAACCAGTAGGGCACGAGACAGAAGAAGGACAAAACTAACAGGGCCCAAGAAAACCAATAGGACCCGAGACAGCCAAAGCCAGCAGAGCCCGGGACACAACAAGGCCAAAGTCTGCAGGGCCCGAGACAGGCAAAGGCCAAAGCTAGCAGGTCCCGGGACAAGCCAAAGCCAATGCCACCAAGGCCCAAAACAACCGACACAGGCCAAGGCTAAAGACAGCAGGGCCCGAGACAACCAGTAGGGCCCGAGACAGGCCAAAGCCAGCAGGGCACGAGAAAAGCCAAGAACAAAGCCAGAAGGGCCCGAGCCAACCGGTAGGGCTCGAGACAAGCCAAGGCCAAAGCCAGCAGGGCCCGAGACAAGCCAAGACCAAAGCCAGAAGGACCCGAGACAACAAATAGGGCCTGACACAAGCCAAGGTTAAAGCCAGCAGGGTCTGAGACTACCAGTAGGACCCGAGACAAGCCAAAGCCAATGCCAGAAGGGCCCGAGCCAACCGGTAGGGCTCGAGACAAGCTAAGTCCAAAGCCAGCAGGGCCCGAGACAAACCAAGACCAAAGCCAGAAGGGCCCGAGCCAACCGGTAGGGCTCGAGACAAGCCAAGGCCAAAGCCAGCAGGGCCCCAGACAACCAGTAAGGCACGAGACAGAAAAAGGCAAAAGTCAGGAAAGCCCGAGACAACCAGTAGGGCTTGAGACAGGTCTAGGCCAAGCCAGAAGGGCCCGAGACAACCAGTAGGGCCTGACACAAGCCAAGGTTAAAGCCAGCAGGGTCTTAGACAACCAGTAGGACCCGAGACAAGCCAAAGCCAATGCCAGAAGGGCCCGAGCCAACCGGTAGGGCTCGAGACAAGCCAAGGCCAAAGCCAGCAGGGTCCGAGACAACAATTAGGGCCCGAGACAAGCCAAGACCAAAGCCAGAAGGGCCCGAGACAACCAGTAGGGCCTGAGACAAGCCAAGGTCAAAGCCAGCAGGGTCTGAGACAACCAGTAGGACCCGAGACAAGCCAAAGCCAGCAGGGCCCGAGAAAACAAGTAGGGCCCGAGAAAAGCCAAGGCCAAAGCCAGCAGCGCCCGAGGCAACCAGTAGAGCCTGAGACAGGCCAAGGCCAAAGCCAGCAGGGCCCCAGACAACCAGTAAGGCACAAGACAGAAAAAGGCAAAAGTCAGGAAAGCTCGAGACAACGAGTAGGGCTTGAGACAGGTCTAGGCCAAGCCAGCAAGTCTCGAGACAACCAGTAGGGCCCAAGACAGCTCTAGTCCAAGCCAGCAAGGCCCCAGACAATCAGTAGGGCTTGAGCCAAGCCAAAGCCTACAGTGCCCGAGACAACCAATATGGCCCAAGACAGGCCAAGGCTTAAGCCAGCAGTGCCCGAGACAAGTAGTAGGGCCTGAGACAGGCCAAAGCCAGCAGGGCACAAGACAGGTCAAGATCAAAGCCAACAGAGCCCAAGACAACTAATAGGACCGGAAACAACCAGTGAGGCCCGAAACAGGCGAAGGCCAAAGCCAGCAGGGCCCGAGGCAACCAGTAGGGCCCGAGAAAAGCAAAGGTCAAAGTCAGCTGGACCCAAGACAACCAGTAGGGCCTGACACGAGTCAAGGCCAAAGCCAGAAGGGCCCGGGACAACCAGTAGGACCTGAGACAAGCCAAGGTCAAAGCCAGCAGGATCCGAAACAACTAGTAGGACCCGAGACAAGCCAAAGCCAATGCCAGAAGGGCCCGAGCCAACCGGTAGGGCTCGAAACAAGCCAACGCCAAAGCCAGCTGGGCCCGAGACAACAAGTAGGGCCCGAGAAAAGCCAAGTCCAAAGCCAGCAGGGCCCGAGGCAACCAGTAGGGTCCGAGACAAGCCATGGCAAAATCCAGCAGGGCCCGTGACATCCAGTAGGGCCCGAGACAGAAGAAGGCCAAAGCTAGCAGGGCCCATGAAAACCAGTAGGGCCTGAGACAGGCCAAGGCCAAAGCCAGCAGGATCCGAAACGACCAGTAGAGCCCGAGACAGAACAAGGCAAAAGTCAGCAAAGCCCGAGATAACCAGTAGGGCTTGAGACAGCTCTAGGCCAAGCCAGCAAGGCCCGAGACAACCAGTAGGGCCCTAGACAAGCCAAAGCTAGAGCCAACAGGGCCCCAGACAATCAGTAGGGCTTGAGACAAGCTAAAGCCTACAGTGCCCGAGACAACCAATAGGGCCCGACACAGGCCAAGGCTAAAGCCAGCAGGGCCCGAGACAAGTAGTAGGGCCTGAGACAGGCCCAGGTCAATGCCAGCAGGGTAGGAGACTGGCTAAAGCTAAAGCCAGCAGGGCTCTCGACAACTAGTTGGACCCCAGACAAGCCCAGGCCACAATCAGCAGGGCCCGAGTCAGCCAGTAGGGCCCAAAACAGGCCAAGGCCAAAGGCCTGAAACAACCAGTAGGGCCCGAGACAGGCCAAGGCCAAAGCTAGCAGGGCCTGAGACAACCAGTAGGACCCGAGACAAGCCAAGGCCAAAGCCAGAAGGGCCCGAGACAACCAGTAGTACCCAAGACAAGCCGAAGCCAATGCCAGAAAGGCCCGAGACAACTAGTAGGGCTCGAGACAAGCCAAGGCCAAAGCCAGCAAGACCCGAGACAAAAAGTAGGACCCGAGATAAGCCAACGCCAAAGGGACATCCAGTAAGGCCCGAGACAAGCCAAGGTCAAAGTCTGCAGTGCCCGAGACAACTAGTAGGTCCCGAGACAAGCCAAGGTCAATGCCAGTAGGGCCACAGACAGGCCAAAGCCAGCAGGGCCTCAGACAACCAATGGGGCCCAAAACAGGCCAAAGGCAGCAGGGCCCGATGCAACCAGTAGGGCACGAGGCATGCCAAGGTCAAAGACAGAATGGCCACAGACAGGCCAAGGCCAAAACCAGCAAGGTCCGAGGCAAGCCAAGGCTAAAGCCAGCGGGGCCCGAGACAACCAGTAGGGCCCAATAAAGGCTAAGGCCAAAGCCAGCGGGGCCCGAGCCAACTGGTAGGGCTTGAGACAAGCCAAGGGCAAAGCCAGCAGGGCCCGAGACTACAAGTAGGGCCCGAGAAAAGCCAAAGCCAGCAGGGCCCGAGGCAACCAGTAGGGTGCGTGACAAGCCATGTCAAAATCCAGCAGGGCCCGTGACAACCAGTAGGGCCCGAGAGAGAAGAAGGCCAAAGCCAGCAGGGCCGAAGAAAACCAGTAGGGCCCGAGACAGGCCAAGGCCAAAGCCAGCAGGGTCCGAGACAACCAGTAGAGCCCGAGACAGGCCAAGGCCAAAGCTAGCAGGGCCCAAGACAACCAGTAAGGCCCGAGACAGAACAAGGCAAAAGTCAGGAAAGCCCGAGACAACCAGTATGGCTCGAGACAGGTTTAGGCCAAGCCAGCAAGGGCCGAGACAGGTCTAGTCCAAGCTAGCAAGGCCCAAGACAACCAGTGTGGCCCTAGACAAGCCAAGGTCAAAGCCAGCAGGGCCCCAGACAATCAGTAGGGCTTGGGACAAGCCAAAGCCTACAGTGACCAAGACAACAGATAGGGCCCGAGACAGGCCAAGGCTTAAGCCAGCAGTGCCCGAGACAAGTAGTAGGGCCTGAGACAGGCCAACACCAATGCCAGCATGGCACAAGACTGGCTAAAGCTAAAGCCAGCAGGGCCCACGACAACCAGTAGGACCCGAGACAAGCCAAGGCCACTGTCAAAAGGGCCCAAGACAACCAGTAGGGTCTGAGACAAGCCAAAGCTAGCAGGGCCCAAGACAACCAGTAGGGCCCGAGACAGCTCTAGTCCAAGCCAGCAACGCCAAGACAACCAGTAGGGCCCTTGACAAGCCAAGGCCAAAGCCAGCAGGGCCCCAGACAATCAGTAGGGCTTGAGACAAGCCAAAGCCTACAGTGCCCAAGACAACCAATAGGGCCCTAGAAAGGCCAAGGCTAAAGCCAGCAGTGCCCAAGACAAGTAGTAGGGCCTGAGAAAGGACAAGACCAATGCCAGCAGTGCACGAGACTGGCTAAAGCCAGCAGTGCCCGCGACAACCAGTAGGACCCGAGACAAGCCAAAACTTATGCCACAAGGGCCCGAGACAATCAGTAGGGCTCGAGACAAGCCAAGGCCAAAGGGAGCAGAACCCAAGACAACCAGTAGGACCCGAGACAAGCCAAGGCCACAGCCAGAAGGGCCCGAGACAACCAGTAGGGCCTGAGACAAGCCAAAGGTAAATCTAGCAGGGCCTGAGACAGGCCAAAGCCAGGAGGGCCCGAGACAACCAGTTGGGCCCAAGAAAATCCAAGGTCTAAGCCAGCAGGGCTCAACACAACTAGTAGGGCCTGAGACAAGCCATAGCTAGGAGGGCCCAAGACAACCAGTAGGGCCCGAGACAGGTCTAATCCAAGCCAGCAAGACCCAAGACAACCAGTAGGGCCCTAGACAAGCCAAGGCCAAAGCCAGCAGGGCCCCAGACAATCAGTAGGGCTTGAGACAAGCCAAGGCCAAAGCCAGCAGGGCCCGAGACTACAAGTAGGGCCCGAGAAAAGCTAAAGCCAGCAGGGCCCGAGGAAACCAGTAGGGTGCGTGACAAGCCATGCCAAAATCCAGCAGGGCCTGAGACAGAAGAAGGCCAAAGCCAGCAGGGCCCAAGAAAACCAGTAGGGCCCGAGACAGGCCAAGGCCAAAGCCAGCAGGGTCTGAGACAACCAGTAGAGCCCGAGACAGGCCAAGGCCAAAGCCAGCAGGGCCCCAGACAATCAGTAGGGCTTGAGACAAGCCAAGGCCAAAGCCAGCAGGGCCCGAGACTACAAGTAGGGCCCGAGAAAAGCTAAAGCCAGCAGGGCCCGAGGCAACCAGTAGGGTGCGTGACAAGCCATGCCAAAATCCAGCAGGGCCTGAGACAGAAGAAGGCCAAAGCCAGCAGGGCCCAAGAAAACCAGTAGGGCCCGAGACAGGCCAAGGCCAAAGCCAGCAGGGTCTGAGACAACCAGTAGAGCCCGAGACAGGCCAAGGCCAAAGCTAACAGGGCCCGAGAAAACCAGTAAGGCCCGAGACAGAACAAGGGAAAAGTTAGGAAAGCCCGAGACAGGTCTAGGCCAAGTCAGCAAGGCCTAAGACAACCAGTAGGGCCCGAGACAGGTCTAGTCCAAGCCAGCAAGGCCCAAGACAACCAGTAGGGCCCTAGACAAGCCAAGGTCAAAGCCAGCAGGTTCCCAGACAATCAGTAGGGCTTGGGACAAGCCAAAGCCTACAGTGCCCAAGACAACCAATAGGGACCGAGACAGGCCAAGGCTTAAGCCTGCAGTGCCCGAGACAAGTAGTAGGACCTGATACAGGCCAAGACCAATGCCAGCACGGCACGAGCCTGGCTAAATCTAAAGCCAGCAGGGCCCACGACAACCAGTAGGACCCGAGACAAGCCAAGGCTACAGTCAGAAGGGCCCGAGACAACCAGTAGGATCTGAGACAAGCCATAGCTAACAGGGCCCAAGACAACCAGTAGGGCCCGAGACAGGTCTAGTCCAAGCCAGCAATGCCCAAGACAACCAGTAGGGCCCTTGACAAGCCAAGGCCAAAGCCAGCAGGGCCCCAGACAATCAGTAGGGCTTGAGACAAGCCAAAGCCTACAGTGCCCGAGACAACCAACAGGGCCCGAGACCGGCCAAGGCTAAAGCCAGCAGGGCCCGAGACAAGTAGTGGGGCCTGAGACAGGGCAAGACTAATGACAGCAGTGCACGAGACTGGCTGAAGCCAGCAGGGCCCGCGACAACCAGTAGGACCCGAGAAAAGCCAAATCCAATGCCAGAAGGGCCCGAGACAACCAGTAGGGCTCGAGACAAGCCAAGGCCAAAGCCAGCAGGACCCGAGACAACCAGTAGGACCCGAGACAAGCCAAGGCCAAAGCCAGAAGGGCCCGAGACAACCAGTAGGGCCTGAGAAAAGCCAAAGGCAAATCTAGCAGGGCCCGAGACAGGCCAAAGCCAGGAGGGCCCGAGACAACAAGTTAGGCCCAAGAAAATCCAAGGTCTAAGCCAGCAGGGCTCAAGACAACTAGTAGGGCCTGAGAGAAGCCAAGGCCAAAGTCAGCAGGGCCCGAGACAACCAGTAGGGTCTGAGACAAGCCAAGGCCAAAGCCAGCAGGGCCCGCGACAACCAGTAGGGCCCGAGACAGGCCAAGACTAAAGCCAGCAGTGCCCGAGACAACCAGTAGGGCCCGAGACAGGCCAAGACTAAAGCCAGCAGTGCCCGAGACAAGTAGTAGGGCCTGAGACAGGCCAAGACCAATGCCAGCAGGGCACGAGACTGGCTAAAGCTAAAGCCAGCAGGGCACGCGACAACCAGTAGGACCTGAGACAAGCCAAGGCCACAATCAGCAGGGCTTGAGACAACCAGTAGGGCCCAAAACAGGCTAAGGCCAAGGGCCCGAGACAACCAGTAGGGCCGGAGACAGTCCAAGGCCAAAGCCAGCAGGGCCTGAGACAACCTGTAGGACCCCAGACAAGCCAAGGCCAGAGCCAGAAGGGCCCAAGACAACCAGTAGGGCCTGAGATACGCCAAAGTTAAAGCCAGCGGGGTCCGAGACAACCAGTAGGACCCGAGACAAGCCAAAGCCCATGACAGAAGGGCCCGAGACTACGAGTAGGGCTCGAGACAAGCAGTGGGGCCCAAGACAGGCCAATGCCTAAGCCAGCAGGGCCTGAGACAACCAGTAGGATCCGAGACAAGCCAAGGCCAAAGTCAGCAGGGCCCGAGACAACCAGTAAGACCCGACACAGTCCAAGGCTAAAGACAGCAGGGCCTGAGACAGCCAGTAGGGCCCGAGACCGATGAAGGCCAAAGCCATCAGGGCACGAGACAGACCAATGCCAAAGCCAGCAGAGTCCGAGACAACCAGTACTACCCGAGACAAGCCAAGGCCTCAGCTACCAGGGCCCGAAACAACCAGTATGGCCCAAAACAAGCCAAGAGCAAAGACCCGAGATAACCAGTAGGGCCCGAGACAGGCCAAGGCCAAAGGCATCAGGGCCCGAGACAACCAGTAGGGCCCGAGATAGGCCAAGGCCAAAGCTAGCAGGGACCGAGACAACCAGTAGGTCCCGAAACAGGCTAAGGCCAAAGCCAGCAGGGCCCGAGACATCCAGTAGGGCCCGAGACAGGCCAAGGCCAAAGCCAGCTGGGCACGAGACAACGAGTAGGGCCAGAGACAGGCCAAGACAAAAACCAGAAGCGCCCGAGACATCCAGAAGGGCCTTAGACAATCCAAGGTAAAAGCCAGCAGGGCCCGAGACATCCAAAAGGGCCCGAGACAGGCCAAAGCCTGCATGGCCTGAGAAAATCAGTAGGGCCTGAGACAGGCCAAGACCAAGCCCTCAGGGCCCGAGACAAGCCAAGGTCAAAGCCACTGGGCCCGAGACAAGCCAAGACCAAAGTCAGTAGGGCCCAAGACAACCGGTAGGGTCCGAGAAAAGCCAAGGCCAAAGCCAGCAAGGCCCAAGACAACGAGTGGTGGCTGAGAGAAGCCAAATCCAAAGCCAGCAGGGCCTGAGACAACCAGTAGTGCCGGAGAGAAGTCAAGGCCAAAGCCAGCAGGGCCAAAAACAACCAGCAGGCCCGAGACAAGTCAAGGCTAAAGCCAACAGGGCCCGATACAACCAGTAGGGCCTGAGACAGGCAAAAGCCAAAGCCAGCAGGGCTCGAGACAACCAGTAGGGCCCGAGACAGGCAAGGCCGACACCAGCAGGGTCTGAGACAGGCCAAGGTCAACAACCAGTAGCCCCGAGACAGGTCAAGGCTAAAGTCAACAGGGCCCGAGACAACCAGTTGGGCCTGAGACAGGCCAAGGCTAAAGCCAGCAGTGCCCGAGACAAGTAGTAGGGCCTGAGACAGGGCAAGACCAATGACAGCAGTGCACGAGACTGGCTGAAGCCAGCAGGGCCCGCGACAACCAGTAGGACCCCAGACAAGCCAAAGCCAATGCCAGAAGGGCCAGAGAAAACCAGTAGGGCTCGAGACAAGCCAAGGCCAAAGCCAGCAGGACCCGAGACAACCAGTAGGACCCGAGACAAGCCAAGGCCAAAGCCAGAAGGGCCCGAGACAACCAGTAGGGCCTGAGACAAGCCAAAAGCAAATCTAGCAGGGCCCGAGACAGGCCAAAGCCAGGAGGGCCTGAGACAACCAGTTGGGCCCAAGAAAATCCAAGGTCTAAGCCAGCAGGGCTCAAGACAACTAGTAGGGCCTGAGACAAGCCAAGGCCAAAGTCAGCAGGGCCCGCGACAACCAGTAGGACCCGAGACAAGCCAAGGCCACAATCAGCAGGGCTCGAGACAACCAGTAGGGCCCAAAACAGGCAAAAGCCAAAGGCCCGAAAGAACCAGTAGGGCCTGAGGCAGGCCAAGGTCAAAGCCAGCAGGGCCTGAGACAACCAGTAGGACCCGAAACAAGCCAAGGCCAAAGCCAGAAGGGCCCAAGACAACCAGTAGGGCCCTAGACAAGCCAAGGCCAAAGCCAGCAGGGCCCCAGACAATCAGTAGGGCTTGAGGCAACCAAAGCCTACAGTGCCCGAGACAACCAATAGGGCCCGAAACAGGCCAAGGCCAAAGCCAGAAGGGCCCGAGACAACCAGTAGGGCCTGATACAAGCCAAGGTTAAAGCCAGCAGGGTCCGAGACAACCAGTAGGGCCCGAGACAGGCCAAGACTAAAGCCAGCAGTGCCCGAGACAAGTAGTAGGGCCTGAGACAGGCCAAGACCAATGCCAGCAGGGCACAAGACTGGCTAATGCTAAAGCCAGTAGGGCACGCAACAAACAGTAGGACCCGAGACAAGCCAAGGCCACAGTCAGCAGGGCTTGAGACAACCAGTAGGGCCCAAAACAGGCCAAGGGCCCGAAACAACCAGTAGGGCCAAAGACAGTCCAAGGCCAAAGCCAGCAGGGCCTGAGACAACCTGTAGGACCCGAGACAAGCCAACGCCAAAGCCAGAAGGGCCCGAGACAACCAGTAGGGCCTGAGACAAGTCAAAGCCCATGACAGAAGGGTCCGAGACTACGAGTAGGGCTCGAGACAAGCAGTAGGGCCCAAGACAGGCCAAGGCCTAAGCCAGCAGGGCCTGAGACAACCAGTAGGATCCGAGACAAGCCAAGGCCAAAGTCAGCAGGGCCCGACACAACCAGTAAAGCCTGACACAGTCCAAGGCTAAAGACAGCAGGGCCTGAGACAGCCAGTAGGGCCCGAGACCGATGAAGGCCAAAGCCATCAGGGCACGAGACAGACCAATGCCAAAGCCAGCAGAGCCCGAGACAACCAGTACTCCCCGAGACAAGCCAAGGCCTCAGCGACCAGGGCCCGAAACAACCAGTAGGGCCCAAAACAAGTCAAGACCAAAGACCCGAGATAACCAGTAGGGCCCGAGACAGGCCAAGGCCAAAGCTAACAGGGACAGAGACAACCAGTAGGGCCCGAAACAGGCTAAGGCCAAAGCCAGCAGGGCCCGAGACATCCAGTAGGGCCCGAGACAGGCCAAGGCCAAAGCCAGCAGGGCACGAGACAACAAGTAGGGCCAGAGACAGGCCAAGACAAAAACCAGCAGGGCCCGAGACATCCAGAAGGGCCTTAGACAATCCAAGGTAAAAGCCAGCAGGGCCCGAGACATCCAAAAGGGCCCGGGCAGGCCAAAGCCTGCATGGCCTGAGAAAATCAGTAGGGCCTGAGACAGGCCAAGACCAAGCCCTCAGGGCCCGAGACAAGCCAAGGTCAAAGCCACTGGGCCCGAGACAAGCCAAGACCAAAGTCAGTAGGGCCCAAGACAACCGGTAGGGTCCGAGAAAAGCCAAGGCCAAAGCCAGCAAGGCCCGAGACAACGAGTGGTGGCTGACAGAAGCCAAATCCAAAGCCAGCAGGGCCTGAGACAACCAGCAGTGCCGGAGAGAAGTCAAGGCCAATGCCAGCAGGGCCAAAAACAACCAGTAGGCCCGAGACAAGTCAAGGCTAAAGCCAACAGGGCCCGAGACAACCAGTAGGGCCTGAGACAGGCAAAAGCCAAAGCCAGCAGGGCCCGAGACAACCAGTAGGGCCCGAGACAGGCAAGGCCAACACCAGTAGGGCCTGAGACAGGCCAAGGCCAAAACCAGCAGGGCCCAAGATAAATAGTAGGGCCCGAGACAGGCCAAGGCCAAAGCCAGTAGGTCCTGAGACAGGCCTAGGTCAAAACCAGCAGGGCCTGAGACAGGCCAAAACAAGCCGTGCCCGAGAAAACCACTAGGGCCTGAGACAGGCCAATTCCAAAGCCTGCAGGGCCCGAGACAGGCCAAGACCACAAGGGCCCGAGACAACCAGTAGGGCTTGAGACAAGCCAAGGCCAAAGCCAGCAGGACCTGAGACAACAAGTAGGGACCGAGAAAAGCCAAGGCCAAAGCCTGCAGGGCCCGAGACAACCAGTAGGGCCCGAGACAGAAGAAGACCAAAACAACCAACACAGGCCAAGGCTAAAGACAGCCAAAGGCCCGAAACAACCAGTAGGGCCCAAGACAGGCCAAGGCCATAGCCAGCAGGGCCTGAGACAACCAGTAGGACCCGAGACAAGCCAAGGCCAAAGTCAGAAGGGCCCGAGACAACCAGTAGGGCCTGAGACAAGCCAAGCTTAAAGCCAGCAAGGTCCGAGACAACCAGTAGGACCCGAGACAAGCCAAAGCCAATGCCAGAAGGGCCCGAGAAAACCAGCTGGGCACGGGACAAGCCAAGACCAAAGCCAGCAGGACCCGAGACAACAAGTAGGCCACAATAAAAGCCAAGGCCAAAGCCTGAAGGGACCGAGACAACCAGTAGGGCCTGAAACAAGCCAAGGTTTAATGCCAGTAGGGCTCGAGACAACCAGTAGGACCTGAGACAAGCAAAGGCTAAAAGCCAGAAGGGCGTAAGACAGCCAGTAGGGCCTGAGATAAGCCAAAGCCAAATCTAGCAGGTCCCGAGACAGGCCATAGCCAGGAGGGCCCGAGACAACCAGTTGGGCCCAAGAAAATCCAAGGTCTAAGCCAGAAGGGCTCAAGACAACTAGTAGGGCCTGGGACAAGCCAAGGCCAAAGTCAGCAGGGCCCGAAACAACCAGTAGGGTCTGAGACAAGCCATAGCTAGCTGGGCCCAAGACAACCAGTAGGGCCCGAGACAGGTCTAGTCCAAGCCAGCAAGGCCCAAGACAACCAGTAGGGCCCTAGACAAGCCAATGCCAAAGCCAGCAGGGCCCCAGACAATCAGTAGGGCTTGAGATAAGCCAAAGCCTACAGTGCTCGAGACAACCAATAGGGCCCGAGACAGGCCAAGGCTAAAGCCAGCAAAGCACAAGACTGGCTAAAGCTAAAGCCAGGAGGGCCGACGACAACCAGTAGGACCTGAGGCAAGCCAAGGCCACAGTCAGCAGGGCTCGAGACAACCAGTAGGGTCCAAAACAGGCCAAGGCCAAAGGCCTGAAACAACCAGTAGGGCCCGAGACAGGCCAAGGCCAAAGCCAGCAGGGCCTGAGACAACCAGAAGGACCCGAGACAAGCCAAGGCCAAAGCCAGAAGGGCCCGAGACAACCAGTAGGGTCCAAGACAAGCCAAGGTTAAAGCCAGCAGGGTTCGGGACAACCAGAAGGACTCGAGATAAGCCAAGGCCAATGCCAGAAGGGCCCGAGACAACCAGTAGGGCTCAAGACAAGCCAAGGCCAAAGCCAGCAGGACCCTAGACAACAAATAGGGCCCGATAAAAGCCAAGGCCAAAGCCAGAAGGGCCCGAGACAACCAGTAGGGCCAGAGACAAGCCAAGGTTAAAGCCAGCAGGGCCTGAGACGACCAGTAGGACCCGAGACAAGCCAAGGTTAAAAGCCAGAAGAGCCCGAGACAACCAGTAGTGCCTGAGACAAGCCAAAGCCAAATCTAGCAGGGCCCGAGACAGGCCAAAGTCAGAAGGGCCTGAGACCACCAGTAGGGCCTGAGACAAACCAAGGTCAAAGCCAGCAGGGTCCGAGACAACTAGTAGGATCCGAGACAAGCCAAAGCCAATGCCAGAAGGGCCCGAGGCAACCGGTAGGGCCCGAGACAAGCCAAGGCCAAAGCCAGCAGGGCCCGAGGCAACCAGTAAGGTGCGAGACAAGCCATGGCAACATCCAGCAGGGCCCGTGACATCCAGTAGGCCCCAAGACAGAGGAAGTCCAAAGCTAGCAGGGCCCAAGAAAACTAGTAGGGCCTGAAACAGGCCAAGGCCAAAGCCAGCAGGGTCCGAGACAACCAGTAGAGCCCGAGACAGGCCAAGGCCAAAGCCAGCAGGGCCCTAGACAACCAGTAAGGGCCGAGACAGAACAAGGTAAAAGTCAGCAAAGCCCGAGACAACTAGTAGGGTCCGAGACAGGTCTAGTCTAAGCCAGCAAGGCCCGAGACAACCAGTAGGGCCCTAGACAAGCCAAGGCCAAAGCCAGCAGGGCCCCACACAATCAGTAGGGCTTGAGACAAGCCAAAGCCTACAGTGCCCGAGACAACCAATAGGGCCCGACACAGGCCAAGGCTAAAGCCAGCAGGGCCCGAGACAAGTAGTAGGGCCTGAGACAGGCCAAGGTCAATGCCAGCTGGGTCAGAGACTGGCTAAAGCTAAATCCAGTAGGGCTCGCAACAACCAGTAGGACCCGAGACAAGCCCAGGCCACAGTCAGCAGGGCCCGAGACGACCAGTAAGGCCCAAAACAGGCCAAGGCCAAAGGCCCGAAACAACCAGTAGGGCCCGAGACAGGCCAAGGCCAAAGCTAGCAGGGCCTGAGACAACAAGTAGGACCCGAGACAAGCCAAAGCCAGAAGGGCCCGAGACAACCAGTAAGGCCTGAGACAAGCCAAGGTTAACGCCAGCAGGCAAAGGCTAAAGGCCCGAAACAACCAGTAGGACCCAAGACAGGACAAGGCCAAAGCCAGCAGGGCCTGAGACAACCAGTAGGACCCGAGACTAGCTAAGGCAAAGCCAGAAGGGCCCGAAACAACCAGTAGGGCCTGAGGCAAGCCAAGGCTAAAGCCAGCAGTGCCCGAGACAAGTAGTAGGGCCTGAGACAGGCCAAGACCAATGCCAGCAGGACACGAAACTGGCTAAAGTTAAAGCCAGCAGGGCACGCGACAACCTGTAGGAGCCGAGACAAGCCAAGGCCACAGTCAGCAGTGCTCTTTTCAACCAGTAGGGCCCAAAACAGGCCAAGGCCAAAAGGCCCGAAACAACCAGTAGGGCCTGAGACAGGCCAAGGTCAAAGCCAGCAGGGCCTGAGACAACCAGTACGACCCGAGACAAGCCAAAGCCAGAAGGGCCCGAGACAACCAGTAAGGCCTGAGACAAGCCAAGGTTAAAGCCAGCAAGGTCCGAGACAACCATTAGGGCCCGAGACAGGCCAAGACTAAAGCCAGCAGTGCCCGAGACAAGTAGTAGGGCCTGAGACAGACCAAGACCAATGCCAGCAGGGCACGAGACTAGCTAAAGCTAAAGCCAGCAGGGCACGCGACAACCAGTACGACCCGAGACAAGCCAAGGTCACAGTCAGCAGGGTTTGAGACAACCAGTAGGGCCCAAAACAGGCCAAGGCCAAGGGCTCGAAACAACCAGTAGGGCCCGAGACAGTCCAAGGCCAAAGCCAGCAGGGCCTGAGACAACCAGTAGGACCCGAGACAAGCCAAAGCCAGAAGGGCCCGAGACAACCAGTAAGGCCTGAGACAAGCCAAGGTTAACGCCAGCAGGGTCCGAGACAACCAGTAGGACCCGAGACAAGCCAAAGCCAATGCCAGAAGGGCCCGAGACTAACAGTAGTGCTCGAGACAAGCAGTAGAGCCCGAGACAGGCCAAGGCCAAAGCCAGCAGGGCCTTAGACAGCCAGTAGGATCCGAGACAAGCCAAGGCCAAAGTCAGCAGGGCCCGAGACAACTAGTAGGGCTTGAGACAAGCCAAGGCCAAAGCCAGCAGGGCCCGAGACAACTAGTAGGGCCCGAGACAAGTCAAAGCCAATGCCATAAGGGCCCGAGCCAACCGGTAGGGTGCAAGACAAGCCATGGCAAAATCCAGCAGGGCCTGAGGCAACCAGTAGGGTGCGAGATAAGCCATGGCAAAATCCAGCAGGGCCCGTGACATCCAGTAGGGCCCGAGACAGAAGAAGGCCAAAGCTAGCAGGGCCCAAGAAAACATGTAGGGCCTGAGACAGGCCAAGGCCAAACCCAGCAGGGTCCGAGACAACCAGTAGAGCCCGAGACAGGCCAAGGCCAAAGCCAGCAGGGCCCGAGACAACCAGTAAGGCCCGAGACAGAACAAGGCAAAAGTCAGCAAAGCCCGAGACAACCAGTAGGGCTCGAGACAGGTCTAGGCCGAGCCAGCAAGGCCCGAGACAACTAGTAGGGTCTGAGACAGGTCTTGTCTAAGCCAGTAAGGCCCGAGACAACCAGTAGGGCCTTAGACAAGCCAAGGCCAAAGCCAGCAGGGCCCCAGACAATCAGTAGGGCTTGAGACAAACCAAAGCCTACAGAGCCCGAGACAACCAATAGGGCCCGACACAGGCCATGGCTAAAGCCAGCAGGGCCCGCGACAACCAGTAGGACCCGAGACAAGCCCTGAACTACTGAACATACATTTCAGTAGAAAAACATTTCAGATTTAAAAATAATTTTTTCAAGTTGTTTGTTATAAAGTATTCTAATTTACTGAGATAATGACTTCTGTGCTTTCATGGGCTGTAAGCCATAATCATCAACATTAACAGAAATAAACACGTGAAATAGATCACTCTGTTTGTAATGACTATATAATATATGAGTTTCACTTTTTGTATTGAAGAACTGAAATAAATTAACTTTTTAATGATATTCTAATTTAGTGAGATGAACCTGTAAGTAAAAAGCCAAGGGAGTGAATATTTTCGCAAACCACCAGACTTTTTGGATCTAATATATAGGATCTCATCCACACCCCTCAACCCTCCCTCCTGGCCAGGTGAGGAGAATGGCTAATTGTATGCAAAGACATGGGAGAACACATATATTAGAATGTCATATCTTCAGAAACCTCCTAGTGGAATCATATGTTATATTTTCGAAAATACTTTCACCATTTTAGACGCGCACAATAATAGAGCCATAATTTGGATTTATATTAAAATATTGGGGTTTTCAAGGCTTAACCCCTTAACAACCCTTGCCGTATTAGTACGCACATTTGCGTACCCCCCATTCAGTGAGGGCTGCTGCGCTGAGCCCTCACTGAACCGAGCACATGTCAGCTGATTCTTACAGCTGACATGTGCCCGCAACAGCCCCGGGTGGAATCGCGATCCACCCGCGGCTGTTAACATGTTAAATGCCACGGTCAATCTCCGACAGCGGCATTTAACGCGCGCTTCAGGGTAGCGTGTCATAAGCCCCGCCCATTGGTGACCCCGTCACGTGATCGCGGGTCACCGATGGGCGTGCATGACAACCCAGGGTCTGCAGCAGACGCCTGCAGTAGTCATGAGCTGGTCGCTATGAGCGCCACCTAGTAGTTGGCGCTCATAGCACAGGACCAATTCTGCTATATGCAGGGGATCTGCTGATCCCCTGTATGTAGCAGAGGTGATCGGATAGTTGCTGCTTCTAGTCTCCTATGGAGACTATTGAAGCATGCAAAAAGTTAAAAAAAAAAGAAGTTTTTAAAAAAAAAAAAAAAAAAAATATAAAAGTTTAAATCACCCCCCTTTCGCCCCATTCAAAATAAAATATAAAAAAACAAAACCCTACATAGACATATTTGGTATCGCCGCGTTCAGAATCGCCCGATCTATCAATATAAAAAAAGAATTAATCCGATCGGTAAACGGCGTAACGAGAAAAAAATTCTAAACGCCAGAATTACGTTTTTTGATCGCCGCAAAATTGCAATAAAATGCAATAACGGGCGATCAAAACATCGGATCTACCCCAAAATGTTATCAATAAAAACGTCAGCCCGGCGCGCAAAAAATAAGCCCTCACCCAGCCCCAGAAAAATGGAAACGCTGCAGGTCTCGGAAAATGGCGCTATTTTTTTTACCAAATTTTGGAATTTTTTTTCACCACTTAAATATAAAAGAACCTATACATGTTTGGTGTCTATGAACTCATAATGACCTGTAGAATAAGAATGGCAGGTCAGTTTTAGCATTCAGTGAACGTGGTAAAAAAAATAAATAAAAAACAACTGTGGTATTGCACTTTTTTTGCAATTTTACCGCACTTGGAATTTTTTTCCCATTTTCCCGTACATGATATGGTAAAACTAGTAATGGCGTTGAAAAGTACAACTCGTCCCGCAAAAAATAAGCCCTCACATGGTCATATTGACCAAAAAATAAAAACGCTATGGCTCTGGGAACAAAGGGAGCAAAAAACGAAAATGCAAAAACGGAAAATGCTCCGGGGCTTAAGGGGTTAAAATCCTTGCACTTGAATACACAGAAGCAATAATGTCCACAGATCGCATAAATATCCATGGATGGAAAAAATATGCACCTTTAAAATAATTGCTAAACCTCCAATGTTTTCATAGGATTTACTAAACTTAGAAAAACACTTAAAGAGGTTGTCAGGTCAAAAGTGATTTGTCTGCAGTCACTCTGTGCGACTGTAGACTTATAAATTTCCCCAGCGCACACACTGTGCGCTGCGGGGATTCGACAGTATGAGACCCGGGACCGGAGGGTACGTATGTGCTATACATACCCCCGGCCAAGGGGCGTGGTCTAGCTCTCCATAAACTTGTATTGAGCGAGGCCTTCTAGTCGGATGCCCCCACTGGCCGTCCATGTCACTAGACGGGGCGCGGCCTCGCTCCATACAAGTTTATGGAGACCGAGACCGCGCCCCTTGGCCAGGGGTATGTATAGTGCGCATACATACCCTCCGGTCCCGGGTCTCATACTGGCGAATCCCCGCAGCGCACAGTGTGTGCACTGGGGAAATTCATACATCTGGAGCGAGGCGGCGCTGAATGGCCGGTGGTATGTATAGTTTTTACATACCTTCTATTACCGGGTCTGAAACCAGCAAATCCCAGAGGCGCACAGTGCGAGCGCTGGGGGGAGTCATAAGTCAGCAGTCACACAGAGTGACTGCAGTCTTATCACTTTGACCGGACAACCCCTTTAACATTTTTAAGTTGGAATAGATTAATGAAATAATTAACACCATAATTCATCCAAGTTTAATAAAAATAAAAAAAAACTTTATTAGAACTGTGCAACTCACTGATATTTTGACTTATCACAGCATAAACAAACATTTGGCATTTCAATAGTTATACTTTTTGGCAAGACTCATGGAGCAATTCATTTCTCCAATAAAATGAATAATTAAACAAAAGGCAGAGTAAAACAGCTAAAACCATTCTCTATTTATATAAAAAAAACAATGTAAAAAAATATTTAACAGAACACAATAATAAAAGAATTATAGTAAAGCAGAAAATATGAGTTACATTCACTATTCAAGGAGAACATCGAGTAGAATGAGGTAGAGTGTCAGAACGGATCCCCTGAGAAGAGTTCATACTAAATTAGCTCTGTTACCTACCATAAACTACCAGTATCACCTTTACATAAAGAAAGAAACGGTGAAAACAAATAAAAAAAAAATGGGTGTAAAGGTAAAGAACAAAAACAAAATACATTGCAAAGGTAAACATACTAAAATATTTGAAACTTCTTTATATATTGTACATATATAATGCCACACTATTTCCATATTAATGGCTAGCACACTTGTTAGAAATGGTTATCACTGCTCTTAGTTGAAGGTAACCTAAAATACTTTGCATAATAATGCTGTACAATTCCAAAAATGTTGGCACAATGTGTAAAATGTAATGAAAATAAGAATGGAATGATTTGGAAATCTCCCATAGTAATATTTTATTCACAACAGAACATAGATCACAAGAAGAAAGTTGGACATTTTTCTATTTAATTTTAAAAAATTAACTCATCTAAAAATGAATGGCATCGAAAAAAAAAAAGTTGGGACAAGGTTAACAAAAGTCTGAAAAAGTAAGCGGTACTAAGGAACAGCTCAAGGGTTAATTTTCAACTTAATCATGTGAATTTGTATAAAAATGGCATGTTAGAAAGGCAGAGTCTCTCAGAAGCAAAGATTGTCAGAGGTTGTAAACAACTGTGTCTAAAAATTGTGGAACAATTTCAGAAAAATGTCCATCAACCTGAAATTGCAAAAACTTTCAATATCCCACCACCTATAGCACATTATTTCATCAAAAGATTCAGAGATTCTGGAGAAATCCATGTGCACAATAGACAAAGCGGACGGTCAATATTGGATGATTGTGAGCCACGTGCCCTCAGGCAGTACTGCATTGAAATAACCGCTATGGCCCTGGCCAAACTTTGATGGCAGCAACCAGGGGCGTACATAGAAGTCATGGGGCCCCATAGAAGAAGCTCTAATTGGGCCCCCCCCTACAAAAAATAAATATTTGTCTGTGTCACAGAAAAGCAGATCTCATAACTTTCCAGCCTTTACATAGTAATTTACCTCTTTCTGAAGTCGTAGATTCCTTCTTCATTGCCCTCATAAAGTATGATGCCAACAAAAGTGCCCCCCAAACAGTATGATACCCCTATGGTGCATTCCTCCACATGCACAGTATAATGACCCTATTGTACCCCACTTCAACTCCCCCGGCAAAGTATGGTGACCCTAACACAGTATAATCCCCCACCTGTGAACCCCACAGAGCCCTCCATACACTCTCATGGCCCCACACAGCCCTCCAAACAGTATAATGGCCCCCACACAGCCCTCCAAACAGTATAATGACCCCACACAAACATTCACACTGTATAATTGCTTTCAAACAGTATAATGGCCCCCACATAGCCCTCAAAATATTATAATGGCCCCACATAGCCTTCCATGTAGTATAATGCACCACCAATAATCTTCCATATAGTATAATGCGCCCCCATAATCCTCCATATAGTATAATGCTCCCCCCATAAACCTCCATATAGTATAATGCGCCCCCCATAAACCTCCATATAGTATAATGAACTTCCCATGGTCCTCCATAGAATATAATCCACTCCCCATAGTCCTCCATACAGTATATTACACACCCCATAGGGTAAAATGCAGCCCCCATATAGTATAATGCACGCCACAGTCCTGCAGTATTATGGGCACCACGTACTCACTGATTTTAAAATACCGTATATTTTAAATAAGCCGACCCGAGTATAAGCCGAGGCCCCTAATTTTACCACATAAAAATGGGAAAACCTATTGACTTGAGTATAAGCCTAGGGTGGGAAATGCAGCAGCTACTGGTAAATTTCCCCATCCTCATATGTGTGGCTCCCTCAATCCCACAATCCCTGGTATGTGTGGCCCCCTCAATCCCACAATCGCTTGTATGTGTGGCCCCCTCAATCCCACAATCCCTATGTGTGGCCCCTTCAATCCCACAATCCCTGGTATGTGTGGCCTCTTCAATCCCACAATCCCTGGTATGTGTGGCCTCTTCAATCCCACAATCCCTGGTATGTGTGGCCTCTTCAATCCCACAATCCCTGGTATGTGTGGCCTCTTCAATCCCACAATCCCTGGTATGTGTGGCCTCTTCAATCCCACAATCCCTGGTATGTGTGGCCTCTTCAATCCCACAATCCCTGGTATGTGTGGCCTCTTCAATCCCACAATCTCTGGTATGTGTGGCCTCTTCAATCCCACAATCCTGGTAAGTGTGGCCTCCTAAATCCCCCAATCCTGGTAAGTGTGGCCTCCTCAATCCCCAAATCCTGGTATGTGTGGCCTCCTCAATCCCCAAATCCTGGTATGTGTGGCCTCCTCAATCCCCAAATCCTGGTATGTGTGGCCTCCTCAATCCCCCAATTCTGGTATGTGTGGCTTCCTCAATCCCCCAATCCTGGTATGTGTGGCCTCCTCAATTCCCCAATCCTGGTATGTTTGGCCTCCTCAATCCCCCAATCCTGGTATGTGTGGCTTCCTCAATCCCCAAATCCTGGTATGTGTGGCCTCCTCAATCCCCAAATCCTGGTATGTGTGGCCTCCTCAATCCCCCAATCCCTGGTATGTGTGGCCTCCTCAATCCCTAAATCCTGGTAAGTGTGGCCTCCTCAATCCCCCATTACTGGTATGTGTGGCCTCCTCAATCCCCCATTCCTGGTATGTGTGGCCTCCTCAATCCCCCATTCCTGGTATGTGTGGCCTCCTCAATCCTCCATTCCTGGTATGTGTGGCCTCCTCAATCCAAGTATCCTGGTATGTGTGGCCCCCTCATCCCCCAATCACTGCACATAAAACAATAAACACTTATACTCACCTTCCTTCCCCACCTCTGCTCCAGCGCTGCGTCCTGTCTGCAGCAGCTCATGTCGGCATCTGAGCTGCGCACGCTCTCAGAAGCCGAGGTGAGCGGCTGCCGGCACATTCACTCCTCTCCACGCCGGGACTATGGGCGTGAAGCGTGAATATGCTTTCTCTTCAGCAGCAGGCACTGACAGGAGCCGCTGCTCTGCGCTCCTCCCTGCCGCTACTAAAGAGAACGAATATTCCGTCTTCTCCACGCCCATGGGAGTGGAGAAGAGGGAATATTCATGTCTCTTTAGCAGCGGGCACACGTGGTAGCTGCAGCAGCGGCTACTGTGTGTGCTCCGCTCCTCCACTGCCGCAACCCGCTCCTCTGCCGCCGCAACCTCCTACTCACCTATGTTATGCACACGCCCGGGCTAAGCGGCGTGTGCGTGTGATTGGTAGTGATTCCACTGGACCGTGCCGGAGAGTGAATGCCTGGAGGGGCGTGACTAAGTATTCACCCGATCCGACCAGGGTCGCACGACGGCATACGACGCCAGTGCACCAAGGAGGAACCGAGCAGAGGGACCAGGTGCTACTCCAGGACAGACCCCGGACACGGCTGTTGACCCACACAGGGGAATACAGGAACAGGCTGGTAGGCTGGCACACAGACTGGTGGGTATAGGCAGGCACGACTGGTATGCAGGCAGGCGGGTATGCAGGCAGGGGGGTAAAGGCAAGCACAGCTAGAGTGCAGACAGGGAGGCACTAGCAGGTAGGAACACAGGCGGGATAGGACCCAGTACACACCGGGACTCAGGAACAATACAGGCAGAGGGTTACAGGCAAGCACTGCTAGAGTGCAGACAAGGCTGAGCAGGGAGGACAGGGCTCTGTTCACACGGAACAGACAGGAAGGGAAAGACAAAGCCAGATACTCACACAGTACTTGCAGAGAAAACAAGCAGGAGTTAGGTACGAGTTCAGACTCTGCAGAAAAAGGAAGGGAACGGACATAGAGGCAAAACAGGTAAAGGACAGGAGAGTGTTCAGACTGGAACTGAGTGTACGGAGGAGACCGACACTGCAGCGGGATACAGGAGCGGGTCTGGGAATACGGCCCCCAGAGAGGCGGAACGAACAGGCAAGGAGCGTGTTCAGACAGGACAGACCAGAAACAGGAGCGGGTCTAGGAAATCGGCCACTAGAAGGCGGAACGAACAGGCAAGGAGCGTGTTCAGACAGGACAGACAAGAGAACACAGAAAGGACTCAGTTCAGACACGGGAACTAATACCGCAAAGCAGGAGACATACAGGACTTAGTTCAGACACGGGAACTAATACCGCAAAGCAGGAGACATACAGGACACAGTTCAGACACGGGAGCTGATACCGCAAAGCAGGAGACATACAGGACTCAGTTCAGACACGGGAACTGATACAAAAAGCAGGAGACATACAGGACTCAGTTCAGACACGGGAACTGATACAAAAAGCAGGAGACATACAGGACTCAGTTCAGACACGGGAACTGATACAAAAAGCAGGAGACATACAGGACTCAGTTCAGACACGGGAACTGATACAAAAAGCAGGAGACATACAGGACTTAGTTCAGACACGGGAACTAATACTGCAAAGCAGGAGACATACAGGACTTAGTTCAGACACGGGAACTAATACCGCAAAGCAGGAGACATACAGGACACAGTTCAGACACGGGAGCTGATACCGCAAAGCAGGAGACATACAGGACTCAGTTCAGACACGGGAGCTGATACCGCAAAGCAGGAGACATACAGGACTCAGTTCAGACACGGGAACTGATACAAAAAGCAGGAGACATACAGGACTCAGTTCAGACACGGGAACTGATACAAAAAGCAGGAGACATACAGGACTCAGTTCAGACACGGGAACTGATACAAAAAGCAGGAGACATACAGGACTTAGTTCAGACACGGGAACTAATACCGCAAAGCAGGAGAAATACAGGACTAGTTCAGACAAGCCTGGAAATACAGCCTCCAGGAAAGGCAGACAAGGAAACAAAGACGGGACCTGGCACCTTCAGAGTGCAAGCACACACTGAAGGAAACCACTATGCTCAGGCAGGGATAGAAGGGAGCTGCTGAGCTATATACCAAGTGTCAGACAGCAATAGGCTGAGGACGCACAAGGGGTGTGACCCACAGCAGGTACAAAAAGCAGGAAGTGATCGGGCGCCGCCCTTAAGCAGCAGAGACAGACACAAACAGACAGCATGGAGGGAAGCCAGAGAGACATTCCGGACAGGAGATCAAGTGCGCGCTCCTGCACAGTGGGAAATGGACCACTATGCAAGGACGCCGCCAGGTATGTTACAACCTATCCTCCTCGTTCCCACGCTGCTTGGGGCCCTCATGAGCCCCCTCCGGCCACGGGCCCCATAGCAGTGGCGTGGTCTGCCGCCATTGGCGGTACGCCACTGGCAGCAACTCATCTCAGTTTCTAAATTAGATAATTATTTTTTGCAAATGAAATGGAAAAATGTGTAACTTTTATCTTCTACTATATGTTCTATCATCTGGTGTGAATAAAATATGGCTATAAGACTTCAAATCATTGCATTCTTGTTTTCTTTATATTTACACAACATCACAACTTATATTGAATTATGGTTGTACATTTGGTGTCTGTCTAAAGGAATGGTAAAGTAAAGACATGCAAAAGTGCAAAATGAGTATGAACTGGTGTGATTGACTTAAAAAGAAATCTTTTGTTTTAATACCAAAGAATCCTTTTATTGAACGCCCACAATAATGTTTGTACAGAATTCCAGAATTGTCACTTCTAGCTATGAATGAAGGAGCCGTATCCAACCTTTGATGGTGAAATTACCCATATGCCAGCTTGATGAATTAGAAACCAAAGGAGAGAAGTTTACTTAAAATGGTTATATTTTTCTTTTTGGCACAAATCCTATATTTTTAATAACCCTTGTGGCTTGATTTCATGTGAACATATAAATTATGATTAATAGTAGGAAATGTTTCACAGGTGCCAGTATTTAATAAAATAATCTACATTGTATCCAGCTTAATTACCATATACAAGAAACTGTAAGGCTATGTTCACACATTGGTTTTTGTTGCTTTTTTTCTGCAGGCAAAACCTGCTCTCTTGGCAGTAAAGAAGCTGCTTACAAAAAGCAGGTTTAGCTGCATACTTTAGGATCACAAAGTTCAGCTTTGCTTCCACCACAGAAGCATGAACAATGCAAGGTGCTAGGTCACGAATGAAAGACCCATAAAACTATTTTGGAAAAAAAGGCAATTTGATCAATTTATTTAGTGTAGTGGGAAAATATTTTTATATGTGAAGAAATAGTGACTATTCTGAACAAAAAAAAAGTTTACATGAGTTCATGAAAAAATACACAATTACAAACATAACAGGGGGGGTGAATTGATCAGGAGTTGGTTTCCTAAGACATTGGCAGAGCATTGAGTTTGTAGGACACTTTACTTTCACAATTTGGTCAGTCCTTGAGTTGGTTGGGTATTGTTTAATTTCACACCTTGGTCAGCCAATGTTTACTTTATGCATATGACTAATTTAATTAAATTGTACTAATCCTAACTGCCATTCTAAGGTGAGGAGACCAAGACATTATGGTTAAAAGTTGGGAAGATCACAAAAATAAATGCGTTTCACATTCTGCTGTACCAGCTTTTTTCACACAGCAAAACCTGATACCAGTATTTTTTGCTGCATTTTTGTTGTGTTTTTGCACAAACGCTGCAAAAACGCTGAAAGAAGAGACATGCTGCAGTTTTCAAAAATGCATGAGGTGAGCTGAGTTCATTGGACATGACCTCGGCTCGTCACAGCCAGACACTGAGGAGCGCAAGCATGCCTGCGCTTCTCAGTGTCTGCGGCATGGCAAGCTGGATGGCAGCTTTCGGCTGTGATCCAGCCTGTCATGTGAATTTAGCAGAGCTGAAGCTGTCCTGGGAACCATGGAAAGGTAAGGATGAGGTTGCTTTATTATTTTACTTTTATTGCAGAAGACATTGGCTTCAGCTGGAATGGGTGTGATGGTAAGTAGGGTTTAATTTAGAACAGTAAAGAATTGTGTGTTTATTTCAATTAAAGGACTTTATTCTGGGTGTTTGTGTTATTTTTTAACTTTGACTAAGGGGTTAGTAATGGGGGTGTCTTATAGACGCCTCTCCATTACTAACCTGGGCTTGATGTCAGCTGGCATTATAAGCTGACATCAACCCCAACCCTATTACCCCACTGCCACCGCTACAGGGCAGTGGGAAGAGCGAGGCTAAGTGCCAGAATTGGCGCATCCTATGGTTGCTCCATTTCTGGGGCAGCTGACGGCTGGTGTTTCTAGCCTGGGAGGGGGCCAATATTCATGGCACCCTTCCTGGGCTAGTAATATCAGCCCCCAGCTGGCTGCCTAGCCTTCGCTAGCTATTAAAATAGGGGGGACCCCACGTCATTTTTTTGGGGGTCCCCCATTTTAATAGCTAATAAAGGCTAGGTATTCAGCTGGGGGCTGATATTAGTAGCCTGCGAAGCTCCGTGGGTATTACCCCCTTCCCAGGCTTCAAACATCTGCCCCAGCAGTCTGCTTAACCTCCACTAGAGACTAAAATTACGGGGAACCCCACGCCAATTTTTTTTTTAATAAATCCTTTAACACTAAATGACAAGTACAGTAAGCTGAGCGCTGCCATCCAGCTTGTCATCCTTCAGAGACACTGCAGAGCGCAGGCATTATGGGAACTTCCGATTCCGGTATTCGATATTCTAAAAGTATCGGAACTCCGATACCGCGAATATCGGTCGATACCCGATATTTCAGTATCAGAATGCTCAACACTAGTGGACACATATAACTTATGTTTGCTAGACACTGCGCACAGACATGGCACCTGGCGTGCCATATCATGATAATTTGCGCACACTTTCCAATAGCAAACCTGTCTGAACGATTAACAAAGTAAAGGATTATGATTTTTAATTACCCCTGCATGTCATCTGGTTAACATTAAGTGATGATCACAAGATATGAACAGTTATACGCAAAGCATCTAAAACTACTCAGTTTTTATAGCAAAAGCTGCTTTCTGTACACTAAAATAGCAAGACACGACCGAAAAATACATCTTTGGTTACAATTTTTCCCTTAGTATATAAAGCAATATGTTAAAAAATAGGTCATCTAATACTGTTATAATAAAGAGCTAATAGCTAAATACTAAACTTGTAACTTGGAAGTTTTTGGACTTGACTAGTTAAAGTCTAAGGTAGTTTAAAATGCATTTCTGCACTAATACAGTCACTACTACTACTTGGCAGCTATGCCAACAACAAAATAGCAGATTTTTTTTTCTTTTGGGAAAAAAAATATTTTATCCCTTAAGCAATAAAGAACAATCTTTGGTATGATAAGGCAAAAAAAAAAAAAGCAAGCACAGTTTTTGAAGACTGTATATAATTTACCAGTCACATACGAAGTAAAGAGATTATGGGAACTTATTTTGTGATAAAGCAAAGTTCAATTCAATACAGTGGTGGCCAAAAGTATTGGCACCCCTGCAATTCTGTCAGATAATACTCAGTTTCTTCCTGAAAATGATTGCAATCACAAATTCTTTGGTATTATTATCTTCATTTAATTTGTCTTCAATGAAAAAAAACACAAAAAGAATTGTCCTAAAGCCAAATTGGATATAATTCCACACCAAACCTAAAAAAGGGGGTGGACAAAAGTATTGGCACTGTTTGAAAAATCATGTGATGCTCCTCTAATTCGTGTAATTAACAGCACCTGTAACTTACCTGTGGCACCTAACAGGTGTTGGCAATAACTAAATCACACTTGCAGCCAGTTAACATGGATTAAAGTTGACTCAACCTCTGTCCTGTGTCCTTGTGTGTACCACATTGAGCAAGGAGAAAAGAAAGAAGACCAAAGAACTGTCTGAGGAATTGAGGAACCAAATTGTGAGGAAGCATGAGCAATCTCAAGGCTACAAGTCCATCTCCAAAGACCTGAATGTTCCTGTGTCTTACGTGCGCAGTGTCATCAAGAAGTTTAAAGCCGATGGCACTGTGGCTAACCTCCCTAGATGTGGACGGAAAAGAAAAATTGACGAGAGATTTCAGCGCAAGATTGTGCGGATGGTGGATAAAGAACCTCGACTAACATCCAAACAAGTTCAAGCTGCCCTGCAGTCCGAGGGTACAACAGTGTCAACCCGTACTATTCGTCGGCGTCTGAATGAAAAGGGACTGTATGGTAGGATACCCAGGAAGACCCCACTTCTTACCCCGAGACATAAAAAAGCAAGGCTGGAGTTTGCCAAAACTTACCTGAGAAAGCCTAAAATGTTTTGGAAGAATGTTCTCTGGTCAGATGAGACAAAAGTAGAGCTTTTTGGGAAAAAGCATCAACATAGAGTATACAGGAAAAAAAAAGAGGCATTCAAAGAAAAGAACACGGTCCCTACAGTCAAACATGGCGGAGGTTTCCTGATGTTTTGGGGTTGCTTTTCTGCTTCTGGGACTGGACTGCTTGACCGTGTGCATGGCATTATGAAGTCTGAAGACTACCAACAAATTTTGCAGCATAATGTAGGGCCCAGTGTGAGAAAGCTGGGTCTCCCTCAGAGGTCATGGGTCTTTCAGCAGGACAATGACCCAAAACACACTTCCAAAAGCACTATAAAATGGTTTGAGAGAAAGCACTGGAGATTTCTAAGGTGGCCAGCAATGAGTCCAGACCTGAATCCCATAGAACACCTGTGGAGAGATCTCAAAATGGCAGTTTGGAGAAGGCACCCTTCAAATATCAGGGACCTGGAGCAGTTTGCCAAAGAAGAATGGTCTACAATTCCAGCAGAGCATTGTAAGAAACTCATTGATGGTTACCGGAAGCGGTTGTTCGCAGTTATTTTGGCTAAAGGTTGTGCAACCAAGTATTAGGCTGAGGGTGACAATACTTTTGTCTGGCCCATTTTTGGAGTTTTGTGTGAAATGATCAATGATTTGATTTTTGCTTCATTCTCTTTTGTGTTTTTTCCTTGCAAGCAAATTAAATGAAGATAATAATACCAAAGAATTTGTGATTGCAATCATTTTCAGGAAGAAACGGAGTATTATCTGACAGAATTGCATGGGTGCCAATACTTTTGGCCACCACTGTAGGTACTAAAAACATGACTGAGGAATGAAGTACCTAATGAACTTAAAAAAATATTACTTTATCAAAAGTATTCACCAAATAATTCATACTCTCAGGAGCTGCAGTAGCTGAGATATTGGGTGTCCTTCCGCAGGGTCTTTACACTAGAGAGCTGGCTTATGCCTGAAAACACCATTGATCACCTTGTCCTTTAGTTCTCCTCCATACTATAGGCTTCCATACTCATTACCTGAAAGTAGTCGGAACCCACATATTTTGATGGGACCAGCTCAGGCCCAATCACAGGTGTCAGGAAAGAGAAAGATTGGGCAGATTGGAATCAAATTCCCAGTCCTCTTATTCTCCTGCCAGATAAACCAAGTGTTCATGTGTTTGGGGGAGGCAGGAAGGAGCGGATAGCCAAAATGCCAGTTTAGTGGGCAAATATTTCATGTGTACAGGCATCATCAAAAAATGACCTATTGTTTAAATCAGGTTTTTTGTGTTAAGTGTAAACATTTTGCAATCTGTATTAAAAAAATGTAAAAAAAAAAGAAATCTTGCAATTTTCACAATGGGCTTTTTAGACTATTGATTCAGGAACCACAATGGTCCGCTACCGACTATCTTTTGTATTGAAGTGTCAGATGATCCTGTGCAAAGTGACATTGTGAAGGGAGGTGAAATCACTACTGTGAATGGTGGAACTTGTGTTATCAGCTGTGTATAAAGTTGTTAGCTGTCATTGTAATAATGTCTGATGATAAGGAGCCTCCTGAAAACCCTTAGTAAAAGGACAAGAAAGTAGAAGTCTAAAAAAGCCCAAGTGACCAGTGTTAAAATTTCAGAAAAAAACAAAACAAAAAAAAATTACCCGTTTTGTTTTTTTAGATACATGCAGCAGAAAAACTGGATTTAAACAGGATAATTTCTGATGACAGACTCCCATTAATGCAGTGTAAGGACTCCTCAGATCCCAGCTTCCAGAACTGCTGTACAGAAGAATTTTGGATAGTTGGAAATGAGATTATCTGCTCCCACATCTTAACTATCAGGTGTTAAGCTGCTTATAGACATTAAATATGCAGGATGGACGATATAACTTCTATACGACTTGTCCAAAGTGTCTGGCAACTGCTCCCGTTCTCCTCCATGGAACGAAGATGCTCATCAGACCCAACCAAACAGGCACATGAAGGAATCCGTCACCGTTTAGGCTGAAAGCAGCATTGTCCTGCACATTCCTAATGTCTATAGAAGACTTTGCATCTTAATTTTAGCCACGTTATCTCTGCTCTCAATGAGTCACACGTGACAGGTAATCTTTTATAATGTAGCCAAGTAACTGACCTACTTCATCTCCTTTCAAAATCAAATATGAGCATGATACCCTGTCACATTAGCCCCATATATTTATGGGATAGACACAAAAAACACTATTCCCTGAGTCCAGGAAATGTACATAAAAGTAAAAAAGAGGTAGTATAAAACAGGAATTGTAAAGGCAGCATTCAGTAATAGCCCTGTAAGAAGTCATTTTCTAAAGCCTCTGCTTAACACTGAATCAGCAATGAACAGTCTAATTGCTGGTTTTTACACCATCCACTGAAAAGAAGTGAAAGGGCTATTGTAAAAAAACTGACCACCCTTGGTCAACCTGAGACTCGGTAGAAACATGGATTTTACATCTTTTAAATAGCATAAAAAGAATAAAATACATTGACTTGTGTCTACATGTAATTTCCACTGTCCTTGTGGGGATCACTGGTGGATGTCCA
This sequence comes from Phyllobates terribilis, assembly GCF_046119375.1. Taxonomy (NCBI): domain Eukaryota; kingdom Metazoa; phylum Chordata; class Amphibia; order Anura; family Dendrobatidae; genus Phyllobates; species Phyllobates terribilis. The sequence continues at coordinate 1,192,346 of NW_027363026.1, forward strand.
GGTTACTGATCCCAGCGGTAAGGCTGGCTTGTGCCATGGGGACATCGTAGTTGTAGTGTTACACAGGTAGCAGATGGGAACTATGGACTGAGCAATATGGGTAAGCTCAGCACAGACCAGCATAGGTAGATCACTGCCTCATTAAAACTCAGCATCTGTAAACTGTAAGATATGGTTTGATTTCATCGTTTCCAATATATTTCTAGGAGTTAAGGCATCTTGTCATCGTCCTGAGTGATGTCCTGAATTCCTCGCAGTAAGGCAGTTCTGTGTAACGGAGATACTTGAAGGCACAGTTGTTACAAGGTAGTGACTGTTCATGAGAAAAGTTGGTCTCCTTAAAGACACATATAGAGGCAGTCATCAATTCATTAAGGTAGAGATGGTTCATAGCATTATCCATTTGTAATACGTTAGCAGAGCTTTAGAAAAAGCCATGTAATGGGTGTTGCCTTTACAACTCCTTAAGTAACACATTCATCACACATAAAAAGCAATAATAATAAAAACCCACAAACATACATACATTTAGGAAGTACCTTGGATGAAGGTTAAGGGGAGACAAACAAACACAAATGTGGGTAAAGCAGCGAAATGAAGTCCATAATGTGACCAGCTGAGGTAGACATAAATCAAAGAGACTGCTTGACGTCTCTTTACAACAAAGACAAATGGCATAAAACCTGGAGAGTTTCAGAGCCATTCACCATCCAGCAAAGCAACCTTCAATGTCAATAGATTTACTCAGCGAAACATTCTGAAGAAAAATGATAGATTTGATCTGAGACACCAGATTTCACAAACATTTTCTTTTTTTTTGCTCTGTCATTGTCCTTCGAACAGGCAAATGGCTGGAATATGTGGCTTCAGGAATTTTTTTTTCTTGAAATGTTTAGGAAATATGGATAATTTGAGGTATTGAGGAAATGCGCTCCTCAAGAATTGACACTGGGAGATTTTCCATGTTTGCTTAAGGCAGGGTCCTTTCCACATTCTTCAACACTGAATGAGTCGGGTGTGGGCGGTGAGGTACTGATCACAGAGCAGAGGTGAATTTCATCAGTAGACTCATGGGAATACCGCCCAGAATCACTGGTTTCATGACTTTCCTCGCTGTTCCCAGAATGTTCTGTGTCTGCTGCTATGCTATGTCACATCTGGAATGTGCCAGGATGACCAGGTGATGTGGGAGACCCGTCCTCTCCCATCAGGACCGTTGTGCCAGGACAATATACAGAAGTCTTAGTTTTTCTTTTGTACTGCGTAAAAAAAAAAAAAAATTAAATATAATGCACTATTTTTATATATACCGTATTTTTCGGACTATAAGACGCACCGGACCATAAGACGCACCTAGGTTTTAAAGGAGGAAAATAGGAAAAAAAATGTAAGCAAAAAATGTGGTCATGATGCCCTGTTATGGGGGAGGGGGTCTGCTGCTGACAATGGTATTGGGGTAATGTCCCCCAATTCTGTTAATATCCTCCATCCTGGTATGTATGGCCCCTCCTTCCTGATATAAGTGGCCCCCATCCCATTCTGGTATGCTTGGCACCCCTTTATACCCCATCCTGGTATGCATGGCACCCCTTTACACCCCATCCTGGTATGCATGGCACGCCTTGAGCCCCCATCCTGGTATGCATGGCACCCCTTGAGCCCCATCCTGGTATGCATGGCACCCCTTGAGCCCCCATCCTGGTATGCATGGCACCCCTTGAGCCCCCATCCTCTTATGCATGGCACCCCTTGAGCCCCCATCCTGGTAAGCATGGCACCCCTTGAGCCCCCATCCTGGTATACATGGTACCCCTTTATACCCCATCCTGGTATGCATGGCACCCCTTGAGCCCCCATCCTGGAAGGCATGGCACCCCTTGAGCCCCCACCCTGGAAGGCATGGCACCCCTTTATACCCCATCCTGGTATGCATGGCACCCCTTGAGCCCCCATCCTGGTATGCATGGCACCCCTTGAGCCCCCATCCTGGTATGCATGGCACCCCTTGAGCCCCCATCCTGGTATGCATGGCACCCCTTTATAACCAATCCTGGTATGCATGGCACCCATTTATACCCCATCTTGGTATGCATGGCACCCCTTGAGCCCCCATCCTGGTATGCATGGCACCCCTTGAGCCCCCATCCTGGTATGCATGGCACCCCTTTATACCCCATCTTGGTATGCATGGCACCCCTTGAGCCCCCATCCTGGTATGCATGGCACCCCTTGAGCCCCCATCCTGGTATGCATGGCACCCCTTGAGCCCCCATCCTGGTATGCATGGCACCCCTTGAGCCCCCATCCTGGTATGCATGGCACCCCTTCAGCCCCCATCCTGGTATGCATGGCACCTCTTGAGTCCCCATCCTGGTATGCATGGCACCCTCTGAGCCACCATCCTGGTATGCATGGCACCCCTTGAGCCCCCATTCTGGTATGTATGGCACCCTCTGAGCCCCCATGCGCCCTCACACAGTGTGAGATGCTGTGCTGGAATAGTCACTGCTCCTCGCACCGGGACTCTGTGCGTGGGGAGCAGTGACAATTCAGTCTGTTCAATAGCCGGTACACTGTACCACAGCGCGGCTCCTGTTGCCGCTCTGTGGTCAGTGTGCCTGCTATTAAAGACCATGGATATTCACTACAACCCACGGGCGTGGGTTGTAGCGAATATTCATGAGCTTTAATAGCGGGCACACTGACCGCAGAGCGGCAGCAGGAGCCGTGCTGCGGCTCCAGTGTGCCGGCTATTAAGAGAAATGAATATTCATTGCTCTCCACGCCCATGGGCGTGGGGAGCAGGGAATATTCATTTTCCTTAGTAGCGGGCACAGTGTAGGCCGCAGCAGGCGGCTGCTGCCTCCTGTGCCCCGCTGATCTCCCGCTGCCACTCCCCCACACCCACCACCATGCGGCCATACAATAATATAGTATTCGGACTATAAGACGCAACCCCCACTTTCCTCCAAAATTTTGGAGGAAAAAAGTGCGCCTTATAGTCCGAAAAATACGGTAAATACAGAAATGTATTAAACATTGACACCATAAATGCTTACTTGTCCTGCATTGTCTTTAGTATTGCCCTTGAAAAATAACCATTTATTCTTTGTGCTTTGCTTGACAATCTGTCCATATCCATTAATGATTAGATCTGAACCACCCTGCAATAAAAAAATGCATTTTAACATATTTTTAAATATTATCTCAAGCAGATAAATTACAAGATACAATCAGCATATGAGATCTATACTAATGATTACCAGTGGTAGACAACTGTTAAGGTGCATTTACACTAGCTGATAATCGTTCAGAGTCGAACGCTAACGACCCATAATTTACGATAATTGTGTAATGTGAGTGGGTTGAGCAACTGATCGATGTGTCTAAAAAAAAAAAGCTTACACAATTGTGTAATGTAAATGAAGATTGTTCACTTGAAACACAATGCTCGATGTTACGATGTAACTATCACTATTCAACTGTTTCATTCATGATTCTCATCCTATATAAACACTGTTTGTGCGTCGTGAGTTATGATTGCATTGCTCATCATTTAAATCACACATATCAAACTCTGGCCCTCGGGCCAAATCTGGCCCACGGGGCGGGCATATTTGGCCTGCAACTCCGGGCAGGCCACCCCCTGCCCAGCATCAAATTTTCAACTATATCGGCATCCTGGATGCCGATATAGTTGAAAGCAATGACAACAGAGGGAGCTGTCAGCTGACACTCCCGCAGCCATCATTCTCTCTCTGTGTCTGATGTTTCAGTGCATAGGGCGTGATCATGTCACTAATTTGCGCCCGCAGTGCCGAGCACTGAAGAGCTTCAGATTGCTCGTGCCAAGACTGGAGCAGCGAGGGACCGGGGAGAGGTGAATAATTGTTTACTTGTATGGAGGACTATGCGGTGCCCATTACACTGTGTGGAGCCATATTATACCATGTGGAGGACTATGTGGGGCCACCATTTATTTGACCATATAGAAAGGTAAGGAATAGTGATGAGTGAGCACTAAAATGCTCGGGTGCTCGACTCGACTAACGAGCCCAATGTAAGTCAATGGGAAACGCAAGCATTTTCCGATGCCCCTCCCCCCCATCGGAGGTCTGGAGGGGGCCTAAAAATTGAACAAATCGATGGGAACAGTGCTAAAATGATATGGGAGCAGCATGGGGAAGACCCCTGGAAGCATCTCTGACTCCCAGGTCACTGCTGTGAACAATGTGGTCAGAGTATTATGCCACTTTTATGGACTCACAATAATACATACAAAAACAAAGCGAAAATGGATTTTCCTGGAAAAAATGTTAAGGAACATTCTTTCCAGGGTAATGACTTGTATATAAGGCAAAATAAATAACCAAAAACAAAAATGCTCCTCCACACCTTGGCCTATGTTCACATGTAGCGTTTTTGATGCGTTTCTGCATTGCTTTCAATGGTGAAAAATACATTCACCGGTAAATGTAATTTTAACATTTTACTATCTTAAACTGGTCATGTGTGTGAGACATGATCAGACACATCCACCATACAGTGCTGAAATGACATGGGAACAGTATGGGCAAGACCCCTGGAAGCATCTCTGATTCCCAGGTCACTGCCTAAAACTGTGGTCATTAGACATGATTCTATATTATTGCGGTAATAATACAGACATTTTTGGCAACGTGACAAATATTAAACTTCATTTAAAATGGGAAAGGTGCATGGCAAGGGACCTGGAAGTGGACGTAATGGTGACGGTGCACGCAGAGGCCGAGGCCATGGGCAAGATGAAACTGTGCCTGCTGAGGGAGCACAACAAGCACCCACATCATGTCGATCTAGCTTCCTGTCCCACTTTCTACAAGGCCGTGGAATACCACTCTTGAAGGCAGATTAGTGTGAAAGGGTTGTTGGTTGGATAGCAGATAAAAAGATAATGCTTCCAGTCAGTTTGCAACCATCACCACCCTGTATTCCACACGGTCCAGTCTCCGTAGCGTGAGTCTGGACCATATTATTATTATTATTATAGCACCTTACATGTGAAAAAGGGGTATAGATAGCAAAAACAATTACAATAATCTTGTAGGCTTGTCGGAAGATGTAAGTCTTCAGGTTCCTTTTGAAGGTTTCCACGGTAGAAGAGAGCCTGATATGTTGGGGTAAAGAGTTAGAAAGTAGGGGGGGATGCACGGGACAAATCTTGTATGCGATTGTGGGCAGAGGAGAAAAGAGGGGAGTAGAGAAGGAGATCTTGTGAGGATCGGAGATTGCGTGCAGTAAGTATCGGGAGACTAGGTCACAGATGTATGCAGGAGACAGGTTGTGGATGGCTTTGTATGCCAAGGTTAGGGTTTTGAACTAGAGTCTCTGGGCAATGGGGAGTCAGTGAAGGGATTGACAGAAAGGAGAGACCGGGGAATAGCAGAGGGGGGCGTGGATTAGTCGGGCACCAGAGTTTAGGATAGATTGGAGGGGTGCGAGAAGGGAGGCCGCAGAGCAGAAGGTTGCAGTAGTCGAGGCGGGAGATGATGAGGGCAAGAGCAATTGTTTTTGCAGATTCTTGTTTGAGGAATGTGCGGATCAGGGAGATTTTTTTTTCTTGCTTGGAGTCGGCATATTCCTCAGTTGTCCTTCAGCATTCAGTTGTCCCTACCCCAGTCCTTGGAATGCAAGCGCATATACGAGCCAAACAGGCTACAATACTAAACTGCCACATTTCTCGACTGCTCGCACTAGAAATTTTGCCTTTTAGGGTCGTGGAGGCGGAAGCTTTCCGCAACCTCGTGGCGGCTGTCCCTCGGTACTCAGTCCTCAGCCGCCACTATTTCTCCCGGTGTGCCGTCCCTGCCTTATACAAGCACGGGTCCCAGAACATTACCCGTACCCTCACCAACGCAGTTACGGGGAAGGACCACCTAAGCAGACACATGGACAAGTGCTTGTGGCCAGGGATGGTACATCTCACTGATGGCACACTGAGTTAATATAGTGGAAGCAGGGACCCAGTCGGACCCTGGGATAGAACACATCCTCCCGACCCAGAGGATTATGGACCCTGGGTCAATAAAGCTTCAACACTATGTTCACAAGGTAAACAGCAGTGGTGGTCGGTCTCCTAGACAACGAGCAAACTCCTTCATGATGGTAGAGGCCACCATCTCCTTAGCTTGCTGGTTGTCACAAATAATTTGGAGATTCGTGGCAGCTCTGGTTATGCTGTAATTTAAATGTATTTTTTTCCTTTTTGTCCAGCAAGGGATAATGTTAGTCTCTTGGTGGCAGCCTTTTGTTAACGGTCAGTTGATGTTGGTTGGTGACACTCCCACCTCCCTTTAAATAGCCACATAATCCATCAGCTGACCACTGGTTATAGTTCATTCTATGCTGACCTCTTTGAAGGAGCCAGTCTTTGGAGAAGCTGCGGTGTTCGTTGCTGTTGTAGAGGTGAAGTTTTCTGTTGGTGAGATAAGTGTATTTTATGTTGTTATCTTCCTATTGTTAGTCTTCCCTTTCTTGTGTGTCCTATTGCAGTGGTGAGACTAGTGTCTCGCTGGCCTGCGAACTAGCCAGGTTAAGTCCAGGACCAGCGAGGGCTTAGGCACGTGATCACGCACTGGGAGAAAGACCCGTCTAGGGACGATAGGGGGGAAAATAGGGACAGACACAGGTTGGTGTCAGGAGGTGTCCCTTCCCTTGTTCCCTAACGCTAGGGCCCTCCTTCCCCCCTCTATCTCCCATTGCATCCGTGTGTTCTGCCGTCTGCCGGACATCCCCTTGTTGTTCCATGACACTGGTACTTTTCTGTGGGAATGAGCGTCTCCAACCAGCCTGGAATATCCAGAGAATGGCACGGCATGGTTTGGTATTAGCACCCAGTACCAGAAGTGAAGCCATCCACAATTTCCATCTCAGGAATTGTATTTGGTAGATTGGCTGCCCAAACATTAGTTTCTCACAAAGGATCTGAAGACATTGAGTGGCAGTAGGTGCAAGTTTCTCCAGCATGACCTGTTTGTTAGATATCAGAGGGAAAACAGAATTGGGATTTTGCCAAGGTGCCAGATTGCATCTTAAGTCTTATAGATTGCTGGAGCCAGTCCACAGTAAAAAACAAAAACAAAAACACCCATAGAGTGTCTGGGAACCTTCACACAGGCTTTTCTTAGCCAGGGTGAGAGTTGTAATTCACCACAGCCATATTCTTTAGGTAGGTGAAAGGACTGGCATAGAGGGAAACTGTGTCTACTCCGGCTGTCATTTCTCCGCCACTAGGTTCTGGCCATTGTCACACATGACCATGCCTGGCTGTATGTTCAGCGGTGAGAGACACAGATCTGCTTGCTCTGTTTCAGCTTTCAACAACTCTGCATCGGTGTGCGGTTTGTCACCTAAGCATATAATCTTCAGCACAGCTTGTTGCCACTTGATCGAGGCAGTGCTGCAGTGCTTCCAGCTTGCGACTGATGTTGTCATTTCGGAGATGGAGGCCGAAGAGGAGGAGGAGGTGCAGGAGCTGTACAATGTGATTACATTGAGGTTACATTTGGTTTTTATACCAAAGACCCTGCTATGTTTCTATTATAATATATATACATACATATATATATATATATATATATATATATACACACGTATGTATATATATTTTACACATATACATATATACACAGTGGTTACGGAAACCCCTTTAAAGTTTTCACTCTTTTTTTCATTGCAGCCATTTGGTAAATTCTAAAAAGTTCATTTTTTTTCTCATTAAAGTACACTCTGCACTAGTGTTGAGCGAGTATGTTCTGTCCGAGTATGCTCGGGCCGAACTACGAGTATTTATAGCTGCTCGGTGATAAGGTTAAATCGCTCCCGTGTGCATGATTTCCAACTGTTTGACAGTTTTATTACATGTGAGGAATGTGTAAGAAATAGACATTCCTCACATGTAATAAAACTGTCAAACAAGCGCAAATCATGCACACGGGAGCGATTCAACCATATCACCGAGCAGCTATAAATACTCGGTGCTCGGCCCGAGCATACTCTTCGAAAGGGTTAATAGAACATACTTGCTCAACACTACTCTGCACCCCATCTTGACTGAAAAAAAAACAGAAATTTAGACAGTTTTGCAAATTTGTTGAAAAAGAAAAACTGAAATATCACATAGTCTATTCAGACCCTTTGCTCAGACACTCATATTTAAGTCACATGCTGTCCATTTTCTTGTGATCCTCCTTGAGATGGTTCTACTCCTTCATTGCAGTCTAGCTGTGTTTCATTAAACTGATAGGACTTGATTTGGAAAGGCACACACCTGTCTATATAAGACCTCACAGCTCACAGTGCATGTCAGACCAAATGAGAATTTTGAGCTCAAAGGAACTGCCCAAGAAGCTCAGAGACAGAATTGTGGCAAGGCACAGATCTGGCCAAGGTTACAAAAGAATTTCTGCATTACTTAAGGTTCCTAAGAGCACAGTGGCCTCCATAATCCTTAAATGGAATAAGTTTGGGACCACCAGAAGTTTTCCTAGACCTGGCCGTCCAGTCAAACTGAGCAATCATGGGAGAAGAGCCTTGGTGAGAGAGGTAAAGAAGAACCCCAAGATCACTGTGGCTGAGCTCTAGAGATGCAGTAGGAAGATGGGAGAGAGTTCCACAAAGTCAACTACTGTATCACTGCAGCCCTCCACCAGTCGGGCCTTTATGGCAGAGTGGCCCGACGGAAGCCTCTCCTCAGTGCAAGACATATGAAAGCCCGCATAGAGTTTGCTCAAAAACACATTAAGAACTCCCAGACTATGAGAAATAAGATTCTCTGGTCTGATGAGAGGAAGATAGAACTTTTTGGTGATAATTGTTAGAACCTTGCTCTTAGGTTTTTTTCTATTGCTGGTCACATGACCTTGTTGGCCTATTTAGTCCTGCTCCGCCCTTCTGGCTTTGCTGGACTTCATTGTATTACTACTCTTTAGCTAGCCGGTGCTCAGTATCTAACTCTGTTAGTTTGCTTGGTCTTCGGACCTCGGTGTTCTATATTATTTGTTTGTTCGTCTGTCTGCTACTATTTCTGTTAGGAGGTGTCCATTTTGCTTCCAGTCCCTAGAACTTGTAGGGATTCCTTCCCCACATCTATAGGTCTCCGTACAGACTAGCTGAGGACTTTAGCAGGTCTGATCGCAGGATCAGGTCCCCTGTTACATCATAGGGATCAAGCTGAGTTCTATCGTAGGGACAGATCTCCTCTCTTTCCTTAGCTCTGGTAGCAGAACATAACAGTAAGTCCAGCCTGCAAATTCTCTAAGGAAAGATTTTTCTGTTCCATCATGGTGTCGGTTCAGGATTTGGCTCAACGCCTGCAGGGACTCTCTCTGGAGGTGGCCGAGCTCCGTCAGCACGTGAGTAACTGTCCTGGAGCACATTTCTTGGAGCCTAAGGTACGTTTGCCTGATTTATTTTTTGGTGAACATCAAGAATTTTTTTCATTTAAAAATGCTTGCTTATTGTATTTTCGTTTGAGACCCAGGTCCTCTGGGGATGAATCCCAGAGCATAGGGTTCATAATGTCACTTTTGCGCAAAGAGCCTCAGGAGTGGGCCTTTTCTTTGCAACTTAGTGATTCATGCTTTAGATCAGTGGATAGTTTTTTTTCTGCTTTGGGGCTATTATATGATGATCCTGACCGTGTCTCATCTGCTGAGACTGAGTTGAGACGTTTGAGACAGGGATCAGGTAATGTGGAAAAATATTGTACTCATTTCCGTCGGTGGTCTACTCAAATAGGGTGGAACGATTCTGCTCTGAAGAGTCTGTTTCTTGCTGGGCTTAGTGAAAGGGTTAAAGACTTGCTAATTGCTTATCCCACACCTGAAGATTTGCAACAGGCTATGCAATTAGCTATACGGGTGGATAGGAGACTGCGTGCAAGGGTTAATGAGAGCAAATCCTCTGCTATGTCAGTTTCTGGTCATGAGAATGTGTGTACTGACAGTGGAGAGCCGATGGAGATTGGAGCGATGGCACCTCGCTCTCAAGAAAAGGACCGCAGATTTTCTGAAGGTTTGTGTTTCTATTGCGGAAATTCTGGTCATTTCATTAAAAGCTGTGTGCTTCGTATGAAGAAAGAAAAAAAATGGTCAGTCATGCCCGTATTGCCTGTTTAAATTCCAAGGGTGTATTTTTAGCTGCTTCCACTATTGCTCAGGAAAAATTAATGGAATTTCGGGTGTTTGTCGATTGTGGGTCTACTCTGAATGTTATTGATGGGGGATTCTTGGAAAAACTCAATTTAAAACCCGAACCTTTGTCATCCCCTATTGCTGTGGTTTCTGTGGATGGCTCCCCTTTGAAGATTGTTACTCTCAAGGTCTGTGAATTTCCCCTCACTATTAATGGTGTTCACCATGAGAATTTGGATTTGGTAGTTTTGAATAACTTGCCTTCTCCGGTGGTGTTGGGATTGCCCTGGTTAAAATTGCACAATCCTGTATTGGATTGGTCTACCAATGAAATTAAATCCTGGAGCCATAAATGTTATGACAAGTGTTGTAACGGGCGCATTGCAGCTGTGGATAGGGGGGAATTGCCTGTTCCTATTCAGGATTTTTGGAGAGTTTTTTCTGAGAAGGAATCGCAGGTTTTGCCTCCCCATAGAGACTATGATTGTACTATTGAATTTGTCCCTGGAGCGACTCTTCCTAAAAGTCGTTTATTTAACCTTACTATTCCTGAGAGAAAGGCTTTGGAGGAATACATACAGACAAGTTTGGCCGCCGGTCACATTAGGCCCTCTAAGTCTCCTGTGGCGGTTGGATTTTTTTTTGTAAAAAAAAAAGGACGGCGGTTTACGTCCTTGTCTGGATTTTCGTGAGGTTAACAAAATTACTGTACGCAATCCTTACCCACTGCCATTGATTCCTGATCTGTTTAACCAGTTAGTGGGGGCCAAGTGGTTCTCTAAAATTGACCTTTGGGGGGCATACAATCTGTTGCGCATGAAGGAGGGTGACGAATGGAAGACTGCTTTTAACACTCCTGTGGGTCATTTTGAGAATTTGGTTATGCCTTTTGGTCTTACTAATGCTCCTGCATTTTTTCAGAATCTTATTAATGACATCCTTAGACCTTTGATCGGCAAAAATGTGGTTGTGTATTTGGATGACATTTTGATTTATTCGCCGGATCTGGAATCTCATTGGCGGAGCGTACGTGAAGTATTACAGTTATTGATTGACAATTCGCTTTTTGCTAAGCTGGAGAAATGTGAGTTCGCTGTACAGAGAATTAGTTTTTTGGGCTACATTATCTCCAGTGAAGGTTTTGAGATGGACCCGGTGAAAGTTCAAGCTGTGCAGGAATGGCCTAGGCCTATTGGTTTGAAATCGATACAGAGGTTTTTGGGTTTCGCCAATTATTATAGAAAATTCATTAAAAATTTTTCTATTATTGTCAAACCTCTGACCGATCTCACCAGGAAAGGTGCTGATGCGGTTCAGTGGACTTCTGAGGCCATTGAAGCTTTTGTGTATCTCAAGGAGAGGTTCACCTCTGCTCCCATCCTTATGCAGCCTGATGTGACTAAGCCGTTTTTGGTTGAGGTTGATGCTTCCTCTGTGGGGGTTGGCGCAGTATTGTCTCAGGATAACGGGGATGGAGTACATCCCTGTGCCTTTTTTTCAAAAAATTTTTCGGAGACTGAACTGAATTACGATGTTGGTAATCGGGAATTATTGGCTATTAAACTCGCATTTGAACACTGGCGCCACCTCTTGGAAGGTGCTGAATTTCCCGTTCAGGTTTTTACGGATCATAAAAATCTGATATATCTTGATGCTGCCAAGCGACTGAATGCCCGTCAGGCTAGGTGGGCACTGTTTTTCTCACGGTTTAATTTTTCCGTTACTTACATCCCAGGTACTAAGAATGTTAAGGCGGATGCCTTGTCTCGCAGTTTTTCTCCCATAGTCGGTGCTGAGAAAGAGGAGAACATTTTACAAGAAGGTGTTGTGATTGCTGATTTGGACTCCATTTTGGAGGATGAGATTCTTAAAGCACAGGAGAATGCCCCATCTAACACTCCCCATGGGAGGTTGTTTGTGCCTGGGACCTTTAGGAGAGATTTGTTTGTGGAGTGTCACGAATCTCGGTTGGCAGGTCATCCCGGAATCTCTGAGACCAAGAGACTGGTGGGTCGCAGTTTTTGGTGGCCTGGATGGCAGAAGGAAGTCATTAAGTGGGTGCGTCAATGTACTATATGTGCTAGATCTAAGTCCTCACATACTCCTGCTGCGGGGTTGCTTTGCCCTCTGGAGGTTCCCAGTGCTCCTTGGACACATTTGGCTATGGACTTTATAACTGACCTTCCCCCCTCTGAAGGTTTTACTGTCATCTGGGTGGTCGTGGACCGTTTTAGCAAGATGTGTCACTTGGTTCCCTTCGTCAAACTGCCCTGCGCTAAGACTCTCGCTAAGGCCTTTGTCAAGGAAATTGTCAGACTTCATGGCGTTCCTACTGACATTGTTTCTGATAGGGGACCTCAGTTCGTGGCTCGTTTTTGGCGCGCCTTTTGTGACAGGTTGGGAGTTCATTTGTCGTTCTCATCCGGATATCATCCTGAATCTAATGGCCAGACAGAAAGGAAAAACCAGGATGTTGAGCAGTTCTTGCATTGTTTTGTGGCAGACAATCAAGAGGGGTGGTCTGAGTTTCTGCCACTTGCTGAATTTGCTCTTAACAACCATACATCTTCTTCTGCTGGTTGTTCGCCTTTTTTTTGTTGTTCTGGGAGACATCCGTCGTTTGGGTCGTTCTCCAAGTTGGGATCTGCCGTGCCTGAGGAGGAGAATTTTTCCGGCGATTTGGAGAGAGTTTGGACGGATGTGCGTGGTAATCTTCAGGAGGCTAACAGAAAATCTAAAGACTACTTTGATAGGAAACGACAGGAGGTTTTGTTCGCTGTTGGTGACATGGTTTGGTTGTCCTCTAGGAATCTGCGGTTGAGGATTCCTTCTAAGAAATTGGGTCCCAAGTTTGTAGGGCCCTTTAAGGTGCTTCAGGTTGTCAACCAATCTGCTGTTAGGTTGGAGGTTCCTACCTCCTGGAGAATTAATCCCGTGTTTCATGTCTCTCTGTTGAAAAAAGCTGTTGTGTCGGATTGTGACGCCTCTGCCTCTGTTCCCCCGGTGGTGGAGGACGGGGAATATGAAATTTCTCGCATCCTTAATTCTAGACGGTATAGAGGTAGTTTCCAGTATCTCGTGGCCTGGAAAGGTTTCGGTCCCGAGGATAACTCATGGGTGAGGTCGGATGATGTTTCCGCGTCCAGACTTATCAGAGCGTTTCACAGGAGATTTCCTGATAAGCCTGGTCCTAGGGGATCCGGAGGATCCTCTTAGAAGGGGGGGTACTGTTAGAACCTTGCTCTTAGGTTTTTTTCTATTGCTGGTCACATGACCTTGTTGGCCTATTTAGTCCTGCTCCGCCCTTCTGGCTTTGCTGGACTTCATTGTATTACTACTCTTTAGCTAGCCGGTGCTCAGTATCTAACTCTGTTAGTTTGCTTGGTCTTCGGACCTCTGTGTTCTATATTATTTGTTTGTTCGTCTGTCTGCTACTATTTCTGTTAGGAGGTGTCCATTTTGCTTCCAGTCCCTAGAACTTGTAGGGATTCCTTCCCCACATCTATAGGTCTCCGTACAGACTAGCTGAGGACTTTAGCAGGTCTGATCGCAGGATCAGGTCCCCTGTTACATCGTAGGGATCAAGCTGAGTTCTATCGTAGGGACAGATCTCCTCTCTTTCCTTAGCTCTGGTAGCAGAACATAACAATAATTCTAACTGGTATGTGTGGAGAAAACCAGGCACTGCTCATCACCTGCCCATTACAATCCCAACAGTGAAACATGGTGGTGGCAGCATCATGCTATGGGGGTGTTTTTCAGCTGAAGGGACAGCACAACTGGTTGCAATTGAAGGAAACATGAATGCTGCCAAGTACAGAGATATCCTGTATGAAAACCTCTTCCAGACCACTTCCAGAGTGCTCTGGACCTCAGACTTGGCCGAAGGTTCACCTTCCAACTAGACAATGACCCTAAGCACACAGCTAAACTAACAAAGGAGTGGCTTCAGAGCAACTCTGTGACCATTGTTGACTGGCCCAGCCAGAGCCCTGACCTAAACCCAATTGAGCATCTCTGGAGAGACCTGAAAATGGCTGTCCACCAACATTCACCATCAAACCTGACAGAACTGGAGAGGATCACCAAATCCAGGGATGAAAAACTTGTTGCATCATTCCCAAGACGACTCATGGCTGTACTAGTTCAAAAGGGTGCTTCTACTCAATACTGAGCAAAGGGTCTGAATACTTATGACCATGTGATATTTCCGTTATTCTTTTCAGTCAAGACGGGACACAGAGTGTACATTAATGCGAAAAAAAATGAACTTTACCAAATGGAAAGGGGTCTGAATACTTTCCGTACCCACTGTATATGTACATGTATGTATGTATGTGTATATATACAGTACAGACCAAAAGTTTGGCCACACCTTCTCATTTAAAGATTTTTCTGTATATTCATGACTATGAAAATTGTACATTCACACTGAAGGCATCAAAACTATGAATTAACACATGTGGAATTATATACTTAACAACAAAGTGTGAAACAACTGAAAATATGTCTTATATTCTAGGTTCTTCAAAATAGTCACCTTTTGCTTTGATGACTGCTTTGCACACTCTTGGCATTCTCTTGATGAGCTTCAAGAGGTAGTCACCGGAAATGGTCTTCCAACAATCTTGAAGGAGTTCCCAGAGAAGCTTAGCAGGCAGGCTACCTCTGGCGAGCACATGGAGGGCTGTGTGGCCCTCCAAAGAAATGCCACTCCACACCATTACTGACCCACTACCAAACCGGTCATGCTGAAGGATGTTGCAGGCAGCAGATTGCTCTCCACGGCGTCTCCAGACTCTGTCACGTCTGTCATATGTGCTCAGTGTGAACCTGCTTACAACTGTGAAGAGCACAGGGCGCCAGTGGTGACTTTGCCAATTCTTGTGTTCTGTGGCAAATGCAAAGCGTCCTGCACAGTGTTGGGCTGTGAGCACAACCCCCTTCTGTGGACGTCGAGCCCTCATACGACCCTCATGGAGTCGGTTTCTCACCGTTTGTGCAGACACATGCACATTTGTGGCCTGCTGGAGGTCATTTTGCAGGGCTCTGGCAGTGCTCCTCCTGTTCCTCCTTGCACAAAGGCGGAGGTAGCGGTTCTGCTGCTGGGTTGTTGTCCTCCTACGGCCCCCTCCACATCTCCTGGTATATTAGCCTGTCTCCTGGTAGCGCCTCCAGCCTCGAGACACTACGCTGACAGAAGCAGCAAACCTTCTTGCCACAGCTCGCATTGATGTGCCATACTGGATGAGCTGCACTACCTGAGCAACTTCTATGGGTTGTAGAGTCCGTCTCATGCTACCACGAGTGTGAAAGCACAACCAGCATTCAAAAGTGACCAAAACATCAGCCAGAAAGCATTGGTACTGAGATGTGGTCTGTGGTCCCCACCTGCAGAACCACTCTTTTATTGAGTGGGTCTTGATAATTGCCAATAATTTCCATCTATTTTCTATTGCATTTGCTCAACAGCATGTGAAATTGATTGTCAATCAGTGTTGCTTCCTAAGTGGACAGTTTGATTTCACAGAAGTTTGATGTACTTGGAGTTATATTCCGTTGCTTAAGTGTTCCCTTTAATTTGTTGAACAGTGTATATATATATATTTATTGAGGTGTGTCCTGACTGAAATTACAGCATACGCAATAACAGTATAGGAGACCCACTTCTTAATAATGGGAAGGACAATTCAAATATATTCTATATTCTACATTACCTGTCTTATCTGAAATTCATTTACGGGTGAGCTATCGCAGTATGGATAGCGTATTACACCGATCCAGCCAGGTATGATTGCCTTATACTGCGTGCTGCAGAAAAAAAAATACAAATCTATTCTATTTCCTATCGATACCGCTGTTAGATGCATTTGAAATAGAGATAGGTGCTGCTAGGTGGTATAATCAGCTCGTGAAGAGTGTTCATTCTGGTCGCATAAATCTCTTCCACAGTCCATGACTTTCTTCTTTTTTTGTTATTTATTTGGCCTTATATACAAGTCACGACCCTGCAAAGAATGTTTCTTAACATTTCTTCCAGGAAAATCAATTTTAGCTTTGTTTTTGTAAGCTTTATTGTCAGTCCGAAAAAGTGGCGTAATGCTCTGACAACATTGTTCACAGATATACTGTTGGTCAGCGACCAAGGGTAAATGGGTTTGAACAACGCACAACTGGGATAGTTTAAATGGAGTGTAATATCTGGCACGCGCCCAAAAAATTCTGGATTGTTAGCGCAGTAATATCTGATCCCGTCTGATGATCACAGTTTTAAGCAGTGGCGTTAGAGATATGGTATTGGTCAGCAACTAAGTGTGAATAGGCTGAACAACACACAACCGGCAGTCTTTAACTGGAGTCTAATATTGGGTATGCTCCAAAAAATATCACGATTATTACAGCAGTAATATGGGATCATGTCTGATGATGGATAAGTTTCTCTGCTTCCACAATACAGCAATGCGAATAAAAAAAAATAAATAAAAATATCGAGCTGTATTCTGTTAACAAGCAAATGGAGCAGTAAAATGGTGTACTGTATTGCTTTTTAAGCAAATAATCAGGATTAAGAGCAAAAAAAAAAAATTAGCCCTGATATCTAGAGCTATGGATATCTGTAACAGCAGCAGACAGAACGTGAAATAGATCCTATTCTGCTGTATACAGTGTCCACAAACTCTGCCTGCCTAACTCCTGCTATCACCAGTAATATATGCAGCTGGATTAGTCCTCAGAAGGACTGTTAGTTCAGATGGATATAGATCTTGCTGTGGAATACCTAATACCTCACTAAAAACCACCAATTCTCTCTCTCACTCAGCAGCAGCTCTCCCTATTCTGTCTATTTCCAGGGTAGACTGACGAGCATAGGTTCACCGGGTCTTATGTAGACCCGATGACGCTATGCGGCCAGCCAATCACTGTAATGTCACAATCAACATGGCTACGGCATTACAGTGAATGTCAGGCAATCCCCGCATGTTTATTCGCTGTCTAAAGAGCGCCAAACATGCGTGGCCCTGAGCACGCTTGTTCCTTACTAGTAACAATGCAAGTTCACTTCTACACTGCCACCCTGCTGTAATTCTTTACCTTTTTTTCAGTCAATAACTGAATATTGGAGAATTATTATGCAGTTACCTAATTTGTTAATGAGAGATCCTTACTAGTGATGAGCGAGTATGTTCAGTTAACCCTTTCGCTGAGTATGCTCGGGCCGAGCACCGAGTAGTTACAGCTGCTCGGTATTATGTTTGAATCGCTCCCGTGTGCATGATTTGCGACTGTTTGACAGCTAGTACATGTAAGGAATGTCTATTTCTTACACATTCCTCACATGTATTAAAGTTGTCAAACAGTCGCAAATCATGCACACGGGAGCGATTCAAACATAATACCGAGCAGCTGTAACTACTCGGTGCTCGGCCCGAGCATACTCGCCGAAAGGGTTAACAGAACATACTCGCTCTTCACTAATCCTTACAGCTTTTAGTATTGGGCTGTACTGAAAATCTACCAGGCAATTTTTATTAAGAAAAAATCTGATTATACATCAGAAAACTTACCTTTGTATCTATGTAGTGATTTACTTAAACAGTAGGGATTAAGGGATCTGCATTTTCTTCCATTTGATGCATGGCTTTGCTCTCTTGAGTCTCATGAGCAATTAAAGTAGCCGAATTAGGTGTTCCATCATTTCCTTGCTGAGCAATCTTTGCAATGGATGCTTTCCAGCAGGTCAGATAGATACAATATCTTTAAACTATGGAAAGATCAGATTTTTCTGATGCTTAATTTGGAGAAAAAAATACTGCTGTATTCCACCTATGAAGTCTAAATTCATCCATCAGTCTAGTCATAACAGTGGTAATCGATGTGACCTATAAAAGTCATATTTAAAAATCATTTCTGTTTTACATTAAATTCATCAATATGGCTTTTTTCTGAAGTTCCTTAGTCAGGTTGACCACTACTTTTTAATTTATGACCTATCGATAGGTCTTCAATGTCTGATCGGCCGGGGTCCGACACTGGGCACCCCCACCGATCAGCTGTTATCTGTGGCGACAGCAGCCTGTCAGAAATACTCACTTTAGGAGCTGGCTGTCTTCTGATAGTGGCCAAGCAGGGTACTGCACATCTGCCTCCTATTCAAATCAATAGGAGGTGGATTTGCAGTACCCTTCGGTGGCCACTATCGGCCGCTGACACAGATAACAGCTGGCGGGGGTGGCAGTTGTCGGACCCTGGCCGATCAGACATTAATGACCTATCCTAAGGATAGGCCAGCAATGTAAATGTAGTGGACAACCTCTTTAATAAGGTTTTCAGATACTTTTGAATTTTTTACTGATCTTCAGCACAGGTAACATATGCTAAGTGACAACCACAAATACCCATCATTATAGTCATCATAGATGTTGCCACAGACTCCGACATGGCACATTAATCTGCTCTGTAACCCTGCATACAATATATTTTTGTATTTGAGTTGGGCACCATGTAGAAGTTCAAATTAAAGGGGCTTCCAGGAGGAAACCTGGCCAGTAGCACGGAATGTAATAAAATAAAGAAATCAGTATTACTCACGCAATGAATCTCTCACTATTCCAATGCCGTTGCTCCAGTAGTCCCTACAGATCCTGCAGTGATGACATCCTGTTATTCAAGTGACCGCTGCAGCTAAACACTGACCTCAGTGCTCACGTTCCAAGGTCAGTGATTGGCTACAGTGATCACGTGAATGATGTATAGCACATAATGACTATGGGACCATCAGAGCTGCGGCACTAAAACACAGGGGGGCATTAACGGGTAAGTCATGGTTAGTGCTAGTATTGACCTAGTTTCTTAAAAACCTGGAAGAACCCTTTAATTTGTCTAAAACATAAAAAGACTGAATTCAAGACTCTGCATAGGACAATTTATTGTTTTTGACAATTTTTAAAAGGAAATAATATCTACATAGAAAACAAAACTATACCAGAAGTTGTTAGCCTGGGTACATAGACCCACAGAGGAGGCCCATAGATTTCTATCCTCTCTTACAAGGGTGTTCACACAATTCACACAGGCCAGAAGTTTTACTTCTTTACCGGGTTTACAAAGTAATACATAATCTTACCAACAACAATGAAATGAGACAAACTATAAGATTCCACTCAAATGCTTTAGCAATACTCCTCATACACACCTGGCTTTGCTGCGGCATATCAATATAAGCACACAGATCAGGATACAAGTCAGAGCGATGCACACTCCCACCACAATTCCGGTCATGGATTTCTGGTCCAGGTGATAAAGGTAATCTGCAACAAATATATAATTAAAAGTCTTTATCATCCGGATATAAATCAAGTAAAGGTAAAATTACAGCGTGGATCCCATCAATGTATACAGTTTCGTATTAAAACAGTGCAAATGACTGATGACAAAAATTCCCCGAAAGTGTAACCTTAAAGAGGTTACCAGGTTTTTGCCACCTAATCCAAGAACAGAATATTGTGAGACAGAGGTCCTAATTCCAGCGATGCATCACTTACAGGGCTGCTTGCTGTAGTTTAGTAATAATCTACTGTTTATAAAATAGTGATTTTATCAAGAGGACAAGTAAACCTGCTGTCATCTAGTCCTCTGTGCAACCCAACCCCACCACTGACTGGCAGCAGTCTATGCACAGCAGCCACAGAAAGCCGTCAATCAGTGGTGAGGTCTGTAAAGTGCTGTGGAATTAATAGCACCACATAAACAAGAAAAATATGGGTTAGGAACCTCCTATTTATTTATTTTAACTTATTTTTTTAAGTTAGTTATTCAGCTGTTCAGTGTTGCCAAATCCCTACATTCAGTTTCAGATTGCTAGTTATGGGCAGGTAGTCTATAGCAGAACTCCCGGCAGAGTCACATACAGCTTTGCTAATGCAATTATTTTTGTATGTCGCTTTGTTGGATATGCTAGGGCCCATAGGCGGATTATAATGAGGGCATTATAATATGTGCGGAGCCGCGGCACATACCGGCAGTCAGAGGCGGGAGGCCCCCGGACCGCTCCCCCCAGCAGCTGCGCACGGCCGCTGCTTCTTCTTCTTCGGCCCTGTGCGCGGCCGTGTCTGCTAGTGTGACGTCACGCAGTGCGCGCCCTGCACTGCTACTTACCACCGGAGAGGAGCTGGACGACGGGAGACGGTGAGTGAGTGTGTGTGTGTGTGAGTGTGCAGATATCATTTTGTGATGTCTGTTTATATGTATTTTTGTGTTTCAAATGTGTTTATGCGTGTATGTATGTAAAAGTCTGTATATGTTTGTGTGTATATGCGTGACTGCGTGCGGCCTCCCGCTGTCTCTGGGGGGGCGTCGTGCAGCCTCCCGCTGTCTCTGGGGGGGGCGTCGTGCAGCCTCCCGCTGTCTCTGGGGGGGCGTCGTGCAGCCTCCCGCTGTGTCTGGGGGGGCGTCGTGCAGCCTCCCGCTGTCTCTGGGGGGGCGTCGTGCAGCCTCCCGCTGTCTCTGGGGGGGCGTCGTGCAGCCTCCCGCTGTTTCTGGGGGGGGCGTCGTGCAGCCTCCCGCTGTCTCTGGGGGGGGCGTCGTGCAGCCTCCCGCTGTCTCTGGGGGGGGCGTCGTGCAGCCTCCCGCTGTCTCTGGGGGGGCGTCGTGCTTCTTCCCGCTGTCTCTGGGGGGGGAGTCGTGCAGCCTCCCGCTGTCTCTGGGGGGGGCGTCGTGCTTCTTCCCGCTGTCTCTGGGGGGGGAGTCGTGCAGCCTCCCGCTGTCTCTGGGGGGGGAGTCGTGCTTCTTCCCGCTGTCTCTGGGGGGGCGTCGTGCAGCCTCCCGCTGTCTCTGGGGGGGGCGTCGTGCAGCCTCCCGCTGTCTCTGGGGGGGCGTCGTGCAGCCTCCCGCTGTGTCTGGGGGGGCGTCGTGCAGCCTCCCGCTGTCTCTGGGGGGGCGTCGTGCAGCCTCCCGCTGTCTCTGGGGGGGCGTCGTGCAGCCTCCCGCTGTCTCTGGGGGGGGCGTCGTGCAGCCTCCCGCTGTCTCTGGGGGGGGCGTCGTGCAGCCTCCCGCTGTCTCTGGGGGGGGCGTCGTGCAGCCTCCCGCTGTCTCTGGGGGGGGCGTCGTGCAGCCTCCCGCTGTCTCTGGGGGGGGCGTCGTGCTTCTTCCCGCTGTCTCTGGGGGGGGAGTCGTGCTTCTTCCCGCTGTCTCTGGGGGGGGAGTCGTGCAGCCTCCCGCTGTCTCTGGGGGGGGCGTCGTGCAGCCTCCCGCTGTCTCTGGGGGGGGCGTCGTGCTTCTTCCCGCTGTCTCTGGGGGGGGAGTCGTGCAGCCTCCCGCTGTCTCTGGGGGGGCGTCGTGCTTCTTCCCGCTGTCTCTGGGGGGGGAGTCGTGCAGCCTCCCGCTGTCTCTGGGGGGGGAGTCGTGCTTCTTCCCGCTGTCTCTGGGGGGGAGTCGTGCAGCCTCCCGCTGTCTCTGGGGGGGAGTCGTGCAGCCTCCCGCTGTCTCTGGGGGGGAGTCGTGCAGCCTCCCGCTGTCTCTGGGGTGGGGGGGGGGAGTCGTGCAGCCTCCCGCTGTCTCTAGGGGGGCGCCGTGCGGCCTCCCGCTGTGTACAGACGGCGCCGCGCGGCCCCCCGCTGTGTACAGACGGCGCCGCGCGGCCCCCCGCTGTGTACAGACGGCGCCGCGCGGCCCCCCGCTGTGTACAGACGGCACCGCGCGGCCCCCCGCTGTGTACAGACGGCGCCGCGCGGCCCCCCGCTGTGTACAGATGGCGCCGCGCGGCCTCCCGCTGTGTATAGATGGCGCCGCGCGGCCTCCCGCTGTGCATAGTTGGCGCCGCGCGGCCTTCCGCTGTGTATAGATGGCTACGTTCAGCCTCCTGCTGTGTATGGGAGGATTGTGGCAGCTCATATTGTGTGTAGGGTCTCATACTGTATATAGGGAATGTCAGCACACTTAATTGTGCTCAATATTAAGTCATACAATTAATGTAAAATTATAATTAATATATTAATATTGTGCCAAATTAATTTCACGTGAACTATCACATGATCTATCACAGGGGATCATGTGACATGTCACATGATACATCAGGTGTGTGTGTGTGGGGGGGGTGGGCGCGCCTCCTAAACTGCCCGGGGCTCTTGCTACTCTTAATCCACCCCTGGAAACAGCACACTGTGTCTGTGATCGTGGGGGTCATCATACTTTATATATTTGGCCGTGTGGTCTATCATATAGTATGTGGGGAGCTGTGGGATCCATCATACTTTGCAGGTGAGTGTGTGATGTCGTAATACTGTGTACAGGAGAGATGTGAGGTCAATCATACTTTGTGTGATGGTCTGTGATGTCCATCATACTGTTCGGGGAAAGCTGTGGGATCTATCATGGTGTGTGTGGTGAGCTGTGATGTCCATTATACTGTGGATGGGGGCAGGGCTGGTTTTAGACAAAGTGAGGCCCTAGGCAAAAGTTAAAAGTGCTATCATATTTCAGCATCACACACAAACATTTAGGTTGCATTTACATGGGCTGAGTTTAGGCCATTAAATTAGTGTGATCAACAATATTCAAGTCATTCGGTGCTTGTTTACCGGCCTCTTTAACCCATGGTATGTATGGCACCCCTCATCCCCCAATCCTTGTATGCATGGCACCCCTCATCCCCCAATCCTGGTATGTATGGCACCCCTCATCCCCCAATCCTGGTATGTGTGGCCCCCTCATCCCTCAATCCTGGTATTTATGGCCATTTCATCCCCAATTCTGGTATGCATGGCCTCATTATCCCACAGTCCTGTTATGTATGGTGCCCCGCATCCCCAATCCTGGTATGTATGGCACCCCTCATCCCCCAATCCTGGTATGCATGGCACCCCTCATCCCCCAATCCTGGTATGCATGGCACCCCTCATCCCCCAATCCTGGTATGCATGACACCCCTCATCCCCCAATCCTGGTATGCATGGCACCCCTCATCCCCCAATCCTGGTATGCACGACACCCCTCATCCCCCAATCCTGGTATGCATGGCACCCCTCATCCCCCAATCCTGGTATGCATGGCACCCCTCATCCCCCAATCCTGGTATGCGTGGCACCCCTCATCCCCCAATCCTGGAATGTGTGGCCCCCTCATCCCCCAATCCTGGTATTTATGGCCATTTCATCCCCAATTCTGGTATGCATGACCTCCTTATCCCCCAATCTTGGTATGTATGGCCTCATCCCACAGTCCTGTTATGTATGGTGCCCCGCGTCCCCAATCCTGGTATGCATGGCACCCCTCATCCCCCAATCCTGGTATGCATGGCATCCCTCATCCCCCAATCCTGGTATGCGTGGCACCCCTCATCCCCCAATCCTGGTATGCGTGGCACCCCTCATCCCCCAATCCTGGTATGCGTGGCCCCCTCTTCCCCAATTCTGGTATGCGTGGCACCCCTCATCCCCCAATCCTGGTATGCGTGGCACCCCTCATCCCCCAATCCTGGTATTTATGACCCTTTCACCCCCAATTCTGGTATGCATGACCTCCTTATCCCCCAATCCTGGTATGCATGGCACCCCTCATCCCCCAATCCTGGTATGCGTGGCACCCCTCATCCCCCAATCCTGGAATGTGTGGCCCCCTCATCCCCCAATCCTGGTATTTATGGCCATTTCATCCCCAATTCTGGTATGCATGACCTCCTTATCCCCCAATCTTGGTATGTATGGCCTCATCCCACAGTCCTGTTATGTATGGTGCCCCGCGTCCCCAATCCTGGTATGCATGGCACCCCTCATCCCCCAATCCTGGTATGCGTGGCATCCCTCATCCCCCAATCCTGGTATGCGTGGCACCCCTCATCCCCCAATCCTGGTATGCGTGGCACCCCTCATCCCCCAATCCTGGTATGCGTGGCCCCCTCTTCCCCAATTCTGGTATGCGTGGCACCCCTCATCCCCCAATCCTGGTATGCGTGGCACCCCTCATCCCCCAATCCTGGTATTTATGACCCTTTCACCCCCAATTCTGGTATGCATGACCTCCTTATCCCCCAATCCTGGTATGCATGGCACCCCTCATCCCCCAATCCTGGTATGCATGGCACCCCTCATCCCCCAATCCTGGTATGCATGACACCCCTCATCCCCCAATCCTGGTATGCATGACACCCCTCATCCCCCAATCCTGGTATGCGTGGCACCCCTCATCCCCCAATCCTGGTATGCGTGGCACCCCTCATCCCCCAATCCTGGTATGCGTGGCACCCCTCATCCCCCAATCCTGGTATGTGTGGCCCCCTCATCCCCCAATCCTGGTATTTATGGCCCTTTCATCCCCAATTCTGGTATGCATGACCTCCTTATCCCCCAATCTTGGTAGGTATGGCTTCATTATCCCACAGTCCTGTTATGTATGGTGCCCCGCGTCCCCAATCCGGGTATGTATGGCACCCCTCATCCCCCAATCCTGGTATGCATGGCACCCCTCATCCCCCAATCCTGGTATGCATGGCACCCCTCATCCCCCAATCCGGGTATGCATGGTATGCAAATGTTTCTAAAATGTCTATTGACTGACACTGTGAATACATATCTTTACAACTATTCTTTTCTTTTCCAAACTTACATAAAAATGTTTCGAAAAAGGATATTGACTGACGCTGAATTGGAAGAGCTTGTCAACGCCTCTGATTCAGAAGATGATGTCCCACAGGAAATAATGTCCGAAGAGGAGGACCACATAAGCGAGATGGAAAGCAATGTTGAAAATTCGGATTCTGAAGTGGAGTATGAAGAGGAACATGATACCCAGACAACTAGCCGGACGCAAGAAATCCCTTCTAAAAACAAGTGTGTAATTTGGAACTTGCAGCCTAGTCAGGCTGGTAGATTGTCCTCTGAAAAGATCATAAAAGCTACTCCTGGTCCTACAAGGTAAGCTACATCAAGAATATCTGATATAGGATCAGCATTCGCATTGTTCCTAAATATGACTATCCTAAATATTATAATACAAATGACAAACAATGAGGGACAAGTAGTTTATGGTGATAAATGGAAAAAAATAGATGTGACAGCTCTAAATGCTTATATTGGTTTACTTCTTTTAGCGGGAGTATACAAATCTTATGGTGAATCAACTGAAAGTTTGTGGAATTGCGAAACCGGTCGCCACATATTTAGAGCTACAATGTGTCGTGAAAGGTTTCATGAAATTTCTAGAGTACTGCGGTTTGATTCTAAAACAGATAGAATGGAAAGAATAGCTAAAGATAATCTAGCACCTATTAGAAATGTTTGGAATCAATGGGTAGAGATTCTACCAAAATTGTATAATAGTGGTGAAAATGTAACTGTTGATGAGCAACTGGTGGCATTCCGAGGTAGGTGCCCATTCAGACAATATATACCAAGTAAGCCAGCAAAATACGGCATCAAGATCTGGACACTTTGCGACAGCAAAAGTTCACATGCTCTAAATGTTCAAGTGTATACAGGAAAAACCCCTGGTGAAAGACCTGAAAAAAATCAGGGTATGCGTGTTGTTCTCGATTTGACTCATGGACTAAAAGGACAAAATGTCACATGTGGCAACTTTTTTACATCCTATCAACTAGGCCAGATGTTGAAGATAAAACAACTTACCATGCTGGGTACTATAAGAAAAAACAAACCTGAACTACTGCAAGGTATCCTTAGCAAGAGAGAGGTGTACAGTTCTACTTTTTATTTACAAGTGTTGCTTCTTATGTTCCAAAAAAAACAAAACAGGTAATTCTAATGAGCACAATGCACCATGACAATGCCGTAAGTGATAGAGAAGACAGAAAGCCTGACATTATTTTGGATTATAATGCCACAAAGGGAGCAGTTGATACTTTAGACCAAGCAATATCAACATATACATGCAAACGCAAAACCAATCGGTGGCCAATGATTTTATTTTATAACATACTGGACGTTTCTGCATACAATGCATTTGTCTTATGGAGAGAAATCGACCCCGATTGGAACCGGAATAAGCTGCATAAAAGAAGATTATTTCTTGAGGAATTGGGAAAATCCCTGGTTAGACCATATATTGAGAGCAGAAAAGTGACCCCAAGAAGTGAAGGTCAACAGCCATTGTAAAAAGTGTCCAGCATGCTCAAGAAAGAGACTCCACATCCACGGCCTCCACCAGCACAGCTACCAGCAGCACAGCTACCAGCAAAAAAAGGAAGAGATGTAGCTTCTGTCCATCTTCCTGTGACAATAAGACTAATCTGACATGTGCTGGATGTTCAAAATATCTGTGTAAAGGACATGTGTCTTATTATTGTGTTCAGTGTAAAAACGCATGAACATGTTCAGTTTTTTCTTTTTTCTTTCTAAAAAGGTTGAAGTTTTTAGGATTTTTCATTTGTTGATTTATAAATATTGCTTTCAAAAAGTTAAATTTCATGTTTTAGTAATAGTAATGTAAAGCTTCTTTGTTATTTGTGTGCAGAATGCCAACAATCAAAGATAATTGTAAAAAGCCTGTGTAACCTTTTTATGAAAAAAAAATAAATTATTAAGTTTTAATTTAAATTTTTCATTTGTTTATGATCAACCATGTTCACATACAGTATAATAATGAAAAAAGTAGTCAAATAAAACACTTAGAGTAGCTAAAAATCAAGAATTAATAGGTCGGGTCATATTGACCCAGGAACAGTACAAGTGTATAGCAAATGCGAACAGAACAGCAGGGTTAAATTCTCAGGACGATCCCAATCTACAACCGCCCGGACACTCGCCTGATCCATGAGAAAACCGGTGAACTATAAGAAATAACCCAGAAAAGGAATCTCCTGAACTAAGAACATACATTTCTCTGGTTTGACAAATAATTTATTGTCTCTGAGTATCTGTAAGACCTGCCTGACATGTACCTGATGTGACTCGAGGTCAGGCGAATAAATCAATATGTCATCAAGATACATCACAATAAACCTACCTGCCAGATGATTAAAAATGTCATTAATAAAGTGTTGAAAGATGGTGGGAGCATTAGTCAACCCAAATGGCATCACAAAGATTTCATAGTACCCATCAGGAGTATTGAATCCACTCATCTTCCTCCTTAATGCGAACAATGTGTCAATTCATGCTGTGGATATTCACTATCTATTTCATCCTTTGTGATACAAAGGATCAAGTCAGTGGTAAAGGTGCACCATTGCGTAGTAGTAAACTCAGCAATATCTGCACAATATCTGTGTGGATATTACCGCTGTTAATTTGCTGTGGGATTTCCATTGTAGAAATTCTGCAGCAAATACATTATGTGAATGTACCCACTAATAGTGGTAGGGGCCCTAACTCACTTATTTATAGAGTTATTAGTGATATCGAAAAAGAGCTTTCCCTCACATCCCCCCCATACACTTTTTATGGAAATCTCTCTGCCACCTATAAGGCTATAACTTTTCATGAAAGGCCTCATTTTCTTAGTGGTGGGGGAAGAGAACCTTTAGTGAGTTAGGGGTGATACATGGAAAAGAGGCTGTCAGTCAGGGGTGATACATGGAGAAGGGGCTCAGTCAAGGGTGATACATGGGGAAGGGGTGCAGTCAGGGGTGATAAATGGAGAAGGTGCTCAGTCAGTCAGGGGTGATACATGGGGAGCAAACTCGGGGAGAGGAGGAAAGAGCATTGACATGAAGACATCAGGACAGAACAGTGCTTTGTTATATACAAATAGTGAGAGGCAGTTTGCAGCAGAGGAGGGTGTCAGCTGTGATGCGGGCACTGCTCTCCCCGTTTGTCCAACGCTGGGAGGGGAGTAGCGACATACACACAGGGAGGAGTCATGATGTACTGCTTGCTGCTCCTCCCAGCGTGAGACAACCCAGGAGAGAAGTGAGCGCATCACAGCTGACATGCCCGCCTGCTGCAGACTGCAGCTCATCATTTGAATACAACAGAGCGCTGCCCATTCCTTGTGTTCTTTAGCCCAAACAAGTCTCTTCTGCTTGTTGCCTGTCCTTAGCAGTGGTTTCCTAGCATCTATTTTACCATGAAGGCCTGCTGCACAAAGTCTCCTCTTAACAGTTGTTGTAGAGATGTGTCTGCTGCTAGAACTCTGTGTGGCATTGACCTGATCTCTAATCTGAGCTGCTGTTAACATGCGATTTCTGAGGCTGGTGACTCGGATAAACTTATCCTCAGAAACAGAGGTGACTCTTGGTCTTCCTTTCCTGGGGCGGTCCTCATGTGAGCCAGTTTCTTTGTAGCACTTGATGGTTTTTGCCACTGCACTTGGGGACACTTTCAAAGTTTTCCCAATTTTTCGGACTGACTGTCCTTCATTTCTTAAAGTAATGATGGCCACTCGTTTTTCTTTACTTAGAATTTGTATTATGGCAAGAAAAAAGCAGCTAACAGTCTATTCAGTAGGACTATCAGTTGTGTATCCACCTGACTTCTTCACAACACAACTGATGGTCCCAACCCCATTTATAAGGCAAGAAATCCCACTTATTAAACCTGACAGGGCACACCTGTGAAGTGAAAACCATTTCTGGTGACTACCTCTTGAAGCTCATCAAGAGAATGCCAAGAGTGTGCAAAGCAGCCATCAAAGCAAAAGGTGGCTACTTTGAAGAACCTAGAATATAAGACATATTTTCAGTTGTTTCACACTTTTTTGTTAAGTATATAATTCCACATGTGTTAATTCATAGTTTTGATGCCTTCAGTGTGAATGTACAATTTTCATAGTCATGAAAATACAGAAAAATCTTTAAATGAGAAGGTGTGTCCAAACTTTTGGTCTGTACTGTATATACTGTATATATATAAAAAAAAATTATATATACACATACACACACACACACACACACACTCCTCTCATCTTTTGAAGCATATAAGGAGGGACAAATGATGCGGAGCATAACTCGCTGCGGCAAATTTGTACCACATCCCAAACCACTCCCATTTATCATTATTTTGTACCCTGGCAGGAGGAGTTGTCAGAGGGGCGGTGGTAGTGAGTGAAATTCAGCAGACCCCTGAGACTGCAGGTCGTTGACCCAAATACGGCACTATCTGCTGTATCCGTGGCTGTTGGGACTAGAGATGAGAGGATGGATTCACGGGACTCCGGTCCAGCGTCCAGATCAGTGCTACCTGGCGGCTGGACGGGAGGCTGTGACTCTCTTACCTGGCATCCCTGGTGCGGCTTTTGATCATCCAGGGCAGCACGACGTCATCTGTGCGTCCTGCTCATCTCTAGTTGGGACCTGTAAATTTATTTTTAGTTCATTCATTCACAGTTGGAGCCGCTTCATCTTTATGTAGCATCACTTTATGACATCAGGCTTTTTGGTGTCTTTAAGGTCGTGTTCCCACATTGCATAAATACTGTGTTTTTTGTTTTATGCCGGTGTCCGCACCAAACTACACAGTAACAATCTTCTCTGATTAGTGCTGCATTTTTTTAGGCCTATTCAGCCTTATTTGATACGTT
Organism: Phyllobates terribilis; assembly: GCF_046119375.1. Lineage (NCBI taxonomy): Eukaryota > Metazoa > Chordata > Amphibia > Anura > Dendrobatidae > Phyllobates > Phyllobates terribilis. The sequence continues at coordinate 1,221,985 of NW_027363026.1, forward strand.
TTTGGTGCAGATGTGAAGTCGCGTTTTTAATGTGTTTTTTTTTTATAGTACAGAAAAGCTTTGATTCTGCACTCAAAATAGTAACTGCCGTTTTTTACATGTGTTTTTTTAGGCTCCACATAGAAGACAAGAGAAAAAAAAAGCACCAAACCGCATAGTTTAGCCGCGTCTTTAGAACACAGGGGGCGCAGTTTTCATGACATCACATTCACTTTGCTTGGACAGTTTAACACAGCAGAATTTCAGTGCAAAAAAACCAGCAGAAAAAATGCAACATTTACGCTACATGTGAACACGGTCTAAATATCTAAGTAAAGTGGATGTGAGTTCATGAAATCTCCATCCTCGGGGCGTCTTTATAGGCTTCTTCTGAAAAAAAAAAATGAATTAAAAAAAAACACGCCGTTGCAATTTCAAGTGCAGAATCAAACCTTTTCTTTAGTATTAACCGGTTCAGGACCACCCACTGTACATAAACGTCGGCGCTGCCCTAGCTCTGTGCAGCGCCGACGTTTAAAAACGGTGGGTGGTCCCGCAGCGCTCAGGACCCCCAGGGTCCTGCTAGCGCTGCGGTACCGGTTCAGAGCGATAGCTCTGACATGTGGCATCATGGGGACCTGAATGGATCAGGTCCCCATGATGTTAACCTGTTCCTATCTTCTAGATGCCGAGATCCATAGCGATCGCGGCATTTAAAAGATAGTAACAGCTGGTGGTCGGCGATCGGGACCCCCCACATACCTCAGGAGCGGCGGGGATCCCGGTGCTGTGACCTCTGACATCATTGAGACCTGATTGGCTCAGGTCTCGATGATGTTAGCGTCACACCAGCCAATCAGAGAGATCACCAGGGAAGTTTGTTTTAGCAACAAACTTTCCCGGGCGATCTGCCTGATAAATACACTGTTTCTCCTCCGATCTCAGTGAGAGAGCAGAGGAGAAACAGTGTGACAAGAGCTGTGTCAGCCTTGCCACTGTGAAAGTAAAAAAAAAAAAGAAAAAAGAAAGTAAGAGTTAGGGTTAGTGAGTCTGTCAGATCAGTCAGTCCTGTCAGATCTGTCAGTCAGTCAGTCCTGTCAGATCTGTCAGATCTGTCAGTCAGTCAGTCCTGTCAGTCAGTCAGTCCTGTCAGTCCTGTCAAGTCAGTCAGTCCTGTCAGTCCTGTCAGTCAGTCAGTCCTGTCAGTCAGTCAGTCCTGTCAGATCTGTCAAGTCAGTCAGTCCTGTCAGTCCTGTCAGGTCAGTCAGTCCTGTCAGGTCAGTCAGTCCTGTCAGGTCAGTCAGTCCTGTCAGGTCAGTCAGTCCTGTCAGGTCAGTCAGTCCTGTCAGTCAGTCAGTCCTGTCAGGTCAGTCAGTCCGTCAGTCCTGTCAGATCTGTCAGTCCGTCAGTCCTGTCAGATCTGTCAGTCAGTCAGTCCTGTCAGATCTGTCAGTCAGTCAGTCCTGTCAGATCTGTCAGTCAGTCAGTCCTGTCAGATCTGTCAGGTCAGTCAGATCTGTCAGGTCAGTCAGTCCTGTCAGGTCAGTCAGTCCTGTCAGGTCAGTCAGTCCTGTCAGGTCAGTCAGTCCTGTCAGGTCAGTCAGTCCTGTCAGGTCAGTCAGTCCTGTCAGGTCAGTCAGTCCTGTCAGGTCAGTCAGTCCTGTCAGGTCAGTCAGTCCTGTCAGGTCAGTCAGTCCTGTCAGGTCAGTCAGTCCTGTCAGGTCAGTCAGTCCTGTCAGGTCAGTCAGTCCTGTCAGTCAGTCAGTCCTGTCAGTCAGTCAGTCCTGTCAGTCAGTCAGTCCTGTCAGTCAGTCAGTCCTGTCAGGTCAGTCAGTCCTGTCAGGTCAGTCAGTCCTGTCAGATCTGTCAGTCAGTCAGTCCTGTCAGGTCAGTCAGTCCTGTCAGATCAGTCAGTCCTGTCAGGTCAGTTAGTCCTGTCAGATCTGTCAGTCAGTCAGTCCAGTCAGTCAGTCAGTCCAGTCAGTCAGTCAGTCCAGTCAGTCAGTCAGTCAGTCCAGTCAGTCAGTCAGTCCAGTCAGTCAGTCAGTCCTGTCAGTCCTGTCAGGTCAGTCAGTCAGTCCTGTCAGGTCAGTCAGTCCTGTCAGATCTGTCAGTCAGTCAGTCCTGTCAGGTCAGTCAGTCCTGTCAGTCAGTCAGTCCAGTCAGTCAGTCAGTCCAGTCAGTCAGTCAGTCAGTCCAGTCAGTCAGTCAGTCCAGTCAGTCAGTCAGTCCTGTCAGTCCTGTCAGGTCAGTCAGTCAGTCCTGTCAGGTCAGTCAGTCCTGTCAGATCTGTCAGTCCTGTCAGATCTGTCAGTCAGTCCTGTCAGGTCAGTCAGTCCTGTCAGGTCAGTCAGTCCTGTCAGGTCAGTCAGTCCTGTCAGATCTGTCAGTCAGTCAGTCCAGTCAGTCAGTCAGTCCTGTCAGATCAGTCAGTCAGTCAGTCCTGTCAGGTCAGTCAGTCAGTCCTGTCAGGTCAGTCAGTCCTGTCAGGTCAGTCAGTCCTGTCAGATCTGTCAGTCAGTCAGTCCTGTCAGTCAGTCAGTCCTGTCAGGTCAGTCAGTCCTGTCAGGTCAGTCAGTCCTGTCAGATCTGTCAGTCAGTCCTGTCAGTCCTGTCAGGTCAGTCAGTCCTGTCAGGTCAGTCAGTCCTGTCAGGTCAGTCAGTCCTGTCAGGTCAGTCAGTCCTGTCAGGTCAGTCAGTCAGTCCTGTCAGGTCAGTCAGTCCTGTCAGGTCAGTCAGTCAGTCAGTCCTGTCAGGTCAGTCAGTCCTGTCAGGTCAGTCAGTCCTGTCAGGTCAGTCAGTCCTGTCAGATCTGTCAGTCAGTCAGTCCAGTCAGTCAGTCAGTCCTGTCAGATCAGTCAGTCAGTCAGTCCTGTCAGGTCAGTCAGTCAGTCCTGTCAGGTCAGTCCTGTCAGGTCAGTCAGTCCTGTCAGATCTGTCAGTCAGTCAGTCCTGTCAGTCAGTCAGTCCTGTCAGGTCAGTCAGTCCTGTCAGATCTGTCAGTCAGTCCTGTCAGTCCTGTCAGGTCAGTCAGTCCTGTCAGGTCAGTCAGTCCTGTCAGGTCAGTCAGTCCTGTCAGGTCAGTCCTGTCAGGTCAGTCAGTCCTGTCAGGTCAGTCCTGTCAGATCTGTCAGTCAGTCAGTCAGTCCTGTCAGATCAGTCAGTCAGTCAGTCCTGTCAGGTCAGTCAGTCCTGTCAGGTCAGTCAGTCCTGTCAGGTCAGTCAGTCCTGTCAGGTCAGTCAGTCCTGTCAGGTCAGTCCTGTCAGGTCAGTCAGTCCTGTCAGGTCAGTCCTGTCAGGTCAGTCAGTCCTGTCAGGTCAGTCCTGTCAGATCTGTCAGTCAGTCAGTCAGTCCTGTCAGATCAGTCAGTCAGTCAGTCCTGTCAGGTCAGTCAGTCCTGTCAGGTCAGTCAGTCCTGTCAGGTCAGTCAGTCCTGTCAGGTCAGTCAGTCCTGTCAGGTCAGTCAGTCCTGTCAGGTCAGTCAGTCCTGTCAGATCTGTCAGTCAGTCCTGTCAGTCCTGTCAGGTCAGTCAGTCCTGTCAGGTCAGTCAGTCCTGTCAGGTCAGTCAGTCCTGTCAGGTCAGTCCTGTCAGGTCAGTCAGTCCTGTCAGGTCAGTCCTGTCAGATCTGTCAGTCAGTCAGTCAGTCCTGTCAGATCTGTCAGTCAGTCAGTCAGTCCTGTCAGATCAGTCAGTCAGTCAGTCCTGTCAGGTCAGTCAGTCCTGTCAGGTCAGTCAGTCCTGTCAGGTCAGTCAGTCCTGTCAGGTCAGTCAGTCCTGTCAGGTCAGTCAGTCCTGTCAGGTCAGTCCTGTCAGGTCAGTCAGTCCTGTCAGGTCAGTCCTGTCAGATCTGTCAGTCAGTCAGTCAGTCCTGTCAGATCAGTCAGTCAGTCAGTCCTGTCAGGTCAGTCAGTCCTGTCAGGTCAGTCAGTCCTGTCAGGTCAGTCAGTCCTGTCAGGTCAGTCAGTCCTGTCAGGTCAGTCAGTCCTGTCAGGTCAGTCAGTCCTGTCAGGTCAGTCAGTCCTGTCAGGTCAGTCAGTCCTGTCAGGTCAGTCAGTCCTGTCAGGTCAGTCAGTCCTGTCAGGTCAGTCAGTCCTGTCAGGTCAGTCAGTCCTGTCAGTCAGTCAGTCCTGTCAGTCAGTCAGTCCTGTCAGTCAGTCAGTCCTGTCAGGTCAGTCAGTCCTGTCAGATCTGTCAGTCAGTCCTGTCAGATCTGTCAGTCAGTCAGTCCTGTCAGGTCAGTCAGTCCTGTCAGATCAGTCAGTCCTGTCAGGTCAGTTAGTCCTGTCAGATCTGTCAGTCAGTCAGTCCAGTCAGTCAGTCAGTCCAGTCAGTCAGTCAGTCCAGTCAGTCAGTCAGTCCAGTCAGTCAGTCAGTCCTGTCAGTCCTGTCAGGTCAGTCAGTCAGTCCTGTCAGGTCAGTCAGTCCAGTCAGTCAGTCAGTCCAGTCAGTCAGTCAGTCAGTCAGTCCAGTCAGTCAGTCAGTCCAGTCAGTCAGTCAGTCCTGTCAGTCCTGTCAGGTCAGTCAGTCAGTCCTGTCAGGTCAGTCAGTCCTGTCAGATCAGTCAGTCCTGTCAGGTCAGTCAGTCCTGTCAGATCTGTCAGTCAGTCAGTCAGTCCTGTCAGGTCAGTCAGTCCTGTCAGATCTGTCAGTCAGTCAGTCCTGTCAGGTCAGTCAGTCCAGTCAGTCAGTCAGTCCAGTCAGTCAGTCAGTCCAGTCAGTCAGTCAGTCAGTCCAGTCAGTCAGTCAGTCCAGTCAGTCAGTCAGTCCTGTCAGTCCTGTCAGGTCAGTCAGTCAGTCCTGTCAGGTCAGTCAGTCCTGTCAGATCTGTCAGTCCTGTCAGATCTGTCAGTCAGTCCTGTCAGGTCAGTCAGTCCTGTCAGGTCAGTCAGTCCTGTCAGGTCAGTCAGTCCTGTCAGATCTGTCAGTCAGTCAGTCCAGTCAGTCAGTCAGTCCTGTCAGATCAGTCAGTCAGTCAGTCCTGTCAGGTCAGTCAGTCAGTCCTGTCAGGTCAGTCCTGTCAGGTCAGTCAGTCCTGTCAGATCTGTCAGTCAGTCAGTCCTGTCAGTCAGTCAGTCCTGTCAGGTCAGTCAGTCCTGTCAGGTCAGTCAGTCCTGTCAGATCTGTCAGTCAGTCCTGTCAGTCCTGTCAGGTCAGTCAGTCCTGTCAGGTCAGTCAGTCCTGTCAGGTCAGTCAGTCCTGTCAGGTCAGTCAGTCAGTCCTGTCAGGTCAGTCAGTCCTGTCAGATCTGTCAGTCAGTCAGTCCTGTCAGGTCAGTCAGTCCTGTCAGGTCAGTCAGTCCTGTCAGATCTGTCAGTCAGTCCAGTCAGTCAGTCAGTCCTGTCAGATCAGTCAGTCAGTCAGTCCTGTCAGGTCAGTCAGTCAGTCCTGTCAGGTCAGTCCTGTCAGGTCAGTCAGTCCTGTCAGATCTGTCAGTCAGTCAGTCCTGTCAGTCAGTCAGTCCTGTCAGGTCAGTCAGTCCTGTCAGATCTGTCAGTCAGTCCTGTCAGTCCTGTCAGGTCAGTCAGTCCTGTCAGGTCAGTCAGTCCTGTCAGGTCAGTCAGTCCTGTCAGGTCAGTCAGTCCTGTCAGGTCAGTCCTGTCAGATCTGTCAGTCAGTCAGTCAGTCAGTCAGTCAGTCAGTCAGTCAGTCAGTCAGTCAGTCCTGTCAGATCAGTCAGTCAGTCCTGTCAGGTCAGTCAGTCAGTCCTGTCAGGTCAGTCCTGTCAGATCTGTCAGTCAGTCAGTCCAGTCAGTCAGTCAGTCCTGTCAGATCAGTCAGTCAGTCAGTCCTGTCAGGTCAGTCAGTCAGTCCTGTCAGGTCAGTCCTGTCAGGTCAGTCAGTCCTGTCAGATCAGTCAGTCCTGTCAGATCAGTCAGTCCTGTCAGATCAGTCAGTCCTGTCAGGTCAGTCAGTCCTGTCAGGTCAGTCAGTCAGTCCTGTCAGGTCAGTCCTGTCAGGTCAGTCAGTCCTGTCAGATCAGTCAGTCCTGTCAGGTCAGTCAGTCCTGTCAGATCTGTCAGTCAGTCAGTCAGTCCTGTCAGGTCAGTCAGTCCTGTCAGGTCAGTCAGGTCAGTCAGTCCAGTCAGTCAGTCAGTCCTGTCAGGTCAGTCAGTCAGTCAGTCAGTCAGTCAGTCCTGTCAGGTCAGTCAGTCCTGTCAGATCTGTCAGTCAGTCAGTCCTGTCAGTCAGTCAGTCCTGTCAGTCAGTCAGTCCTGTCAGTCAGTCAGTCCTGTCAGGTCAGTCAGTCCTGTCAGGTCAGTCAGTCCTGTCAGATCAGTCAGTCCTGTCAGGTCAGTCAGTCCTGTCAGATGAGTCAGTCCTGTCAGATCTGTCAGTCACTCAGTCCTGTCAGGTCTGTCAGTCCTGTCAGGTCAGTCAGTCCTGTCAGGTCAGTCAGTCCTGTCAGGTCAGTCAGTCCTGTCAGGTCAGTCAGTCCTGTCAGGTCAGTCAGTCCTGTCAGGTCAGTCAGTCCTGTCAGGTCAGTCAGTCCTGTCAGGTCAGTCAGTCAGTCCTGTCAGGTCAGTCAGTCCTGTCAGATCTGTCAGTCAGTCAGTCCTGTCAGGTCAGTCAGTCCTGTCAGGTCAGTCAGTCCTGTCAGGTCAGTCAGTCCTGTCAGATCTGTCAGTCAGTCAGTCCAGTCAGTCAGTCAGTCCTGTCAGATCAGTCAGTCAGTCAGTCCTGTCAGGTCAGTCAGTCAGTCCTGTCAGGTCAGTCCTGTCAGGTCAGTCAGTCCTGTCAGATCTGTCAGTCAGTCAGTCCTGTCAGTCAGTCAGTCCTGTCAGGTCAGTCAGTCCTGTCAGATCTGTCAGTCAGTCCTGTCAGTCCTGTCAGGTCAGTCAGTCCTGTCAGGTCAGTCAGTCCTGTCAGGTCAGTCAGTCCTGTCAGGTCAGTCCTGTCAGATCTGTCAGTCAGTCAGTCAGTCAGTCAGTCCTGTCAGATCAGTCAGTCAGTCCTGTCAGGTCAGTCAGTCAGTCCTGTCAGGTCAGTCAGTCAGTCCTGTCAGGTCAGTCCTGTCAGATCTGTCAGTCAGTCAGTCCAGTCAGTCAGTCAGTCCTGTCAGATCAGTCAGTCAGTCAGTCCTGTCAGGTCAGTCAGTCAGTCCTGTCAGGTCAGTCCTGTCAGGTCAGTCAGTCCTGTCAGATCTGTCGATCAGTCAGTCCTGTCAGATCAGTCAGTCCTGTCAGATCAGTCAGTCCTGTCAGGTCAGTCAGTCCTGTCAGGTCAGTCAGTCCTGTCAGGTCAGTCAGTCAGTCCTGTCAGGTCAGTCCTGTCAGGTCAGTCAGTCCTGTCAGATCAGTCAGTCCTGTCAGGTCAGTCAGTCCTGTCAGGTCAGTCAGTCAGTCAGTCCTGTCAGGTCAGTCAGTCCTGTCAGGTCAGTCAGTCCTGTCAGGTCAGTCAGTCAGTCCTGTCAGGTCAGTCCTGTCAGGTCAGTCAGATCTGTCAGTCAGTCAGTCCTGTCAGTCAGTCAGTCCTGTCAGGTCAGTCAGTCCTGTCAGGTCAGTCAGTCCTGTCAGATCTGTCAGTCACTCAGTCCTGTCAGGTCAGTCAGTCCTGTCAGATCTGTCAGTCAGTCAGTCCTGTCAGTCAGTCAGTCCTGTCAGTCAGTCCTGTCAGTCTGTCAGTCAGTCAGTCCTGTCAGGTCAGTCAGTCCTGTCAGGTCAGTCAGTCAGTCCTGTCAGGTCAGTCCTGTCAGATCTGTCAGTCAGTCAGTCCAGTCAGTCAGTCAGTCCTGTCAGATCAGTCAGTCAGTCAGTCCTGTCAGGTCAGTCAGTCAGTCCTGTCAGGTCAGTCCTGTCAGGTCAGTCAGTCCTGTCAGATCTGTCAGTCAGTCAGTCCTGTCAGTCAGTCAGTCCTGTCAGGTCAGTCAGTCCTGTCAGGTCAGTCAGTCCTGTCAGATCTGTCAGTCAGTCAGTCCTGTCAGATCAGTCAGTCCTGTCAGTCAGTCAGTCCTGTCAGGTCAGTCAGTCCTGTCAGGTCAGTCAGTCCTGTCAGATCTGTCAGTCAGTCAGTCCTGTCAGATCAGTCAGTCCTGTCAGGTCAGTCAGTCCTGTCAGATCTGTCAGTCCAGTCAGTCAGTCAGTCAGTCAGTCCAGTCAGTCAGTCCAGTCAGTCCTGTCAGATCAGTCAGTCCTGTCAGATCAGTCAGTCCTGTCAGATCAGTCAGTCCTGTCAGATCTGTCAGTCAGTCAGTCCTGTCAGATCTGTCAGTCAGTCAGTCCTGTCAGGTCAGTCCTGTCAGGTCAGTCAGTCCTGTCAGATCTGTCAGTCAGTCAGTCCTGTCAGATCTGTCAGTCAGTCAGTCCTGTCAGATCTGTCAGTCAGTCAGTCAGTCTTGTCAGATCACTCAGTCCTGTCAGATCAGTCAGTCCTGTCAGATCTGTCAGTCAGTCCTGTCAGATCAGTCCTGTCAGATCAGTCAGTCCTGTCAGATCAGTCAGTCCTGTCAGATCAGTCAGTCCTGTCAGATCTGTCAGTCAGTCAGTCCTGTCAGATCTGTCAGTCAGTCAGTCCTGTCAGGTCAGTCCTGTCAGGTCAGTCAGTCCTGTCAGATCTGTCAGTCAGTCAGTCCTGTCAGATCTGTCAGTCAGTCAGTCCTGTCAGATCTGTCAGTCAGTCAGTCTTGTCAGATCACTCAGTCCTGTCAGATCAGTCAGTCCTGTCAGATCTGTCAGTCAGTCCTGTCAGATCAGTCAGTCCTGTCAGGTCAGTCAGTCCTGTCAGGTCAGTCCTGTCAGGTCAGTCAGTCCTGTCAGGTCAGTCAGGTCAGTCCTGTCAGGTCAGTCAGGTCAGTCAGTCCTGTCAGGTCAGTCAGTCAGTCAGTCCTGTCAGGTCAGTCAGTCAGTCAGTCCTGTCAGGTCAGTCAGTCAGTCCTGTGAGATGAGTCAGTCCTGTGAGATGAGTCAGTCCTGTGAGATGAGTCAGTCCTGTGAGATGAGTCAGTCCTGTCAGGTGAGTCAGTCCTGTCAGGTGAGTCAGTCCTGTCAGGTGAGTCAGTCCTGTCAGATCAGTCAGTCCTGTCAGATCAGTCAGTCCTGTCAGATCAGTCAGTCCTGTCAGATCAGTCAGTCCTGTCAGATCAGTCAGTCCTGTCAGATCAGTCAGTCCTGTCAGATCAGTCAGTCCTGTCAGATCAGTCAGTCCTGTCAGATCAGTCAGTCCTGTCAGGTCAGTCAGTCCTGTCAGGTCAGTCAGTCCTGTCAGATCAGTCAGTCCTGTCAGGTCAGTCAGTCCTGTCAGGTCAGTCAGTCCTGTCAGATGAGTCAGTCCTGTCAGGTCTGTCAGTCCTGTCAGTCAGTCAGTCCTGTCAGTCAGTCAGTCCTGTCAGTCAGTCAGTCCTGTCAGTCAGTCAGTCCTGTCAGTCAGTCAGTCCTGTCAGTCAGTCAGTCCTGTCAGGTCAGTCAGTCCTGTCAGGTCAGTCAGTCCTGTCAGATCAGTCAGTCCTGTCAGGTCAGTCAGTCCTGTCAGATGAGTCAGTCCTGTCAGATCTGTCAGTCACTCAGTCCTGTCAGGTCTGTCAGTCCTGTCAGATCAGTCAGTCCTGTCAGATCAGTCAGTCCTGTCAGATCAGTCAGTCCTGTCAGATCAGTCAGTCCTGTCAGATCAGTCAGTCCTGTCAGATCAGTCAGTCCTGTCAGATCAGTCAGTCCTGTCAGATCAGTCAGTCCTGTCAGATCAGTCAGTCCTGTCAGATCAGTCAGTCCTGTCAGATCAGTCAGTCCTGTCAGATCAGTCAGTCCTGTCAGATCAGTCAGTCCTGTCAGATCAGTCAGATCAGTCAGTCCTGTCAGATCAGTCAGTCCTGTCAGATCAGTCAGTCCTGTCAGGTCAGTCCTGTCAGATCAGTCAGTCCTGTCAGATCAGTCAGTCCTGTCAGATCAGTCAGTCCTGTCAGATCTGTCAGTCAGTCAGTCCTGTCAGATCTGTCAGTCAGTCAGTCCTGTCAGGTCAGTCCTGTCAGGTCAGTCAGTCCTGTCAGATCTGTCAGTCAGTCAGTCCTGTCAGATCTGTCAGTCAGTCAGTCCTGTCAGATCTGTCAGTCAGTCAGTCTTGTCAGATCACTCAGTCCTGTCAGATCAGTCAGTCCTGTCAGATCTGTCAGTCAGTCCTGTCAGATCAGTCAGTCCTGTCAGGTCAGTCAGTCCTGTCAGGTCAGTCCTGTCAGGTCAGTCAGTCCTGTCAGGTCAGTCAGGTCAGTCCTGTCAGGTCAGTCAGGTCAGTCAGTCCTGTCAGGTCAGTCAGTCAGTCAGTCCTGTCAGGTCAGTCAGTCAGTCAGTCCTGTCAGGTCAGTCAGTCAGTCAGTCCTGTCAGGTCAGTCAGTCAGTCCTGTGAGATGAGTCAGTCCTGTGAGATGAGTCAGTCCTGTGAGATGAGTCAGTCCTGTCAGGTGAGTCAGTCCTGTCAGGTGAGTCAGTCCTGTCAGGTGAGTCAGTCCTGTCAGATCAGTCAGTCCTGTCAGATCAGTCAGTCCTGTCAGATCAGTCAGTCCTGTCAGATCAGTCAGTCCTGTCAGATCAGTCAGTCCTGTCAGATCAGTCAGTCCTGTCAGATCAGTCCTGTCAGGTCAGTCAGTCCAGTCAGATCTGTCAGTCAGTCAGTCCTGTCAGATCTGTCAGTCAGTCAGTCCTGTCAGATCTGTCAGTCAGTCAGTCTTGTCAGATCACTCAGTCCTGTCAGATCAGTCAGTCCTGTCAGATCTGTCAGTCAGTCCTGTCAGATCAGTCAGTCCTGTCAGGTCAGTCAGTCCTGTCAGGTCAGTCCTGTCAGGTCAGTCAGTCCTGTCAGGTCAGTCCTGTCAGGTCAGTCAGGTCAGTCAGTCCTGTCAGGTCAGTCAGTCAGTCAGTCCTGTCAGGTCAGTCAGTCAGTCAGTCCTGTCAGGTCAGTCAGTCAGTCAGTCCTGTCAGGTCAGTCAGTCAGTCCTGTGAGATGAGTCAGTCCTGTGAGATGAGTCAGTCCTGTGAGATGAGTCAGTCCTGTCAGGTGAGTCAGTCCTGTCAGGTGAGTCAGTCCTGTCAGGTGAGTCAGTCCTGTCAGATCAGTCAGTCCTGTCAGATCAGTCAGTCCTGTCAGATCAGTCAGTCCTGTCAGATCAGTCAGTCCTGTCAGATCAGTCAGTCCTGTCAGATCAGTCAGTCCTGTCAGATCAGTCAGTCCTGTCAGGTCAGTCAGTCCTGTCAGGTCAGTCAGTCCTGTCAGGTCAGTCAGTCCTGTCAGATCAGTCAGTCCTGTCAGGTCAGTCAGTCCTGTCAGGTCAGTCAGTCCTGTCAGGTCAGTCAGTCCTGTCAGATGAGTCAGTCCTGTCAGGTCTGTCAGTCCTGTCAGTCAGTCAGTCCTGTCAGTCAGTCAGTCCTGTCAGTCAGTCAGTCCTGTCAGTCAGTCAGTCCTGTCAGTCAGTCAGTCCTGTCAGATCAGTCAGTCCTGTCAGATCAGTCAGTCCTGTCAGATCAGTCAGTCCTGTCAGATCAGTCAGTCCTGTCAGATCAGTCAGTCCTGTCAGATCAGTCAGTCCTGTCAGATCAGTCAGTCCTGTCAGATCAGTCAGTCCTGTCAGATCAGTCAGATCAGTCAGTCCTGTCAGATCAGTCAGTCCTGTCAGATCAGTCAGTCCTGTCAGGTCAGTCCTGTCAGATCAGTCAGTCCTGTCAGATCAGTCAGTCCTGTCAGATCAGTCAGTCCTGTCAGATCTGTCAGTCAGTCAGTCCTGTCAGATCTGTCAGTCAGTCAGTCCTGTCAGGTCAGTCCTGTCAGGTCAGTCAGTCCTGTCAGATCTGTCAGTCAGTCAGTCCTGTCAGATCTGTCAGTCAGTCAGTCCTGTCAGATCTGTCAGTCAGTCAGTCTTGTCAGATCACTCAGTCCTGTCAGATCAGTCAGTCCTGTCAGATCTGTCAGTCAGTCCTGTCAGATCAGTCAGTCCTGTCAGGTCAGTCAGTCCTGTCAGGTCAGTCCTGTCAGGTCAGTCAGTCCTGTCAGGTCAGTCAGGTCAGTCCTGTCAGGTCAGTCAGGTCAGTCAGTCCTGTCAGGTCAGTCAGTCAGTCAGTCCTGTCAGGTCAGTCAGTCAGTCAGTCCTGTCAGGTCAGTCAGTCAGTCAGTCCTGTCAGGTCAGTCAGTCAGTCCTGTGAGATGAGTCAGTCCTGTGAGATGAGTCAGTCCTGTGAGATGAGTCAGTCCTGTCAGGTGAGTCAGTCCTGTCAGGTGAGTCAGTCCTGTCAGGTGAGTCAGTCCTGTCAGATCAGTCAGTCCTGTCAGATCAGTCAGTCCTGTCAGATCAGTCAGTCCTGTCAGATCAGTCAGTCCTGTCAGATCAGTCAGTCCTGTCAGATCAGTCAGTCCTGTCAGATCAGTCAGTCCTGTCAGATCAGTCCTGTCAGGTCAGTCAGTCCAGTCAGATCTGTCAGTCAGTCAGTCCTGTCAGATCTGTCAGTCAGTCAGTCCTGTCAGATCTGTCAGTCAGTCAGTCTTGTCAGATCACTCAGTCCTGTCAGATCAGTCAGTCCTGTCAGATCTGTCAGTCAGTCCTGTCAGATCAGTCAGTCCTGTCAGGTCAGTCAGTCCTGTCAGGTCAGTCCTGTCAGGTCAGTCAGTCCTGTCAGGTCAGTCCTGTCAGGTCAGTCAGGTCAGTCAGTCCTGTCAGGTCAGTCAGTCAGTCAGTCCTGTCAGGTCAGTCAGTCAGTCAGTCCTGTCAGGTCAGTCAGTCAGTCAGTCCTGTCAGGTCAGTCAGTCAGTCCTGTGAGATGAGTCAGTCCTGTGAGATGAGTCAGTCCTGTGAGATGAGTCAGTCCTGTCAGGTGAGTCAGTCCTGTCAGGTGAGTCAGTCCTGTCAGGTGAGTCAGTCCTGTCAGATCAGTCAGTCCTGTCAGATCAGTCAGTCCTGTCAGATCAGTCAGTCCTGTCAGATCAGTCAGTCCTGTCAGATCAGTCAGTCCTGTCAGATCAGTCAGTCCTGTCAGATCAGTCAGTCCTGTCAGGTCAGTCAGTCCTGTCAGGTCAGTCAGTCCTGTCAGGTCAGTCAGTCCTGTCAGATCAGTCAGTCCTGTCAGGTCAGTCAGTCCTGTCAGGTCAGTCAGTCCTGTCAGGTCAGTCAGTCCTGTCAGATGAGTCAGTCCTGTCAGGTCTGTCAGTCCTGTCAGTCAGTCAGTCCTGTCAGTCAGTCAGTCCTGTCAGTCAGTCAGTCCTGTCAGTCAGTCAGTCCTGTCAGTCAGTCAGTCCTGTCAGGTCAGTCAGTCCTGTCAGATCAGTCAGTCCTGTCAGGTCAGTCAGTCCTGTCAGATGAGTCAGTCCTGTCAGATCTGTCAGTCACTCAGTCCTGTCAGGTCTGTCAGTCCTGTCAGATCAGTCAGTCCTGTCAGATCAGTCAGTCCTGTCAGATCAGTCAGTCCTGTCAGATCAGTCAGTCCTGTCAGATCAGTCAGTCCTGTCAGATCAGTCAGTCCTGTCAGATCAGTCAGTCCTGTCAGATCAGTCAGTCCTGTCAGATCAGTCCTGTCAGGTCAGTCAGTCCAGTCAGATCTGTCAGTCAGTCAGTCCTGTCAGATCTGTCAGTCAGTCAGTCCTGTCAGATCTGTCAGTCAGTCAGTCTTGTCAGATCACTCAGTCCTGTCAGATCAGTCAGTCCTGTCAGATCTGTCAGTCAGTCCTGTCAGATCAGTCAGTCCTGTCAGATCAGTCAGTCCTGTCAGATCAGTCAGTCCTGTCAGATCAGTCAGTCAGTCAGTCCTGTCAGATCAGTCAGTCAGTCCTGTCAGATCTGTCAGTCCTGTCAGATCAGTCAGTCCTGTCAGATCAGTCAGTCCTGTCAGATCAGTCAGTCCTGTCAGATCAGTCAGTCCTGTCAGATCAGTCAGTCCTGTCAGATCAGTCAGTCCTGTCAGATCAGTCCCGTCCGTTCAGTCCGGTCCGTTCAGTCCGGTCCGTTCAGTCCGGTCCGTTCAGTCCAGTCAAAAAATCTAAAAATAAAATGGCCCGTCAGACTTATACCGCAGAGGAGGTGTATGCCCTGCTGTGTTCTGACACTGATGACAGCGCAATCTCAGATGGCGATGTGGATTTTGAGGGCTTTAGTAGCGGCGACACTGAGAGCTCAGAAATGAGCAGTGATTCTGTTCCATCCTCAAGCCCAAGGACCAGTACAGCAATAGGTGCAAATAGCGCTACTGGAGAAACGTCTCCAAATCAGGGAACACTGCCCAGTACAAGCGCTGTCCCTGCTACTAGTGAATTGGCGCACCCCAGTGTACAAGGGGCTTTGCCACATGATCTAGCATTTCCCAGATGGGAGGCTTCGGATTCGGCTGCTCCATTCAGCCCTGATTTCAACGCCACTCCTGGTATAAATGTGGAGGTGGAAGATTTTGGACCAATTCATTTTTTTAATTTGTTTTTTACAGACAGCTTGCTAGAGCATATTGTCGTGCAAACAAATTTATATGCATCCCAATTCATAAGCCAGAATCCCCGATCTTACTATGCTAGGGCAAATTTATGGACACCAACTAATGTCCCGGAAATAAAAAAATTTTTAGGACTTACATTTGCCATGGGGCTTGTTAAAAAACCGAGCATTCGATCCTACTGGTCCAACCACCCTGTTCAAGCCACCCCTATGTTTTCAGTCATTCTGCCTAGGACCCGTTATGAAATGCTCATGCGGTTTTGGCATTTTAACGACAATAGTCAATGCCTGCCCAGAAATGCCCCAGAACATGACAGGTTATATAAAATTAGACCCATCATTGAAAATTTGTCAGAAAAATTCTTAAGCCTCTACACCCCAACACAAAATATTTCTATAGATGAGTCCCTTGTAAAATTCAAAGGAAGACTGCACCTCAAGCAATTTATCCCATCTAAAAGGGCAAGGTTTGGAATAAAGATCTATAAAATGTGCGAAAGTTCAACCGGATACACATCCGCTTTCCACATATATGAGGGGAAAGACAGCCAACTAAACCCACCAGGATGCCCTACTTATCTGGGGACATCTGCAAAAATTGTTTGGGAGCTGATAAGTCCATTTTTTCAAAAAGGCTACAATCTATATGTGGACAATTATTACACCAGCATACCCCTATTTAAAAGTCTGGTTGAACACAACATCGGGGCTTGTAGGACCATCCGTAAAAACCGTCAGGGGTTTCCACAACCATTGGTCAACCAAAAGTTCCAAAAGGGGCAGTCAGGGGCTGTACGCAACGGAGAGCTGCTTTCCCTGAAATATAGGGATAAGAGGGATATTTTTGTCCTCAGCTCGATCCACACAGATGCCACAAGGGCCACTGTAGAACTAGGATCCACCACTCCGAAGCAAAAACCTGTGTCAGTCATTGACTACAACAAACACATGGGGGGTGTGGACCTTGCAGACCAGGTTCTACAGCCATACCAGGTATCAAGAAAGTCCTATACCTAGTATAAAAAGTTGGTTATTTATTTGTTTCAGGTGGCCACATACAATTCTTTTGTGTTGTACAAAAAAAGCAGGAAAATCAGATCCTTTTCTTGATTATCAAGAAAAGGTAATTGAAAATCTTGTCTTTCAAAGTGTTAGCCCCGCTCATCCATTAGAATCTGAGGATGTGAAAAGACTCACTGAGCGACATTTTATTGCACTTATTCCAGCAACGGAAACAAGAAGGAACCCCCAGAAAAGATGTCGTGTATGTACTAAGAGAGGAATGAGGCGTGATACCCGCTACTATTGCCCACAATGCCCATCATTGCCAGCCTTATGCGTCACTGACTGCTTTAAAATCTACCACACAGAACCACGTTTTTAAACTGTAAAAATGTATCCCAATTTGTCATTCAAACATTTGGTTCATTTAGTGAATGACATATTCGAGTAGAGCTCACTTAATTTCCAGGGGGGGTTCTCCAGAATCTAAACCTTCCATTGCGTGCTTGTTTCTGGAAATCATCCATCGAGTTAAAATGGTCACTAAACCCATAGATGAATTCCCAGAGGGGTGTCATTTCCAAAATGGGGTCACTTCAGGGGGGATTCTTTAGCTCTGGTACTCTGAAAAGTGCCAGAACAGCATAATCCCCCCTGAAGTGACCCCATTATGGAAATGACACCTCTGTGGGAATTCATTTATGGGTTTAGTGACCATTTACCTATCTACTTATTTTCCCACCACTAGATTAATTTATACAGAGGAGTAGATTGTAAAATTCGGTCACTTGTTGTGGGTTTCCTCTGTTTAGGCACCTCAGGGGCTCTCCAAATGCAACATGGCGTCCGCTATCCATTCCAGTCAAATTTCCATTCCAAAAGTCAAATGGCGCTCCTTACCTTCCGAGCCATGCCGTGCGCCCAAACAGTGGCTTTGCACCACATATGGGGTATCAGCGTGCTCAGGAGAAATTGCACAACACATTTTGGGGTCCATTTTTTCTGGCTGCCCTTGTGAAAATTAAAAATTTGAGGCTAAAGTAGCAGTTTTGTGATAAAAATGTGTTTTTTTATTTTCACCCTTCAACATTATAAAATTGTGTGAAGCCCCTGGGGGTTCAAGGTGCTCACCACACATCTAGATAAGTTCCTTGAGGGGTCTAGTTTCCAAAATGGGGTGACTTGTTGGGGGTTTCCTCTGTTTAGGCACCTCAGGGGCTCTCCAAATGCAACATGGCGTCCGCTATCGATTCCAGTCAAATTTCCATTCCAAAAGTCAAATGGCGCTCCTTACCTTCCGAGCCATGCCGTGCGCCCAAACAGTGGCTTTGCACCACATATGGGGTATCAGCGTGCTCAGGAGAAATTGCACAACACATTTTGGGGTCCATTTTTTCTGGCTGCCCTTGTGAAAATTAAAAATTTGAGGCTAAAGTAGCAGTTTTGTGAAAAAAAGTTAAATGTTCATTGTTTTCTTCCACATTCCAAAAATTCCTGTGAAGCACCTGAAGGGTTAATAAACTTCTTGAATGTGGTTTTGAGCACCTTGAGGGGTGCAGTTTTTAGAATGGTATCACTTTTGGGTATTTTCTGTCATAAAGGCTCCTCAAAGTCACTTCAAATAAGATGTGGTCCCAAAAAAAATGTTTTTGTAAATTTTGTTGTAAAAATGAGAAATCGCTGGTCAACTTTAACCCTTATAGCTTCCTAACAGAAAAAAATTTTGGTTCCAAAATTGTGCTGATGTGAAGTAGACATGTGGGAAATGTTATTCATTAACTATCTCTCTGATTAAAGGGCATGAAAATTCAAAGTTTGAAAATTGCAAAATTTTCTAAATTTTCGCCAAATTTCCGATTTTTTCACAAATAAACGCAAGTGATATCGAATAAATTTTACCACTATCAAGAAGTACAATATGTCACAAAAAAACAATCTCAGAATCAGGGGGATCCGTTGAAGCGTTCCAGAGTAATTACCTCATAAAGTGACAGTGGTCAGAATTGAAAAAATTGGCCCGGTCACGAAGGCAAAAACAGGCTCTGGCGCGAAGTGGTTAAAAAAGCGTTAAAAACTCTGTTTCATATCTGCCCCAAAATCGCATCAAATAAGGGGGAAAACACACAAAAAATGCAGCAAACACGCAATAATCAGAGAAGATTGTTATTGCGTTGTGTGGTTTAGACACCTGCAGAAAACGTGCAGGAAAAAAAGCAGTAGAAATAATGCAGCATATATGCACGGCCTCAGCATCACATTTTTAATACATTTTTATGGGTTTAATAGAGAAAAAATATCAATTACGTCATTTTTTTATGCCATTTATCGATTCCCATAAATAATCTGATTGCTGTGTTGCGCGGGTCGTTACGATTACAGGGACACCGAATATGTAGATGGTATTTGCTGACTGTGATGTTCATTATTAAAATATATATATATATTAAAAAAGACAAGATTTTAACTGTGTTTTTCATTATTTTTTAGTAATTTTATAGGAAGAAAAATAATCTATTTTATTCTCCCTCTAGGATAGAGTCATAAAAATCCACTGCTGCACTGCTGTGTACAATGTATCAGTACAATCTGCCTGTGGAGTCAGACCCTGCAATACAGATCTAGTACACAAAATTCTCACCATTACGTTACTGGAGCCTGTGGCTCAGTAGCTTTAGATCCTGCCTGTGATGTTGAGGGTTGTGGATTCAAGACCTGTGGAAACTCTCAAAAAAAATTATATTTTTGTAATTGCTTATTATTTTTATTAGTTTCATAGGAACAAAAAAAAATCTGACTTATTCACCTCAGTATACAAATACAAGAAATACACTGCTGTGTACAATGTACATGTAGGTGAACAATCTGCTTCTGGGTTCACTGCCTGCAATAGGGGATGAACTAAACAGAATGAAGAAAAAGAATAAATAAAAAGAATGAAAATAACTTATAGGTGCAAAAATATGGAGAGGTATTCTAGACTTCTTATGCATCTTGGACATGGAATGAACATGGAATATATGTAGATTACAGGGAACTTAACACATATCCCATATAAAGAGGTGTATATTATATTCCCTGTGCACGATAGGTGGGGAATGGACATAAAATATATGTAGGCAATAGGGGAATGAACACATATCCCATATAAAGAGGTGTATATTATATTCCCTGTGCTTGGTAGGTGGGGAGTGAACATGAAATACAGTGGTGTGAAAAAGTGTTTGCCCCCTTCCTGATTTCTTATTCTTTTGTATGTTTGACTTAAATGTTTCAGATCACAAAACAAATTTAAATATTAGACAAAGATAACACAAGTAAAACACAAAATGCAGTTTTTACATGAAGGTCTTTTTTATTAAGGGAAAAAGAAATTCAAACCTACAGGGCCCTGTGTGAAAAAGTGATTGCCCCACATATTAAAACATTTATTAACTGTGGTTTATCACATCTTTGGGAAGCTAAGTTCAATTTCTCTAATCACACAAAGGCCTGATTACTGCCACACTTGTTCTCAATCCAGAAATCACTTAAATAGGACCTGCCTGACAAAGTGAAGTAGACCAAAAGATCCTTAAAAGCTAGACATCATGCTGCGATCCAAATAAATTTAGGAACAAATGAGAAACAAAGTAATTGAGATCTATCAGTCTGGAAAAAGTTATAAAGCCATTTCTAAACTTTTGAGACTCCAGTGAACCACAGTGAGAGCCATTATCCACAAATGGCGAAAACATGCAACAGTGGTGAACCTTCCCAGGAGTGGCCGACCAATCAAACTTACCCCAAGAGAGTAGCGACGACTCATCCAAGAGATCACAAAAGACCCCACAACAACGTCCAAAGAACTGCAGGCCTCACTTGCCTCAGTGTTCAAAAATGGCATGCATGGCAGAGTTCCAAGACTAAAAGCACTGCTGAGCAAAAAGAACATAAAGGCTCATATCCGTTTTGCCAGAAAACATCTTGATGACTGCCAAGACTTTTGGGAGAATACCCAATGTATTCCCATTACATCTGACATAGAAGTAACAGAGCATTTCAGAAAACGAACATCATATCAACAGTAAAATATGGTGGTAGTGTGATGGTCTGGGGCGCTTTGCTGCTTCAGGACCTGGAAGACTTGCTGTGGTAAATGGCACCATGAATTCTGCTGTCTACTAAAAAATCCTGTAGAAGAATGTTCAGCCATCTGTTCATGACCTCAAGATGAAACGCACTTGGGTTATGCAGCAGGACAATGATCCAAAACACACCAGCAAGTCCACCTCTGAATGACTTAAGAAAAAACAAAATTAAGACTTTGGAGTGGCCTAGTCAAAGCCCTGCCCTTAATCCGATTGACATGCTGTGAAAACCCGCCAATGTGGCTGAATTACAACAATTTTGCAATGATGAGTGGGCCAAAATTCCTCCAGAGCGTTGTAAAAGACTCAGTTATCGCAAGCGCTTGATTGCAGCTGTTGCTGCTAAGGGTGGCCCAACCAGTTATTAGGTTTAGGGGTCAATCACTTTTTCACACAGGGCCCTGTAGGTTTGGATTTCTTTTTCCCTTAATAATAAAGACCTCCATTTAAAAACTGCATTTTGTATTTACTTGTGTTATCTTTGACTAATATTTTAATTTGTCTTGTGTTCTTAAACATTTAAGTGTGACAAACATGCAAAAGAATAAGAAATCAAGAAGGGGGCAAAGACTGTTTCACACCACTGTATATCACTATTTACACTTAAAAGATACATTAGGGCAGGGCCGTATTTGGAGTTCCTGCTGCCCTAGGCACTGTCAGCGGTGGCGCCCCCTCCCCCGTCGCAGCCCTCCCCCGTCGCAGCCCTGTTGCGTACAATCCCCTCCCCCTCAGAAACCCCCAATCGCAGACAGACAATCTCCCCCCCTGTCGTGGCCCAAGTTTCATGTAGCTTCTCCCCCCACATTCCAGGTAGCACATATGAAAGGTTTGTAGGGGTAAAATCCTGCAGACAGACTACCTTGAGATAAATAGAAAAAATAATATTTTAATGATTTTAATTGGTTTATGTGCAAGTTTATTCTCCAAGTGTTTGCATGGGTTTCCAAACACACTACAGAGACATATTGATAGGATGTTTACATTGTGAACCCCAATGGGGAGAGTGTTGATGATGTCTGTAAAGTGCTGTGGAGTTCATAGTGTAATATAAATGCAAAAAATATTATTCCTAATATTATGTCACAATACCAGGATCTGAGGATCTTCTATTTCGAGGTCAGGAGCTCCCTGATGCGATATTGCTGGCCGTCTCGCTGTCTTCCTCTTGACACTGCATTGCGGTGGACAAGAGAGCATTAACTAGTTAATAAGAAGTATGGAGTGTGTACTAACTGAGCCATAAACCCTCCCCATATCATGTCCAGCAGACATTGCAGGATTACTATATGGATTTTATTATTAGGGTACGGACACACTGGCGTGAAACTTGGACGAGCGCAATGCGTGATTTTATCGCATTGCAGTCGGACCAATGTTAATCAATGTCTGAGAGCACATTGGTGAGTGTCGGACGCTTTTTTCTCACCCAGATTCAGGATGAGAAAAAAGTCGCAACATGCTGCGACAGTATGAGACTCGCCAATGCAAGTCTATGGTCCGACAAAAATCACGGACCGCACACGGACCATCCGAGAGGCATCCATTTTTTTTACTGATACATTCTCATTCTGCAGCAGAGAACACTGTAAAATGTTCCTGTAAATGATTATACAGTAATAGCTGCTGACAAAAAACAGATTGAACACGGACAGCACTCGGATGTGATCTGAGGAAAATGTCAGACACTTGCATAGCAGTTGCATGCCAAACAGACCAAAAAACCGATGACACTCATCCGACTCTCCTGGATGAGAAACGGACCGATTTTAAGGCGGCGGGAGACTGTGTACCACCATGTCCTCAGCTCTGTGCACAGTGTACCGCCATGTACCACCATGACCAGGGGCGTACATAGGAATCATGGGGCCCCATAGCAGAAGTTCTAATTGGGCCCCCACCCCAAAAGAAAAATGTAAATAATTGTTGGGGGCACAGAAGAGCAGATCTCACAACTTTCCAGCCTTTGCACAGCAATTAATAAATTGGGTACAGTAATTCAATGCAGTTTGTGGGGAATATTTTTTTCATAAGAATTTGGGAAAGTTATGAAATGTCCTATAAATGTCTGTCCTATTCCTGATCTAAGGGTCTAGACTTTTAGCTGAGATGAATCTGTGCTACAGTAAATGTATCACTTAAACATGAGCCATGTATGAGGGAGTCGCAGTTGGAGTCTGTGTCATGGAAATTGAGGAGTCGGAGGTTTGGCTTACTGACTCCACAGCTCTGCCTACTGTACCCCACCTCAACTCCCAGGGCAAAGTATGGTGACCCCAACACAGTATAATCCCCCAACTGTGACCCCCACACAGCCTTCCATGCAGTATAGTGGGCCTACATACAGTATAATGGCCCCCACATCTCTCCACACTCCACTGAGTATAATGCAGTCCCCGTGGCCCTGCACGCAGTATAATGCAGTCCCCGTGGCCCTGCACGCAGTAGAATGCAGTCCCCGTGGCCCTGCACGCAGTAGAATGCAGTCCCCGTGGCCCTGCACGCAGTAGAATGCAGTCCCCGTGGCCCTGCACGCAGTATAATGCAGTCCCCGTGGCCCTGCACGCAGTAGAATGCAGTCCCCGTGGCCCTGCACGCAGTAGAATGCAGTCCCCGTGGCCCTGCACGCAGTAGAATGCAGTCCCCGTGGCCCTGCACGCAGTATAATGCACTCCCCATGGTCCTCCACGCAGTAAAATGAACTCCCCATGGTCCTCCACACAGTATAATGAACTTCCCATGGTCCTCCACACAGTATAATGAACTTCCCATGGTCCTCCACACAGTATAATGAACTCCCCATGGTCCTCCACGCAGTATAATGAACTCCCCATGGTCCTCCACGCAGTATAATGAACTCCCCATGGTCCTCCACGCAGTATAATGAACTCCCCATGGTCCTCCACACAGTATAATGAACTCCCCATGGTTCTGTATGCAGTATAATGCAGCCCCCCATAGGGTAAAAGGCAGCCCCCACCATAGGGTAAAATGCAGCCCCAGTCCTCCAGTATTATCAGTACTCACTGATTTATAAATAAATACATACTTACCGCTTCTCATTCCCTGCTGCTTCAGTCTCTGCAGCGCGTCTCTGTCATCACCTCAGCAGCTGCCAGCTCCACTGTCTGACAGAGCGTGGAGCGTCATCACGCCGCTGCGTCAGAAGTATGGAGGAGTGATGAGAGAGAGAGTGTCATATGACTATCCCTCCTCCATCATTGCTTTCAACCAGGGCCGGCTCCAGGTTTTTGTGGGCCCCGGGCGAAAGTCTCAGTGGCCCCTTTAATACATACAGCATTCATGATGCACAGATACAGCGGAGAAATGTAGGTATACAACACAGGGCAAAGGCTGCCCCCTCACCCTTCACATATGCAAACATGCACGTACACAGCACGCAGACATGCAGATGGTACACAGATATGCACACATACATTTGCAGACAAGCACATACACAGATACGTACATATTTGAACACATTCTTAAAAACACATAAAACAGACATAAATATATATATACTAGATGGTGGCCCGATTGTAATGCACCGGGTATTCTAGAATAGGTATGCGGCCGACCGGGTGCAATCAGCAGAGCTGTGTTTAAATTTGGCGCCAAAATCGCTGATTGGTCGCGTTCGGCAACCGCGACCAATCAGCAAAGCGGTGTTTAAATTTGGCGGCAATATCGATGATTGGTCGAGGGCGGCGGCCGCGACCAATCAGCCAAACCGTGTTAGTGAGGACTGGAGAGCGTGTTTAAATTTGGCACCAAAATCGCTGATTAGTCGCGACCAATCAGCAGAGCGGTGTTTAAATTTGGCGGCAATACTGCTGACTGGTTGCGGCCGCCAACCGCGACCAATCAGCAGAGCGATGCAGTGCGGTGTTTAAATTTGGCACCAAAATCGCCGATTGGTCGCGGCCGGTGGTTGCGACCAATCAGCAGAGTGAGGTTTAAATTTGGCGCCAATACTGCTGATGGGTCGAGGCCGGCGACCGCTACCAATCAGCAGAGTGAGGTTTACATTTGGCACAAAAAATGCAGACAGGTGGCGGCCGGTGGTTGCGACCAATCAGCAGAGTGAGGTTTAAATTTGGCGCCAATCTCGCCGATTGGACGCGGACGCCGGACGCTTCCAATCAGCACAGCAGTGTTTAAATGTGGCGGCAAGATCGGTGATTGGTCGCGGCCGCTATTTAAATGTGGCGCCCAAATCGGTGATTGGTTGCGGGCAGCGGCCGCGACCAATCAGCAGAGCGGTGTTTAACTTTGGCGCCAAGATCACTGATTGGTCGGGTGTGGAGAGCGCGACCAATCAGCGAATCGTATTGGTGAGGAGCGGGGAGCGGAATAGTATTAGTGAGGACCGGGGAGCGCCGCTGCCTGTGCGGCTACTTCCACTGCGAGAACCCGGGACATAGCGGGCGCTCGCAGGAGAAGTATCCCGACCCGCAGCGCCGCTCCCCGGTCCTCCCTTCTGCATGGAGGTCAGCGGCGCCGGCGGTCCTTCCGCTGCTACCGGCCGGGAGATGAGCGCCTCGCGCCACTCATCTCCCGGCTGCATCTCCGTCCCGCAGATGGGTCCGGCAGTCGGGTTCCTTCTGCTGTTGCCGGCCGGGAGATGAGCGCCTCGCGGCGCTCATCTTCCGGCTGCATCGCCGCTCAGCTCCGCCCCGCAGATGAGCCGCTAACGGCCGCCATCTTTTTTTAGAAATCCCCCGGCGCTGATTGGCCGCTGCCGGACCAATGAGCAACGCGGGATTTCCTGCACAGATAGACACACAGACAGACAGACGGGATAAGACGATTATATATATAGATACACAGTCATACACATTAGAAATATATTTAATATGGGGACTGGGGAACCTGGTGGCAAGCCTCACTTACCTGCCCCTTGTCCTGTGTCCGCTCCAGCTGTGCAGGGCCGCTGGCATGTCTGATGGCCATCACAGCCTCTTACCATCAGAGGGGCCCACTCGCCCCCCCAGCATGTCCACAGGGAGGACCTCCGGCGGTGTTTGATTGCTTACTCGGGGCCCCCCTCCTGCACTCTCTGCTCCGCCGGCGCTGCTTAATTGCCGACACTTCATCAGGGCCTCCCCCCCGGGCCTCCTTTCACCAAGGACCCCCGCCCCCCGGGCCTCCCTTCATCAAGGACCCCCCCGGACCTCCTTTCATCAAGGTCCCCCGCCCCCCGGGCCTCCCTTCATCAAGTACCCCCGCCCCCCGGGCCTCCCTTCATCAAAGACCCCCGCCCCCCGGGCCTCCCTTCATCAAGGACCCCCGCCCCCCCGGGCCTCCCTTCATCAAGGTCCCCCGCCCCCCGGGCCTCCCTTCATCAAGGACCCCCCCCGCCCCCCCGGCCTCCCTTAAACAGGGCCCCCACCTCCTGCACCCCCACCCCCCGCTCCGCTGTTTGATTGACGCCGCCCGCCGACACTGTTTTCAGACATGGCCGCGCGCTGTGCGGCTGTGTCTGATAGTAATGACGCGGCAGGGGCGACACAAGCACAATTAAAGGCGCAGTGTCTCCCCTGCCGTCATTACTACCAGACACCGCCGCCACCACCGCAGCAGCAGCACTTGGGAGCCACCGCGGGACAGGAAGGAAGAGAGCTGTACGGAACCCGGAAGTGCGGGTTCCGTACAGCTCCCAGCAGCTTCCTGTCCGACCAGGCGACAGGAGCGCTCTCAGCGGCGAGGCACTTGCGGGCGGCAATGCAATGCCGGCACCGCGCTCTGCACCGGCGACACCCCCCCTCCCCCACAAAAACTCCGGTTTTCATATGGAGTCTGGGGGAGGAGAGGGAAGTAAAAAAAATAATAAAAAATACCTCTCCCCTGGTGCCGCCCCCTGCGATCTGCCGCCCTAGGCACCAGACCACGAGCGCCTAAGTGTAAATACGGCCCTGAATTAGGGATGAATTTCACAGACACGGCCTGCAAAACCCAATTAATCCCACAATTGCCCATAACAGCCGTTCACATGGAGCTTTCACTTGATCCGAGCAATTTGAAAAATGAAAGCTGATCTCTGCGAGTTGCGACACTACTGGAACGGCGCTGGCACGGGAGGTGAGTATAGGTGTTTTTATTTTAACAAGGGCAAGCAATCAGATTGAGAAGGGGTCGTCCTAGTAGTGGACAACCCCTTTAAGCAAGAGCACAATACCCCCAGTGAGCAGGAAGCCCGGAGGCAGGAGAGCAGCGTCCTCCAGAGGACAAGATGACACAACCACTTTTATAAAGACCACCAGTAGACTCTTTTCACACATCATTTTTTGGCTTGTAAGAAACTCCATTGTTTTCATGCATATTATTACCAGCTTTTCCAAATGGCATTTTATTTAATTCAGATATGTTGGTGTCTTTTTTATGCCTTTTTAAGTCCTACAAAGAAACTTATGGGAAAACACATGAAAGAAACGCCACACTTAGGGCTTGTCAAAAAACACACCTAAAGTGAGCTGTCACACAATAAAAAAAGCCTGATGGTTGTACAGCATTTAATATTACCTGTTGTCTTTTAGGCTACAGATGAAAAAATGCAGAAAAAAAATTGAATAAAAACCCTTGCTGGTTGCTGTATACTATGCTGATGGCACACTGTCACAGGGTGGGTGGCAAGCACCCAGGACAAGACAAGTATGTGCCCCCTAACCCGTGAACCAGTAGCAGTCTGAGTCCTTTCCAAAAGCCCAGTATTGCACATGTATTGTAATTTAAGAAAAATACTGATGTAATTATACTTTATGATTTCAACTCAATTTTTTTTCTGCTTTTTGCTGAAATCAGGTCTCAAATTTTAAATATATAAAACTTTATACATTATTTGTTTGCTTTGTATTTTTTATTACATTTTCTATGTAACAATTTTATTACCCTAACCCTATTCCTAACTTTAACCATAACCCTATTCCTAATCTGGTCCCTAACCCCAGCCCTAGCCCTAACCATAGACCTAATCCTAAACCAGGCTCTTGCCCTACTTGTAACACTAGTTCGAGTTAGAAACAATGTAAAACTATAAAAGCAGCTCTATAAAATAAAGGAAGACAGTATTGAGCAGCAAAGCGGATGCCCACCCAACGCTACTTATGCCGAGCGCAGAAGTGGAGATGAGTTTGCCAGTGGCTGCTGCTCTCTACATAAGCAAAGATCAAAATTACAAAATTGTAATGAAGTGAGCTTTATCATATAAGTCGCTGCCTAAGCAGAGCACAACAGCCTATGGCAAACTCATCTCGAGCGCTTCACTCTATATAAGCAGAGACTGAGACTACAGAAAATGAGCAGCGAATGAATGAACACTGGTTCAATAATTAGCTGCTCATTTTCTGCCATTTTAGCCACTGCTTATACATAGCACTGAAGTCAAAATGAATTTGTCATAGACTTCTGTGCTCTGCATAGGCAGCAATCAAAACAAACATTATTATACTTAGCTTTGTTATTTCAGCCGCTGCTTATGCTGAGTACAGCAGTGGATGAGAAACTCATCTCGCTTGCTTTGTTTGCAGCCTGTCGATGCAAATAATATAGAGATGTCAACTATTTCTCAATAAGTACAATGGTCAGAGATACTGCCATACAAAAAAGATAACAAAAGAAAAAATGTTTTTACCTTGCCATCTTACAGGTGGAAGGTCCCCTTGTATAGGGTTCCCCACTAGAGATTGTTCTTATGCTTATTCTATATATTCATATTTATGATTGATATATATATATACAGTACAGACCAAAAGTTTGGACAAACCTTCTCATTTAAAGATTTTTCTGTATTTTCATGACTATGAAAATTGTACATTCACACTGAAGGCATCAAAATTATGAATTAACACATGTGGAATTATATACTTAACAAAAAAGTGTGAAACAACTGAAAATATGTCTTATATTCTAGGATCTTCAAAGTAGCCACCTTTTGCTTTGATGACTGCTTTGCACACTCTTGGCATTCTCTTGATGAGCTTCAAGAGGTAGTCACCGGAAATGGTCTTCCAACAATCTTGAAGGAGTTCCCAGAGATGCTTAGCACTTGTTGGCCCTTTTGCCTTCACTCTGCGGTCCAGCTCACCCCAAACCTTCTCGATTGGGTTCAGGTCTGGTGACTGTGGAGGCCAGATCATCTGGTGTAGCACCCCATCACTCTCCTTCTTGGTCAAATAGCCCTTACACAGCCTGGAGGTGTGTTTGGGGTCATTGTCCTGCTGAAAAATAAATGATGGTCCAACTAAACGCAAACCGGATGGAATAGCATGCTGCTGCAAGATGCTGTGGTAGCCATGCTGGTTCAGTATGCCTTCAATTTTGAATAAATCCCCAACAGTGTCACCAGCAAAGCACCCCCACACCATCACACCTCCTCCTCCATGCTTCACGGTGGGAACCAGGCATGTAGAGTCCATCCATTCACCTTTTCTGCGTCGCACAAAGACACGGTGGTTGGAACCAAAGATCTCAAATTTGTACTCATCAGACCAAAGCACAGATTTCCACTGGTCTAATGTCCATTCCTTGTGTTCTTTAGCACAAACAAGTCTCTTCTGCTTGTTGCCTGTACTTAGAAGTGGTTTCCTAGCATCTATTTTACCATGAAGGCCTGCTGCACAAAGTCTCCTCTTAACAGTTGTTGTAGAGATGTGTCTGCTGCTAGAACTCTGTGTGGCATTGACCTGGTCTCTAATCTGAGCTGCTGTTAACCTGCGATTTCTGAGGCTGGTGACACGGATAAACTTATCCTCAGAAGCAGAGGTGACTCTTGGTCTTCCTTTCCTGGGGCGGTCTTCATGTGAGCCAGTTTCTTTGTAGCTCTTGATGGTTTTTGCAACTGCACTTGGGGACACTTTCAAAGTTTTCCCAATTTTTCAGACTGACTGACTTTCATTTCTTAAAGTAATGATGGCCACTCGTTTTTCTTTACTTAGCTGCTTTTTTTCTTGCCATAATAAAAATTCTAACAGTCTATTCAGTAGGACTATCAGCTGTGTATTCACCAGACTTCTGCACAACACGACTGATGGTCCCAACCCCATTTATAAGGCAAGAAATACCACTTATTAAACCTGACAGGGCACACCTGTGAACTGAAAACCATCTCCGGTGACTACCTCGTGAAGCTCATCAACAGTGTGCAAAGCAGTCATCAATGCAAAAGGTGGCTACTTTGAAGAACCTAGAATATAAGACATATTTTCAGTTGTTTCACACTTTTTTGTTAAGTATATAATTTCACATGTGTTAATTCATAGTTTTGATGCCTTCAGTGTGAATGTACAATTTTCATAGTCATGAAAATACCGAAAAATCTTTAAATGAGAAGGTGTGTCCAAACTTTTGGTCTGTACTGTATATATATATATTCTTTGACTACGGGCATTTGTGCAATTTCGTCTATTCCAGGCACCGTTGTTACTATCTTTATACTTGTATGCGCCTGACCCCCTAGCATTTCTTCCATCTAGTCACCCCTTTTTGTCTTTTATATTTTTTTTTTTTCACTTTTGTTTTGATTCAATAAATATACTTTTTCTTGCAATGTTATGCTGGGTTGTTCTCCTTTTTTTCTATATAGTTCATTGATGTGGATAAATAATACAGCATATTGTTAAAATGGGCCCTAAAATCCTAAAATTATCTGTGAGATAATACTGAAGTGATGAAAAATTAGAAAAGATAAAGTTTAAATCAACTAACTAAAAAAAGTAGAACAGAAACAGATTTAATTTTATTACAGCCCTTATATCAAACGTATACATTCCCATCCTTATACTGTAGCATACACCTTGGATTCTTATTGGTCAGTTACTGATCACATGACCAGTGCCATCCAGGTGCCCGTGCGCTCAGTTGACAGTTAGGAAAGTGACAGTTGGATTTGACTGGTGATAGTGAAGAAGCTGTCTGTGGACTGTGATCAAAGCGATATTATGGAGAAGAAGGAGGTTTTAGGGAGGAAGAGAGCGAGGAAAAGAAGACACTTGGACTCATCGGCTGATGAGGAGTCTTCTATCAAAAAAAAACAAAAGACGGGAAGAAAGAGTAAAAAAACAGACTCAGGACGGAAGATGTCTCCCACCCCAGAGATGGAGCGAGTGGACGAGGACGTCATTGCCAAGAGTGAAGGACTCAAGAACAGAAGACACTTGGACTCATCGGCTGATGAGAAGTCTTCTATCAAAAACCCCAACAGGAAGGGAAAAAAGAGAAAAAAAAGAGACTCAGGAAGGAAGATGTCTCCCACTCCAGAGAAGGAGCGAGTGGATGAAGACGTCATTGGCCAGAGTAAAGGACCGAAGAACAGAAGGATCGACCTGGACTGTTCAGAGGAACGAAAGACACGAATCATTAAGACTAATAGTCAGAAGAAAGAAGACGTGGGAAGCTCAGGTAAGAAGAGAAATGTAACTAGTAATTATAGGGAACGTTATTGTACATGTTTTATACCTCCACTTGTAATCCAGGAATAAAGTCAGCAAAATGGTTCCAAATCTACCTTTATAATGAAAAATTACCAAAACCAGTTTTATATTAGAGCAGATGAGTATAGGGGTTGTGGGCAGTTTACCAATATAAAGTGGTAAGAGTTATCTGTTCCCAAATCTTGGTGAAATGTTATCATTGTGTAATGTCCAGGTTCAGTTCTGCTGAGATTTACCACAACACATGGAAAATGCTAACACCTTTTCAAAGGGAATCTGGCAGCAGTTTTGTGTTTTCCTATATGAGAGCAGTAAGATATAGAGTCAGAGACCTTTGTAACAATGATGTACTACTCATTGGGCTACATTGTATAATTTTGATAAAATCACAGTTTTATCTGCTACAGATTTACCAGTTCTAACAACACTGATTGGCATCTTTCTGTGTGTGTACACTGTGCATAGGCAGAAAGCTCCCAATCAGTGGTGGGGGCGGGGTTATACAGAGCTCATGAATCTAGATGACTACCTGGCAGCAGTCCTTTAGTGATAATCTCCTGCTGATAAAACAGTGATTTTATCAAAACTACAGCATGCAGCCCAAAAAATGACACATTTCTCTTTAAATATTATATATCTATATATCTCTCTATATATATTATATCTCAGATTAGGTGTCAAAACCTTGGTGACATAGCCCCTTTAAATGCTGCATTGCCTGAAATAAAAAAAAACACATCCCTCCTGGAATGGCGCCATTCCAGCGATGTTGGCATTGAGTCTCTTGGTAAATGTGAAGTGTTTTTCGTTTATTTGAGGCCCTGTAGCATTCCAGAAGGGGATGACAAGTAGTGGACAAACCCACATAGTCCAATTAAATGTCAAATTTATGCAAATGTTAGAATGTTGCAATCTCCTTCTCTACTCCCCTCTTATCTCCTCTTCCCACAATCGCATATATGGTTTCTCCCGTGCTTCCCCCCTACTCTGGAACTGTCTACCCCAACACATCAGACTCTCGCCTACCGTGGAAACCTTCATAAGGAACCTGAAGACCGACCTCTTCTGACAAGCCTACAAGCTGCAGTAACCCTCGCTCCACCATACCGCTGCACGACCAGCCCTACCCTCACCTACTGTATCCTCACCCATCCCTTGTAGACTGTGGCCCTCGCGGGCAGGGTCCTCTCTCCTCCTGGACCAGTCTCTGGCTTGTATTGTTCATGATTATTGTGCTTGTCTTTACTATGTATACCCCTTCTCACATGTAAAGCGCCAGGGAATAAATGGCGCCATAATAATAAAGAATAATAATAATCCTAGTGATACGTGTAAAGGATTGTCCGTCTCTTTGGAGGTTTATTTCATGAGTATTGCTGTAGCTTCTCAGCACCGTACATTTAGAGATCCTTGTGTCTGCCTTGTGTACCTGCTGTAGCGGATGTGCCATGTCTGCGTTATCCTCCATATTGAGGTCTTCTCCTATATGGTTCCTGTAATGCAGCCCACATCACCCATATTACTAGATTCTCATCAGTTGTTCTTGGTCCCGTCTCCTGACAGCAGTGATAGATCAGTGACATGGAGCTGCTGTCCCCTGATGTATAATGCAGAGTCTCACAGACTCATTTATCAAAACTGTTCATTACATTCTCTTTGTTGTCCATAGCAACCAACCAGAACTCAGCTTTCATTTCTCAACCTGCTTTGGTAAAATGAAAGCTGATCTGTGATTGGTTGTTTTGGGCACAGTAGACAGCCCTACTGTAAGGGTATGTGCACACGGTCAGGAGGCGCTGCGGGTTTGAAGCTGCGTGTTATGCAGCGTCATACCCGCAGTGGCTAGATGTTACAGCATAGTGGATGGGATTTCTAGAGATCCCATGTCCACTATGCGTATGTTGGCTGCAGATCACTGGCGGAAACTGACATGCAGCGTGTTTTTCAGACCTGCAGCATGTCAATTTCTCTTGCAGGTCCGCATGTGAACTTTCCCCATAGACTAACCTCTATGAAGAAAGTCCGCATGTGAAAAAAAAATGGCGCCACTCATTTACATAATGAGGGGGGAAGCTATTCCACAGTGTCGGGACCGCAGGCGGCTCCTGACCGTATGCACATACCCTAAGGCTGTGTGCACACGTTGTGTTTTTGCTTCGTTTTTTTTCATTGCAGATTTGTCACAAAACTTGAAGGATTTCCTGTTGCAAAGTGAATGAGTGCCCTGAAGACTCCTGCACACGTTGCTTATTTGTGACTGGCAGATTTGGTGCAGATGTAAATAGATAGCGTGGTAAGCGCATGCACTGACTCCGGCACCATTTCATTGAAGTATTGTGCTACAAAATTAAATGGATCCTTTCATCAGAAATAACGCTATTAACCTGCATATATAACAGTTAATCTGCAGATTAACAATATTACTATGCTGCCCAGCAGCTGAATGCAGCGGGGAGAAAATTAACTCTATTCTCCTCGCCAGCATTCTGTTTCAGTCCTGGGGGCGGGACAGTGCCGGTTCGGTCACCACTCTGAGTATACAGAGCGTCCCCTATAACTGCGCCCCCAGCACTGACTGACACTGGCTCTACATTGAGGCCGGCTGTCAGTCAGGGCCGGGGTTACAGCGGCCGCTCTGTATTCTCAAAGCTATGACTGAACCAGCGCCGGGCCAGACCCCATGACTGAAACTGAATGCTCCCCCATCAGGGTGTATGCTCCCCCATCCTGGTACATGCTCCTCCATCCCGGTATATGCTCCCCCCATCCAGGTCCCCCATTCTGGTATATGCTCTCCCCATCCTGGTATATGGTCTTCTCATCCAGGTCTCCCATCCTGGTACATGGTCTCCTTATCCGGGTCCCCCATCCTGGTACATGCTCCTCCATCCTGGTGTATGCTCCCCCATCCAGGTCTCCCATCCTGGTACATGCTCCTCCATCCTGGTATATGCTCCCCCATCCTGGTCTCCCATCCTGGTAAATGCTCCCCCATTCTGCCTGTTCTGCTGTTCTTTCATTCATAAAAAAAAACAACACTCCGACTCACCTTTCCCCTCTCCATTGCAGCGCGTCCTCGATCTCTGGTGAGGCTGGAGGAGTGTGGCGCCAGAGTTTGTGACTGCACATAGTGCTATGTGAGGATCATACTGTATATAGGGAGCTATGTGGGGCTCATACTGTATATAGGGAGGCTATATGTGGCTCATACTGTATATAGGAAAGCTATGGGGGGCTCATAATGTATATAGGGAGCTATATGGGGGGCTCATATTGTATATAGGGAGGCTATGGGGGCCTCGTACTGTTTATAGGGAGCTATGTCGGGGTCATACTGTCTATAAGGAGCTATGCGGGGGTTCATACTGTATATAGGTAGGCTATGGGGGGCTCATACCATATATAGGGAGGCTATGGGGGCTCATACCATATATTGGGAGGCTATGGGGGCTCATACTGCATATAGGGAGGCTATGTGGGGCTCATACTGTGTATAAGGAGCTATGCGGGGGTTCATACTGTATATAGGGAGGCTATGTTGGGCTCATACTGCATATAAGGAGCTATGCGGGGCCTCATACTGTATATAGGAGGATATTTGGGAGCTCATACTGTATATTACATGCTATTTGGGGGCTCATACTGTATATAGTGAGCCATGTGGGGCTCATACTGTATATAGTGAGCTATGTGGGGCTCATACTGTATATAGAAGGCTATTTGGGGGCTCATTGTATATAAGGAACTATGTGGGGGGATGATACTGTATATAGGAGGCTATGTGGGGCGATGATACAGTATATAGGACACTATGTGGAGGGATGATACTGCATATAGGAAGCTATGCGGGGGTTCATACTGTACTGTATATAGGGAGGCTATGTGAGGCTCATACTGTATATAGGGAGCTTTGTGGGGCTCATACTGTATATAAGGAGCTATGTGGGGGCTCATACTGTATATAGGGAGGCTATGGGGGACTCATACTGTATATAAGGAGCTATGTGGAGGGCTCATATTGTATATAGGGAGGCTATGGGGTTCATACCATATACAGGGAGGCTATCTGAGGCTCATACTGCATATTGGAAGCTTTGTGGGGCTCATACTGTATATAAGGAGATACGTGGGGGGCTCAAATTGTATATAGGGAGGCTACGGGGGCTCATACTATATATAAGGAGCTATGTGGGGGGCTCATATTGCATATAGGGAGGCTATGGGGGCTCATACTGTATATAGGGAGGCTATGGGGGCTTATACTGTATATACGGAGGCTATGTGGGGCTCATACTGTTTATAAGGAGCTATGTCGGGCTCATACTGTATATAAGGAGCTATGCGGGGGTTCATACCATATATAGGGAGGCTATGGGGGGCTCATACTGTATATAGGGAGGCTATGGGGGGCTCATACTGTGTATAGGGAGGCTATGCGGGGGTTCATACTGTATATAGGGAGGCTATGTGGGGCTCATACTGTATATAAGGAGCTATGCGGGGGCTCATACTGTATATAGCGAGCTATCTGGGGGCTCATACTGTATATAGGAGGCTATTTGGGGGCTCATACTGTATATAGGAGGCTATCTGGGGGCTCATACTGTATATAGGAGGATATTTGGGAGCTCATACTGTATATTACATGCTATTTGGGGGCTCATACTGTATATAGTGAGCCATGTGGGGCTCATACTGTATATAGTGAGCTATGTGGGGCTCATACTGTATATAGGAGGCTATTTGGGGGCTCATTGTATATAAGGAGCTATGTGGGGGGATGATACTGTATATAGGAGGCTATGTGGGGCGATGATACAGTATATAGGACACTATGTGGAGGGATGATACTGCATATAGGAAGCTATGCGGGGGTTCATACTGTACTGTATATAGGGAGGCTATGTGAGGCTCATACTGTATATAGGGAGCTTTGTGGGGCTCATACTGTATATAAGGAGCTATGTGGGGGCTCATACTGTATATAGGGAGGCTATGGGGGGCTCATACTGTATATAAGGAGCTATGTGGAGGGCTCATATTGTATATAGGGAGGCTATGGGGGCTCATAAAGTATATAGGGAGGCTATCTGAGGCTCATACTGCATATTGGAAGCTTTGTGGGGCTCATACTGTATATAAGGAGATATGTGGGGGGCTCAAATTGTATATAGGGAGGGTACGGGGGGCTCATACTATATATAAGGAGCTATGTGAGGGGCTCATATTGTATATAGGGAGGCTATGGGGGCTCATACTGTATATAGGGAGGCTATGTGGGGCTCATACTGTTTATAGGGAGCTATGTCGGGCTCATACTGTATATAAGGAGCTATGAGGGGGTTCATACCATATATAGGGAGGCTATGGTGGCTCATACTGTATATAGGGAGGCTATGGGGGGCTCATACTGTATATAAGGAGCTATGTGGAGGGCTCATATTGTATATAGGGAGGCTATGGGGGCTCATACTGTATATAGGGAGGCTATGTGAGGCTCATACTGTATATAGGAAGCTTTGTGGGGCTCCTACTGTATATAAGGAGCTATGTGGGGGGCTCATATTGTATATAGGGAGGCTATGGGGGCTTATACTGTATATACGGAGGCTATGTGTGGCTCATACTGTTTATAGGGAGCTATGTCGGGCTCATACTGTATATAAGGAGCTATGCGGGGGTTCATACCATATATAGGGAGGCTATGGGGGGCTCATACTGTATAGGGAGGCTATGGGGGGCTCATACTGTGTATAGGGAGGCTATGCGGGGGTTCATACTGTATATAGGGAGGCTATGTGGGGCTCATACTGTATATAAGGAGCTATGCGGGGGCTCATACTGTATATAGCGAGCTATCTGGGGGCTCATACTGTATATAGGAGGCTATTTGGGGGCTCATACTGTATATAGGAGGCTATTTGGGGGCTCAAACTGTATATAGTGAGCTATGTGGGACTCATACTGTATATAGTGAGCTATGTGGGACTCCTACTGCATATAGTGAGCCATGTGGGACTCATACTGTATATAGTGAGCTATGTGGGGGGATGATACTGCATATAGGAGGCTATGTGGGGGCATGATACGGTATATAGGAGGCTATGTGGGGGCATGATACGGTATATAAGAGGCTATGTGGAGGGATAATACTGCATATAGGGAGGCTATGGGGGTCTCATACTGTATATAGGGAGGCTATGTGGGGCTCATGCTGTATATAGGAGGCTATCTGGGGGCTCACACTGTATATAGAAGGCTATTTGGGGGCTCATACTCTATATAGGAAGCTATGTGGGGCTCATCTATAATATAATGCTACAAGAGTCCCTCTGTCTGAAGCCTTTAAAGACTGCGCAAGCGCGACAAGCCTCAGGCTCCAGACAGAAAAACGCATGGAGCCGTAACAGGTAAGAAGAGTGTATGGCGCCGGAGATCGCGTTATGCGTAGACATTGAACGCATACCGCGATCTTCGGTGCCATACTTACATACTTACCTGACCAGGAGGAGCGTTGACGCGTCGCCTCTCTTCTCTTCACTGTATATAGTGAGCTATGTGGGGGGCTCATACTGTATATAGTGAGCTATGTGGGACTCATACTGTATATAGGAGGCTATTTGGTGGCTCATACTGTATATAGTGAGCTATTTGGGGACTCATACTGTATATAGTGAGCTATGTGGGGCTCATACTGTATATAGTGAGCTATGTGGGGCTCATACTGTATATAGTGAGCTATGTGGGACTCATACTGTATATAGAAGGCTTTTTGGGGGCTCATACTGTATATAGTGAGCTATTTGGGGGCTCATACTGTATATAGTGAGCTATGTGGGACTCATTCTGTATATAGGAGGCTATTTTGGGGCTCATTCTGCATATAAGGAGCTATGTGGGGGGATGATACTGTATATAGGAGGCTATGTGTAGGGATGATACTGCATATAGGAAGTTATGCAGGGGTTCATACTGTATATAAGGAGGCTATGGGGGGCTCATACTGTATATAGTGAGCTATTTGGGGGCTCATACTGTATATAGTGAGCTATGTGGGGCTCATACTGTATATAGTGAGCTATGTGGGACTCATACTGTATATTGAAGGCTTTTTGGGGGCTCATACAATATATAGTGAGCTATTTGGGGGCTCATACTGTATATAGTGAGCTATGTGGGGCTCATACTGTATATAGTGAGCTATGTGGGACTCATTCTGTATATAGGAGGCTATTTTGGGGCTCATACTGCATATAAGGAGTTATGTGGGGGGATGATACTGTATATAGGAGGCTACGTGTAGGGATGATACTGCATATAGGAAGTTATGCGGGGGTTCATACTGTATATAAGGAGGCTATGGGGGGCTCATACTGTATATAAGGAGCTTTGTGGAGGGCTCATTGTATATAGGGAGGCTATGGGGGCTCATACTGTATATAGGGAGGCTATGTGAGGCTCATACTGTATACAGGAAGCTTTGTGGGGCTCATACTGTATATAAGGAGCTATTTGGGGGGGCTTATATTGTATATAGGGAGGCCACGGGGGGCTCATACTGTATATAGGGAGGCTATGGGGGCTCATATTCTATATAGGGAGGCTATGTCGGGCTCATACTGTATATAAGAAGCTATGCGGGGGTTCATACCATATATAGGGAGGATATGGGGGGCTCATACTGTACATAGGGAGGCTATGGGGGGGCTCATATTATGTATAAGGAGCTATGCGGGGGTTCATACTGTATATAGGGAGGCTATGTGGGGCTCATACTGTATATAAGGAGCTTTGTGAGGCTCATACTGTATATAGCGAGATATGCGGGGGCTCATACTGTATATAGGAGGCTATCTGGGGGCTCATACTGTATATAGGAGGCTATCTGGGGGCTCATACTGTATATAATGAGCTATTTAGGGGCTCATACTGTATATAGGAGGCTATTTTGGGGCTCATATTGTATATAAGGAGCTATGTGGGGGGATGAAACTGCATATAGGAGGGTATGTGGGGCTAATACTGTATATAAGAGGCTATGTGGGGGCATGATACGGTATATAGGATGCTATGTGTGGGGATGATACTGTATATAGGAGGCTATGTGGGGCTAATACTGTATATAAGAGGCTATGTGAGGGGATGATACTGTGTATAGGAGGCTATTTGGGGGCTCAATGTATATAGGGGGCTATGCAGGGCTCATACTGTATATAGCGAGCTTTGCGGGGGCTCATACTGTATATACGAGGCTATCTGGGGGCTCACACTGTATATAGGAGGCTATTTGGGGGCTCACACTGTATATAGGAAGGTATGCGGGGCTCATCTATAATATAACGCTATAAGCATCCCTCTGTGTGAAGCCTCTATAGACTGAGCAAGCGCGACTCGCCTCTGTCTCCAGACAGAAAAACGCATGGAGCCGTTACAGGTAAGAAGAGTGTATGGCGCCGGAGATCGCGGTATGCGTAGACAATGAACGCATACCGCGATCTTCGGTGCCATACTTACATACTTACCTGACCAGGAGGAGCGTTGACGCGCGCCTCTCTTCTCTTCACTGTATATAGTGAGCTATGTGGGGCTCATACTGTATGTAAGGAGCTATGTGGGGGGCTCATATTGGCTATGGGGGGCTCATACTATATATAGGGAGCTATGCGGGGGCTCATACTGTATATAGGAGGCTATTTGGGGGCTCACACTGTATATAGGAGGCTATTTGGGGGCTCATACTGCATATAGGAAGCTATGTGGGGCTCATACTGTATAGAGGGGGCTATGCAGGGCTCATACTGTATAGAGGATGCTATCTGGGAGCTCACACTGTATATAGGAGGCTATTTGGGGGCTCATCTATAATATAACGCTACAAGAGTCCCTCTCTCTGAAGCCTCTATAGACTGCGCAAGCGCGACACGCCTCTGGCTCCAGACAGAAAAACGCATGGAGCTGTTAGAGGTAAGAAGAGTGTATGGCGCCGGAGATCGCGATATGCGTAGACACTGAACGCATACCGCGATCTTCGGCGCCATACTTACATACTTACCTGACCAGGAGGAGGGTTGGCGCGGCGCCTCTCTTCTCTTCACTGTATATAGTGAGCTATGTGGGGCTCATACTGTATATAGTGAGTTATGTGGGACTCATACTGTATATAGGAGACTATTTTGTGGCTCATATTGTATATAAGGAGCTATGTGGGGGGATGATACTGTATATAGGAGGCTATGTGGAGGGATGATACTGCATATAGGAAGCTATGCGGGGGTTCATACTCTACTGTATATAGGGAGGCTATGTGAGGCTCATACTGTATATAGGAGGCTATTTGGGGGATCACACTGTATATAGGAGGCTATTTGGGGGCTCATACTGTATATAGGAGGCTATTTGGGGGCTCACACTGTATATAGGAGGCTATTTGGGGGCTCACTCTGTATATAGGAGGCTATTTGGGGGCTCACACTGTATATAGGAAGCTATGTGGGGCTCATCTATAATATAACGCTATAAGCGTCCCTCTGTCTGAAGCCTCTATAGACTGCGCAAGCTAGACATGCCTCTGGCTCCAGACAGAAAAACGCATGGAGCCGTTACAGGTAAGAAGAGTGTATGGCGCCGGAGATCGCGGTATGCGTAGACACTGAACACAT
Organism: Phyllobates terribilis; assembly: GCF_046119375.1. Lineage (NCBI taxonomy): Eukaryota > Metazoa > Chordata > Amphibia > Anura > Dendrobatidae > Phyllobates > Phyllobates terribilis. Next base: position 1,261,568 of record NW_027363026.1, read on the forward strand.
ACCGCGATCTTCGGCGCCATACTTACCTGACCAGGAGGAGCGTTGACGAGGCGCCTCTCTTCTCGCCGGAGACCGGGGCAGGAGTGAAGGCGTCGGAGTCGGCGAATGCGCATAGCGCTATCCGGTGCCATTTTACTTTAGACACATTTGCAGTGTGTTTTCAGCAAAATGGCGCCAGACAGCGCGGTATGGGCACGCGCATACTCCGGCACCGCACTTCTCCCCCGGTAGAACAGGACACCACAGCGCTGGAGCACAGGGAAGAAAGGTGAGTATAAGAGGGTTTTTTTGTATGTGTGCAGCGTGAAAGGGATGAGGGGGCCACACACACCAGGATTGGGGGATGAGGGGGCCACACATACCAGGATTGGGGGATGAGGGGGCCACACATACCAGGATTGGGGGATGAGGGGTACCATGCATACCAGGATTGGGAGGTGAGGGGGGCCGTGCATACCGGGGGATTGAGGATGAGGGGTGCCATGCATACTAGGATTGGGAGGTGAGGGGTGCCATGTATACCAGAATGAGGGGTACCATACATACCAGAAAAGGAATGCAGGGTAGCATGCATACCAGGATGTAGGATGGGGTGCCATGCATACCAGTATGAGGGGTACCATACATACCAGGATTGGGGATGAGGGGTGCCATGTATATCAAATTTGGGATGAGGGGGCCATGCATACCAGGATGAGAGATGGTGTGCCATGCAAACCAGGATTGGGGATGAGGGGTGCCATGCATACCAAGATTGGGGATGAGGGGTGCCATGCATACCAAGATTGGGGATGATGGGTGCCATGCATAACAGGATTGGGTATGAGGGGTGCCATGCATACCAGGATTGGGGATGAGGGGTACCATGCATACCAGGATAGGGATATGGGGGAGGGTCATGCATACCAGGATTCGGATGAGGGGCCATGTATACCAGGATAGGGATGAGGGGTACCATGTATATCAGGATGAGGGATGGGGTGCCATGCATACCAGGATTGGGGATGAGGGGTACCATGCATACCAGGATTGGGGATGAGGGGTGCCATGCATACCAGGATTGGGGATCAGGGGTGCCATGCATACCAGGATTGGGGATGAGGGGTGCCATGCATACCAGGATTGGGGATGAGGGGTGCCATGCATGCCAGGATTGGGGATGAGGGGTGCCATGCATACCAGGATTGGGGATGAGGGGTGCCATGCATACCAGGATTGGGGATGAGGGGTGCCATGCATACCAGGATTGGGATAAGGGGTACAATGCATACCAGGATAGGGATGAGGGGTACCAAGCATACCAGGATTTGGATGAGGGGCCATGTATACCAGGATAGGGATGAGGGGTACCATGTATATCAGGATGAGGGATGGGGTGCCATGCATATCAGGATGAGGGGTATCATACATACCAGGATAGGGATGAGGTACCATGCATACCAGGATTGGGTATGAGGGAGCCATGCATACCAGGATGAGGGGTGTCATGCATGCCAGGATTGGGGGTGAGGGGTGCCATGCATACCAGGATTGGGGGTGAGGGGTGCCATGCATACCAGGATTGGGGGTGAGGGGTGCCATGCATACCAGGATTGGGGGTGAGGGGTGCCATGCATACCAGGATAGAGATGACGGCAGCACATAACAGGATGGAGGAACAGGATTGGGAAGCACAAATACTAGGATGGGGGCAGCACAAATTACCAAGATGGGAAACCATATACCAATATAAATGTTTGCCACCTGGGCGTAGAGCGGGCTCAATAGCTAGTACTGTATATAGGGATATATATGGGGCTTATACTTTGCATAGGGAGTTATGTGGGGACTCATACTGTATCTAGGGGCTTTGTGGGAACTCATACTGTATGTAGGAGGATATTTGGGGGCTCATCCTGTATATAGGAGGCTATTTGGGGGCTCATACTGTATATAGGAGGTTATTTGGGGGCTCATACTGTATATAGGGAGCTATGTGGGGCTCATATTGTATATAGGTAGCTATGCTGGGGCTCATACTGTATGTAGGAAGTTATTTGGGGACTCACTCTATATAGGGAGGCTATTTGGGGCTCATACTGTATATAGAGAGCTAAATGGGGTTCATAGTGTATATAGGGAGCTATGTGGGGCTTATACTGTGCATAGGGAGTTATGTGGGGACTCATACTGTATGAAGGGCCTTTGTGGGGACTCATACTGTATATAGGGGGGTGTCAGCATACTTAATTCTGCTCAATATTAAGTCATACAATTAATATAATTTTTTTTATTATTTTGTTAATATTAATATTGAGCAGAATTAATTTCAGCCTATTGGTTCAGCCTCCACAAGAGTCATGGTCCCTCATGTGGCCCCTCGGGAACATTAATCTCCCACCCTGCTCTGCTATATATAGCGCTATGTTATGTATAGGGCTGTACATAATGTCCGTCATTTTCAGTCTATAGATGTGATCAGAACATCTGTGTGTTACTCACATGACCTATCACATGATCTATCAAAGAGAATCATGTGACATGTCACGTGATACATCTGGTACCTAGGGGGGGCCCACGCCTTCTAAACTGCCCGGGGCCCTGGCTACTCTTAATCCACCCCTGCTTGCAGGTGACAGCCTAAAACTCTATATGCCATCATTAATTACAGCCTGTTTTCTGGATATCTGTGCAGGGACATTGCCAGCTATTCGTATTACAGCTCTATCATCTGGGCGGCTCATGGCCCATATGTGCACGGGTTATACGGTTCCCTTTTAACTTTTATTTTGCATTATGTGTTTTTAATTTATTAATAAAAACTTGATTTTATAATTACCTCTATTCCTCTTCTTGATTTCTGAGCCAGGGATATCGGCTCAGAATAGTGTTGATTGAAGTCTTCAAACATATCTTTAGCTGCATGGGAGGACGTACAGAGGGACAAGGAGGCTGAGGCTGGGGGGTGCGGGGAGAGTCTGAGCTGCCAGGAGGGATTTGATAGGTGATGAGGTCAGCGTACAGATCACATGACGTCAGAGACTGACTTCCTGTCAACACATTAGTGCATGTACAGGATTAGTTGTCAGATTGGAGATCACATGACCCAATTCCCTATAATGAAGGGGGATGTGTAGATATAACAGATGAGGTGAAATAAAGTTCTTCTACCTGAACCATAGATTATACATTGCTGGGCAGTCCACTCATTACTCTGCAGTGAGGTTCTAAAATGTCAGTGGAGTGTAAGCAATTTGCACAAGATCGTGAAGCTGTGGGGTGGGGAGCGGGCTGTCACACACAGCCAACCAAAAAAACTGATCAGCATATCAAACTAGTGTGTACAGGGGCCAGCTAAGACAATAATTCTAAGAGAAAATATAGCTGCAATCTGAAATACTAAGAATAATACATTTAGAGAATTGGAACAGCATTACTGCCATAGAAAATAGGTAAACGCTACATTATGTACATATGGAATAATGGAAAAAATGGAACTGCAATATTGCTATAAACTTAACTTTACTTTATAAACACTGTATAAGGATTCTAATCTTAAAACATCACTTCTATTTAGATTTAAAATATTTTAGTATCAACTATAGCAGCTATAATCAAATGGCCAAATGTTATTCAATATCATGCAAGGCAGGTTTGAAATGATAGATAAATCCCTATTATGACTCTAGTCTTACCCTACCTTACCGCGGAGGTTGGAACCCTGAACCTGCGCAATAGCGCCCGAGCGCAGACATCAACTCTCCCTGTCTGACCCTGTATGGCCCTACAGAGAGAAGAAAGGTGGGACAAAACCAACAATGAATGGCTTTTTATCTGAAAAGAACTTTGTCTAAGAAGACTAAATGTGAAATAACCCACTGCATACATATACTGGTATAGTCCTTTATTCAGATTCATCCAATATTTATTATCAGTGTCTCTCTATATTGTCTTGATTTGTATCATAGGGAAACAGGAAATTCCAAGTATCTATCAGACAAACAAAAGATCATAATACCTATAGTTGTCCTAGAAAACCCCTACCTTACTGAAGAGGTTGGCACCCTAAATCTGCACAGTGGCGCCCCCAATCAATGTTGACTTTCCCTATCTGACCCTATTACGCCCTAAGATAGGAGAAATGTAAAGAAAATAACAAAAAAAGTGCAAGAAAAAGATATGCTATATCCTGTAATGAACCAGACAATGACCATTAGTACAATTTTGGTCACTCTCTTTTAACCATAGAGATGGGTTAACTCAATCATATACAAAGAAATCCAAAATTGTTTAACAGTTTATAGAGAAAAAATAGGATAGAAAAGATCAGTTGTCACTAGATTTTAAATATATATATTAGGAAAGGATACAGAACCACAAAGCTAGGCACACAAGAGATCAATAATTCATAGGTAGACTATAGGTCATATACAAAAAAACATATAACAAGGTGTATTAATATTGCACTTAGCCCTCAAAAACAAATCTTACATATCAATCTCTTATTGCGCCATGTCCCAATTAATCAAACGACGGAGAGTGGTCATGTATAAGATATCCCCTTATCAATCTATGCAAATACACTGTTCACTTTTGCACCAAGGTGCCATGACTTATGTACATAATTAGCCCACCCCTACTCAGCATGAAATCCATAGTATGCCTAATTTCTCGAGGCGTTTCTCCTTCAATGGGTTCATTAGGAGAGCATACATCAAAATGATATATCAAAAACAAGATTCATGGACTTAGATTAAACCCTCATTCAGCCATTGGTTTAATGCAGCTGTGATAGGGAGATCATGTCCTTCTATGTCCACCTCAGGAACAATATGCCACAGGTACTCCTGAGAGTCATGCCTCCTTTTATATTTCCCTCCTTACATTGCCCTTCCAGTTCATAGCATAGCGTCAGCGGTGGGACACATATGCGTTCCATACCGCTGTTATATCCGGCCTCTAGTCCCCCTTACTACAGTGCGATATATGTCCTAACACTTTGCGCATGCGCTATTCTGTCGCCAGTTCCGGTTTAGTATCCCGATTTATGCGTTGAGACACAAATGCGCTCCATATCGCAGCTGCGCACTCCGTGACCAATCACTCTTCTAGTCAGGATAGTCATACTTTCATATCACATGTCAGCACTTCCAGTTCTGGACTAACACAGGCGATGGAACGCAAATGTGCCCCTCACCCTGCGGCTGCGCACACAGGCACCGGTCACCTGTGCAATGAGATGAGCGGCGCTGAGTTTCCGCACATTCTAGCACATATACACATCACAGTTGGGGCGTCTTATTGCATCAGTAGCAACTCCAGATATCTCTCAATCCATAGCTGCATATTCACGGCTACCAAAGTCTAATGCTACATGCAGATGTTAACAATGAATGTTATGGATCATAAGGTGTGTGTCTAAAAGATTTAATATAATACCTTGTTCCAGTAACCACATACATCTAAGGGGGGAGGTCCTAAGAAGGGAGGTCCAATATAAAGAGATATACAATTCATAAAGAGAATGACATTTTCGTTAGTAGATATCAAGGCAATTATTGAATAATTAATGGATATTACGAATAATACGGAGTAGAATTTTCTTTGATATTCCACATAGAGGCAACGGATCAACAGGAAGCTTAACCTATAGCCTTAGCAAGATAAATCATGTACTTATAATTGAGGCCATACATAAGTGTTTAACTAATAAAATTCAAAACCAAGGTAATGGCCAAACTTCTCTTCGGGACAGTGGCCATATAGCAGGCTCTCAAAATCAGGGAACAGAGCAGCAGTGAGTGTTGACCGGCATTAGGCAGAAGAAAATCTGGCCCAACCAATGTTGGCCAAATAGACAAGGGGGGTCCAAAAGTGGGGACTAAAATGGAAAACACAGAGGGGGTGGGGAGCATTAAGGGTAAATGGAACCATTAGATAAAACCGCCAAAATGCAGTTGGTCATTTAAGCCATATGGTCTAATGCTTTTCATTCCGTAGATCCATCTGGCCTCTTTTTGTAAAATCAAGTGGTCCCAATCCCCGCCTCTGTTGTGTGGTGCAACTACTTAAATCACTGAGAAGCTTATACTATCAAGGTCTCCCCCAAGTATATCCCTTACATGGTTAGAGATGGGGGTGTCGCGAGCATTCACAATGTCCCCTATATGCTCCCCCACCTTCCCCCGCAATTCACACTTCATCTTCCCCATATAGTCTTTCGGACAAGTACATTGCACAAGTATACTACTCCCATCATTTTGCAGTTGGCAAAATGTCTGCACTGATATGTTTTTCCAGTACTTGTACTTGAAACATTTTTGATCTACATATATATTTGCAGAATTTACATCTTCCGCACCTAAAAATACCATTTTCTCTCTTCTCTAACCATGTTGTTTGTTGTCTAATCGGAGAGTAGTTACTATGTACCAATTGATCACGAATTAACCTCCACCTTCTTTATGTTATAGATGGATAATCAGGGATGAGGTCACAAATTTCTGGGTCAGTTTTTAATATATTCCAATGTCTCTGAAGCACCCCCCTTACATCTCCTGATTGGTCATCAAAATTGCCAATAATTCTCATTGAAGATTCAGAGTCATCATACTTTTTGTTACTGAGCATGGTGGTCCTTTCTCTTCCAATAGATGTTTTGAACGCCTCATTAAGGACTTTTGGTGGGAAACCTCTGCCCAAAAATCTACTTTTTAGGTCTCCAGCCTGTTGGTAAAATCTTGAGACAGAGGAACAATTTCTCCTAATCTGAAGGTACTGTCCCTTCGGTATCCCCCTTCTTAGGCTGGATGGATGATGGCTATCCCATCTTAGAAAGTCATTTGTAGCAGTGGGTTTGTGAAAAGTTTCAGCAGTAATATGTCCTAAGGTATGCCTACCAATTTTAATATCAAGGAAATTAAGGGAAAAAGATCAGGACGATATCCTGTTCCTTTGGTCGGGGGCGCCCTGTCTCTTCTGACTTTGTTGGCGAACTAAATAACAACACTATTGGTTTAAAACTCACTTATGAAATTGCTTACAACTCCATCAATTTCCTTGATATTAAAAAGGGAAGGGATACCTTAGGACATATTACCACTGAAACTTTTCGCAAACTCACTGCTACAAATGACTTGCTAAGGTGGGATAGCCATCATCCACCCAGCCTGAGAAGGGTGATACCGAAGGGACAGTACCTTCGGATTAGGAGAAATTGTTCCTCGGTCTCAAGATGTTACTAATTGGCTGGAGACCTAAAAAATAGATTTTTGGACAGAGGTTACCCATTGAAAGTCCTTAATGAGGTGTTCAAAATATCTATTGGAAGAGAAAGGACTACCCTGCTCAGTAACAGAGAGGATGATGACTCTGAATCTCTAATGAGAATTATTGGCAATTTTGATGACCAATCAGGAGAAGTAAGGGGGGTGATTAAGAAACATTGAAATATATTCAGGGTCCGAATGGCCTGGTGGGGTACCGGTGAAATGCCCGGTAGGACCCAGAGAAAGAAGAAGGAGAGGAAGAGGGTTTTGTTTTAGGGACACGGACCCTTTAAAAGCGTGGGAGTCAGGGTCGTGTGTACGCATGCATGAAGACCTGACCCACCGCGATGACCATGGATGGCAGCACCTACCCGCGCACCAAGGCAAGTGCTGGGGCCCCGGGGGGGAAGGGACACCGGCACGTTATTGGGCCCACAAGCCGAGGGAGGGAGAGCCCCCCCCCAGGAGGGAGAATGACAACTCACCCCCCTCTCTCCTCCTCAAATACTCACCTCTCCTCATTCCACGTAGCTCCTGTGACGTCAGCGTCCTCTGATTCAGATGTGTCGTCTTCTGTCTCAGGGAAGAGGGCGAGGTGATGTCACTACTGCCCTCTGCTCTGAGCACTGCAGTCAGAAGGCGCACTGAGTATACCGGACCGGCAGGGAACGGGAGAGGTGAGGATTTCATTTATGTTTTATGTCTGCAGTATTATATATGCCCATTATACACTGTATGCAGCACAATATGGGGCCCATTATATACTGTATACAGCATTATATAGGGCCCATTATACACTGTATACAGCATTATATGGGGCCCATTATACACTGTATACACATTATATGGGGCCCATTATTCACTGTATACAGCATTATGAATGGCCATTATATACTGTATGCAGCAATATATGGGGTCCATTATACACTGTATGCAGCGTTATATGGGGCCCAATATACACTGTATACAGCATTATATGGGGCCCATTATACACTGAATATAGCATTATATATGGCCATTATACACTGTATACAGCATTATATGTGGCCCATTATATACTGTATGCAGCATAATATGGGGACCATTATACACTGTATACACATTATATGGGGCACATTAATCACTGTATACAGCATTATAAATGGCCATTATATACTGTATGCAGCATTATATGGGGCCCATTATATACTGTATACAGCATTATATGGGGCACATTATATACTGAATACAGCACTATATGGGGCCCATTATATACTGTATACAGCATTATATTGGGCCCATTATATACTGAATACAGCACTATATGGGGCCCATTATAAACTGTATACAGCATTATATTGGGCCCATTATTCACTGTATACAGCATTATATATGGCCATTATATTCTGTATACAACATTATATGGAGTCCATTATACACTCTATACAGCATTATAAATGGCCATTATATACTGTATGCAGCATTATATGGGGCCCATTATATACTGTATGCAGCATTATATGGGGCAGATATACTGAATACAGCACTATATGGGGCCCATTATATACTGTATACCGCATTATATTGGGCCCATTATATACTGAATACAGCACTATATGGGGCCCATTATAAACTGTATACAGCATTATATTGGGCCGATTATTCACTGTATACAGCATTATTTATGGCCATTATATACTGTATACAACATTATATGGAGCCCATTATACACTCTATACAGCATTATATATGGCCATTATACACTGCATACAGAATTATATATGGCCACTATATACTGTATACAGCATTATATATAGCCATTATATACTGTATACAGCATTAAATGGGGGCTGGGGCACATTATACACTGTATACAACATTATATATGTTCATTATACACTGTATGCAGCATTATATATGGCCATTATATACTGTATGCAGAATTATATGTGTCCCATTATACACTGTATGCAGCGTTATATGGGGCCCAATATACACTGTATATAGCATTATATATGGCCATTATACACTGTATGCAGCATAATATGGGGCCCATTATACACTATATACAGCATTATATGGGGCCCATTATACACCGTATACAGCATTATATGGGGCCCATTATATACTGTATACAGCATTATATGAGGGCTGGGGCCCATTAAACACTGTATACAGCATTATATATGGTCATTATGTACTGTATACAGCATTAAAGGGTGCGCATTATATACTGTGTGCAACATTATATGGGGCCTGGAGCCCATTATATACTGTATACAGCATTATGTGGGGCCCATTATACACTGTATGCAGCATTATATATGGCCATTATATACTGTATGCAGCATTATATGGGGACTATTATATGCTGTATACAGCATTATATATGGCCATTATATACTGTATACAGCATTATATGGGGCCCATTATATACTGTGTGCAACATTATATGGGGGCTGGGGCCCATTATATACTGTATACAGCATTATGTGGGGCCCATTATACACTGTATACAGCATTATATATGGCCATTATATACTGTATGCAGCATTATATGGGGCCCATTATACGCTGTATACACCATTATATATGGCCATTATATACTGTATACAGCATTATATGGGGCCCATTATATACTGTGTGCAACATTATATGGGGGCTGGGACCCATTATATACTGTATACAGCATTATGTGGGGCCCATTATACACTGTATGCAGCATTATATATGGCCATTATATACTGTATACAACATTATATATAGGCATTATATACTGTATACAGCATTAAATGGGGGCTGGGGCACATTATACACTGTATACAACATTATATATGGCCATTATATACTGTATACAGCATTATATATGGCCATTATATACTGTATGCAGAATTATATGGGTCCAATTATACACTGTATGCAGCGTTATATGAGGCCCATTATACAGTGTATAATGCATTATATATGGCCATTATATACTGTATATAGCATTATATGGGGCCAATTAAATACTGTATGCAGCATTATATCAGGCCCATTAAATACTGTATACAGCATTATATGGGGCCCATTATATACTGTATGCAGCATTTTATGGGGACCATTATACGCTATATACAGCATTATATATGGCCATTATATACTGTATACCGCATTATATGGGGCCCATTATACACTGTATATAGCATTATATATGGCCATTATACACTGTAGGCTGCATTATATGGGGCCCATTATATACTGTATGCAGCATTATATGGGGCCCATTATATACTGTGTGCAACATTATATGGGGGCTGGGGCCCATTATATACTGTATACAGCATTATGTGGGGCCCATTATACACTGCATACAGCATTATATATGGCCATTATATACTGTATACAGCATTATATGGTGCCCATTATATACTGTGTGCAACATTATATGGGGGCTGTAGCCCATTATATACTGTATACAGCATTATGTGTGGCCCATTATACACTGTATGCAGCATTATATATGGTCATTATATACTGTATACAGCATTATATGGTGCCCATTATATACTGTGTGCAACATTATATGGGGGCTGTAGCCCATTATATACTGTATACAGCATTATGTGGGGCCCATTTTACACTGTAAACAGCATTATATGGGGCCCATTATATAGTGTATGCAGGATAATATCAGGCCTATTATATACTGTATACATCATTATATGGGGCCCATTATATACTGCATACAGCATTATATATGGCCATTATATACTGTATACCACGTTATATGGGGCCCACTATACACTGTATAAAGCATTATAAATGTCCATTATATACTGTATGCAGCATTATATTGGGCCCATTATATACTGTATGCAGCATTATATGGGGGCTGGGGCCCATTATATACTGTTTACAGCATTATGTGGGGCCCATTATACACTGTATACAACACTATATATGGCCATTATATACTGTATATAGCATTATATGGGGCCAATTAAATACTGTATGCAGCATTATATCAGGCCCATTAAATACTGTATGCAGCATTATATGGGGCCCATTATATACTGTATGCAGCTTTTTATGGGGACCATTATACGCTATATACAGCATTATATATGGCCATTATATACTGTATACCGCATTATATGGGGCCCATTATACACTGTATATAGCATTATATATGGCCATTATACACTGTAGGGTGCATTATATGGGGCCCATTATATACTGTATGCAGCATTATATGGGACCCATTATATACTGTGTGCAACATTATATGGGGCCCATTATATACTGTATACAGCATTATGTGGGGCCCATTATACACTGCATACAGCATTATATATGGCCATTATATACTGTATACAGCATTATATGGTGCCCATTATATACTGTGTGCAACATTATATGGGGGCTGTAGCCCATTATATACTGTATACAGCATTATGTGGGGCCCATTATACACTGTATGCAGCATTATATATGGTCATTATATACTGTATACAGCATTATATGGTGCCCATTATATACTGTGTGCAACATTATATGGGGGCTGTAGCCCATTATATACTGTATACAGCATTATGTGGGGCCCATTTTACACTGTAAACAGCATTATATGGGGCCCATTATATAGTGTATGCAGGATAATATCAGGCCTATTATATACTGTATACATCATTATATGGGGCCCATTATATACTGCATACAGCATTATATATGGCCATTATATACTGTATACCACGTTATATGGGGCCCACTATACACTGTATAAAGCATTATAAATGTCCATTATATACTGTATGCAGCATTATATTGGGCCCATTATATACTGTATGCAGCATTATATGGGGGCTGGGGCCCATTATATACTGTTTACAGCATTATGTGGGGCCCATTATACACTGTATACAACATTATATATGGCCATTATATACTGTGTACAGCATTATATGGGGCCCACTATACACTGTACACAGCATTATATATTGCCATTATATACTGCATGCAGCATTATATGGGACCCATTATATACTGTATGCAGCATTATATGGATCCCATTATACACTGTATACAGCATTATATGGAGCCCACTATACACTGTGTACAGCATTATATATGGCCATTATACACTGTATGCAGCATTATATGGGGCCCACTATACACTGTATACAGCATTATATATGGCCATTATATACTGTATGCAACATTATATTGGGCCCATTATATACTGTATGCAGCATTATATGGGGCCCACTATACACTGTATACAGCATTATATATGGCCATTATATACTGTATGCAGCATTATATTGCGCCCATTATATACTGTATGCAGCATTATATGGAGCCCATTATACACTGTATACAGCATTATATATGGCCATTATTCACTATATGCAGCATTATATGGATCCCATTATACACTGTATACAGCATTATATGGAGCCCACTATACACTGTATACAGCATTATATATGGCCATTATATACAGTATGCAGCATTACATTGGGCCCATTATATACTGTATACAGCATTATATATGGCCATCATACACTGTATGCAGCATTATATGGGGACCACTATACACTGTATACAGCATTATATATGGCCACTATATACTGTATGAAGCATTATATTGGGCCCATTATATACTGTATGCAGCATTATATGGAGCCCATTATACACTGTATACAGCATTATATATGGCCATTATACAATGTATGCAGTATAATATGGGGCACATTATACACTGTATACATCATTATATGGGGCCCATTATATACTGTATACAGCATTATATAGGGCCCATTATATACTGTATACCACATTATATGGGGCCCATTATATTCTGTATACAGCATTATATGGGGTCCATTATACGCTGTATACAGCATTATATATGGCCAATATATACTGTATATAGCATTATATGGTGCCCATTATACACTGTATGCAGCATTACATGGGGTCCATTACACTGTATGGAGGACTATGTGGTGCCCATAATTCTGTATGGGGGACTATGTGGGGCCCATAATTCTGTATGGTGGACTATGTGGGGCCCATAATTCTGTATGGGGGACTGTGTGGCCCATAATTCTGTAACGGAAACTATGTGCGGCCCATAATTCTGTATGGGGGACTATATTGGGCCCATAATTCAGAATGGAGATTGTCACTGTATTACCTGTATATACCTGTTTTTCACATCAGTATTTGTAAGCCAAAACCAGGAGTGGGTGATAAATACAGAAGTGGTGACGTGTTTCTTTTCTACTTTTCCTCTTATTGTTCCACTCTTGGCTTTGGCTTACAAATACTGATGTAAAATACTGAACGTGTGAACGTGGTCAAAGGACAAGTGATAAGTTATTGATTGGTGGGAGACTGACTGCTGGAACCTGCACCGATCGTCAGTATGTGGAGCTTTTATCCCCATTAGTATGGAGCGGTATGTACGACTTGATCACTGATCCATTCATTCCTTGAGTGGCTGCACTTGACTTTTTCTGGAAGCCCCAAAGAGAATGAATGGAGCTGCAGTCAGACGTCCCACCTGCTGCTGCATTTTAAAATGGGGATAAAAGTGACCTGTCAGGTATAAAAGTTCCCCATTCTTCCGATCAATGCAGTTTCCAATGCTCGGATTCCACCGATCAATAAGATATCACCTACCTAACCTGTGGATCGGTGATAACTTGTTTTCATCAAATAACCCTTTAATTCAAACTACCGTAATTGTACTTCCCAGTTATAGTGGTGCACAGTAGATGGGCAGGAGCCGCCTGTGATTTACAGTCGACGCTCCACTATAACGAGAATAACAGCTAACAGGTATTTGCATATAGCTGTAGGGTGGGCCCCTAGGGTCAATTCCCCCTGTGGGCCCCAGACTCCCCAGTCCAACCATGAATATATTAAAAACTGACCCAGAAATTTGTGACCTCATCCCTGATTATCCATCTATAACATATAGAAGGGGAAGATCAATTTGTGATCAATTGGTACATAGTAACTACTCTCCGATTAGACAACAAATAACATGGTTAGAGAATAGAGAAAATAGCACTTTTAGCTGCGGAAGATGTAAATTCTGCAAATTTATATGTAGATCAAAGATTTTTCAAGTGCAAGTACTGGAAAAACATAGTGCAGACATTTTGCCATCTGCCAAACGATGGGAGTAGTATACTTGTGCCAATGTACTTGTCCGAAAGACTATATGGGGAAGACTTAGCGTGAACTGCGGGGGAGGGTGGGGGGAGCATATAAGGGACATTGTGTATGCTCGCGACACCCCCATCTCTAACCATGTAAGGGATATACATGGGGGAGACCTTGATAGTATAAGCTTCTCAGTGATTGAAGTAGTTGCACCACACAACAGAGGCGGGGATTGGGACCACTTGATTTTACAAAAAACGGCCAGATGGATCTACCGAATGAAAAGCATTAGACCATATGGCCTAAACGACCAATTGCATTTTGGCTGTTTTATCTAATGGTTCCATTTACCCTTAATGCTCCCCACCCCCTCTGTGTTTTCCAGTTTAGTCCCCACTTTTGGACCCCCTTTGTCTATTTGGCCAACATTGGTTGGGCCAGATTTTCTTCTGCCTAATGCCGGTCAACACTCACTGCTGCTCTGTTCCCTGATTTTGAGAGCCTGCTATATGGCCACTGTCCCGAAGAGGAGTTTGGCCATTACCTTGGTTTTGAATTTTATTAGTTAAACACTTATGTATGGCCTCAATTATAAGTACATGATTTATCTTGCTAAGGCTATAGGTTAAGCTTCCTGTTGATCCGTTGCCTCTATGTCGAATATCTATTAAAGAAAATTCTACTCCGTAATATTCGTAATATCCAATAATTTCCTTGATATCTACTAAAGAAAATGGCATTCTTTTTATGAATTGTATATATCTTTGCAATACAGTTCTTAGGCCCTCCCCCCTACTTAGATGTATGTGGTTACTGGAACAAGATATCACATTAAATATTTTAGACACACTCCTTATGATCCATAACATTCATTGTTAACATCTGCATGTAGCATTAGACTTTGGTAGCCGTGAATATGCAGCTATGGATTGAGAGATATCTGGAGTTGCTACTAATGCAATAAGACGCCCCAACTGTGATGTGTATATGTGCTAGGATGTGCGGAAACTCAGCGCCGCTCATCTCATTTCACAGGTGACCGGTGCCTGTGTGCGCAGCCGCAGGGTGAGGGGCACATTTGCGTTCCATCGCATACATTGGGATACTAAACCGGAAGTGGCGACATGTGTATCAGGGTGGCGCATGCACAAAATGTTAGGACATATATCGCACTGTAGTTAGGGGGTCTAGAGGCCGGATATAACAGCAGTATGGAACACATATGTGTCCCACCGCTGACGCTATGCTATGAACCGGAAGGGCAATGTAAGGAGGGAAATATAAAAGGAGGCATGACTCTCAGGAGTACCTGTGGCATATTGTTCCTGAGGTGGACATAGAAGGACATGATCTCCCTATCACAGCTGCATTAAACCAATGACTGAATGAGGGTTTAATCTAAGTCCATGAATCTTGTTTTTGATATATAATTTTGATGTATGCTCTCCTGATGAACCCATTGAAGGAGAAACGCCTCGAGAAATTAGGCATACTATGGATTTCATGCTGAGTAGGGGTGGGCTAATTATGTACAATAGTCATGGCACCTTGGTGCAAAAGTGAACAGTGTATTTGCATAGATTGATAAGGGGATATCTTATACATGACCACTCTCCGTCGTTTGATTAATTGGGACATGGCGCAATAAGAGATTGATATGTAAGATTTGTTTTTGAGGGCTAAGTGCAATATTAATACACCTTGTTATATGTTTTTTTGTATATGACCTATAGTCTACCTATGAATTATTGATCTCTTGTGTGCCTAGCTTTGTGGTTCTGTATCCTTTCCTAATATATATTTAAAATCTAGTGACAACTGATCTTTTCTACTCTATTTTTTCACTATAAACTGTTTAACAATTTTGGATTTCTTTGTATATGATTGAATAAACCCATCTCTATGGTTAAAAGAGAGTGACCAAAATTGTACTAATGGTCATTGTCTAGTTCATTACAGGATATAGCATATCTTTTTCTTGCACTTTTTTGTCATTCTCTTTACATTTCTCCTATCCTAGAGGATAATAAGGTCAGATAGGGAAAGTCGACGTCGATTGGGGGCGCCATTGCGCAGATTTAGGGTGCCAACCTCTTCAGTAAGGTAGGGGTTTTCTAGGACAACTCTAGGTATTATGATCTTTTGTTTGTCTTATAGATACATGGAATTTCCTGTTTCCCTATGACACAAATCAACACAGTATAGAGAGACACTGATAATAAATATTGGATGAATCTGAATAAAGGACTATACCAGTATATGTATGCAGTGGGTTATCTCACATTTAGTCTTCTTAGACAAAGGTTTTTTTTAGATAAAAAGCCATGTTTGGTTTAATCCTACCTTTCTTCTCTCTGTAGGGCCATACAGGGTCAGACAAGGACGTACGAGGGGGGTGCCATTGCGCAGGTTCAGGGTGCAACCTCCACGGTAAGGTAGAGTAAGACTAGAGTTATAATAGGGATTTATCTACCATTTCAAACCTGCCTTGCATGATCTTGAATAGCATTTGACCATTTATTTGATTATAGCTGCTACAGTTGATACTAAAATATTTTAAATCATTCTAAATAAAAGTGATGTTTTAAAATTAGAATCCTTATACAGTGTTTAAGTTGGTGATTTTTGGTTTTGTTCTTCTTATAATAAGTTATTCACAATCGGTGAAAGTTATAGAAAAATTACAGTAAAAAGAAGGGACTTAGCGAATAAATTGGCCAATATATGTGAGCCCAACAGTCATTGTCAAGACGTACGTAATTATTGGGTCTCTGTCCTGATAAGACACCTTTCCTGGACTAAAAAGCCTACAATTTATGGGGCAGGAAGGAACCAGCTAATTAAAACCACCTAAGGCTGATGGGAGGTGGAGTGCATATGTCAGAGGAGTTTGCTGCAAACAAAAAAACTGACCAGCACATCCAAACTAGTGTGTACAGGTGCCAGCTACCTTCTTTTTACTGTAATTTTTCTATAGCAATATTGCAGTTTCAGTTTTTCCAATATTCCACATGTACATAATGCAGCATTTAGCTTTTTTCCATGGCAGTAATGCAGTTTCAACAGTAGTGAAGCTACCGAGGGGTCAAAGGGTGCGGCCACCCCAGGCCCCGCACTCTGAGGGTCCCACCGAAGCTACACTATTTTTAACTGTATCAGCGTGCGCCGATACAGTTAAACTCTGCGGCAGAGCAGAGAGACAACTCCCTGCACTGCCACTATGGGGCCCGTGATCCGGGGGCCCCCCGCAAGTTCAACTGTATTGGCATTCTCCGATACAGATGAAAGCGATGGAGGAGGGAGCGTCAGCTGATGCTTCCTCCTCCATCATTCTTCCTTGGTGTCTGACGTCTCAGCGCGATGACGCCAGTATGTGGTGTCATTTACTCTGAGATGTGTGATGCTTAGAACACAAGCTGCCACCACCGGATCAGCGGGTAGCGAGGAGTAGAGGTGAGTATTGTATTTTAGTATTTTATTTAGAACATTGTGGGGGCAATTAAACTGTACTGAGGACTATGGGGTGCATTATACTGAATGGGTTGCATTATACTGAACGGGCTACTGGGTGCATTATACTATATGGTGGTGTATTATTCTGTATAGACTATGGGGTGCATTATACTGAATACGCTATGGGATGCATTATATTATATGGAGGTTCATTATACTGTATGGGCTATGGGGTGTATTATAATATATGGGGTGCATTATACTGAATGGGCTATGGGGTGCATTATACTTTATGGGGGTGCATTATGCTGAATGGGCTATGGGGTGTATTATACTGTATGGGCTATGGGGTGCATTATACTATATGGGGGTGCATTATGCTGTATGGGCTGTGGGGTGTATTATACTGTATGGGCTATGGGGTGCATTATACTGTACGTGTTATGGGGGTGCATTATGCTGTATGGGCTGTGGGGTGTATTATGCTGTATGGACTATGAGGTGCATTATGCTGTATGGAGGACTATGTGGGGGCCTTTAAACTATATGTAAGCAGTTATACAGTGAAGGTTTGTGTGGGGTCCATCATGCAGTTTGGTGGCCATTATACAGTGTGGAGAGGTGTGGGGCAATTATATTGTATGGGGTACAGTATGGTCATCATACTTTACGAATGCAATGAAAGAGAAATCTAGGGCTCCAGTAGGAGGAAAAATAGAGGGCACACAGTACCACACAGCAGGTGCAGTAATAGGGACACATACGGCAGCAGTGGCTCAGTATTGGGGTATCAGCAGGATAAGGAGTTTATGCAGGTTGGAGGTAGATGGAGATGGAGCCTGAAGCGTGAGACGTCTAATGTGTCTGTGCTGTAATCTCTGCAGACAAGTCCTGGCTGGAAGAAGTTGCTGTGTCGGTCTGGACCAGATGGAAAAGATGGGAAAAAGTGAACGACTCCCCCAGAAAGAACATTAGCTGTAAGTCACTATCTATAACTGTACTGTAATCATTTATATGTTCTGCAGAGCTGGTATCTACCACTATATGTCACCATATGGTGGTAATATCTATATTGGTCTTTGTATGGAGATTTCTTTTAGTAACAGCTGTGTCATCTGCTGAGGTTCTCCTACATCCACTAGTAGGGTGCGTCACCATAGCTGTAATCATGGTTTTATGGTTAGGGGCCCACTCAGAAGTTTTGCCTCCCCTGAACCCAACCCCTAGCTACGCCTATGAGTTCCTATTTTCTAAATTTATTATTCTTGGTATTTCAGAGTGCAGCTATATATCAAGGACAACATTATCAAGGAGTTTGTATGTTCTCCCCGTGTTTGTGTGGGTTTCCTCTGGGTTCTCCTGTTTCCTCTCACACTCCAAAGACATAATCTAGGGAATCTAGATTGTGAGACCCAATGGGGACAGTGATGATGTCTGTAAAGCGCTGTGGAATTAATGGCGCTATATAACAAAGTAAAATAAATACATGAATATTGTCATACACAGCCATACTTCCGAGACAGAAGGTAAAACATGGCTTAGTAGCATACTAACCATCTCTATAGCTGTATACACAGTGCTAAACCAGTAATTTTGTATGCCGATTAAGAAGAGATTAGGAAGCACTGACCATGCTGCCAGATCCAGGAAACATGTGATCGCTAGCTGTAGGGAGGGAACAGGAGCAGCTGGGTTGTAGGAGATCAGGTCAGCTGTACCATGCAGGCAGGAGGCTGAAATTCTCCTGCAACTGGTGCTAATATACCAACCTCAGTTACAGGGAAAATTAGAAATAACAAGAATATTAATATGTTAAAATGTCACTCAAAGGCCTTTAAGGCCGTATGGTGGGCATAATGTGTAAAATATATGAAACAATAAATGAAAAAAGCAAAAATAAAATAGAAAAAAAATTCATAAATAAAAAACTAAACTAAAAAAAAGAGACCCTGCCAGTCTGAATCACTGAAGAAAATATGTTCAATATCTAAAATTCATTTCTATGAAAAGGGGAATGCAATTTAAAAATGTTTTACTCATCCTTTGTGGGAAAAAAAAGTGAAAAATAGACACATATTTCCTACTTTTATTTATGATGATATCAACTAGAAAAAAGGAATATAAAAATGACATAAAAATTAAGCCCCTTGTGTTGCAAAAAAAACGGCAAAAATTTGAATATCTGAGCAAGAACATTCTTTTTAGATCTCTTAAAAGTGCATGTATGATAAAACCTGAACATGTGTATGGTCAGGAATAGGAGGATACATCCTGGGCGGAAACTGGTTAAACAGCTAGAATATTGATGGCGAGTAATCTTTATATATGGGGAAAAAAATGCTGGAGTGATTTTCTAAAAAGGAATCTGTCAGCAGGTTTGTCTGCAAATTTAAATGTTTAGCAGCATCGTGACTGAGAAAATGTAGCTTTAATCAGGTGAACGTTGATCCCGTTTTTTGTGAGTTCTGTGACTCTGAAATGCTCTTGGCATTCTGCAGTAAGTGCTTTACCACATCTCTGCTCTGGAGTGACGGTTGCAGCATCCTTCTAAATGGTCGACCACATGCCCGTCCACATGCCTAGAGCGAGGGAACTCCTAGAAAGCATTTGTGGCTAGCGCTGTGCTCCAGATTAACAATAAACTGCTGCAAAAGCCCTACACAGAGGTACAACATGGTTCAACATCTTTTCAGGTGTCCCATCTAGAGTTGCCAGCAGAATACTGTAGCACTTTGCTGTTTCCATCACTCCATAAATATTGAGTTGTAAATAGCAATATGCATTTTTCACCACCACCCTATCAAATCCCTCTTCACTGGTCGACTGCGGGTGTCTTGTTCTTTTGATCATGAGGGTCCCAGAATAATATAGGTGATAATTAGAGTTGGGAGAATTTATTCAAGTGAAGTTGACTTTTACAAAAATCACTATTCTTTTCCATATTTTTTGTAGTATGCTCAGAAGGAATTCAGTAAAATGGTCGCCACCATCTTGTTGAGCTGTACAGGGCCAGCAAAAGGTTAAAAAAATGAATGTCTCTGCTGCTCGTTGTCCCCCCTACGGTCCTCAACACCTCTACTTACCATCACGGTGTACTGACACCTCAGGCATCTTTACGCTAGGCTGTGAGTAGACCCTGGATGTCCCATTGTCTGGAAGTCCTGGTCTAGAGTGCTTGCTGTAAGGTCGTGGTGCAGGTCGTAACATCATGACTTGCTTCTTGACTCTAGACCAGGACTTCCAGCTGCGAGTAGGCTTGGGATATGCTTGGGATATTCCTTTGCATGCGCAGGGACATGCCAGGCCGAGTCAAGGCCGGAAGTCCTGGCCTAGTGTGAAGAGGACCGGGTTCCATCAGTGCACGCTGGCAGTAATGAGTAAGGTCAAGGATCTTGTGAGGGACAGAGAGCAGAATAAGTGAGAAGTGAGATATTAGTTTTTTGGATCTTTTTTTTTCTACATCTTACCTTTACTATGCTTTGGGAGTTTTATTATACTCCAATACTCCAGAGCTGAATGAAGGAAATTGAATTTGCTGAGAATAAATTCACTGTAAATGGAATGTCCCGGTAAAATCCATGCGATTTGTCTCTAGTGAAAAGTGTCATTATGGAAAAACCCTTTAAATGTTCATATTGACCAACCTCATCCCAGCCAAGTGTATAATGGAAATATAATAATTTTATGACTTCTGCTTTTTAACAGACAAAACCATGTAAGATTGATTGCATGAATACTAAGTTGCTTATTAATAAAATCCATTTACACAGTTTATAAAATGAAGTACAAGCTTTACTTAGAACAGAAGATTTCCTCAGTCTGAATAATGTCCTGTAAACGTTAGATTTATTGTAATATTTCCCATTTTTCTCCCCTGATAGGATGCAGCGGTGTTCGGCCATCCAGCTCCAGCACAATCTCTCATTCCATCAAGGAGAGATTATTATTCCACCATGTGCTCGGCTTCGGCAGCTTTGGAAAGGTCCTGATGGCGGAAGATACTTTAACCCGCCAAGAATTTGCTGTTAAGATCATCAGCAAAAGAGCCCTGCTAGCCGGAGGTGATAGGCTGGATGTCATGGTGGAGAGGCGAGTTCTTCAGCTGGCATCTGGAAGCCCCTTCCTCGTCCACGCGGACTTTGGATTCCAGACCAAGGTAGAATTGTGACTGCTTAGTGCTAAAAGGTTTTGCCACTTCTTTGATGTTGATGACCTATTTGCCTGAATAGGAGCCGTCCTGCAGTACCAGGAGTGACCACTAAACCTTGTTTGCGCCATATACTGTTTACATCCAACTTTTGGGAGAGATGCTAACAGCTGATCGGACCCTACCAATCTGATATTAATGACCTATTCTAAGGATAGGTACATCATAAGAGTGAAAATCTACAGACTTCACTGCTCAATGGACAATACCTCTGCCAGGGACAAATTTTACAGAGGTGTTGTAGAGGGTCCAAAGGTGATATAGAAGGTACAGAGGTGGTATAGAGGGTACAGAGGTGATACAGAGGGTACAGAGGTGGTAAAGAGGGTACAGAGGTGATATAGAGGGTACAGAGATGGTATAGAGCAGGGTTCCCCAACTCCAGTCCTCAAGGCCCACCAACAGGTCATGTTTTCAGGATTTCCTTAGTATTACACAGGTGATAATTCCATCACCTGCACAGGCAATAATTCCATCACCTGTGCAATACTAAGGAAATCCTGAAAACATGACCTGTTGGTGGGCCTTGAGGACTGGAGTTGGGGAACCCTGGTATAGAGGGTACAGCGGTGATATAGAGGATACAGAGGTGGTAAAGAGGGTACAGAGGTGATATAGAGGGTACAGAGGTGGTATAGAGGGTACAGAGGTGATATAGAGGGTACAGAGGTGGTAAAGAGGGTACAGAGGTGATATAGAGGGTACAGAGGTGGTATAGAGGGTACAGAGGTTATATAGAGGGTATTATTGTTCAGAACAAAATGGCTCTCTATAGTCTTGAATGTGGCTGAGCTGAAATACCAAGCGCAGCTCATGGGCAGCAGCACTTTTTTTCTGGAAGAAAAGTGAGTATTTTTTCTATCCTGAACAACGCCTTTATCCCCACAAAGAAGCAGCCGAGGCTGTAAGAGAGCAGCAATTTTCATTTTGTTTTTTCTTCTCTACAGCCTAAAAGCTGTGACTTTTGTATTCTTCTGTCACTTTTGCTGTTTGAAGATCTATATTTAATGTTGTATTTTGAATTGCAGCATTTTAGAGTGCACATATTGTATTGGATGACTTTTATTCAATTTGTCTTTACTGTATAATAAATGGAAATGTTCCATGTTACAGATGAATGTTTTTCTTGGTATGGAATACATGAGCTGCGGGGACTTTTACCAACTTCTACACAGGAAGGGGCCGCTTGACATCACCAGTGCCAGGTAATGTGTTCAAGGAGTTGTCCGGTCTCAGAAGAAAAGTCAGCAGTCACTCTACAAGACTGCAGGCTGCCAAATTGTGAGCAATGGTCCCGATTTCCCTGTATTCCCCATTCAGGTGGGCGATCCTTTTATCACACGTGTACAATTTACATACTTGTGATCACATGTCGACTAGTCTCACCGGCTTCTTTCAATAGGAGAGAATTGAGAGACGTTCCCGAGTATAGTTGGCATATAAGCATAAGTATGTAATTTTCAGACATGTATTCCCGAGACTGCAATAGTGACAGTGTGCGCTTTTTACACGTCACGATTCGGCAGTCACATAGAGTGACTGCAGACTTTTCTTCTGAGATCACATAACCCCTTAAAAAAAACTCTAATCCACGTTGTATATAAAAGACCAGTTAGATACTGGAGGTCACAGTGTTACTTCCACTACTGACTTGTCGGTCCTGAGAGTCTCTCTACTTCTGAATGTGGAAATACTTTATAACAGTCTCTTCAGGAGCTCAGATTCATTCTGATTGTTGGGTAAAGTAACTGAAATGAAAATGCTTAGCGTAATGATAGAAAATGGTCCTATGATGGAATAATATAGAATAATGCTCCTATTGACTAATATGAATTCCCAAGTTTACTTTCTATGGGATCTGATACTTATTCATTTTCTCTTTGTCAGATTCTATGCCGCCGAACTAGTGTGTGGGATCCAGTTCCTCCATTCTAAGGGCATCATCCACAGGTAATGTAGTCAGTGTGAGGCTGGGTCACACCAGCGTATAGTCTCTCATCTAAGAGAATCTGGATGATTATGCACATCACACTTTCATTAAACTCTGAACAGAATTAAATTAGAGTGTGATCAGTGTGATCAAATTTATTTTTGATGACGAGAAGATGGAAAAAAAAATCTCCATCTTCTCCATTCTGTCAGTCCTTGGAAATCGGACTGCACTCAGATATCATCCGAGTGCAGTCCGATGTTTTCCATGGACTCTTTGACTTGCATGGCCGAGTGTGACCTGTTCATTTGATCCAACTCGGGAATGCTGCGATCGGTGAGAGGAAAAAAATTGCACATGTACACGGCCCATAGAATGATATTGGTCCGAGTGCTATCCGATGTTTTGTTGCATCGCATTCAGACCGAAAATATGATCATGTGCACGAGACCTTAAAGCTTAGCTGCACGCAGTCCCTCCACCCTGGTGACCTGCAGACTGATGCCCTGTATCTGGTGTCTAGTAGTCCTATATGGTATCACTGTCAGGAAGCTGCAGCTGAGCGGCCGTCACATGCAACACAGTGATCCCTACAGTGGTACAGGGAATACAGTAAAGGAGTTATCTCATAGGAAAGTGCAACACTAAGAGAAAATATGTTTATTCTCGTATGCCATCATTTCACCACAGATATAGGAAGAACACTTACTTTATACTCAGGTTACTTTTCTTTTTCTTACAGAGACCTAAAGCCCGAGAACATCCTGGTGACTGATACGGGCCACGTTAAGATCACGGATTACGGTCTTGCACTTGAGAACATGCACGGAGACCGGACAGCCACCAGTTTCGCTGGGACCGTGGGTTACATGGCTCCTGAGGTGAGAATAGAATGTTTTTATTTTTTGTATTTAAAAGTTTTTTTGGATACTTTCACATTGATGAGCTTTATTTAGGCTAGTTCATCAATATAAAATCATTTGGGGTCCGATCACACTGATTAGCTGTTCTTACCTTTGGCGGAAACCTGATGTAAACAGAGCAGAACATCGCACCTCTGTACTGTTTAGTGGGTAGTACAGAGATCTGCAGATCAGTGGGACTGCTGGGTGTTGGCCCCCACCAATCTTATATTGATGACCTGTTCTGGTCATCAATATAAAAGTACTGGAAAACCCTTTTAAAGGATTGTCAATATATCACCAATCCCCAGAACAGGTGAAAAATGTGTGAACTCTGGGTGCTTCACTGCTATGTACCCCACAATCACCAAATGGGAGGAGCAACATCTCCTATTCCTCCTAGCCTGCATGTCTACATGGATAGTGTATAACACTGCTCCCCCTGCGGCTGTTAACCTGTTAAATCTCGCTTTCAATCTCTGACAGTGGCATTTAACACGTGCCGGGCGCGCTAACAAGGACGCGCTTTTTTCCACACGTTCATTGGCACGCCCATGACATGATCACAGGGCGCCGATGGGTTACCATGACAGTCAGGGGTTTTTGAAGATCTCCGTGCTTGTCATGTCAGTACTCCTGTGAAAACCAGCATTTATCAAAATATAAAATTAATTAATCTGATCAGTAAAAGGCATAATGTGAAAAAAATCAAAACACCAGAATTACATTTTTTGGCCACTGCAACATTGTAATAAAATGCAATAAAAGGTGATTAAAACACTGTATCTACCCCAAAATGGTATCAATAAAAAGTCATTTCAGGGCGCAAAAAATAATCCATCACACAGCACAATATCCTGAAAATTTAAAGCGTTAGGGGTGTCACAAAGGGCGACACAAGCAAAGGGTTTTATTTTTACAAATGTCAGAATTTTTTTTCACCACTTAAAAAAAAAAATACTATACTTTTGGTATCTGTGTAATTGTACTGTCCTGGATAATCAAATTGCTAGGTCAGTTTTACCGAATAGTGAACATGGTAAATTAAGAAAACAAATTGAAATTGCACTTTTTTTTTTTGAAACTTCAACTCGCTTGGAAAAAATTTTCCGCTTTCCAGTGCATCACATAATAAAATGATTGGTGTCATTCAAAAGTACAACCCGTCCTGCAAAAAACAAGCCCTCATACGGTTAAGTGCATGGAAAAATAAAAAAGTTATGGCTCTTGGAAGAAGGGGAGGAAAAAACGAAAACAATGTACTTAACAATGTACTTAAACTTATGTAGTAAGACGTACTGTCATTGTCTATGGACTCACATAACAATATGAGTGACATATAAGTACGGTGACATACAAGAGGTAGCACTACTAATAATGCTTCTCTATGGCAGATCCTGGACAAGGAGGAGTATAATGCCGGAGTAGACTGGTACTCGTTTGGTGTCATCTTAAACGAAATGCTGACCAGTGAGTGTAACTACCATCCGTCACTCTTTGATGAATCTTCCTCCGACGCCAAAGACATCATTGAACAGCTCCTCCAGGAAGATCCTGTCCAGAGATTAGGAGTCAATGGTAACATCCGAGAACACCCCTTCTTCCAGCGAATTGATTGGGTCTCAGTGGAAGCCCTTAGGATGGCCCCACCATACATCCATGTAGTAAGTATATGTACAGAATTGTCACATGCATTTGAATAAGATACTCTCCCACAATCTTTCATGCTTTTGGCTCTGTGATACATTATGTTTAATGTCAGGGTTGGAAAATTATTTGGATGGCGTTAATCTTTACATTACTATTATAGATGATCAGGCTGATTGGACAATTTAATTTATTAACGGTGCATGTCTCATCTATATTATTGCACTTCTTTCAGACTCTTTTGCAGGCTATATGCAAATAATTAACTAGTTATATATTCTGTCAGGTGCAAGCCATTTAATCTGGCAAAGAATTACATAAGCATCAGTAGCTGGAGCTAGAGAAGACAACCCTTCACTAAAAAAAATTGAAATGGGCTCTCCATAAGGACCAGTTCACAACATTTTGATAATTTTTTTAGACAGACTTGCAAGTGAATCTAAAGATTAGTTTACATTTTCAATAATACTTCTTTTTATAGCCTCCACTGCTGATTTTGCCCAGAAGAAAAATAAAACAAAAAAACAAGAACCAATTTTGTCAAAAACAAAATTGATAGAGCTGTCCCAATTCGGAAAGTTTCTGTTAACAGGTCAAAGTGTTCAGAGATGAAGTGACAAGTAATGATTGTACTTATTTAGAAACCTCTCGTTCTAACCATAATTGAGCTATTGCATGTAATTCTGCAACCTATACATGATGACACAGACGTATGATTGGCCATAGAGATTATTAGTGGCACTGCAGCTCATTGAAGTGATTAGACTTGAACTGCAATGCTTGTGGTGCTGGTTTTGATATTGTAAGATATAATATTTACATTTGAAAACATTCCTTTAATTTTTTTTCAATACTTCAAGTTGAGACTGTTTTGATTAGTCACCAATTTCACCATGACTTTTTTCTGCATTTTTTTCTGTAGCCAACTAAGCCTAAACCCAGGTTCCGCGCTTTTAAGCTTGACAAGATCCAAGCGGCAGAGGCTGCATTATCGATAACACCAGAGGACCAGGCTGTATTCAGAGGGTTTTCATTTGCCAACTAGAAAACCCTCAACAAGACACCAGCTCAATAATATCAGAGCAAGCTGTGTACCTGAGCTTCCAGAAGACCATGCAGAGAAGATCAGAAGATCGGATGTCCAACATCATCAGGGACCACCATAAGGATAACTAAAATTATAAGTATAGGTAAGTATAGGTAAAAAGGATAAGAATATTAAAAATTCAATAAAAAGAAGAAAAAAAAGATAAGTATAGGTAAGTAAGGATGCGTGTAAGTAAGCATAAAGTATAAAAAAAAAAAAAGTAAAAAAGGATAAGTTTAGGTAAGATGAGTATAGGGGAAAAAAAGGATATCAATAGGTAAGAATTTTTTTGTATTTTTAAAATTCAACAAAATTCAAAAAAGGTTAAGCATGGGTAAGAAAGGATAAATATAGGTAAGAAACTAAAATTATAGGTAAAACAGGTAAAAAGCATAAGTATAGGTAAAAAAGATAAGTATTTTTAAAATTCAACAAAAAAAATAAAAGACATAAGTATAGGTGAGAAAAGATAAGTATAAGTAAGAAAGGATAAGCATAGGTAAGTAATAGTAAGTATAGGTTAAAAAGGATATGTATAAGTAAAAAAGATTAAGTATAGGTACGAAAGGGTAAATATAGGTAAGAAAAGATAGGTATATATAAAATTCAATAAAAAAAGAAAAAAAGATAAGCATAGGTAAGTAGAGATAATAAAGATAATAAGTATAGGTAAGTATAGGTCTCTTCAGAATTCACCATAGGTCTATGATTGAATTCAGATCAGGAGACATGCTTGCCACTAAATCATGTTCACTCTCTTCTCTTCAGAAATGCAACGATGACCTAAGATATGTGTTTTGGATAATAGTCATGTTGGAAAAGTGCACGTCTACAAAGGGCACGGGGTGATGGTAATATCTTCTATATCACTATAGAGCAGTGCATCTAAAAATGTATAATACCCTCAATAAATCTAGCTCCCCGACAACAGCAGCACTCATGTAACCCCACATAAGGACACAGTCACCACTATGTTTCACAGTAGGTTCCATGCATTTAGAACAATGAATTTAGAAGAATACATGGAGCCTACAGTGAAACATGGTGATTGCAGTGTTCTTATGTGGGGCTACATGAGTGCTGCTGATGTAGGGGAATTACAGTTCATGGAGGGTATTATAAATTCACAGATGTACTGCTCTATATTGATAGATAAAATGCTACTATCACTCAGTGCCATTGTAGACATGCTCTTTTCCAACATGACGATCCAAAACACACATCTGTTGCTTTTCTGAAGAACAGGATGAACGTGATTCAGTGGCCAAGTCTTCTGATCTGAACCCAATCAAACAGCTATGGTGACTTCTGAAGACACATAATTAGAGCATATGAATGGGATAACAAAAATGGTGCCTATACATGTACAGATATTTTTACAATTTCTACCTAATCAGATTGACATCAGTCTCAGGGTACAGCCACACAGTGCGGCTGCAGACCACATACACACGTGGGGCAGAACGAGCACATAATTATTAAGCAACCAACCTTTTGTTTGTTGGTTGGGTGATCGCCTGCCTGTTTACACTGCACAATTATCGGAAAATAACTGTTCCTAAGAACGCCCATTCCTGATAATCGAACAGTGTAAGTGCCCCCTTAGTTAGACATAAGCTTTAAATAGTCTAGATATGAAGATAAGATAGAAATATAAGTATGCTATATGTATAAAAGGTGTGACAGGGCCCCATCCAGAGCTGACACTGCAGTGAACCAGGGATTAGCCGATCGCCAGTACTTGGGGTCAGGAAGGAATTTTTCCCCACTCATGGGGTTGTTTTGCCTTCCTCTGGTTCACATCCTTTTATGCAGTAAATCCTATTAATGGCACTGGATGATTAAATTAAACTAAATTTGATGATAAGAATAAAAATTATTAAACTCTATTCATTGTGTCTGTGTCTTCTTTATATTCTGCTCTCTCTTCTGATACTATTTTAATTTTGGACTGCTGTGGTGAATGTTACAAATAACAAGGAATGAAGAATTAATCAGATTTTTTTTGTGGGCAGCTGGTCCACCTGATCTTGCTGCTGATTCTTTTCCATCATGACAGTGATGTTATGGCCATCTGTCATATGGCTTCCCAAGACTAATGTCACTGCCCCAATATGCACCACATCATCAATTATGTGTTGTACATGGGATAGGGAGAACATCATCAGCTACTTCTCTGTAACCCAAGTGTAGTCTCCTCCACTAAAGTTCCTGCATATCACAGATCATAGAGGACGGTCATATTCCATAGTCGCTTACTTACCCCGCAATAACTCCACACCATGCACCATTCAGTAGCCTCCAGCCCTTCACATATGGAAAGGTGGACCTGGTGCAAGGGGATGTAATGGGAATAGAATATATTAATGCAGCAAGAGATGTATTCAGTGGATAGAAATGGAAAAAGGAGGTGTCGTTGGCCTTACAGAACAAGGAGGTATAGTGGCAGGAGAAAGATGGTGGGAATGGGAAACCACAATGTAAAGTTATAATTGTACTAAGCTGAACTGGCTACATGACCCCAAACCTGAAAGTAAATGAGTGGCATGCGCCAAGGTTAATGGAACCAGAAAAAAAAACATCAAAGCAAGAAAAAAATGCATTGAAATTATTTTCATCACAAAAACAATTTTCAACACTAAAAGCAGGATAGAGAACACCCATCCTGAAAAAAGGTGTGGACTATATATGTGAAAACGGCATTTGTCAGACCTTTACAGCATATTCTACGGACACAAATGTTTAAGATGGGAATACATCTTAAAAGTGGATCTGTTAGCAGCTTTCACATTACGCACTGCAAAACTCATTATGTCTCTTAAATCTGATGAGACTGGTGTTGTTACCATGAAAATCAATATCAAAATGACAGTCTTTCAAAGATCACAACCTGAAAGGTCACGCAGATCCACCCACTGTTATCTTTTTGTCACGAACAGCTCTCTGCTGTCCCATACCATGCAGACAATTACGCGAATGACAGACGATCAACATGTGGCCGCAGGCCGTGTCCATTAATAGGCCGGTTATTGGGAAACTAACAGTGAGTGTATGGTCTATACACCTCCGATTCCAGCGAATGGAATATGTGTATATACCCTCGGTACGGTAACTGCTAATTCCACAATAACCCACGACTACTCGCTGCCACCATCAGTCTTTTATACAGACTGACTGGACGACTGATTTCAGGTAGCGTATGGCTTCGTGGTGCAGGACAATTGCCCTGCAAACAAATGTGGAAAGGAAAATGACTTGAATCGGTTCTTTCACCATAGCAATCATGGTAAAATAGGAAGTAAATGAATAACATAAAAATGTTAACAGTGCCCTCACAGAGACTGAGGCTTACTACTTCCAGATCAGTTAAAAATTTAACCCACAGAGCATGGGGCAGAGTACCCACCCCTACATTAGAAGATAACAAATTTCAACCACAGAGCATGGGGCAGAGTACCCCTACATTAGCAGCTTACAAATTTCACCCTCAGAGCATGGGGCAAAGTACCCCTACATTAGCAGCTTACAAATTTCACCCACAGAGCATGGGGCAAAGTACCCCTACATTAGCAGCTTACAAATTTCACCCACAGAGCATGTTCCCACATTTATCCTACAGAAGCGAATCACAAATTTCACTCACAGAGCAGGTTTCCACATTTATCCCACAGAAGCTGATAACTAATTTTACTCACAGAGCATTTTTCCACATTTCCCTAAGAAAGAGGATTAAAAATTTCACACCCAGACAATGGGGCACAGTACTCCCACAGCTCAAAAATATCTTCTCTAGTAGCGTATGTTACAAATGCCGCAAATGAAAAGCTGGTAATATGATTTTGGATCGAGCTGACGGTCCGCAGCAAGGCTTTCTACCGGCAGTCCAGTTAAAAATTTCATCCACATAGCATATTTATACATTTCCTCCACAGAAGTGAATAATAAATTTCACCCACAGGCAGGGTTGCAGAGTACACACAGCGGCTCCAAAGCACATTACTCCCACAGATATGGGTTCAATAATACACACAGTGGCTTAAAGGCACATTACTCCCACAGACATGGGGAATACACACAGCGGCTACGCACGGTACTATAATAGACATGTGTGCAGAGTACACAGACAGTGTTTTTGTAAAACTGTGCACACGCAAAACCCAATGCTGTTCCTCAATACAGCTGCATCCTGTCTCTACGCTAAGCATAGTAGAAATAAAAAATAAGAATCTTGAACCAGAAGGAATAGGTCCAAGTGGATTAGGAGGTGGATGTGGTTGTGTAGGTAGAAGACGCGGAGGAGGAAGTTGCGAACACAGCTTTTTTTATTTGGGGAGGAGGCTCCCAAATGTAACAAATGGCAAATAGAGTTGAAGGCTGGCTGGGTGCGGCTATTATAGTTGTCTAGTCATCCAAAGGTATGGACAATCGTTTGGGATCCACGCCTGGTTCATTTTAACGAATGTTCATTTACCCACATTAGATGTGGACAGTCGGATGTCCCTGTATTTCACACCGTCCATCTCCCCCTTGACCCTGCTGAATAATATCCCCAAGGCATGATACTGCCATCACCATGTTTCACTGTGGGGATGGTGTTCTTGGGGTGATGAGCTGTGTCGGTTTTGCGCCAGACATAGAGTTTATCTTTTTGGCCAAAAAGTTCAATTTTGGTCTCATCTGACCATAGCACCTTCCTCCATATATTTTGGGAGTCTCCCACGTCTTTTGGAAAACTCAAAACGAGCCTTACAATTTTTGTGTGTAAGTAAAGACTTTTTTTCTGCCCACTCTTCTATAAAGGCCATCTCTATGGAGTGTATGGCTTATTGTCGTCATGTGGACAGATACTCCAGTCTCTGCTTGGGAACTCTGCAGCTCCTTCAGGGTTACCTTTTGTCTCTGTGCAGCCTCTCTAATTAATGCCCTCCTTGCTCGGGCTGAGAGTTTTGGTGGGTGGCGGTCTCTTGGCAGGTTTGTTGTGGTACCATGTTTCTTCCAGTTGATAATGGATTTGATGGTGCTTTGGGGGATCATCAAAGATTTTTTTTTATAATCCAACACTTCTCAACAACTTTGTCTCACACTTGTTTGGAGATCTCCTTGGCCTTCATGGTGTTGTTTGGTTAGTGGTGCCTCTGTGGCCTTTCAGAGAAGGTGTGTATATATACTGACAGACCATGCGACACTTAGATTGCACACAGGTGGACTTCCTTTCACTAAGCATGTCACTTATGAAGGTAGTTGCTTGCACCGGAAATTTTTAGGGGCTTCGTAGCAAAAGGGTTGAATATATATGCACATGCCAATTTTAAATTATTGGATCCCATAAATGTAATTTATGTTTATATTTTTCTCACTTCACCATCTTAGACTATTTAGTGTTGATTAGTGATGAGCACAAGTGCTCGTTACTCGAGTTTGCCTAGGGTGCTTGGGTACGCATAGAGTACGCGGTGACACGTTCGAGTCCCCGCGTTAGCATGTTTCGCGGCTGTTAGACTGCCACAAAACATGTGTGGATTGCCTGGCAAACACAAGCAATCCCCAGATGTTGTGGCTGTCTGACAGTCGTGGGGACTCAAACATGTCACTCAAGCACCTGCGATACTCGGTGTATACCAGAGCAAAGAGCACTTGCATCAGCACTAGTGATGAGTGCATCATACACAAATCAGATTACAAAAATATTTTAACACAGATTGTAATATCGCAAAATACAGATGCATCTCACTAAATGAGAATATCATCCAAAAGTTAATTTATTTCAGTTCTTCAATGCAAAAAGTGAAACTCATATATTACATAGAGTCATTACAAGCAGAGTGATCTATTTCAAGTGTTTATTTTGGTTAATGTTGATGATTATGGCTTACAGCCCATGAAAACACAAAAGTCATTATCTCAGTAAATTAAAATAATTAACAAAAAACACCTGCAAAGGCTTCCTACGCGTTTAAAAAGGTCCCTTAGTCTGTTTCAGTAGGCTCCACAATCATGGGGAAGCCTGCTGACTTGACAGATGTCCAGAAGACTGTCATTGACACACTTCACAAGGTCCCAGAGTTACAATTTTCATTTGGAAATCAAGCTCCCAGAGTCTGGACAAAGAGTGGAGAGGCCTACAATCCAATCTGCTTGAGGTCTAGTGTGAAGTTTCCACAATCAGTGATGGTTTGGGGAGCCATGTCATCTGCTGTTGTAGGTCCACTGTGCTTTATCAAGACCAAAGTCAGCGCAGCCGTCGACTAGGAAATTTTAGAGCACTTCATGCTTCCCTCTGCCGACAAGCTTTTTGGAAATGGAAATTTCATTCTCCAGCAGGACTTGGTACCTGCCCACACTGCGAAAAGTACCAATACCTGGTTTACAAACAACAGTATCTCTGTGCTTGATTGGCCAGCAAGCTCGCCTGACCTTAACCCCATAGAGAAACTATGGGGTATTGTCAAGAGGAAGATGAGAGACACCAGACCCAACAATGCAGACGAGCTGAAGGCTGCTATCAAAGCAACCTGGGCTTCCATAACACCTCAGCAGTGCCACAGGCTGATCGCCTCCATGCCACGCCGCATTGATGCAGTAATTGATGCAAAAGGAGCCCGAAAAAGGAGTGCATTTACTAAACATACATTTCAGTAGAAAAACATTTCGGACTTTAAAATAATTTTTCAAGTTGTTTGTTATAAACTATTCTAATTTACTGAGATAATGACTTCTGTGTTTTCATGGGCTGTAAGCCATAATCATCAACATTAACAGAAATAAACAATTGAAATAGATCACTCTGTTTGTAATGACTCTATATAATATATGAGTTTCACTTTTTGTATTGAAGAACTGAAATAAATTAACTTTTTAATGATATTCTAATTTAGTGAGATGAACCTGTAAGTAAAAAGCCAAGGGAGTGAATATTTTCGCAAACCATCAGTCTTTTTGGATCTGATATATAGGATCTCATCCACACCCCTCAACCCTCCCTCCTGGCCAGGTGAGGAGAATGGCTAATTGTACGCAAAGACATGGGTGAACACATATATTAGAATGTCATATCTTCAGAAACCTCCTAGTGGAATCATATGTTATATTTTCGAAAATACTTTCACCATTTTAGATGCGCACAATAATAGAGCCATAATTTGGATTTATATTAAAATATTGGGGTTTTCAAGGTTGAAAATCCTGGCACACACAGAAGCAATAATGTCCACAGATCGCATATATATCCATGGATGGAAAAAATATGCACCTTTAAAATAATTGCTAAACCTCCAATGTTTTCATAGGATTTACTAAACTTAGAAAAACACTTAAAGGGGTTGTCTGGTCAAAAGTGATAAGTCTGCAGTCACTCTGTGCGACTGCAGACTTATAAATTTCCCAAAGCGCACGCACTGTGCGCTGCGGGGATTCAACGGTATGAGACCCGGTACCGGAGGTTACGTATGTGCTATACATACCCCCGGCCAAGGGGCGTGGTCTAGCTCTACATAAACTTGTATTGAGCGAGGCCTTCTAGTCGGATGCCCCCACTGGCCGTCCATGTCACTAGACGGGGCGTGGCCTCTTGGGGGTATGTATATTGTGCATACATACCCTCCGGTCCCGGGTCTCATACTGGCGAATCCCCGCAGCGCACAGAGCTTGCACTGGGGAAATTCATACATCTGGAGCGAGGTGGCGCTGAATGGCCGGTGGTATGTATAGTTTTTACATACCTTCTATTACTGGGTCTGAAACCCGCAAATCCCAGAGGCGCACAGTGCGAGCGCTGGGGGGAGTCATAAGTCTGCAGTCACACAGAGTGACTGCAGTCTTATCACTTTGACCGTACAACCCCTTTAACATTTTTAAGTTGGAATAGATTAATGAAATAATTAACACCATAATTCATCCAAGTTTAATAAAAAAAAAAAAACTTTATTAGAACTGTGCAACTCACTGATATTTTGACTTATCACAGCATAAACAAACATTTGGCATTTCAATAGTTATACTTTTTGGCAAGACTCATGGAGCAATTCATTTCTCCAATAAAATGAATAATTAAACAAAAGGCAGAGTAAAACAGCTAAAACCATTCTCTATTTATATAAAAAAAACAATGTAAAAAAATATTTAACAGAACACAATAATAAAAGAATTATAGTAAAGCAGAAAATATGAGTTACATTCACTATTCAAGGAGAACATCGAGTAGAATGAGGTAGAGTGTCAGAACGGAACCCCTGAGAAGAGTTCATACTAAATTAGCTCTGTTACCTACCATAAACTACCAGTATCACCTTTACATAAAGAAAGAAACGGTGAAAACAAATAAAAAAAAAATGGGTGTAAAGGTAAAGAACAAAAACAAAATACATTGCAAAGGTAAACATACTAAAATATTTGAAACTTCTTTATATATTGTACATATATAATGCCACACTATTTCCATATTAATGGCTAGCACACTTGTTAGAAATGGTTATCAGTGCTCTTAGTTGAAGGTAACCTAAAATACTTTGCATAATAATGCTGTACAATTCCAAAAATGTTGGCACAATGTGTAAAATGTAATGAAAATAAGAATGGAATGATTTGGAAATCTCCCATAGTAATATTTTATTCACAACAGAACACAGATCACAAGAAGAAAGTTGGACATTTTTCTATTTAATTTTAAAAAATTAACTCATCTAAAAATGAATGGCATTGAAAAAAAAAAATTGGGACAAGGTTAACAAAAGTCTGAGAAAGTAAGCGGTACTAAGGAAAAATAGCTCAAGGGTTAATTTTCAACTTAATCATGTGAATTTGTATAAAAAGGGCATGTTAGAAAGGCAGAGTCTCTCAGAAGCAAAGATTGTCAGAGGTTCACCAATCTGTGAACAACTGTGTCTAAAAATTGTGGAACAATTTCAGAAAAATGTTCATCAACCTGAAATTGTAAAAACTTTCAATATCCCACCACCTATAGCACATTATTTCATCAAAAGATTCAGAGATTCTGGAGAAATCCATGTGCACAAGAGACAAAGCGGACGATCAATATTGGATGATTATGAGCCATGTGTCCTCAGGCAGAACTGCATTGAAATAACCGCTATGGCCCTGGCCAAACTTTGATGGCAGCAACTCATCTCAGTTTGTAAATTAGATAATTATTTTTTGCAAATGAAATGGAAAAATGTGTAACTTTTATCTTCTACTATATGTTCTATCATCTGGTGTGAATAAAATATGGCTATAAGACTTCAAATCATTGCATTCTTGTTTTCTTTATATTTACACAACATCACAACTTATATTGAATTATGGTTGTACATTTGGTGCCTGTCTAAAGGAATGGTAAAGTAAAGACATGCAAAAGTGCAAAATGAGTATGAACTGGTGTGATTGACTTAAAAAGAAATCTTTTGTTTTAATACCAAAGAATCCTTTTATTGAACGCCCACAATAATGTTTGTACATAATTCCAGAATTGTCACTTCTAGCTATGAATGAAGGAGCCGTATCCATCCTTTGATGGTGAAATTACCCATATGCCAGCTTGATGAATTAGAAACCAAAGGAGAGAAGTTTACTTAAAATGGTTATATTTTTCTTTTTGGCACAAATCCTATATTTTAATAACCCTTGTGGCTTGATTTCATGTGAACACATTAATTATGATTAATAATAGGAAATGTTTCACAGGTGCCAGTATTTCATAAAATAATCTACATTGTATCCAGCTTAATTACCATATACAAGAAACTGTAAGGCTATGTTCACACGTTGCATTTTTGTTGCTTTTTTTTCTGCAGGCAAAACCTGCTCTCTTGGCAGTAAAGAAGCTGCTTACAAAAAGCAGGTTTAGCTGCATACTTTAGGATCACAAAGTTCAGCTTTGCTTCCACCACAGAAGCATGAACAATGCAAGGTGTTAGGTCACGAATGAAAGACCCATAAAATTATTTTGGAAAAAAAGGCAATTTGATCAATTTATTTAGTGTAGTGGGAAAATATTTTTATATGTGAAGAAATAGTGACTATTCTGAACAAAAAAGAAAAAGTTTACATGAGTTCATGAAAAAATACACAATTACAAACATAACAGGGGGGGGTGAATTGATCAGGAGTTGTTTTCCTAAGACATTGGCAGAGCATTGAGATTGTAGGACACGTTACTTTCACAATTTGGTCAGTCCTTGAGTTGGTTGGGTATTGTTTAATTTCACACCTTGGTCAGCCAATGTTTACTTTATGCATATCACTAAATTTAATTAAACTGTACTAATCCTAACTGCCATTCTAAGGTGAGGAGACCAAGACATTATGGTTAAAAGCTGTGAAGATCACAAAAATAAATGCGTTTCACATTCTGCTGTACCTGCTTTTTTCACACAGCAAAACCTGATACCAGTATTTTTTGCTGAATTTTTGTTGTGTTTTTGCACAAACGCTGCAAAAATGCTGAAAGAAGAGACATGCTGCAGTTTTCAAAAACGCAGCAGTTTTCCAATTCATTCAGGAAAAAAAAACAATGTGTGTGCATGAGATTTCTGAAATATCATAGCTTTTGCTGGTACTATAAAATGAAGCTTAAAATTTGCATAAAAAAACAGCAAAAAAATGCAACATGTGAACATAGCCTAAGGATTCGTTCACTACTTGCGGACGCAATTTATGACAACATATTTCCGTTCTACCATGATTGTGGGAAAAAAACAAAACATACTACACACTGTGGCCACAACGTGTGAACGCAGCCTACAACAGTTTATGTGAGCGTATCTTCGGTCTGTATGATACACTTGCCCTCATCTCTATGTTTGAGCATCTTAAGAAATAATGTAACTCAATGTTCCAGAAAAACACTTCCAAGGACATTATGACGAGAATTCACAAATAAATCATCAGATCCTCTATGTAGACATAACACATTTTACATACAAACCAAAACCCAAGGACACTGGCTCGGTGACTATGGCGGTATATACACAAGTAATAGTCTGGCTTTATCCAGAGGATTCACAGCTGGTTCATGGAAAGTTCATTACACAATTATGAGGCACACACATGAACTAGTAGGTTTCTGTTACTGCCTGAGCCAAATGATATGAGATGATGATTGGCTCTAATCTACATTTGCACTTTGACCAAATACAGCTTTATGTCATTTTTGAGTAACCCTGAACATAATACAGTACATCTGTGTAATAATATGTACACACTCAAATATGCTGGAATTGTTGCCTTCAGCTTGCCAAAGGAAACCTGGTTCAGACCGGAGATTTGGAAGGGGTGAGACTCTTGGGTTTTAAAGTGCTCACAGTTACCACACACTGTACTTTATGTTAAATCAGGATGTATGTATAATGGCTGCAGAGAAACTAAACTCCTCTCTGCCTGCCCCTCCATAGCTCTGTAGCCTATTCACATGGAAAGTGTGAGCATCAAGTATATTGGAGGCTTCGCATTAGAGAAGCTCATTCCAAACACATTTATTCCCAATTAATTTACTTTTTGTGCCTGTTGTACTCTAATTTCAGGTCATTGTCTGTGCTAAGAGGCAGGAATTTCAACAAGGAATTTCTTTAAGGGAATCAGTCACCATGTTTTTGCTACCCCAATCTGAGAGCTCCATGATTTACGGACAAAGGCCCTAATTCTAGCAATATGTCACTTTACTGGGTTTCTTGCTTAAATTTTGATAAAATCACAGAGCATAACTATAACCTCGCCCACACCACTGATCGACAGTTTTCTGTATACACTGTGCATAGGCAGAAAACTGCCAATCAGTGATGTGGACGTGGTTACACAGTGCTCATGAATAGTTACACATAGCTTACAACTAGACTTCTAGTGACAATCCCCTGCTGATTAATTAGCAAAAACTTGTAGACAAATTCCCTTTAAGGAACTGTTTTATTCATGTGAAGCCCTTCTATTTTATAAAACGCACATGAAAACTGATGATTCTAAACTATTACAGGGCAGCACCCTCTGTCATAGATGGTTGGTTTCTAATAGATTGCTGCAGTATAAGGTATTATATAATCACACACAGATTATCTCATTTACAGATGCTATGGTCAGGTGCATATCCGTGATCATAGTAATATACAAGGAAAAGACCTGCCAGAGACAAGGACACTAAGGTAGTGAACGCTAAATAAACCTTGGAACTAATAGTGTACATTACATATATACATATATACCAAACATGTAATCTTCACTTATAAAATGAAAAAAAAAAACCAACATCAAATAGTTGTAATACAGAGATGTCACTGTCCTTCAAAAGATGAGACACCCAAAAAACATGATACCTCTATCACAGTAGTACTGGACTTAAAGGAACTCTAGTTATAATTGCTAAACATATGCCCCCTCCCCCCCCCCCCCCCAAAAAAAATCCAACAAAATTGTAAAGCCACTGGCAGTATGGTCTGGAAATTCAGTATATACAACATGGTGTCAATTCATCTCTTGAAGGTTTAGTTACACTAATTGACATATTGGTAGAACACAACCACTGTGATAAGACTAAAGTCCATTTTACCTAGAAATGGCTCTTCAGTATATAAACAATACATTTGGCCAACAAGAGCAACATACTTTTAAAGCCTTATCATCTAATATGCAGGGGATTAACCATAATTATCTTTGGTATAAATTGTTAATCGAGGAAGGCAATGTTCATGGGAATAATTAGCACAACATAAAGCAGCAATTTATCACCTAATCAGAATGAGTGGTACGGTGCAGCAGAGAACCACAATATCATATTACTGAGTGGGATGAGGTGCAATTTTTTCCTCTGGTTTAAAAACAAAAAAAAACACCCACAATTTCAGAAGTGCCTAGCAAAACTGAAATTATGTGAAGTTTTGAATTCTACTGCCCCATTTCACTTTTAGGTTATGTTCACACTAGGAGCACAAACTCTACAAAACCACAAAGGGTTATCTGGGACTATTTTATTTTTTTCTAATAACTGACAGGCAAGTAGTTGCTAACTACCTTGTTAATCATCTGGGACCGCTCTAAGTTGGCAGAGATTGGTGCTGGGCAGAACAGGCAGGTAGGTTGCAAATACCTGCCTGTCAGTTCTTAGGCCCATAAGAAAACAATACAATAGTCCCGGATAACTTCTTTAAAAAAAAAATGAGTTTTGATTGGGAAATTGTAAAGTTTCTGCTTCAAAAACTCAGAAAAAAAACTACGTGTGAACACACACTTAAGAGCAGATTTTCAAAGCTTCATATACATGATACATCTGTAACCTGCTGATTTCTACGATTTAGGAAACACTAATGTGAAACTATTCCAAGCTTTAAAAAGACAGTTTGCTGCAAGGAACAATAATTTGGCATCTTAACAGCATGTATATATAGTAGCCTTTAAATGCTATAAACCACTATTACAATGGCAAGGCTGCATAGGTTTGTAATATGAACTATCAAACACTGTCAAAGTCTTCAAAAGAGTTTTATGAGGTCAGATGTTTTGGGCAACACATGCCATAATACTTGTTTTGTGATATATTGGGGAAAAAACATGAAAAATTACTTGCTATTTGACAGATATATGACTCAGGGGACCAATTGTCCTTGAAGACATAACTAGATGACACTGATGTACTGCCATAGCCAGCCATTGGGGTAAAGATGCAGCCAGCACAGATTACATTTTTCCAGTTCCCTCTGAACATTGTCCTCCTGCAGTGATTTCATCCCTCCATTTCCAGAAGATGGGTGGACACTAGTGTTGAGCGATACCTTCCGATATCGGGAAATATCGGATCGGATTGGATCGGACCGATACCCAAAAAATATCGGATATCGCCGATTCCGATACCGGAAACCAATGCAAGTCAATAGGACACAAATATCGGAATGAAAATAAACCCTTTCTTTCCTTGTAGGTTAATTCTACATGAAGGAAAACAACTAAGAATAATGTAGAATGTATTACATGAAAAGCCGGCAATTCAGCAGCGGCATACACTGGTACCCGACAATTTAGAACAGAAAAAATAGAGCATCACACATAGATTAGATAGATAGAAACATGTCAGTCACATATATAAGAAGTACAGTGACAGTGTTGCTTACTGTACTTGTCATTTAGTGTTAAAGGATTTATTAAAAAAAATAATAGTGTTTTCATGCACCGTCTTTTTAAAAAAGCCGGCCGGCAATTCAGCATCGGTACCCGACAATTTAGAA
Organism: Phyllobates terribilis; assembly: GCF_046119375.1. Lineage (NCBI taxonomy): Eukaryota > Metazoa > Chordata > Amphibia > Anura > Dendrobatidae > Phyllobates > Phyllobates terribilis. The sequence goes on from NW_027363026.1 coordinate 1,303,379, forward strand.
TAGAAAGAATAGAGCATCACACATAGATTAGCTACATAGAAACATGCCAGTCACATATATAAGAAGTACAGTGATAGTGTTGATTACTGTACTTGTCATTTAGTGTTAAAAGAAAGGATTTATTAAAAAAAAAATTGGCGTGGGGTTCCCCGTAATTTTAGTCTCTAGCGGAGGTTAAGCAGACGGCTGGGGCAGATGTTTGAAGCCTGGGAAGGGGGTAATACCCACTGAGCTTCCCAGGCTACTAATATCAGCCCCCAGCTGAATATCTAGCCTTTACTAGCTAATAAAATGGGGGACCCCCAAAAAAATGACGTGAGGTCCCCCCTATTTTAATAGCTAGCAAAGGCTAGGCAGCCAGCTGGAGGCTGATATTAATAGCCCAGGAAGGGTGCCATGAATATTGGCCCCCTCCCAGGCTAGAAACACCAGCCGTCAGCCGCCCCAGAAATGCCGCATCCATAGGATGCGCCAATTCTGGCACTTAGCCTCGCTCTTCCCACTGCCCTGTAGCGGTGGCAGTGGGGTAATAGGTCTGGGGTTGATGTCAGCTTATAATGCCAGCTGACATCAAGCCCAGGTTAGTAATGGAGAGGCGTCTATAAGACACCCCCATTACTAACCCCATAGTCAAAGATAAAAAAAAAAACACAAACACCCAGAATAAAGTCCTTTAATTGAAATAAACACACAATTCTTTATTGTTCTAAATTAAACCATATTTACCATCACGCCCATTCCAGCTGTAGCCAATGTCTTCTGCAATAAAGGTAAAATAATAAAGCAACCTCATCCTTACCTTTCCATGGTTCCCAGGACAGCTTCAGCTTTGCTACATTCACATGCCTGCGCTTCTCAGTGTCTGCAGCATGGCAAGCTGGATGGCAGCTTTCGGCTGTGATCCAGCCTGTCATGTGAATGTAGCAGAGCTGAAACTGTCCTGGGAACCATGAAAAGGTAAGGATGAGGTTGCTTTATTATTTTACTTTTATTGCAGAAGACATTGGCTTCAGCTGGAATGGGCGTGATGGTAAGTAGGGTTTAATTTAGAACAGTAAAGAATTGTGTGTTTATTTCAATTAAAGGACTTTATTCTGGGTGTTTGTGTTTTTTTTTAACTTTGACTATGGGGTTAGTAATAGGGGTGTCTTATAGACGCCTCTCCATTACTAACCTGGGCTTGATGTCAGCTGACATTACACTGTGTTCCAAATTATTATGCAAATAATATTTTCTCATATTTTCCCAAATTACCTATATGAATTGCAGTCATTGTAATTTTCCAATCAAATAACTATTAGAGTACAATTGAAAGGTTTTTGTACAAACTGCCTATGATAACAGTATATTTTAAAAAAAATAAAAAACTCAAACTGCACTCAAAATGCATGTTTCAAATTATTATGCACAGCAGAGTTTTCAACCTTTTCATTTTAATAAAGAACAAAAATATGGTCATTTTTGAAATTATAAGCATTAGCAGGTTATTACAAACTGAAATCAAACAGTTTTCAACTCAAAACTTTATTCTAGGTGATGTTACATTTGCACATAGGACCCCTTGTTCGAAAGGAGCTTCTGAACTCTCTCGTCCATTGAATTTATTTATTCATGGCACTCTTCCTGGGCTATTAATATCAGCCCCCAGCTGGCTGCCTAGCCTTTGCTAGCTATTAAAATAGGGGGGACCCCACGTCATTTTTTTGGGGGTCCCCCATTTTATTAGCTAGTAAAGGCTAGATATTCAGCTGGGGGCTGATATTAGTTGCCCGGGAAGCTCCGTGGGTATTACCCCCTTCCCAGGCTTCAAACATCTGCCCCAGCCGTCTGATTAACCTCCGCTAGAGACTAAAATTACGGGGAACACCACGCCAATTTTTTTTTTAATAAATCCTTTATTTTAACACTAAATGACAAGTACAGTAATCAACACTATCACTGTACTTATTATATATGTGACTGACATGTTTCTATCTATCTAATCTATGTGTGATGCTCTATTCTTTCTATTCTAAATTGTAGGGTACCGACGCTGAATTGCCGGCCGGCTTTTTTAAAGAGACGGTGCATGAAAACACTATTATTTTTTTTAATAAATCCTTTAACACTAAATGACAAGTACAGTAAGCTGAGCGCTGCCATCCAGCTTGTCATCCTTCAGAGACACTGCAGAGCGCAGGCATTATGGGAACTTCCGATTCCGGTATTCGATATTCTAAAAGTATCGGAACTCAGTATCGGAACTCCGATACCGCGAATATTGGTCGATACCCGATATTTCAGTATCAGAATGCTCAACACTAGTGGACACATATAACTTTTGTTTGCTAGACACTGCGCACAGACATGGCACCTGGTGTGCCATATCATAGATCATAGAATCATAGAATGGAAGAGTTGGAAGGGACCTCCTGGGTCATCTGGTCCAACCCCCTGCTCAAAGCAGGATTCACTAGATCATCTCAGACAGATGTCTGTCCAGCCTCTGTTTGAAGACGTCCATTGAAGGGGAACTCACCACCTCTCGTGGCAGCCTGTTCCACTCATTAATCACCCTAACTGTCAAAAAGTTTTTTCTAATATCTAATCTGTGTCTCCTCCCATTTAGTTTCATCCCATTGCTTCTAGTCTTTCCCTGTGCAAATGAGAATAAAGATGATCCTTCTACAATGTGACAGCCCTTGACATATTTGTAGACAGCTATTAAGTCTCCTCTCAGTCTTCTTTTTTGCAAGCTAATGATAATTTGATAATTTCATGATAATTTGCGCACACTTTCCAATAGCAAACCTGTCTGAACGATTAACAAAGTAAAGGATTATGGTTTTTAATTACCCCTGCATGTCATCTGGTTAACATTAACTGATGATCACAAGATATGAACAGTTATACACAAAGCATCTAAAACTACTCAGTTTTTATAGCAAAAGCTGCTTTCTGTACACTAAAATAGCAAGACACGACCGAAAAATACATCTTTGGTTACAATTTTTCCCTTAGTATATAAAGCAATTTGTTCAAAAATAGGTCATCTAATACTGTTATAATAAAGAGCTAACCCCCGAGGGTGGTTTGCACGTTAATGACCAGGCCAATTTTTACAATTCTGACCACTGTCATTTTATGAGGTAATTACTCTGGAACGATTCAACGGATCCCCCTGATTCTGAGATTGTTTTTTCGTGACATATTGTACTTCATGATTGTGGTAAAATTTCTTCGATATCACTTGGGTTTATTTGTGAAAAAAATGGAAATTTGGCTAAAATTTTGAAAATTTTGCAATTTTCAAACTTTGAATTTTTATGCCCTTAAATCAGAGAGATATGTCATACAAAATAGTTAATAAATAACATTTCCCACATGTCTACTTTACATCAGCACAATTTTGGACCAAAATTTTTTTTTGTTAGGGAGCTAAAAGGGTTAAAAGTTGACCAGCGATTTCTAATTTTTCCAACAAAATTTACAAAACCATTTTTTAGGGACCACATCACATTTGAAGTCACTTTGAGAGGTCTTTATGACAAAAAATACCCAAAAGTGACACCATTCTAAAACTGCACCCCTCAAAGTGCTCAAAACCACATTCAAGAACTTTATTAACCCTTCAGGTGCTTCACAGGAATTTTTGGAATGTGGAAGGAAAAAATTAACATTTAACTTTTTTCACAAAAATGTTACTTTAGACCCAATTTTTTTTATTTTCACAAGGGTACCAAGAAAAAATGGACCCAAAAATTTGTTGTGCAATTTCCCCTGAGCACGCAGATACCCCATATGTGGGGAAAAAACACTGGGCGCACGGCAGGGCTCGGAAGGGAAGGAGCGCCATTTGACTTTCTGATTGTAAAATTTGCTTGAATAATTAGCGGACGCCATGTTGCGTTTGGAGAGCCCCTCATGTGCCTAAACATTGGAGCTCCCCCACAAGTGACCCCATTTTGGAAACTAGACCCCCCAAGGCACCTATCTAGATGCATAGTGAGCACTTGGAACCCCCAGGTGCTTCACAAATTGATTCGTAAAAATGAAAAAGTGAAAAAAAAACACTTTCATTTTTATGAATCAATTTGTGAAGCACCTGGGGGTTCCAAGTGCTCACTATGCATCTAGATAGGTGCCTTGGGGGGTCTAGTTTCCAAAATGGGGTCACTTGTGGGGGAGCTCCAATGTTTAGGCACGCAGGGGCTCTCCAAACGCAACATGGCGTCCGCTAACAATTTGAGCCGATTTTCCATTCAATTTGTTAGCGGACACCATGTCGCGTTTGGAGAGCCCCTGATGTGCCTAAACAGTGGAGCTCCCCCACAAGTGACCCCATTTTGGAAACTATACCCCTCAAGGATTTTATTAAGGTGTATAGTGAACATTTTGAACCCAGAGGTACGACACAGAATTTGATAACATTAGGTCATCATATTGAATAAGTTGTCATTAGTATCGAGCGCAAGTGCTCGCTACTTGAGTTTGCATCGGGTACTCAGGTATGCACCATGTACTGCGTGTGCTTGAGTGACATGCTCGAGTCCCTGCCCCGCATGTTTCACCGTTATTAGACACCCAAAAAAAAACATGCGGGGATCGCTCGTGCATGGCAAGCAATCCCCGCAAAGTTTTTTTGGCCACGAAGCATATGCGGCGGAGACTCGAGCATGTCACTCAAATACCCACGATACTCAATGCATACCTGAGCACCCGATGCAAACTCAAGTCGCGAGCACTTGCGCTCAACACTAGTCGCCATATCGTCATCTTTTTTTCTTACTTTTGAAAAATATAACAACCCCATCAGAACCCTAACCCCAAACCCAGCCCTAACCCTAGCTCTAACCGTAGCCCAGCCCTAACCCGAGAGTTTATTTTTTACGCCGTTCCTCGTGCGGTATAAGTGATTAGATGACTTTATTCTTCGGGTCGGTGCGATTACAGTGGTATCAGAATCATATTGGGTTTTTATGACTGACAGCTGTCACACACTAAAAGACGCATTTTTTGTAAAATCTAGTTTTTGCATCGCCATATTTTGAGAGCTATAATTTTTCCAGATTTTGTCAGACAGTCATGTGACGGCTTGTTTTTTGCGGGATGAGTTGACGTTGTTATTGGTGCCATTTTCAGGCATGTAACATTTTTTGATCGCTTTCTATTCCGATTTTTGGGAGGCAGAATAAACAAAAAACAACAATTCAGGAATTGTTTTTTTTTTTTTTTTCATTTATTCTGTTCCGCGTGTGGTAAAATTGATAACGCAGCTTTATTCTTCGGGTCAGTACGTTTACAGCGGTACCACATTTATATAGTTTCTCTATGTTTTGCACTTTTACATAATAAAAGCAATTTTATAGAAAAAAATATTTTTTAGCATAGCTTTATTCTGAGAGCTAAACTTTTTTATTTTTCGGCTGATGGAGCTATATTGTGGCTTGTTTTTTGCGGGACAAGATGACGCTTTCAGCGGTACCATTTTTATTTATATTCGTCTTTTTGATCGCGTGTTATTCCATTTTTTGTTTGGCGGTATGATGATAAAGCATTGTTTTTTGCTTCATTTTTTTTTTTTTTTTTACTGTGTTCACTGAAGGGGTTAACTAGTGGGACAGTTTTATAGGTCAGGTTGTTCCGGACGCGGTGATACCAAATATGTGTACTTTTATTGTTTTTTTATAATAATATTTATTGATGGGTACATTATATTTTTATTTTTGGTGGATTATTTTTTTTATTTTTTTTTTAATATTTTTACAATTTTTTTTTAAATTTTTTTTTCACTTTATGACAGTTTTTACACTTTTTTACTCTGTCCCACTCTGGGATTTTCACTTTTTTTTATTCTGATCGCCTGCATGGCACAGGAATGAAGCACCATTCCTGTGCTATGCAGGCTGTCAGCGCTGGACAGGGAGAAGATAGTTTGGAGATGCACTGCGCATGTCCAAACAATCTTCCTGTTGTCTGGTGACCAGGATGTTGTCATGACGACATCGGGTCGTCATGGCAACAACCTGGAAGCCACGGCAGACAGCGCTGGAGGCCGGAAGAGGAGGTGAGTATCTGCGATCACCTCCCCTTGCCACCGCAATGCTGCGATCGACTTCGCTGGGGTTAATGTGCTGGGAGCGGTGCAGGACCACTCCCTGCACATAGTACCGGGTGTCAGCTGTGACAATCAGCTGACACCCGGCGGCGATCGCGCCCCCACAGCCTGTGTGCGCGCGCGATCGCGATGACGTACTAATACGGGTCTGGCTCTTAAGTCCCAGGGCACAGACGCGTATTAGTACGTCTAATGTTGTTAAGGGGTTAAAATGCATTTCTGCACTAATACAGTCACTACTACTACTTGGCAGCTATGCCAACAACGAAATAGTAGATTTTTTTTTCTTTTGGGAAAAAAAATATTTTATCCCTTAAGCTATAAAGAACAATCTTTGGTACGAAAAGGCAAAATAAAAAAAGCAAGCACAGTTTTTGAAGACTGTATATAATTTACCAGTCACATACGAAGTAAAGAGATTATGGGAACTTATTTTGTGATAAAGCAAAGTTCAATTCAATACAGGGGTGGCCAAAAGTATTAGCACCCCTGCAATTCTGTCAGATAATACTCAGTTTCTTCCTGAAAATGATTGCAATCACAAATTATTTGGTATTATCTTCATTTAATTTGTCTTCAATGAAAAAACACAAAAAGAATTGTCCTAAAGCCAAATTGGATATAATTCCACACCAAACCTAAAAAGGGGTGGACAAAAGTATTGGCACTGTTTGAAAAATCATGTGATGCTTCTCTAATTCGTGTAATAAACAGCACCTGTAACTTACCTGAGGTGTTGGCAATAACTAAATCACACTTGCAGCCAGTTAACATGGATTAAAGTTGACTCAAGCTCTGTCCTGTGTCCTTGTGTGTACCACATTGAGCATGGAGAAAAGAAAGAAGACCAAAGAACTGTCTGAGGACTTGAGAAACCAAATTGTGAGGAAGCATGAGCAATCTCAAGGCTACAAGTCCATCTCCAAAGACCTGAATGTTCCTGTGTCTTCCGTGCGCAGTGTCATGAAGAAGTTTAAAGCCCATGGCACTGTGGCTAACCTCCCTAGATGTGGACGGAAAAGAAAAATTGACGAGAGATTTCAACGCAAGATTGTGCGGATGGTGGATAAAGAACCTCGACTAACATCCAAACAAGTTCAAGCTGCCCTGCAGTCCGAGGGTACAACAGTGTCAACCCGTACTATCCGTCGGCGTCTGAATGAAAAGGGACTGTATGGTAGGATACCCAGGAAGACCCCACTTCTTACCCCGAGACATAAAAAAGCCAGGCTGGAGTTTGCCAAAACTTACCTGAGAAAGCCTAAAACATTTTGGAAGAATGTTCTCTGGTCAGATGAGACAAAAGTAGAGCTTTTTGGGAAAAAGCATCAACATAGAGTGTACAGGAAAAAAAAAAGAGGCATTCAAAGAAAAGAACACGGTCCCTACAGTCAAACATGGCGGAGGTTCCCTGATGTTTTGGGGTTGCTTTGCTGCCTCTGGCACTGGACTGCTTGACCGTGTGCATGGCATTATGAAGTCTGAAGACTACCAACAAATTTTGCAGCATAATGTAGGGCCCAGTGTGAGAAAGCTGGGTCTCCCTCAGAGGTCATGGGTCTTCCAGCAGGACAATGACCCAAAACACACTTCCAAAAGCACTATAAAATGGTTTGAGAGAAAGCACTGGAGATTTCTAAGGTGGCCAGCAATGAGTCCAGACCTTAATCCCATAGAACACCTGTGGAGAGATCTCAAAATGGCAGTTTGGAGAAGGCACCCTTCAAATATCAGGGACCTGGAGCAGTTTGCCAAAGAAGAATGGTCTACAACTCCAGCAGAGCATTGTAAGAAACTCAA